>NC_060141.1:794494076-795744076 GCF_021461385.2 Schistocerca piceifrons | reverse complement strand
CCCAATGGGAGATAAGAGTGAACAATATTTTCTGCTATAGATGTGGCTGAGTGAACTCTGGACATTAGTATACTACCGAACTTTTTGTTACATTAAACAGTCGTAATAAGTTATCAGTTTCAGAAAAATGCTACCATCAGCTAACTGTAATCTGAAATAAAGGAGGACACAGAAAATAGTTTGATTTTCAAGGAAAAATAAAAACATACAACTCCAGGCAGTCCTTCCACATGCTACAACTATGTAGATTCATTAACTAGATTCCTGTTCTGCTCCTATAACACACACACATAGCTGTTATTTTATGATAAATATGGATGGGCTTATGCGGATAGTTTCACAAGCTGCAACATCGTCGCGAAAAGACGCAGTGACCCGTATATGTAATAAGTTTCCTTTAATTTACGTCTATGGTCACAATCTTTTCTGTTTAACAGATTACCGGATTCAGCGTTTAATTACCATCATCAGATCTGCAGCAAGAATGGGAAAAATACAAATACACTCGCAAACTGTATACAGCTTAAGAACAATACATAGAGCATATTGAAAAGTAGTACTGACAAAATTTTTACATTTGCGTGCTTTAAATATGAAGAGGCATACCTGTCTCATAAAAACAAAGTCCTAATGCACTGCAGCCATAGTGGCACTGTCGAATGTTAAATGCGGAATCAGCACCAGCATCGTCAAATACATATAAATCACATCACATGCACGAGCCATGTTGTCAGTAAAACTACTGTTTAAAACAAGCTGCCGTACAGTAGCCGCAAGATGTTTGTGTAGTAAGTTGACCAGATGTCACTAATATCAGCATACACTAGTTTTCAATAATTAATTGAAACAGCGAAAATAAAAGGGGGATACAATAGTTAAAGTCTGTAATAAGCTGATAAAGTATAAAAGGTGTTACAGTAATAAAAAGCAATAAAAAGAAGAACATGACAAAAGTAATATTGTTAAAAAGACGAAGAGTTAAAAAACAGTGGTTGACATATGCTCTAGTGCCAATATTCTAGACAATGACATAAATATCAAACACCGTTGATATTGCACGAATTCCAATTTCCACATAACATTGACAAGTGTCATTTTGGTTGAGTGTGACTACTATTTGTGATGCAGCACACTTTCCGCCCATAATCAGTTTCTTCCTACACCCATGGCAACAAATCAGGTGTAACATGGGCAGCACCAGCGTAGATTCAATTTTTCAGGTCAGCTAAAGTGTTTGGCAGAGGAGGAACATACAGACGGTCTTTAATGAAACCCCAGAGAAAGAAATCCAGTGGTGTCAGCTCTGAGGAGCTAGGTGGCCATGCAATTGGTCCTTCATGACCAATCCAGCGACCTGGGAAGCGATTATCGAGAAAAGCCCGAACTTCCTTGAGAAAATGAGGTGACGCACCCTTTCTTCATTGTTCTATGGAATTAAAAAGTTTTCCAGTATATCCAGATACACAGTATCAGTACTTTCGCTATGAAGAAGAAAGAGCTGTACACTTCCAGCTTCCTAAGGGCAGAAAATACATCAACTTTCAGACTGTTATGAACGCATTCCAGGATTGTATATGGATTTTTACTGCCCCATATTCTGCAATTGTGGGTGTTCACCATGTCACTGATATGAAGTGTTGACTCATTGCTGAAGATTATTGTGTTCGTGAATGTCTCTTTGTCCTCTATCAAATACAAAATTTGTACACAGAATTCCCCACGAGCAACCAACCCTTTCTGCACCAGTTACGTGCTTCGTCATTGTGAATCTATATGGTTTCAAGTGTAAACGTCTTTGCAATACTCACGAAACAGTCTTTTGTGGAATGCTAGTCTTGCGAGACACACGTCGCGTTGATTTTTGTGGACTGCAGGCAAAGCTGTCCGCAACCAGTTCGACATCATTACCAACACTATGGCGAACCGGTGATTTATGATGTCGCCGTGAACAACCCGTCTCAACAAACTTCTTGTGTCAAGAGTAAATTGTAGGCTTGCTTGGAGGTTATTTAGCGCATTCTGTGCGAAATTTACGCTGAAAAGTTTTGCAAAGTCGGTTTCATGAAACCAAAACACACAGTGAGCATTCTCTGCACCAATGGAAGTAGCCATTTTAACTGTGCAGTACGCTGGCGCTCTTTGTGGCAGAATGGGTACCCAGGCATTAGGTGAAGCGAACCTGAGATTGTTTGCTACAAAATTACACATCTACCGATTCTGTAAGTTACCTCAATAAATTTCTATATCGTGCCAAAGTTGTAGAGTCCTCTTTGTTTCTCCTTGTACATTCCACAAACCATTATGAAGTGCATGGAAGAGGGTATGTCCCATTGTATCAGTTATTAGGGGTTGTTTCCGTCCCATTCACAGAGAGCATGCGAAGAATGAGTATTTAAATGTCTGTGTGTGCTGTAATTAATCTACTCTTGTCCTCAAGATCCTTATGTGAGTGGCACATATTCGTAGAGTCATCAATTGTAGCCATTTCTTGAAATTTTATGAGTAGGCTTACTAGGAATAGTTTACATGTTTTCAAAAGTCTGGCAAGTGTCTTTAGTATCTCTGTGACACTCTCCCGTGGGCCAAATACGGGTCAAACAAACTTGTGACCATTCGTACTGCCTTTCTCTGTATATGTTCAGTATCTCCTGGTAGTCTTGTTAGGTATGGGTCCCACACACTTGCCTAGTATTCTAAGACTTGTTCACACGAGTGATTTGTAAGCAATCTCCTTTGTAGACTGATTCCACTTACCCAGTATTCTACCAGTAAACCGAAGTTAACCACATGCTTTACCCACGACTGAGACTGAGTGATCGTTTCATTTCATATCACTACAAAGTGTTACCATACATGTTGCTATTTGTGTGAATTAGCTGATTGGCACTATGCCGCACTTGAGATTATAGTAACCTATACGGTACTAGGCCTATACCTTTTCGTTTTGGAAATACGCAGTTTTAGGTAACATTTAAAGCAAGCTGCCAGTCTTTGCATCACTTTTAAATGTTTTCAAGACCTGACTGAATATTTATGCAGCTTCTTTCGGACAGTAGTTGCATAAATATTGTCAGATCTTGATTAAGATAGGCAACTTGCGTTTCTGTTAATGGTCAGTTTCTTATTAAACTATTAGAGAAATATTTAATTTTCTGATCTTTCAGCCAGCTGTTGTTAGGCAGCACAAAAAATATATTAATGGATTCACACTAACTTTATTGTTGGTTTTGAGCGTTTCTGATTTCCGATTTGGCAGAATTTTTTCCGTGCCCCCACAGCCTAGCATCTTTGAATTTGCTTTTGTTGTGATGCCAATTACATCTCTGGTGATGCAGAATTTGAATGCAAGCAGAATAGACGCCGAGTAAGGAATTTCGGAACGACGAACCACTTGTGGCAACTTTTGCGTTTAGCAGAAACATCTTAGCTTGTGGTGAATTGAATTCCACCAAGTCTCTACAGTTCCTTGTTGCGTGCTGTCAATAGACACATCGTGTATTTATGACAGAGATTATATGGATTCGGTCATTTGAACTAAAATGAGACGGGAAAATAATTAGAGGGAAGGTAAGAGTGAACAAAATTTGATGATTTCTTTCAAATCGAATACGAACTTCACGGTCTCGCCTTGTAAATTATTTTGGATTCGTGACTGAAGAACCGTATGTATTGCGGATATGATTCATCCAACAATGTGAGAGAATGGGTGAGCGCTCATGGATATTGTGGGCAGTCATCAACGAAATTGGGCACATTGGTAATACGTTGATGTGTACTTATTGCCCATGGGCACTGATGCTCAATTTTCTGTTACACACACACACACGATTTATATGTTGTGGTGCCCGCATCAATGATACAGTAAGACTAATTTTTTTATCGAAAGGAGACGAGCTAGCAGGAAAATTGTAAGGCTGATCCAAAGAGCTGCAACTACACTTGGACCTCGGACTATACTACGAATCGCTTTGTCACCCTAATTAAGATTTCAGTGACGAAGGGGGGGGGGGGGGGGTACGAACACGTATCACATTTTAGTTGAATTCTTGACTTTTACGCTGATCAAATGTAGAAGAAGTAAAGCTCTCATGAACCCCAAGATTGGTTTGGACACCACAGTGCTTGATTAAACATCGTCCTATTGGAGGTGGGGAGGTGGTATGCTGTTGCCTTCCTTCGACTTTGGAATATGGTTACCTAGCCAGTTAAGGGGAGTTCTACAGTGTAACATGTGCTCTAAATCATTTCTGCCTTTTTCACGTTAACAAATACTGGCAAAGCTGAAAATGATGTGACTAGGGATCTAACTCACAACCTATGAATTCGTAATCTGCAACTGCATCACAGACACATTCAAATATAAGGATTTTCTTTAATAAAAATTACATACTGCACCTTCCCTCCGCCCCCTCCCCTTTCGTGTTTCTAAACATCAGGGTTCACTACTAGTCAGTTTGTTACCATAACCAGATTTTCTGCTTTCACATTCGTAGGCTTCAACTCACAACCAGATTGTCACCTTCCAACCTAACTTAGATTTCGGTCTGTACTACAGAGCATTCTGTAAGCACAACCAAGATTTCAGGGGGTGAGGATCCAAGGTCTAACTCAAGCCCTTTCTTATATTTTGATATGTTTTGAAGTTCACATGATTTCAGCTGCAACAGTTGTTGGAGTTCAGCTTCCATTATTTGTAAATTATATTCGAACAACCATGATATAGAATGGATTCTGCGCAACAGTTAGAGTTATGGTCTTTTGCAATAATATCCAAAAGGACACTGCTTGCTCAGAGGAACAAGACTGCCAACCACATACCATGTTTTCAGTGGGTGTGGGGAGGGGGGGGGGGGGGGTGATTGTCACTGTCTGTTCTGGTAATGAGGAAATTTCAAACACATCAGGCAAATATATTGAAAAAAAAAAAAAAAAAAAAAAAAAAAAACCTGGGAAAATCTCGTTTTTGCCTCAGTAGATGAAATGGTTTACTGTGGTGTCATGTGGCAATGCGTCATTGCTTGCTGGGTGCAGCTGAGTATGTGCACTGCTTCCCTACTCCCACATTACTACTGCTTCTCCCCTTCCTACTGCTCCCCTCAACCTGCAGTCAATGCTGCCATCACTTCTTGTCACTTGCCTAGCAGCTGCTGACGAGAGGCATGAGGAGGGGTTTGTTTGTATCTGGTTGTGAGACTGTAGGTGCAGCGGCCTTAGACAGGGTCATATGTGCACGAGTTGTGTCTGAGTGATTGTGTGAATGTGTGTATGCTCTCATTTTCTGACAAAAGCTGTGGCTGAAAATTTAGTTGTGAGAGGATGATTGACTTTTTTTATGGGCCTGTCTGTGACTCAGCAATCATCTTTATGGTGAGTTGCTACCTATCCCCATTATTATCGATTCTCAGAGTCTTTGACAAGCTATCTGTTGCATGGATTGATCACCGTGGCCTCATTTCATCGACATGCTGTCTGTCTCTCGGGAATAGCTGATCACACGTGTGGATTTCCGCGATGGACCAAAAGCCCAGTCCGTTTCTGCAGGTATCTGTAATGGATTGGCTGTGCCAGTCTGAAGCCATTCGGTTCCCACTAAAGTGCAGTTCCTGCATGTCGGATCTAGTCTCACCTATCGGCCTGCGGGCTGGGTCTGTTTCTGTGTGGTGTAATGCAGAGGATTTTTGTGGTTTATTCACGGATCCAGGACTGCGGTGCTCCTTAGCAGGCCAGAGGCCGTGGGTGATGGATTTCAGGAATTGTGACTATCTCACTGCAAATGCGTTGTGCAGTGTGGCACTTTATAGACATTTTATTTGTTCTATTGCATTTAGGCACTTCAAAAGTAGTTTACACGTCAAAAGTATGGACAATAAGAAGAAGAAAATTGTGTCAGTTTCTGGCAGTTCGTACACTAAGCACACGTATATTTCTCAAAAGAAAAATCACGCAATACCTACAAAATAACAGATACATCACAGTGGGTAATAACTGACAATAATGGACATAGTGGAGCCAACATTTTATTGGTGGTCACCTACAGTGTTAGTTTACACAATTCTTCCCCTTCTTATACGCTTCTTTCAAGGCACCTATTTTTTCTGAGCGTTATTTCTGAAATCGGTGAAGGTATCTTAAATCTGACTTGTGACTCCAAGGAAATGCGTATTTTTGTCACCAAATATGTTTGTTGTTGTTGTGGTCTTCAGTCCTGAGACTGGTTTGATGCAGCTCTCCATGCTACTCTATCCTGTGCAAGCTTCTTCATCTCCCAGTACCTACTGCAGCCTACATCCTTCTGGACCTGCTTAGTGTATTCATCTCTTGGTCTCCCTCTACGATTTTTACCCTCCATGCTGCCCTCCAATACTAAATTGGTGATCCCTCGATGTCTCAGAACATGTCCTACCAACCGATCCCTTCTTCTAGTCAAGTTGTGCCACAAGCTCCTCTTCTCCCCAATTCTATTCAATACCTCCTCATTAGTTATGTGATCTACCCATCTAATCTTCAGCATTCATCTGTAGCACCACATTTTGAAAGCTTCTATTCTTTTCTTGTCTAAACTATTTATCGTCCATGTTTCACTTCCATACATGGCTACACTCCGTACAAATACTTTAAGAAACGACTTCCTGACATTTAAATCTATACTCGATGTTAACAAATTTTTCTTCTTCAGAAACGCTTTCCTTGCCATTGCCCGTCCTCATTTTATATCCTCTCTACTTCGACCATCATCAGTTATGTTTAGTTTTATTGAAATAAAATAACATCAGTGGTCTTAATGAATCACATATATACCATTTGGCTTGCTTTCTCCATCTAAAAACAGTTCATTACAAAAGACGTTGATGTTAGTACTCAAGATTTTTGCTCACGTTAGTACTTAAGATTTTTGCTCACATCAGGAAACGCCATCTGCTTGCAAGTTTTTTTGTAGATATTTCCTCATTTTCACTATTGTTTCTTCTACCATAGCTACAAAGACAGAATGTCAGCTTATGTCTTAACTTACCCTTGGGATCTCAGTTTGTCAGGGAAAAATCCTAAAACTTGCCTGGAAATCAGGGAATTGCAACAACCCTAGCCCACTGCCTGCTTTTTATTGGCTAGTGGAATGACCATGCATCACTCTTTAGTCTGTAATCAACAGTATATCACTCTTATGTTCAACATAAGGGAAAGGGAAAAGTATGTTTCTAGCACCAACCAAGAACCCGGGTCGACCGAAGCGTCCGATCACACCCAACGGCTTTGACATGTTACGTAACGCTGTTGTGGTGTGTGACGTCATGACGGTGCGGAGTTTAGTTTGTGAGTGTGGCGCATTTCTAGGTGTCGTGTCGTGGTTCGTGGTGCCCTCTGGTGGTGTGTTTAAGAGTTTCGTGTTGTGTGGTGTATTGGGTTCAGTTTGGTCGTTCTGATTCTTGTGGCTGGTTATCGTTTTGGCTGTGTTTGGAGTGGAATTGGTTTCATTGAGTTAACGATTTAGCGTTTTTGTGTGAAAGTTATTGTAGTGCTGTTTGCTGTAGGACGTGTGTTAATTTGAGCGAATTAATTTGTTGTTGCTCGTGTTAGGTATGGATATGACTGATAAAATAAATAGTCTGCGACTCCGTGCTATGATGGGCGTGACTCATTTGAACCTGATCAAATTTCTACAATTTTCCGCTTTGATTGCGGAGGTGGTTAAGTGCGCTGTCTGTCGGAATGAAATGACATTGGCAAAATTTCCAGCATCTTGGAGCAGGGACGGTTATATGTGGCGGTGCCATAGGGATAACCTTATGGTGCTCCAAACATCGCGGTTCCTGTTTTGAGAAGTCTAGGTTGGGCATGCACGAGATTGTGTTGTTGATGTATTACTTTTGTTACAAATCCTATCAAAGTTTTTGCATGCTTGGGACTGGCATGAGTGAGAATAGTGTGCTTGACTGGTTTTCGTTTTGCCATGAAGTATGTTCTGAGTTTATTAAGTACAGGGGTAAGTTGGGTGGGCCTGGGGTTATGGTGGAGGTGGATGAGACGCAGTTTGGGAAAAGGAGGTATGGGAGGAGTAAGTCTGTAAGTCTTTGGGTGTGGGGGGGCTGTTGTACCAGGGGGGTTTCAGAATTTTTTTTTTAGGGTTGTGGAGGGGCGGTCTAAGGCAGAATTAGTGGGGTTAATTGAGGAGTTTATAGAACCGGGTAGTAGTTTCCGATGCTTTTTCTTGTTATAGCGGGTTGGGTGAGAGGGGATACAATCATTAACCATAGTACTTTAGAGTTTAAAAATTATGAGACACGGGGGTGGGGGGGCGTTACGTCAGTTCTTGGGAGGGGGAAGAGGCACTCTTCTAACCTTCAGTCTCATTTAGATGAGTACTGTTGGCGGAAGAGCGTCCCTGAGGGCCATTGTTTTCTTTTTTTGTTTTTTCTTTTTTAAGGACTATTAGTAAGATGTACAGGCTGAAGGTGGTTGGTTTGGGTGGCTGGGTGGGTGGGTGGCTGCGGCTCGGGGGGGGGGGGGGGTTAGTTTTTGGTACTGTTTGTGTGTGTTTGTTTGTGTGTGTGTGTGTGGGGGGGGGGGGTGTTGGTTTGTGATTTGGTTGTGGAGGATCTATTTTGTTGCAGTTTTTGTTGAGTTGTAGTGTGTGATTGAGATTTTTTTATTTTGTGTTTGGTTTTTGTTTATGGGTATTTTATTTTTTGGTGAGGGGTGAAGGGGGAGGTTGGGTTGGGGGGTGGGGTGTGGGTAGGTTGGGTCTTTCTTTTCGTTGTGTATTTTTTCGTTGGTTTGTGGTTGTGTGTGGGTGTGTGTATGCATGGGTGTGTGTGTGTTTGTGGCTAGGTGTGTTCCTGTGTGTGATTGTGGTGGCCGACCTAGGTTGCGGCGCTGGAACTTTGTTGTGGTAAGTTATTATTTTTCTCATTCTTAGAGTATTTGTTGTGTGTCGGGGTCAAGGGAAGTGTTCCATTACAATGTGTGGTTGTAGCTGTGAGGGTTCCGGTATCGGGAGTTGCTGTTGAGCTATATAGGTCAAGGGAAGTGTTCAGTTTCAGTTTGTGGCTGTGGCCGTGGGTGTTCCGGTATCGGGAGCTGCTGTTGAGCTATATGGGTCAAGGGAAGTGTCCAATTCCAGAGGATATTGTGTTTAGTGGAATTTGGGGAGTTTTGTGTTGTCAGTTTTTTTCGTTGATTTGTGTTGTTTGGTATGATGGTGTGTGCCTAAATTTGCTTATATTTACTTTGTCGCTACCCAGCCCCCCCCCCCCCCCCCCCCCCCCCCCCAATTTCCCACACTTGTCCCGTTAGGTTCTTTGTGGAACGTGTGTGTGTTGGTTTTTCAATGTATTTTCGTGTTTGTTGTTATTTTTACGTAATGACGTCATAGGCGCCATATTGGAGTCGTGCTGTATGGTCGCTTCCACCATATTTGTTACGTCTTATGTCAAAGCAAACGGGTGGAATCGGACGCTTCTGTATTTCCAAGAACCCATTGGAAAGCATTCTGTCCTCTCTGTACAGGCATTATTTGTTACTTTGCACCATAACTGGTCAGTGTCTGTTGCTTGTCCAACAGACTGTGGGGTGCAGGATAAGTCTCTGGTGGTTTCTTGTCAATTGCTCTCAAGTTGGAAGCACAGATTTTTTTTTTTTCCTTGCCTCAAATTCCTGGTCAGACCCCTAGGCAATCACAACTGCTTTTGTGCAAGATAGCACAGCTGATGGCTTGTGACATCTTGTTTAGTGAAGGTTTGTGCTGTAAAGGATTATGTGAAATTTATTTATGCCATTGATTATTGAAAAAAAAACATGTCCCTAATTTATGAGTATTTGATTATGCTTTGTGTAGGATTTTCTAGGTAAACACAGTGGCTTTCTCAAAGTTTGCAAAGAAATTGTTTTTTGAAGCATCTATGACTAATATTAATTGATCTTTTGATGTTTATTGTTGTGTTTGAAGTTTTGTTTTGGAGGAATCGAAAACAATATTGTAAGCATTTTACAACCAAAGTTTTATTTCACTCTTCCTAAATATTTTTAATGGGTAGGAGATCTAAGCAATGTTCTGTTGGCCTACAAATTTTCTGTTGCCATACATCTTATGAAGGAACCCTTTTAGATTATGAGGTGCAGGTAATTGTCACACCTTCAATACATTTTAATCTGCCTCTGCATAGTATATGCTACATTGTCCTAGTAGAAACAGCACTTCTTTATGTTGCACTTTAGTGTCTAAAATGATGATTCTATGTTACTGATATGTTGTTTCCTGGCCAAACCTGTTTCAGGGCCAGTAGCTCCTTCTGAAATTAAAGTGAAACGAGAGGGACAAAGGGAAAGGAGCAGGGAGGTGTGGGATGCGGGAAGAGCTATGTAACAGTTGCCTAGAACCACGGATCAGGGAGACTTAATGGGTGGAATATGGAGAGACTGACGCAAACACATACTTCGTAATTAACTGCATATCCTATACCCAGTTCCTCAAACATCAACACATACGCTAATGCATAGAAGAGATCATAGTGTAGTGTTGACCATGTCCCTGGGCAAAGAGACGTGAACTTGGAAACCAAATTTCGGAAATATCTGAATATGTTTTGTATTGTGAATGATACTAATGAATGGTTGAAAAAAGTTTTACCTTCTCCTTTGTAACCATCTCCAGTATTTGTTCTGTAAGTGTTTTTTTTTTTTTTCCTACGTACTGTACCTTAAAATATGCTGCTCTGTTTTATAGCAGTGATGAGTTGTGTAACTTACTGTAAATTTCTAGGGTGATCAGGAAGTCTAATCCACCGGTATTTAGTTGGGATTCTCTGGCTTGCCTGTTCTGTTTCATCGGTTTGTCAGGTGCCATATTGTTTACAACATGCTCCTATGCTGTTTGCATTGCTGAGTTGTCAGAATTTTCCTTGAGTGGGGGAGGGTGGGATGGCTGTGTGCTCCTATGGAAATTATTGTTGTACAATAAAAAGTAGTATACAGACAACTAAAGATGCAGTGCCATTTTCTTACAGGTATAGGTATTATCTGATGTGTTAAAGGAGGATGTTTATTTTGATCAACAGTGATCTTGACAGCACTGTTTCGGTACCGTACTATACAGGGAGTGTCCCTAACTGTTGCCACCTAGAATAACTCTGAAAGTGTGATAGTAGCTGAAAAGTTTGTGGGACAAATGTTATGTGGGACAATGGGGCCAATAATATGATGTTGGTTTTTTGTTGCTAGGTGGGGTTGCGTAAGAGATATGAAGGTCACTTTTTTTGGGGTGGCATGAACGTCCATTTACAGAAGGTGTTCAAAGCGATGGCCATTGGTATCAGTGCAGTGCTGCAATCTTCTTATCACAGATTGAGTGATATTCCTTATAACATCGGCACTTATTGAAGCTCTGACGATTCTCTCTCGTATATCGTGCAAATAGTAAATATTCACCGAATACGGTTTATCCATCTAATGTGCCATTGACATGTACACACCATTCGACGGTTTCGCAATACAACACTAATAGAAATGGTAAGACTAGAATCGTTGAATCAAGTGAATATGAATAATGTATTCTTTTGAAGAAAAGATCAATACGCTTCTCATTTACGGAGAATGCCAACGAAATTCAGTGAGAGCTAGATACTTATACGCTGAAAGATATCCTCATTGTACTCACCCTACATGTTGTACATTTAAATATATGTATCATAAATTGAGAACAACTGGATCTTTAACACATCGGAAACATATCCGGCAAAGGAAAGTTACTAACGAGGAAACGGAAATTGGTACTCTTGCCACTGTGGTTAGAGATCATTGTGTTAGTTCGCATCAAATTGCAAGGGAATCTGGCATGTGCCAGAGTAGTGTTGTTTGTGTTCTACATTGCCATAAATATCATCCTTACCATATCAGTCTCCACCAAGAATAAACTGGTACGGATTGTATGCATCGCATTGAATTCTGCCGATAGGTTCAACTTCAGTTTCATAGGGATGACCCATTTATTAATTTGATTTTATTTACTGATGAGGCTACATTCATGAACTATGGAAATGTTAATTTGCATGACATGCATTATTGGGCCACTGAAAATCCATGTTGGCTGCAGCAAGTTGCACACCAAAAGCCGTGGTCGGTGAATGTGATTGTATAGTGTGGGATTCTGGAGGATGGAATTATAGGCCCCTGTTTCATCAAAGGAAATCTTAATGGGAGGAAGTATGCCACATTCATGCAAGAAACATTAGGTCTGTTATTGGAAGAACTACCTTTAGGAAAAAGGAACAGAACGCGCTAGCAACATGATGGGTATCTTGCACATTTTTCGCTGATGGCTAGAAATGAGTTGCAGGGAAAATTCCCAAATTGTTGAATTGGACGTAGAGGTGATGTGCTGTGGCTGGCTCGTTTACCAGACTTAGCACTTCTGGATTTTTTTCTTGTGGCGATTCGTAAAAGACATTGTTTATAAAGATGTTCCAACTACTTCTGAAGATATGCAAGAGAGAATTGTCAAAGCATTTGCTTCAATAAGTGCAGATGTGATAAGAAATACCACTTACATAATAAGAAGATCGCAGCACTGCATTGATACCAATGGTAATCACTTTGAGCACCCTCTGTAAATGGACGTTCATGCCACTTTTTTGACCTTTGTTGACCTTCAAAGATCTTACTGTTACACATCATTGGATTCGTTTCGATAGCCACTATCAGAAAATAAGTACCAAATTATAGCATCCCATTTAAAAAAACAAAGTTGAACTTCATATCTCTGATGCGATCCCACCTAGCAACAAAACACCAGTATTATATTATGGCCCCCATTGGCCCATTGCAACATTTGTCCCAAAAACTTGTCAGCTCCTATCATACTTTTGGAGTTATTTTTCGTGACAATAGTGACTCGTCCTGTACACTTGGCAAACAGTGTGCAACAACACTAATTTTCTAAATTCTTATCTTGAAGATGCCTTTTAATCTGTTGCAGTTGATGAACTTTTAGTACAGTGAAAACTGAATTTTGAGCTTCTTGGAAAATTTTGTTTCTTTGTACAGTGGCTGATACATTAATCAGCAGTAGTTTTGGAAACATTTGCAATACATAATTTTCTAAATGCAATATAACTGAACTTAGCCGACAAATGATAATATTCATTATTAATTGCATTATTGTGGTCAAACAAAAATAGACAGAGCAAGTTTGAATTTGGACCTCCTCATGTGGATCAGAGCTAACCGCATCTTTTGTTAGATGGCAGGACAAAACCACAGATTGTGGTACCACCCATCAGCTGGACACTCCTATTTCAAGTGTATACAGTATGGTGATCATGACGTCACTTATTACACATGCAAGCAGATACAAATAATAGTAGTATTTAACTGCAGAAATACAATAAAATTAGTGGGTTAACTGTTTGAATTAGATGGGACAAAATAAATATAACAGTCCTAATAATGAAGACGTAGCAGAACACATACTAATGCAACAATCAAGCAATCAAAAACCTCAACTGTCAGCAAAACCTGCAAAAAACTGGTATCAGAAATTTCCCTTGACCTATATGGGCTGGCTTAGACAAAGTCCGCAATACCATGAGGCTACACATGGTTCAAAAACCCAGTACTGGATACTTCACTTGACCAATATACCTCCAATGAAATCCATGATACCACAAAATCACATACAACTTGACAAATCGTGTATCTGACATTTCACTTGAGCTACAGGGTTATTATAATTAAAGTTGTTCCAGTTTCAAAACGCTGTAGAAAAAAGAACCGCTGCTCAGAATAATGTCAGATTTTAATCAAATGTTATTGAAGAAGGGGGAAGCGTTATGGAAACAAAAAAAATTTAATGATAATCTCTCTACTAAATGGTGCTATAAGCAGCATCATGTAAATGAATTTGCCTACAAATGACAAATTAATAGCATTATGTCAGATACAGTGTCAGTTGCACATTAAACTGGCTGTGCTGTACAAAGTGCATGACCACACAAGTTTGGCATTCATCAGTTGTGGCACTGTTAATTAGATAAGCGTACCACATCGGACGGGAAAAATTGAGTTTTACTTGTCCTGAGGCCAAAATCTGTATAGAAAGCAACATCACTTTTTGTTATTAGACGGCTGAGCCTGCCGTAGTGGCAGAGTGGTTCTAGGCGCTACAGTCTTGAACTGCACGGTCGCTGGTTCGAATCCTGCCTCGGGCATGGATGTGTGATGTCCTTAGGTTAGTTAGGTTTAAGTAGTTCTAAGTTCTAGGGGACTGATGACCTCAGATGTTAAGTCCCATAGTGCTCAGAGCCATTTGAACCATTTTTATTAGACTACTGAAAGACAAGTCCATTATGTATACATCATTTTCTGCCAGAAGTTGATATCAAAAAACTGGATCTTCTCAGTGTCTCAGAGGCCACAATTGAATGCATTGCACAATGTGTGCCTTCAGTTCAGCTACACTTGCAGTCAGAGGACTGAACATGGCACTTTTCAGACAACTCAAAAGCCAGAAGTCACATGGATTAAGATCAGGTGGTCTGGATGGTCAGACTGTAGGGAAATTACGGCAGATAATTCTAGCATTTCCTGAATGCCTCTGCAGCAACACCTTCACTGACTGTGCCATCTCCTACCAACACATTGATGCTGTTGAAAAGTTGGAATAATGTTTGTGTGCAGAAGACTTTCATGGCATTTGCCAATGGCCGTATGGGCAACAGGACCTGCAGGACCCATGTCCTCAAAGAAATATGGCCCTACTCTAAATTGATGCTGTCAACCCACACTACACAGCTACCTTTGCAGAATGAAGCAGCACTGGTTGATGTGTGAGTAGATATTCCATTGCCCTTATTCTGCTATTCTGGAAATATATTGGAAATGGAATTGGGCTTTGTCTGTCCACAGAATATTTCACAGCTATTCATTGTCCACTTCCATGCAACCAAGAAACTCTAGAGCAGATGTTTGTCTTACTGGCAGGTCAGTATGAAGTGGGTAATTTTGTGTGGATAGCATTGCAGGATGTTTTGTAGAATTTTATGCCCCATGCTTACAGACATGCCCCAGGTTCGGTCAGTTCCCTGTGCACTGTGTTTGCACACCATTGCTCAACCTCTTTTGGAATGCTGTGGCCACATCTGCTGCTGATGTTGGATCATTTTCTTCCTCCCTCTGCCACATTGCACTTAAGAAGAACCGTCTCTTCAAATTTTGAAATCAGTTTTTCCAGACCTTTGGCAAACAGCAGACCAACACCTTTTTTTTCCCATACACTTGAGTATCGTGAACTTCTGCATAGCTACTGGCAGTCACCATTCTTGTAGAAGAGCTATACCAGCAGTGCACAATCCAGCATTCAGTTACTAATGCTGAGCATCTCAGATGAAAACTGAGGAACAGCTGTGTACCTCACATCTTTTATTTTCTGTATATTGCCTATTACAGTGCCATCTAGTGGTAAAATTTTCATTCATCCCACCTCCCATAATATTTCGCCCTTCAACTATATTCAGTTCAAATTTGACATCTTTCCGAGCAATAGTTCTTTTTATACAGCGTTTTGAAACTGGAACTTCAGTTGTAATCACCCTGGATATAGCTAAAACAAACTCCACAATACCACAAACCTAATGTGCTCCAAAAATTAATATTGAAAATCTAACCTCTCCAAACAAATTCCACAGTATGTACCAATCTCAGCCCAACAGTGTTACCAACAGCAAAAAGAACATCCCAAAACTTCATAAAAAAATTGCATTAACTATTCTGATATACCAGAAACACACAGTTATACACACTAACACACACACCTTACATATTAATAAAGAAGTAAAAACATGCTAGTCAGTCTATATACATAGCTGGCAATACCAAAATGGTTTGTCACCACAATGTCTCGAACAGCCAGCCTGGACTTATCAAACAAGGAACTCCTCTGAATAGAACATCATGTGTTGTCCCACAAACGCCATCACCACATGTACTGATCACTGGTAAAAAATGCAGCAATTTTGATCAGTCTCATACCTTCTCCACAAATTGACATTTCACATACTTATCAATTAAACCGAATAACTGTAGGAATTTAATCATCGTCCACGTCATCTGCCATTGTGAATGTAGAAAACTATTTGTGAACTGTGTTGTCATATCAACAATGAACAAAAAGACAAAACATAAAATTAAATCTCCAACCATAAACAACACACACAGTAGTAATTCCAGATGCGAAAACTGCACAAAACTGCCAGCATCAAAATAGCTCACTAACAGGCCGGTCACACACTCTTCCAAATTTGTTCTCACAAACAACACTGACAGAGGCCAATGAATCACTAACATCACTCACAAACACTTTCGAAAATGAACATTCCTCACTAGAGAATGCCACTTTGTACTCCACATGTCCTGAGCAAACACGATCCGTTTCAAGTACGCTGCACCACCATGACATCGCATAAGACGATATAATCACATCACTGGTCAAAGTGGCACTGCAAACTTTGGTTAACCCGTTAGAAGACACTTGAACACTTGCACTTTGCATTTCTACTGCTATTTACAAAGCCAGCCTATCTTTTTCTTTCTTTCTTCTTCTTCTTGTTCTTCTTTTTTTTTCAAATCATCCTGATTTCTATATTACTTGAATTTCATATGGGTGGGCACTAATTGCATGTGCTTGGAGAGGTGTTCCAGGAAATCTTCAAAAAATATTGAAAAGTCTCACTCATCTGGATTATTGCAAACATTTAATTTTTGCACAATTTAAAGCAGTTTTGGGTTAGTAGACAATAGGAGAACATATTATTGATACATAGTGTTATG
Source organism: Schistocerca piceifrons (assembly GCF_021461385.2). Classification (NCBI taxonomy): domain Eukaryota; kingdom Metazoa; phylum Arthropoda; class Insecta; order Orthoptera; family Acrididae; genus Schistocerca; species Schistocerca piceifrons. The sequence goes on along the minus strand of NC_060141.1, from coordinate 795,727,261 downwards.
CCTGCAAAGGTAGCAGTATGTCCATTCTCCTGAATGCCATGACAGTTGGGAATCTGGGGTAAGGAACTTGCAGATGTTCTTGCTTATGATGCCTGTAATGTGAACACTAATTTGATGGGTCATTACCCTGCATTCAGTGGCCTTCTAATAGAGATAGAGTTATGTATCAATGAAAGAGTGGGTAAGAATGTAAGCTGCAGTTATTGAAATCTTACTAGTCGACCATGATGCACTTCTTGACTGTTCTAAAGGGATAAAGTTGCCAAATCTAACGACAACTTGAAAATTGAACAATAATGCGTTGATTCATGTTAATGTGAGAGGGCCCACCAGTAAACTGTATTTGAATTGTGATACATTCATCACTTCACAAAGTTCGTCGTCGTCATTACAGTGTATTTAGTGTGTTTTCAGTGGTTGACTTGGTCCAGTTTTTTATGTTACTTGCTATCCACATTTTTATGATTTACTATTGTAATACTTTAAAACTACTACTACTACTACTACTACTACTACTAGTAGTAGTAGTAGTATTGTTGTTGTTGTTGTTGTTGTTGTTGTTGTTGCATTCGGGTTCCTCTTAGGTCAGTTGTTCGTTATCTTTTTTTTTTAACACATTCTGCAGACAAAAGGACTGGAGAGATCTATGAAAAAATAAGAAAACTAACCCAGTATAGGCCACAGTAAATAATGACACTCTTATCATCTCACAGTATACAACGGTACAGGAAATTGCAGGATATATCAGATTGGTACTGGAAACAGTACGAGATTTTACATTTACATTATCAATTCAAGGAGATAGCTATGTTAACTATGATTCTGAGATCTGCTGAATGTTTTTGATTTTTGTAATCAAAGCTATACAGGTGGTAAATGACACTGAATGGACTATTTTAAGGTAAGGAATCGGTGATCAGATATGGGTGAATGAGACTTCACTATATTTTAAAAGAGTAATATGCCTGAAGAATGCATGTGCAGTCTTGTTTGCTTTGAGGTATAAATGATTGTTGTTATTTATGCCTTTTACTTTTCTCTATCACAAACTACGTAGAGTTTCCAATTCTTGCATACCTTTTTCTTAGAGATTTGAGATGGCCTACATAACTATTTATTGTTAATTTGGCCACTAAATGCCAGTCTATAGAAGTCACCATCCAAGTTAGTACTTGGATCATTTAGAATTATTTGGGTTAATTCTAGAAGTGAGCATGGTATGCTACACAGTTACTGTTGAGCTACTGAAGTTCTTAGACTTGATTTTGTCAGTGGTACTGTGTTAATCATACTCAATTTATTGTTATGCAGTTAATTGGCAACTGACTTGCTGCATTGGATAAACTGGTTCCCCTCAGATCACCGAAGTTAAGCGCTGTCGGTCCTGGCCAACACTTCGATGGGTGACCATCCGGGCCGCCATGTGCTGTTGTCATTTTTCAGGGTGCAGTCAGCCTCGTGATGCCAATTGAGGAGCTACTCGACCAGACAGTAGTGGCTCTGGTCAAAGAAAGCCATCATAACGATAGGGAGAGCGGTGTGCTTATTACACGCCTCCTCCTCTCCACATCCTCAGCTGAGAATGACATGGCAGTCGGATGGTCCCAATGGGCCACTTGTGGCCTGAAGATGGAGTGATATGCTGTTAATTAGTTTTCTCACTCGTCATTAACTCACCAGGTTTAGTGGGGTATTTGAGCACGGTGGAAACTTTGAACTGGGTTCCAAGCTTCTACTAACTTACTGACACAATCATGACAGTCATATTAGGAACTTCCTCAAGTTCACTACAAAAAGAATTAGGCAAAAGTGTTCCACTTTTCAGTGAACTAGAGTGCATCTGGCAAATTGACATCATGCCGCAGATGTAACCATAAATGACGTGAGATGCCTAGAAGCAAAATTGTACAAAAAGGAACTTGGGATATAAGAGAGGACTCACAAATTATTTTCACCTACACCTCTCATAATAACCAGAATGTCATAGTGAGTAGTGCATATGGGCCCATAGAAAGTTCTGATCACTTTCAGAAGCAGATACTCTTAATCACAGATATGAGGCCATGTATGATTTTCATGGCAGGTAAGAGAAATAACTATGGGAGACTTTGTTCTTTATCAGGAAACTAGTTTAATGTTCAGAGTTGCCACTCATAGACGATGGTGTTAATATTTGCGGTATTTACATGAACAGGGTTCAGAGAGAATTTAAATTAGCGTCGGATGCTAACATATTAGTGGGCTCAGGTGTATGGGAGAAAAATGTAAGGTGTCTGTGTTGATGAAATCAAATATGTTGTACTGTCAGCTGCGATTGTCATTGGTGGGAAACAATGTTCCAAGAACGTGGTGCAAGATAACCAAACACATGTTGCACATGCTCTATGACATTTGATTCACTATAGTTACAAACAAATATTGTTCAAAGTGTGTGATGATGGATGACACAAAATGTCACTTCTCTAAGGCAGTGTTTTAATTGCCTATGTGTCAGATGTGTGAGCAAGCGGTGCAAGAGGCAATCAGGTGTTGTAAATGTGGCATTACCCACTCATTTCAGTCCAATAGGACCCCTAATGATCAATGCAACAACTGCAGTTGTGAGCATTTCACCACATATGATCAATGTAGAGACTATCATAAAAGAAGATGTCTTAGGAATAGAGTATTACTCACCAAATCCCATTTCAAAAAGGTGTAGCTACGGTAGAGTTTTTTTTTTCAAGTGGTAAGGTGGTTATGTGGTTAAAATTACTTACATGCACTGGCCATCATAACCAGCAGTCAGATAGTATGTCTTGCACTGCATGTATGATTTCAGTAACAATTCTCAGCAATTCAGCCACCACAGTCCACATTCAGCTCAGCTGCAAGCAATAGTAAAAGTGCATTTTTGAGGGCACCACAAGCCAGTGTTATGAATTAACTGCCAGAAGGGAGACCAGTAGGCCTCCATGTAGATCTGTGAAGACACAATAACTGCCAGAGCTTTTCCCAGCACTTATATTGATCATTACAATTTCTTTTGTATCCAATTGTCTTAAATATTTACTGATCCCACAGGAGATAGCAGAACCTATACTAGTATTCATTGGCCAGGTTCATAATACATGAAGGGCAATAATCTGGTTTAGAATAACTCTCAAGACCTAACTGATGACTTGTACAAACTTTTTTTAGTATTAATATATCAGCATGTCAAAAGTCAACTAGATCCAAATGTCAGACCACTTATTGGAGTTAATCCTCTGGATCTTTGTCATGACAAATTGGATACACTGTCGAGTTCTGACAGAGAAGGCGTGCTTATGTGGTGCATACCATTTATCGAGCAGTGTGGCAAGAGCACATTCATCCACAAAACTATAGCTTACCAGTGATTAATGGTATTGTCTACAGTATGAACATCAGTTCAGTTCAATGCAGCATGCATAGAGCTACCTGTGGTCCAAGAGAACAGGGCCCCTGATCACACAATTTGCAGTTTCCAGGACTGGTTTTGTGAGGACGAGTTACTCCATGTGCAGTTGTATTGCATTAGAGTTGATGGTAAAGTCAGATGAAATGATGCATTCTCAAATTCATTTTCTCAAATTCAGCAATTAACATAGTTTGCATAAGTCATAATTGTCATTCTGGAATCTGGAGCTTCCAGACAGCTGACCAAACTGGTACAGTAATTCTTTTATTAACAGAATATCTAAACCTTGTATTCTTAAACAGCCTTTTGCCCATGGTGGTACCTTCATCAAATTAACTCAGTATGTGATCTTTTCCCATATTCTCCATTTCTCACTCTGACAAATGACTGGGAAGTTTTGGAATACCCGATCACGAATTATTATCTCATTCTGATTACTTTGACAGCAAACTCACTGCTTCCATTCCAGATTTGACACAGGTAAAAAGAGATAATGATTAGTTTCACTCCCCATCTTGTGTTTATAGTTGGATGTATGATGTTTGACTGTTTTGTGTATGCATTAGATGTCAGATTCTATATCTATTCCAGAGAAAAAATAGATTGCTGCCCTGCAGAAGTGAGCATACAATGTGGTGCAGCCCAGAATTACTCTGGAGTCATTGGTTTAATATGATCAGCATTATGAGAAAAGTTACTGAAAATGCATTTATAATTAAGCCAGGATCAAACAATTCTTGATACAATGCAAGAGACATTTGGGAGTCATTCTGTGCCTCATTCAACCATGTTGCTAACATGACAGACAAGCAGCAAAGAGTGAAGTAGTTCAGAAATAGGAAACACACTTGTGTCATTGGAGGTACAGGCACAGGCTGGATAGAATACTCTGCGGACACATTTGTCCCACCATCCATTAACCCTTAAGTAATTTCATTTAATCTCATGTTGGAGGATCAACTGGAAATAAATGAAACTTCCAAATTGCTGGGAAAAAACCCTGGTGATGCAACAATATTATGAAAAGGAAAGCTGCTACTCACCATGTAGTGAAGATGCTGAGTTGTCACAGATTGGCACAACAAAAAGACTGTCACAAATACAGCTTTCAGTCATTAAGGCCTTCGTCAACAATAGACAACACAAACACAACTCACTCACGTGATTGCAGTCTCAGGCAACTGAAACCACATTGCGAGCAGCAGCACTGCTTGATGGGAGTGGTGACTGAATGGGAGTAGGGAGGCTGGGGCAGGGAGGGGAGGGATAGTGTGGTGGGGGTGGCTGACAGTGAAGTGCTGCAGGTTAGATGGAAGGCTGGTGAGATGTGTGGAAGGGTGGGGGGAGTAGCCGAAAAGGAGAGAAGTAAAGAGACTGGGTGTGATGGCGGAATGACGGCTGTGTAGTGCTAGAAAGGGAACAGGGAAAGGGTTAGTCACTGTCCTCACCCATCCTGCCCCTTCCCTGTCCCCATTTCCAGCACTACAGAGCCACCATTTCACCATCACACCCAGACTTTTTACTTCTTTCGTTGTCTGCAACCCCCCCCCCCCCCCCCCCCTCCTCCCCACCTCTCACCCGCCCTCCATCTAACCTGCAGCACTGTTGTCTATTGTTGACAAAGGTCTTAATGGCCGAAAGCTTTATTTGTGACAGTCTTATTGTTATGCCTCTCTGTGACTCAGCACCTCCACTATATGGTGAGTAGCAACTTTTCTTTTCATAATATTGTTACATTCCATCCTGGATTTTCCATTGTTTGATTAAAACCTGATGATGCCTGCACATGGGCCATGAGGGGCATTGCAGAATTTGCTACATAACTACAATGAAATGTGAACTATGGAATCTCTCCCAATGTTGTGGCACTCACAAATCATTATGCCCATTTAGATACAGGCAAACCGAGCCTGGTCATGCCTGGTATAATGGGCAGATTCCTGTAAGGTCCTGTGTTATGAAAAATTTCGAATGGGTTGTCAGACACAACTGGGATTTTGGTTGAGTCACAGCTGCTTATTGTGCATAATACAAAATAGGTTCAGAAGAAGAGAAAGGGTGACTTAAGATAATTGTGCAGTATTAACAATTGACATCTTATCTGCATTTTCCAGTGGTTCTTCCTCTTACAGTCATCTTTTAAGTGATATGTGATGAAGTACAAACTCGTACACTGAGATGACAAAAGTCATCGGATAGCAATATGCACATACAGGGTGTTACAGAAAGGTACGGCCAAACTTTCAGGAAACATTCCTCACACACAAAGAAAGAAAATATGTTATGTGGACATGTGTCCGGAAACGCTTACTTTTCATGTTAGAGCTCATTTTATCACTTCTCTTCAAATCACATTAATCATGGAATGGAAACACACAGCAACAGAACGTACCAGCGTGACTTCAAACACTTAGTTACAGGAAATGTTCAAATGTCCTCCGTTAGTGAGGATACGTGCATCCACCCTCCATCGCATGGAGTCTCTGATGCGCTGATGCAGCCCTGGAGAATGATGTATTGTATCACAGTGGTCCACAATACGAGCATGAAGAGTCTCTACATTTGGTACCGGAGTTGCGTAGACAAGAGCTTTCAAATGCCCCCATAAATGAAAGTCAAGAGGGTTGAGGTCAGGAGAGCGTGGAGGCCATGGAATTGGTTCGCCTCTACCAATCCATTGGTCACCGAATCTTGTTGAGAAGCGTACGAACACTTCAACTGAAATGTGCAGGAGCTCCATCGTGCATGAACCACATGTTGTGTCGTACTTGTAAAGGCACATGTTCTAGCAGCACAGGTAGAGTATCCTGTATGAAATCATGATAACGTGCTCCATTGAGCGTAGGTGGACGAAACTAAAATGAGCTCTAACATGGAAATTAAACATTTCCGAACACATGTCCACATAACATCTTTTCTTTATTTGTGTGTGAGGAATGTTTCCTGAAAGTTTGGCCGTACCTTTTTGTAACACCCTGTATATGTATGTTGGTAGCATGTAAAGGTATATAAAAGTATAAAAGGACAGGGCATTGGAGGAGCTGTCATTTGTTCTCAGATGATTCATGTGAAAAGATTTCTGATGTGATTATGGCTGCATGATGGAAATTAACAGATTTTGAACATGGAATGGTAGTTGGAGCCAGATGCGTGGGACATTCTGTTTCGGAAATCATTAGGAAATTCAGTATTCTGAGAGCTACAGCGTAAAGAGTTTGCCGAGAGTACCAGATTTCAGACGCTATCTCTCATTGTGGACAACACAGTGTCCGATGGCCTGCATGTAATGACTGAGGGCAGCGATGTTTGCATAGAGTTGTCCGTGCTAACAGACAGTCGACACTGCAGGAAGTAACTGCAGAAAACAATGTGTGGACAAAATTTGGCTTTAATGGACTATGGCAGCAGACAACTTTGGCAGGAGACAACCAATGCGTGTGCCTTTGCTAACAGTACATCACCTGGAGTGCCTCTCCTGAACTCGACGATATGAATTGGACCTTAGATGACTGGAAAACCACAACCTTGTCAGATGAGTCCTGATTTCTGTTGGTAGGAGCTGACAGTAGGGTTAGAGAGTGGCACAGATCCCATGAAGCCGTGGACCCAAATTGTCAAGAAGGCATTGTGCAAGCTGGTGGTGGCTCCATAATGGAGTGGGCTGTGTTCAAATGGAATAGACTGGGTCCTCTGGTCCAACTAAACCAATCACTGACTGGAAGTGGTTACGTATGGCTACTTGGAGACCATTTGCAGCCATTCATGGACTTAATGTTCCCAAACAACAATGGAATGTTCATGAATGACAGTGCACCATGTCACTGGGCCACAGATCGAAATTGGTTTGAAGAACATTCTGAACAGTTTGAGCAAATGATTTGCCACCTAGATGCCCACCATAAATCCCATCGAACATTTACGGGACATAATCCAGATGTTAGTTCATGCACAAAATCCTGCACCAGCACCATTTTTGCATTTATGGGTGACAGTAGAGACAGCTGGTTCAATAGTTCTGTAGGTGACTTCCAGTGACTATTTGATTCCATGCCACTTCGAGTTGCAGTATGCTGGGCAAAAGTAAGTCTGACATGATATTAGAAGGTACCCTATGACTTCTGTCACCTCATTGTATACTGATATATAAGCTTCACACTATTAGAATTCCAGATACCTTCATCACAGATTATCTAAGCACTGCGTTACGCTTTACGGCCATAAATTTGTTTGAGGATTGAGGTGGTGGACCAAACAGAAAACTGCAATGTCTCCCTCAAGATCAGATCCTCAGCCTAGTGTTGAATCCTGATTGCTTCTGATGTTAAAGCTTACCTACAGCCATCTGTTAAATTATTGCAATATGTGTACCTCTTTATCAACAGCTACGTGTCTCCAGGATACCTGACAAAGACTAGTTCATATTATAATAATACTGAACAATTAGCTGATAAAAAGTGAACAAGCAGTATCACGTCACAAATTTCAGGCTGCCAAGTTTGTTGCTCAAATGCGTGCAAAACCATGTTCAGTGGATGCATTTGGGAGATCATATGAAATCAGTAATATGAACTGCATGGCCTTTAGGATTACCGAGCGAGGTGGCGCAGTTGTTAGCACACTGGACTTGCGTTCGGGAGGACGACAGTTCAATCTCGTGTTCGGCCATCCTGATTTAGGTTTTCTGTGATTTTCCTAAATCGCTCCAGGCAAATGCTGGGATGGTTCCTTTGAAAGGGCATGGGCGACTTCCATCCTCATCCTTACCTAATCTGATGAGACTAATGACCTCGCTCTTTGGTCTCTTCCCCCAAACAACCCAACCCAACCACAGGGATTAATCTTGAGATATAGGGCTGATGTGGTATGCCCACATTAGACATACTTTTCTGAGACTAGAATAAGTGATTAACCTTCGCGATGTGTTGGTCCATACTTCGTATTGCTCACATTCTACCACAGTTCTCAGCCTATACTGATAGCTAATCTGACTTTAGGATTTTACCACTTTAGCATTGAGTTAGCTCCTTACAGATTAGACAAAACACAGTACCACAGCATTAGAATTCCTCCACGCCTTACAATGCTCTGCTCTTTGAAATGGTTGAAATGATTCTTCGTATTTGCTGCATATCTGTGGCAGAGAAATGAATATTATGAAGAATTGAAACTGTTAGTTGACCTACTTAACTTCTTCTGGATGGTTATCTTTTCTCAGTTGAAACAAAAAGTTTTCTGGTGAATGATAACTGTTACTTATCAAGAACATATCCTTAATATCCATTTCACTGATAGAACCAGCACTTCAAAAATTTTTCCCAGCTACTCACTTTGCTATACCCATCTGCTTCTCAAAAGTGAAATGTCATATGTTAACAGTACATTCATAACAACCCTGTTATGTGATCATAATACTCATTGACAGGTCGACAACACCTAAACAACCATTTGTGAGTAGTGCCTTCTTTTGTCCTGACTTGCAAACAGAATGGTCATACTTTGCTTTGGAACTCGCCAGTGTTTATAATCCCATTAATCAGGATATGGTGTTTGTTCGAAGTGCTGCTTGGTGATAGTCATTATGGGGATGGGAGTGACAACATTTCTGAATTTTGTGAGGCAGTGATGAATGGCAGGTGCGAGATGCTGATTGTGTAAACACAGTGTGAATGCAAACTGAAGGTATGTGATGGTTGCAACTGTTGCTCAGGCCAGTGGGGTACTGTGATTTCTCTTGAAGCAACAGAACACCGTGTTGTTTTGATCTGTTTTGCAATCTGAAGATGTCTGTTTACGATGTCTGATTATGAAGCACTAGTGATAGTGAAACCTTACAACGTATAGTGTTGAGAGATGAAGTTTTTTCCACCTTCAAAAAGTGTCGGCATAACCTTCCTGGCTGATGGTATGACTGCATTTGAGACTAGTTTGGTGTCTGATGAAAAATAGTTAAATTCTTTACTTGCTGTCTTTGTTACAACTTCTGTCCTCAGAGATAATTCTCTAATGTTCAGTGCACTGTGGAAGTTGATCACACATATCAGCACATCACTGTTCATGTTAGGATATTTTATGGTAGATTTGTCATCTATGAGAGGGAGCACAACAGCTAAAAAAAATAGATTAACTTCAGAAAAGGAAGGAGTGACTGAACTTACCTCACTCATTTCTTCTTCCAGGCTTTCAGCTAGTGATAGCAAACCTGGAGTTCTTCAGCTGTATATGTTGGAAAGACCACCAGTCTTTTCTTGCCATAAACTCACGACATGCTTCAACGACTACTGTAGGGAGTGATGGTGGAGCAGTGTGTGTTTCAGAGAGCGAAAGTATTGACTTAACTTCTTGATTAAAAAAAAAAAGGGGAAAAAAAAGAAAAAAAAAGAAAAAAAAGAAAAAAAACCCTTAATCTCAAGGTGTGCTGTGGACCAACATGATGAATGGCTGCTGAGGCAGCACAGTTGTTAACAAGCAGCCTCTGGACAATATGTTGCTCCTCAGTTGTATAAGGCTTACCAGGTAAATGGAACGCTGTCTGGGTAGACTGTATGGATCCCTAGCTGTTTGTGGGGTCTCTATGGAATCTCAAAGAAGATTCTGAACTGTATAGGTGGGCCGTTGAAGATCACCAACACCCGCACAACTAAGAGGGCTCAACAGAATAGTTCCAAGGAATTGCTTTATGAAAATCGAACCTTGATAATTTTAACAGGGCACAACAGTGTCAGAATGGCTTTATTGATGTATAGAGACTAGTGGCCTTTCAAGAATGATCCCCCTTCTGTTTCAGCAAAATGTTAGATAGTATTGTTGGAACTGTAAAGTCAGATGGCTTTGCAACAGGGCACTTTTGGTTGAAACTGCTTCGTCTTGCCAAACAACCACACTTTTGCACTTTAAAAATTTTGGTAAGTCAATTGTAGCTGCAGAAAAGCACAACACACACAACTTCAGTGAGGATATCATAAGTTGTAGAGAACATGTTCACAGACACTGATGGATTGCAAAAAGAATAGGAAGTGCAAGGTGGAAGAGAGATTTGCAGCATATGAAGAGAATGACTGGTGAGTTGCAAAGTGGCCAATTTCATCCTAAACTGAAATTCGTCGTGTTTTGATAGCACATTGTGGCTGGATTTATTTGACTGAAGGTAAGACCTTTCCTGTCTAGTCTGATTCGGTGTTGTAATATCAAAGGTATTGTCGCTGTACAGTAGGGTTTGGCAACATGTGAGGAAGACACTCATGAAACACAGTCATTATCCTGAATGCCACACTTCTGAATAAACTGCATGATGATTCTGGAAGAAAAGAAAGTTAAAGAAACTGAAGTGACCAAGAGAGTTTTATGTGTTGGGGCAAAAAATAAAGAATCTTTACTCCTGCAACCTTCTGTTCTGTTAACTGCTGTTGCTACCACTCTAAGAAAAGCTGTAGTCAAAGTCAGTGCTGCCATGCAAACACAGGCAATAGGTATTGGCATAAGTACAACTACATGTAAATCTGCATGCAATAATAACTATACTACTAAACCTGCAGTACTTCTAAACCAGTTCCAGCAGAAATTACTGCCAGATTGCAAAGACAACCTTCATCCATGAAGCTGGTTAGTTATTACTTGTTCTGTACATCAAATTCACGATAAACATTATAACATGCAGTGTATCAACAAAACAAACATGGAACTCTTATAGCCAGCTAAACAATATTTTTGATATGGCTAAATGATGACCATTTACAGTTTTTTTCCTTTAAATATGACTAATTATCTCTACCCGAGAGTTCCTCTGTAGTATAGATTATTGTGGTTAGTGAGAGAGATAATGTGAATTGTTCAGAGCTGACATAGTTATGCACATTTAGTCGCACCAGTAACTGTAGGTCCAGAAACACACAAGTATGGATGTCTGTGAGTTAAGAAACATTGTGGCATTTCTGGAACATTGGTTGAAGATTAATTCCTTTGAGTTTTGGTGTACGACTTGATATTGACCTAGTCTCCCCAACGCTGTACAACAGTGCTGGCGTGGCTGTGTTGGCTATTCCCTCTTCATGTTGACTTCTTCTCTGAAAAGGTCCATTTCAAAACGCAAGCCCTCGAAGCATCAGGACGTGGAGATTAGGACGTAGCTTGGTAAGGGAATGAAAACTTGCAACTTCCATGTATTATAACTCTTAATTAACACAATATTGAGAGAGTGCAAGTACAAACGTCTTTATTACCCCAGCTCAAAACACTGACAAGACACCGAGATAGATTAAAAAAAAAAAAAAAGTGACATATGTAAAAAAAAATTGTTGGTATCACTTTCAATTTTCTGTCAGCTTACTCAAGTATAATCATACCTCCCTACAATATCCATGCCACATGGGGGTGGCATGAATAAGAATCGTTACAAATATTTATTTAAATGTGTAGACCATTTAAAGAACCTACACAAGATGGAGTTGTTAAGGATAAACACCTTTAATATACATTTGAAAATACTTGTGCTATCTGATAGACGTTTTTATGCGTAGATTGTTAGAGTGTTTCATAGATGCCTATTTCATCTCTTTCTGTGTCAAAGGTAGATCCATTAGAGGGTAATATTTCCTTCTAGTGTTGTACTTGAGAATATCTTTGTTACCCTCAAATTTAGATTAATTGTTGATAACAAATTTGGTAAGTGAGTAACTGGACTGGGACATTGTGGTTAATATTCTCAGCTGCTTAAAATGATACCTGCAAGATGTACACATGTAAACTCTGCTTAAATTCTAATTACATTATTTTGTGCAATGAGTATTTTTTGTCTATGCAATGAGTTTCCCCAGAATATTATCCCTAACTCCACAAAACTGTTCAACCTTATGCAGACAGACAGCATCACACAAACAGGCTGCATCTCAACAAAAGGTGACATCCACGTCCAAAAAAAAGTCAAAATCCAAAGAAAAATTTCACGAAATCATCACATCAGGGGATGTTTAACTGACCAACATGTATACAAGAGAGACGGAATAGAGAAACCCACTTTGATTAATGCTTGCTGTACTGCAATGGAATCTAAATTTCAGAACACATGTGCAAGAAATAAATCTTGTAATACAGGACAGTTCCTCATGCCTGTGCCTACAAGAGATGCATCTTAAACTTTCAAACAACCTTGGTTCAATGCACCATCTGCAATGCGGTTGGTACGGGAGATGAAAGGGCCACCTTGTAGCCACTTTATTTGTCGATAATACAAACAATTCTCCACCTGTTACTCTTTCCATCCACCATCAATGAGTATTTCTTCAGGCTTGTGTTGCATTAAGAATAACTCTCCTTGGGAGATCTCAGAGCGTGGTACTGGAGGGGGGGGGGGGGGGTTGAGGGTTGTACATATATGCTTATCCTAGGGTTTGAGTAGTTGAGAGCTGAGAGGTTCCTCTTTGTCAAGTGTTGCCTGCCTCCTCAATGTAAGGGTGGTGACACAGTTCGGCAGCACCCCTTTGCTCTCCCATGCTAGCTGATACTTCCCTTTGGGAAGTGACAGATGAATAGCAATTTAGTGACCACTTTCCCATTTGAATCTATCTGTCAAATCAACAGCTGCCACCAAGTGAACTAACTGGATGCAAACAAAGCCAAGTAGATGCTTTACAAGCTGTACTCCAACATCAACCCAGTTCTAGGACTTGGCAAACATGTAACTATGATCATTTATGGGGCTGCTGATGTTAGTTCCAATGTCACCTTTAAACCTGGCAAATGACCAGTCCCTTTGTTGAGCAAGGAGTGGAATTTAGTCACTAGGGACAGATGGGTGGCACTATGAAAGTTCCGATGTAATCAGTCTGCTGACAGTCTTACAGCCTTTCACATTGCTTGGGCAAAAGCTCAGTATGTGAGAGTGAGCAAAAAACAACCATGGCGAGAGTTTGTACAATCAATTATATGTTTCATAGCATTCCAAACAAAACTGGACGCTGAAGGGAAGTGGAGGTTGATGAAAGATGGTCTACAAGAACCCACAGAAATAGCTTTAATTACAGAAGAAATGGTGGAAAGCAGAGGACAGCACACAAAGGTGATGATAGGTTGAGAATAAGGAGGTGACAGGACACAAGGGGTGGAAACTGTTGGATGGAGGGTGTGGGGTCAGTAGGTTACCGTAGGTCGAGCTCAGAATAATTTCGGAAGCGGAGAATGTGTTGTAAGGATAACTCCCATCTGTGCAGTTCAGAAAAGCTGGTGGTGGAGGGTAGGAACCAGATGGCTCGGGTAGTGAAGGAGTCCTTGAAATCCAGCGTGTTACACTGAGCTGCATGTTGTGCCTCAGGGTGGTCTACTTTGCTCTTGGCCACAGTTTGGAAGCTGGTTGGTGGTCACACCAATATAAAAAGCTATGTAATAATTACAGCAGAGGTAGTATGCAACAGGGCTACTTTCACAGGTGGACCAGCCTCTGAAGGTGTAGGATAAGCCTGTGACATGCCTGGAATAGGAAGTGGTTTGTGCAGGCATTGCACCTGGGTGTTTCACAAAGGTATGATCCCTAATGCAAGGGATTGGAATTGGGAGTGGCATAGGGGTGAACTGGTATGTTATGGTATTTGGGCGGGCAACGGACACCACTTTTGGAGGTGGGGTGGGTGGTCTTGGGTAAGATGTCCCTCCTTTCAGGGTGTGATGATAGGTAATCGAAGCCCTGCCGAAGGATGTGGTACAGCTGTTCCAGTCCAGGGTGGTTTTCATTGACTAAGGAGGCACTCCTTTGTAGCTTGTTCTTAGGGGTGGTGGATGATTGGGGGGGGGGGGGGAGGGAATGGCATGGGAGATCTAAATGTGGATTAGGTCTGGGGTGATAGTGCCTATCTGTGGAGGCGATGGTGAGACCTACAGCATAATGGGGAAGAGAGTTCTTGTAACTGCAAATATGCTATCTCCAGGTGGCCAGGGAATTTTTTGTGTGGAAAGGATGACAGCTGTTGACATGCAGGTACTTTTGGTGATTAGTGGGTTTAATGTGGACAGAGATGTGGATGGCGTGGTGTCATCGCCAGACACCACACTTGCTAGGTGGTAACCTTTAAATCGGCCGCGGTCTGTTAGTGTACCTTGGACCCGCATGTCGCCACTATCAGTGATTGCAAACCAAGCGCCGCCACACGGCAGGTCTAGTCTAGAGAGACTCCACTAGCACTCGCCCCAGTTGTAGAGCCGACTTTGCTAGCGATAGTTCACTGCCTACATACGCTCTCATTTGCAGAGATGACAGTTCAGCGTAGCCTTCAGCTACGTCATTTGCTACGTCCTAGCAAGGCGCCATATTCAGTTACTACTCTGAACAGATAATATTGTGAATCATGTACCGTCAAGAGCGACGTTCATCATTAATGGATTAAAGTTAAGTATCAAAGTAATTACGACCACTTTCTGAATTCTAATTCCTTGTCATGTTCCAGACCTCACGTCAGTATAGTTCTTCCCTCCTCATGCCAGCCTGTGTGAGCTAAAACACGTGCATTTCAGCCTCCTCTAGTAACACAGTGTTGGCTCTTCTGCCAACCCATCAGATGGAGCTGTCAGAGAGGAGGTGGTCAACATCCAAGAAGGTGGCACACAGGGCTGAGGAGAAACAGATGAACTGGATGCGAAAGGAAGTGTTGAAGTTTGAAGGAATGAGGAAAAGGTTTATTTGGCCCTGAGCCCAGATCATGAAGATATCATCAACGAATGTGGACCAGTCAAGGGTTTGGCATTTTGGGAGGGTAGGAAGGCCTCCACTAAAAAGCCCATAAACAGATTTTCATCTGAAGGTGCCATGCAGGTGCCTGTGGCTGTACTACAGATTTGTTTGTATACCTTCATGAATGTTGACCACCTCATCCGTCCACATTAAACCCACCAACCATGTACAGTACCTGCGTTTCAACAGCTGTCATGCCTTCAACACCCTTCCACACAGCGTGGCCACCCAGGGACAGCATATCTACAGTGACAAGAACTCCCTTGCCCAGTAAATTGAGGGTCTCAACAAAGGTCTTCAAAGATAGGCACTATCCCCAAGACCTAATCCACAAACAGGTCTCACATGCCATTTCCGACCAGGGGGTTCACCACTCTTCGGTGAGTTCTTGCTTGGCTACCATGGGCCCCCTGCCTTTGCAGCACCTTTTCTGTTTCCCTGCTGTATGTCTATCTTCCTGCTATTCTTTTTTCCCTCCTTTGGGGGGACATGTCTGGGATATTTTTGGGAATGTGTTCTGACACTTTAGTAGCCTTACATTGGAACAGCCCCTCCTCTGTTTATTCTTTCTTTCTTTCGTCATTCTCCAACTCCTACCCTTCCTTTGCATCATCATTTGAGGTTCCTCTTTCTTTCTTCTTCCTCCGTGCGCACTCCTGAAGGCCGTCCCAGGCTTCTGCTGCATAACAGGTAACTGGATAGTGCGTAATTCTCTGCCCCGGGTCAACAATTAGGGTTTGCTCATATCCCCTGGTACAGGCCAGGCCCAGGAGGGGTGATGGCTTAATTGCCAGTTGGTCTCTCTGTCAGAAGTTCAAGAGGTATGGCCTGACGTGTGAACGGTTACCTACGGCAGGTGAGTCCCATCTGAGGGAGCACCCCCAGTTAGAAGCAATGCGCCATCAGAGATACTGTCATGGGGGATTCTCTTGCGATGAGCCCGTTATCATCTCAGTCTGTCTACTAAGTGTAAACAGAATGAGGCTAAAGATTCCAAGACTCTCCCAGCTGCACCTCAGTTCCTCGTGGTACCATGTACTGAAGGTGGTCAGGCCTTTGCTATGCTTATTATTGAGAAAGGTGTTGTTGCAGTGGCAGGTCCTGTGAAATCATGTTCTTGTTTACATAATGGCACATTGCTTTTGCAGCCCAATGTGATTTTCAAACCAAACAACTGCTTGCAGTTTCACTCCGCCATGGCTATCCTGTTCGTGTTGAGGCCCATTGAACACTGAATTCTTCACGTGGTGTTATTTACATGAGGCTGATCGGTAGTCTAGCTGAGAGAGAAATCCAGACTTAACTCTCTGGTCAGTTTATCACTACAGTCCACCATAGTGAAAAAGGTTGATGCAACCTTAGTTCGTGTACACACTCTTTTTCTCACATTTTCCATCAAAAACAAAGCAGGCTATGAAGTGGTCATGGTCCAACCATACATTCCAAACTTGATGCCCTACTACCAGTATCAGTGTTACAACAATACTCAAATGTCCTGTCAAAACACAGCCAAATGTGTTACTTGCTGTAGGGATGTTCACAGTGCTGCCTGCCTGCCTCCATCTCCCCACTGTATCAATTACAGTGGCGACTATGCAGCCTCATCCTGAGAAAGTCCTGTGTATCTTGATGAGCAGGCCTTCCAGTAGATCCAGATGAAGGAAAAAGTTTTTACCCTGTCAGTCGCAAGTTGTTGGCTACACGAAAACTATGCATTTTACCATCTGGCACTTACAGTACTATTCTTGCTACTCCTCGCTCCACAAAGGACATGGACATGCAGACTTGTGACCTCAAATTCAGCACCATGACTGTCAAATTGTCCAGTGTCACAGTAGCATACCCATCTCCTTCTCCTCCAGCTGGTGGCAAAATCACTTGTAACACAACCAGCAGGCTGGAAAGGACAGAAAGAATACTCCTGCAAATACTTTTTACATCCCTCCAGACAACAAACATCTGAGTATTCATCTGCCAACTGCAAAGGCTCCAAGAAATCCAACAAAGACAAGCAGTCTTCTCCTTCATCGACTCAGAAATTCTCTTTAGTGTGTCACTCCGTGATACTCTTTTCCTGCTGACCTTCATTTCACCAGTGTGCACCGCCAACCATTTTTCTGCACTGGAATCTGCAGGCGGACTCAGTGAGAATGCCCCAACTCTGTAGATCTCATGAAACAGGATCCTCCAGCCCCTGTGCCCTGTAGGAGTAAGTCTTCAAAGGCTGGCACTTGGCAGCCACCAAGGTGATGACCCTTCATTTTTTCTCTCCTCCCCTTTCCCCGTCGTGACTCCTTCAATGGAATGTTCACGATATTCGATCTAACAAGAAGGAATTATGACTGCTCCTGGAATCGCAGTGTCCACTTGTTTTCTGCTTCCAGGAAACAAAATTGCGTCCTCATGACCACTTTGTGTTTCTTTCTGGTCCGCTTTGATCATCCCCCCCCCCCCTTCCACCCCCCTCCACCCCCTCGTAGACAGCATTCCATCTCATAGGGGAGTCACACTGCTCACCCAGGATTATGTTCACAGTCAAACTATCTCCTTGGCCACCCAGCTGCAAGCTGTTGCTGTCTGCATTTCCCTTCCTCATTTCACCTTTTCCCTTTGTACCATCTGTCATTCGGTGCCACCAGGGCATATTTCCTCCAGCTTATTGGGCAACTCCCTCACCCCTTTTTGCTGCTTTGTGACTTTAATGCACACCATCCCCTTTGGGGCTCTCCCAGAACCTGTCTGAGAGGTGCCCTTTTGGCTGACCATCTCAATTAACTCAACCTCATCTATCTTAACACTGGAGCATCCACATTCGTTTCAGATTCCATGCACGCCTATTCCCATTTAGACCTCCTTATGCACTGCACAGCTTCTGCATCGTCTTGAGTGATCAGTCCTTCAGTCCTCTCTGACGCATACTCGAGTGACCATTTACCATGTGCTATCAGTTTGCTGACTCCTATCCCACCTACATGCAAACCCAAATGGCAGCTTTCTAAGGCTGACTGGAGGCTTTACACCTCCCTGGCAACCTTCAACGGACAACTTTTACCTGGTTCTGATACTGGGGAAAATACCTTACCATTGTTATCCTTACTGCCGCAGAACATTCCATTCCTCGCATTTCATCTTTACCATGCTGTGTCCCGGTCCCTTTGTGGACTGAGGTGTGCCGTGATGCAATATGCACATGGAGATGTGGTCTCCATGTTTTAACCATCATTCTGCAATGGTGAACTGTTAGTTATAAACAGTTGCATGCACAGTGTTGTGTTCTTCGAGATTCCAGAAAAGCTGGCTGGGTTTCATTTACTAGTTCTTTTAACAGTTATGCACCCTCGTCCTTTGTGTGGACCAGCCTCTGACTGCTCTCTGGTATAGATGTTGATTCCCCAATTTCCGGCCCGACCATAGCAGATGATGCCATAGTGGTATCCTCTGTACTCGCTACACATGGGTCTTCTGAGGCACGGCTGCCACATTTCTTCTTGAATTTTTAAAAGACAGAGTTTTCAAGGCCCGTGTGGGTTCTGCCTTGTAGGATGCCCTTATTCATGAAAACAGTGTGCCTCAGGGTTGCGTCCTGAGTGTCATCATCTTCTCGATAAACATTAACCAGATTACGGCCTGTGTCCCCCGGGCATCTCCGGCTTCCTTTTCGTCAACAACTTTGTGATCTACTTCACTTCTCCACGGACTTGTCTCCTTGAGCAGCGTCTTCAGTGATGTCTCGATCGTGTTTACTCATGGAGCATTGACAAAGACTTTCACTTTTCCACTGACCAAAACGCTTTTATGAATTTCTTGTTGCATAGTCGGTTTCTTCCACCATATTTACATCTTGGGTCTGTTGCTCTGACATTTGCAGAAACTACGAAATTCCTGGGGCTCATGCTTGATAGAAAACTTTGTTGGTCCTCTTATGTGTCTTACTTGGCTGCCAGCTGTCTGCAGTCCCTCAATGTCCTACATGTCCAAAGCAGTACTACCTGGGAGTGGATCAGACCATGCTCTTACATTTGTACTGATCCCTTGTCTGTTCGAAACTAGACTGTGGATGTTTCATTTATCCATCTGCATGGCAGTCCATCTTGCACTGTCTGAATACGATCTGCCAGCATGCAATCCATGCGGCCACTAGCACCTTTTACTCTGACCCAGTTGAGAGTATCTATGCAGAAGCTGCCAAACTACCACTTTCATTTCGGCTTGATGTTCCTGTCAGTCGATGCGTATGCCGTTTCTCTGGCATGTCCGGCCACCCATCCTGTGCATGGCAGTCCATCTTGCACTGTCTGAATATGATCTGCCAGCATGCAATCCATGCGGCCACTAGCACCTTTTACTCTGACCCAGTTGAGAGTATCTATGCAGAAGCTGCCAAACTACCACTTTCATTTCGGCTTGATGTTCCTGTCAGCTGATACGCATGCCATTTCTCTGGCATGTCCGGCCACCCATCCTGTGCCACCTCCTTTGACAACTCCATTAACCATCAGTATGAGGCACGTCCCTTGTCTCTGTTACCTCCTGGAGTTCGGTTTTGGCTATTGCTCCAGCAGCTTAACTACAGACTCCCTGCCACGTTTTGCTATGTGTGTGAACCCTTCACCACATTGGCTTTTTGCAGCGGCCAGTGTTCACCTTGGACTTCATTCGCTTCCTAAGGAAACTACTGCAGAGTCGATATATTGCTTTGAGTTTCTCGACCTTTGCACAGAACTTAGCAATAGTACTTTTGTGTACACTGATGGCTGTCGGACTGACCATGATGTTAGGTGTGCCTTTGTTATTGGTATCAATGGTTTTAGTATTGGTTTCTGGAACATTGCTTAGCATTTACAGCAGAGTTATTCACACTGTAGCAGGCCATGCAGTACATCTGACAACACAGGCTTTTCAATTGTGTCATTTCCTCTGATTATCTAAGTGCTCTTCAGTGCCTCTGTGTGCTGTACACAGTCCATCCCGTAGTGCAACAGGTTCAAGAAAGCTTCCACTTGGTCACTGTTGAGGGTGCCACTGCAATGTTTGTGTGGTTCTCTAGTCACGTCAATTTGGTGGGAAATGAGGCTACTGCTGCTGCCGCCGCCAAATCTGCAGCCCTCCTACATTGGTCCATTAGTTCTTCCATTCCTTCCGAATATCTCTGTGTCACCATTTGTCAGCAGCTGGTGTCACTTTGGCATCACTACTAGTCTTTCCTTCATGCAAACAAGCTCAAGGGAATTAAACTTCTCCCAGCAGCTTGTTCAGCCTCTTCTAGGCCCTCTCACTACAAGGAGATCATCTTAGCTAGGTTGGGTATTGGGCACTGTCAAAACACCTAAGCTTAGGTGCTCTCTCTCTCTCTAACACAACTAATACACGCATGACCAGTCTCTCCAGTCTCTTGCTGTCAAGGCATAATCTGGCTCGGCAGCCACATGAGCTGTGGTCATGTGTGTGTGTGTGTGTGTGTGTGTGTGTGTGTGAGAGAGAGAGAGAGAGAGAGAGAGAGAGAGAGAGAGAGATATTTAATATCTTCATCCTACTTAAGTGCCACATCTCCCTCCCTCTCTCTCTCTCTCTCTACTCTGCAGCTATTTCTTCAATGTTGTCAAAATTTTCAAAATAACCCCAAGTTTCTCCTACGTCCATCACTACTTTGTCATTATCAGACAATATTTCTTCCATTTTACTTAAAGCTGCTCCTACCTGTGTATCTCCCTCTTTTGCTGCTCCTCGTTTACAGTGCTTTCTCCAAAATTCTATATAGGGTCCTCATTAGCATTCCAATGGTAATTTACATTATAATCCTACTCCAAAACTTCATTATGTACATCAGTCTGTGTGAACCACTGTGAACTGCATGGCAGAGGGTAGGTCCCAAGGTTTTTGTTCCATTCCATTCACATATTGAGCATGGGAAGAATGACTGTTTAAATGTGTGTGTGTGTGGGGGGGGCTCTGTAATTAATCTAATCTTGTCCCCACGATCCCTCTGTGAGTGGTGACAAGTAGGGGGGTTGTAGTAGATTTCTAGAACCATCATTTAAAGCCTTTGTAAGTAGGCTTTCTCAGGGTAGTTTACATCTGTCTTGAAGAATCTGCCAGTTCAGTTTCTTCAGCCTCTCTGTGACACCCTCCCATGAGCCAAACTAACCTGTGACCATTCATATTGCTTGTCTCTGTATATGTTCAGTATCACCTGTTAGTACTATTTGGTACAGGTCCCACACGCTTGAGCAATATTGCACAATGGGTTACACAAGTGATTTTTAAGCAGTCTCCTTTGCAGACTGATTGCATTTTTTCAGTATTCTACGAATAAACCAAAGTCTACCATCTGACTTACCCACTACTGAGCTGATGTGGTCATACCATTTCATATCCCTACAAATTGTTACACCTGAGTATTTGTAGAAGTTGTCCGATTAGAGTTGGGACTCGTTGATGTTCTAGTCATAACACACAAGTCATGTTTTTTTGTTTTAAGTACACAATTAGATGTTCTGGATATTTAAAGCAAACTGCCAATTTTTGCACCTCTTTTAAATTTTATCAAAATCTGACTGAATATTTATACAACTATTTTCAGAATATACTGTATCACAGATAACTCATATGTGAAAAGTCTGAAGTTAGTATTAATATTGTCTGCAAGATCATTAACGTACAACATGAACAGCAAGGGCCCCAACATAATTTCCTGGGGTACACCTGATGTTACTTCCACATCTGTCAGTGACTCTCCATCCAAGATAACATGCTGCATCCTCCCCACCAAGAAATCCTCAATCCAATCACACTTTCATTTGATACCCCATATGATCATACTTTTGATAATAAGTGTAGATGTCATACTGAGTTGATTGCTTTTAAAAAAAAACAAGGAATACTGTCTCTACCTGATTGCCTTGATCCAAAGCTTTCGGTACTTCGTGTGAGAAATGTTTGGGGTGTGTTTTGCGTTATAAATGTTTTTGGTATCTGTGCTGGTTGGCATCAAGGAGATCATTCTGTTTGAGATACCTCATTACGTTTGTGCTTAGTTCCAAGATTCTACAACAATTCAGTGTCAAGGATATTGGATGGTAGTTTTGTGTGTCACTTTCACTACTCGTCTTGTAATTGGATGTGATCTGTACTTTCTTCCAAATACTGTACGTGGTTAATTCTCAAAGGGATCTGCGATAGATTATAGTTAGAATAGGGGCTAACTCTGCCACAAATTCAGTATATAATCTGGTAAGGATTCCATTGGGCCTGGAGCTTTGTTCAATTTTAACCATTTCAGCTGTTTCTGAACACCACTGACAATGATACTTATTTCACTCATCCTTTCAATGGTACGATTATTAAATTGGGACAGTTTTCTTGGGTTTTCCTTTGTGAAGGAACATTTGAAAACAAAGTTGAGCATTTCAGCTTTTGGTCTGCTATCCTGAATTTCAGTTCCTGTCTGTCATAAGTGACTTTGCTGCTACTAACAGCTTTTGCATACAACCATAATTTCATTGGGTTTTGTGAAAGATCATTTGACTGTGTTCTGCGATGGTGGTGACTGAAGGGTTCACACATTCCTCCCTACTGCCAATTGTGTTTCGTTCAGCATCTCTGTCTACAGCCCTATGCTTTGTTTTATACCAGTTATGCAGTGGTTTGTGTTTCTTTAGAAGTTTCTTTACAGTGACTGTATAGCATGAAGGGTCCCTCCCATTATGAACTGTTCTACTGGGTACACATCTATCCAGTGTGTGGTGAACTATTCTTTTGAACTTCAGCTGTAGCTCCTCTACATGCTCCTGTCCTGTGTTGAAAGTTTCAAGCTCCTCATTGATAGATGACATTACTGCTTTTTTGTCTAGTTTGCTGAATACATATACCTTCCTACTTTGTTTTAGTTGTCCTTTGTACTTTGGTAATCATTGTTGGCACAATCGCATCATGGTCACTGATACCAGTTTCAGTGTGGATATCTTCAAAGAGGTCAGGTCTGTTTGCTGCCATTGGATCTAATATATTTCCATCGTGAGTTGTGTTCCGAATTATCTGTTCTAGGTACTTTTCAGAGAAGACATGTAGCAATGTTTCACACGTTGTCTTGCCACACCCACAACTAATGAAACTATAATTTTCCCAGTTGATTGATCGCTGATTGAAGTCTCCATCAATGGTTATGTTATGATTATGGAACTCACGTACAAGGAACCTGAGGTTTTCTCCAAAGTTTCTGATTACATCAGGAGG
Organism: Schistocerca piceifrons; assembly: GCF_021461385.2. Lineage (NCBI taxonomy): Eukaryota > Metazoa > Arthropoda > Insecta > Orthoptera > Acrididae > Schistocerca > Schistocerca piceifrons. Next base: position 795,703,895 of record NC_060141.1, on the reverse strand, counting down.
TGGGTCAGGTGGGTGACAGAAGGATCCAGTTACCCTTTTATTGTCACCCCAAATACTGGGTATTGCCCAAACAGTGTTGTATGCAACTTCAGTTTCCATCTCGATGAGTTTGAGCTTCTTGTGTACTGGGATGAATCCGCCATCTCCATTTCCCATTAGACTATCCTTTTGATAGACATTTAAATTCTCCCCAAAAATATCACTACTATCAATTTCTGGTTTCAACCAGCTTTCTGTACCTAGTGTTATGTTTAGCTTCAATGCTTTTCAGGAGTGCTTCAAACTTTGGCACTTTGTTGCGGATGCTTTGGCAGCTAACTACAAAGATTTTAAAACTCTTGCCTGTAGGGAGCATTCTTTCAGATTGTACACAGATACTTCTGGGTTTCCTACAGCTATTGTTATCTGGACCAATGAAGAACCCTTAAACAAAAAAAAAACCCTTATGTGTACTTACACACTGTCAGCTAACTGGGTAGCAGCCTCTGATGTGTAATGCTCATCTAACCCATCTTTGGGGAACATACAGTGATCAACCCTGTGGTGCAAGTTCAGGAAACCACACCCTTTGTCTCTGATTCAGTCCTTCTGCTCGACTCAGAATAAGGAGGCTATAATCAGTTCTGGGGACAACATTGCAAATTGTGAACTTCATTGAAAATCCATGTGCAAGGTTGGTTGGTTGGTTGGTTGATTGATTCGGGGGATGGGACCAGACAGCGAGGTCATCGGTTTAGGGAAGCACGGGGAAGGAAGTCAGCTGTGCTCTTTCAAAGAAAGTGTCCCAGCATCTTCCTGAAGCAATTTAGAGAAATCACAGAAAACATAAATCAGGATGGTTAGACGCGGGTTAGAACGGTCGTCCTCCCTAATGCAAGGCCAGGGTGCTAACCACTGTGCCACCTCGCTTGCATGTGCAAGGCTGGTCTTCTGCATTTTCTCTGCCAACTGCTGAAATGATCCAAGTATGACCTCGGAGCCCCAACAACAGTCATTGTTGTTACAGTATGCGCCACAATCTTCATTGATTGCACCCTTGTTTGCTGAATAATTGCTGGAATAGTCTCTTCAGAACCTAGTCGTGCACACTGAGTGCACCTGGTGTCCTTTCCTGTCTCTTGCAGCCATTTTCCTAAGGGGTAGCATTATTCGCTGCATGTTTGTGCTGCCAATGGTTAATAGACCCTACCATTTTGCATTCACAACTGCTGCTCCTCGTTAGCTTGGATCCTAGAATTATGGTTATTATCTTTACTTTTACAAAAATCTGTCATATTTCCCTGAAAAGTAGGTACATATACTTCATCCCCTTTTTCTTTTATACTAGTTCCTGCTGTAATATTACTACGATGTTTTGTTGGTTGTTGGTAAGAAAGTGTTTTCCTCACGGATTTAATCTGTGTGTTGGAAGCCTGTAAATCCTAGCACCCTTCCAGGCTGCTATTAGTTTTCCTCTCACTCTGGCTTTACATTCTGTCAGCGGTCTAGAAAGTTGCTCTGCCCATTCTGCTGTTTTCTGATATTGCTAATTGTCCATCCTTTCCATGTTGTCATATCTACCTCCAGCAGAACTCCTTCATCCTCTGTATCTTCCTCTGTAATTGTTTGATTTTTGTACTCCTATTCTGTTTACATGTGCTTAGATCCTGTTACAGCAAAAACAAACACGCTTTATGTAAAATAGTACTTATAGAGCCAATATAGGATACAGTGAAGTACAGAGCAAAAACAAACACGATTTATGGAACATAGTACTTTATAGAGCCAATATAAGATACAGTGAAGAACAGATTGCATGTGGCACTGAACACATTGTGTGGACAACAGTAATACAGGTTACAGAATAGGCTGAGTACTCATTTTTGATCGCTTAAATAATACTGTTTCTATGGCGGCATACCAGAGTGTGCTAGGGGGTCGGCCCAGGTAGCCTCTAAAAGTGGGCCTGTGAACCGTATGGATGTTTGACCTCTGAAATTGTGTCCATCAAGAGTGGAGGTACATCACTCCTCCCTTCTAGGGGGTGCGAAAACTACATGCATACCTGAAAACACTAAGCACAGAAATACGTACATGGCACAGAGAAAAATATGTGGGGCCATAAAAAGCACTTGTCTCGCAGGGCACTGAGATTACTAGTCATGGAAAATACCAGTGATCCATTTCATTGCCAGATGGCGGCAGCTGCTGCAGCATTTGGCAGGCAGCCACAGGTGAATAGCAGTAGAAGTGATGAGGAGGTCAGTTTACTGCTACATTGTACCCCGTTTTGAAGAGGCCGTAGAGCAGGACTGGGGATGGTGTCTCCATAGCGATGTCCTCATTGAGGTCAGCGGCTGGCTCCAGAGGAGTCGTCAGAAGCTTCTGCGACAATGGCCTCACAGGACCCAGTAAGAGAGGCGGCAGCGGCTGCGGCGTGGCTGCACAGGTGACGGCAGTCAAAGAGTGGGGGTGGAAACAGGGATCCCAGACAGTGATCAACCAGGCAGCAACCCCTGCTGTGGCATGAACTGGACCGTCTGCAACACAGGAACAGGTGGCAGAGGCAGGGCTCTCCGGAACACACACCTCCATGTGTGGCCGCAGCTGGTTGAAGTGATGGGATTTCTGTCCGTCAAGAGTGTGGTTGCAGAGGCGCTGTCTCCAGCAACGCTTGATGGCGGCAGGAGCCCAGTTCAGCCTGTGGCCGAAACCGTGAGCCCAGACAGGTGTACAAGGCCAGACCCATCGCAGAGCCAGCGATGCCAGAGGATGTGGCATAGGAGGCAGCAGGTGAAGGGAGGTCCATGGTTGGCATCCATGTAGCGGCTCCGTCTCTCTCTCTCTCTTGTCCCCCACGAAATTGAAATGGTACTAACTCAAAAACAGTCTAAAGCAGCTTCACGGGATTTGCAGGATACAAACTTCTGCATTTGAGTTTATAATGTCCAAACCGTGTGTTTGGCCTCGCCATTAGATTGAGGATAAACGGGAGAGCTGTGAGATGGCAAACATGACTAGCCTGACAAAGAGATGCGAATTCTCGAGAAACAAACTGGGGGCCATTATCAGTAACCATGGTATATGGGAGTCCCTGAATTGCAAGTAGCTTAGAGGGACTCAAAACAGAGGTCACTGTGGACACAGACGGATGACACATCACGTAGGGAAACTTGGAATAAGCATCCACTACAATGAGCCAATACTGATGTAGGAAGGACCCATTAAAATTGACATGTAGACAGTCTCGTGGGTCTTGCGGTGTCACCCAATGGGAACAAGATGTCCGTGGGGCCACCTGTTGCTGAACACAGTGAGTGGAAATGGTGATAAGCCATGTAATGTCCCCATCTGTGCCCAGCCAATTCACATTATGGTGAGCCAAAGCTTTGTTGCAAGAGATCCTTCAATGGCTGACATGCAGAGATTGCAGTCCATTACGGTGTAAGGAAGGGAATCATGACCCAGGGAGCAGCGTCCTCCGTAGCTAACAAAGGAACCTCATCAAACACAGAACAACCTGGGAGTTTCTGCTGCACAAAAGAGAGGACTTGACTAAGTATGGGATTCTTGATATCTAAATAAAAACAAAGCAACAAATCCTTGTCAAATGCTGGGTCTGGCTCGATTGGAAGGCGAGATAAGTCTTTGATGTTGGTGTTTTACACCATCAGCCAGTAATGGAAATGATGATGATAATGGAGAGGACCTCACCATTGCAAATGATGCGCTGCCTTGTCCAGCATGGAAGCTGAGGGGCGAAAAAGAGCAATGGAACTTAGAACCACACAAGAAGACTTAAAATTTCTTGAGGGTGAGCACAATCGCTAAAGCCTCCTTTCCAATCTGAGAACACAACTGCTGAGCGGGAGTTAGTCTTAGAAGTGCAAGCAATGGGTCGTTGAGACCCATCTGTGTATTTATGCACCAACACCACACCAAGATTTTGTTGACAACTGCCTAACACAGGGCAGATAGAAGCTTAGATTTAAGTGACGCAAATGCTCAATCACAAGCAGGGGACCAGAAAATAGGCACATGTTTATGCAAAACTGCATGTGAGGGCTGAGCTGCAGTGGAAGAGTCAGGTAAAAACTTGGGGTAGTACACAATATTATGAAACGGAAAGTTGCTATTCACCGCATGGTGAAGATTCTGAGTCGCAGATAGGCACAACAAAAAGACTCTCGCAATTTCCTTTTTATAATATTGTTACATGCCTACAATTCCTTAACGGAGGTTAGCTGCGGCAAAGTCACAGTTGTGTCGACATGGTGACACAATGGCTTGATCCCTGTGCGAGAAAGCTCAAAACCTAGCTACTCAAATGATGGCTGAAAAAATTGAGATCCGACAAGATTGTATTTGAGACCTGCCGACTGCAAAACAGGAGACGACGATTGGAGAATTCTAAGGTGTTCTTCAGTGGAAAAACTCAAAACAATGAAGTAACCAGGCACAGAGGCTATCAACTGTTCTAAAGAACACTGAAAAATTGTGATGCCAAAAGGCAAGGGTTGATATTAGTACAAGCCAAAAGGTGTATAGACAACAAGAAGCTCCCTATTGGCCTCATCCAAGGGGAGCTGGAGGTATGCTTCTGACAAATCAGTCTTGGAAAAGTGGTGGTCACCTGATAATTTTGCGGACAACTCGTCAGTGCGGGGCAAATGCTATGTATGTATCGTGGACTGTGCATTAATCATGACAGTGGAGTCACTTCTTAATGTGACCTATGGTGTAGCCCATTCACTGGAAGAAATAGGCTGAATGACAACGAGTTACATTAAATGGTCTAATTCAGCCTTGACAGAATCACACAATGTGACAGGCCCCTGTTGTGCCCAAAAGGAAAATAAGGTTGGGCAGACTCTCTCGTGCTAATGTGGGCTTGAAGGTTGGTCCAGAGATGAAAACACAGAGCAGAGGAATTCTAATTGCTGAGAAGGAACGTGATCTGACACAAAATTTATCTCATCGGCAATGGAGAACCTTAAAGCATTAAACTCATCTATCCCAGACAGGTCTGCAATATGAGAATGATCCATAAAAAGGAAAGTGAGAGAACAAATAACAGATTTGTAAGAGACAGGAATGAAGAACTGACCTAGGATCGAAATCTGCTGTTTATTGTAGCTAACCAACTTCTGTGAAACCTGGTGAGGGGAGGGGATTCCAAGTCCACGCACGTTTTTGGTTTTACTAAAGTCACGGCAGCTCCTATGCCCACTTGCATTTTTAGCTGTTTATTAGGCACATGCAAGTCAATAAGCAATTTGTTCGGGACACAGTCATTGCAGAGGTACCGTTTATGTCCATTGGTACTCCTATGTCCACCTCGTTTGAAGAGGAGTTACATGCCAATTCAGTATGGCCTTTCTTTCGACACTTGTTGCAAAAGGTCCAATGCTTTGGGCTCACAGCTCACTCATGTTGGACGAAGCGATATGGGCAAGATAGAAAAGAGGCACGCAGCTGCTGTTCTGACATGGCCTGTTGCTGCTGTGGCCATAACCGACACTGCCCCATATGACACTGAGTCGAAGGCTGTACTGCTGCAACAGCTTCTCCTTTGTCCTGAGCACTTGCAGCATTCCTAACAGAGGTTGACTGCAAATTCCGATACCTACCCCCCACGCAGCAATCTGATCGCCTGTGGCTCGTGACACTTCAAAGGACTGTGCTATATTGGGCACATCCGTAAGCATCAGATTCTCACATTGAAGTGGTTTTCGTGGTTTTCCCTATCCAGGGCCACACGAATAACAGCATCATGCACCATGTAATCAGCGTAGGTTTTGTGATGGGGTACTAGTGACAAATTTACAATGCCTCAGCCCATGTAATTCTGCAGCCCAGGCTTTGTAAGATTGGTTTGAGTGTTTCTGACAACAGTAAAATTCTACATGCATTGCAAGAACATATGTTCTGTCATAGTAATATGTTGAGAGAAGATTGCACATTTTATCAAATGATAAGCTGGTCGGTTCTTGCAAAGGCGCAAGTTGTTGTGCCAACAGATACATGTGTGGCGAAAGCCAGGAAAGAGAGAAAGAAAGAAAGTGCTACACAGGTTTGCATCACCCATATGAAAAACCTGGAAATGTTGGCGGAATTGTATCTCATAGGAGTCCCAGTCTTTAGCCGATTTATCATGTGCCAAAAAGGGTGATGGTTGCCCTGACGAAAGAGTAACCTGCCACAAACACGCGGATGCCACTTGATTGAGAGTGGTGGTGAGAGCCTGCTGTTGTCTTGTGAAAGCTTGCTGCTGGGTAATGATACATTGGAGTATTTCTTCCATTGAGATGGGTGTTGGGTGACGTAGCACTGACACTAACAAGCGGAGAAAACGTAACCCTCACTTGTTGCCAAGTTTGTTATAGCAAGAACAAACAATATTTATGGAACATAGTATTTTGCAGAGTCAATGTAAAATACAATGAAGTACAGTTTGTGCGTAGCACTGAACACTTTAGACAACATTAATATTGGTTACATAATAGGCTGAGCACTCATTTGTGATCGCTTAAATAATGTAGTTTCCTTGGCAGCTCACCAGAGCATGCCAAGGGGCTGACCGAGGTGGCCTCTATAAGTGAGCCTGTGAACTGTATGGATGTGAAATCTCTGAAATCGTGCACATCGTGAGTAGATACATCAGATCTTGTTCTCATTTTGTCTAATAGGAGGCCTATAATCTCTGTTTGCCTTTTCCTTTACGAGCTGTTCTACTCTCTCCAGACAAAGCATAAACTTATTTTGTCACCTCTGAGTGCAGAGGTTGTTTTATTTTTCCAATACAAAGCCAGTTATTCTCAATTCCCAAAATAATCTGCTCAATTTCTAATTGTATGTCGAAATAGTGTAAAGTACCAACAAATCACTTAATAGAATATTTCTTTCATTTCTCACCCAACGAAAAATTATTCAACACTTCTATTTGATTTTGTTTAGTCAAATATTCCACAAAAAATGCCTGTTTAAAATTTTCCTTGTTGTCATATTTCTCTGCTGCTAAATTTCTCCACAAACGAGCTTCTCCCGTAACATTTGAAACTACCGATCCTATCTTCTGCTTATTGTTCCACAATCTAGGCAGTACAGCCTCACAATCGCTCGATAATTCCTTAGGATGCACACTTTTATTGGGATCAAAGTTCAAAAATTGTCTGTGGGTAACACATGCAATTTCAGGCGATTCTGCAACACCACTGCATGGCACATGACAATTGCTGTTAGTTACATTTTGTTCTACTCTTTTTAGTCTACAATCATGCTCATGCAAATTATCACATAGAGTTGTACTAAACTGTCTTAGGTTAGTTTCCAGGTTAGTAATCTTGCATAAATTTGTACACCAGACTGTTCACACTAATCTTTTTCTTCTGTAATTCTGTTTTCAATTTTTTTTAATCATCACATTGTTTTTCAACATTATTTACATGTACCTGTATTTTATTCAAGGCAACACCTGTTACCTAAACTGTTTGCCCTCTTCAGCAATTTGCTTGTCACTGTCACAATAGTATCATTACATATCTGTTTAACTTAACAAATTTGTCCTTTTGAGATATCATTAAATTGTGACATAATTTTTCAGTGTACCTCTTAAATTAGAAATTTTGTTTTCCACTTCCCCTGTATTTCACCTTCAAAAATGTTTAACTTAGCATAAAATTATGCTGACTGTTTGTTAATCCCTTGGTTAATCTCAGAAACCAATCCATTTATTGCGGGCTTCACTCCACTCACAATACTTTTGTTATTGTCCGTAACTTGTACTATAGTATAATTGTCCCCAATCTACATCATAACACTTTGTAACATTATTCTCATACTCTCCTTTTGCTTGTAAGTTTAAAATTCAGGCTTCCTTTTTATTTCTTGAAGAGGAAGTGGTGCAGACTTATCAGCCTCCACTGTGTCTTGTTCCTTAATTGACCCATAATTAGCAGACATTGAATTTGGAATTGCCAGTATTATTTGTTTGTGATATCTGAAAACTAAATTCATGACTCATACTATCATTTGCAATATTGTCTCATCCAAATGTACCCCATCCTTCTCTTCACTTATTACAGAATTATTGTTTTTTTTTTTTCTCCCCCCACTCGTTTCAAGTTTCTTGAGACACACACACACACACACACACACACACACACACACACACACACACTTCTTAGCTTTTCCTTTTTGTTGATGGCACGATGACATGTTACTGAGAGTCATTCAGCCAAGCTCTTACAGTGCTGGTATAGTTTATGGATCTCCACTCTATTCACTGCTGATAACTGCATTTGCCTCCTAGTCTGCTAGAGCTTGCTGCTCTGCTGCTTTATTTGTGGTCTGCTGGCCCTCCCAGCTAGTTGTCTCAGCCTGCTGTTTCTTAACGTGCCACAAATATTGTTCTCTGAACAATGTATCTACTTCAATTTTAAGTTGTTGTTCTTCTGCCCTTTAAGTTCAAAAGTCATTCTATATGTGTGTCTTTTTTCATTCTATGCTGCTGCTTTTAAAGTTCACAATCACTTGAACTTTACTATTCCTGGGCCCCAAATATGTGATGCAGCAGGATTCTTTCCTGTACTATCCCGCACCTTTCTCTAGTTCGATCTAAAAGTCCGCATTCAAAGTTTCAGCCCCCCTCCAGGGGTCCATAAGTTTTTTGCGGATGTGGTCGTGGTGAACATGGGACCCCGAGCTAGTGCAGCTCTTTTTTCTTTCTGGGCTGCATACCTTCCCTTTCCACCAGCTCTCTGCAGTCGCTGAGTTGACGGCAACTGTGGTGAGATTTTTCCTTTTTTTTCGTCCATCCTATGTCAATTATCCATTGGAATATCTGCAGTATTTGCTCCAATCAGGATGAACCGTCGATCCTCTTATGATTCTACTCCCCGGTCATCTTCTGTCTTCAGGAAATAAAGCTACGTCCCCAAGATCGCTTTGTCTTCCCTCATTTTCAAACAGTCTAGTTTGATCTTCCCACTGTTGCTGGCATTCCGGCACACGGGTGACTTAAGATTCTCCTCCATGATACTATCCCTTATCATACAGTATACTTACACAGTTCCTTCCAAGCTGTCGCTGTACATCTCTCCCTTTCTAAATTCACCTTCTCTCTTTGTACCATATATATTCCATTGTCCACACCAGTGGCAAGAGCTGATCACCTTCATCTCCTTGGTCTGTTCCCACCCCCCTATTTGCTGGTTGGGGACTTCAACACCCACCACTCTGCATCCATGTCCAAGAGGGTCCTTGTTGATTGACCTCTTCCACCAAGCGGATCTTAATTGCCTCAACACTGGGGAACCTACATTTTTGTCTGCCTCCACATCAACCTACCCTCATTTGGACCTTTTGATTGGTACTGTTCAGCTAGCTTGGTGCTTTGAATGGTTCGCTCTTCCTGATACATGCTCAGGTGACCATTTTCCATGCGTCCTTTCATTATATCCACGACTGCCATCTATGCGCCCAAGACGCTGGAAGTTTTCTAAAGCCGATTGGACCTACCAGGGAGCTCACCACTCTTTGGCGGATTCGTGCTTGGCTACCACGGGGCCCCACCCTTTGCAGCATCTTTTCCCTTCTGTGCTGCATGTCTATCCTCTTGCTCTTCTTTTTCCCCTCCTTTGGGGAACATGTCAGGGGTGTTATTCGAAATGTTCTGCATTGTCTGTTGCCGACGAAAGAACAGTCTCACCACTGTTTCTCGCTCTTTTCCTTTCTTTGTTCCCCTTCTCCTCTCGTTCCTTCACTTCAGCATTTGAGGTTCCTCTTTTTCTTCTTCCGCCCTGTGTGCTCCTGAAGGTCGGCCCACGCATCTGACACATAATAGGTGACTGAGTAACGCATAATTCCAGCCCTGGGTTGACAGGCAGGGTTCGCACGTATCCCCCGGTAAAGGCCAGGCCCAGGGAGAGGTGATTGCCTGAGCTGCAACCTTCCCAAATTGCCAATTGGTCCCTCTGTCAAGTGTTCGGACGCTGCCAATTGTGGGGGATTTCCTTGCGATGGGTCAGTCATCTTCATAATCAACGTCTACAAAACGTAAATGTAATGAGGCTAGTGATTCAAAGACCATTCTCACTGCACCTCAGTTCCTCGTGGTCTCACATACTGAAGACGGTCAGTTTTTCGCCATGGTAAATTATTCGGAAAAGTGTTGATGCAATTGCCGGCCCTGTGAAATCCTGCTCTCATTTATGGAATGGCACTTTGTTTTTGGAGACTACTTCTGATTCTCAAGTACAACTGCTTGCTGCCTTACTTCTCCATGGCTACCCTGTTCGTGTCGAGGCTCATAGAACTTTGAATTCTTCCCGTGGTGTAATTTACAGCAGGCAGGTCGATAGTCTAACCCAAGTCCGAAATCCAATCTTACATCTCTGATCAGGGTGTCATTGCCGTCCATCATGTAATGAAAGAGGTAGATTACTCCTTAGGGCCCAGATGCACTCTTTTCCTCACCTTTGACAGAGTGGTGCTTCCATCCAAGATCAATGCAGGCTATGAAATTACCACAGTCTGGCCGTACGTTCCGAACCCGATGTGCTGATATCAGTGCCTCGTGTCAACCACACTAAAACATCCTGTCAATACCCAGGCAAATGTGTAACCTGTGGTAGGGGTGCGCATTAGGGTGATTGTCTGCCTCCTCCCCCCTGCTGTATCAAATGCAATGGCGGCCGTGCCGCCTTCTCTCTGGATTGTCGCATATATGTAGCTGGATTGTCGCATATATGTAGCTACATCTACATCTACGTATGTACTCTGCAATCCACCATACGGTGCGTGGCGGAGGGTACGTCGCACCACAACTAGCATCTTCTCTCCCTGTTCCACTCACAAACAGAACGAGGGAAAAATGACCGCCTATATGCCTCTGTATGAGTCCTAATCTCTCTGATCTTATCTTTGTGGTCTTTCCGCGAAATATACGTTGGCGGCAGTAAAATTGTACTTCAGTCAGCCTCAAATGCTGGTTCTCTAAATTTCCTCAGTAGCGATTCACGAAAAGAACGCCTCCTTTCCTCTAGAGACTCCCACCCGAGTTCCTGAAGCATTTCTGTAACACTCGCGTGATGATCAAACCTACCAGTAACAAATCTAGCAGCCCGCCTCTGAATTGCTTCTATGTCCTCACTCAATCCGACCTGATAGGGATCCCAAATGCTCGAGCAGTACGCAAGAATAGGTCATATTAGTGTTTTATAAGTGGTCTCCTTTACAGATGAACCACATCTTCCCAAAATTCTACCAATGAACGGAAGACGACTATCCGCCTTTCCCACAACTGCCATTACATGCTTGTCCCACTTCATATCGCTCTGCAATGTTACGTCCAAATATTTAATCGACGTGACTGTGTCAAGTGCTACACTACTAATGGAGTATTCAAACATTACAGGATTCTTTTTCCTATTCATCCGCATTAATTTACATTTATCTGTATTTAGAGTTAGCTGCCATTCTTTACACCAATCACAAATCCTGTCCAAGTCATCTTGTATCCTCCTGCAGTCACTCAACGACGACACCTTCCCGTACACCACAGCATCATCAGCAAACAGCCGCACGTTGCTATCCACCCTATCCAAAAGATCATTTATGTAGATAGAAAACAACAGCGGACCTACCACACTTACCTGGGGCACTCCAGATGACACCCTCACCTCCGATGAACACTCACCATCGAGGACAACATATTGGGTTCTGTTACTTAAGAAGTCTTCGAGCCACTCACATACTTGGGAGCCAATCCCATATGCTCATACCTTAGTTAGGAGTCTGCAGTGGGGCACAGAGTCAAACGCTTTCCGGAAGTTAAGGAATATGGCATCCGTCTGATACCCTTCATCCATGGTTCGCAAGATATCATGCGAAAAAAGGGCGAGTTGCGTTTCGCAGGAGCAATGCTTTCTAAAGCCGTGCTGATGCATGGACAGCAACTTCTCTGTCTCAAAGAAATTCATTATATTCAAACTGAGAATATGTTTAAGAATCCTGCAACAAACCGATGTTAAGGATATTGGTCTGTAATTCTGAGGATCTGTCCTTCTACCCTTCGTGTATACAGGCGTCTCCTGCGCTTTTTTCCAGTCGCTCGGGACTTTATGTTGGGCAAGAGATTCGCCATATCTTAATGAGTGAGCTGTCCAAGAGACCCGGGTAAAGGAAAAGGTGCCTTACCCAGTCACTCGCAAAACCTGTGTTCTCCCGTGTGTCACCTACAGTTCTGTTCTTGTTACCCCACGCTCCATGAAGGACACGGCCATGCAGAAGTGCGACCACAAATTCGGCTCTGAGGTTGTGAAATCACCCAGTGTCAAGGTAGCAGCACCCCTCCCCCTGTTCAGCTGTGCAATAAGCCATCAAACTCTCACCTCAAGGGGCGAAGCCACCAGCTGCACGACCAGTAGGACAGAAGGAGTACTCCTGTGAAGACTTCCTACGTCCCTCCAGCCAAACACCTCCCGAGTCTTCCTCTAACCAGAAAGGCTCGAAGAAGTCCACCAAAGGCAAACGGTCTTCTCCTACGCCGACTCAGAGATAGTCTCTGACGGTGTTGCCATGTGATACCTTAGCCCGGCTAGCCTCTATGTTGCCGGTGCGTACCACCAACTGTTTTTCAGTGTTGGACTCCACAGACCAACATCACACGCAAGCCGATGCTTCTGGGGACCCCATGGAGCAGGATCCCCTGCTTCTGTGCCGTGTGCCCTTCCCTGTGCCCTGTGCCATGTGCCCTTAGCAGTGACTATTCACGGGCTGTAACTCTACAGCCGCCTTGGTGACACTCCTACATCTCTTCCTCATCATGACTCTCCTCCAATGGAAGGTTTGCAGCCTTCGGTCCCACAAAGAGGATTTACAGCTGCTTTTAGCATCACAGCATCCCCTTTTACTCTGCCCTCATGACTGCTTGGAGCTTTCACATTTCTTCCCAGTTTGTTTTGACCTTCCCCCTGAGGCCGGCATTCCATCTCATGAGGATGTCTTGCTGCTCATATGGAATGACATTCATAATCAGCCCATCTCCCAGACTAGCTGTTGCAGTTCACCTTTTCCTTCCCCACCTGACTTTTTCCCTCCATACCATTTATAGGCCTCCATCATTTGATGTCACCAGGGCAGACTTCCTTCTGCTTATTGGGCTGCTACCTCCCCCATTTCTGCTACTTGGTGACTTTAATGTGCAACATCCCCTTTGGGGTTCTCCCAGAACCTGCAGAGAGATGCCCTCTTGACTGATCTTAATCAACTTAACTTTTTCTGCCATAACACTGAGCACCCACTTTCCTTTCTGACTCCTTGCGCACCTATTCCCATTTAGACCTATCCTTCTGCACTGCCCAGCTTGACCATCATCTTGAATGGTCCATTCTTTCTGCCACCTACTCAAGCGACCATTTGCCACATTTGCTGACTTGTTCCCCACCTGCATGCACATCCAAATGGCAGCTTACTGAGGCTGACTGGCGGGTTTACTCCTCCCTGGCGACCTTCAAAGAACAAGATTTCCGCAGTTGTGATGACCAGGTGGAATATCTCACAAACGTTATCCTTACTGCTGCAGAATGTTCCATTCCCCGCACTTCCTCTTTACCATGCCGTGTCCCAGTCCTTTGGTGCGCTGAGGTGTATTGCGATGCAATTCTCGCACGGGGATGTGCTCATCCACATTTTTAACTGTCATCCTACGATGGAAAACTGCATTAATTATAAACAGATGTGGGCAAAGTGTCATCACATTCCTCAGGATAGCAAAAAAGCTAGCCGGATTTCATACACCAGTTCTTTTAACAGTTCCACCCCTTCCTTTGTCATGTGGGCCAACTTCCAACGGCTCTCCAGGACAAAAATCCATTCGCCAATTTCCATCCTGACAGTAGTAGACGATGTTATCATGGACTCTACTGCTATCTCCAACACCTTGGGCTGCCAGTTTGCGGAAGTTTTGAGCTCTTCCCACTATCACCGTGCCTTCCTCCATCGGAAAAAAATGGAGGAGGCTCAGCGGACACCCTTCTCTTCTCAGAATCGTGAGTGCTACAATGCTGCATTTACTATGGAGGAGCTAGAGCATGCTCTCAGTTCTTCCCAATTCTCTGCCCCAGGGCCAGATGCTGTCCACATTCAGATGTTGCAGCACCTTTCTCTTGCGGGCAAGCACTTTCTGCTTAACATGTACAATCGCATCTGGGCAGAGGGCACAGTTCCCAGACTTTGGCGTGAAGCCACCATCATACCCGTACCTAAGCCCAGTAAGGACAAAAACCTTCCTTCTATCTACTGTCCTATCTCTCTCACCAGCTGCGTTTGCAAGGTGATGGAATGTACGATTCATGCCTGGCTAATATGGTGGCTCAAGTCTCACATTTTACTAACGAATGCACAGTGTGGATTTCGAGCACAGCGTTCTGCAGTTGACCATCTCGTTATTTTGTCCCCCATGTCATGAATGGTTTTCTGTGGAAATTACAGACTGTGGCCATGGTTTTTGATTTGGGGAAGTCCTATGACACCTGCTGGAGAATGGGTATCCTCCGTACTCTTTACACGTGTGGCTTCCATGGCCTCCTGTCCTGCTTCCTTCAAGAATTTTTAAAAGATGGTGTTTTCAAGGTGCGTGTGGGTCCTGCCTTGTTGGACACCTTTATCCAGGAAAACGGTGTCCTTCAGTGTTCCGTCCTGAGCATCATCCTCTTCGCTATCGCCCCTAACTTTATAATGGCCTGTCTCTCACTGTGCACCTCCGGCTCCATTTTTGTTGACCATTTTGCCATCTATTGCAGTTCTCCACGGACCTGTCTCACTGTGGGGTGTCTTCAGTGATGTCTTGATTGTCTTTACTCCTGGAGCCTCGACAATGGATTTTGGTTTTCCACTGACAAAACTGTCTGTATGAATTTTTATTGGCGCGAATGGTTTCTCCCGCCATCTTTACATCTTATGCCTGTTGCTCTTCCGTTCGTTGAAACTACGAAATTCCTGGGGCTCATGCTCGATAGAGGAAACTCTCTTGGTTCTCCCATGTGTCTTATATGGCAGCCTTTTGTATGTGGTTCCTCAATGTCCTACATGTCCTCAATGGTACTTCATGTGGCGCCGATCGAAGCACCCTCCTCCGTTTATGCCGGTCTCCTGTCTGTTCGAAACTTGACTATGAGTGCTTTGTGTATGCATCTGGATGTCCACCCCTCTTACGCTGTCTCAGCACTATCCACCATCGTGGCATCTGTTTGGCCACTGGCGCCTTTTATACTAGCCCCATTGAGAGTCTGTATGCTGAAGCTGCTGAACTACCACTGTCCTACTGCCGTGATTTTCTTTTCAGCAGGTATGCATTCCATTTTTCTGCCATGCGTGGCCACCCATCCTATGCCTCCTTCTTTGATGATTCCTTTGGTCGCCAGTATCGGACACGTCCTCTTTCTCTGTTGCTTCCTGGAGTCCAATTTCAGCACTTGCTACGACGGCTTAACTTCACACTACCTGCAACTTTCCTGGTGGCTGTGAGCTCTTCACCACCTTGGCTTCATGAAGTGGCCCATGTTAACCTTGGTCTTAATTCACTTCCTAAGGACACTACTCCAGCCTCACTCTATCGCCTTCAGTTTCATGACCTTTGCATGGAGTTTTGCGGTAGTACCTTTGTTCACACTGATGCCTCTCGGATTGACCGTGGGGTCAGGTGTGCCTTCATCATTGGCTCCCATGTCTTTCAATATCGGCTTCCGGCACACTGTTCAGTATTTACAGCTGATCTCTTCGCCCTGTTTCATGCTACGGAGTTCATCTGGTGACACAGACTTTTCAGTTGTGTCCTCTGCCCAGACTCATTCAGCGCCCTTCGAAGTCTATGTGCACTGTACGCTGCCCATCCCTTAGTGCAACAGTCCAATGAAATTGTCACTTGCTCACTCTCGGTGGAGCCACTGTGATTTTTATGTGAGTTTCTGGTCATGTCGGTCTGCCAGGAAATGAGCCTGCTGATGATGCTGCCAAGGATTCAGTCCTCCTGCCTTGGTCTGCTAGTTCCTATATTCCCTCTAATTATCTTTGTGTTGCTGTCTGTCAGGAGGTGGCGTCCCTTTGCCATTGCCAATGGTCCTCCCTTCACGGGAATAAGCTCCGGCTTATTAAGCCTCCCCCAGCGGCTTGGACGACCTCCTCTCGGCTCTCCTGCCGGGAGAAGGTCATTTTAACTGGGTTGTGTATTGGCCAATGCCTTTTTAGCCATCACCATTTGATAAGTGGCACCACCCCACCGCTTTGTACACATTGCGTCCGAGTTTCAACTGTCTGCCACTTCCTGATGGAATGCCCATTTTTTTCACCGTTTACGTTCCAACTTGGGTTTGCTGTCAGAGTTATCAGCCATTTTAGCAAATGACGTGCTTGCTGTCGACTGCATTTTACTTTTTGTCCGTGAGATCAATATGACGAAAACCATTCAATTTTTAGTTTTGGACCTCCGTTTCTGTATGGTATCTTATTCAGCCCTTTCTCCACATCCTTTTTTTAGCAGTCTTCTCTCATGTCAATTGGGACTGATGTATAGTCATTTCTTAACTCCTCTCTATCGTCGAGTTCTTTAGTTTTGACTTGAGTACGTATGACCCCAGTTGTTTTTGCTCCCTAAAGCAAAACAAAACAAGAACCAAACAAAGCTGATTGGACACTTTTCTTCTCTCTAGCAACATTTGATGACCATCAGTTTCCTAGCATTGACGATCAGGTCACTCATGTTATGGAAGTTATTTTTACAGCTGTGGGACGTTCAATACTCTGTACCTTCCCTTTTCCCCGCTGCCCCCAAGTTCGTTGGTGGAACGAAGCGTGCTGTGACACAATACACAAGTGGAGATGTGCTCTTCGCGTTTTCCGCCATCATCCTATGTTGGCCAACTGTAACCGCTATAAGCTGCTACGTGCATGATGCCGTTGCATCATATGTTATAGCAAGAAGGCAAGCTGACACTTCTTTACCAGCTCCTTTAATACCTTCACTCCCTCATCAGTTGTTTGGAGTCAAATCCGACGGCTCTGCGGCATGTCCGGTTTATTCACCAATCTCTGGGCTAACTGTCGCACAGGATACCTTTGTGGACCCAGTCGCAATCTCTAACTCATTGGGTTGACACGTTGCTGAGATTTTGAGCTGTTCTAATTACCCATGAGTCTTTCTCCCAAAGAAATGGATAGCGGAAGAGCGACCTCTTGCTTTTTACTCTCTAAATTGCGAAAGCTATAATGTGGTTTTTCTGTGTGGAAACTCGGACATGCACTCTCCTCCTCTTGCCCTTCTGCTCCGGGACCAGATGGTATACATGTCCAAATGTTGCTGCATCTATCATACCGTAGTCTGTGCTTCCTCCTTCACCTTTATAACTGTCTTTGGGTCGACATTACCTTTCTCAGCAGATGGTGGGAAGCTATCATCATTCCTGATCCGAAACCTGGAAGGACAAACATCTCCCCTCCAGCTATCGACCAATCTCTCTCACAAGTATTGTTTGTAAGGTTTTGGAGCATATGGTAAATTGCTGCTTAGGCTGGAGTCCTGAAACCTTTTAACCACTGCCCAATGTGGTTTTCGAAGGCATCGTTCCGCAGTTGACAAACTTGTTGCTCTCTTCACTTATATCATGAACAACTTTCTCAGGAAATGCCAAACGGTATCAATATTTTTTGATCTGGAGAGGGCATACGATAACTGTTGGAGGACAGGCATCCTCCGCACACTGTTCTCTTGGGGCTTTCGAGGTTGGCTGCCCCTTTTCATTCGTGAATTTATAACAGAGCGCACATTTAAGGTGCGTGTGAGCACTACTCTATCCCATACCTTTTCCCAAGAAAACAGGGTGCCCCAAGGCTCTGTGCTAAGTGTTGTACTGTTTGCCATTGCCATAAATCCAATTATGGATTGTCTCCTTCCCAATGTCTTGGGCTCCCTCTTTGTCGATGATTTTGCGACCTACTACAGCTGTCAGCAGACCAACCTCCTTGAATGTTGTCTCCAAGGATGTCACAATCACCTCCACTCATGGAACATCGAAACCGGCTTCCGATTTTCTCCCAGTGTGTAAATTTTTGACATCATATGGAGTTTTATCCACCTTCCTTACATCTAGGCCCTGTTGCCATTCTGTTCGTGGATGTTGCCAAATACTTGGGACTTATGTTTGACAGAAAACTGTGCTGGTCTTCATATCTTTTGGCTTGCTGTCTGCGATATCTCAGCACCCTCCCTGTTCTGATTGGTACCTCCTGGGGTGCGGACTGAGTGGTCCTCCTCCACCTATATCGCGCCTTAGTGCCCTCGAAATTGGACTATGGAAGCATAGTTTACTCCTCTGCATGGCCGTCTGTTCTTCGGCGTCTAGACTCTGTCCATCACCGTGGATTGCATTTAGCGTCTGGAGCTTTTTACACCAGCCCCATGGAGAGCCTTTATGCTGAGACTACGAACCTCCGCTGTGCAGGTGGCGAGCTGTCCTTCTGAGTCGTTATGCTGGTCATCTGTCTTCCATACCCTTTTTTCGTGCTTTCTTTGATTTAGGGTATGCAGGCCGCCTTTCCTCTTTACTACCACCGGGAGTCTGCTTTCATCAACTGCTACATTCCATTTCCTTCCAATTTCCTAAAACTTTCTTGACAAATACCACCTTGGCTTCGCATCCAGACCTGCCTTCTGGTCTTTACTGTGGAGCTTTATGCTGTTCTCCAGGCTGTCCGATACATCCGCCGCCATCAGTGGATACATTATTTTATATGCTCGGATTCGCTCAGCTGTCTTCTCAGCCTTCAAGCTCTTTATTCTGTCCACCCTCTGGTGCACTGGATTCGTGACTTCCTCCACAAGCTCCACTTGGGGGGGCATCTCTGTGGTATTCCTCTGGATCCCAGGTCATGTTGGTAGCATGTTGGTATCTGTGGAAATGAGGCAGCTAATATAACGGCAAAGGCTGCTGTTTCTCTTCCTCAGCCGGCCGTTTGCATGGTTCCCTTTACCTATCTACAGAGCATTTTATGTTGTCATGTTGCTCTTTTATGGCACACACATTGGTCTGCACTTCCCAATAATAAATTACGGGACATAAAACCTCTTCCCTGTGCTTGTACTTCTTCCTCCCAGCCTTTGTCCCCACTGCTCTCAATCGTGGACGGTGAGATACCTGTTACTTCAGTGCCTCTATTTTAATTTGCTAAGCGCCCATTTACATCTGTCACCTGATATATCTACCCTTTTAGCAGATGACGCACGCTCAGCCAATCGCATCCTTGAGTTTATTAGTGTTAGTGAGATGACATCGGTCTTTTTAAGCTCTTTTCGGGGAAAACAGCCCCCTTTCAATAGCAATTTTCTAAGATTTCCTTCCGTTTTTAGTTTCCGTCCTTGAGTTTTGTTCCCGTTGCTGCTGATTTAAATTTCAGTTTTTCACCCGTCACTAAGCCATGGAATGGGCGCTTATGACCATAGCAGTTTTGCTTCCTAAAATCATAAAAAAAGTTTCAGTACAGATAATTCCATCCGCATACCTTGATAGGCTTCGTAAAGTCCACTCCTTTTACTTTATGTTGACAGATGCTGGCTCAGCTGATGGAAAGCAACAAAGTACTTACCAAATACAGGCCATGGAACTTGAGCTTCTGGGCAATATCTGTAAGTTCTTAAGAAATTATTTGGTGTTAACTACTTGCATAAAAGGTTTAACATTCAATTAATTAGGCTTTATTGCCTCTGAAACAAATTTGAAGCAGCCATCAAGTCTGCATTCATGACTAGAAACTCTTATCTTTACAAGTTCTCTGCTGTTGTAACACAAGTCTTCACATGTTAAGCAGACGGAATGTACACATCCAACCCAAATAAATTCCGTGATCTACAAGTCACTGATGCACAACTATGTACGAGATACTACATCAAATTGTTTAGTGGTCTCCTTTGAAAGAAGTGCATGCCATAATATTCTATGAAAATTCATGAAACACACCACATGGAGTTGTAAATTGACCAGGAATTTCACATGCAACTAGCTCCAAACGAATTAAAATAAAAATCTCAAAATTTCACTAGAAGATTTAAGACTGAAGTCTCATCGCAACTATGGTAAAAGGACCAAATGGATGAATGATTTTCTTCATCTTAGACAAAATGTAGGTGGCACGGTTCCACATATTCTGTTCACCAATGTGGTTTCTGAGTGATTCCTCAAGACACAGATCTGCAGCATAAAGCACTATACTAAGTGCAGGAAATGCTTAATTCCCATTGGGTGGTGATCTGAACATCCAATCACAAAAGCTCGTACCCTCAAATACTTGGGGGTAATCCTTAACTCATTCAATACCATTGCAGAAAGTAGCTATGACAGAACTTTTGAATTTAAGAAAACAAATTGAAATAAAAACAAAGTAAACTTCGAATTATTCCCAGAATTACAATTTAATTCCTTTACCACCTATCTTTTATTATGGCTGCTTTTGTACAAAAGCATGCACCTGGACGTATGTCATATTGTTTTCAATGAAATAAAACATCCATGTTTTATGTATGTTTTCCACACTCACTTTTGCTCTGTCCACAATACTTAACAACGTAAAATTAGAAAGAAAGAATTGGGCAACAGGGATGTATAAATAAAAGGTTTGCTTCTCATTTTTCATCTCTTGATAGCACAGAAGCCAATCACCATCTATTGTCGTAGACACAAGCAATAAGTCCTTTAATTGTTCAGATGCTGCAGTATCTGAACCCAGTTGAATTTTATAAACATCAAATCCTTAAAATCAGAAACAATTTTTGCTTTACCTTTACTTTAGGCTTTGCTCGTAGGAATAAATTCATGGTACATTTGCGTTCCTGTGACTGCTGTTGCTCTATAAAATATTTTAGCCAAGCTCCTGTTTTATGTTGAATGCCTGTCTTTTGTCACGTAGAAAAAAAATGACAGTGTATATACTTTATCTCACTCAATTTGAAGAGAGGTAATATTTGATCGTGTTGTGCTTTCACAACTGATTAATATTAATGTTAAGAAAACAACTTCAGTTATTCAAATTTTATTCTTTTTGCACTTCTTAAGCCATGGTTTTATACTGTATGAACACCATCGGGAGACAAAGTGGGACAAATGTGATATAAATGCTTAATTTCTCAACAAATGTTGAAGTGCACTTGCTGGAATATGACAAGTACACTACTCCACTCAGTTGGTTGTGCATGGTACTTTTGTTTGAACGTGGGCCTTTCAGCATTTTATTGGGTGATTAACCGTTTTAAATCCTGACACCAGCATCCTTTTTCTGCCACTTTGTTACCTGAGTATGTGTGCTTAATGAGATATATGTGCACACAGCAACCTGGTCCTATTTTGCTCACCATGCTTTTTCTAATTTTATCTCAACTGAGGTGAATTACTATTAATAGAAGTGATTGTTTTTGTTTTATTATGTAAACTAAACTCCTGTAAATTAAAAGTTATGTAAATTGGAAAATACATATTACTCCTAACAATATGTACAACCTCTGACAATAAACTTTGGTGAATGAAGTCAGAACAGTTGATCAGGCAACACTGGCAACTCACAACGCTGCACCTGAGTAGCAGCCGTTGTTGAGTACGTGTCCCCACCGTAGTTCAGTTGAGCATTGTGTGTGTTCCATGTTAAACCTGTTGGACAAAGTGCCTGTTTACAGTGAATGAGCAAAGCAAGTTTTGTTTTAAGCTTGGCAAGACACCGAAAGAAAAGCATGCAATGCTGGTATGTGTTTATCGGGATCAAGCACTGTCCATGAAGTACGTGTATGAGTGGTTTGCCTGTTTTCGAGGAGGCTAGGAAAGTGTTTCTGACAATTCCTGTAGTGGACGACTGGCGACTGCTATCAGTGACGAAAACATTGAGAAACTGAGGCCATTAATCATGAACAACCGTCAGTTAACTGTGCACATGATAGCGGATGAAATGCAGATGACCCATGAATCCATGCAACAAATCCTTACCCAGGAGTTAGCGATAAGGAAAATGTGTTGTTGTCTTGTGCCACATCACTTGACTGACGATCAGAAGCAGGCACATTTAGAGGCTTTGCAGGATTTTGTTGAAACAGTGGATGTGACACCCAACTTCTTGACCCGTATTGTCACTGAGGATGAAACCTGGTGTCTCCAGTATGACCCTGAAACAAAACGGCAAAGCATGGAACAGCAATTTCCAACATCACCTCGTCGGAAAAAGGTCAGAGCCAAAATATCTTGCATCAAAATGATGCTCATCACCTTTTTCAATAGTCAAGGCTTTATCCACAAGGAATTCGTACTTGAAGGAATGGCGTTGAACTCTGCATGGTATGTTGAAATTTTGACCCGTTTCATGCAATGTCTACGCAGGGTACAACTCCAGTATGCACAACAAGAATCCTGGTTGTTTGCTCACGACAATGCTTGCTCACACACAGCCACCATCATCAAACAGTTCCTGGCAAAAAAGGGGGTGTTGCAACTTTAACATCCACCATACTCGCTGGATCTCAATCCTCCAGACTTCTTCCTGTTCCCTTGACTCAAACGCGCTTGGAAAGGAAAGAGATTTGACAATATTCGTGGCATCCAGTGAAATGTGGCATGGCTTTTGAACACCATCCCAAAGGATGAATGTTTGCGAATTTCCAGGAAATGCATTGCAGAGCTCAACAGTTCATAGTTCTGGGAGGTGACGATTTTGAAGGACAGTAATGTAACTGTAGTTCATAGTTCATTAATGGTGCAGGACTATTCACCAAACTTTATTGTCAGAGGTTGCACGCTACCTGTTATGTGGCAAAAGTTTTGGTTTGGTAAAATTTTGCATTTTATTGAGCTTGGTCAAGCAACATGTATTTTTAAAGCCTACAGTAAACTGAACAAAATGGTATAAATTTCAGGTCATAACATCAAATGCTGTTTGATGCATGACCATTTTAAGGTTTTGAAATATGACAAAAATTTGCACAGTTTAGGGAACTGTAAAAATGATCAACTCAAAAACGAAATGTCCAAAACATCTTTAATTATTGATTTTTGTCTTATTTTGGAAAATAAAATGGAAAAAAATTAGAAATCATCGGGATTCAAATTTATTGACTTATTGGCAGATTTCACATGGAATGATCAATAACCGAGAAGACCCGATAAATTGACTGCAATTTAAAAACTTCATCCCACAGTTGCCACTGGTAGGGCATGTAGACTATCAGATGAAGAGCTGTGAAAAGCCTCAGATTGTATTGGGAAAGAACGTGTTGTTACACCAGTAATCTGTCATTATTGCCCGGAGGAACTAGATTATGTCATTTCAAAGAAAACTGCAGTACATAATCTTAGACTTTAATATTAAAGATCGTTACTTTATCACCATAATTTCTTTCTCCATGAAGATGATCAAAATGTTTCTCTTTATGAGGCATTCAAATAAAACACTGTGAAATAATAATAGCTACATCATTGTTTAATTAGTAAAATTGGTTAATATTAATGTATTTGTAAAATGAAGGTGTAATTAAGTAAATTATTCAGTCTTTTTATGAGTATGTTTTGTTTGGTTTATGTTAAAGTATCTTCACAGTTGATTTGGAAAGCCAAATGTGAATTTAAATTGAAGTGTATAATTGTAATAATATGGTTGCTGTGTTGTCCGAACAAGACACAGCCTCGGCAAAGCACATCAGGCACAAAAGATGCGGACTGGCGCCACTGCCATAGAGACTCGCCACATGCGCGAGATCCACCAGCACCACGGGCGGTGCTGTGGATGAAGTTATCGACTCCGCCTCGGCCAGTTGCGTCTGAATACAATCCGCCAATGAACGGACGACAACAGACAGAAGCCTACTAGGAAGATGAAAGAGCAGCTCTTGCCCACTTGGTTATGGATCATCGTCCAGGGCTGTCTTAGACAGGGAACATCGTTTAGTGCTTAGAAGTGAACAGACGGTTGTTGTAAAATTGCATTTGCTGTGTACTGTGAAGTCTACCTACGATTATGTGCACTTAACCATTGAGGGCCTTTCTTTGTGTTATATTACAAGTTCTGTTGCAGACTTCTTATTCGTCAAGACACACAGATCAGTAAACCTTTTAACTCAGTTGTGTGACATTGTTACTCATTTGTTGGAGTGTTGTAGAACCTTTGTTCTCCTATTCTGTTGTCTGACTGTGGGGCATAGCTGTGTGATAGTGGCAGGGAGAAATTGTCTTAGTGGTGTACTGCACCAGAAGTGTTTCATGAACATACAAACTCAGCCTCCACAGTAGTAGGGATGAGTCCTTTAAAAAAACTGGTGATGAGGGTTTACAAAAGTAATAAATTGTCACTAAATAAAAAATAATGATTTGACAGCCTTATTTGTTTTACTAACATATTGTATCTTAGTAACAAGCCCGGAGCTCTACAAACTATGCATTAGGTGCTGCTCTTATTGGTAGTATAAAATTTATTTTAATATGTTATCACGGGAACACCTTCTTGAATTGTGGCACACACTTTAACAAATAAATTTTGAATGTTTTAAAAACTAATGATTCAAAAATGAAAGGCCCTAAAAATTTAAATTTGGGTTTTTCATGCAAACAACTACTACTTCAAATGTACAAAAAATTATAAAAATCTGAGATCAGGAACCAGAACGTTGCAGGATTTTACATGGACTGACCTGATAACTAAATAATACTTTCAAAATGATCACTTCAACAACATATTGTAGTGAAAACAAAGATAATTTTAAATAAACAATTTATATAACTGATCTTACTAGTTATAGTTTCAGATGAAACTATAAGGAAATATAGTCCAGTCCTTAATGTTTTGCAGTACAAGAAAAGTTGTCATAGTTTTCAGGTAAAATTTTGTATCTCAGAAAGTACTGAATGTAAGGAGCTGAGGTTTTTAACAGTGCTGTCATAGTAGCAGCACAGACTGTGCCTGGAGCATGAAAAAGATTGAGTAAAAATTAATAATACCACTACAGATTGATAGGGAGTGTGAATATGCATTTCGATTGTATGCCATACTGGTTCACAACCCGAGGGGATATCATCAGCTATACAGATGGTGAGAGAGAGAGAGAGAGAGAGAGAGAGAGAGAGAGAGAGAACGACCAGCCATTCCAGCTACAGGACAAGACACATTCTAAGATTGCTTACTTCACTGCAACTCGGAATAATCTACTGCGTTACACCAACTTGTTAATTTCCTACATTTTGCATGTGCTACAGTTTGTGTTGAGCTCATAATCAATAAATTATGGCCAGAGACCAAATCTGCTGATAGAAATGTCTTATACCTTATAATCTGTTTTTGAAATTCCTTTCTTACCATTAAGTAATCATTCTAAAACTTTCCAGTTTCCGCAGGTGCCTTCCATGTACTTAACCTTCTTCCGTGATTCTTAAATGCAGGGTCAGTCCATACCAAGTGGTCCAAGAAAAAAATAATTGGTTGCTTGACCATCTCAGATAAAGTTATATTTGCTGGGTGAATTTCCCAATGTTTAGTAACCACAAAAACTTTTTTTTTAAAAAAATTATTGTTTATTATTTTGAAATGGAGGCCATATTTGTTCCAGGCTGCATGCGTTTTTTTGTATTTGCAAGCATCTAAATTTTTTACAATTATTCAGTAGTGGATTTTCCTAAGCCTTTCAAATAGAGTGCATTTAGTTCAACACACTCTGGGCTACAAATTAACATGATTATCACTTAGCTGAATGTATTCTTTAATATATTTTTAATAGTTCATAGTTATCAGCCACAAATTAAAAAAAAAACACAATTTTTGAACAGTAATTTCCCAAAGAAAGATTAATTTCTCAGCTTTAAATTTTTTTCTGCTATTACACTGTATAGTATAGTTACTTTTTATAGAGTATCAGTGGTGAGCATCTTACACTTAAAAAGATACACTATTTTAAAAAATGGTATTTTTAATTTTTCCATTTTGTGGTCTGCAATATCTTTGTTGGGGGACCAAATAAAAGTCTTAAAATTTCGCAGTTAATAGACTTTTATGATATCAAACTTCAGTATAAATTTCAACTTTGAGATTCAATTGAAAGTCAGGGTAAAAAATTACAAACAAGATCAAAAATACGTTTTTTAACATCTGCTATATCTAGGCTTATGGAATAAAAAATATCAGTTACAGTACATAATTTAATCATATCTATGATTACTTACTTTTTAAATTGAAAATAAGGCTGCTAATTACATTATATAGTTCTCTTGTTATTCGTTTTTAGTACATCGCTCATTGAACATTTGAGAAATTTGTTCACTCAGTTTGGGTGTTAGATTATAAGTGAAGAAGTTGTGGGTCAGGATGAAGCTGGCTAAGGTATTGAGGAAAGGGGTTTTAGGTAGGGTGGCAGGTGTAGGGAAGCCAGCTTCATCCTGACCCACAACTTCTTCACTTTTGAAGGCCAGACATACCAACAATTAAAGGGAACAGCCATGGGTACCAGGATGGCCCCCTCGTACGCCAACCTATTCACGGGTCGCTTAGAGGAAGCCATCTTGGTTACCCAGGCCTGCCAACCCAAAGTTTGGTACAGATTTATTGATGACATCTTCATAATCTGGACTCACAGTTAAGAAGAACTCCAGCATTTCCTCTCCAACCTCAACTCCTTTGGTTCCATCAGATTCACCTGGTCCTACTCCAAATCCCATGCCACTTTCCTTGACGTTGACTTCCATCTGTCCAGTGGCCAGCTTCACACGTCCGTCCACATCAAACCCACCAACAAGCAACAGTACCTCCATTATGACAGCTGCCACACATTCCACATCAAACGGTCCCTTCCCTACAGCCTAGGTCTTCGTGGCAAACGAATCTGCTCCAGTCCGGGATCCCTGAACCATTACACCAACAACCTGAAAACAGCTTTCGCATCCCGCAACTACCCTCCCGACCTGGTACAGAAGCAAATAACCAGAGCCACTTCCTCATCCCCTCAAACCCAGAACCTCCCACAGAAGAACCACAAAAGTGCCCCACTTGTGAGAGGATACTTTCCGGGACTGGATCAGACTCTGAATGTGGCTCTCTAGGAGGGATATGACTTCCTCAAATCCTGCCCTGAAATGAGATCCATCCTTCATGAAATCCTCCCCACTCCACCAAGAGTGTCTTTCCGCCGTCCACCTAACCTTCGTAACCTCTTAGTTCATCCCTATGAAATCCCCAAACCACCTTCCCTACCCTCTGGCTCCTACCCTTGTAACCGCCCCCGGTATAAAACCCGTCCCATGCACCGTCCCACCACCACCTACTCTAGTCCTGTAACCCGGAAGGTGTACACGATCAAAGGCAGAGCCACGTGTGAAAACACCCACGTGATTTACCAACTAACCTGCCTACACTGTGAAGCTTTCTATGTGGGAATGACCAGCAACAAACTGTCCATTCACATTAATGGACACAGGCAGACAGTGTTTGTTGGTAATGAGGATCACCCTGTGGCTAAACATGCCTTGGTGCACGGCCAGCACATCTTGGCACAGTGTTACACCGTCCGGGTTATCTGGATACTTCCCACTAACACCAACCTGTCAGAACTCCGGAGATGGGAACTTGCCCTTCAGTAGATCCTCTCTTCTCGTTACCCGCCAGGCCTCAACCTCCGCTAATTTCAATTTGCCGCCGCTCATACCTCACCTGTCTTTCAACAACATCTTTGCCTCTTTACTTCCGCCTCGACTGACATCTCTGCCCAAACTCTTTGCCTTTACAAATGTCTGCTTATGTCTGTGTGTGTGTGGATGGATATGTGTGTGTGTGTGTGTGTGTGTGTGTGTGTGTGTGTGTGTGCGCGAGTGTATACCCGTCCTTTTTTCCCCCTAAGGTAAGTCTTTCCGCTCCCGGGATTGGGATGACTCCTTACCCTCTCCCTTAAAACCCACATCCGTTCGTCTTTCCCTCTCCTTCCCTCTTTCCTGACGTTGGTTGCGAAAGCTAGAATTTTGTGTGTGTGTTTGTGTGTCTATTGACCTGCCAGCGCTTTTGTTTGGTAAGTCTCATCATCTTTGATTTTTTTTTTATATATATATATATATATATATATATATATATATATATATATATATTTTAGAGGGAAACATTCCACATGGGAAAAATATACCTAAAAACAAAGATGATGTGACTTACCAAACGAAAGCGCTGGCACGTCGATAGACACACAAACATACACACAAAATTCAAGCTTTCGCAACAAACTGTTGCTTCATCAGGAAAGAGGGAAGGAGAGGGAAAGACGAAAGGATGTGGGTTGTAAGGGAGAGGGTAAGGAGTCATTCCAATCCCGGGAGCGGAAAGACTTACCTTAGGGGGAAGAAAAGGACAGGTATACACTCGCCCACACCCTCATATCCATCCGCACATACACAGACACAAGCAGACATTTGTAAAGGCCTGTCTGCCACCAACTTCCATTGTTTTAGTACAAATTGTATTTTGAACTGAAATTTCCAAATTCTTTTTGATTGTAGTTGCCACCTTCTCGATTTTGTATTCAAGGCATTTGGTCTTTTATCTTGACTTAGTTTTCTAATTTTACTAGCAGGTGATATACCCAGGATTTCACAAGCTGTATCTCCTTTTTTAAAGGTTGCTGATAAGTCACAAAATTCTGTATCTGAGGTTTCACTTTCCTTTCTCTTGTTAATTACAAATATCTTAGAATAACATGTTGGACACAATGATTTTACTGGTATGAGATTGACAAAAGGGCTTTTATTTTTAGAATAATGAGAAAATGTTATTTCTCGCAGACCTTTTGTTATAGGTTTTTTTATGTTTCTCAAAAAGAGACTGACCAAAAACGTGATGAAATTTTTTTTAAGTATTTCATTTCATGGAACTTGCATGTTGATTTGACCTCTGGACTGACTCGTAAGTAAAACAACACTTTTTCTTCTTCACTGTAATATTCGATTAAAGTAATGTCTTTAGGATACACTCCATACATACTTTTATGACACGCTTCATTAATAATAACACCAACAGAACACTGAGACACCATTTTTTCAACTGGATGCTTCAAGAACATCTAGCTAAATAATGTGTATAGACAACTGTTGGTGTAAGGGGGGAAGACAAGTCAGACTTGTATAGGCTTTCAGATGCAATTGTTGGCCTGCTGAAACAATTACCACAGCATTGTTTCGACAAATAATCATTGGCTAGTGTAATGTGTTGTGTTACATTATGCAATTGGTATACATTATTTGATTAGCCTACCAGATATCGCAGATGTTAAAAAACGTATTTTTGACTCATGTTTGTAATCTTTTTTCCATAACTTCCAATTGACTCTCAAAGTTGAAATTTATACTGAAGTTTGATATCATAAAGGTCTATTAACTGTGAAATTTTTAGATTTTTATTTGGTCCCCCAACAAAGATATTGCAGGCCACAAAATGGAAAAATTAAAAAATAAAATCCATTTTTTAAAACAGTGTAATTTTTTAAGTGTAAGCTGCTCTCCATTGATACTCTATAAAAAGTAACTATACTATACAACATAATAGCACAAAAAAATAAAGCTGAGAAATTAATCTTTCTTTGAGAAACTACTGTTCAAAAATTCAGTTTTTTTAATTTGTGGCTGATAATTTTGAACTATTAAAAATATATTAAAGACTACATTCAGCTAAGTGATAATGATGTTAATTTGTAGCCCAGAGTGTGTTGAACTAAATGCATTTTATCTTAAAGCCTTGGACAATCCTCTACTGAATAATTGTAAAAAAATTTAGATATTTGCAAATACGCAAGAATTCTGCAGCTGGAAACAAATATGGCTGCCATTTAAAAATAATAAACAATAAATTTTTTAAAAATATTTTTGTGACTACTGAACATTGGGGAATTCCACTCAGCAAATATAAAATTTATCTGAGATGGTCAAGCAACCAGTGGTGGACCACTTGGAGTGGATTGACCCTGCAGTGTTAGCGATAAATAAATGTTGTTCTGTGAAAAGTTCAACCAGCAGAGTTCCTCTTTCATTATTTTCCCCTAGTCCATGTTCTACTATTTTTCTTTTTCCTCCTCTTTCTTTTTGTAAGTAATTATTAGTAAAGTCTGAAAGAAATTTTGTTGTCTTTAGGTACAAGGTGACTGATGGTTAAATTCAGATGTATCTCTTCTACTAATTTCAGAATCTCCAAACGGTTTTGATTTTAACCGTGCAGATTAGCTTCTCTTGAAAATGTCATGGAGATGGCAAGTTAACAACCCTCAGCAAATTGCTACACTATTAACCCTTCAGCAGCAGCAGCAGCAGCAGCAGCAGCGACAACAACAGCAGCAACAACTACCAATTCGGTGGGTACATGAATATCAACATCAACTCCCACAGACACAGTTACATCAGCGGCAGCACCATCAACAGCTGCAACATGATGTCCAGCAACACCATCAGCAGCAGTTGCAGTATCCATTGCAAAGAAGAGTTCCATCGCCGTGGCTAGATGTGTCCTCTTCATTCGTAAGTGAATCATTTCATTCACAGGTTAGACTTTCCTTTAAGTGCTGCATTAATTTTAAGTTATTTATTATAGGATAAAAGTTTTGTGTATTTTGCACATAATTTGCTGCTCATCCAAAGATAATGACATTAGATTAGTGTTATATGCATTACATATAAATTGGAGTGCCAAAGAAACTGGTATAGGCATGCATATTCAAATATAGAGATATGCAAACAAGCAGAATATGGCCTTGCAGTTGGTAAAGCCTATATAAGGCAACAAGTGACTGGTGCAGTTACTAGAGTGGTTACTGCTGCTACAATGGCAGATCATCAAGATTTGAGTGAGTTTGAACATGGTGTTATAGTCGGCGCACGAGCAGTGGGACATGGCATCTCCAAGGTAGCGATGAATTTGGGATATCCCGTATGACCATTTCACAAGTGTACCTTGAATATCAGGAATCCAATAAAACATCAAATCTCTGACATTGTTGTGGCTGGAAAAAGACCCTGTGATAACGGGAAGACTGAAGAGAATCGTTCAACGTGACAGAAGTGCAAGCCTTCCGCAAATTGCAGCAGATTTCGATGGTGGGCCATCAACAAGTGTCAGCATGCGAACCATTCAATGAAACATCATCAATATGGGCTTTCAGAGCCAATGGCTCACTCGTGTACTCTTGATGGCTGCATGACACAAAGCTTACCGCCTCGCCTGAGCCTGTCAAAACCGACAATGGACTGTTGATCACTGGAAACATGTTGGCTGGTCAAACGAGTCTTGTTTCACATTGTATCGAGCAAATGGACGTGTACGGGTATGAAGACAACCTCATGAATCCATGGACCTTGCATGTCAGCAGGGGACTGTTCAAGCTGGTGGAGCCTCTGTAAAAGTGTGAAGCGTGTGCAGTTGGAGTGATATGGGACCACAGATACATCTAGATACAACTCTGATACGTGACACACACATAAGCATCCTGTCTGATCACCTTCATCCATTCATGTCCATTGCATTCCAACAGATTTGGACAATTCCAGCAGGACAATGCGACATTCAACGCATCCAGAATTGCCACAGAGTGGCTCCAGCAATGCTTTTCTGAGTTTAAACACTTCTGCTGGCCACCAAACTCCCCAGACATAAACATTATTGAGCATATCTGGGATGCCTTGCAACATACAGTTCAGAAAAGATCTCCACTCCCTCATATTCTTATGGATTTATGGACAGCCCTGCAGGAGTTGAAGTAGAGAGGATATAAAATGTAGACTGGCAATGGCAAGGAAAGCATTTCTGAAGAAGAGAAATTTGTTAACATCGAGTATAGATTTAAGTGTCAGGAAGTTGTTTCTGAAAGTATTTGTATGGAGTGTAGCCATGTATGGAAGTGAAACATGGACAATAAATAGTTTGGACAAGAAGAGAATAGAAGCTTTCGAAATGTGGTGCTACAGAAGAATTCTGAAGATTAGATGGGTAGATCACATAACTAATGATGAGTATTGACTAGAATGGGGGACAAGAGGAGTTTGTGGCGCAACTTGACAAGAAGAAGGGACCGGTTGGTAGGACATGTTCTGAGGCATCAAGGGATCACAAATTTAGCATTGGAGGGCAGCGTGGAAGGAAAAAATCGTAGAGGGAGACCAAGAGATGAATACACTAAGCAGATTCAGAAGGATTCAATAAGTACTGGGAGATGAAGAAGCTTGCACAGGATAGAGTAGTGTGGAGAGCTGCATCAAACCAGTCTCAGGACTGAAGACCACAACAACAACAACAACAACAACAACAACTACCACAGGAGTCATGGTGTCAGTTCCCTCCAGTACTACTTCAGACATTAGTCGAGTCCATGTCACATCGTGTTGCAGCAATTCTGCATGCTTGCGGGGGCCCTACATGATGTTAGACAGGTGTATTAGTTTCTTTGGCTCTTCAGTGTATTTATAAGGAAATGCAATCAAATAAATATCAGATGAAAACTTGTTTTTACTAGGTTGTTTACATGCCCCCCCCTCCTTCCCCCCCCCCCCCCCCCCCCCCCCCCAACACAACTGGGTAGTAGCTCATATGAAATGATTATTGATTTGTCTTGTATCCCCTTCTGCTATGTCTATCTCAACCCAAGATGCCAGTCTCACTTTATCCTCATTTAGTCCCACTTCTTCCAGAGTTTCATTCCCATTTGTTGAGTAAAGTAATGTCTGCTTTTCTACACTGTTTTGTTATACATTTAGCTGGCTTTTAAAGTTTCGTGTTACTGCCAGGAAAGGACACTAGTCATTAAAATGTGAAAGAGTTTGTAAATACACTCTAATTTAGCAACTGCGTCCCCTGAAGCACACTTTGTAACACAAGTCTGTTACAAGTTGTGTGAAGCTGGTAGTGGTATTGAGGAAGATATTCTGCACAGCTTTGCATTAGGCTCCTATAAATGCTTTCAGATTTCCAGTAATTGATTCAGTGTAAGTCATACCTGAGATAACACGATTTATCAAACTTTGTGATCAATGAGATAAAACAAGTCTCCTGTTTGGATCTGTAGGTGGGGACTGCTGAGGAGGATATCATCATCAAGAAAAGGAAGATGTATTCTACAGGTCACAGTGTGGAATGTTAGATCCCATAATTGGGTTGGTATGTTAGAGAATTTAATATGGGAAATGAGTAGGTTGAAGCTAGATATAGTGGAAAATTGTAAAGTGTGGTGGCAGGAAGAATATGACTTTCGGTCAGCTCAGTATAGGGTTACACAGGTTAATGCAGGAGTAGCTCTAATAATAAATAAGAAAACAGATGTGTAGGTAAGCTGTTATAAATAGCCCAGATATGCACTAACTTAATACAACCACAGTGGGGCAAGAATATAGCTGAACTACCTCTGCACGTAATGAAGAGAGTGAAAGACTGTGTGATGAAATAAGAGAATTATCCAGATATTTAAGAGATGAAAAATTGTGATAGGCGACTGGAATATGCTAGTAGAAAAAGAGTAGAAGGAAAAATAGGAGAATAGGGGGGAGGGGGGGGGGGAGATTAAAGACAAAACTGCCTGGTAGAATTTTGCACAGAGAGAGACATTTAATCATTGACTTGAGAATCGAAAGATTGTTAAATATGTGGAAGAGACATAAGGATACTGGAAAGCTCAGATTGATTGTGTAATGGTAAGACAGAAATTCCAAAAATAGATTTTTAACTGTAACATTTCTGACCATAATTTCTTGGTCATGAACTCCTGACTGAAATTGAAGCAATTAGAAAAACTTAGGAAATTATGGAGATGGCACCTGGATAAATTGTAGGTATCAGAAGTAGCTGAGTGTCAGCATTAAATAATGTTGGATTGAAATGGGAAAAAGAGTACAATAGAAGATGAATGGGTAGCTTTGAGGTATGAAATTGTCAATGCAATAGAGAATCACATAGGTAAAAAGACAAGGCCAACTAGAAATTCCTGGATACCTGAGGAGATATTAAACTTAAGTGACGAAAAGAGAAAAAATAAAAATACAACAAAGGAAGGTGAATGGGATACAGGCCTTTAAAAATGAGATTGACAGAAAGTGGAAAATTACCCTAAGAAGGATGGTAAGATGACAAATGCAAAGCTGTAAAAGCATATATAATTACAGGAAAGACAGCTGCCACATATCAGAAGATTTGAGATACATTTGGAGTAAAGAGAAACAGTGGTATCAGTATCGAGAGCTCAGGTGGCAAGCCAGTACTAAGTACAGAAGAGAAACCTGAAAGTTTTAAGGGGATTAAACTCGAGGACAATGTTACAGAAAGAGAAGAGGAAGTAAGTGAAAATGAGACGGGAGATGCGATACTGTGAGAATAATTTGACAGAGCACTGGAAGATCAAAGTTGAAACAATGTCCTAAGATTTTACTGTTTTTTAAAACTTTTTTTAACTTTGCTGTTCTGCTGTTGTACTAAACCCAAACTATGTTACCTTCCAAATGCCCTGTCACCCTGAAGCTATCCTGAAATTTTTTTACCTTAATTTTTTCTTGCACACTCATCTTTATTTAACTTTCTTAATGCAGTGGACCTGCAATGCAGTTCCATCAACTCTTGCTGTATGGCTTCTACTCTGTTTCCAGAAGGTCGAGGGCTGGAAGAGAGCTTCAAAGTATTCAAGCTACAAAATGACGTAAATGTCTTTCAATAACTCTTGTATTTTTGTTGCTCCAGTATAACAATCACAACATTTGGTGAATAAATCTACAATTAATCACCAAATCTCCAAACAGATTCTTAAAACAGAGCAGAATAGAATCTCAGAGAAGAACAGAATGACATTTGTCCTAAGTCTCAATCAATTGTTTCCCCAAGCATTATTATTGTTGAAAGTGCCTCTTCTTTTCTGCATTCCAAAACACCACCAAGCTGTGATGTCTTAAGTGTAAGTGACCCATTCACAGCAAGTGGAGACACTCAGTCGCCGTTGCACCTTGGTGACATTTTGCACTCACGCGTCTCACTCCGACGTGTACATTCTTCAAACCAGTGCATGCACATTGGAAAGTTCTTACATACTAACTACCTAAACAATTTTTATCTGCTTGAGAGAAAGATGTGTTAAATGTCATTCTGAATGAACATGTCACACCATAGATCCCCCCTGAAGGTGAAAGATGTCATGTAAAATAACTGACTTAACTAATTATAATCCTTTTATAACCTGTAAATTTTTGTTAAATTCTTATTATCATAAAAGCTAATGTCTCTTAAGACCAAGCTCCCTTTCTGTTCACACAATAAAAGGAAAAAGTCTTATCATGTATCTTTCCTCAGGTATTTCACTTTTTGATTAGTTTGGTTTAAGAACAGTAAACATCATTGTATGTAGTTTTGTGTTAGCTAGGTGTTATTACCTAATGCAGGTATCATGTCTCTTCAGTTTCCTCATTTTTTCTTGATATTGCCTGTTCAACTTGCTAGTGGATATCTACTTAAACATTACACCATATTGTACATAAAGAAAACTATTGAGAGATGTTTGTCATGTCTGATCACCCTCAATATTATTTCATTATGTTTAATAAAAGGTGATTTGCTTTTTACTGGTTCTAAATCATTGTCTATGACAACATAAGGTTCTTACATTTATTGAGACAGAAAAGGTTTAATTCTTTATTTACCATAAGGAGTTACATGCTGACATTGCACTCTACACTTCTTTCCACGATTTCAAATCTGAGATTTGTGGTAAGTCAGTGTGTATGGAAATGAAAATTGAAAGAATAAATATTTGTCTTATTTTTTTGTTTTTCAACCTATCATTATCTACTTTTGACTATTTTGGAGAATACTTCATTAGTGTCACATTACCGCTTCATACATTTGTAAGGTCTATGCTAACGCCTTATCCATTGGACACATACTATGCACGTATATTGTTGTCTCTGTGATGTGAGTGTCCTTTTCTTTTATCCTTTACAGAAACAGTTCAGGTCATTCTGCCTATGGATTCATCTGATCTAAATGTAGGCCACCCATT
Source organism: Schistocerca piceifrons (assembly GCF_021461385.2). Lineage (NCBI taxonomy): Eukaryota > Metazoa > Arthropoda > Insecta > Orthoptera > Acrididae > Schistocerca > Schistocerca piceifrons. The sequence goes on along the minus strand of NC_060141.1, from coordinate 795,667,870 downwards.
CCATGGCTCTGCCAATCTTTCTCTCCACCATGTTCATTATACATTAGGGATTCATCTGACCAAGGATTAGACCATCCATTCTTTTGGTTCATCAATCCTTCCTCTTTCCCGTACCTACATAAAATTGGTTCACCCTATCTTAACTTTTTTAACCATATGCCCAGCTTCTGACCCTTCCATTGTAAATTCCAGTCATGAAATTTCCCCATTTTGTTGACTCTACCTTGTCACTTCAAACATATGTTCACTAAATCCTCCTTTCGTAACTTTTCACAATACCATAACTCACATATATTCTTTCAAATTGTGCAGTACGAAGCCACCTCTTGTGTTATGCTTTCTATATTCATTTTCCCTTTATATTATGCATAACAGACCTGCACTTGTTGTCAAAGGCAATTCGCCAATGACCTATTTAACGTTACCCGATTACAGTGTGTATATCTATTGATCACTGAAGGAATCGTATTTCTCTCTCACTACAAAAAAATATGATAAGGTAGCTTCTCATCTACTGCTGAGAATACTCCTACATTTGTTGTTAATCTCAGTTTCTTCTCTTTTAATAATTACACGACACAAAACCTTGATTTAATAGCATTTTAATTCCTTCATTTCATATTAAAAGACGTTATTTATTAATACTTATGGCATTTTTCTTGTATTTAAATAAATCTGTTAGCCACTAGCACACACTTATCGGAAGTAACGTGAGTCCTTTAGACTAATCTTGCACCTCATTTGTTAAACAAGTGATTAGCACTCAATGCCCTATTGCTAGCAGCCCAAGATCTTGTATGTTACATTATTTGATTTGCAATGATAAGTTAGGGCATCAACATCTCCATTAAGAATGAGTATTTACTTCCTCCTTCTAACCCCCTGTTTACTTAGTGTTGCTAACATATATATGCTAACATATATCTGAGATCACAATACCAATGATCCTTTACCCTACCATGTGAAAAAAAAAAAAAAAAAAAAAAAAAAAAAAAAAAAAAAAAAAAAAACTATCTATGTCAGTATTCATAGAATTGTTACCATGGATTACCTGAATCACCTCATCGCCGTACCTGTGGAAACTGGTTGTAATTACCATAATGTAATCTGGATGAAAGAAGAGTTTCAGTGATGGAAACACATGAGCCGGACAGGGGAAAGATACAATCCGTACGCCTTTCAGAGTAGAATGAAATGAAAGGTAAGAGTAAGTTTGTTAGGACTGGGGAATAAAGAAGGTAGGTCCCCAAAGACAGATTCCCTTTCCACCCCCTACCCTAAGGTACCCTTCCTCATGGGTACTTCATCAAGACAATGGAGGGTGAAGTGTGGTCGGCATACCCTACATAACAGATTGTCTCACCTTCACCCATATCAGCACCAAAAATTGGTCCTAGCTACACCTCTATGAGTAGCCATTAGAGTTTGGGTCACAACACGTCAGCCATCAGTAGCAGTTAGTGGTTTAGTCGTCAGTCTGTAAGTCAGTGGTCACTCTCAGTATTTCACCACTGCAAAATTTATATATTTAATAATAAGTAGCTAAGGCTTAAAATGCATACTTAACATCTTGTGTTACCTGAGCTCCCCTATAAAAGAGATACAAAACCCTACCATTAGTCATAACAGAAAAGAAAAGGTAGAAAATCACACATACAAAATGTACAAAAGTGCAATTATTTCACTCAAAGTTTATAGTCGTTCATTAACATATGTTCTTTATATTAAAATATATAAAATGACAGGCTTTCTGTTAGTACTTTCATGCTCTGGGAAAGAACAGTAAGAGATGCCTCTAGAATACAGGTAATAGGATAATTGAAGAGGAAGAAATTGCTTCACAGAAAGCTAAATATTAAGTAACGAAACAGTTAACTGGGACTGCTGATGGACATCACTCTGCCAAATTTGCGAAGGGTGCAAATTCTCTTGGGGATTTGAATTTCTTTATTGTATAATTGTTATACAATCCTGTTTCTTTCTGAGTTTTGGAATCCACCAAAAACACTGCTCTTGGATGTGGAATTCCTACTACTTTATATGGTCGACAGTATTTTGCAAAAAAAATTACTGGTCCCTTTCTTTATATTTGAACAATGTGGTGGTAATCCTTAACCATTACTATTTCATTTGTATCAAATACTGGTGTGTTGCATGTTCATTGTATTCCCTTGCCCTTAATTTTTGCTTGTTTGCATAGACTGTTACTACCATCTTATGGAATTAATCATATTCTACCATTTTTGTAGGTGATCATTTAAATAATTCTAATAGTGATACTACAATAAAATTTTTATGCATAAGTTCAGCAGGGGATATCTCGTAATCAACAAACTACCACACATGTCTGAGTGTAGCAGTTCATTGATTCTCATTTGAAACTCAGGAACTAGGTGTTTCCTGACTAGTATTCTTCCATGTAACATGCTTCTCAGAACATTAAGTTCTACGCAGTCACCATCTCTCTTTCATTGTGTGTTCACAAGGGTTCAACGATGGTGTTATTTTGAAATAAATGCGTGTTAGCACCTTCTCATACTAGAAATTCCATAGAGCTATTACTTGGCAACTGTGATCCAATATTAATTAGTAACCATTGAGGTTTATCTATATCTGTAAAATCCTCTGTGAAAGAGGTTGTTATAGTAGTTGTGTGTACTTGTTTAATTGGATATAGTTTCACACATTTCTACCAAAATTCAATTAGAAAAAAAATATAGGTGTCTCGTCTTCTACCTTTAGACAGTTTACCAAAACAATTCTGCTGTTTTTAAATCATGTAAAGCCTGTGGAATTATAGGGTATTGTTCACATAGTACATTCATGTTATCTTCTATCAAACAATGGCAACTCCAGGTAGGAATATAAACAATGTAGGTTGAGAGAGATTGCTAGTTACCCTAAAAATGACATGTTAAGTTGAAGACAGGCATAGTTAAAAGAGACTTACACGTAAGCTTTTAGCCGCAGTCTTTGTCACAAAAAGAGAAACACACACTATTTATTCAGACAAGCAAGCACACCTCATGCACACATGGCCGCCAACTCTGACAGCTCAGACCAGAATGCAACTCTTACTTGGGATGGAAGCAGCAGTCTGGACGGGCCAGGGAAGGGATGGGATAGAAGTTACAGGAGGGGGGGGGGGGGGGGGGGAGGGGAGGCAGGAGAGCTGTCTGGTGGAGTATGCAGGAACTAGAATGACAACAGGTACGGTATCAGGAGGTTGTGAGTCAGGAAGGTGGGGAAAACGGAGTGAAAAAGCAGAGGTACAGTGAAAGATGGGTGGGTGCATTGGCAAAAGGGTGGCAAATAATGAGCATGGGAGATGAGAATGGAGAGGAGGAATTGGAGGAGGAATTGGAGGAAGGGGGTGGAAATTGTTGGGTGAGGGGGGGGGGGGGGGGGGGAGGCGGGTGCACAGTATGTTACAGTAGGTTGAGGTAGGGACATTTATGGGAGCGGAGAACTTCTTTTAAATGTAATTCCATATCTGCATTTCAGAAAAGCTGATGGTGGAGGGGAGAATTCAGATGGCTCGGGTAGTGAACCAGCTGTTGAAATCAAGCAGGTTATGTTCAGCTGTATGTTGTGTCTACTTTGCTCTTGGCCACAGTTTGGCAGTGGCCGTTCATCCTGGTGGACAGCTGGTTCGTAGCCATACCAATAGTAAAAGCTGTGCAATGATATTCAGCAGAGCTGGCAAATGACATGGCTGCTTCCATGGGTGGCCCGGCCCCCGATGGAGTAGGTTAAACCAGTGACAGAACTGGAATAAAAAGTGCTGGATGGTCGGAATGGGCAGGACAGATAACTTTTCCAAGGGTGGGAATTAATAGGCAGATTGGGACAGGGCAGATAACTTTTCCAAAACTGATTTGTGTAAGGCATACTTCCAGTTACTGCTGTACAAGTAGTTCAAGCAATATGTTATGCCCAACACTCGTGTGGCATTGTTCCAGTTTTAAAGACTGGTTGGAAGTGCTTCAGCTCCTGCTATTTCCTCAATGATTTCTGGAACAATTAACAGCAAAGCCCCTTCATTTACAAACTATTTGGACAATTTTGTCATCATGGGTCATACATGTGCTGAACATTTGGCAAATACAAGGCAACTTTTTTCAAGTTCTTTCTGTGGCTGGCTTTAAGTGCAACAAGGAAAAGTGCTCTTTCTTCCACAAAGAACTTGAATATTTGGAACATGTTATTAATGTTCATGGTGTTCATCCTTGTGATTCTCACTTGCCTGCAATTAAAGATCTGCCAGTGGCCCATAACATTAAGGAGCTCCAAGCTGTCATGGGCAAGTGTGCATATTATATTAAATTCATTGCAAATGCTGTGCAAATTGCCATGTGGGGTAATGTATTCCCTGTGTGTGGTCCCAAAAATGTCAGGATGCATTTCAGCAATTAAAGGACACATTATTAAGTCACTGTTGTTGGATTGATTTTGATCTAGCTAAGCCTGTTGTGTTAGCTATGGATGCATCTTTGTACAGGATTGATGCTGTGCTATAACAGGTTGTGTTGATTGTCCTATTGCTTTTGACTCAAAAATTCTCAACACGGGTTTGGTTGTTGTACAAGGCCACTAACCAAAATTTGAATACTAACTTCTTGTCTCAGTTACTGATCAGTACCAACAGTGTTTGAGTCATCTGAGGGATCATGTTACCAAATCAGTACTCACGATTTTTAAAGTCTTCAAACTTTCCTTACTTTTGTTGGCTTATTGCCGCAGCAGTTGCTTTGACCCAACTCTATAGGTTGTTCTGTCATACATGTGCCATGCCTGGCTGTGTAGTTTGAAAGAAATTCCTCACCCAGTGGCACATTTGCTACTTTTCGTATCATGGCACACTATCTGTGCAGTCAGGCTGTATGTTGTTGCACGCAGAGAATGATGGTGCACATGTTGTGATTCCTCACTTCCTCAGTGGGAAATTTGGTCTTGATTGCACCAAGGTCACTGGGGTGTAGTTAGAACAAAGCAACTCACCCAATATCACTGCAGTGGGCAGGGCATGGATGCCCAGATTGAGCAAATGACCTCTCATTGTACTTTTTGTGTGGAACATCAATCAGCTCCACTGCAATGCTGTTTTGAGTGGCCACATTTCTACGGAGTGAGGCAATGCATTCTTATTGATTTTGCGGGTCCATTCTGGAACATGCAATGGCTTCGGTGGTAGATACATACAGTGAATTTCCCTTTGTTGTCCCATGACATCCACCCTTGTTGCATGTACGATATCAGCCTATCGGCTTTGCTTTTTATTTTTCATCTTGAAGTTCTTCCTGAGATCCATATCTTGGACAACATATTGCAATTCACATCAGCCAGTTTTCATCAGTTCTGTGCTACCAACAGTATATACAATTGTCACTACTGCACTGTTTCACCCTCAGTTTCATGGTAAAGCTGAAATATGGTAGCAAGACTAAAATGTTTTTCTTTCCTTATACCACTCCTTGCCACATGACAGGAAGGCACTGGGGTTTTAGATCTCACAATATTGTTGTGCATTGAAGGTCTCTTCCTAACACAGAAATTCTACTAAAATGATGCCTTTTCAGTCGTAAAATACTGAGGCCCTGAATTTTTTGCCCAAAATTGTGGTTTCGAACTTTTTTTACACCAGCAATTGGGGTGATGCCACTGTGACAACGGACATTTTGTCTCAGGAACATAATGAGCCATCGCATTTTACTGCCAGTCATGATAGAGATCAGAAAATCACCGTCTTCCAATTCAAGTTACTCAAGTAATTTGCAGGTGGTACTGACACGATTTTTCTTGTGATGCTCTGTGAGCTGTTTCAGGACCTACCTTGCTCACAGTTGCCATATTCCAGCATTTTTGTGAGTGTCCTGTAGAAGAGAGTCCTGGAGAGTTATGGAAACATCAAAGAAATTTCATCCACTGTCAACTGGTGGTCTTCACAAACAGTTTCCTCAATTTTTTTTCACCAACACATCAGTCAAAATGAGGGCTTTCTGCTCCTCTATTCATCTTGAACATTTGCTCTGTTTTTAAACTTCCCACACCACTTAAACACACTCACTCGTACTGTTCATAACACCTTCGCTGTAAACCATTTTGATTTCTGAAAAAATTTTTAAATGTGTGGTTCCTTGTGAGTAGGAAGCAGGTCACGGCGTGTGGCTCACACTTGGCGTGATTTCTTACTGACAACTTTCGCACAACTGGACACTACAACATGAGTTTACATACTACCATGTTCCTGCAATGCTCTTTCTGGTTTGGGGACCCCCAACTACCACTCAGTGTTGCCAACCCTGTAAAAGCAAACCTCCAGAGCCCATCAGGGTCATAGCACAATTGCTTTCTGAACGTGCCTCATAACATGCAATTCCCAGCATTCTTGTTTGTTGTTTTATTAGGTGGCAGGTATGGAGCAGTTTAAAGGCAAATCTTCACCATTCTTGTACAGCACCACATTTCAGAAGCTTCTATTCTTTTCTTGTCTGAACTGCTTATTGCCCATGTTTCCCTTCCGTAAAAAGCTGCACACTAGACAGATGCCTTCAGAAAAGACATCTCAAATTTAAATTTTTATTAGGTGTTAACAAGACCCTCTTTTTCAGAAATGCTTTTGTTGCCATTGCTAGTCTGCAATTTATATCATCTCTAGTGAAGACGTCATTAGTTATTTTGATGCACAAATAGCAAAACTCCTCTACTACTAGTAGTGTCTCATTTTTCTAAACTGATTCCCTCAGCATCGCCTGACATTCCATTACCCTTATTATACTTTTGTTGATATTCAATTTATAATATGTTTTTCAAGACATTTTCCATTTAGTTCAACTGTTCTTCCAAGTCCTTTGCTGTCTCTAATAGAACTCAGTGTCAGTTGCAAACCTCAAAGTTAATTTCTTCTCATTGAACTTTAATACTCTTTCCAAATTTCTCCCTAGTTTCCCCTACTGCTTGCTCAATGTACAGATTCAGAAAGGAGTGAGTCAGAGTTGTATCCTATCCCTGATGGTAGTCAAATACTGCAACCCTTTCTCATTCTTCCACTTTAATAATTGTATTCTGGTTTCATTAGAAACTATAAATAACCTTTCTATTTGCCATACTTTATCCTCACTACCTTAGAAATGTCAAAGAGTGTAGTCCAGTCAACATTATCAAAAGCTTTCTACAAATACTATAAACATGGTTTCCCTTTCTTTAACGTATATCCTAGAGGGAAATCGGAGTGTCAGTATTGCCTCAGATATCCCAATTTTCTCTGGAAAAAGACTTGCTAAACTGTATTCACAGCTGTTAGCACCTGCTTTCTTTGCAATTAGAATTATTACACTCGTCCTGAAGTGTGAGGGTATTTTGCATTTATCATGCACAACAGGTGGAATAATTCTCTCATGGCTGGCTCTCCCAACGACCTCTGTAATTCTGTGGGAATGTTGTGTACTGTGGTGTGACATGTAGTTTATTCAGATTAGCATGTTACACCTCTTTCTCTTCAAACCAATAAAAGATGTTCATGTAAAAATGTTGTTTAGGTAGTTAGTACGTACAGAACTTCCTACTGTGCACACATTGGTTTGATGGATGTATAGAGTTGGAGCAAAATGTGCGAGCACAGAACATCAGCAAGACATGACAACGAAGGGATCACTTATGCTTTTGTGTCACAGCTTGGCAGTGTTTTGGAAGGCAGAGAACAAGAGGCACTCTCAAAAATGACAATACCCGAGGAAACAGTTGACTGAGACTTACGAGAAATGTAATTCTGTTCTTTTCTGAGATTCTATTCTGTTTGGAGTTGATGTTCTGATTTATTGATTAATTAGACTGTAATTGTTATATTGGAGCAACAAAAACAAGAAGAGTTACTGAAAGTGTTTCTGTCGTTCAGTAGCTTGAATACTTTGAAGCTCTCTTAAAGCCCTCGACCCTCTGCAGGCAGAGAAGTCACATGGCAAGAGATTGTGGCACTACATAGCATGGCACTATATCAAGAAAGTTCAAGAAAGGTGAGCATACAAGAACAAAGTTAAGGTAGAAAGTATCCAAGATAGCATCAAGGCGATAGATTGTTAGGTAGATAACATATCGTTTGGACTTAGTCCAGCCCCATAACAGCAAAGTTACATACCATTTTGTCGCACTAAGTCCAGGTTGTTGATAAAAGGGGCAAAGAAGAGAAAGTTTTATCAAAAATAAGAAATATTTTCACAAAATAATGGAAGAAAATACAATGGTGCCTTGAGTAACTGCGGTAAACGGTGACAGATATATAGTGCAAGAACATGCTTTAGTGTCACTCAAAGTAATTAAAATATTTAAAAGAAATAATTTCCAATCAGTGAAAACCAAAGGAATTTGAATTGTTGCATAGAAATAAATAAAAGGAAATAGTTGACCATAGCAACAAGGTCAACAGCAAGATATTTTCGTGTGCTTGAGTAAAAACTTTTGGCATGCAAGTCAAGACGCAGTACACCGATAATGCAGAAAAATTCAGAGTGCTGATTTTGAGGTTATGAGTGCAGCATTAATCTCTGACAATGTTTCTGTGGCAGCCAGCCAATGCAAGGCAGAGCTGCTTCGCTTCATAATGCATGACCCACGCATGACGTATCAACAGCGCAGTACAGCTTCCTGTGCACCCGTTTACGTGAGATGGAGTAAGTCCCAAGCTGATATTATTGTTTAGTGATTCATTGTGCGGAACTGTAGATATACTTTATCGACTGTGAGGAGATATAAAAACTGTGTAATAATTTTCAGTGCTATTTAACGGTTATACTATTATTATCTTCTTTCCTTTCTCAGACCTTAGGTCTGGTTAAAAATGGAAAGTGACGCGGACCTTGATCAAGTGTGACTTCCTTTTAACTGTACGGTATATGTTACATTGCATTTAGGAACTTTCGGGTAATTGAACATGTATCAGTAATTACAGATTTCTGTAGTTGTATATATACGTTTGGATGTAGCTGTATAGTGTTGATGTACTGGTGGATATTGTGTGGTATGACTCCTGTAGTTGATGGTATAATTGGTATAATGTCAACTTTATCCTGATGCCACATGTCCTTGACTTCCTCAGCCAGTTGGATGTATTTTTCAATTTTTTCTCCTGTTTTCTTCTATACGTTTGTTGTATTGGGTATGGATATTTCGATTAGTTGTGTTAATTTCTTCTTTTTATTGGTGAGTATGATGTCAGGTTTGTTATGTGGTAGTGTTTTATCTGTTGTAATGGTTCTGTTCCAGTATAATTTGTATTCATCATTCTCCAGTACATTTTGTGGTGCATACTTGTATGTGGGAATGTGTTGTTTTATTAGTTTATGTTGTATGGCAAGTTGTTGATGTATTATTTTTGTTACATTGTCATGTATTCTGGGGTATTCTGTGTTTGCTAGTATTGTACATCTGCTTGTGATGTGCTCTACTGTTTCTATTTGTTGTTTGCAAAGTCTGCATTTATCTGTTGTGGTATTGAGATCTTTAATAATATGCTTGCTGTAATATCTGGTGTTTATTGTTTGATCCTGTATTGCAATCATGAATCCTTCCGTCTCACTGTATATATTGCCTTTTCTTAGCCATGTGTTGGATGCGCCTTGATCGACGTGTGGCTGTGTTAGATGATACGGGTGCTTGCCATGTAGTGTTTTCTTTTTCCAATTTACTTTCTTCGTATCTGTTGATGTTATGAGATCTAAAGGGTTGTAGAAGTGGTTATGAAATTGCAATGGTGTAGCCGATGTATTTATATGAGTGATTGCTTTGTGTATTTTGCTAGTTTCTGCTCATTCTATAAAGAATTTTCTTAAATTGTCTACCTGTAGGTTTTGTATGTTGATAAATCCCCTTCCTCCTTCCTTTCTGCTTAATGTGAATCTTTCTCTTGCTGAATGTATGTGATGTATTCTATATTTGTGGCATTGTGAACGTGTAAGTGTATTGAGTGCTTCTAGGTCTGTGTTACTCCATTTCACTACTCCAAATAAGTAGGTCAATATTGGTATAGCGTAAGTATTTATAGCTTTTGTCTTGTTTCTTGCTGCCAATTCTGTTTTCAGCATTTTTGTTAGTCTTTGTCTATATTTTTCTTTTAGTTCTTCTTTAATATTTGTATTATCTATTCCTATTTTTTGTCTGTATCCTAGATATTTATAGGCATCTGTTCTTTCCATTGCCTCTATGCAGTCGCTGTGGTTATTCAGTATGTAATCTTCTTGTTTAGTGTGTTTTCCCTTGACTATGCTATTTTTCTTACATTTGTCTGTTCCAAAAGCCATATTTATATCATTGCTGAATACTTCTGTTATCTTTAGTAATTGGTTGAGTTGTTGATTTGTTGCTGCCAGTAGTTTTAGATTATCCATGTATAGCCAATGTGTGATTTTGTGTGAGTATGTTCCAGTAATATTATATCCATAATTTGTATTATTTAGCATGTTGGATAGTGGGTTCAAAGCAAGACAGAACCAGAAAGGACTTAATGAGTCTCCTTGGTATATTCCACGCTTAATCTGTATTTGCTTTGATGTGATATTATTTGAATTTGTTTGTTTATTAAGTGTGGTTTTCCAATTTTTCATTACTATGTTTAAGAACTGTATCAATTTAGGATCTACTTTGTATATTTCCAATATCTGTAGCAACCATGAGTGGGGTACACTATCAAAAGCTTTTTGGTAATCAATGTATGCGTAGTGCAGCGACCTTTGTTTAGTTTTAGCTTGATATGTCCACTCTGTATCTATTATCAGTTGCTCTTTACATCCTCGTGCTCCTTTGTAGCAGCCTTTTTGTTCTTCATTTATAATTTTGTTCTGTATTGTATGTGTCATTAATTTCTGTGTAATGACTGAAGTTAATATGTATATTGTTGGTAGGCATGTTATGGGGTGATATTTTGCTGGGTTTGCTTGACCTTTAGGTTTCAGATAAGTTATTCCATGTGTAAGTGTATCAGGGAATGTGTATGGGTCTGCAATGTAACTGTTAAATAATTTAGGTTATAATAGAGGGAAACATTCCACGTAGGAAATATATATCTAAATCCCTATATATCTAAATCCCTATGAAATCCCCAAACCACGTTCCCTACCCTCTGGCTCCTACCCTTGTAACCGCCCCCGGTGTAAAACCTGTCCCATGCACCCTCCCACCACCACCTACTCCAGTCCTGTAACCCGAAAGGTGTACACGATCAAAGGCAGAGCCACGTGTGAAAGCACCCACGTGATCTACCAACTGACCTGCCTACACTGTGACGCATTCTATGTGGGAATGACGAGCAACAAACTGTCCATTCGCATGAATGGACACAGGCAGACAGTGTTTGTTGGTAATGAGGATCACCCTGTGGCTAAACATGCCTTGGTGCACGGCCAGCACATCTTGGCACAGTGTTACACCATCCGGGTTATCTGGATACTTCCCACTAACACCAACCTATCCGAACTCCGGAGATGGGAACTTGCTCTTCAATATATCCTCTCTTCCCGTTATCCACCAGGCCTCAATCTCCGCTAATTTCAAGTTGCCGCCACTCATACCTCACCTGTCATTCAACAACATCTTTGCCTCTGCACTTCTGCCTCGACTGACATCTCTTCCCAAACTCTTTGTCTTTAAATATGTCTGCTTGTGTCTGTATATGTGTGGATGGATATGTGTGTGTGTGTGTGCAAGTGTATACCCGTCCTTTTTTCCCCCTAAGGTAAGTTTTTCCGCTCCCGGGATTGGAATGACTCCTTACCCTCTCCCTTAAAACTCACATCCTTTCGTCTTTCCCTCTCCTTCCCTCTTTCCTGATGAGGCAACAGTTTGTTGCGAAAGCTTGAATTTTGTGTGTATGTTTGTGTTTGTTTGTGTGTCTGTCGACCTGCCAGCACTTTCATTTGGTAAGTCACATCATCTTTGTTTTTAGATATATGTTAAATAATTTTTGTTAGATGTGAATGTGTTGAGGTGTACTTCTTTAGCCAGAAATTTGCTATTTTATCTTTTCCAGGGGCTTTCCAATTGTGAGTATAATTAATTGCTTGGGTGACATCATGTTGCAAAATTATCACTTCAGGCATTTGTGATATCATCTTGTATGTGTCTGTTTCTGCTTGCATCCTCCGTGCATGTCTGTTATGTTGTACCGGGTTTGACCATATGTTGCTCCAGAAGTGTAATTTCTGCTTCTTTTCATCTAATTGCTCTATCCCTTCTTGTTGTGAGATTTTACCTAACCTTTTTCGTTTTTTGTCTGATATTTCATTTCTTATAAATTGTGTTCGCTGTCCGATGTCTTTTCTCAGTTTTTCTATTCTGATCTGTAGCCTGTGTTGCCATGCTGGTTTTGTGGGTTTCTTCTGTGTGTTGGTTGGTTCTGATCTCTGCCTAGTGTGTATATTTAGTGTAGTGAGTGCTCCTACATAAACCAGTAGTTGTAACTCTTCTATAGTTGTATTTTCATTTATTTTGTTGTGCATGATTGTGTTGATAGTTATTATTGTTGTTTCGACTTGTGGGTTATTTGGTGGTCTATGCAAGAATGGTCTAATGTCTGTATTTGTGTCTTTGTATTCTGTATATGTCAACTGAAATTTTTCCTCTATATCTAACATGTGTGTCACTTCATGTTCTATTTGTGCTTCTTCTGGTGGCTGTCTTAAGATTTCATTTTCCTCTGATTGTTTAATTGATGCATGTTCTTTGTTTGTTTGCTCTGGGATGTTTGAGTCCATTACTGTGTTTTCTTCTTCTTCTGATTGCACATTATTTTGTTCCAGTATTTGTTGTACTTGTTGTTTGATGTTTTCTAATTCTGACTGGGGTATCCTGTTATTTTTTATTATTACACGGATCTGATCAGCTAGTCGTTGTTCTGTTAAAAATTTTAATTCTGGGTATCTGGTAATAAATGTTGTGTATACTTGTGATCTGTATCCAGTTGTGTTGGTTCCTAAGTTTGTTGCTTGGTAATAACAGAACATGAGGTGTCGGTTAACTCCATCAGACCATCTCATCCTCTGCCTTTGTTTTCCTTCTGGAGTGGTTGTAGGAAGCATATCCTGCAAAACACCTCTATTTGGATTTAAATCATTTGCCATGTGGCTAGCAGTGTTGTTACCATTGTGGACGGGCATAGGGTTCAAGCGTCGTCCCCGACCATGACAGTTCTTGTCTGAGGTTTCATTAGTTCTGTCCTGAACCAACTAATCCCTCTAAAAGGGGGGTTAGCCCTGTTAGTGGTTTGTTCTTTTCATCGCCTTTTACGACTGGCAGAACATACCGGAGGCCTATTCTTTTCCCAGGCCTCCACGGGGTCCATTATTATTATTATTATTATTATTATTATTATTATTATTATTATTATTATTATTTCTTTACTTTCTCAGACGTTAAGTCTGGTTAAAAATGGAAAGTGACGCGGACCTTAATCAAGCGTCACTTCCTTTTCACTGTACGGTATATGTTACGTTGCATTTAGGAACTTTCGGGTAATTGAACATGTATCAGTAATTACAGATTTCTGTAGTTGTATTTATAAGTTTGGATGTAGCTGTATTGCATTGATGTACTGGTGGATATTGTGTGGTATGACTCCTGTAGTTGATGGTATAATTGGTATAATGTCAACTTTATCCTGATGCCACATGTCCTTGACTTCCTCAGCCAGTTGGATGTATTTTTCAATTTTTTGTCCTATTCTCTTCTATACGTTTGTTGTATTGGGTATGGATATTTCAATTAGTTGTGTTAATTTCTTCTTTTTATTGGTGAGTATGATGTCAGGTTTGTTATGTGGTGGTGTTTTATCTGTTGTAATGGTTCAGTTCCAGTATAATTTGTATTCATCATTCTCCAGTACATTTTGTGGTGCATACTTGTATGTGGGAATGTGTTGTTTTATTAGTTTATGTTGTATGGCAAGTTGTTGATGTATTATTTTTGTTACATTGTCATGTATTCTGGGGTATTCTGTGTTTGCTAGTATTGTACATCCGCTTGTGATGTGCTCTACTGTTTCTATTTGTTGTTTGCAAAGTCTGCATTTATCTGTTGTGGTATTGAGATCTTTAATAATATGCTTGCTGTAATATCTGGTGTTTATTGTTTGATCCTGTATTGCAATCATGAATCCTTCCGTCTCACTGTATATATTGCCTTTTCTTAGCCATGTGTTGGATGCGCCTTGATCGACGTGTGGCTGTGTTAGATGATACGGGTGCTTGCCATGTAGTGTTTTCTTTTTCCAATTTACTTTCTTCGTATCTGTTGATGTTATGAGATCTAAAGGGTTGTAGAAGTGGTTATGAAATTGCAATGGTGTAGCCGATGTATTTATATGAGTGATTGCTTTGTGTATTTTGCTAGTTTCTGCTCATTCTATAAAGAATTTTCTTAAATTGTCTACCTGTAGGTTTTGTATGTTGATAAATCCCCTTCCTCCTTCCTTTCTGCTTAATGTGAATCTTTCTCTTGCTGAATGTATGTGATGTATTCTATATTTGTGGCATTGTGAACGTGTAAGTGTATTGAGTGCTTCTAGGTCTGTGTTACTCCATTTCACTACTCCAAATAAGTAGGTCAATATTGGTATAGCGTAAGTATTTATAGCTTTTGTCTTGTTTCTTGCTGCCAATTCTGTTTTCAGTATTTTTGTTAGTCTTTGTCTGTATTTTTCTTTTAGTTCTTCTTTAATATTTGTATTATCTATTCCTATTTTTTGTCTGTATCCTAGATATTTATAGGCATCTGTTCTTTCCATTGCCTCTATGCAGTCGCTGTGGTTATTCAGTATGTAATCTTCTTGTTTAGTGTGTTTTCCCTTGACTATGCTATTTTTCTTACATTTGTCTGTTCCAAAAGCCATATTTACATCATTGCTGAATACTTCTGTTATCTTTAGTAATTGGTTGAGTTGTTGATTGGTTGTTGCCAGTAGTTTTAGATCATCCATGTATAGCAAATGTGTGATTTTGTGTGGGTATGTTCCAGTAATATTATATCCATAATTTGTATTATTTAGCATGTTGGATAGTGGGTTCAGAGCAAGACAGAACCAGAAAGGACTTAATGAGTCTCCTTGGTATATTCCACGCTTAATCTGTATTTGCTGTGATGTGATATTATTTGAATTTGTTTGGATATTAAGTGTGGTTTTCCAGTTTTTCATTACTATGTTTAGAAACTGTATCAATTTAGGATCTACTTTGTATATTTCCAATATCTGTAGCAACCATGAGTGGGTTACACTATCAAAAGCTTTTTGGTAATCAATGTATGCGTAGTGCAGCGACCTTTGTTTGGTTTTAGCTTGATATGTCCACTCTGTATCTATTATCAGTTGCTCTTTACATCCTCGTGCTCCTTTGCAGCAGCCTTTTTGTTCTTCCAATTGTGCGTAGAATTAATTGCTCGGGTGACTTCATGTTGCAAAATTATCACTTCAGGCATTTGTGGTATCATCTTGTATGAGTCTGTTTCTGCTTGTATCCACCGTGCATGCCTGTTATGTTGTACCGGGTTTGACCATATGTTGCTCCAGAAGTGTTCCATGTCTGTTATGTTTGGTGGATTGTCTATTTTTATGTGTGTGTTATCTATTGTTTGGTAAAATTTCTTTTGGTTTGTGTTGAATGTTATTATTATTATTATTATTATTAATATTATTATTGCATGCCTGTCACGAACTGCAAAATGGAAGCCAATGTAATGGTCTTGTTTGCAAAATTAAAGGAGTTGCTGACAGAGATTAGAGCCATGAAAGCAGAATTAACTACTAGCTGTAATATACATCAAGAAACGTTTAGAATCATCCTGGTTCCCAGAACTCCTGAAGGTAGATGTCGACTGTGGATATTTTATCACAGACACAGTCCCTTTGACTGTTCAGAGATGTCACTAAACCCACCCAAAGATGTAAACAACCATGCATGAGCGGCACCTATTAAATGGAGGGGCTCCGGCAGCTGATCAGTTCCAGTCATTCCACCAGGAAGGAGTACATGGCTCATGTTGTCCGTAGTTTTTTATTTTTATTTTATTTACATATCAAGTTCTGTAGGACCAAATTGAGGAGCAAATCTCAAAAGTCATGGAACATGTCAGTACATGAAATTACAACATAAAAGTAATAACAGATAAAAATGAAATTTTTATGGTCCCAAGAAAAGTCAGTCCATAAGTTTAAGCAAACGCAGTCAACAGTACAACAAGAATCAGCTTAATTTTTCAAGGAACTCTTCGACAGAATAGAAAGAGTGACCCATGAGGAAACTCTCCAGTTTCGATTTGAAAGCACTTGAATTGCTGCTAAGAATTTTGAATTTGAGTGGTATCTTATTGAAAATGGATGCAGCGGTGTACTGCACACCTTTCTGCATGAGAGTTAGGGAAGTCCGATCCAAATGTAGGCTTGATTTCTGCTGAGTATTAATTGAGTGAAAGTTGCTTATTCTTGGGAACAGACAAGAAATGACAGTAAGAAATATGTATGTTGGGTGGCCAATATCAAAATACCTAGAGTCGTGAACGGGGGTTGACAAGAGGTTCGTGAACTTATACACACCACTTCTTGCCCGAACTGCCAGTTTCTGAGCCAAAAATACCCTTTTAGAATGGGAAGAGTTACCCCAAAATATAATACCATACGACAGAAGTGAATCAAAATAAGCAAATTGGACTAATTTTCATGTCAAATGATCATTCACTTCAGATACTGTTTGAATAGTAAAAATGGCAGCATTAAGTCTTTGAACAAGATGCTGAACGTGGGCTTTCCATGACAGTTTACTATCTATCTGAACACCTAAAAATTTGAACTGTTCAGTTTCACTAATCACATACCCATTTTGTGAAATTAAAAGTCAGGTTTTGTTGAATTGTGTGTTAGAAAATGTAAAAACTGAGTCTTACTGTGATGTAGCATTAGTATATTTTCTACAAACCATGAACTTAGGTCATGGACTGCACTATTTGAAACCAAGCCAATGTTGCACACAACACCCTTTACTACCAAACTAGTGTCATCAGCAAACAGAAATATTTTAGGGTTATCCGTAATACTAGAGGGCATATCATTTATATAAATAAGGAACAGGAGTAGCCGCAACACTGATCCCTGGGGCATCCCCCCCCCCTCCCCCCCCCCCCACTTAACCATACCCAACTCAGAACCCACATCACCGCCATTCTCAACATTGTGAATAGTGACCTTTTGCTGTCTGTTGCTAAAGTAAGAGGTGAACCAGTTGTGAACTACTCCCTGTATTCCGTAATGATCCAACTTCTGGAGCAATATTTTGTGATCAACACAATCAAATGCCTTAGTTAAATCAAAAACAATGCCTAGCATTTCAAACCTTTTGTTCAACCTATTCAGTACCTCACAGAGAAAAGAGAACATAGCATTTTCAGTTGTTAAATGACTTCTAAAGCCGAACTGTACATTTGATAGCAAATCGTGCAATCTAAAATGATCAATTATCCTTACATACACAGCCTTTTCAGTAATTTTAGCAAATACTGATGATGTAGAAATAGGTGTAAAATTGCCTAGATTATCCCTTTCTCCCATTTTATAGTGTGGCTTTACTACTGAGCACTTTAATCGTTCAGGAAACTGACCATTCCTAAAGGAAAAATTACAAATATGATCAAATACAGGGCTAACATTTGCAGCACAGTACTTTAATATTCTGTTAGGCACTCCATCATATCCATGAGAGTCCTTAGTCTTCAGTGATTTAATTATTGAGTCAATCTCCCCCTTGTCTGTATCACAGAAGAGTATTTCAGACGTCAGTGTCGGAAAGGCATTTGCCAAGGAAGTTATGTGATTCCCTGTAGAAACTAAATTTTTATTTAATTCACCAGCAATGCTCAGAAAATGATTGTTAAATGCTGTTCATATATCTGATTTATCGGTAACAGAAATATTTTTCCTACGAACTGACTTTATATCCTTGACCTTCTGTTGCTGACCAGACACTTCCTTCACAACTGACCATATGGTTTTAATTTTATCCTGTGAATTAGCTTTTCTATTTGCATACCACATACTCTTAGGCTTCCTAATAACATTTTGAGCACGTTACAATACTGCTTGTAATGGGCTACTGTAGCTTGGTTGTGACTACTTGTAATATTTTGATACAATTGTCGCTTTGTTCTACGTGACATCCTTATCCCACTAGTCAGCCACCCAGGCTGCCAATTGCTGATAGTACCCTGTTTAGAACGTTCTAATGGGAAGCAACTCTCAAAGAGCATGAGAAATGTGTTAAGGAAAGCATTATATTTATCATCTATGTTTTCGGCGCTATAAACATCCTGCCACTCTTGTTCCTTGACAAGGTTTAAAAAATCATCTATTGCTGTTGGATTAACTTTCCTACATAGTTTGTAATTATATGTGACATTTGTTTGAGTACAAAAGCCTTTTAGTGTTAAAATTTGTGCATCATGGTCTGAAAGGCCATTCACCCTTTTACTCACAGAATGCCCATCTAGAAATGAAGAATGAACAAAAATATTGTCAACGGCTGTGCTACTGTTCCCCTGCACACTAGTTGGAAAAAAGCAGTCTGCATCAGATCATATGAATTTATGAGATCTACCAACATCCTTTTTCTTGCACCATCATATACAAAATTAATATTGAAGTCACCACATATAACTAATTTCTGGTATTTCCTACAAAGTGAAGCAATAACCCTCTGGCTTGAGCAGAAATGCTCTGAAGTCAGAGTTAGGAGACCTATAAACAACAACAATTAGAAGTTTAGTTTCATTAAATTCAAATGCTCCGCACAACATTCAGATATCTGTTCAGTGCAGTGTTGTGATATGTCTATCGACTCAAACGGAACACTGTTTTTCACATACATAGCCACTCCCCAAACAAGCAAGGAACTCCTTAAAAAACAGCCAGCTAATCTGTATCCTGGTACAGGAAGCCTCTGAATTGTCAAGTTATTTAAGTGTCCTAGTTGGTTAATACTGTACTTTTGATCATGTCCCCAATGTTACATCATGCCAGGAAGGGCTCTCAACAAGGGAAGTGCCCAGGTGTCTCAGAGTGAACCAAAGTGTTGTTGTTCAGACATGGAGGTGATACAGAGATGCAGGAACTGTCAGTGACATGCCTTGCTAAGGTCCCCCAAGGGCTACTACTGCAGTGGATGACCGCTACCTACGGATTATGGCTCGGAGGAACTTTGACAGCAATGCCACCATGTTGAATAATGCTTTTCATGCAGCCACAGGACGTTGTGTTATGACTCAAACTGTGCGCAATAGGCTGCGTGATGCGCAACTTCACTCCTGACGTCCATGGCAGTGTCCATCTTTGCAACCATGTCACCATGCAGAGGGGTACAGATGGGCCCAACAACATGCCGAATGGACTGCTCAGAATTGGCATCAAGTTCTCTTCACCGAAGTGTGTCGCATATGCCTTCAAACAGACAATCGCCGGAGACGTGTTTGGAGGTAAATAACTCCATCAGGCTGAACACCTTAGACACATTGTCCAGCGATTGCAGCCAGGTGGAGTTTCCCTGCTGTTTTGAGGTGGCATTATGTGGGGCTGACGTACGCTGCTGGTGGCCATGGATGGCGCTGTAATGGCTGTATGATACGTGAATGCCACCTCCGATCGATAGTGCAACCATATTGGCAGCATATTGGTGAGGCATTCATCTTCGTGGATGACAATTCGCACCCCCATCATGCACATCTTGTAAATGACTTTCTTCAGGACAACGACATCACTTGACTAGAGGGGCCATCGTGTTCTCCAGACATAAACCGTATTGATCATGCCAGGGATAGAGTGAAAAGGGCTGTTTATGGACAATGTGACCCACCAACCTCTCTGAGGGATCTGTGCCAAATCACCATTGAGATGTGGGACAATCTGGACCAACAGTGCCTCGAGGAACTTGTGGATAGTATGCCATGACGAAAACAGGCATGCATCAGTGCAAGAGGGTGTGCTACTGGGTATTGGAGGTACCAGTGTTTACAGCAATCTGGACCACCACCTCTGAAGGCCCCTCTGTATGGTGATACAACATGCAATGCGTGGTTTTCATGAGCAATAAAAAGGGCAGAAATTATGTTTATGTTGATCTCTATTCCAATTTTCTGTACGGGTTCCAGAACTCTCAGAATCGAGGTGATGCAAAACTTTTTTTGATGTGTGCAAATGTTGATAAAACTTCACATTTGCCTTAGGAATTACAGACTGATGTAAATAAACAGTGTGATCTAGTAAGAAGTGAAATGAATGTGCAGTTTAAAGAGGTACACAATGAACTTAAGACATTAAATGATGAAATCTCAGATATGCAAGGATGAGTAGAGGTATTAGAACAAAGTAGAGAATTTAACAAAATGCTGAATGCTTAGAAAGCATTGACTTGTTTGGAAGAAGAGCTACAGGAATTTGTGGAGCTGAAATACAAGAAAAAGTAAATCTGCCAGCAGTGCACCTAATTCTATGGGTGATACCGAAGAAAACCAAAAAGAGTTTTAAAAGTTGTGGGAAGAGTTGGAAAAGACCCAAGGTGAACTTAGTTAAAGATCAATTACAGGTAATAATTGGATGACAGGTGATTGTTTCATAAATTGATGCCTGGTCTTAACTGAAGTTGTTCTAACCAATTTCCTACATTCAAGGTTGATGGAGAAGTACATCCTATCTATTTGTCCAGATTCTTACCTAAGAAATGAGAGGACTCCAAGAAAATAGATTTTGCATTCAGTACCTTGTAGGTGATGCCACAGAACGGGGAACTACCCATAGAAGAATGTACTCCTGGGAAAATTTCCAAATAAAAGTTCCAAAGGAAAGGGGTGTGGGGGCAGAAGTAGCCTCAAATGTTGATGAAGATGAGGAGAGACAGAGAGGAACAACAGCTGATGGCAATTTCCTGTCCGCACCCTGGCTTCTCACCTTTTGAATGACTGAGAACACCAGCCAAAACAACTGGACACAGGGTGAACACTTGCATCCAGTGATGCAGAGCTATGCTCAGACAGACAGCAAGGGGATCTTCTGGGGTGGCGCAGTAGCTCTCTGGGGATAGCCCCCACATGGACATTGGCACAGGCTGCAGAATGGCCAGTGTCGGTGGTGGCGGCAGCGGCGGCGGCGGCTGCTGCTGCTGCTGCTGCTGTTGCTGTTGCTGTTGCTGTAGCCAACACTCTGCTAGAGTGTTGTCACTTCAGTCTCTGTATATAGAGTTGCACATTCATCTCTGTAAACTGAGTTATACACTATGACTGTACCTCTAACATAATTGTCAAGGTCTTAACACAACACACATCTTCCCTGCGATGATGGGGGCTAGAATAGACCCTCGGCCCATTGTTGCCTGTCATAAGAGGCTACTAATAGGAGTATTTGTATTTGGTTACATTTTTACTTTGGTATTTTGGCTGTTCTTTGGACTCCTGAAGGTTTTTTTCATTTAACTTTTTTTAATGCTTTTTCCCCTCATTCTTTTTGGCTTTTGAAAGTCTGGTCCCCATTTTAGGTTTGACCTCCACTTCCCAAATTTTACAGAAGTGTGGGTCATTCGGGGAAGGACGCCTTGCTGTGGTGCATTAACTGTCCACTGTGCACTGTTGTCTTTTGCACCTGTCAATCAAGTGTATCTACCTCTGCACTCTAAATCCAGCACTGTAGCCAGTCCTTCATGGTGAGATTGTCATGTAACCTCTCAGTTGTAACGTCCTGACAATGCAGGGATCACACTGTCGTTACCTGTGCTGCATCACTGTGTCACACAAGGAGTAGGTGCGATCAACTTTGGGTTACTGGGACTTGGAGCAGCGGTTATTGTGCCAGGTGGGCTTTGTCTAGGCAGGGTGTCACCCTCAATTGGAGTGAGTGGCATCTGGGTGGATGATCCACTGTGAAATGGATCAACATGCCCATTTAAACAGTCAGAAGCAGTGATTTTAATGCAGAGGTTTACAATCCTATGCCATTTCATCATTGACCATGCATCAAGGTGAAAGCCAGGTAAGGAGAAATGGAAGTGGACAGTTTGCTGGGTTCTTGGTTTGTTCCCAAACTGACGGTGGATCTTTCGCTACAAATGCCACTGTTTTTTGTCAAAAATATTGAAGATTGATTTGTATGTGTATCACATACACTTCAGGGCTGTATCAAGATATGAGATATACCAGTCACGATTTCTCCTCATATCGAGCTCAATAGAGTTCAACACGTCATCCTCCACCGGGACATAATGCTACAGTCTGATGAAGAGGTGCGCACTAATCTCGTGTGGCATAGTGTTCATTTTGTTTGCCACATCCAGAAAGGACCCAAAGATAATAGAGTGGACACTGGAGCTTTTATCCTAGCTTTCAACAGCACCATTTTCCTTGTAAAGCTTAAGGTCATGGTTTGCAGGGGTGATGTCAGACTTTATTTTCCTCAGCCGATGAGATGTTTTAAGTGCCAGAACATATGTCGTCGTCCTGTTCTAATGAGCCTATCTGTCAGATATGTGGATGGACATCCCATGAGGGCAGTCCTTGTAACCAATGCCCTCGATATATCAACTGTCTGGAACCGCACCCTCCTCTTTCACCACAATGCTCAGTGTTTAAAAGTGAGAAGAGAATTCAAGAGTATAAAACACTTGACTGCCTGTCTTATCAAGATGCAAAGGAAAAGCTTGAAAGACTTCACCCAACTCATATGGCCTAAAATTTTGTGACTTGTGTCACAGTTCATACCTCATGCAATTACAAAGTCTCACACGACATCTCTTGGGCCTGGTCATATTCCAGGGCCTGCCTCACAGTTGGAGGAGGGAATGTCAGCTCGCACACTCCCTACCCCTACAGTACCTGTGGTTCCCTCATCACTGATGTGGCCAAAGATGCCTAGTCATCCTCTGGCATCATCAGGGATGAAGACACCTGTCAAGGCTGCATGCCGAAGAAAAGCATGATCCTCTTCTCTCCTAGAAGATAAAATGGGGAAATCTTCACAGAAGTCCAAGTCTTAAAAGCATGAGAAGGAGAAGCAGAAAGATAAACCATTTTCTGAGACTTTGGACATTCCACTCCCCAACCCTGAAAGATCGAGCCTCTGCATCATGGTGATGGATCACAGAGTCAGGTGGACTGTGACCTAGTAGCGAAGTAATCACACCCAACTTTTCCATTCACCACTTTCTCAGGCCTGACTCCAATGCTCCTTCAGTGGAACTGTAACAGCTACTTTCGCCATCTGACCAACCTCCATTTTGTAACTGGCATAGCATTTCAGGAAGTATGGTATATGGCAACACTCCTCTGTGCTCTATAAAACAGCAAACTCTACTGTACAATTGCATTAATGTCAAGAGAGGATCCAGTGGGATTTGCACCCTCATATACTCTGATATTTTCATTGAGCAGGTCCCCCTTATCACTTAACTAGAGGTTGTGGCTGTTAGTGTCTATTTTTCAGTTCATGTGACAATCTGTAATGTTTATGTACCCCCAGATGGGCCTTTCCATTACCAATAGCTGTTAGAGTTCTTGGAACAACTGCCTCCCTCATTCCTCTTAACTGGGAGACTTTAATGCTCATAATCCTCTGAGGGGTGATACTATTTCTTGCAGAGGCTAAATACTAGGACACGTCCTTTCAGAATTGGGTGTCGGCCTACTCAACTCTGGAGCTGGAACACATTTCAGTGTGGCCATGTAACGTACTCGAATATTGACCTCACAGCTTGCAGCCCGAGTATCTTACCCATGATTCAGTCCATGGCAATCTTTGTGACAGCAACCATTTTTCTATCGTTCTCTCCCTCTCCACTCAAAGATATCTCGAACATGCTCCACGTTGGTCACTTGGGAAAACTGATTGGTAGGCTTTCTTCTCTACAGACACTTTTGCAGCCAGTCGTGTGGTGGATACCTACAAAATTGTACAGGGTACTACTGATACTACTATTCATGCTGCAACAGCAATGATACCCTACTCCTCCAGCTCATTCAAACAACCGCCATGGTGTACTGTAAACATAGCCACAGCTATCAGGGAATGCTGCAGGGTACTTCAGTGGCACAAGCACCATACATTTATGGGTAATTCATTAGCATTCAAGAGACTCCAGATGAAAGCACAGTTTTTAATAAAGAAAAGGAAGCAGGAGTGTTGGGAGCAATCACCTATGTGATCCCACACCCCATTGTCTCAAGTATGGACTAAACTCGACCACATTTGCACCCATCCACCACTGATATTGGTTCATGGCATCCTCGTCAATGGTAACATCTGCACTGATCCCATGGTACGTGCCAGATATTTAGTGACACAATTCACTGAAGTGTCACTTACAGTAATTACCATCCTCATTTCTTGACCCAGAAACACCTCACTGAGCATTCCCCCGCTGTCCCTCCATACACACAACTCTCTATCATATTTTAAGAAATTACAAAGTGACGTACTAATATAAGCTAAGTTATGAGCGCTTACCTTGTGAAAGCAGTACAGCATGTTCAGTGTATCTGTCCAGATACTTGGGTGAGAGTACAGCGAATAAAAAAATTCAAAACTAGAAAAGTAAACTAAATGAAAATCGGGAAGTATTCTCCAAAATATTTAAAGCATATGGACTTCACTGGTCCCTTATTCATTTCCTTCATGAATACACATTGAATAAGAACAATTCTGAGATTTGTAAATGTGGAAACTAAGATAAGATGAAATGCCAACATGTAACTTCGTAAGGTAAATGGCAGGGTAAATTTAGCATTTCCTGGTAATTAAACAAACCATGTTATTAAAATAATGATCTTAAACAAGTATGGGGTGAAAGTTGGAGAAAAGGGATAGAAACTGCCTCTTGTTTAATTAAGTATAGTTTTACGATACTAAGTATTTTCTGAAGTACAAAGTCAGAAACTTTACATGGTCACAAATCAAATGAGTTTTAAGCCATGATGACATGTAAGAAAACTGATTATGACTGTATGAATCAATTTGAAGTTGAAAGTAACACATTGAATTTAGGTCACATGAGATCTCAGTATAAAAGTGAAATTAATTTATGGGTTGCTTATAAGCCACACTGTCTTTAGTTGTGTAAGTTATTCCACATGACACCTTTCACCTTAGTGGGGGAATCTGCAGCGGTACATGTTGCTATAAAGCTTAGCAGCATGTCTCACTTTCCTTTTACTAGACTGATGAAAGATGTGCATGTGAAAAATGTGAGTTTAACTAATAGTAGCATAAAGAGCATCTATTGTGTCCAGAGATTTTTGGAATTTATGTGCAAATATGAGAAACAAAAATGCGGGCACAGCACTGAAAGAGATGATACATGTGTAATTTGGACTGGCCAGTGAGGAGTCAATTGCACTTCACAGTCATGCTTTGGGGATGCTGTGGACTCCAAAGAAGAAAGGGGCATGATGATAATGCTTCAGCACTAAAGAAAAGTGAATGTTGTTATGTAGACTGTCTGCTATGCTATCTTTAGTTAAGTATGAATTTATGGTTTTGGTTGAGCATTGAAGCATGATGTATGAACTTGTTGTCTGAAAAGCTTTGTTAATTATCAGTTGTTGTTAGTTGAGAACTTATTTGAATGTAGAAGAATTACGGAAATCTATTTTGTGATTTTGTAGTGAGTAGTTTAAATGTAGAAGCCCTCTTATAGCCTTTGATCTCTGCACTCGGGAAGAAGTCAATGGTCAAATATGTAGCAGGACCACAACATCAAGAGAAAACAATATGGCGACTGGGAAATTCAGAAAAGATGACAATTGTTATTACAGGGAATGAGTAAAGACTTGGCATCTCACAATATATCAGTCACTTAAAATCAACCCACTACAAGAAAATACCTCACCTATAATAATGAAATTCCTTTAATTCTGCCATTGTATGCTTGATATGTACTATTTGGAACTTATGAATTTGTCTGCAGTAATGACCTGTATCTATCTTTGCTGTTACATACCTCTTATAATCACAATAGAAATATCTATGATGATGCTGTAAAGAGCTGGAGGTAATTAAAAAAAAATGTATAAAGTGGCACTGCTGTGAAGCTTAAAAGTTTGAACAGTGACTGAAACTGTTACCCACCTACCCTTTATGGTTTATGGAAATGACAATACAGGAAGGTAAATATAGAGTTTTAAGATGGGAGCAAAATGAAATGCGGCAGAGGTGACGGGATTGCTTGATGATGAATGAAATTGGAGGGCTGGGGAAATAATCGGTTGGTGACATGCAACAACCCAGCCAACTGGCCTGCTTGGCTGCTCTTAGTCTCCTGAGACAACCAGACTGCCTGTTTACCATACAAATGACAAGTCCTTGTTACTTAAGAATGTGTTCTGTCAACCAGTCTCTTCATTTAATCAAGTTGCTGGATAAATTTCTTCCTTCTCCCAATTCGGTTCAGTACTTCATTAGTTATTCAATCTGTCTATGTAAACTTATACATTATTGTGTAGTACCATATTTCAAAAACTTCTATTCTCTTCACGTATGAATTGTTTATCATCAATGTTTTGTTTCCATATGAGGCTACTCTCCAGAGAAATTCCTTCAGAAAAGATTTCGTAGCACCGAAATTTGTACTCGCTGGTAACTTATTCCTTTTTTTTCCTTGAAATGTTTTTCTTGCTGTTTCCAGTAATCTAGTGCAGACATCATGATATTTTGCTGCAGGAAAATAGGAAAATTTATTGACTTCATTTAGTATTTCATTTCCTAACCTATTTTCCTCAGCACCACCTAATTAATTTGATTACTTTCTATTACTGTTGTTTTACATGTATTGAGTTCGTCTGTAACCCCTTTTCAAGACACTATTCATTCCATTCAAGTGCTCTTCCTAGCCCATTGCCACCACCGACATAATTACAGTGTCATTGGCAAACCTTGTGGTTTTCCTGCCTGAACTTCAATTCCCTTTCCCAATTTCTACTTGGTTTTCTTTACTTCTTGCTCACTGTAAAGGCTGAAAAACGCTGGGACAGGCTACAACCCTGTCTCACTCCCTTCTAAACTATGGCTGTAGTACTCAATTTTTATTGTCTTTGTTAGAAAGATACACATTGTGTCACAGTTACAGATTGAAACAGACATACAAACCTACGTAAGCAAGATTATCTACATAAGCAATGGTTTAAATAGTTTGAAAGTGCTGTTCAAGTCAAGTTCAGAAGGTAAGCCTGCATTCATCTCAAGGAAAAAAAATCCAGTTGTCTGTAGCAGCTTATCACAAGAAAAGTTTGTAGTCATGGCCATTCTCGGTAATACTGTAGCATTTAATAGATGTGAATGTGGCAGTTAGCAAAGGATAAGAAGTTGCTGAACTGTGGTAATGATCTAATTTTTAGGTTCAGTCCCAAGACTGGGATTAAGTGCAGGAGACCATCTTAGGTTGATGCTTCTGGATCTGTGATACTGTGTTCATATCTTTGGCTCATAAACATGACATTGTTGTCCATTCTTTACAGAGGTACTCTGAATCACTGTCGGGGAAGGATGCAAGACTTTCCTCCCTGACCATCTACATCTATACTTCGCAAACTGCCATGATGTGCATGGCAGAGGGTATGTCCCATTGTAACAGTTATTAGGGTTTGTTCCTGTTCCATTCACATATGAAGCGTGGGAAGAATGATTTTTTTTAATGCCTCTGTGTGTGCAGTAATTATTCTAATCTTATCCTCACAATCCTTGTGTGGGTGATACATAGGGGTTGTAATATATCCCCAGAGTAATGATTTAAAACCAGTTCTTGAAACTTTGTTAATAGACTTTCTCGAGACAGTTTACATATATCTTCAAGAGTCTGCCATTTCAGTTCCTTCAGTACCTCTGACTTTCTCCAACAGATTGAACAAACCTGTGAGCATTCTTGCTGGCCTTCTCTGTATACATTCAATATCCCCTGTTAGTCCTATCTGGTCATGTCCCGTATACTTGAGCAATACTGTAGGATGGGTTGCATGGGCAATTTGGAAGCAATCTCTTTTGTAGACTGATTGCCCTTCCCCAGTATTATACCAATAAACCAAATTCTACCACCTACTTTATCCATGATTGAACCTATGTGATAATTCCATGTCATACCCTACAAAATTTTATACCCAGGTATTTGTATGAATTGGCTGATTTCAGCAGTGACTCATTGATATTATAGTCATAGGATACAACTTTTTTTTTGTTTCGCAAAGTGCAAAATTTTACATTTCTGAACATTTAGAGCAAGTTGTCAATTTCTACACCATGTTGAAATATTACCAAGATCTGACTGAATATTTTTGCAGCTGATTTCAGATAGTACTTAATTGTAAATAACTGCATCATCTGCAAAAAGTTCAGTTTGATTGTTAATATGGTCTGCAACGTCATTAATATACAACATGAACAGCAAGGGTCCCAACACACTTCCCAGGGCATACCTGAAGTTACTGCTACATCTGATGATGACTCTTGATGCAAGATAACATGCTGTGTCTTCCCTACCAAAAATTCCCCAGTCCAGCCACAAATTTCACTTGATACCACATAGGATCGTACTTTTGACAATAAGCATGGACATGGCATTAAGTCAGATGCTTTTCGGAAATCAATAAACACTGCATCTACCTGGTTACCTTGATCCAAAGCTCTCAGTATGTCATGTGAGAAAAGTGCAAGTTGGGTTTCACATGATTTGTGTTTTCGAAAACTATACTGGTTGCATTGAGAAGGTCATTCTGTTCAAGATACCTCATTATGTTTGAGCTCAGAATATGGTCTAAGATTCTACAACAAATCGATGTCAAGGATATTGAACAGTAGTTCTATGAATCAATTCTACTACCTTTCTTGTGACCTGTGCATTTTTCCATGAATTGGGCGAGGTGTTTTTGTTCGAGGGATCTACAATAGATTATAGTGAGAAGAGGCGCTAACTCAGCCGCAAATTCAGTACGGAATCTGACAGGGATTCCTTTGGGCCCTGGAGCTTTGTCCAGTTTTAATGATTTTGTTACGTCTTCTTCACCACTACTTGTTACGACAGAAGGCCACTTGTTAGCAGCAGACACAGTGGCTACACCAAAGACTGAGACGGCGTGGAGTTTTACAATTATTTATTGAACTTTCTTTACAATTTCTCCCTCATCGTTGCTGCCCAGTCCTGTGGATCCCTCCGCCTGGTTGCTGCTGTGTAGATTCTCCAACAATGTGCGCAACATGCGCTGCTGATTGCATCCGGAGCCTCAGGCCACCAGTGCTCCGCTGAAGCCAGGATGCCCTGTGATTGAAATGAACTCGTCGCCGTGAGGTCAGCTGCCAACGCCTGCTGCACCGACGGCTGGGAAGCTGTCAGTCGTGATGTCCGTGAGGTCCTGTCATGGACGGACCACGCGCTGTGGTTGCCGTGAAGTCCGGGCGTCAGTCCCCGGCGACGCTTGTGACCAGGACCGCGCTGTGGCCGGTCGTGCTGTAAGTTCTCGCTGTAGTTAGTCAGCCATGGTGCCGACCGAACTCGGGCTGACCACCAGAGCAGAAGTTGACATCTGGCAGCGAACGGATGACTCCTGCGAGCTGGAACAGACTTCCGGAATCGTCACCTATGAAGATTGAACATTTGGACATGGACCACGTCCGTCCACAGATCTGAACTTCTTCCTAATGGCTTCTGTCTGTTGCTGCCTGTGCTCCACTATTTATATCCGACAGGAGGACGTTTTTTACCCTTGATGGTAGATTTTTGTTATTACTCCCCCACTATATTGCAGCGTAACTTAGCGTGCTGGCCTCACTTCCCCTTACTCAGCACTCTCCAGGCTTTGCTCGGCACTCGGTCTGTGTGTGTCCTTGCGTCAGCCAGTTGGTAGACTGTTGCTGTCAGCAAGGCTATCTGTGCCGCGCTTAACTTTGCAACACCTCGGTTGTTGGCTGCCTCTGTTTTGCCATTCTCCTCTGCGTGAAGCAACGCTTACTACATGTGGTCGCAACACTGCCTCCTCCTAAAAATTAAATTCGTCCCCAAATTTACCCTATACGTTCACTCTAGTTCTATCCTATATTCTACATCCTGGTTGCCCTGACTCATGCCCTACTGGTAATCCATTCTACCGGAATCTCATGGAGTGGTCTTGCATTAACCTGCTGAATCCTCTGGTTTAATAAGACATATACCACAGCGGTAAATACAGTCAACATGGTAATAGTACTGGTTGAAATACCAATGGTCACTATGCTACGTTCCTGCCTGGTATCGTACTCCTCCACATGCCTTAATAATTGTTGCATTGAAATTTGACCTTTCTCTGAATCTACTAGTTTATCTATCGTTTGCAATAGTGTAGCATCCAAGGTGTTGTTAATATACTTCAAATTTTCTCCTTGAGCTATACTGATTGACGCATCTGGCCAGTACAACGTCAGATGAGTATCTGTAACCTTGGCGACTCCCCTGACTGTTGCTGGTAAGCCGAAACGATCCCCTACTATTTCACAATTTGTCCTGTTGATTAGCAAACCACTGTCCCGTAATTCCATCTCCGTGGTTGCTGTCCAATTCCCATTGTCATAACACTTGGCTGATATCCTCTCCGTAGCGAATACTGAATACAATGAATGCCTCCCAACTTGCTGAAAATGTGGCGTAGACTTCACTATTATTCTCCGGCACTCCGTAGCTTCTGCTTCTGTCCTAAATAACGGGATCTCACACGACCCCTTGCCTGTGAAAACAACCCGTGATGGACAAATGGAAACTGACTCCGTTAGATATCTACTCAACTCTAAACTCGACATAATAGCATGAGTATCCCCCTCCTTAGAAATTAATAAAACCTCCTTTGTCCTAAACTGTATGCCCTTCCCCATGCGCTCCCATCTGACTGGATAAGGATGCACTGTGTAACAGTGATACTGTCTCCCCACACTAGTTACTGGAAATCTAATCTCTATATACATCTTAACTAGATCCGTTGTTGCCTTAATCCTAGACATATGATAACAAAGTGACATACTTACTTCAATTAGCAGCACTACATGATCTACCCCCTCTGGAAACTCCCCCTCTGCCTGCTTCAGACTCCGTCTGAATTTTTCTGGTGATCTCAACGTCACACTCACCTGCCCGTGTAATGTGTGATGTACTGCCTCTTGCAATTCATCCACCCTCACTCGTGCATCACCAATGCTGTTAACCGGTCCCGCAGCAATTTAGCCATTTCCAGCTTCCTTTCCACTATATCAAATCGCGTTTGTACCTGTTCCAGATCCGTATTCAATAATTTCTGTGTTTGTTCTATTTATGCTCATAAACCTGTAGCCATCCCATGCCCCACGTGTGTCACATTCAACAACTCTGTACCTAATCCCCGTATTTCTGTTGTGTGTGTACCCACTTGTACCCCATCCTGCGTCACCTACAGAATGAAGAGAGAAGGAAAAACTCCCATCACTACCCCTTAATACCAATAAAATAACCCTAATCCGTGCACAAAAATAATACGCACATGATAATTACTGCTAACTACACATCCCTTGAACGCAATTTATACTTAATACCCAGTTTACTGTCTGCTTCTGGTGCTTCTTTTCGCTTTCTGCCAGAAGGAGAAGTACATATACATGAATCTACTACCCCCAGGAACGGCTTAACTCTACTAACGTGAACCACCGTTGTCTTGGTAGGCAATTGTAATTTTACATTGACAGGTGATGTCATTTCCACTACCTGGTACGGTCCCTGGAACTTGTTTGTGAACTTCTTGGTTCTCCCTTTTGGAACATACGGATTAGCTAGTAGCATCCATTGACCTACTCTGTACTGTGGCAACTTCCTCGTTGTACCTCCCATCCGTTCTTGTCGTTCCAACACTTTCTTGTAAGCTCATCTGCCATACTTCCTTAATGGTTTTCGCAAATTGCCTTACATGCTCGCCCTCCGCTCCCAGCCTTGGACGAAGCATGTTAAAAGGTGATGGCGTCTTCCGCCCATACACCACTTCGTACGGCAACAATCCTGTCGCTGTATGTACCTTACTATTATATGCACTGGTTACGAATTGCAAGTACACATCCCAGTCGGTGTGTTGACTATTTACATAGTGACTCAACATCTTTGTGTTCGTGCAATGCACTCTCTCCGTTTGTCCGTTTGCTTGCAGATGGAATGGACAAGTTCCTAGTTTCTTTACCTTCAGTAACTTACACGTTGCTTCATCAGATCAGACGGGAAATTAGTACCTTGATCCGAGATTAAGGACTGAGCTATCCCATACCTGAGTAACCAATTATTAACTAAAGCTTGTGCCACCGTACTTGCTTTCGGATCTGGTAATGCGACCATGACTAAATACCTAGAAAAG
Organism: Schistocerca piceifrons; assembly: GCF_021461385.2. Taxonomy (NCBI): domain Eukaryota; kingdom Metazoa; phylum Arthropoda; class Insecta; order Orthoptera; family Acrididae; genus Schistocerca; species Schistocerca piceifrons. The sequence goes on along the minus strand of NC_060141.1, from coordinate 795,635,497 downwards.
TGGTCAATCACTGTTAACACGTACTTATTCCCTGCTGCAATCCTATTAAATGAGCCTAATACATCAATTCTGATTTGTTGGAAAGGTCAGTCTGCCTCTGGTAATCTTTGAAGCTGAATCTTTTGATGGCTCAAGTCTGCACGCTGTGCACATGGCACACAATTCCTGACGTACTCGTCCATGTCTTGACGTCGTGTCCTCCATCAAAACTTCTCCTCTATCCGCCTATCCATAGCTCTTCCCCCGCCATGTCCTGATAGAAAATGGTCATGCGCCAGTTGCAAAACTTCTGCGGTTGCTTTCTGAACAATTGGCAATCACTATCCACAGCTTGTCTTTTTCCACTCATCTTCAGTCACCCCTGTTACTTGTAATACTGCCACTTTCCTGCTCAATGTGTCAGCATTGGAATGTTTCACACCTGGCTTGTGTATTACCTCATAATCGAACTCGCTGAGTTTCAGTGCCCATCTCACTAGCCTACTCGCTGGGTCTTTCAGACCTAATAACCACTTCAGAGCTGAATGATCCGTTACAACCTTAAACCTTCTACCCTACAGATAACATCAAAAGTACGAAATCCCGTATATTACCGCTAACAGTTCCTTCTCCGTCGTGGAGTAATTTTCTTCCGCCTTGTTAAGTTGACGAGACGCGAATGCAATCGGATATTCTTTGCCATCAATTTCTTGCCCAAGTACATCCCCAAGAGCGTGATTGGATGCGTCACGTTGTAGTATAAACTCCTTCGAAAAGTCTGGAAACTTCAAAACTGGATCTGATGTTAGTATCCGTTTCAACTCTTGAAATGCTTTTTCGCAGTCTGACGTCCACTGGAAGGTAACACCTTTTCTTAGCAACTTAGTAAGTGGCCTCGCTGTTTCTGCGAACCCCTGTACGAATTTTCGATAATAGCTCGCAAGACCAATATATGATTGCAGTTGTTTAACAGTTTGTGGAACTGGAAAATCTCGTACTGCAGAAGTGAGACGAGGATCTGTCCGTACCCCGTCCTGACTGATAACATGCCCAAGATAATTTACTTGTGCTTGTGCAAAAGGGCATTTGTCCAAACTTAATGTTAGCCGTGCTGCCTCTAATCTTTTAAATACCTCCTCTAAGTGTTCCATATGCTGCTCTATATCTCTTGAAAAAACTATAATGTCATCCAAATACACCATGCGTTTTTTCGGTTTCAACCCGCAAAGGACTCCATCCAACAACCTCTGAAATGTTGCTGGAGCGTTTTTAGTCCAAATGGCATTCTTTTATTCTCGAAGTGACCACAATGCATCGTAAATACTGTTTTTGGCCTGTCCTCCGGACATACTTCAATCTGGTGATAACTGCTTCGCAAATCCATAGTGGAAAAAAATTTACACTGCCCTAGGTTGTCTAACGTTTCTGTGATATTTGGAATTGGATATACGCCCGCCACTGTCCGTTCATTCAAATGTCTGTAGTCGCAACAAAAGTGAAATTTTTTTCGACCCGTCCGGTGTCTTCTTCGGAACTAGGACCACGCTACTAGACCAAGGACTATTACTGTGCTGGATTATCCCATCTTCCAGTTGCTGCTCTATTAATTGCTCTACTACTGGTTGTAATTGTTTCAGTAGTCCGCATGGCTTACGATACATTGGAGCGTGATTCCGTGTCGAAATACGATGCTGTGTTATCGGTGTAGCAGGTAACATACTCTGTGCTTCAAAAAATGCTTTATGCTTTAGTAATAATGCTTCCATACCCGAACGATCATTTCCTCTCAAATGATTTACCTTGTCATGAAGTGCAGACATGCTGACAGTTTGCTTTACATCATAGTCTAGCCTTGAACGATCGATGTCCTCTTCATCCATTAACTCTACTGTGGCTATTACTAATCCCTTCGGCAGATCGACATCATCCCGCCCGAAGTTATCTAAACTCACCGGTACCATAAACTGCCCATTTATGTCCGTTACCCGTGATACACTCCTACGAATAAAGCAATGCTTTTCGTCTAAAACCTCATTACATGGTAGTGGCTCTACCAAGAATAACCCCTGCTGTGGCACATCGACATCCACCGGTACCCAGATCAACTTCCCTGTACCTGTTTGTACTTTCACACGAAATCACCTTTAATGCACTTGTATGCAGTTAGTTGGTATCACCTTAGCTATTGGTGCACCTTGCGACTCTGAAACATTTGCAACAGCTGTACCCATTGAAAACAAGTTCCCATCGAGTTCCAGCATATGTTGCGAAAGGTCAATTTTGGCGTGATGTTTAATCAGAAAGTCCAACCCAAGTATCGCTAAAAATCCCTGTCCCACAGTTGACAACACCTCCATTTGCTCCCGGAACCACACGTTCCCTATCTTAAACTTGAGCTGTGCTGTCCCTAGTGCATCTAATTTTTTATCACCTACTGTGCGCAATCTGTATCTCGGAGCTTCCAATCCTTTCTTGCCCACGAGGTCCACACTGACGACTGATACATGCGCTCCAGTATCCACTAAAACTTCGCCACTTATCTTTTATCCAAATCATCAAACTACAATCTGCCTCTTCGTGCACTCTCTGAGTACCTCTTTTTACTGGGAATGCCTGATGGCAGGAACACTCCCTTTTTCATTTGACAGGTTTTTACCTGCTGTATCATTAACCCGTTTTTTGGCTTTACACTGCCTTGCCTTATGCCCTATTTTCTGACAATTGCAACACTGCGGTTCCCAACACTGCCCCTTAAAATGACCTTGCTTCCCACAACGGTAACACTCTTTGGAAGACGAAAAAATTTTCTTTTCGTTGCGACTTCTAGTTGTGCTATCCACTTCCTGCAAATGTGTAGCTACGCACAATGCTGCTGCTAAGTCACTTGGATTTTCCATCCATATCCGGCGTGAAAAATCCGGCAAGGCCCCTCGCAAAAATGTGTCTAAAGCTCTATTCTCTGCGTCTTTCAATAGAACTTCATTTGCACTCGCATCTTGCGTTAACTCGTACGTGGGCGCATTCGTTCTCCTAATTCTGTCTGAAAATTCTTTTACCATTTCACCCGTTTTTTGCATCATCCTCCCAAATTTTTCTCTACAAAATCTGGCAATGTTTTGTTTCCTAAACCTTTGCAATAATCCCTCAGCCAACTCTGTGAACGTAGTAGCATCCATTAACCCTTTGTGGTATGCCACATAAGTCTCTGCGTCACCTACTAACCGTAACCTCGCCATTTACAAACACATTCCATCTGACCGGCCACGCAGTCTAGCCGAACTATGTACGTCACCAATGAAAACATTCACATCCTCTGATGTTTTACCCGAGAAGGAAGGTATCAAATTAGCCGCTGAACAATCTGCCACACCGGAAAAGACAGTACCCTTGCATTCTACACTATCACTTCCTGAGCCTGATTGAGTATTTTGCAATAGCTGTTGCTCCATCCTCTGCATGCGCTGCTTTTGCAACTTACTTTCTTCAATCAGTTTCTTAACTTGCTCTGCCAGTGCGACTACGGCATCACTTGTCTCGGGTGCACGTGTGTCTGGCATTTTCCATGTGGTATACCTCGCCTCACAAAAATAAAATTGTATTACGCAGAAGCAAGTTAATTCCTAGCACATCTAATGGCAATCCATCTAGACTTACCACATTGCCCCGTTACATGACCATAGAAGCCACACATATCACAAGTGTATGGTACAAATTTATCGCAAGGAGCGATGTGACCTGTTAATCCACACACTACACATTTAGATGGTACTAAGTTAACATGACTATCATTCCCACGAAACTGCGATACGTCTACAAGGCTGCTAGGCCTTTCAATGACACTCTCACATCCCTTAATGTTACCCTCGACATGTCTAGCTACACAGAAAACATAGAGAGAAGGCAATTGCTGGACTCACCCTATTCGGTGTTTCTCGGTTGCTCTGCACGGTGCTAGTCAAAGTCGTGGCGTGGGTGCGCCTGACACACTTGTTACGGAGCTTCCAATACTTGTTACGACAGATGGCCACTTGTTAGCAGCAGACACAGTGGCTACGCCAAAGACTGAGATGGCGTGGAGTTTTACAATTATTTATTGAACTTTCTTTACAATTTCTCCCTCATCGTCGCTGCCCAGTCCTGCGGATCCCTCCGCCTGGCTACTGCTGCGTACATTCTCCGACAATGCGCGCAACGCGCACCGCTGTTCGCATTCCGAGCCTCGGGCCACCAGTGCTCCCCTGAAGTGAGGATGCCTTGTGGTTGAGGTGAACTCATCTCCGTGAGGTCAGCTGCCGAAGGCGGCTGCACCGGCGGCTGGGAAGCCCCCGCGATGTCCGTGAGGTCCCGTCATGGATGGACCACACGCTGTGGTTGCCGTGAAGTCCGGGCGTCAGTCCCCGGCGGCGCTTGTGACCAAGACCGCGCTGTGGCCGGTCGTGCTGTAAGTTCTCGCTGTAGTTAGTCAGCCATGGTGCCGACCGAACTCGGGCTGACGACCAGAGCAGAAGTTGACATCTGGCGGCGAACGGATGACTCCTGCTAGCTGGAACAGACTTCCGGAATCGTCACCTATGAAGATTGAACATTTGGACATGGACCACGTCCGTCCACAGATCTGAACTTCTTCCTAATGGCTTCTGTCTGTTGCTGCCTGCGCTCCACTATTTATATCCGGCAGGAGGACGTTTTTTACCCTCGGTGGTAGCTTTTTGTTATTACTCCCCCAGTGTATTGCAGTGTGACTTAGCGTGCTGGCCTCACTTCCCCTTACTCAACACTCTCCAGGCTTCGCTCGGCACTCGGTCTGTGTGCGTACTTGCATCAGCCGTTGACTGTTGCTGTCAGCAAGGCTATCTGTGCCGTGCTTACTTCGCAACGCCTCGGTCGTTGGCTGCTTCTATGTTGCCATTCTCCGCTGTGTGAAGCAACGCTTACTACATGTGGCTGCAACAATTTCAATTGTTTCTCAACACCACTGACACTAGTACTTATTTCATTCATCTTTTCAGTGGCATGGGGATTAAATTGGGGTAGTTCTCTTGGGTTTTCCTTTTTAAAGGAACATTTGAAGATCGAGTTAAGCATTTCAGCTTTTGCTTAGCTATACTCAATTTCAGTTCCTGTCTCATTCACTAGGGACTGGACACTAAATTTGGTGCCACTTACACTCTATACATGTGACCAGAATTTCTTTGGATGTTGTGTAATTTCATTTTACAGTATTCTGCTATGGTAGTCATTGAAGGCATCGTGCATTGCTCTTTTCACTTTTCATTCAGCATCTCTCTATCTATCTATAGCCCTTCACTTTGTTTTACGCCTGTTATGCATTTATCTCTGTTTCCTTAGAAGTTTTTTAACAGTCACTGTACACATGGAGGTTCCCTCCCTTTACACTATCCAGTGTGTGGTCAACTATTTTCTTAAACTTGAGCCAGAGTTCCTCTACATGCTCCTGACCTTGCTGAAAGTTTCAAGTTCCTCATTGAGATATGATATCACTGATTTTTTATCTATTTTACTGAACATATATATCTTTCTGCTTGTTCTGATAGGATCATTTTTCTGCTGGTTGAAATTATATTCCTTTAATTTTTAAAGCCTTTTGCAGAATCATGTAATATGGTAGCTAATATGTTACTGCATACCATCTGATTCATCAGCATTATAAAGTTCATCAGAAATGAATGTGATAAAGGAAATAAGATTTTTGAATTCGTTTTCAAAATATTCATCTGTATCTGTGACAGCTGATGTGTTCCACCTTTTTAACCACATGGGGCTGGCTTTTAGAAAGGTTCTTTTTTAAATTTATCACTCTTCCTCCAATATCACGTCTTAAATCATACCACCACTCTCCATCTTTGCAGTAAACTGCATGAAAATGAATCATCTAGCTATTAGTTCTTTGCATATAAAATGGTGTATAAATTGGGTTTTGTAATCATTTTGAAATAAAATTCAATTTCTTTTCTGTTATTCTTTCAATCTGACACCATTGACATTTCAACACCAATTCAGCACCAGTATTTTTCTACAATTCTCTTTTATCCAGCAATATATCTGGATTTAATCTTCTTCCTCCGTCATTTTACACTCGCAACAAGCAGGGGAAATAAAGTGATGTCAACTCATCGTTAACTAGTTAACTGGTAACATGACAGGGTTTCAGTATGGCAGTTGGCTGGTGTTCATGCGTGTGTGCTCGCCCCGCCCCCCCCTCCATCCCCCCCCCCCCCCCACACGCACACACACGCACACACACACACACACACACACACACACACACGCACACACACACACACACACACACACACACGCACACACACACACACACACACACACTCAGAAACGCACAGCCTTGCACAGAATTTAGCATTATTTTGTAATAATTTCATGATCACAGCTTATTAGTATTCATTCAGCAATGTTGAGTCATTAGCCATTAGTCTGATGTATCAGCAAGTATGCCAGTTTTTCGACATGTAGGTTAAATGTATTTCCTACTTTCAGCTTGTCTCGTACACTCTTCTTCTGTTCACCATCATCTGTTTCAACTCGTGACCACACCAATAATTCACCTTTGGGTTTCTGTCACCAATTTAATGTGCATTTCCTCCCACCCTCTATCCTTTCCTCCAGATTCAGCCCCAACCTTGACCCTCCATTCTTTCTTTTTTACATTGAACACCACATTGCTAGAAAGAGTCTTCTGAAATAAGAAATATAAGTAAATCATCCATGACACAAATACAGGCTGTGATTAGTGTGCACATTCATAAAGATCTGTTGCAGTTCTTGTAGTGTCTCAATATCTCATATATGGTGTTACTTGACCTGTGAGACTCGTGAAGTATAGGTCATTACACTTCCTATTGTAGTGAGTAAATCTCACATGACATATTAATATATTAAGTATTACGGAAATCATACTTTATACAGAGCAGATATAAACCCATTTATTGTATGTAGTGCTACACTTTCAGTATCAATATAATTGACACAAACATCATCAAATCATTAATAATTTTCTTTGAAGGCATGTGCTGCACAAAGAGAACTATATGAAGATACGCTCCCAGCTAGAAATACGAGGAGGACGACACATAATGATAACAGACATAGTGTTCTGTATCATGAAGGAAAAGGAAATGACTTTCCATTTCATGAAACAAGAACTGAAGTATTTCATCCTGGTCATAGAAACAGAAGATTATTAAATGAGGTAAGGATGAAAATTTTGTAACTGTTTGTGTGTCTTCCATCTCCATTGTGTCTTTAATCCTTTGTTGTATTCCAATAGATGACCAGTTTTTCACTGATGTATTAATTTACAAACAAATTTTAGACTGTTGTAAGAAGGGTATAAATGACATGCTATAATGCTCTAACCTCTTGCTTAGGAAATCTAGTTAATATTACCATGTTCCTAAGGTTTTGTGAGACAACCTACAACAGACCACGACCGATATAGCAAATATGTTCTTGCCTAACTGTGCATGATGGGTTGGTGCATAAGTTCGTAGCGTTTTTCCATAGGTTTTAAACACATAACAGAGACTTTAGTCATCAGTGATGTATTCTCTGTCACTATTAACAACAGTATGCCAATGCTGGGGTAATTTTTAGATCCCGTGACCGTAGAAATCACATGGTTTTGTGGTGAAGATCTTGTCGAGCTGTGTCAAGGTGCATTTTTGTGGTGTCACCGCCAGACACCACACTTGCTAGGTGGTAGTTTTAAATCGGCCGCGGTCCATTAGTACATGTCGGACCCGCGTGTCGCCACTGTGTGATCGCAGACCGAGCGCCACCACAAGGCAGGTCTCGAGAGACTGACTAGCACTCGCCCCAGTTGTATGGACGACTTTGCTAGCGACTACACTGACGAAGCCTCGCTCCTTTGCCGAGCAGATAGTTAGAATAGCCTTCAGCTAAGTCAATGGCTACGACCTAGCAAGGCGCCATTAGTAACATTGCATGTATCTAAAGTCTCACTTGTATCGCCACAATCTCCAGATGTACCAAAAGGATGGATTAAAGTTAAGTATTACAGAAGCTACGTACTTTTCTTTATAGCATTCATTACGTATCCTGTTTCAGATCTCACGCCCTCCTGCGTTAACTTAGCGCGTGCCTTTCGGCTTCCTCTCATTGTGTCTAGGCTGTCTTGTCTAGACACAACAATTTTCATCCAGAAAGGAAGTTCCTTGAAGAATGTTAGATAGAGAGCAGAAGAGGTGAAAATTGGAGGGCACACAATCGGGTGAATAAGGTGAATGCAGAATGAGTTCCCAACCCAACTCGTGTTTTTTGTCAGACAAAGAATCAAGTGGGTGTTATTGTGGAGTGGTATCACTTCATCCATTCTTTCTGGCTGTTGTTCGTGGACCGTGTCATCAGTGATGGTTACACCTTGAGGAAGCAATTTGTAGTGCGCAACACTGTCACTGTTCCACATTATGTTTTGTGGATACATGCAGGTCTTTGTTTGGGCTCAACCATTCTCTTCTTTTCCTTATGTTGACATAAAGACACCATTTCTTGTCACCAGTAACAATATATGATAGGAATGGTCGGTGTTGTTCACTAACCATTTGATGATGAGCAAGCAGAGATGAACTAAGGCCACCTGGTGATTTATTTGATCTTGACTTAGAGAATGAATTACCCATGCACATGATTTTTGAACGTTCCCCATTGCATGCAAATGTGACATGATGGTGGCATGATCAGAATTCATTATGTTTGTCAGTTCTTAAGTACACTGATGAGGATCACAGTGGATTAATGAGTTTAAATGATGTTCATCAAACCCCAAAGGTCTTCCTGAAAGTGAAGTGTCACAAAAGTCTGTCCAGTGCATTTTCCTCATACATGGCGCAAATTTTTCTGACTGCCTCTGCTGCTGTCACCCCTCTCTTGTATTCAGATAGAAAAATATGTCAGAGATGTTCAGATTTCTCCATTTGGCACTCCATTTTCTAGCATCCACAGCTCCACTCACTACCTCCAGATGATGTAAACTCAAATAACAACAATGGACAACAAATAAAAAATTACAGTTGATAAATAAATCCATAGCAACCAGAATACCAAAAAGTAAAACAAAAATGCTATGAACTTGTTTACCAACCTAATATCTACCACAAAAATTAATCATAAATTATGGTAATGGAATTTTGCAATAAAAGATTATGTCTGTTTACTCAATTTATTTGTCTCCCAACAGTATAACATGGCTAACTTGGCTAACTGTATCTTTCTTTCATGTGTAGTGTGGCAAGTATAGCATTCAGGTGGAGCGAGGTTTGGGCTGGAGGTTGAGCAGGCCCAGTCTTTTCACCAATACTTTATTTGCCTTACAAAGACTGATGTAACAAGATAGAAAATGCTATTATAAATGAAATATGAAGAACATTAGAAAAACCATAGATTGCTACTCACCATAAAGATAACACGCAGAGTTGCAGAGCCACACACACACACACACACACACACACACACACACACACACACACACACACACCTCACGCACACATGAACACTTTCTCCAGCCAGAAACATGATAGATGTAGTACTCCAAATATGTGGCCTTTGGCCTTCAATAGTGACAACAACAGTAACTTATTATAACAGAAAATATTCACTTATCTATAATAGAAAACCAAGTAAAATAGCTACTAGCTGCTTCTAGCCTGGCTACTAATAGCTACCCCAATCCCCAAGAAACTGTCTACTGATATGTGACTCAAATACCCACACTTACGTCTAAGTGATCAGTACACCAGTCACATATGCAAGGAATTCATTCAGGTGAGGTGTAATCAAATAGTAATGGGAATTTTTTAATTTCGCAGCCTTTATAATCTGGTTTTTGAGTGCTCGTCAAATATTAACTTTTGAAAAAGTCGTGCAAAGAATTTACACTAAATTGTGCTTGAAAAGTGAAATAAAATGCAGCAAATCTACTGTGAGTAAGACAAGAGCTTGAGTAGTATAAATGTTTCAGAGAGGATCAACAAGACGTTGAAAACAATGGTCGCTTTGTATGCTCTAGCACATCAATTACTGATGACAATGTGGAAGAAGTAATGAAGAAGAATGGTTCTAGAAAATTCCCTAATCACCACCAGAGAGATTATTTATGATGACGGCATATCTTTTGGCTCATGAAAAAGCAATTTTTTCATGTTTTGCACATGAAATGTGTAGCAGCAGAGATTGTTCCAAAATTATTGAATTTCGATCAAAAACAATATTGCATAAACATCACTCAGGAATTGCTGAATGAAGATAACAGCGATCCAGAACTTCTAAAGGAGATCATAACAGGTGGTGAAACATGAGTATATGGCCCAATCATCCCAATGGAAAATGCCTGAAGAACCAAGACAGAAAAAAATTTGGCAAGTTCGATCACATGTAAAGGTTTTTCTCACTGTTTTTTCGATTAAAATGGGATAGTGCATCTTGAGTTTTTGTCTTATGGTCATATGGTCAATAGGGAATACTGCCTGGAAGTTACATGCCATTTGTGTGAAGCAATTAAAAGAAAATGACCAGAATTGTGGCAAAACTGCTCATGGAAGTTGCATCACGATAATGCTCCAGCTCACACCTCAGTGCTTGCTCGAAACCTTTATATTGCCTCAGCCATTGTATTCGCTGGTCTTGGCCGGCTGTGACTTCTTTTTATTCCCAAGGCTGAAGGGAACCGGACATTGTTTTGCCACCACTGACGAGATAAAAACAGAATCGCTGAGGGAGGTGAACTTCGTAATGAAAAGTGAGTTCCAGAAGTGCTTCCAAGATTGGAAGAAGTGCTGGCACAAGTGTGTTATATCTGAGGGACATTACTTTGAAGGGGACAAAGCTGGTGTTAATAAATAAATAAATAAAGATTTTGTAAAGAAAAACAAAAATTCCCATTACTTTTTGATGATATCTCATACAAGGGACTATAACAAGTCACAATATACATAAATGAATTGCAGTTTCAAAGACAAGATCACTACTGAATCAACATTAAAACCACAGAGTACAGAACAAATGCACAGTTGTGACAAGATTTTCAATTGCATTTAAATTTTGCACTATCACATGCACTGCACATACTGATATAAACCGGCTTGCTTTGTGGTACAGTATTTACTTTAACATACCTCATGTGCAATACGCAATATTCACTTAGTGTGCACCACATGCAATAGCCATAACAAGCTGTAACTCAGTGCTGACAACTTCGGATGAAGTGAGCTAAGTTGGCACCAGTTAATGCGCCTTTGCATGTAACACTGACTCAACCTGAACACAAGAGCACCAGGCTCCAACATTAGCTCAAAACCACTCTGATTGTTCTCCTGCAACCTGCTGAAGCCATTCCTTGCCCTTCTGCAGTGCTGTGTGTGTGCGACCAGAGAAAACAAGTCTCCCTACAACATATTGTTTTCCACATGGTAGCACCGCCTATGCTGACGGTGCCCATTCAGAGTCAATGTCCAGGCCAACTCGGTGATGTCTTGGACTTGGCTTTCTACAGAATTGCTTTTCTTGGTGTCTCTCCAGATATTCTCCATTTCTGACCATCCATCTCCAAGCAAAGGCCAAATCTCCAGCCTTGGCAGCAACTATAGCCCTCCATGCCCCATGCTGATTGTCAGCGGTGTGCTGCCAGCCCTGACCACAGATTCGGTGCTTGCTTTCAAGAGATATGTTCCTTATACTTGAGTCCAGCTGATTGCCTGATCTCACCTGGGCCTCTTCCCAGCATAGCTGTGCCAGTGCTCCCATAGGTCCCATGTCTTGCAGTGACTGCACTCTGGCGGCATGAGTACCACATAGTCAAGGACAAGGCCATTGGTGCCAGGGTACATAAATACACATTCTGGTGTTTCCCTTTTTTGCATGCAGTCACTTCTCAAACGTCCCTTCACCTCACATGAGAAACACCGATAGGATGTAGTACCTCTGTCTCGCTACCCTTGGCCATCTACCTCATTCATAGGAGGGTCAGTTTCTCTACCCTGATCTACGTACCAAAATCCTCCACTCTGTTGTGCTAATTCTTCTAAGTTGCTAAGTGTACACGGTGGTAGTGCAAAACATAATCCAAGCCCTATCTTATGTAATATGAGCAACCATCTCAGTTTCCCTGGCATGGATGCAAAATACACGCATAACCCTGTTAATGTATTCGCCAAACTGTTCATTTACTGTTTGGTGATGCCAGTAAAGTGACTCACTTAACTTCCACAAGGCACTGTTGGTGAACGCTGCACCCTTCCACCTCCCCCCACTGCCACTCCTACCCGCACCCCCTTTTCATTGATATCCTTCACAGTGAATTTTAATCCCACCCTTGAACCTATCTTTCATTTCTGTCATTGTTTCTTCTATGTATAGATTGAACAGTAAAGACAAAAGACTGAATGCCTGTCTTATAACCTTTTTAATCTGAACATTTCATTTTTGATCTTCCCTCTTGGTTCTTTTACATAATGTGTATTACCTGTCATTGCCAACAGCTTACTTATATTTTTCTCACAATTGTGAACATCTTCTATCATTTTATGTTCTTGAATGCTTTTTCTAGGTTGACAAATCCTACGAACGTGCCTCAGTTTTTCTTCAATATTGCTTCCATTATCTTAAATATTTTCAACATTTCGTGGCCTTGTCAGCAGCTGTATAAATATTAATTTTAACTTCAAAAACCAACAGCCTCAGTTGCAAAGTTTACCTAACTTTACCTAGGCTACAGTAGGCATAACCCAACCTTCTTCAGAATAAAAGTAACTACCTTTTGTCCATAGTGGACATCGTCAAGCTAAAACTACAAATCCATGAATTATCATCAGACTGTAAAAATTTATCTGAAACTGCCTCGGCCCCACTACGCAACCGTGACGCGGAAGCCACGAGTGCTGTACTACAACTGACCGTAACGTCGTGAGGCCCGCCTAGGCGGATACGTTACCCTGCGCCTGCGCGTACACTTTGTGATGGGTACTTGTTGGGACAAGACGTGAACCTAAATCCTGTCCTTTAATTTACTAGCACAGTGAAATAAAAGAAAGGTACAGCTGAGGAAAAGGGTGTATATGTTATCCTTTGCAGAACGTACTTAGATCGACTGTCTTAACATTTATGAAGTATTCGTTGGTCATGATATGAGGAAGACATCATGTGCTTACAACATATGGCCTGTCTAGGAAAATTTTCTGCTTAAGCATGAAGTTTAATCACCTAAAAAGGACGTAGGAGTGGAAAGGGTAATATAAAGCCAACATCGTCATTATTATTACTAGGTCTAATTTTTTCTTGAGACATAGATGTTAAGCATTTGCTTAGCTATGGTTACAATACATGAACCTCCTATTGACTTTGCACACAAATGGTCATGAATGAAATTATGAACAAGACTACATCTAATCTGTAACATCCGGCAATACGGGCCATGTAAAATAGATGGTGATTATTCAAGATTAATATATTTGACCTGAAATGGTCTATTGAGTCAAAATAAACTAATGCACGTGCCTGATTGAGCTTCATGACGAAGTTATGGTTATGGTTATGAGTTGCAGAAAACACTAAAGTAGGCGATAATGTGGCAGCAATGGGGTACTCAATTTGTCTTTATGGAGGTGACCCACACACATATTGTGAAAACTGTGTGTGGAACACTGCCATCATAATTCAGGCCTGGTGACCACTGCCATTGAACTTAGGGAATGACAGCAGAATTATATTTAAAGCTAAAGTGTGACTTGGCGAACATTGCTGTGGTCAACACACTTAAAACTATTGACCGACAAGGTCAATTATGCTCATATTGAAAGTGTGACTTGGCGAACATCGCTCCAGTCAACACATTTAAAATAATTGACAGACAAATGTCAATATGTACTTTTAGAACTAGTCTAAACTATGGGAGGATACGGGAAAATGGTTCAATTATGATGTGATTTTTCGAACAACGCTCCAAAGGGCACCTTTAAATGTCATTGAGTAAGATCAATTCAAAGTGATCCAGCTAGTCTGAACCAAAACTTCGTGTCCAGTAGATTGCGGCAAGGTGAAGTTACCCTCCTGCGATACTTATATGGATATGACTGCCTTTAATTATGTTAATGAAAAGTTGTGTATGACTGGGTGATGGCATCGCTTCTATCATATACACATAATATTAACCAGTCGGTCATATTGAAGGATTATGTGGTAGCACCTATACTCTGTAATGGGGTAGTGACTTGGTGATCGTCATTCCGGCTACTCCACGTACATGCTATTGACCAATGAAGTTATTATCCACTAATTAAATCAAGTTTTGAAACCATTCTTAACTCTACAATGTGCATGCTGAATATCAGTTGACCATCTGTGTACATGTTCAATACGCCAAATATTAACCATTTACACTGCTACCCTATATAATAATAAAATAATAATTATGTAACTGAATATTCCTATATAACAATAGACACTTTCATAGATGGGTTCAGAAATTTTTTGCAGTGACAAACTAATATACCTAGCTATTGAACCTATGGGAATAGAGACATATGTTGGCGAGGGTAAAGCATACCCTGCATTAACATTACAGTGGATGAAACAATGGTTTTAAACCATTAAAGAAGCTTCTATTTCGCGGCTGCAGTTGGTCATTGAGAAGTCTCTTTTTTTTTTAAAAAAAAATTAAGATTAATATTTATACTGTTGCTGACAGGGCCGCGAAATGTTGAAAATATTTAAGTTCTTACCTGCCGAAGTTTCTGGTGAGGCCAACAAGTATTTAGATATAAGGTTAAAAATTGCGAATACTAGTATGGCAATTTTATTTATTATTGTTGTTGTTGTGGTCTTCAGTCCTGAGACCGGTTTGATGCAGCTCTTCTTGCTACTCTATCCTGTGCAAGCTTCATCATCTCCCAGTACCTACTGCAGCCTACATCCTTCTGAATCTGCTTAGTGTATTCATCTCTTGGTCTCCCTCTGTGAGTTTTACCCTCCACGCTGCCCTCCAGTACTAAATTGGTGATCCTTTGATGCCTCAGAACATGTCCTACCAACCGATCCCTTCTTCTAGTCAAGTTGTGCCACAAATTTCTCTTCTCCAACCGCGGGACTGCTACGGTCGCAGGTTCGAATCCTGCCTCGGGCATGGGTGTGTGTGATGTCCTTAGGTTAGTTAGGTTTAAGTAGTTCTAAGTTCTGGGGGACTTATGACCTAAGATGTTGAGTCCCATAGTGCTCAGAGCCATTTGAACCCTTTCTCTTCTCCCCAATTCTATTCAATACCTCCTCATTAGTTATGTGATCTACCCATCTAATCTTCAGCATTCTTCTGTAGCACCACATTTCGAAAGCTTCTATTCTCTTCTTGTCCAAACTAACTATTGTCCATGTTTCACTTCCATACATGGCTGCACTCCATACAAATACTTTCAGAAACGACTTCCTGACACTTAAATCTATTCTCAATGTTAACAAATTTCTCTTCTTGAGAAACGCTTTCCTTGCCATTGCCAGCCTACATTTTATATCCTCTCTACTTCGACCATCATCAGTTCTTTTGCTCCCCAAATAGCAAAACTCCTTTACTACTTTAAGTGTCTCATTTCCTAATCTAATTCCCTCAGCATCACCTGACCTAATTCGACTACATTCCATTATCCTCGTTTTGCTTTTGTTGATGTTCATCTTATATCCTCCTTTCAAGACACTGTCCATTCTGTTCAACTGCTCTTCCAAGTCCTTTGCTGTCTCTGACAGAATTACGATGTCATCGGCGAACCTCAAAGTTTTTATTTCTTCTCCATGGATTTTAATACCTACTCTGAACTTTTCTTTTGTTTCCTTTACTGCTTGCTCAATATACAGATTGAATAGCATCGGGGAGAGGCTACAACCCTGTCTCGCTCCCTTCCCAACCACTGCTTCCCTTTCATGCCCCTCGACTCTCATAACTGCCATCTGCTTTCTGTACAAATTGTAAATAGCCTTTTGCTCGCTGTATTTCACCCCTGCCACCTTCAGAATTTGAAAGAGAGTATTCCAGTCAACATTGTCAAAAGCTTTCTCTAAGTCTACAAATGCTAGAAACGTAGGTTTGCCTTTCTGTAATCTTTCTTCTAAGATAAGTCGTTAGGGTCAGTATTGCCTCATGTGTTCCAACATTTCTATGGAATCCAAACTGATCTTCCCCGAGGTCGGCTTCTACCAGTTTTTCCATTCGTCTGTAAAGAATTCGCGTTAGTATTTTGCAGCTGTTACTTATTAAACTGATAGTTCGGTAATTTTCACATCTGTCAACACCTGCTTTCTTTGGGATTGTACTTATTATATTCTTCTTGAAGTCTGAGGGAATTTCGCCTGCCTCATACATCTTGCTCACCAGATGGTAGAGTTTTGTCAGGACTGGCTCTCCCAAGGCTGTCAGTAGTTCTAATGGAATGTTGTCTACTCCCAGGCCTTGTTTCAACTCAGGTCTTTCAATGCTCTGTCAAACTTTTCACGCAGTATCGTATCTCCCATTTCATCTTCATCTACATTCTCTTCCATTTCTATAATATTGTCCTCAAGTACATCACCCTTGTATAGACCCTCTATATAGTCTTTCCACCTTTCTGCTTTCCCTTCTTTGCTTAGAACTGGGTTTCCATCTGAGCTCTTGATATTCATGCAAGTGGTTCTCTTTTCTCCAAAAGTCTCTCTAATTTTACTGTAGGCATTATCTATATTACCCCTTGTGAGATAAGCCTCTACATCCTTACATTTGTCCTCTAGCCATCTCTGCTTAGCCATTTTGCACTTCCTGTCGATCTCATTTTTGAGACATTTGTATTCCTTTTTGCCTGCTTCACTTACTGCATTTTTGTATTTTCTCCTTTCATAAATTAAATTCAGTATCTCTTCTGTTACCCTAGGATTTCTACTAGCCCTCGTCTTTTTACCTACTTGATCCTCTGCTGCCTTAACTATTTCATTCCTCAAAGCTACCCATTCTTCTTCTACTGTATTTCTTTCCCCCATTCCTGTCAATTGTTCCCTTATGCTCTCCCTGAAACTCTGTACAACCTCTGGTTCTTTCAGTTTATCCAGGTCCCATCTCCTTAAATTCCCACCTTTTGCAGTTTCTTCAGTTTTAATCTACAGTTCATAACCAATAGATTGTGGTCAGAGTCCACATCCGCCCCTGGAAATGTTTTACAATTTAAAATCTCGTTCTTAAATCTCTGTCTTACCATTATATAATCTATCTGATACCTTCTAGTATCTTCAGGGTTCTTCCATGTATACAACCTTTTTTCATGATTCTTGAACCAAGTGTTAGCTACGATTAAGTTATGCTCTGTGCAAAATTCTACCAGGCGGCTTCCTCTTTCATTTCTTAACCCCAATCGATATTCACCTACTAAGTTTCCTTCTCTTCTTTTTCCTACTCTCGAATTCCAGTCACCCATGACTATTAAATTTTCGTCTCCCTTCACTACCTGAATTATTTCTTTTATCTCATCATACATTTCATCAATTTCTTCATCTTCTGCAGAGCTAGTTGGCATATAAACTTGTAGGCGTGGACTTTGTGTCTATCTTGGCTACAATAATGCGTTCACTATGCTGTTTGTAGTAGCTTACTCGCTCTCCTATTTATTAACAAGTGTAAACAAAACAGTGTCACCCCAAAATTCGTAAACGGATATTTAGGAAAATTGTTCTATAAGTCAAAAGTATTTAAAAAGAAGTTCATTGGTCAGATTCTCAATAACAGAATTGCAGAATTGAGTACAAAGAAAGATAGGTTAAATGCAGAAGCCTATATGCTATTTCTTGAAATATAGAAATATTTTTCGGTACACTACAACTATCTATTAGATGAATTTTGGGCACAAGCCAATGAATACATAGCTAAACAGAAAGAAGAAATCGCAGCAGGACATGCGAAAAAATTGTCAAATTTGTCGAAGGGGGATATTAGAGGTAGTCAACGAGGAGGGGGCAGTAATACAGGATTGACACCCAAGTTCTATGAACATATTATTAATAAAACTGACATTGTGTCTTCATCAGCTGAAACCCAGTTACTTTCCAAAGGGCTAAAATTCAATGTTGTACCTGCAATTTCAAAACCATACGTGGTAGACCATTTTATAGCAGATCTTAAATTAGGTTTAGAACGTGCGAAAGCACCGAAGAATGCTCTAACATGACTAGCCTATGAATCCTGTAGATTCTTGGAAAGTGAACTGTCAGTTGCTCAATCAAAACCTTACACATATAGAACAGTTGAAAGCATTAACCATAAACTGCAGAATAATAGCGCTTTAATTACAAAAGCCGATAAGAAGAACTCGTTAGTCATAGCGTCCAAAGCAGAATACATAGAGAAAACAGAGGCATTTTTTGATCAAAATGGTATAACTCCCATGGCTTCAGATCATACTCAAGCTTTACAGAAGGAGATAAGAACAGATTTACAGAATACCAATAAATTGATAGGAATGTTTCAAAAGAAATGGCTCCTGATTATGAACCTGAAGCTGCCCATACTGAGGAGGCAGTTTAAGGTTAATAAAAACTTCCACCTGATCCGTCCAATTGTGGACAGTACGAATAGTGTGTACCATAAACTGGCCCGGTGTTTACATTATAAAATCAAAGACAATTTCGTCTTTAGAAAAATTATTCGATCAAAGATTCTGCTGAGTTGGTTAATAAGTTAAATAATGTAATATGCCATGCCACACCAAAGCTGGCTTCCTTAGACATCACCAGTCTCTACACCAATATACCTGTAGATCAGTCTTTAAATATTTTACAGCGCAACTTACGTTGTCATAAGAAGTAACCAGATGTTGAAATTGACGAGCTCATGAATTTCCTGCACATTGTTCTGAAACATAACTACTTTTTCTTTCAATGATAATTTATATTGCCAGCCATACGGGTTCGCAATGGGTAGCCCGCTAGCAGGCATTCTTTTCGATGTTTTTATGAACGCAGTGGAATCTCAATTTTTTGCAAGTAATGTAGAATAAGCTGAGAAAATACAGTTCCATGCAAGATACGTAGATGATATTCTCTTAGTAATTGACGGGTCCCAGGAAGACATAGGTCAGATATTTTTAGCATTTAACGATCTCCACGAGAAAGTTAATTAATTTTACTCTTGAGAAGGAGTCGCCCAATAGGACATTGAACTACTTAGATCCGACAGTATCTATAGTACATAATCACATAGAATATGACATCTTTAGGAAATGTATGTTTTCGGATAATATTATACTGCATAAAATTGGATTTTTTCATTCTATTTTGCATGGAGTGATGTTGGTTCCTTTATCTGCAGAAGCCTTGGAACAAAAACTGGTAACTCTTGAAACAATAGGCTGAAATAACAGATATGAGCCCGAAATTGTGAGACGGCTCTATAACAAGAAAGTAAACAATAACAGAATGATGACAGCTTCTACGTTAGGTACCATGCCAGATGTTACTCCGTCTGTCATAGTACCTATTTCTTTTATAGGCAAAGTTTCGTATAAAATAGGGCGTCTTTTGAAAAATCAGGGATTTAAGACAGTTTTTTTCCACTAATAATAGTATTCAGAAGAATCTGATTCATAGTGTAAAAAAGCCTAAAGATAAATTTTCATTATCCAGAGTATACAAGATCACGTGTGGCGACTGTCCAAAATTTTATATTGGCCAAACAGTAACAGCCTTATTAACATGGTACAAGGAGCATATTCCAACTACAACTGGAGACTTCACACGTGGTTCGACATTTGCTGAAAATTTAGTGCAATTGGCTCATGCGCCCCCCCCCCCCCCCCCCTACTCCCCACAATACTCAGCTTTTGCATTTTGAAGTAAAAGGTGCAAGGTTAGACAATTTAGAGGAAATGCAAATTTTTAAACATTTACTACATGACAAAAACAACCTTGTCAACAATCAACTGCAGCTGCGAAATAGAAGCTTCTTTGAAGGTTTACAAACATTGTTCCATCCACCGTAATGTTAATGCGGGTTATGCTTTATCCTCGCCAACATATGTCTGTACTCCCATAGGTTCAATCGCTAGGTGTATTAGTTTGATACCATAAAAATTTTTTGGACGCATCTATGAAGGTGTCTATTGTTATATGGGAATATTCAGTTACCTAATTAATATTTCATTATTATATAGGGTAACAGCGTAAATAGTTAATATTTGGCGTATTGAACACATTGAACATGCACGCAGATGGTCAACCGATATTCGGTATGCACGTTCTAGAGTTAAGAACAGTTTCAGCACTTGATTTAATTAGTGGATAATAACTTCGTTGGTCAATAGCATGTACGTGGAGTAACTGGATTGACGATCACCAAGTCACTACCCTATTGTAAAATATACGTGCTACCACATAATTCTTCAATATGACCGACTGTGGTCAATATTATGTGTATGTGATAGCAGTGATGCCATCACCTAGTCATACACAACTTTTTATTAACATAACACGTACCCAT
Source organism: Schistocerca piceifrons (assembly GCF_021461385.2). Taxonomy (NCBI): domain Eukaryota; kingdom Metazoa; phylum Arthropoda; class Insecta; order Orthoptera; family Acrididae; genus Schistocerca; species Schistocerca piceifrons. Next base: position 795,614,997 of record NC_060141.1, on the reverse strand, counting down.
CACACAGTTTATGCGCAGGTGCAAGGAGTGTGTCTGACTAGGCGGGCCTCATGATGCTACAGTCAGTTCTAGTACAGCACTCGTGGCTGCCGCATCACGGTTGCGTAGTGGGGCCGAGGCAGTTTCAGATAAGTTTTTACAGGCTGGCGATAATTCATCGATTTGTAGTTTTAGATTGACGATGTCCACTGTGGACAACCGGTAGTTACTTTTATTCTGAAGAAGGTTGGGTTACTCCAACTGAAATCTAGGTAAAGCTAGGTAAACTTTGCAGCTGAGGCTGTTGGTTTTTAAAATTAAAATTAATAGCTTCCATTATCAGCTGCACCATCAGCACTGCCTCTCCAATGCCCTTACCTTTCTTAAAGCCAAACTGATCATCATCTAACAGATCCTCCGTTTTTTATCCCATTCTTCTGTATATTATGTTTGTCAGCAACTTGGAGGCATAAGCTATCAATTGTGTGATAGTTCTCACACCTATCTGCTCTTCCTACCATTGGAATTGTGTGCACGATATTTTTGCTAAAGTCTGATGGTATGTCACCTGTCCCATAGAGCCTGTGCACCAACTTTGAATAGTCATGCTTACCTCGTCCCTCAGTGATTTTAGAAATCCTAGTGGAATGTTATCTATCCATTCTGCTATTTTTGATCTCAAGTCTTTCCATAGCTCTTTTAAATTCTGACCCTTATAGTGGATCCCATGTCTCTTTCATATCAACTCCAATATCTTATATCATGTCATCAGAGAATTCCTCCTCCTCAAATAGGTCTTTGATAGACTCTTCCTACCTAACTACTCTCTCATCTCCTCCTCAAATAGGTCTTTGATAGACTCTTCCTACCTAACTACTCTCTCATCTCCATTTAACGGTGGGATTCACATTGCACTCTTAATGTTGCCGCTCATACTTTTAATTTCATGGAAGGTTGTTTTGACTTTCTATGTGCTGAATCAGTCCTTCTGATGATCATTTCTTTTTCAATTTCTTCATATTTTTCCTGCACCCATTTCACTTTGGCATCCCTGCACTTCCCTTTTGTTTCATTTCTAAATGATTTATGTTTCTGTCTCTATCTGAACATTTTTGTACTTCCTTCTTTTGTTGACCACTTGAAGTATTTCTCCTGTTACCCAATGTTTCTTCACTGTTACCTTTCTTGTACATATATGTGTTTGCTCAACATCAATGATTGCTCTTTTTGGAGATGTCCATTCCTCTTGAACTGAACTGCCTTCCATGGATTTCCTTATCCCAGTATCCAAATCTTTAGCAAACTTCAAATGCATCTCATCATTCCTAACAATTTTAGTGTCCCACTTAGATTCACACTGGTTTTTCTGGACAATTATTCATCATTACTGAATTGTTACATGAATCAATATTCATTCCTATGCATGACTTACACTCAGATATCTGATTTCATTATCTCTGTTTGACCATGATGTAATTCAGCTGGAGCCTTCTGGTGGTCTGGGCCTTTTCCAAGTACACACCATATTCTCTTGTGATTCTTGAACATAGTATTTCATATTAATAGCGAAAACTGATTGTAGAACTCAGTTAGTCTTTCTTCTCTCTCATTCTACTACCAAGCCCTTATTCTCCGGTAACTCTTTTGTCGGCTGCTTCCCCTACAACTGCATTCCAATCCCCCTTGACTGTTAGATTTTCATCTCCCCTTACATATTAATTACTCTTTCAATATCCTCATATACTTTGTCTCTCTCTCCATCTTCTGATTGCAACGTCGGCATGTGATTATAAACTATTGTTGTTGGTGAAACTTCCCGACAGACTGAGACTCGCACTCGGGACCTTTGCCACCACATAACTGAACAGTTCACAATAACTCACTCTCAGCCCTACCTTCCTGTTTGTAACACAGCGTAGCATTGATTCTGCAGCATATGATTTATTAATCAATTTCAGGTGATTTTGGTCTGTTGAATATGAAAATAATAATATTTTTGAGATAAAAGCAGTCCATTTATACTGGAAATTAAATTGTAAAAAAAGAGGAGAATATTTTTTTAAATGTTTATTTAAAAGTTATCAGATGATTTCAACCCAACAAAATGGTATAAATGATAAAAAGAATAATAAAATTAATCATAAAAACAAAAACAGCTAAGTAAGGTTTAAGAAAAAAGTCTTGTATGCAATTTTCGTCTGTGTGTCTGCAAGTTCCAGCAGAAGTCTGCCATCATATGGCGATTCCAATGGCCTTGATATCTTTCCTCCATAATTTTGATGTTCTGGTGGAATTGTTCCCCTTATTCTTCGCTGTATCGCCCGAGTTGTCAGGAAATTTATCTAAATGACTGTGCAAAAAATGCAATTTGACACTCATATTGCCTCCAAGTTTTTTGGAAATTCTGGAGCATTTTGTCTACTACTTTGGAATAGTCTTCAGATTTGCAATTTCCCAAAAAATTTTTGATAATTTACACCAGTTCAACTTGAGTCATGTGGTTTGTGAAATCATTGTTTTTTGCAAGAGTACGAATTTGTGACTCATAAAAAATTCCTATTTTTAACATTTCTATACCGAGATGAGGTAATGATTGACAATCATATTTGAAGCAATTGCCATTACTATCTAAAACTATAGCAAACTTTTTTATAAACCCAAGATCAATATGTAATGGTGGAAGAATGATTTTCCCCTCACTGACAAATGGTTCATGAACGGCGTTATCTTTTCCTATAGTCAGGTTCATTCTTGGTGGCCACTCCTTTCTGTTCCAATGTTCATTTTTATCATGACTGTCCCACATACAAAGAAAATGGCTATTTAGTATATTCACTTTGCTGACCAAATAAAAAATTTACCATTTTTAAATCTACACGCACTGACCACTGATGGTGTTAAAATGATGTTTTCTCTAAAACAAGTTTAATATTTTGATGTTCTTCCTGGAGGGTACTTTAATGAGCTATTGGAATGAAAGCAAGTTTATTTCCATTATGCAGTAACACACATTTAAAACTGTTTTTTGAGCTATCTAGGAAAAGTCATCAGTTTTGCGGTTCGTATGTTCGAAGAGTCATTAAATTATAAGTCCAAAAATATCACTACAATATATGATATAATTAATATCATTAAAATATGGAAGAATGTTGCACTCTCTCAATTCAATAGGATGTTATTGATATCCCAGGCTGAAGGCAATAGTTTTTCTTTTAGTCTTGGCTGTACGAGGTAGCCTTGTGCTCTGAGGCGCCTTGCCACAGTTTGCGCGGCTCCCACGTCGGAGGGTCAAGGCCCCCTCGGGCATGGGTGTGAGTGTTGTCCTTCGTGTAAGTTAGTTTGAGTTAGATTAAATAGTGTGTAAGTCTAGGGACCGATGACCTCAGCAGTTTGGTCCCATAGGAACCTCCAGATTTCCGATTTTTAGTCTTGATGCAAGAATCTCAGGTGATTTCTCTGATAAATTTAAATCTCAAATCAAGTTGTTTAGCTCACCCTGAGAAAAGCCTTGCAATGCAGGCCTACATTCTCCAAATTCACTTTAACTGTTGCATTTACTTTGTCAAACATTTCAACATCATTCACAGTAGTTGTCTGATAAGGAAGTAAATACCGGTATTGGCAAATCTTTACTATACAGGAGTGGTGGCTTAGCAGATTGCACATTTCAGTAAGCCCTAGACTGATTTTTGTATTGATTTATACATTTTACATTCAGCACAAAAGTAGCAATCATAGAGATGGTTTCTTGGCTCTATCCATGTCATTGGTATTCCAAACAGAAGTCCTTTTCGTGCTCCTTGACTCCAATATTGGAAGTGAATCCATGCAAGTTTTACAAACTTTGTGCAGAGCCTAACATTTCTCTTGTTGTCCAAGTTGTTTTACAATATGCCCAATAGCTTTATTTTAAAAAATCTTGTATATTCTGTTGTTGCTTTTCTTGATAATATTTACCACATACAGAGCAACAATGTTTGGTGTTATTGACACAAGACTTCTGTCAAGAATTCATACTTTGTGTAACAGAAATGCCCAAACAGGACAGTTGCATGAAGTACCTGACACTGTATGACGAGGGCGCTGAAGACCTTGCTGTCGTGCGCCCAAAAACCCCTCTACTACTACTGTATGACGAGCCAGCCAGTATGGCCGTGCGGTTCTAGGTGCTTCAGTTTGGAACTGCGTGACTGCTGCGGTCGCATGTTTGAATCCTGCCTCGGGCATGGATGTGTGTGATGTCCTTAGGTTGGTTAGGCTTAAGTAGTTCTAAGTCCTAGGGGACTGATGACCTCAGAAGTTAAGTCCCATAGTGCTCAGAGCCATTTGAACCATTTGAACTGTATGACGTTTGTAGAAAACTTATAACGAATGAGTAACGTAAGAGGCCTACCTGCACAAAGTAATAACAACTGAATGGCGAATAGCAAAAGCTCACCTGTGAAATGACTGATAGCCATGGCGCTCTCTTTGAGAAGTAAAGATAGTTAACGTAGTTTGTCAAATACACATGAGATGCCATCTGTTCGATTCCTGTCATAGTTACTAAGACAAAGGCACTAGGCCATATTGAGTACAGTTACTTTACTTAAAAAATAGGTATATAAAAAAATAAAAACATGTCAATGTGGGTAGAGTAGTAAAAAAGATCTATTTTTTTATGGAAAGGTTATCATGTGAGAACCAGAGTCTATTCGAACAAAATAATTTATAGGCTAAGTACTTCATTATCATATGTATTTAAACAGACTCCATAAACTTACGCTTCAGAAAAAAAATCATTTTTGTTCCCTGTGTAATGAATCCTGCTCCTGATATACCATTATCTGCTGCTGTTGATGTTTTACCCATATTCTTCTGACCAGAGATCCTTCGATTTCACTTCACTGACTCGTACTGTATCTAGAATGAACCCTTACATTTCCCTTTTCAGATTTTATTACTTCCCTACCACATTCAGACTTCGGGCGTTCCACAATCTGACTTGGATGTTGTTGGTTATACCACCTTTGTTTCATGGTCTCCTCCTCCCCCCCCCCATCTCCTCCCCCCTATCCCCACCCCCCTATCCCCTCCCCCTCCCCCCTCCTCACCCTCCCTGCCCCCACTCCCTCAGCACTCCTCTCCTAGAGATCCATATTGAGGCCTAATGGAACAGAGAGATCGTGCTGATACTTTTCAATTACAGGGCACATGTCCTGTAGATACATCTTGTGTGTCTTTAATGCAGTGGTTTTCATTACTTCTGCATCCTCATTTTGTTGATTGTTGCTGATTCTTCCATCTTATTACACCAGGGAATATCCACTGATCTATAATAGAAAACTGAGTAAAATCATTACTAGCTACTTATTGGCTGGCTACTACTAGCTATCCCAATCCTGAAGACACCAACTACCAATATACTTCTCAACTACACACACTTATATCTAAGTGATCAGTACACCAGTTTTGAATTTAAGAAATTCATTCGATTAAGAAAATATAGCAGTTCACAGTACACACAAATGAACCAAAGGTTCAATAACAAGATCCCTACTGAATCCACATTAAAACAACAGAATAGATGCATAGTTGTAACAAGATTTTAAATTACATTTAACTTTTGAACAATCACACTCCTTGTGCATAATGATATGAACTGGCTTGGTTCATCATGCAGTATTCTCTCCCTGTTGCACATGCTCCACTTACTTCAGGGGCAACACTACTCCAACCATCAGGGATATCAGTCCCTGCTTATGTGCCGGAGAAGTGTAAGTCTTCTTTGGCTCCTCTCTCTAGGAAGGGGTTCCTTGGGTCACTCCCTTCCCAGATTTCTGCTGGTGGGAAAGATGACACCCACCAGTGGCTGAAGAGCCTAAAAGCAGCTGGTCATAGGGCTTCATGCTCATCCTCTGTTCCAGAGGGTGAATCAGTGAAGTCCTCCCAGCCAGGGAAACCCGAGGAGCAGGGAGAAAAATCCAAAAAGAAGATCCCCAAGACCAAGGGAATTGCAGTGGCACCCACACCACCACTGCCTACAAGCTCTGCGTCCTCATCTGTAGATGAGGTGGAGGTTCTGGCGTCCATTGAGGACCCTCAGGTACAATGGATATAAACTGCTCAGGCACTAAGTCAGTGGCAGCCGGTGACCCTGAGGTGTAAACTGCCTCATTGAATGTTCCATGCCTTCCCAGTCTCACGATGGTGTCATCCTCCAGTGGAATTGCGGTGGTTTTTTCCACCGCCTGGCTGAGCTAAGGAAACTGTTAAGCTTTCTGCATTGCTCTCCAGGAAACCTGGTTCCCGGCAATGCGGACCCCTCCCCTTCGCAGCTGTAAGGGATATTACAAGAATCATAGTGACTATAATTGAGTGTCAGGCAGACTTTGTGTTTATGTCCTAAACTCAGTCTTAGTGAAACTGTGGTGCCCCTTCAAACTCCTCTGTGGCTGCCAGAATAAGGACGACACAGGAAATAACTGTCTGCAATGTACATCTTCCTCCAGATGGTTCAGTACCCCTGAATGTATTAGCTGCACGATTGATCAACTCCCTAAACCTTTCCTACTTTTGGGAGATTTTAACGCCCATATCCCCTTGTGGGGTGGCACCTTGCTTACTGGCCAAGGCAGAGATGTCGAAACTTTATTTTCTCAGTTCAACCTCTGCCTCTTAAATACTGGGACTGCCACACATTTCATTGTGGTTCAGGGTAGTTACTCATCCATTGATTTATCACTTTGCAGCCCAGGACTTCTCTCATCTATCCACTGGATAGCACATGATGACCTGTGGGGTAGTGACCCCTTCCCCATCTTCCTGTCACAGCCCCAGCATCAGGCCCACGGATGGGCTTTAAAAAAGGCGGACTGGGAAACTTTCACCTCTGCCGTCACTGTTGAATCTCCCCCACACGAGAACATTGATGTGATGGTTGAGCAGGTGATGACAACAATCCTTTCTGTGGCAGAAAACATGATCTCTCGCTCGTTAGGTTGCCCCCGGCGATAAGTAGTTCCTTGGTGGTCGCCAGAAGTCGCTGAAGCAATTAAGGAGTATTGGCAAGCTCTACTGCGGCATAAGCAGCACGCTTCCCTGGAGCACCTCATAGCCTTTAAACATGCTCTGTGCCCACATTTGCCAACTTATCAAACGACAGAAGCAGGTGTGCTGGGAGAGATACGTCTCGACCATTGTGTGCCATACATCACCTTCCCAAGTGTGGGCAAGGATCAAATGTGTTTTCAGGTACCAGACCCCAACAAATGTTCCCAGTGTTAACATAAATGCTGTGTTATCTACCGATGCAATCACGATTGCCGAGCACTTTGCCGAGCACTTTGCTCAAGCCTCTGCGTCGGAGAATTACCCCCCAGCCTTTCGCACTCTCAGTGCTGGAAGAGAAAGCCCTGTCATTCACTACAAGCCACAGTGAATCCTATAATGCCTCATTTACAGAATCAGAGCTCCACAGTGCCCTTGCACATTGCCCCAACACTGCTCCAGGGCCAGATCAGATCCACAGTCAGATGATTAAACATCTCTCATCGGTCTGCAAGTGACATCTCCTTGTCATCTTTAACCGGATCTGGTGCGATGGTGTCTTTCCTTCGCAACGGCAGTAAAAACCCACTTGATGTGGATAGCTATTGGCCCATCAGCCTCACCAATGTTCTTTGTAAGCTGCTGGAATGTATGGTGTGTTGATGGTTGGGTTGGGTCCTGGAGTCATGTGATGTGGCCTACTGGCTCCATGTCAGGGCAACTTCTGCCAGGGTCGCTCTACCACTGATAGTCTTGTGTCCCTCAAGTCTGCCATCCAAGCAGCCTTTTCCAGACACCAACACCTGGTTTCCGTCTTTTTTTATTTACAAAAAGCGTATGACACAACCTGGCGACGTCATATCCTTGCCACATTGTATGAGTGCTGTCTCTGGGGCCCACTCCCGATTTTTATCCAAAGCTTTCAGTTCATCCGTACTTTCTGTGTCCCAAGTTGGTGCCTTCCGTAGTTCTCCCCATATCCAGGACAGTGGGGTCCCGCAGGGCTCTGTATTGAGTGTATCTCTATTTTTAGTGGCAATTAATGGTCTAGCAGCAGCTGTAGGGCCATCCTTCTCTATATGCTGACGACTTTTGCATTTCTTACTGTACCACCAGTACTGGTGTTGCTGAGCAGCATCTACAGGGAGCCAGCCACAAGGCACATTCATGGGCTCTAGCCCTCGGTTTCCGGTTTTTGGCTGCAGAGTCGTGTGTTATGCACTTCTGTCGGTGTCATACTGTTCATCCGGAACCAGAACATTACCTTAATGTTGATCCACTCACTGTAGAGGAGACGTATCAATTCTTAGGACTGGTTTTTTACACCCGATTGATTTGGCTTCCTCACCTTCATCAGCTTAAGCGGAAGTGCTGGCAGCACCTGAATGCCCTCCGCTGCCTGCGAAACACCAATTGGGCTGCAGATCGCTCTATGCTGCTGCAGCTCTACAAAGCCTTTGTTCAATCCTGCCTTGACTATGGGAGTCTGGTTTATGGTTCGGCGGCACCCTCAGCATTGCGTTTACTCGAACCAGTGCACCACTGTGGCGTTTGCCTAGTGACAGGGGCTTCTAGGACGAGTCCAGTGACCAGTGTCCTGGTGGAGGCCAGAGTCCCTACTTTGCAATTTAGGCGTGCACAACTGCTTGCTTTTACATTGCACACATTCGTAGTTCTCCTGTGCATCCAAATTACTGTCTCCTTTTCCCACCCATGGCAGTTCATCTCCCGCATTGGTGGCCCAGGTCAGGGCTTCCAGTTGCAGTTCGTGTCCAATCCCTTCTTTCCGAACTGGAGTCCTTGCCTTTACCACCTATACTTGAGGTTCATTCACGTACATCTCCATGGTGTACACCTAGGCTGCGGCTTTGCCTGGACCTTTCACATGGCTGTAAGGTCTCAGTTAACCCCGCGGCTTTGTGCTGCCACTTCCTCTCGATTCTTGACATGTACCAAGACCATGAAGTGGTTTACACCGACGGATCGATGGCTGATGATCACGTTGGCTTCGCGTATGTTCGTGGGGGGAGATACTGAACAACATTCCTTGCCCAATGGCTGCAGTGTTTTCACTGCTGAGCTGGTGGCAATATCTTGTGCTCTTGAGCACAGCCATTCATGCCCTGGGGAGTCATTTCTTCTGTGGCAGTGACTCCTCGAGCAGCCTACAAGCTATTGACGAGTGCTACCCTCGTCACCCTATGGTAGCAACCATCCAGGAGTCCATCTATGCCCTGGAACGGTCCAGTCGTTCAGTGGTGTTTGTCTGGACCCCAGGACACGTCGGAATCCCAGGCAACGAATTTGCTGACATGCTGACCAAATAGGCTACAGGGAAACTGCTTATGGAGATTGGCCTCTCTGCAACTGACCTGCGTTCAGTACTACGCCGCAAGGTTTTGCGGCTTTCGGAGACGGAATGACCTCAGTACGCACAACAAACTGCGTGCCATTAAGGAGACTATGAATGTGTGGAAGACCTCCATGCCTCTGTGGTTCTCTGTCGGCTCCACATTGGCCACATTTGGGTGACACACAGGTACCTCCTGCGCCATGATGACCCACCTCAGTGTTGGTGTGGCGCCTGGCTGACAGTGGCCCATATCTTGGTGAGCTGTCCTCCTGTGGCTGCCCTATAATGGACTCTTCAGTTACCGGACTCATTGCCATTAATTTTAACTGACAACACCTCATCGGCTAATTTAGTTTTATGTTTTATACATGACGGTGGGTTTTATCATTCTGTTTAAGTTTTCACACATGTCCTTTGTCCTTGTGTGTTCTCCACTCTAATGCTTTTAGGCTGGATGTTGTAATGTGTCGCAGAGTGGCTGGCTTTTCCTTTTTATCCTCGTGGTCGGCCAACCATGATCATCTGCTCTTTTGTTTTTATCCCTTCTACCTGTTTCTTGCTTTTCTCTGTGGTTTTCTTTTCCTGTTTTGTCCATATTAGTGTTGGTCGTCCTTCTGTCATTCTTCTGGTTCTTCCATTCTCCTGTTATTGTGCTGTATATCTCCTTTCTTTTCTTCTTTCCCTTGTGTAATTATTTTACTGGGAACAAGGGACCAGGACCAATGACCTCACAGTTTGGTCCTTATCCCCCCCCCCCCCCCCTCCCCCACTCCACCCCATCCCCCTCTCCTTTAAACCAACCAACCACTGAGCAATTCCCCACATGCAATAGTCATAACAAGCTGTAATTCAACACTCAAAACTTCCAGACAAAGTGAGCCACAGCTGATTTCACGTGATACACCTTTACATGTAACACTCTGTCTCACCTCGAACAGGATTAGCTCAAAATTATTCTGATTGTGCTCCTGCAATCTGTTGGAGCTCTTCCTCACCTCCCTGCAGTGTGCGACCAGAGAAAATAGGATGTGCTCCAACGGGCTGTTGTCCACACACAATCACCACTTCCGCTTACCATGTCCATATAATGTCGATGCATATGCCAACTCGGAGACATCCTTTGACTTGGCTTCCCGCATAATTGCTTTCCGTGATGTCTTTCCGTGGTTATTGACCGTCCATCTCTAATCACATGCCTAGTCTCCAGTCTCGACCACTGCCAGAGCCCTCTGCGCCAATCAGACTGTCGTCAGCATGCCACTGGCCCCAGCCACAGACTCCAGCATTTGCTTCTGGGAGATGCAACTTCTCTACTTGAGCCCAGCTGTCCGTCCACTGTCCTCCACGCCTCTTCCCAACACAGCCACATCAGCACTCCCATCAGTCACACATCTTGCAACAGCCACACTCTGGTGGCACCAGCAGCACATAGTCAAGAAAGGAACCGTGCTGTTGGACTTGGCACACAAGTTTATGGAATTCGCAAATCCATTCATTCCAGACAGCCTCAGACCTCTCAAGCTTCTTTTATCAGTTAACTACATCTGTCAACAGGACTACTAAACACGTTCAACTTTAATTTCCTGTATTCCTGTCCACTGTCTCTTTCATCAGATGCTCACTTAACCAACTCTATCCCCCTAGTGACCTCAAGCACTTGTAGGGTTTTACTTCATTTTCTTTTGCCAATACTATATCACCTTCTTTTAAGCTCTCACTATGTATGAAATATGTAGAATTCATGGACGATCCTAGCTCTGATGCAGTGAGAATTTTGGATTTCAGTGGCACAAATACTAATTTCAAGTCGTGGTATTAACAAGTAAATCAACCACATGTTACCATTCGAGCCTTAGCTATCAGCTGAGTGGAGTGTGGAGTGTGGAGTGTGGAGTGTGGAGTGTGGAGTGTGGAGTGTGGAGTGTGGAGTGTGGAGTGTGGAGTGTGGAGTGGACCCCCCTTCCCCCTCCCTCCTTAACTTTTTGTGACAATGTTACTGGACTACGCCCGGTGCAGCAACCTCATGGTGCAGTGGATCACTCAGAGAGCACCCGCAGTTGCATGTGTGAACACAACACTGTTCATAAATGAAAGGGTGCAGACCACCTTTGTTGATGCGTTCAGTAAGCTGCTACTGGTAGAGTCTTATCAGTAAAGGAGGGAGATGGTGTGGTTTCAACCTGAAGACGGTATGTTTTGACAACAATTGCAGCAACCCACTGAGCTGCAGCAGTCTGCTAGCCAGTCCATTGCACATTTTATGTGTGCTTGATGTCACTGTTCCCTTGCACACAGACTTTGGAAAACCATTATTGCACACTATAAACACAGTATAAAAGAGAAAACAAGCTTGTTCACTGACACTTAAGAATAGTCCGTTCACAGCATGTTATTTTCATAGCCTAAACTGGCACAGTATGGCTCAGTCCAGTCACTTCCTACATTCTTCCATTCGCAAAATTACATTGTTTTTTAAATTGGACTTGCCATGGCACTGCCACCACTGCCTAATCTGATTCACTTTATCATCATACTTCACAAGTATCCCTCATGCACAAAGAGACAACAAATGACCACCACAAATCACATCACAATATTTTTTTCATTCCACTGCCAAATTAAAGCTGATGCGTGATGTTGCCATTTTTCTTCATTCACCCATTGCTTTGAATATCTTGATGAGTCTTCTTTTCTTTCTTTTAGTACTTTTGAGTATTCCAAGTTTCTGTACCACTCTTTGATGTCCGTGTGTTGGTTTATTCTGTCTCTTGTTTCATTGTCATCTGTTCCTTGAGGTGGCATTCAAAAAAAATTTTTTTTAGTCATCATTATTCATATTTCCTCTGCTGTATTGTTCCGATCTGAGTGTATTTGAAACCAGTGGATTTTGCAGTGTCACCCATACTCCTGTCTTCTTGCTATCTTCCTTTGGTTTTTGGGGATGGACCACACCCATTTTCATCTCTTCTATTTTCGTTGTGGCAGCTTTCAATTCCCTCCTTTTGATACAAAACATGTATTTTAAACATTTATGTACCTCATATAAATCCATCTTTCCTTCTTTTGCCTTTTCATACTTCTTTTTTGTAGTGCAGAGATTTGATTTCAAACCATGATATCTCTTCTTTAATTGAGAAACATTTGCTGTATCTGATTCTGGAGGGACAAGGTTCAGTTTGAATGCCTATATTTGTGTGCAAATCTCTGATAATGTTATGATGTGTGCCTTGTCCTCATTAATATTTGGTCTCTCTGCTTTAATTACAGCCTCTGCACTGCAAATGCTGTTATTGAAGTGGTATTCACAGATACACTTTTTTCTTGAGGCACCCATTTGTTTTCAGCATATACATCCTCCACTGCTTCAAATAATGTTGCAGTATTACTCAGTGGCTCGGCATTAGAGATGTTTGATACCTTTAAAACTGTATCTTTTAATACTCCTGGATCATCTTCATTGGTATTTTCTTCCTCCTGTAAAATCGGTCATAATCTCTCCATTAACCATAACATCATCTTTAACTGACTGGACTCTGATACTACCACCAACTGTATGTTCATCTATGTTAGCTACTGTAGTGTCACTTTCTTTAATTATTATCCACAGGCTTCTTTGTGGTATTATCCATATCATCGATTACTTGTTGAAGTTTACTTCTATGATTGTATCTCAGTTTTGCATCATGTCTTCCCAACTTTATGAATCTAATGGCACAATGTGGCCCAGGGTGGGGCTGAGTTGAAACTAATCTGTTTTCCTGGTTTCTGTTCCTCTCTCTTGTTTTTGATCCAGGGTCTACACATTTCTTCTGCTCTCAGCATGAAGTAGTCTCTCTTGTCACAACTAATGTCTCTGCACAGATGGCCCCATTCTTGTGGTTCTCTTCATATCTAGCTTCGTACACCAGTGGCTGTGGTTGAAAGCCTGCTCCCATGATATCATTATTATAGCCCCATTGCCCTTGGAAATTTCCTCTTGCGTAGCCACTATACCACACTTAGTGCTGCCTATTGTTGCCAGGTCGTTCACCTCTGTATTATGGTTTCAGTAATTCAGGTTCTTGTTATTTCTATTGCAATTATGACCTCCCTGTGTGCTCTTTCTTCTATGCATTTTAAAATCATCTTTGCTCACTTTCTTCTTTTTGATCATCAGACCTTATCATACATATATCTTCATTCTGTGCTCCCACTGACGTCCAAATATCTATTTAACACCAGTGACTTCTCAAGTATGCCTGCTAGTGATACACTTATCTGTCTGTTGCATCCTTGCAACCTCAGTTCATCTTTGATCATTTCTTATAATTCCCGAGAAAAATATTTACCTGCAAAGGCTTTTCGAAACTCATTTTACATTATTCTGTCTAAATACAGGAAATGTGCTCAGCCTTGTGCTCCTTTCCCTATCTGCAGCAACAGATCTGTTAACACGTTGCAAGACAGACCAGGCCTATCGTTGCAACCTGACAGTAAAGCAGTAAAACAGGGTTCTTACAGAACGGGTCAAGTGGTTTCTCCTCTGGTAGGCCATGGAAATGTCAGGAATGTGGCTGGAAACAGTATATCGGCACAACAAATGAACTACTATCCTCTGTAAATAATGGTCACTTTTTAAGAGATATTCGCAGCCTGGCAGCAGACTCTGACAACGGAGCTACACGAGACACTACCGCACTGTGGGTCAACAAGCAACCACCTTGAGCCTGATCAGCTGCCATTGACATACCATCTTCTAGCACCAAGTCGTCGTCCTGGGATTTAGTGCCTCTCCAATGATGGGCCACTTCCAAGCTCACTCCAACAATAGCTCGACTCCTGCTCAAGGGGCAGCAGGTATTGACGAGGGCAATACAGCTCTCTCGCTTGTACACTGATGCAAGAGCCATGATGCCTCACACTGCCACTCCAGAGGTGAGATTTCACACTGGAAGACTGGCTTCCGCTGCAAGTGTTGTAGTCGTCTTCAGCGCCACTGGCACCAACCACATGCAGTGTGGCATGTATAACTGAGTTGCATGCTGCTAGCTGGACGCAGATGTCAACATTACAGTTGCATACATTAGGACCCACTTGCTGGTCGTCAACTGTCACAAGGCTGCATCATGAGCCTATGGTGCCATGCCCTCAGAGGGGGCATGGGGGTTGGGGGTGGGGGTGGGGGAGGGTGGCATCATGGTGTACCAGTATGTGCATAATGTGAATGGTGTGTCAGTGTTGTTTTACTAAGCTACCACTGGTAGCATACTGGAGCAGGCAAGTGTGTGGATACCAACATGAGTGATTTAAGTGCAGTAGTATCTACCCTATTGTGTGATAATGGGTGTTGTTTTTAGACTGTGGCGCCTGGGTCAGATGCACATGGAAGTGCATTTGCCACACATTTTTGCATCATGCATAGAGACAGTGCAGACAGTGATGTTATTGTAGGTACTACACCAAAATGTACAGGAAACTATTGAGTTGATAGTAGTGCTGCAGATGTTTTGGAAGAAGTGGTACAGACTCATATATTTCGTCATAAGTGGGGTGAATGTAGGAAAAGGAAGGGGAGAAGTGTTCATAAAGTGAGTGATCAAGTCCACAGGGCTGAATCTTTGTAGGAGTGTATGCCTTGGGTTGAGAATGTAACAATGGGGCCAGCACTATGTCCCAGCATTGCAGAGCAACCTGCTGATGCTCTCTGCAAGCTGGTCAGAACATGGACGCAGTCTGAGGTCCATGATGGGCGTAATAGATGTTAATGGTACAAGATAAACCTGAGAGTAAACTTAATGCCCGAACGTCATGCCAGAATTGACATTCAGTGACTCATGATGAAATTTAGATGGAAAAATTTACAGCTAGGGAAAATTGTCATCAGTGGAGTATTTTTGCAACGTTTTTCCACATTAAGCAATGAATCGATTACACTGTGTACAAAACCCTAAGGCTTAATTTGTATGATACGGCGCCGCAATATATCAGTTAGTTGCTTTGGGGGAGCAGGAGCACCAAAAACTGAGCATTGCATGAGAAATTCAGTTTCTGGTTAGCATTACAGGTAAGAGGGATTACTTGTCAATGTATTGTGTGTGATAGTAC
Source organism: Schistocerca piceifrons (assembly GCF_021461385.2). Taxonomy (NCBI): domain Eukaryota; kingdom Metazoa; phylum Arthropoda; class Insecta; order Orthoptera; family Acrididae; genus Schistocerca; species Schistocerca piceifrons. The sequence continues at coordinate 795,599,552 of NC_060141.1, read as the reverse complement.
CACATGTAGTTCATGCGCAGGGATAGATCTGGGAATAAGTTGTCACAGAGACAAAGTTCTGAATGATGTTAAAAAAGGATTAAGAAATTCATTGGAGAGACAAGTGAGATGCCTAACATAAGAGTTTAATAGAGCCAGACCAAGTGATGTTGAAGAATGTTTGTTCTTGGTAATTTATTGAGAGAGAGAGAGTTTTTCAGTATCATTTTTAATTGTAAGTAAAAAATGAGAGGTAAAAGATAATTGTAGTATGTGTGACATTACAATGTGCTTAGTAGTAAGAAATGTATTTCCTAATGTTTAAGAAGTTGTAGGGGTATTGAACAGGCTATGAGGACCTTAAGAAGTGTGATGAGATATTAAGTAGTACATAGAGTTGTCTAGATGAGATGACTAGCAGGATGTGAATTTTAAAATTTTCCTGGCGAATTGATCGTTCAAACAAATTTCGGGCTTGCAGCCGGTCGTCGTTCAATACTTTGCACAATATTTCAACTGGGCACCTGCCAGTCATCTTGAGGTGAGCCGTTGCAATCTGCGACGGCTCACCTGAAGATGACTGGCAGGTGCCCAGTTGAAATATCGTCCGAAGTAATGAACGACGACCGGCTGCAAGCCCAAAATTTGTTTGAACAGACAAGCAGGATGTTAGTAGGTGTACACTGATTTGTGCTTTCTCACATGAACTAATGGACTGCTAATTAGTGTGACAAAGATGTAACCTTGTAGTTGTAAGTAAGAATCTGATGGGCTAAGAATTGTAGGGTACAATCGCAACCTCTGAAGATATGTGACAAAGATGTAACCTTCTAGTTGTAAGTAAGGATCTAACAGGCTAAGCATTGTAGGTTACAATCACAGCCTCTGAACATTGTGGTTCAAGCTACCTAGTACTTACAAAAATTTTTTTTGTAGATATTGTACATTTTTGGCCATGGGTGTTGAAGTTTGTTGCAGACCAGTGCAGGGCAGAGACTTGGGCACCAGGTCTTCCAAAGGAGTATTGGTAGTCTAGCACCACTACTATTTTTTGGCAATTTTGTCAAAGCATAGCAGTGCAGCATCGCAGTAGCCATTGGTAACAAGTGAGTGCAGGATGTCGCCATGCAAGTTACAGCAACAGGGTTAGACATGGCATCAAAAGTCTCCCAGTTGAGCAGTAAGACAGGGTTCCTACATAATGGTCCACGTGGTTTTCCCCTCCAGTGGTCCCCAACATGTTGTCAGGAACATGACTGGATTGGTACATTGGCACAACAAAGGAGCCTCTATCCTGTATAAATAACAGTACTTTTTATTGGAGATATACACAGCCTGGCAGACCAACTATGATGCTGGGGCTATGCCAGGGACTGCTATATCATGGGGCAGCAAGCAGCCCCCATGACCCTGGTCAACTGCCACCACCACACTATCTCCTAGCACCAAGTCCTCTCTCTGAGACTTGGTACCTTCTGCTAGTGTACCACTTCCTGGCTCACTGCAGCACCAACTAGACTCTTACACAGGGGGCAGCAGGTCATGATCACTGTGGTACAGCCGCTCTTCTTCCTATTAATGATGCGGGAGCCACAGTGCTTCACATCACCATTTGTAGAGACAGGTCTTCCCACTGGGAAGCTGGGATCCTCTGCAGGTGTTTCGGCATGTAGCGTGGCATGCCGAATTGGGTTGTAATTCTCCTAGCTTGTCGAAGGCATCAGTATTCCAAGGTGCACACATCAGCACCCACCGGCTGGTCACCAGCCGCCACCGTGTTGCATGCACCCTCCACACCATGCACCCAGAAAGGTATACTGCATTGTAGCATCAGAATGTAGCTGCTTGGACTGTATGTTAACATTGCTTTACTAAGCTGTCAGTGGCCTGCGTCCTTGCCACAGCCCACTGTTGCCATCTGTCCTATGCAGAAGAAGCAGCCCACCACTACCAGGTAGACTTCAGTGTAGTCTCTCTTCTGGTCATCAGAAGCTTACACTTCTTCTAATCAATTTACTACTATGTTGTTCACTCCTGTGCTGATGTTCCCAGCTTCTTTCTGTGAAATTTCCTTTATGGAGATACTCAAATTATCTTTTTTTAGCAATTACCATGTCAGCAATTGTCTTTACTTGTGTCGTTAACTTCACCTTGACCTTGGTGATTTCCACCTCACTGTTTTCCCTAACTTTAGTTGCTCTTTGTGCTGTTGTATTTGCCGTGCTGTGTGCTGAGTTGGCTATAGTCTTTACTGCAACTCATTCATATTTTTCTATTCACTTATTCCACTTAGTGATGAACGAGCTATGCAATTTCTTAAAGAATCAAAGTCTAATGTATAATGCAGTTTCAGACGTCTGATTGTTTTAAAAATGAGTTACTATGTTAAATATTCACCTTTAAGCATATAAATGAGAAAAAGTTTAATAAAAGTTTGAAATTATTCTTAAAATTGGTTGAAAGTTGCTAAGTGCTCTCATTATGAAGCACTGCATCTGCACTCCATTTGGAGCAAAGGTAGATTTTCAAGCAGCTCAATGTTCGGCTCCTGAACTGTTTGTTGTACAAGGATATAATTTTGCAAGTACATTCAGTGATATATGTAGATACTGTCGGTAAAGTGTGTTGCAAATAGAATTGGTGGTGAAGAAGCAGTAAAGTGAAACATCATGCATGATGTTGAAATATGACTGCGGGAACAATGAAAATGTAACAAGCAATAAATATTTTTACTTTCATCATCAAATACTGGATGAATGAAGCTTGTGTTATTTTCTCACCGTCAGTTACGCTGTCTCAAGACAAACACACATTTTCTAACTGTTCTACTTGTCTTATTGTGTTAAACTTTTAACTGAAGATTATACTTCTTAATGAGTAGATTGTGATAGCTTTTTAAATTTGCTCAATAGTTACATGAAATATTGAAAATCAAATTTTTGTTGCACCTATGCTACACCTGGTAACAGGTTTCAAGATAGTGTTTCAGCAATATAGATTCCACTTGCTGGGTCTTTACTTCTCTCATTTCAGCTGTGTTTTTCTCTGTCTTTTTGCCAAGGTGCCTAGTGTTTTCATCTATTTTTTCTCTATCTTTTTCTCCATTTCAGCTGGGTCGTCCTTCATTTTTTTCTCTATCTCGGCTAAATTTTCCTTATCTCATCCATTTCTTTCATGCCTGACATAATTGTATCCATTAGGTGCTTAGTGTTTTCCTCCATCTTTTTCATTACTGTTGCTAAGAGTGTCTGTATATGTGACCTCCTTTGCCTTCCGGTACTTGTCTGTATGGGTTCTCATTGTAAGTCTTCTTGCCACTATCAGGAAAGTGGTGTATTACTGTTTTTCACTTCCCCATCTCATCCATTGTGTATCACACTTATTCCTGACATTTCTGCTTTTCCGGAATATGTATTTACCTTTCCATTTCTGCTCCCAGCTTGTATAACTTAAAATTCTGTTCACTACCTATCTCAGTACATTTCTTCATGACTTATACTTCTTCAGCCTTGTTACACTGCTTTTCACTTCCTGACATTGTACATTAGTTTATTTACAACACACATGCAAAATACACTTGTATTTCTACTAAGCAGCACTACCGCATTGTGACCCACTGCATGCCATTCGTGAATGTGGTACATCCCCATTCTTGCCTTGCATAGTTTAACACATTTCCTTTCCTCAATGGTTTAGCCTGAAGATTGCATTATGACATGGTATACCACTTGTAATCTCTCCCATAGAAGTTCTAATTCAAATAACTGTGTTACTAAGGTTTTGACTATTGGATCTTCAAGGGAGACAACTTATGAATGACAATGACGACATAGCAGGTAAGTTCTGCCCTAACTATATATGAAATGTCTTTAATTATCTACCACAAAGGTTAATCATAAAAGATGATAAGGGACTTTTGCAATAAAAGATGATGTCAGTTTAATTAGCTTATTGTACTCCCAACAGTATATCTCGCTTGCACAAGTTGATGAAATCCATTTACTCTGGAAAGCTGCAGACTGCACTATCTTCCTATATCAATTAACCACACCCCTCAACACAACTATTCAATATTTACCATTTTAATTTTGCCTATTCCTGTCCCATAACTCTTTCATCTGATATTCACTCGACTGATTCAAACCCAGTACAGATTGCACACGTTACAGTGGTCCGTGACCGAAGATGCTAGGAGCTAAAGCTTGTGATGAGCTCGTAACACATTGACTCCTGAGACAAGCCAGTCTCCTCCTCCGACAGCAGCCAGCTTACAGCTTATAAAAGAAACAAACATTTAATGGGTTAATGCATCTTAGATGCGACACAGAAGTTGATGGCGCACAAAACTGTTACGTAATTAAGGTTGCTACAAGTGTCAACGTCCAGAGTGGCATGAAGTCAGGTGGCTTTCACCGATCAGACAGAGGCAAAAATACAGTGTGCGGTCTTCACAGCACTGCACTTCTGCTCTCTACTCCCTAGCATTATCGACTTGACATGACTGTGGCATATTCGTCAGTAAAAGGCATGAAATGACAGAAAATTCTGGGAGCTGATTCTCAGCAGCTAGTGCATTTTGCTAGGTAGCTCACTGGTAAGGGTATCAATAACAGTATCCATACAACACGTGCAAAGCATAACTGCTGACACTGACACTTATTAGTAGTAGTAGTAGTAGTAGTAAATTATAATTTACCCCACTAATCTTGCCTCTACTGTACTCTCTCCTCCTCACCCTGACAGCCATGCCATCTCTCTTCCACCACCCTTGTTGCCTCTCTTACCCCTTCACTGCCTCCTCCCCATGTCACTGACCCCTCCCCACTCCCACCCCCCACCCCATGCTGTCACCCTGTCTCTGTTTCCTGCCTCTCCACTGTCATCCCTCCCACTCCACAGTCACCAGCCTGTCTCTCTGATCCCTTCCCCTCAACCACTACCCCATCTCTCTTGCCTCCATGCCAGCCATTGACCAAGCACTCTGTCAGCCTGCCCATGTGGCTGCTCCATGTCTCTGTCCTCTGCCATCACTCCCTCTCTCAGGCACCACCCCCCATCCCACATCATCGCATCCAATTTGTCAACCACTCCTCCCATGCTCTGTGCCCTGTCTCACTTGCCCCCTCTCCTCCCCCCTCCCCCCGAACTTTCTTTCCCACTCCCACCCAATCCTACCCCACATCCTTTTTCTTGCTTGTCTTTCTCTCTGCCTCACTTTTTCATGTATTTTTGTTTTGTCCCAGCTGAAGACATAATTTTTTGTTTCTGTACTTTGTGTTGTGATTCGGGAAGAATACTAGATGATCTTATAATCATATGTACTTCTCTTTATAGGTGTATGAGGCACAAAGTGGACTGTACAATGAGGTTTTGCCCACAAGAAATGTCCAACCGGCAACAGACACTGATTACAGACATAATGGTCTGTATTACAAAAAATTGCAAAATAGATTTCCATATCATGATGATAGGTCAGAAATTTTTCTCACTGAAGAAAAACAGAGAAGATTTTTGGATGAGGTAAGGCCTGAAGGATGTGTAAGATATGTAATGGATTAGTAACTTTCATTTCATGCACTGCCTAATATGCACGGAAACAAGTGTTGCAAATACTATATGGCCAACTGACATTTCTATGTGGTTCAAAGCACAAAAAATGTTTGTTGAAAACAAATGCAGCACTGACGTGAATGGAAAGCAAAATGTCAGTTTTTTCTTTTGTCAAGTATATCCAGAAGAGCAATTTTAAAATTGTCTTAAAATTGTGCGGCATAGCTTTAATATGAAGATATTTTCTTGTAAAATAACCACACCAAGGCATGAAAAGTTTTTGTTTTACTACTCTGCAACTAGTTTTGACCTAATGGCCATCTGGCAGAACTGGTCCTGTAATCACATTATCAGCTGCATACAGCTGTCTGCAACCAGCTGTCGCCCAACTATATACAGCCGTCTGTGGCTAGCTTCAGTGGAAACTCACACTGCAAATGAAAACAGTTTTCTGAGAGATTCTGACACGAGTTTCTATCTAAGCCAGACATAAGCATTCTTACGAAGTGGCAACAGCTGTTCACAGGATTGTTTCTGCCAGAAGATGACCATTACGTGAATGACTTTTAGCAGCTTGGTGTGGTTATTTTACAAGAAGCTGTACTAATTTTACTTGAATTACCCGACGTTTTCCTCATAATGGCCACTATAGTCAAAGAGTTTTTGGATGAAAAGATATTTTTCCTCTTAGGTTGTTATACTTATTAAGACCTTTACTCACTTACACAACTCAATTTGGCTTCATAAACCATTTTGGAGTGTTCGGTTGGAACAATATCCCGTAGACATGAAAATGGCAGCAAACTTGCACAATGTGCGACTGTTTATGATGGATTGCATATTACAGTAGAAATGTTACAAACAGCCAGTGCATTTAAGGTGGGAAATAACTGTGCATAAATATTAAGTTGTCATCAATGATAATTGATTAATACACTCGTAGGAACTTTCAAAACAAGACACTAAACAAAAATTCTTTGAACTAATTCATTAGCCTAATATTTGTAAATAAATTTTAGTGATAACTGTTGGTTGCATACTGTGATGTTCATCCCAGTGCATGTCCCATGGGCATGTGTAGCAGTTGTTACTGCACAGTGTTTTTAGAGTTCATCATAGGTATTTTGCACAGAAATTCACCTTACCACATTAAATAATTTTATGCTTGCCAATGCAAGAGCAGTGCTATGAAATGCATTTTCATTGGAAAAATTATTACTAAGGAGACAAAAACAAAATGTGGTAAGTAATTAACACAATGAAAGTTTGTCAAGTTGTTGTAATTAAAGGTATTGCAGCACACTGGATTTAACACAAACCAGATTGTGACACCAAGTCCAAGTCTGAAGTGATACGCGAAGTGGGTCCGTAGAATAAAAGGTGGAATTGATCGATGAAGTTCAGGTTAACAGTACAAAATTTATCTATTTATTGAGAAGCTTAGTAAGCATCAAAAAACTATAAATTTGATTTGTTCTGAACAATAAGTTACATTCATTAAACTGATTTAAATTAAATAGCTTGCTTGCTGAGCTAAATGTTACTCCAGAAGCAATAAAAAGAAAAAGTATTGATGAAACAATATTTATTTTAATTTAGCACTGTGTTCAGTGTTACACAGCACAGAACGACAAGCCAGTGCAAGCAAGTTCAGAACTACAATGTGTCAAAAAGAATCAAGATTTTATTGTATACAATTAAAACCAAATAAGAATATAAATACAATTAAAAACAATTAAGAATGAAGCCACCCTTTTGCAGAAGCCTGGTTCTTTGCCTTCTAAATACTGCTGTAACATAAAACTTGATGGTTGAATCTCTGTCTGCCGGCACATACAAGGCACAAAATATACCTCAAAAACTGACTTGAAACAGCTCGGTATTAGGAACAGAAAACAACTGTGCCTTCTATTAGTAACAGGAGCTACAGGTTAGTGCAGCCAACCAGTCCAAGTACGCTAATCATAACATACAAAATCTAGCAAGCCAGCTGTCCATTGACAACACACTCATCCAATGTCTGTATAATTATACAGCAAACGTCAAGCACTGTGGATCACCAGTTCAATATAATCTGTTATTAACACAGCACTGATGCACTGTATACAGGTAGTTGATGGATAATATAACTGCAGTTATCTAGCAGATTACAGTACCTCTTCAGAAATGAATGTTACTTGCCATGATCTATTATGCACACATTGTGGCCACAACATAGCTTTGTGTGTCACAGCCGGCCACGGTGGCCAAGCGGTTCTAGGTGCTTCAGTCCGGAACCGCGCGACTGCTACAGTCGTAGGTTCGAATCCTGCCTCAGGCATGGATGTGAGTGATGTCCTTAGGTTAGTTGGGTTTAAGTAGTTCTAAGTTCTAGGGGACTGATGACCTCAGATGTTAAGTCCCATAGTGCTCAGAGCCATTTTTTGTGTGTCACATATGGATATGAACAAACACATTAGACACACACACACACACGATGCATACCACTGGCCACTCCAGTCAGAGAGCAACAGAAATGTGTTGAATGGGAGCAACAGTCCAGAGAGGAAGGGGGGGGGGGGAGAGAGCGAGGGAGAGGGATAACAGGGTGCAGGTGGGCAGAAGAGGAATCGGTGCTGCCTGGTGGACCGTGCATGTGGCAGGAGAGAGCTGACGGTCGCCTGTCAGCCCTGTCTTACCACCTGCATGCTCCACCAGGCAACACTGATTCCTCTTCCCCAAACATGTACGCTGCTATCCCTCCCCCTTCCCCACCCTGCTCCGGATTGATGCTGCCATTCAGTGCATTTCTGTTGCTCTCTAGCTGGAGTGGCTGGTGGTAGCGGTGTGTGTGTGTGTGTGTGTGTGTGTGTGTGTGTGTGTGTGTGTGTTTTTCTCTTTCCTGAAGAAGGCTTTGACAAAAACCTTTATATATAACACTCTTTTTCATCATGCCTGTCTTCAACTCAGTGTGTCATCTTTACGGTGAGTAGCAGTCTGTCCTTTTCATTATAATTATACTGTTGATATTCCAACTTAGACTTTCCCTTGTTTGAGGTATATGGGACACAGATCACTATCAGCAAATCCGTAAACCACAGATTGCAGCACCTCAAGACTGTTCAGTTCTGTGCAGGCCCACAATAACTCCATGCTTGCAGATGGCGAAATACCAACAAGCCCACTATCAACTTATGACTTGGTTGCAGAGGTACCATGTCTGTTTTCATGGCCCTGTTCACTGCCCACAGTGCACAGCCAGATAAGCACTTCCAAACCAGAGAGACAAACTGCACTCACCAGTGGCAAAGTACAGGAATTGATGCCAACCTAGAAGGCTAAGTCAAAATAGTGCCACACTTGGAACATTCCGCCCTTAATGCAGCAACATGTCTGGGAGCCCTGAGAACTGGGGGTTAATGTGAACCCTGATTTCCTTCTCCTTAATTAGATCACTTAGCAAAATAGTGATGGAATAAGAAACCTTTCAGTCTCCAAGGAACCCTTAAATCTGCACAACTTCTTGGTCATCCATCCTGAAGGGATGCTAACACACTGAAAATTCCTAACAAAGACCTTGCCAACAAGTCGGTAAGTGTTTGACTTCTGCTCCCTATTAAAATGTGTGGCTCCCCTCTTATGAGCCTCCTGAATTTTCTTTTAGCCAAACTCTCTTTTTCAAGCAAGAGGTCATCAATAGACCATAAATTGCACGCAATCATTAACCACAGGAGCAAGTGATCCCATACTCTGTGGTTATTGCTGTGGCAGGTTATTGGGTCCAACCCAAGGTTTCCATTAATGCACTCCATGTAAAACGGATTAGGATAATGAGATATTGTTGCATGATGCACTCCCATATTGCTGGAAGCTGTGTGCGGTAAATGAAGTCACATTATCAGTTAATACAGACTGTTGAGGCTCAGAGGTACTGAAAATTGTGTGTAATTTTTGGATTGCTACATGAGCTGCTGTTAGCATAGAACAATAATTGGAAAAGTCCCATAAATGCATCAACACAAACCAAAAATAATCCTGTTTCCTGCATTTGACTTATGCAATGGGTCCACAAAACTGATATACATTCGCTGAAAAGGCCTGTCCACTGACTTGGTCACCAAATATCCTATCCTCCTCTTCTGGTCTGCATTATTGACAGCAAATCCATCGCAAATAGCTACTCTTTTACAAATGAGTAGCCCAGATGTAAAACCCACTAAATGAATTTTTTGTCGATTTTGAGTTGGGCACACTACCCAGCTGTGTTGACTCTAATTGTTATGACAGAACCTCAACAAATTCGTGGTACAATCTGTACTCTCCACTACACAGTGGTGTACTCTGACCAATTTAATGGACATTTCTGCAAAACTGAAACTCGTAGCTATCTGGCAATGAAGTAAGAATCCAGTGTATAGCAGAACTAAAGAAAATTTGTGTTAAATGCAGCACATGTTGAAGGAGCAGCAAGGAGAGTGTGCAATCCTGTGTAGTTGCACTATATACTACACTTGCCCTGTTTCCAGATTGCTCCCAGTTTCAATTTTGCAAGAATTGTCCGTTGGTGAGGATTATAAGCAACCACTGTGGGAGGTGGGGTGCTGGCAGTAAGAAATGAAATTTTCTATCAATCGTATGGTATAACAATGCCTTATTATATATGCTACCTGGTTTTTAACTTAGCTCGTCGTGCTTACTACCCCTTTAATTTTACCTCTGTGCAGAGTGTCATGTCTACTTCTCAAGACCTGTAATGGTGTCATCATGGCACTGTCTCCCCCCCCCCCCCCCCCCCCCTCCCTCCCACTCCACCCCTATGCCTCCATCACCGTTTACTGCTTCTGCATGCTTAAGCATGGGACTTTGTTTCAGATAATTCCTTCCTAGAGATGCCTGATTGCAAACATCCCTTTGGAAAATTAAGATGTAATGAGCTTACCATGAAAGACATAACAAATTAGCAAACGTTTTACCATAAAAGAATCTGTGAATGGCAGAACAGCTGCATAGCTCAAGATGTTTCTACCACGTTCCCTAAAGGAATATTCAGCGGGATGACAAAAAAAAGAGGGGTGAGGAGATTGAGAATGTTTCTGTTTGCAAAGCGACTTTTCAGCTTTTCAAGTTAAGAAATGTAGGGTTACTGGGTTGTGCCACAAAATTGTAGACCAAGATGCAGTGCTGAGATAAGAGGAGATGATAGAAGAACCAAGTTGTATGAAGAAAAGAATTTGTAAAAAGTCACATTAAAAAGTTTATCCCCTTAGAACGTCACTATTCTCAAGGAACAAACACCCAAAGAGTGTATTTAAGTAGCAAGTTGAGCATAATGAAATTGTGGATCATGTATTGAAGAGAACCATGAAAATGTTGTCAAGTACTATTACTACAGGAGTGCTACCTGTTAGACATGCTCATTGCTGGAAAATCATATTGAAGAGGAAAAATGAAGTACCAAAAAGCAGAGCCTGCAAACCCAGTCCAAATGCACAAAATGAAACCTGTCGTGTTCTGCACAATGCTGAAAGAAAATAACGAGGGTGAGTTAACTCTCAGCTGTGACTGTCAAAAGAATCTAGTACTACCAGAAGTGCCAGACCAAGTGGTCTATTATTTCCATCAAATGTACCTTTACATGTTTACAGTCTGCAACCAAAACAGACATTGTTTTTGTATACTTGGTTGGAACATGAATAAGCCAAAAGATCAAACCAAACAGCATCAATGGTTCATCACAGACTAACTCACCTAAACTTCGAAAGTGTGAAAAAACTTCTGTTGTTTTCTGATGGATGTGAAGGTCAGAATAAAAACATAAAATAATCAGCACACTACATCGATGGTTTCTTCTTGAAGCTTCTCAGAATCTAGATGATTTGTCTACTTCATAGAGAGACCTTTTACAGTTTGAAGCTGGAGAGGGAAGAGCATCCTGAAGAAAGGGAGAAGTCTCAGCAATGCAAACAGTCCAGCACCAATCACAGCAGGTGTAGAACTTCCAAAAGTCAAACTTGGAGATCTAAAAAACCTTTTGAAGCACGGCTTTGGTGAAAATTAGGCAGCCAACGACAAACTCAAATTCTACACTGAGGTTTGTGGCGAGCAGGAAGGCATTCACAGTCACTCCTGCCACTACCAGTCCTCAGAATGAGGAAGAAGCTGTAAACAATTTTGAGCTGATGAAAAGTGTTAAGGTTGATGTTACTTAAAAGCAATTTTCAGCCAGTTTCATTTTCTAGAATTTATTGTTTCTGTTTTAACTAAGATGCAACTTTCCGCCAATTTTTTCATTTTCTAAAATTTTGTTATTGTCTTACTAAGATGTGATTTGGAGCTTATTTTATTTTCTACAATATGTTGTGATATCGAAATCATGATGGTGTATATTCTTAAAAAAATACCACAGAAGATTCATGGAAATACTGGAATAGCGACAGAATCAGCCTATCACCACCATCCACAAACCACAATCTACCACCAGCTGATTGTCTCCTGGATTACTCTCATCGCACTAAAACAGACAACTCGTACCATCTGTGACCATATTCTCTGAGCCCCTAATGTTATAGATCTCAAATTTAAAGGACAAAATGCTCATTGCTCACCTGGTAATGCACTCAGTTTTTCTTGGTCTGACTAACACCCAGCTGAGCATATGATTGATAGTTTCCAGGATGAACTCAGTATTAGAGATAATATCAAAATGTCTCCATGACAAATAACATGGCTACAGCCTCCAATTCATAGAAAACTGTACCGTCCGTCTAGTTTATTTAAACCCCTTGAAACACAGATATGACCTTCTTATCCCTTATTACTCTTGCAACAAAACCACCCTATCCCTACCCCCCTGCGGGTTCGGGGGTTAGAATAGGCCCGCGGTATTCCTGCCTGTCGTAAGAGGCGACTAAAAGGAGTCTCACATGTTTCGGCCTTATGTGATGGTCCCCTCTCGGGTTTGACCTCCATCTTTCTAAATTATTCCGAAGAGCGAGCCAATTGGGGAAGGGCGCCTTACATGGTGCACTGTATCCGTCGTGCAATTAGACCTTTAGCCGTCTTTCTCGTCGTTGTAAGGGTGTCCCGCTCGTTTTCGATCTCTTGGGCGATTACCACATTGCACTCTGCAGTGTTTCTTTTAACTGCAACGACGACCTTGGCCATTTTTGCACCTAAGATCCAGCACGGTAGCCAGTCCGTTGTGGTGGGGTCGCCATGTACCCTCTTGGTTGTAGCCCCCTGACAACACAGGGATCGCTCTACTGATGCCTGCGCCGTTCACTCCCCACGTATGCCAAGGAGTAGATGCCCATCTCCCTGGGGCATCAGGACTCCCGGCAATGGCCATCCTGCCAGGTGGCCTTTGCTGTGGCTGGGTGGCGCCCGTGGGGAGGGCCCTTGGTCGGAGTAGGTGGCATCAGGGCGGATGACCCGCAATGAAGCGTGGTACATCATCTCTTGCTGGCGGCCAGCCGTCAGCAGTCTCTAAGCGTTCCAAAGCTCAATTCAAGGCTAATGTGTATGACCCCAAATCGTTCCCCTCCCTGGCCACACCATGGGAGGAACGAAGGGCTATGAATGAGAGCGAAAGATACTCGCCCCGGTATCTCGTCTGTACCAGAGCTGACGGGGAATCTTTTATGTCCGTGAAGCCTCAGTTCTTTGTAGAGCATTTAGAGGACAAGTTTGGGGAGGTGGAGGGCTTGTCCAAGATGCAGTCCGGATCGGTGTTGATAAAAACGGCATCCTCCGCCCAGTCGCGGGCCTTGCTCGCTTGTACTAAGCTGGGGGATGTCTCTGTCACTATCACGCCCCATAAGAGTCTGAACATGGTCCAGGGCATTATCTTTCACAGGGATCTGCTTTTACAGTCCGACGACGAGCTGCGCGCCAACTTGGAGCGCCGAGGTGTCCATTTCGTCCGGCGCGTCCATCGGGGTCCGAGGGATCGTCAAGTTGCCACCGGTGCCTTCATCTTGGCCTTCGAGGGTGACACGTTACCTGAGAAGGTCAAGGTGATGGTGTACCGTTGTGATGTCAAGCCGTATATCCCTCCCCCGATGCGGTGCTTCAAGTGTTGGAAGTTCGGCCACATGTCTTCACGCTGTGCGTCCGACCTCGTCTGTCGCGATTGCGGTCGACCTTCCCATCCTGATCATCCCTGTGCGCCGCCTCCAATCTGTGTGAACTGTGGTGCGCACCATCCGCCTTGCTCGCCAGACTGTCCGATTCTGCAGAAGGAGCGGAAGATCATGGAAATAAAGACTCTCGACCGCCTGACGTACACTGAGGCGAAGCGGAAATATGATCGGCTTCATCCGGTGCGCATGACAGCTTCCTATGCTGCAACTGTCACTCCTTCTACAATTCCATCCGCTCCAGTCAGCTCTCAGAGTCGAAGTCCCACACCTGCCCCCTTGATGGTGGGGGGCACTAAACCTCCTGTTGCTCCTGCTCCATCTACTTCAGGAGCAACACCCCCCCAACCATCGGGGACATCAGTCCCCCCTTCCCAGCCGGAGAAGCGTAAGACTTCTTCGGCTACTCTCGTGAGGAAGGGGTCCCTTGGGGACCTCCCTTCCCAAGTTCCGTCCGGTACAAAGGCCGACAGCCGCAAGTGGCTTAAACAACCGCCGGTCCCTGGTCGTAGGGACACACGGTCGTCGTCTGTCCCTGAGACCGACCCAGTTGCGCCCTCCCAGCCTGCGCCACCAAAGGCACAGCGCGAGAAGCAGCAGAAGAAGAAACTCCCCAAGGCTACCGACATTGCGGTGGCACCCATTCCACCGCTTCCTACAAGCTCTGCGTCTGAGGATGAGGTGGAGATTCTGGCGTCCGCTGAGGACATGGATCTCGCCAGTCCCTCGGATGCAGTAGATGGCTGTTGTCCAGATGGTGACTCCGTAGCAGCAGGGGCCCCAGAGGCGTAATCTGCCTCCCCAGTCCCTTCACGCCTTTCCCATCCATGGCTAATAACATCCTCCAGTGGAACTGCAGCGGTTTCTTCCACCATCTAGCTGAGCTCCGCCACCTTATCAGCCGTCATCCTTTCCTTTGCATTGCTCTGCAGGAAACTTGGTTTCCAGCAATGCGAACCCCCGCCGTCCGTGGCTATCGGGGTTATTTTAAGAACCGGGCAGCTTATGCAAGGGTGTCTGGTGGCGTCTGCATATATGTCCTGAACTCTCTTCACGGCGAGTTTGTGCCTCTACAAACAGCTTTAGAGGCTGTCGCTGTTCGGGTGTGGACGCCCCAGGCCATTACCGTCTGCAGTATTTACCTTCCACCTGATGGTACTGTCGCGCAGCATGTGCTGGCTGCTCTGATAGCACAACTGCCGCCACCTTTTTTGCTGCTGGGCGATTTCAATGCCCACAACCCTCTATGGGGTGGGACTGTCTCCGATGATCGTGGTCGGGCCGTGGAGCATGTGTTGGCTCAGCTCGACCTTAGCCTCTTAAACACCGGTGCTCCCACGCATTTCAGTGTGGCCCATGGCTCGTTCTCGGCCATCGATCTCTCTATTTGCAGCCCTGGACTTGTCCCATCCCTCCACTGGAGGGTGCATCCTGACCTGTGTGGTAGTGACCATTTTCCCATCTATTTGTCACTGCCACAGTGTCATTCTTCTGGGCGCTTGCCCCGCTGGGCTCTCCACAGGGCTGACTGGCCAGCTTTTACTTCCGCTGTAACCATTGCGTCTCCCCCACAGGGTGACATTGACGAGGTGGTCCGTGTTTTAACCACGTCCATCATTTCAGCGGCCGAGGCTACCATCCCCCGTTCCTCTGGCCTCCCTCGGCGGAAGGCTGTCCCCTGGTGGTCGCCGGAGATTGCTGAGGCTATTCGCGACCGTAGGCGGGCTCTCCAGCGTCATAGGCGGCACCCGTCTCTGGAGACCCTCATCGCCTTTAAGAGGCTCCGTTCCTTCGCCCGTCGTCTTATTGCACGGCGTAAGCAGGAGTGCTGGGAGAGGTACGTCTCCTCCCTGGGCTCCCGTGTCTCGTCCTTGCACGTGTGGTCCCGGATCCGGTGGATTTATGGCTCCCAGACCCCTGTGGGTGTCCCTGGGCTCTCCTTGGACGGCGCTGTCTGCACGGACGCTGCCGCCATTGCTGAACGGCTAGCCGCGCACTTTGCTCAGAGCTCTGCGACTGCCTCCTATCCCCCCGCCTTTCGCTCTCTAAAGGAGCGAGCCGAGCGGACGCCGTTCTCATTCCACACGCGTCATTATGAAACATACAATGCTCCTTTCAGCGAGAGGGAACTCCTCGCTGCCCTCGCCGATTGCCCTGATACAGCACCAGGACCAGACTGCATCCACGCGCAGATGCTGAAGCATCTCTCCAGGGACTGCCAGAGACACATGCTCACCATCTTTAACCGCATTTGGAGCGAGGGCGTGTTCCCGTCGCAATGGCGAGAGGGTCTTATTGTCCCCATCTTGAAGCCCGGTGCGGACCCACTGGCGGTGGACAGCTATCGTCCCATTACCCTCACCAACGTTTTGTGCAAATTGCTTGAACGTATGGTGGGGCGGCGTTTGTGTTGGGTCCTTGAGTCGCGCGGTCTCCTCGCTCCATCCCAGGGTGGCTTCCGTCGGGGCCGGTCTGCAGTGGACAATTTGGTGCGGCTGGAATCTGCTGTCCGTACGGCTTTTGCCCGACGTCAGCACCTTGTTGCTGTATTTTTTGATCTGCGGAAGGCGTATGACACCACATGGAGGCATCACATCCTCGCCACGTTGCATGGGTGGGGTCTTCGTGGTCGGCTCCCGGCTTTTCTTCAAAGCTTTTTATTGCGCCGCTCTTTCCGGGTGCAAGTTGGTGCCACCTCTAGTTCCTCTTATATACAGGAAAATGGGGTCCCGCAGGGCTCGGTGTTGAGCGTCTCGTTATTTCTAGTAGCCATTAATGGTCTGGCTGCAGCAGTGGGGTCGTCGGTGTCCCCTTCTTTGTATGCCGACGACTTCTGCATCTCATTTAGCTCCACGACTACGGGAGTCGCCGAACGCAGGTTGCAAGTCGCCGTTCGCAAGGCAGCATCATGGGCTCTGGCTCATGGTTTTCAGTTCTCTGCTGCCAAGACTTGGGTTATGCACTTCAGCAGGCGTCGGACGGTCCACCCTCATCCTGACCTTTACCTCGACGGCCACCTGCTTGAAGTGGTGGACACTTGCCGCTTCTTGGGACTCGTGTTTGATGCCCGGCTCACATGGGTTCCTCATGTTACTCAGCTGAAGCAAAAATGCTGGCGGCACCTCAACGCCCTCCGCTGCCTTAGCCACACGTCTTGGGGTGCAGATCGCTGCACGCTGCTGCGGTTGTACAGAGCCCTTGTGCAGTCCCGGCTTGATTATGGGAGCCTGGCCTATGGGTCTGCGTCCCCCTCAGTGTTGCAGTTGTTAGACCCCATACACCACTGTGGGGTTAGGCTTGCCACTGGCGCTTTTCGCACCAGCCCCGTGGATAGTCTACTGGTGGAGGCCGGGGTTCCCCCGCTGCGGATTCGCCGAAATCGTCTGCTCGCCGACTATGCTGTCCACGTTCATTGCTCGCCAGATCATCCCAATCGTCGCCTGCTTTTCCCTGCTATGGTCCTCCATCTGCCCGAACGGCGACCTAGGTCTGGGCTTTCCGTAGCTGTCCGTGTCCAGTCCCTGCTGTCAGAACTGGGGTCATTCCCTCTTCTGCCTCCCTTCCGGGTCCGTACACCTACGCCTCCCTGGTGTTTGTCCCGGCTGTCCGTCCATCTGGATTTGGCACAGGGACCTAAGGACTCGGTTCCGCCTGTGGCCCTCCGTCGCCGTTTTCTTGCGCTCCTCGAATCATTTCCGGGCTGTGAGCCTGTCTACACTGATGGTTCCCTGGTTGATGGTCGCACTGCCTACGCCTTTGCTCACTCTGACCATGTTGAGCAACGCTCCTTGCCGGCTGGCTGCAGTATTTTTACTGCAGAGCTGGTGGCCATCTTGCGCGCTCTTGAGCATATGCGTTTCTGCTCAGGTAGGTCCGTCGTCATCTGCAGTGACTCCCTGAGCAGCCTTCAGGCCATCGACCGCTGCTATCCCTCCTCTCCTCTGGTGTCCTCCATTCAGGAGGCTGTTTCCGCCATTGCCCGTTCTGGTGGTTCAGTGGTCCTGGTTTGGACGCCCGGTCATGTTGGCATTCCAGGGAACGAACGTGTAGACAGGCTGGCCAAAGGGGCGATCGACGCCCCGGCTTTGGAGATCGGCCTTACGGCTCGCGACCAGCAGCTGGTGTTGCGCCGTAAGCTGATTGGGATGTGGGCTGCTGAGTGGCGTGGCATGACAGCCCCGAATAAACTGCGGGCTGTCAAGGAGATGACCGATGTGTGGCGTTCCTCCCTGCGGGCTTCTCGCAGGGACTCGGTAGTCCTGTGTCGGCTGCGCGTCGGCCATACATACCTGACGCACGGCCATCTGTTGCGTCGGGAGGATCCCCCCTTGTGTCGGTGTGGGTCCCGGCTGACGGTCGGCCACATTTTGCTGGAGTGTCCTCGACTGCGCACACTCCGGCAATCTTTTAATCTCCCGGGCACTTTAGCTTTGGTTTTATCCGACGATGCCTCCATGGCTGACACTGTTTTACATTTTATCCGTAGTAGTCCTTTTTATGGTTCGATTTAGGGAAGTCCTGAGCCTTTCCCTTTCTGTGTCTTTTGTCCTTGTGTCTGTTGCTGTTCTGGTGTGCCGTCAGATGGTTGACTCTTTCCCTTTTTTTTTCTCATGGTCAGTCAACCAGTCTCCGGCCTTCCTCCTTTCTTCTGTTTCTTTCTGTCTGGTGTTCCTCTGTCCTGTTCTTGTCTGTAGTGTTTCTTGCTGCATTTGTGTTCTTTTATCGCCTGGGGGGACGTCTCCTCCCCCTTTGGTTTTTGTCTGCCTCGTAGATTTTCGGCTCGCCTGATTTTGGAATGGGGGACTGATGACCTTCGCTGCTTAGTCCCCCTTAAACATACCAACAACCAACAACCAACCACCCTATCCTTAGAGCCAACACACCCGTCTGTAGAAAGCATTCTGTGTTGAAGTTCAGTAATGCTAATATCAGGGCTGACTTCAGTGTGCTTACCGCCAAAAATGAGGCTTCCTGGAAAGACCCCCAAAGAAATTACATCCTTTCAGTGTAACTTGTTAAATGGAGCTGCATTCTCCATGAAACCAGTAATGAACTTCCTAAAAAAATAAATAAATAAATAAATAAATGAAAAAAATGAAAAAAAAAAAAAAATGCAATGCTGACAAGCCTGGCTTGACATTTTGCAATAGTGGGAATTGCTTATTAATATAAATTCCTTCACCTAGCAACTTATTAGAGGAATTTTCAAATACAAATTTAATAATGTACTGCTTGACACAGTGATGTTGCTTAAATATCTTGGTGTAACATCACAAAATGATATTAAATGGAATGAGCATGAAAGGACTATAGTAGGGAAAGTGAATGGTTGACTTCAGTTTATTGGTAGAATTTTAGGAAAGTGTGGTTCATATGTCAAGGAGACTGCATATAGAACACAAGTGCAACCTATTCTTGATCACTGCTAGAGTGTTTGAGATGCCCACCAAGTTAGATTGAAAGAAGGCACTGAAGCAATTCAGAGGCAGGCTACTAGATATGTTACTGGTAGGTTTGATCAACTTGCAAGTATTATGGAGATGTTTTGTGAATTCAGGTCAGTCTCCCTGGAGGTAAGAGAACTTTCTCTTCATGGAATGCTATTGAGAAATTTAGAGAACAACCATTTGAAGCTGATTACAGAATGATTCTACTGCCGCCAATATATGTTTTGCATAAGGACCTCAAAGATAAGAGAAATTAAAGTTCATATGGAGGTGTATAGGCAGTCATTTTTCCCTTGCTCTATTTGTGACTGGAACAGGAAAGGAAGTGACTGGAAGTAATATAAGGTGCAGTATACCATGAACGATATGATGGCTTGTGGAATATATATGTGGATTAACTGTAAATCCCACTGTTTTTTAATCATTCAAAAAACCTTCTGCAAATGCTGCATATGTGACTGGGCTGAGCTATGTACCACCAAATCCTCGAGAGGATAGCAGCACTTGTTGCCAACACAAAATGGACATGGTTAAATTCAAGCAAGTTCTAGTCTGTCACAAAGGCCATAGGCTTTGAATCTTCACATAAAGACATCTGATTATAAGCTTGATTAAGATCTGAGGTGGCAAATGCCTGCACTCTCTTAAACCACCAGAAAAATGAATACAAATCTGGCAACTGCACTGGTCTCAGTGCTATCTTTTTATTTAGTTCACGGTAGTCCACTACGGAGCAGTGCTTGCCATTTTATTTAGGCGCCAAGAATATTTTAGTAGCATATGGAGATTTAAATGGTGCGGTTAAATCTTAATTTCCACATGTTGTCTTAATACTTTCATTCTCAGTGGTGACAGTCTTTAGGATGGCATCTTGATCAGAACCTGATCACTTAATGCAATATGATATTCTAATACTCTGGTGAACTCGGAGCATCTGACTTTCCAGACTACCTGCTTCCGCACTGGGTTTATCATATGCCTCTGTAATCATCCCCCCACCCCACACACACACACCACCCCACCCATGCCGCAAAAACTGAATTGGCACCTGCAGCGATAATTCTTGGTTTCGGCTCTCCTTCCCACACATTCCGTCCTTATAGGCTTGCCACAATTCCAACACATTATCTGAGATGAACGCCATTGTGAATTACCAGTTCCTTGGCATGCTTCTCTATAAAAGTTTTGTTCTCCTGTCTAACTCTTTACACTCCCAAGCTCTTCCTGTCACGCTTAGTTATACCAGTGCAAATCCAGAAATTCCATTGTGTGTATTTGCTGTAGTACCCCATCTAATTGCACAAATGTCTTAGGGATCTGGAGTCCAGAAACAGACCCCTGTGGTTGTCATGATTAAACCAAGTAGGGTGTGGTGAGAAGGATCCGATCACATTAGAGAGGGTGAAGAAAACATTATTCGCAACAAAACATTCAATAATCAGAAGTATGGGATTGTCTTCCCCAGGTGGTGGCAACCTCTGCTATGTTGCGAAAGGCTCATGTGGCAGCCATTATGTCACAGCTCAGTTGATGGCCCCAAGGTGCCAACTGATGCAGCTCTCACTGGCCAGCAGTGGACAGCAGCCTCCATGGGCCAATCTTTAACGTGCTTTCATTGAGGTTGTGCACCCAAGAAACTTACCCTCCAGCTCAGCCTGAGGAAGTCTTCATCATGTAGAGTTTGACCTGCAGCCTCCAGTTTGGAGACAGAGGCCTGCAGCATCAATTTTAGCTGCAGGAATGGGGTGATCAGCAGCATGGCTCCATCTCACAATGATGAATGGCCTACAGGTTCCTGGCCCTGCTGGTCAACCTGCAGTAGGCCAGCAGATAGATGGTGGTCTCTGCACCCCATCAGCGAAGAGTCGTTAGTTGGAGCTGCAGCTTGCATTTGCAGAGTCTCTCCAGCAAGACTCATAACTTCATAGATGATTGTAGACAATTAGGCATGCAGGAGGTTGACTGGCATAGCCTCGCCTGTACCAGACGATAGCTGCACCTGAGAGTGAGATTAAGAAAGGTGTAATATTTATGCTGGAACATTGACATCACGTGTATTAGTGACATCATGTGTACTAGTTTTCTCGTGTGGTCAGTTCTCGCAGAGGCTTCAGACGTAGTAACTTCATCTTTCAGGCAGTGGCTGAATAGTTGTTGCTGTGTTATAACTGGGCTTTCTTGTGGCACTCTGCTCTGTCACCAGTATCACAATATCTGTCTGTTGCCATGATGCCATTGTGCCTAACTTGTGGACTCGGGTGCCAAGCTGGTCCCACATATTGCAGTCACTTCTGTGTTTGCCTTGGTCTGCACAACATTGCCTCCTAGCTGACAGTTTGCTGATCAGTGACTCGGACGACTTGTCTTCTGGTGTAACCAGTGAAGAACATTGACAAATTTTTAGTGATTGTGTTACAGTCTCACCACCCACATTTCACAGTAACATTTATACATTGCTCAACATAGTTATCCTTCCATACAAATAAAACTGAATCTCATGATTTCTTGGGCTGACACCTAATTCATAAGCATTATAGTCTGTGTCCAACTCCTTGAGTTAAGCACCTGATCCTTATCAAAGCTATTCCGTATTTGCTGATACAAATTTCATATAATTAGAAGTTTATGTAACTGTATATACATAACCTCTTACTATTCCCTCAGTTTATTTATAAACCAGCCAACTTGTATTTGATGTACAGGTAAATGTGACTGATATGCTTACTTTTACTCTAAACAGGAGTAGATTACACAAATTGCAATCAGAACCAGTACAATGTTGGTCGATGTTTCGCTTGTAGTGGTGATATTGTGAGATTGTCTATTGTGATATTCCAGTATGTGTCAGAGCATTTACTCTGCCATAATTCTCCCTTCCTGCGTTGCTACTAGGTTATTGAGTGAGTGTGGGATGTCCCAGTTTAGGGTCTTATTCAGGAAGGTTAAGTTTTGAATAGGCAGCACTTCTAGTGGCTTCTCGGGCCAGTACAACATAGGGTAAGCTGTGTCCGCTTGAGTGTGGTTATACCAGTGACTGTAACTGGTAGACAAAAGTCGTTTCTGCTATGTCACAAACTATACCATTTATTGGTATTCCGTTGTTTCATAGCTCTGTACTAGCCATTAAATCCAGTGTATGTCCACTCTGGAATTTTGGACGTGGCATTAACGCTTCTCTTTCACATTCACTTGCTTCAGCTTGCCCCGTACTTTGCATTTTCATATACCAGTCTATATTATCCTGTAATATTTCTATCACTGACACAAATTCCATATAATTAAAAGTTTGTCTATCAGTTTATACACAACCTTTTACTATTCCCTATCTTTATTTCCAAAACAATCAGTGAGTGTCTGGTGCACAGTTTTTGTTGGCATCTGTATCATATATTACTTTCCCTCTGACTTTCCCAATAAATCTTGCAATGTCACAAAAGCGAGGCTCTCCCTTTGTTCCAAACTTCCTTAGTTTGTACCTGTACCCATTTCCCTGCTATTTCTCACCTCACTGGTTACCGTATTTACTCGAATTTAAGCCGCACTTTTTTTCCGGTTTTCGTAATCCAAAAAACCGCCTGCGGCTTAGAATCGAGTGCAAAGGAAGCGGAAGTTATGAAAAATGTTGGTACGTGCCGCCACAACTAACTTCTGCCGTCGAATATATGTAGCTCTACGCATGCATGCTTTGTAGGCACAAACATAAATACTGGCGCCAAAACCTCTGCGTCAGTAAATAAATTTTAAAAAAAGTGGAAGACGAGCTTTTTTTCTCCGCCGCGAGTTTCGACCACTGCATTTTCATACATTATCCAACGAAGTAAATACAAATTCCGTATTGTTCATCTTCGAATGTAGCACAATTTCAGTGTACTACGAAAATCTGACTGGCAAGACTATTTGGGATGTTTGTCAATATGGCCAACTCTACGTTCTGAATTTTTTCCTATCTGTGAGAAGAGATGGTTGCTAATAGGAACCTGATGAAATTTGAATCACATACAGTATTCTCTTCACCATAAGAATAATACGAATATAAACATTTTGCCATGTATTCTTTCGTGTTTGCTGCTATCTCATATAAATCCTGTCTGCCTAATAAACTACGAAACTAGAGTGAGACAACAGCAAACGCGGAAGAATATACGTATCGTGTCATGTTTATATTCGTATTATTCTTATGCCTAATAGTGATACTGTCAGAAATGAAGCACGGCAAGTGACTAGATTTTTAAATCTAAGATGACTCTAATTTCTGTGCAGAATTTGATGTAATAAAGAAGCGGCCGCAAAGATTTTCAAACGGAGAAAAATTTTCGCCTAATTCTCGTTCAGAACATGTTCTATCATACGCAGTCTATTATTTGATTCTTGCTGATCATTATCAAAGAAAGCAGCAGTGTAAGTAACAACAAATAGCAGTCTCTTGCCATTGTTTCGCTAATGAGACGATTCCTCTCTCTTTTTAAATGTACGCGGCGGTAGCGCGCACAAAAGCAAGCCATGCCGCGAGCCGCGACAGGCCGTAAACACGCACCATCAGCATGCGACAAACAATGCATGACACAATGCAGTAATGCATTTTCAGCTTAGAGTGACGCAAACACCTATAACAAAGTTAACGGCACTTATCAGATCAAAGCAAAATAAGCAATCGACTCAAACCAGACGAAGCACGTGAAAAAGGAAGGGTACCCGTATAAATACGGACGGAGCGCCTGACGCATTACCTACGTGGTAAAGCTTAACTGCTAAGCTTACGACTCGAACCAGACTACTGTAGCTGTCTCGTCATTCATTCGACCTAAATTGTCTCAAATTACAATGGACCAAATTTGTTTCGATTTGGAGGTGCGGCCTAAAACTTTTCTCTCCCCTTGAATTTCGAGTCTCAAATTTCAGGTGCGACTTAAATTCGGGAAATTTTTTTTCCTTTATTTCGAGTCTCATTTTTCAAGTGCGGCTTAGATTCGAGTGCGTCTTAGATTCGAGTAAATACGGTAAGGATGTACCGAAAAGCTCTGATAATGTCACTTTCCTGGCTGCTATTGGAAATTGAATTAATACATGTAATCTGGCATCATCAATTCTCATTTCCACTGTGGACACATGATAGAATAGTGCCAAGTTTCTTTCAGTTAGTTGTGTGCCGTTACTCTGGGATAAATTCCTTTACCCCTTCGCATTGTCTAGTTAAGAATTGCTGGGGTGATAATTGTGTAGAACTTACTTGCCCGTTCATGGTGTGGTGTATTGCCTCTTGTAACATAGTTACCTCCACCCTTGTGTCATTCAGACTGTCTGTCTTGGAGCAACCTTACCACAGTTAATTCTTCTGTCCATCGTGTTCAGTCAGTTTTGTGCTGCTTCTAAGTATCTATTCAAAACCCATACAGTATCTCATGTACTTTGCATTAGTTCAGCAGTTAATTCTCATACTATACCTTAATATGTGGTATGAACAAAGAAAGAAAAGTAAACAGACACCTAAAACATACTATGAATAGAATGACAACAAAAATACACCCCAATAATTTAAATAAAAACAAATGCAGTAAAATATAATTGAATGGTAATCTGAAACCCTATCTATCGACACGGTCAAAGTGCATGTCAGATGTACTTTATTCACATGGTACTTTATTCACAAGGTACTTTATTCACAAGGTACTTTATTCACAAGGTACTTTATTCACAAGGTACTTTATTCACAAGGTACTTTATTCACAAGGTAATTTATTCACAAGGTAATTTATTCACAAGGTAATTTATTCACAAGGTAATTTATTCACAAGGTACTTTATTCACAAGTAGTCTGTCCTCCTTCGTGATCCTATATTTCATATTCTATACTGCAGACAGTGATTATGTTTGTGGCAAGGCAGACACAGCTCCTTTCATGGCTTAATTCACCCAACATGGATAACTAATCAAAGTTTTTGTTGGTGTCTGTATCATAAATTGGCAGGTAATGTCATTTCTAGTACTCAGTCAGGTCTGTGGTATTGTGTCGTGAGTTTCTGTGTTATACCATTAGGTATGTGTGGGTTTGTCACCAACACCCATTGGCCAACCCTACATTGTTGCAACTTCCCCATGTGTTGTCCTATCTGCTCCTGGTGTCCTGAAGCCTTTGTGTTTGTCTATTTCACTTGTTGTCAAACCTTTTGCAAGCTTGTTGTGAATTTTGTCACCAATCCGGTATTAGTTCCCATTTTTTTGTTTCATCACTTCGAAACATGAAGACATATTTCTCCCATACTACTGTGTGGGAGAAAAATGTATAATAAACACATAATATAATGTGGGTAGCAAAAGACTGGTAGCCGTGTGAATTTTAAAATAGTATGCAGTAGTCACATAGCTTAGGTACACATTCCAGTTGTCATTACTATTAACATACTAGCTCAACAACTTCAAAATCATGCTATGAACTGGTTATGTTCTTCTATTGGCTTGAAGGCGAAAATGGCAAATCTGCAACTAGCAAATGCGGAGCAGTCGACACAATTTCTAATCAAATTCAACATACAATGAGTGCTCTGATCTGTGATTACTGTATCTGAAACACCTAATGTGAGCCACCAGTCATTCACCATTCCTTGGGAAACTGTTCCCACTTGTTGGTCAGGGATTGCAGTCATCACAATATGTCGTGAGAAATGGTCTAGTATGGTCAATATGTAGATATTTCCTGCTGTGTCTTATTAAAAGGGGCTAAAACATGAAAATGGCTGAGACACATCTGGTAGCCTTTTGTTATACAGTTACTTACATATTACTTGACATCTTTATTCCTGGTAATCCACCAAACTTTCCTGGCAACTCATTTATCAGCTGCTTTTTGCCCACCATGGCCTTCCATGACATAAAGATGGTGATGTGCTTGTTTCAAACTTCATCCCAAAACACTGCAGGTACACCAGTCTTAGTCCAAACTTTATTGTTCGCGCAATAAACCATCATGCTTGACAAACTGCAGTTGCGACTTGAATATCTGACAGTCTGTGTCAGCTGCCTGATCCTTTCGCTACTCAGCAATTGTTCTTCCCAGTGTTTACAGGACTGCAATATTCCTACTCGAACAATCTGCATTCGTGTTCCTCTTTCCCAGCTTGTGCACTACTTCATAATCAAATCTACTAAATCATAGGCATGTTCTCTATCATCCGTACTCTGGTTAAGCACACATCCTACTGCTGTATTTATTGCATTGGAAGACAGAATGAATTCTGTTTTGAAGATTGGAAATATCAAAATTGGACCTGATGTCAAATCTGCTATCAACATCTTAAATGCTGTTTGACAATCAGTAGACAATTCAAATTTTTCTTCTTTCCGTAACAAACAATTCAAAGGTTCGGCAATTTCAGCAAAGTTTTTCACAAATTTACAATAATAATTACACAGACCCAAATAAGATTGCAATTGTTTAACTGTTTGCTGATATTAATCGTGTATCTCTTCTCACTTTTCCTGACTAATTCCTTGCCCAAGATAATTTACTTCTGTTGCTGCAAAATGACATTTATCAATGCTGAGTTTTACTCGTGCTGTCCTTAGTCTTTTGAACACTTTCTCCTGCCATTGCACATGCTGTTCCATGTCCTTTGAAAAGATGATGGTGTCATCCAGATACACTACAAAGTGCATAGGCTCCAATTTTCTAAGTGCCCTATCCGATAATCCTTCAAAAGTGGTGGTCACACTCTTGAGTCTGAATGGCATTTGATGGTACTAAAAATGACCCCTGCAGATGGTAAAAGGTGTCTTCTGCTGATCATCTAGTTATACCTCCAGTTGATGATACTCATGCTTTAAATCCATGGTGGAGAAATATTAACATTGACCCAAGTTCTCAAGAGTATCCGTTATGTTTGGTGTGAGATATGCATCAGTGATTGTTCATACATCAAGAAATGTAAAATGTGTATTTCCTAGTGCCATCTGGTGACTTCTTGGGACCAAATGGACAACATCCAAATTAGCAGTCATCAGATCCTTCAGCAGAATCACTTCATCCATCCAAAACTTTTGACACTGACTGGGACTATAAAATCTCCATTCATGTCACTGACATGTACTGTATTTATGCATACAGAAAAGGGGGACTTACCCAATTCCTCATTGGTTTCGAATGCCTTTACACCGCAGCAAGTCTGTACCTATTAACTTCTCTGCACCTTGTGATACTGTATTGTGTGAATTGGTCTTAAGTGCTTGTGTCCGTAGTCATGACTGGTGAACCTTGGTGGCATCATGACACTTGCAGTTGTTGTCTCTAGAGGAACCAATGTGCATCTCCTCCCACCTCCTAATCCCCCGCTCTATGTGCTGTGGAAGGTCATTTGTTGTATAACATTTAACAGAGAATTTGTCACTCTCTGCACACAACCTATACCTTAGAGACCTCGGTCTCTTTCTGCCCAAGAGATCCAGACTTTCAACTGACACAAGCCACTGTGTTTAGGTTCCTTCCTGTCCCCTTTACCTAAGGGTAAATCCATACCAAGTGGTCCAAGAAAAAAATAATTGGTTGCTTGACCATATCAGAAAAAAAATTATATTTGCTGGGTGAATTTTGCGATGTTTAGTAGTCACAAAAATATTTTAAACAAAATTTATTGTTTATTATTTTGAAATGGCGGCCATATTTGTTACAGGCCGCATCCGTTTTTTCGTATTTGCAAGCATCTACGTTTTTTACAATTATTCAATAGTGGATTTTCCTAAGCCTTTCAGATAAAATGCATTTAGTTTAACACACTCTGGGCTACAAATTAACATCATTATCACTTAGCTGAATGTATTCTTTAATAAATTTTTAATAGTTCATAGTTATCAGCCACAAATTAAAAAAAACACAATTTTTGAACAGTAGTTTTACAAAGAAAGATTAATTTCTCAGCTTTAATGTATTTTCTGTTATTACACTGTATAGTATAGTTACTTTCTATAGAGCATCAATGGTGAACAGCTTACACTTAAAAAATTGATTTTTTTTTTTAGTTTTTCCATTTTGTTGCCTGCAATATCTTTGTTGGGGGACCAAATAAAAATCTGAAAATTTGACAGTTAATAGACCTTTATGATATCAAACTTCAGTATAAATTTCAACTTTGAGATTACAAACAAAATAAAAAATACGTTTTTTAACATCTGTGATATCTAGGCTTATATCAGTAACAGTACACAATTTAATCATATCTATGATTAGTTACTTTTTAAAAATTGAAAATAAGCCTGCTAATTACATTATATAGTTCTCTTGTTATTCGTTTTTAGTACATCGCTCATTGAACATTTGAGAAATTTGTTCACTCAGTTTGGGTGTTAAATTATAAGTTCGCCCAGTCACAGTTGTAAATGCTATGGGAGACAGCTTCCTTAATACATTTTTAAGTGGCATCCAAACTTGATCCTCCTCATTTAAAAAAAAAAATCCTTGGTCCTGGAGGGTGATAAAATACAACATTTACATCTTGGTTTGGAAAGTCGGTATTATCAACTTTGCCAATCCACCACTGTTTATTGTAAACACAAGCCACTATGTCTTATTTTGAAGAACCAATTGTACAGGTTTTTCACACCGATGAAGTTAACTATCAGGCGAAGTTGATGTGATCTTAAACTTCAGTAAGTTGTGTGAATGGGGTACAAAAGAATGAAAAGATTGAGTGCCTTTAATCTTCTGACAGGTGTTGTACCTTTCCTTCAAGACACTGTCATAGACTTCTCGTATTTCCTCACATTGTACAAAAACGTAGGTAATTCCTTTGATATGTTTTTTACAGAATTCAAACATTTCTTGAGGTGTTACATAATTGTCATCGGTCTGCTGCAGACTTGCTTTTGTGACAGCTCGCTTGTTGTACCCCCGACACCATCAGAAGCATTCTTCCCATGGCATGAAATGAAAAAGTGCCATTGTACATCAAACCCAAAATCTTCTTTATGAAAGGACATATATATATATATATATAGTGTATATTGACTTGCTGCCCCATCCAAAAATTAAATCAGTTTAATTAATTATTTAATGTAGTTTGTTAATTTTGGTTGAAAAATGTGCACTGCTGCAGTGTTGTGTTCAAGGTAGTCACTTACGACACAAAAGCTGTGGCTCATTACTTTATTTTCATCTTTATAGTAGAATACAAATGGATGAACTGTGACCTGTTTGTTTACCCAGTGGTGCCCTTGTACTTCATCTTGAACAACAAAGGAATAATTTTCTGAAAAGTAAGCAAGAACTAAGCATTCATCAGCTGCCAAGGTTTGCTTTTTGTCTTTCAAAAATTTACTTTGAGCTTTTGCAATAAAATGATGCAGTTTCAGATTTTCAAGGTTAGCCACGAATACTTCAAAAAACTCTTCTCGCGAGTTTGACTGTCAGCATTTCAGTTCTGTCTTGTGTCACCCATTGTTCGTGTTTTATATTGTCAGGCATCAAATTGTCTTCTTCGGACTCTTCAGACATGTCAAGTAAGGCTTGTTTGCCTGGACAATCTTCACATTTTCCCTTGATCATACAATTGTAACCGTCAATATTGCATACAATAACTTCGAAAAGGTCTTTATAGTCAGCTGTAAGATTGTCCCCATCTATCATTGACTGTACATTCTGATGATACAAACCAACATAAACATTATGGGTGCCAGATGCCCCTGCAACAATATACTATCTTGGTCTCAACTCGCAAAACTTTGATCTTCCAATTTTAATGTCAGGATTTTCTTTTTTAAATTCAGTGACTAGTTCATTTAACTTACATAGTATTAACCTTTCTTGTGTTTGAATCTTAGAACCATTTTCTTTCACAGAAAGTCTTTTTTGCCAGACACCAAGTGGCTGTTATTGTCATCGTCATAATACTCAACAACTCTATTGATTATGTTTTCATCTACCAAATTAGATGCACTTTTCTTTTGTAATGCTGGTATAATTGCCTTGTTAACTTAACAAGATGTTCTGACACATTAAATTCATCACTAACTTTTCCTCGACTCCAAGAATTCGGCAGTAAACTGATAATCTTAATTTTATCCTCTTTGTTTGAAGTACTGCTTTTAGTTTTTAGTTTTTCTATCAAATTGTCATATTTGGTTGGTGAAGTTTTAGAACTTCCATCTGTTTCAGTACAAATTGTATTTTGAACTGAAACTTCCAAATTCTTTTTGAATGTAGCTGCCACTTTCTCAGTTTCTGTATTCCAGGCACTCGTTTTTTTTATCTTGACTTAGTTTTCTAATTTTACTAGCAGGTGATATACCCAGGATTTCACAAGCTGTATGTACTTTTTCAATGGTTGCTGACAAGTCACAAAATTCTGCATCTAAGGTTTCACTATCCTTTCTCTTGTGAATATCTTAGAATAACATGTTGGACACAATGATTTTCCTGGTATGAGATTGACAAAAGGGCTTTTATTTGTAGAATAATGATGAAATGTTATTTCTCATAGACCTTTTGTTATAGGTTTCGTATGTTTCTCAGAAGGGTCCATGCAAGACTGACCAAAAAGATGATGAAATTTTTTAAGTATTTCATTTCATGGTACTTGGATGTTGATATGACCTCTGGGCCGACTCGTAAGTAAAAAAGTCTTTGATTACAGTAATGTCTTTAGGATACACTCCATACACACTTTCATGACGTGCTTCATTAATAAAACACCAACAGAACACTGGGACACCATTTTTCAACTGCATGCTTCAAAAACTTCTAGCTAAATAAGTGTGAGTAGACACTTGTTAGTGTAAGGGGGAAGACAACAATCAGACTTGTATAGGCTTGCAGATGCAATAGTTAGCCTCCTGAAACAATTACCACAGCATTTTTTTGACAAATAATCATTAGCTAGTGTGATGTGGTGTGTTACATTATGCAAGTGGTATACTTTATTTGATTAGCCTGCCAGATATCGCAGATGTTAAAAAACGTATTTTTGACTCGTGTTTGTAGCCTTTTTTTCCATAACTTCCAATTGAATCTCAAAGTTGAAATTTATACTGAAGTTTGATATCATAAATGTCTATTAAGTGTGAAATTTTCAGATTTTTATTTGGTCCTCCGACAAAGATATTGCAGGCCACAAAATGGAAAAATTAAAAAATAAAATCAATTTTTAAAAATAGTGTATTTTTTAAGTGTAAGCTGCTCACCATTGATACTCTATAAAAAGTAACTATACTGTACAGTCTAATAGCAGAAAAAATGTTAAAGCTGAGAAATTGATCTTTCTTTGTAAAACTACTTTCAAAAATTGAGTTTTTTTAATTTGTGGCTGATAACTTTGAACTATTACAAATTATTTAAATAATACATTCTGCTAAGTGATAATGATGTTAATTTGTAACCCAGAGTGTGTTGAACTAAATGCATTTTATCTAAAAGGCTTAGGAAAATCCACTATTGAATAATTGTAAAAAATGTAGATGCTTGCAAATACGAAAAAACGCATGCGGCCTGTAACAAATATGGCAGCCATTTCAAAATAATAAACAATAATTTTAAAAAAAATATTTTTGTAACTACTAAACATTGGGGAATTCACCCAGAAAATATAAAATTTTTCTGAGATGGTCAAGCAACCGGTGCTGGTCTGCTTGGTATGGATTGATCCCTAACAAGTAGCATTTTATCTCTGCATACATTTTTGCATTCTCATGTTCTGTTGGAATGCTGTCCAATGGATGAGCCACACTGTCACCATTTGATGAGTAATTATTCGGACATACCCTGTCCTGAATTTTCTTTTGGCAATCACATGCATTGTGGCACACCTACACCTCCCCACCTTCATAACATTCTGGTTCATGACACTGCAGCCTGATGTGGGGTCGAATGCCCACACCTGTGACACTTTGTGTCAAAGGGGGAAACACCCCAGTCACTCTGCCTCTGTGTAGCAATGTTGATTTCCTCTATTTGCATGGCAACTGTAATGGCAGCAGATAAATCACCTTGGTTGTCAATTCTGACTCTCCTTGACCTAGTAGTAGAAATATGCCCTACAAATACATGAAAACCCCTTTTTTCTGCCTCATGGAGGATGACTCTGTAGGCCACAACATTGTGTGTTAACCTGTCTATTAGCACATTCTGTTCCCTAATTCAGTCAGGGAATGACCCCACTGATTCACCATGTTTCTGTGCAGTTCTGCTTATGGTAGTGCTGGACGAGATTGTTAGACAACTTGCCAAACTTACAGGCCGCACTAAGTCTCTTGGCATGTAACATATGTTTTGAATTGCCAACTAACCACAATTTAGCCATATTCAAGGCCATTTCCTTCAAACATTATTCCAATTTGGTGGCAGATTTCACATCAGCAATAAAATTACACTCCTGGAAATGGAAAAAAGAACACATTGACACCGGTGTGTCAGACCCACCATACTTGCTCCGGACACTGCGAGAGGGCTGTACAAGCAATGATCACATGCACGGCACAGCGGACACACCAGGAACCGCGGTGTTGGCCGTCGAATGGCGCTAGCTGCGCAGCATTTGTGCACCGCCGCCGTCAGTGTCAGCCAGTTTGCCGTGGCATACGGAGCTCCATCGCAGTCTTTAACACTGGTAGCATGCCGCGACAGCATGGACGTGAACCGTATGTGCAGTTGACGGACTTTGAGCGAGGGCGTATAGTGGGCATGCGGGAGGCCGGGTGCACGTACCGCCGAATTGCTCAACACGTGGGGCGTGAGGTCTTCACAGTACATCGATGTTGTTGCCAGTGGTCGGCGAAAGGTGCACGTGCCCGTCTACCTGGGACCGGACCGCAGCGACGCACGGATGCACGCCAAGACCGTAGGATCCTACGCAGTGCCGTAGGGGACCGCACCGCCACTTCCCAGCAAATTAGGGACACTGTTGCTCCTGGGGTATCGGCAAGGACCATTCGCAACCGTCTCCATGAAGCTGGGCTACGGTCCCGCACACCATTAGGCCGTCTTCCGCTCACGCCCCAACATCGTGCAGCCCGCCTCCAGTGGTGTCGCGACAGGCGTGAATGGAGGGACGAATGGAGACGTGTCGTCTTCAGCGATGAGAGTCGCTTCTGCCTTGGTGCCAATGATGGTCGTATGCGTGTTTGGCGCCGTGCAGGTGAGCGCCACAATCAGGACTGCATACGACCGAGGCACACAGGGCCAACACCCGGCATCATGGTGTGGGGAGCGATCTCCTACACTGGCCGTACACCACTGGTGATCGTCGAGGGGACACTGAATAGTGCACGGTACATCCAAACCGTCATCGAACCCATCGTTCTACCATTCCTAGACCAGCAAGGGAACTTGGTGTTCCAACAGGACAATGCACGTCCGCATGTATCCCGTGCCACCCAACGTGCTCTAGAAGGTGTAAGTCAACTACCCTGGCCAGCAAGATCTCCGGATCTGTCCCCCATTGAGCATGTTTGGGACTGGATGAAGCGTCGTCTCACGCGGTCTGCACGTCCAGCACGAACGCTGGTCCAACTGAGGCGCCAGGTGGAAATGGCATGGCAAGCCGTTCCACAGGACTACATCCAGCATCTCTACGATTGTCTCCATGGGAGAATAGCAGCCTGCATTGCTGCGAGAGGTGGATATACACTGTACTAGTGCCGACATTGTGCATGCTCTGTTGCCTGTGTCTATGTGCCTGTGGTTCTGTCAGTGTGATCATGTGATGTATCTGACCCCAGGAATGTGTCAATAAAGTTTCCCCTTCCTGGGACAATAAATTCACGGTGTTCTTATTTCAATTTCCAGGAGTGTAGATACGTCTTCAGTTGCTTTTCATGAAAATGGCTTTATAAGGTTAGCTGCCTTAGGATGTATGGAAGGAATGGGTACCATCAACAGTTTTGGTCTTCTCCAAATCAGATCATATTTGTCCACCAGCAGCTTCGCATTTCTCTGCCCTTTTACACAATGCCTTGTTGTCCTGTTTTTGTAGGGCTGTAGTATTTGGAATCATTAATAGGTGCTGCCTGTGTGTCTTGCATTTGTACAACCTCCATCTGCTGTTATACAAGAAAAATACAGAAACAGTACACCCAATAAATAAATAAATAAATAAATAAATGCGAACAAACTGCAGCTACTCTTTGTGCCTTATCATGCCCTAACAGGACTCTGAGCACTGCTGTGCCTCATGACCAAAGCACCTACATGTACTACACATAACTGACACAGCTTGACACATGGCAAGTCATACCCAGATAAATTTTTCTAATACTGACATCTCACTGGCCCCAGAAAACATACCTAGTATTTTCATAATATAAAGACAAATCTGCAATTAGTACTACAAAAAAAACAGTCCAAAGTTGCAAATTTCACTTTCACTCGTTGATGAGTTTTGGACTGGGACCCATTTTCAACTCATCGTAACATAGTGAAATATGGTATTCCCGAAAATGCAAAAACCATTTCGAAACTGTGCAAACAGTTACATTGCGTGCAGTTATCTGTATATGTAGCTGGTCATCAAGTGAATAAAAAAATGCAATATACAGCTTTGTACTGGGTTTTGGTTGTATTAATTAACAGAAGTTGCCAACAGGCTTGCCACAATGGTAACATCAGTTCCCATCAGATCACCGAAGGTAAGTGCTGTCGGGCTGGGTTAGCACTTGGATGGGTGACCATCTGGTCTGCCAAGCACTTTTGGCAATCAGGGTGCACTCAGCCGTTGTGAGGCAAACTGAGGAGCTTCTTGATTGAGAAGTAGCAGCTCCGGCCTCCTAAAGTGACATAAAGCTGAAAGAGCGGTGTACGGACCACATGCCGCTCCATATCCGTATCCAGTGACGCCTGTGGGCTGAGGATGATATGGCGGCCAGGCGGTACCATTGGTCCTTGCAAGGCCTATTCGGACGGAGTTGGATTAACAGAAGTTGCTGACCCACAGCTATTCCAGGATGCTGGAAGTTAGCAAATCTGCAGATTCTTGTGACCTAACAGTTGACATTTTTAATGTACTGTGGAGGTCCTTATGATTCGACATGCTCGCTACCAAAGACACAAGAAGGGGGAGGCCAACAACTACCAGTTACTCACCACAAGGCATCATTGCAAACTGCAGTCTGTAGCCATTGACCTCACAGCAAAGCTGTGCTGACGGATGTCAGCTGTTGCTGTTGTGGAACTGTGGGCATGGTACCAAGCATAGACATCTCTACTGCTGGCAGCCACTCGCTGATTCCAGATACAGTGGAGTTGGCCACTTTTGATGCCAGATATAGGGGTCCAGACCCAGACCCCTGTGGTTGTTAGGATTGAACCGAGCAGGGTGCAGTGTGAAGGCTCTGTTAATGCTTGAGAACATTAAGAAACTATTATTCCCAACAAAACATTTATTAATCAGAAGTACAGGATTGTCTTCCCTAGGTGCTGGCAATTCCGTTGGGCCAGAGGAGTGTGAACCCAACCAGTAGAGGTGAGCATGTGTCACCTGCAGATCTGTTGTGTTGTGTAAGGCTCATGTTGTAGCCTGTACATCATGGCTCAGTTGGTGCCACCCAGGTGCCAGCAGATGGCTGGACAGCAGTAAACAGCAGCCTCTGTACACCACTCTCTGAAGCGTTCTCATTGAGGATATCCATCCAGGAGACTCACCCTCCATACCAGCCTGAAATATTCATCATTTAGAGTCTGACTTGCAGTCTCCAGTTAGGAGACCGACTGGGGCTGGCAGCATCGGTGTCGGCTGCTGGAATGGGGTGAGCAGCAGCAGTGGCTCCCCCTCAGATCGATGCATGGCATACAGCTTCCTGGCCCTGCTGATCGAGCCTCCAGTAGGCCAGCAGATTGATGACCCCATCAGTGAAGAGTTGGTATTTGGAGCTGCAGTTTGCAATGGCAGAGTCTCTCCAGCAACACTTGCAACTTCACAGATGACTGTAGACAATTAGGCATGCAGAAGGTTGACTGTGATAGCCTCCCCAGTACCAGAGGACTGCTGCGCTTGAGAGTTAGATTAAGAAAGGTGTAGTACGTATGCTGGAACATTCTGAGCACTCTGCTGCAGTGAGGGTAATAGTGACATCATGTGTAGTAGTTAGTTTTCTCATGCGGTCAGTTCTCGCGGAGGCTTCAGACTTCGTAACTTCGTCTTTCAGGCACTACTGAATCAGTGGCTGAATCGTTACTGTTGTTATAACTGGGCTTTCTTGTGGCACTCTGCTCTGTCATGCATTAACTCCTACCTAGCAGTTTGTCGAACATCATCATAGGCAACTTGATTGATCATTTTGCCAGCAAAAACTTTGATAAAATGATATGTGTAGTAGGGCCCTTAGGATAAAAGGGTGGAATCAATTGAGTTCGGGTTAACAGCATAATATTTATCCATTTATTTAGAACATAAGTGAGCTTCATACAACTATAAATTTGGCTTGTTCTGAACAATAAGTTGCATTCATTAAATTGATTTAAATTTAATTGAATTGCGTGCTTCCTGGTCTAAATGTTAATCCAAAAATGACAAAGAAAAAATGATAAGACAATATTTATTTTCAATACTACTGTGTTCAGTATGACAACAAGCTGGTGCAAGCAAGTTCAAACCTATACTGAATTGAAAAGAACAAAAAATTTGCTTTGCATACAATAAAAACCAATTAAGAACAGAAAGAGCATAAATACAATTAAAAATGAAACTTTCCTGTCTGCAGAAACCTGGATATTTGCCGTCTGAATACTACTGTCTTATACACCTTCGTACTTGAACCTCAGTCCACCAGCACATACAAGGCATAAGAAATACATCAGAAGCTAACCTGAAACAGATCAGTATTAGGAACAGAAAACAACTGTCCGTTCTATTAGTAAAAGGAGCTACTGCTGGTGCAGCCAGCCAGTATGAAAGTAACTGAGTGTGAGGTGGTGTAGTGGTTAGCACACTGAACTCACATTCAGGAGGATAGTGGTTCAAACCCACGTCCGGCCAGTCAGATGTAGGTTTTCCATGACTTAGGGAAATCGCTTCAGGCAAATGCCGGGATGGTTCCTTTGAAAGGACATGGCTGATTTCCTTCCTCACCCGTGACACAATTGGAGCTTGTGCTCCATCTCTAATGACCTCATTGTCAAAGGGATGGTCAACCCAATCTTCCTTTCTTCAGTTCAGAAGTAGTGTTAATTATAACACACAAAATCTAATAGGCCAATCATCGGCTGACAACATACACTTGTTCAAGGCCTGTAAAATTATATAGCAAACTTAAAACACTGTAGCCCATCAGTTCAGTACAGGCAGTTATTAACACAGTCTGTGAACACATTGCACTTAGGTGCTTGTTAGATAATGGCGGTTATAGTTTCCATCAGATTACAGTACCTGTTCAGAAATTTAAAGTTGTTGTCACATTCAGTTATGCACACATTGTGGCCACAATAAAACTCTGCATGCCAGACATAAACAGAACACAGGCACACTATCAGCAAATCCATAAGCCATAGGTTTCATCACCTCAAGATGGGTCAGCTCTGCAGGCTCAAAATAACTCTGTGCATGCAGATTGCTGCATGGCAACAAGACCACTGCCAACTTCTGTCCCAGCTGCTGAGCAACCGTCTTTGTCTTCATGGGTCCACTCAATGAACGCAGCATGTGGCTGGATAAACACTTTGCCTGTGGCAAAGTTCAGTGGTGCCAATGTAGAAGGCTATGTTGAAACAGTGTTGCACTTGGCACAGTAGCCACAGTTGTAATCTAGTATCTTCCTGCTAGAACTTGGATAGCAGCTTCAAATACACACTTTTCTCTGTGGTCAGAGAGGTTAGCCAATTTATCCTAGGTGGCTGCATGTTCCATCTTAGGCCCTCATGGAAAGTGAGACAATGTTAAGTTGATGGCTCATTGGCTTATAGTGAATTGTGTAAGAATATAATAAGAATTAACAAGCAATGCCCTCTCGGTACTGGACGACGATGGTTCAGATCTTCTTTTGGCTGTCCAATTTGGCCTGCTCCAGGCAGGATGGTTCCTTTGAAAGAGCGTGGCCAGTCTTCTTCCCCACCCTTGCCCTATCCTGAGATTGTGCTCTGTATCTAACGACCTCAATGCATACGGAACGTTAAACCTTAATCTTCTTCCTTATATCTCTGTAGTCACTGAGCCAATGTACCTGGTAAGGAAGACAAGTTTCACCCCATACAAGTGTGTATGGAGCTTGTAATAACAGGGTGGCAATGTTTGTTGTCGCCATAAGTGAACAGCTCAGACCTAACGCTAGTTCACGCTAGGCCAGTAATTTAGTCAAGTGATGAGTGTTTTAGTAACCAAACATGTGAAGACAACATAGTTTAGTAAAATGGGTTACTGGACATGATCCACTCAGTTGAATTGTATCAGATCAGATCAGGTTGGTTCTTTCACCTCTATTTTCTTACCACTGACACACCGTGGGACGGGTATGAACACCATCTGTTTTTTAGCTACCAAGTTAGTGTATTTCTGTCTGAGAGTTTCGAATAAGAGAATGATGTTCCTTAGGGAAGTGTTTTGAGGGTTACTCTCTTTGTCATAGATATAAGTTTTATAAAATCCACCATAAAGTTTCCTGTGTAGTGATCTTCATGAGGAAATCGGAAACACCATTCTACGAGTATGTTTGAAGAATTCATTGAGGTTTCTGGGTCTCATATTTGATTCTAAGTTGTTCTGTTTGTGAAACTCCAAGAACCTGAAGGCAAGAATCCTCAAGCTACTGAAAATCCTAAAGTTCTGGGGAGCCAGCAGAGCAAAGCTGCTCAATTTTTTTAATTTCTTGAGATCTTTGGTGGATTATCTGCACTCAAAGTGTATGGATAAGTGAGAATTAAGGTTAGGTTAGGTTAGGTTAGGTTAATAAGCTCGTTAATGCTGTCCACCATAAGGTGATCAGGCAGGCCACAGGTGCTTACAGGACTCTACCCACACTCAGTTAGCGAGCACAGTGACACAGTGGCTAGCACACTGGACTCGCATTCAGGGCAACGACGGCTCAGACCCACGTCGAGCCATCCAGATATGGATTTTCTGTGATTGCCATAAATCACTCTAGGAAATTGCCGGGATGGTTCCTTTGAAAGGGCATGGTCTATTTCCTTCCCCATCCTTCACATGGTCTGAGCTTGTCCTCTGTCTCTTATAACCATGTTGTCAATGGGACGTTAAACCCAATCTTCCTTCCGTACACAGTTTTGTGCTAAAGCTAGGAGGCACCACTTGCCATCCAGTGTGTTAGGTGAATAGGTTCCTAGCAGTTTCAGAAACACCAGTACAAGAAATTTTCATAAATTGTCCATGAGCAGAGAGTTCATTTGAGATCCTCATGAAGTTCGAGGCACCTGGTGTGGGGACAATTAGCAACAAAAACTGAGGAGTGGTACCAGCTTCCACTTTGGTTGCCGAAAGAGGACCAGAATTGTTTTCAGTTTAGCCAGGTACAGAGGAGACAGCAGTCCAGCATTGTTGGTAATTCAGTTTTTTTATGAAATTTTAAATGAGCACAGCTACTCTGTAGCAATATTTGCAGATGCGTCCAGCAGGGGACTGTCTTGCAATTGTTCTGTGGTTTTCCCTCATTGCATCTCTAAGATCTGTCTTCCCAACAAATGTCCTATGTTTGATGCAGAATTATATGTAATCTTGAGGGCAATGGATTAGATAAAATGTATTTGGACTGTAAAATTTCTTGTTTACTCTTATTCATTGAGGGCCCTTCAATCAAAACGACATTTGTGTAGACCAGATAAAGTGATCCATAATATACAGGACACTCTTCTCTACTTCCAAAGGCTGGGATGTAGGATACATTCTGTTGAATACTCGGGTGTACAAGAATCCACAGAAATGATTTAGCAAGTTGGCAGCCAAGGAGAAACGTACCTATAAGAGCTAGAAACAATGCAGGAAGAGAAAAAGGAAATTGTCACAACATGTATGTCTACACGAACAACAGCAGCATCAGTAGGTGACACAGGATCAGCACCACAAGAAGAAAAGGAAACAACACCCAGTGAAATAGACAGTATAGCCAGCAAGTGAAAAACAGTGCCTCCATCCCACCTGAAGGATTTTTTAACGTAGAAGGAGGAGGAGTTGGAAGAGGAGGAGACCACCACAATAAATCCAACTAAAAGTTCTATAGTCTTCTGCCAAAATATACGATCCATAAGAAACAAAATTCAACAACTAGAAGTAAATTTGCTAACACTAGACACCTCAATTTACTACTGAACACTAGCATAAACAGAATGAAATTTTTAAATTTTCTTTACCCTCTTATGAACTTGTGTGATCCTATAGTAGACTCACATGTATTTATGTGAAAATAGTTATTTCATTTGAAATCAGAAATCACCTTATTGCATTAAGTCCTGATAAATATTTTGAAATATCAGCTGTGGAAGCAAGAGAACATTACGTGTGTAAAAAAATTAATTGTATTACATGTGTACTGATCTCCCAGTGGTGATTTGGACAATTTTTTTTATCAAAACTAAACCAGACACTAGCTAAGGTATCTTGTTCAAAAACAAACCTGACCATCTGTGGGGATGTAAATGTCAATACAGTGAAGCCAGATGATGTCAGTGAAGCCTACTTAAATATTCTGTACAGTTATGGCATGTCTTCAATTGTAAATTGTCCCACTGGAGTAACAAATAATCTTATACATAGATAGACCATGTAGTAACAGATAAACTCTGTACATGTTCAGAATATAGGCCTGTTAGATCATCTGTGTTAGATATTAATAGTAAATATTTCTGTAGAAGAGATTCCTAAATTAAATGTTTACAAAAGGGTCTTCTCAACGTAAGGCCTGCATGAATTTTTGTCCCAGTTACAACATTAAGGGTGGGAGGAAATGTATGCTGAAACAAATGTCATTTTGAAAATGCCATATGTCCATCCCCACCACATTTACATTTTAGTTCAAAATCTCGAAGTGCTAGAAGAAATGTGCTTCCCTGTGAAAAGGCCAAATCCCGCTCACTACTGTGTGGTTGATACTAAGAGCCGTATTTCACGTTCCATGGAAAAAAGTCGTATCTCCTGCTATGTGGCATTTTCAGAGGTACCTTCTGTTAGGTCACGTTTGACCACTGCAAGTGCTGCGTGCTGAGTGTATGTTTGCATAGACAAATGAAAGTGCTTCCTCATGGGATTATGTTATGCTTTTGTTTACAATGAGTCAAAGTGATAGTTTCAGATTGTGAGGGTGTAGAGAGAAGGAAAAAGGGTAGTTTTGTGTAAGTGTGATGGAATAAAAAGAACAGAAGTCTAATGGAAACAACATGTAAGCTACAGTGTAAATGTCATACCAGCACACTAAACGGGACCGCAATGCAGGTAGGCGTAGTTACTGACATTGAGCCTCAAACACAACAGCTATACCTTAGGTGATAACTTACTGCTGTATTTGGCAGTACTCTCAAAAATCCTATCTTAATTGGCCTGCAGCTAAGCCGAAAAATGGGGCTGTTTGACCACAAGTTGATTGATTGTGCTGGTGTTTTCAGGTGTACAGGAAAGTGTTTCGAGAGTGTGACAGAGGAATCAAAATGCAGATATTGGCACATGTGAATAGTTTTGCTGATAAAGATACTCAGGTTGGTTATTTACATGTCTAATTGAAGCACATCAGTAAAAAGAGAAAGGAAGTCAAATACTACAAATGCCAAAGCGCTAATGGATAACTGTCGTTATCATGTGAGCAGTAACTGAAGACGATCCCAAAGTTTGTGAAAATGCATTCTTGAGTCTCCATGGAATAGTGAGAAACACGTTCCTCGTTTAAATCATCCGCTGCTGCTAGACATCTCACTGGTTGACATGCTGGACAAGTCCAAGGGTTCAAGACATAACTTAATGCCCAGAGAAGTATGTTCCCTGATTAAGGCCATATTGAATCATTCTGTGTACGTGTAGCCCATTATTTGAACAACACATGAAGAAAATATTTATGAGCAAAGTTCAGTGTGAAACAAATGGATGAATAATTTGAAATTCTTCAAGGAAACTTGTGATTACAAATTTGAAAAACCACAGAGTGACTCATGCATGACATGTGAAGAGATGAAACAAAAAATTGTAATCCTGCATTTGAATGCCAATGCAAAGAGAGTGGTTACAACAGAACTCGTAGTACATAAAAACAGAACCAAGAAATTTTACAACAAAATTGATGCAGTCAAGAAGCTTGCACTGGAAAACAGTAGTGTTTGTAGTCAATACTATTGACTACATGCAGAACAACCCACTGCTGGATATTTCAGTGCAGGAAGTGTTTTATTACAGACACTTATGGGTTTTTGAATTTTGCATTGTCAACTTGCGAGATCTTAAGGCAACGTTTTTCTCATAGCGTGAAGAGCAGGCTCATAAAGGAATCATTGAAGTCCATTCATTGCTAAACAAGTATTCTCATGAAAATATTGCCGAAGAGGTGAAAGAGCTGCTTATCTTCTCAGATGGATGCCCAGGTCAAAATAAAAATAGCACCATGGTCAGATTTTTGTTAGCTGCAGCATTGCCTGGGCAATTTGAAAACAGTACTTGTTATTTTCCGGTCATAGGACATTTGTTCCTATCTTGTGATAGGGATTTTGTCACAACAAAGAGACTTATTCACAAGACTGGTCGAATATACACACCAGGTAAAATCAGCACACAATAGAAAAAGCAAGTTCCAATTTCATCCAGTGCAAACTAATGACATCATTGATTAAAAGGCATGGCGGTCTAAATGTTAAAAAAACTTGCCTATTGAGGTAATTACTGGCCAGAATTTCATGTGAACAGAAAATGGCCCAGAAACTGTCACAATATATGATGATGTGTGAATATTGTGCAAGTGAACATGGTTTGTTGAAAGCATATCAGCTGATCGATGGCTTGCCGTGAGAAATTTTTGTTAGCAAAACCTGTGGGGACCATGCTTGAAGTACTAAACACTTCTGCATACAAAGGAAAGCTTCCAATAAGTATGAAAAAAGTGCAGACATTAGGAAATTGATACAGTACATACCAGATGACAAATTACACTTCTACAACAAAATTTGTCAATGGCCTACCAACACCCTGAATGATCATGAAGAAGACTTTTAATGATTAACAGATTTTCTGTATTGTATTGTTCTAAACTTAAAAGATTGTGTAATAAAAAGCATACAAACATATGCATCTTGCTGCATTCTGTATTACTTGTATTTTTATCACTTATTTACTTGACACAGCTGCAAGGTATTGACAATTTGTAGAATGTTATTTTTCATAAAAACGATTCCACTCAAAAAGGCCATATCTCTGCATTGTTTGCTCAACCGTAACACAGGTCATACATTGTTTTGGTACACAATTTTATGGTCAAATTATGTTAAATGTACTACACTATAGTGTAAATATAAATGAACATATTTTGCATTTCAGTTTTGCAATCCATACAGATTTCTTCTTGCTGAAAATTTTACTTTGGTGGATATATGGCCTTTTCAAAATGACTGACTCAGTTTCATGTCCATATTTAAACTAAAATTACAAGAAGCATTCCCCAAAACATTTTCACGGTGTCGTCCAAAGAGCAGCATGCCAAAACAAGGTTGACACTTCGCAATGAAATCACAGAGTTATTAGCTAAGTGCCCGATACTTTGCTCATATAGTCTGTCTGCACAGGTTGTTATTGTTTTTCATTAATCAAATTTTTATGTTGTTCACAAATAGCAATGCCTTCTAAACTTTTCATACTAATGAAGGCCATAGAAGCAGCATGGTATTTTCTGAATGTACTTCTGACCAAAATGCGATTGTGGTTGCTGGAGTCAAAGGTTTTTGGTAATCATGGTTTTTGTATTATTGTGGTGATACTTCCATAGAAGCTTTAATCCTCTAGCACATATTTGTTTATATCTAACACAGAAGTGAAATAACTGTCATAGATATAGCTTTAAAACTTTTTTAATATAAAAAATATTTTCTTTAAAATTTTGATCC
This sequence comes from Schistocerca piceifrons, assembly GCF_021461385.2. Classification (NCBI taxonomy): domain Eukaryota; kingdom Metazoa; phylum Arthropoda; class Insecta; order Orthoptera; family Acrididae; genus Schistocerca; species Schistocerca piceifrons. The sequence continues at coordinate 795,555,477 of NC_060141.1, read as the reverse complement.
CTTATTTCACTCCCTTAGGGATTAAATCTCTAGAAACAATGAAACCCATATGTTTTTGCTTCAAATAGAGAAGCCAAACACAAATTTTCATAGATTATTGTTGAAAATGCTTTCATGATGAAATTATTTAATCAAGCTTTTCATCATCTATTTCACTCCCTTAAGGCATGAAAAATCCAGGATGGAATGTAACAATATTATGAGAAGGAAGTTACTACTCAGCACAAAAGAAAATAGTAAAGAAGCTTTAATTATGAGAGTCTTTTTGTTGTGCCTATTTGCAACTCAGCACCTCTGCTATATGGTGAGTAGCAACTTTCCTTCTCATACTATTGTTTCACTCCCTTAACGGGGTTGAATTTCCAAAAACAGTGAGAGATATTTTTTATGTGTAGTCTAGAAGTCCGATACTAATTTTCATAGCTATAGTATTAAAAATACTTAAGTAATTCTTTAATAATGATTTAATTTATAGAAGAAAAACTTCAGCTCATTATTTTACCCCCTTAGTGATTGAATTTCCAAAAATGCTGAAACACACATTTTTTTTATTTCTGACTGGGAAACAAAATACCAATCTTTGTTGTTCTAGATTCAAAATTGCTGTAATAGCGACATATTCAGGAAAGCTTTTCATTCTGTATTTCACCCCCTTAGGAGTGGAAATTTGAACAGCTCCTTCTTAAATGATGCCTACAGTAAAAAAATCCAAACTCTCTCTAAATTTCAAGTTCTACTTAGGGTTTGAATTTCTGAAAATAGTGATACATGGATTGTTTCATTTCTAACCAGAAAGCCACAAACCAATTTCCAAAGATATAGCTTTAAAAATACCTTCACAACGAAATGTCTTGTGAAATAATTTCACCCCTTTATCTCGCCCCCCATAGTCGTTGAATTTCCAAAATCAATGGCATGTATATTTTTTTATTTCTAACAGAGAAGCCAAATACAAAATTTCATTGATTTAGCGTAAAAAATGCTTGCATTATGAAATATTTCCATAACAACTTTCATCCCCTATTACACTGCCAAAGAGGTTGAATTTCCAAAATCTGTGGAATTTTTTTTTTCTATTTGTAACTGAGAAGTCAAATACTAATTTTCAGAGATGTAACCTTAAAAATAATTTAGTAGCTCTTTAATAATCATTTATTTTCAATATAAACTCACACGTATTATTTCATCCCTTTAGGTGTAGAATTCCCAAAAATGCTGAAACAGATTTCTTTATTTCTGATTGAGAAGCTAAATACCAATTTTTGTAAGTGTAGCTTTAAAATTGATGTTACAGTAACAATTTTCAAAAAACCTTTCATCCCCTATTTAATCCCCAGAGTCATAGAATTTCGAAAAATCCCTTCATAAATGACACATACAGTATGTGACGAGTGGTGTAATTGTTCATGTGTGTGTTGTACAAGTTTAGCAAGATTGCAATAAAATTAGGTACTTATTATTAATGTAATATGAGGTTTTCTTTAATCACTGCTTTTCCTGGCTAATGAACGTTATTTTGTTGAAGAAATCTCCACCTGGGAACATGTAGCAATGTTGTCTGTCAAGCAGTGTAAATGAAACTAAGTTCATTCACAGAAGTTATCATTTGTAACTTACAAAGGAGCTGAATGTATGATAAGTAATCTGAACTAAACACGATCAATGATTTTTTGTAATTTCAGTGCTGTTATTTAAAAGACTCTTTGCCAGTTGCAGATCATTTATCAGAATTAATGCTACTGTAATCTCGAGGTGGCAACACTTTTCTTTAAGCAAAATGAACAGTTTTGTCACACAGTACTACACACAACACTAAATGTATTTTCCTGTCAAAATATTACATAAAAGCTGTTATGAAATTACCAGGCTTCATACATCAGCAGATAAGAATTTATATCACGTAAGATGCTGTTTTCATTCATAGAATTTCAATGTATTCACAGTCTAACTGGAATTTATTACCTCAGAGTGGGTTCTTGGCCACTAGTACACAATCATTATTGCAATTATAACCAACAAAATTTAAGTCTGTACAGAAAATCAATTTAAGACTGTCGCTGCAACATTTCACTAAGATGGTGGCTAACATAAAACAATCACTTATTTATTCTGCTTCAGGCTGTGTTTTACTTGTAATAAATAATATATATTAAATATTCTCTCACCTACACCAAATGCATTAACATTTGAAAATATTTCTCAATGTTACAAGACACATTGATATTACCCATTTACCAGTAAACTGCACTGTAGATCAGTAGCACTAATGGCTGCGCTCTTTGGTAGCTGAGCAGAAAACTTAACATTTATATAGGATGAGAATTACAATGAAATAAAACTTCAAACAAAGAAGATTCATTTCAATAAAATATAAATACTATTTTCAAATATCGGTGAGCAAAAAAATGATTCAAATGGCTTTGAGCACTATGGGACTTAACATCTGAGATCATCAGTCCCCTAGAACTTAGAACTACTTAAACCTAACTAACTTAAGGACATCACATACATCCATGCCCGAGGCCGGATTCGAACCTGCGACCGTAGCAGTCGCATGGATCCGGACTGAAACACCTAGAACCGCTTGACCACTGCGGCCAGTTATCGGTTAGCAACATAACAATATTTTAGTACAGTTTTTTACAGACCTCTGTGTTGCAAGACATCAGTCACATCCTATGAGTACAATAGTTTGAACAAGAAGAAGAAGGATTTTTCTACAAAATCATAGATAATAAAAGATTAAGATTTTACTTATCTTATTACATTGGTATTGTCTGAGGTACAATTTTTTACAAAATATTAAATTATGTCATTGACAATAATTACTTATTGTTTTATTAATGATAAAGTCCTTTTTATTGGTATTATGAGAATAGGAACAAAGTTCAGTCACATCCCACATACAATGCTGTCATGAATATTATTTTGAATAAAATATGGGCGTGGATATTACAAGTATAAGATCAACACCCTCTCCAAATTTAAAACTTCTATCCTTAGCTGTTTGGGCTGGACGATGATTAGTCAGTCAGTCAGTCAGTCAGTCAGTCAGTCAGTCAGTCAGAACATTGCCTTTGTTCCACTCAGTCTCCTCTCATAGCTGACCAAAGGACACGCAGTTATGCCAGCGTATGTATTTTCATATGGCCCAACAGTTGCATTCCATTGCAACTTCAGAAAGAAATATATGGGTGGCCAGAGGTATCAAAACATCCTCTGAAATTCTTAGGTAACTCACTTCAATCAAAAATATTCAGACTGGCCTCACCTTTTTGCAGTTTTATAAAAACTGTAGGAGAAATTACAGAAAGATATTGCTAGCATAAAAAAAACTTACAAACCATTAAGTACTATTGCAGGCTTAAAACAAAGGTAAAACAACTGGAATATTATCAAATGGAAGACCGCAAACATTCAGCAGAAGTACTTGATTTCACAAATTAAAACATGGATAGAGTCAAATAAGCCACCAAAAGAGAGAGAGAGAGAGAGAGAGAGAGAGAGAGAGAGAGAGAGAGAGAGAGAGTAGAGTTTGTGAATACTCACTTCAACTACACTGTTAAGAAATTACATGAAACATATGTCCTACCCACCCAGGCCCAGCGACCAAACTCAGTCATACTCTATCCAGCAACAGAGGGAGGTGGCCCAAGTTATACATCAATTAAAAGATAAAACATCAGATGTTCTAGAGGAAATCCCAGTTTGTGTCCTTAAAGAATGTGCATATACTAGAAAAGCAAAATTAATAAAGGAATCATTCACATCTGGCTATTTCTCGAGTACCTAAAGCAAGCAAAAGTAATACCCACACTTAAAAATGATAATGCAGAAAATGTTGTGTCTAGACAAGACAGCCTAGACACAATGAGAGGAAGCCGAAAGGCACGCGCTAAGTTAAAAGGATGGCGTGAGGTCTGAAACAGGATACGTAATGAATGCTATAAAGAAAAGTACGTAGCTTCTGTAATACTTAACTTTAATCCATCCTTTTGGTACATCTGTAGATTGTGGCGATACAAGTGAGACTCTTTAGATACATGCAATGTTACTAATGGCGCCTTGCTAGGTCGTAGCCATGGACTTAGCTGAAGGCTATTCTAACTATTGGCTCGGCTAATGAGCGGTGCTTCGTCCATGTAGTCGCTAGCAAAGTCGTCTGTACAACTGGGGCGAGTGCTATTCCGTATCTCTAGACCTGCCTTGTGGTGGCGCTCGGTCTGCGATCACACAGTGGCGACACGCGGGTCCGACATGTACTAATGGACCGCGGCCGATTTAAAACTACCACCTAGCAAGTGTGGTGTCTGGCGGTGACACCACAGAAAATATAGCAAACTATAACTTACTCTGCAGTGAACAACATTGTTGCAGGCCTGGTAAAGGTACAGCATACTCAGAGATGATCATGTGAATGGTATTTTCTTGGACTTATCAAAGGTATTTGACACAGCTGACTATAGAATTTTATTGCATAAATTAGAGTTACTAGGAGTAAGAGGTGTGGCCAAGAATTGATTTCAGCCATATGTAGAAAGCTGTGTTCGACAAGTTGAGATCTCTCACACTTAAAAAGGGTTTCTTGTAAAACACATGTCTAATCCAAACTATATTAATATAGGCATCCCACAGGGAAGTGTTTTATGTCCAGTCCTTTTTCTTATTTACATTAATGATTTCCAAAAGTGTGCCAGATCGTGGAGAAAAAATAGTGTTTACTGAGGATAGCAACATAGTGATAAGAGCTAAAACTCACAGTTGACAGAAAAGGTTAATGCATTCCTCAGAGACATCTGCAACTGGTCATTGAAGAATAAATGGGATGTACGTGCCCCAGGACAACTGGGAAATTCAGGAATTTTTTAGAATTCTGGAAATTTTTCATTGTTTTAGTACGCTGACATGCTGACAAAAAAATTTTACTCTAGCCCACTCCTGAAGAACAATATTGCAGCAATAAAATATAAGCAAGAGAACACCACCGAAATAAAAACATCAGTTGCAAAGAAAATGCGTCATTTGCAACAACAAAACTCAGTACACATATAAATGTCTGCCGACAGAAAGATGTATCAAAGACTCTGCAACACTTTGTAACAGCAAACTGTTTTCAATGAGTGTGATGTCATAACTGTCTATATTTTTAACAGATCACGGGAAAATATTGCGAATGGTGGTTCGAGAAGCATTACTTTCAAGGTAAATTTCTGTATACGCAAAATGAATTATGTTATGTGTGAGGCTGTGTGATGAATTTCTTAAATCATGGGGGTTTACACTGCCATTCAATCCCCGTGCGGGTCCGGGGGTTAGAATAGGCCCGAGGTATTCCTGCCTGTCGTAAGAGGCGACTAAAAGGAGTCCCTCCCCCTCAAGGGGGTAGTTTGCGCCTGCGTCCGGAGACGGACGGTTCCATGACTTATATTTGTGGTCATTTTGGTTTTTTGCTTATTCTGGTTTTTTCCTTCCTTTGTTTGGTTTCTTTCTTTGTCCTTCTCCCTCTCACTGTCTTACCTTGCCTTGTACTCCTTGCCTTCGACTCCTTGCCTTCTTCTCCTTGCCTTCTTCTCCACCCTCTGGTCTCCGCCTTGGCATTTGAGACAGTCTGTCCTTTCTCTCCCTCTCTCCCTTTTTTTCCTCTTCTTCTTTCCTCCCTGTGTGTGCCTGAAGGAGGACCCACGCATTCGCACGCGTAGCCAGTGATGGGGTAATGTGTAATTCTCCGCCCTGGGTAGACAAGTAAGGCACGCACGTACCCCTGGTAAAGGCCAGGCTCGGGGAGGGGTGATTGCCTGAGCTGATACCTTCCGACCATGCCGATTTGTCCCTCCGTCCATTTCTCGGGAGGTGTGACCTGAGGTGTAAACATTCGCCTAAGGTGGGAGTGCCCTCTGAGAGGGTCCCCACAAGGAAGGAGCGTGCCATCGGAGATGCTGGCAATCACGGGGGATTCCTCCGCAATGGATTTCTCTTCTTCTTATCTCTCAACTTCTGCCCAAAAACTCAAACTTGACCAGCCACCAGTGACAAAAGTACTACCGCCTGCCCTAAGGTTCATCGTAGTTTCTAGATCTGAGGAAAGAAAGGATTTTTCATCTGTCAACCCTTTCGTTATTCAGAAGGGCGTAGATGCCATAGCTGGATCTGTCAAGTCTTGTACCAGGATGCACAAAAACTGCTTCGGCCACACTCCTGTACACGTTCCCTATTCGTTGCGTGGTGTGGTATATACTAGATCACTCGACGGATTGATTGACGAGGAGGTTCAGTCTTTCCTCGCTGAGCAGGGCGTGACGGCTTTCCATAGGGTCATTAAAAAGGTCGACAATGACCGTGTACCGACCCGGATACTTTTCTTGACCTTTGATAGTGTTCAGCTGCCGTCGCGCATCAAAGCGGGCTATGAGGTTATTTCTGTTCGCCCCTATGTCCCGACACCTACACTCTGCTACCAGTGTCAGCATTTTAATCACACTCACCAGTCTTTTTCTAATGCGGCTAAATGTGTCACTTGTGGCAGGGATACCCATGAGGGTGACTGTCCACCTCCGTCTCCTCGTTGCGTGAACTGTCAGGGTGACCATGCAGCGTCCTCCTGCTGCAAGAATGAACGCTGTATACAGGAAATTTAGGTCAAAGAGAAAGTGTCCACCTCGGCTGCTCGCAAGCTATTTGCTAGTAGGAAGCCCACGTTGCTCCCAGCGGGGAAATACAGTACTGTCCTCACCTCTCCTCGGACTACCAGGGAGGTGTCGACGCAGACATGCGGTCTGACCTTTAGCACTATGGTCGTCCGTTCGGCCAGTGCTAAGATCGCCCGGTCAATGTCTCCTCTTCCTCCCGTTACCCCTAAGACACAAGCACCTTCATCAGCTTCTGCCATGACTAAGACCCAGAAGTCAGATGCACGGGTCTTTGAGAAGGAACCATCCCGTGCAGACTTCCTACGTACCTCGAACTCCCAGACATTGACCACTAAACGAGCTTCCAAGAAGGCTCATAGGAAGCAAAGTTCTCCTTCTCCGCCACGCCACGTTTCTTCTCCTGCGCCACCCAGCGGTTGTCGCCCCGGGCCGTCATCCGTTTCGCCTGGCCGCACCGCTTGTAGCCGAACATCTGGCCATTCACCGGCGGAGGAAGCTCCCCCTCCTGGCCATCTTAACAAGGTGGCCGACGAACCTATTGAACAAATGGACGATGACTCTCCACCTATTGATAGCAGCAGCAGTGCTCGCTCGAAGCCAGGCCCTCGGGCGGCCTTCGAGGTGACCCCTTCTTGCTTCTCCTTTTTCTTTTCACAATGGCGTTTCTTCATTGGAATATTTGCGGCATTTGCTCCAACGGAGAGGACTTAAAGTTGTGGTTAGACACTGGACTCGCATTCGGGAGGACGACGGTTCAATCCCGCGTCCGGCCATACTGATTTAGGTTTTCCGTGATTTCCCTAAATCACTCCAGGCAAATGCCGGGATGGTTCCTCTGAAAGGGCACGGCCGACATCCTTCCCTAATCCGATGAGACCAGTGACCACGCTGTCTGGTCTCCTTCCCCAAACAACCAACCAAATTAAATTTGCTGCTACGCTTGCACTGTCCGCTCGTAGTAGCTCTCCAGGAAACGAAGCAACGCCCATGCGATCAAATTGTCTTGGCACACTATGCCTCTGTGCGTTTTGTCCTACCCCCTGTGGCAGGTATTCCGGCTCATGGAGGGGTTATGTTGCTGGTCCGGGATGATATTATCTACGATCCCATCACATTGGACACTGACCTGCAGGCAAATGTCGTCTGAATTACTCTCCCCACTTTTACATTTTCCATTTGTACCGTTTACACTCCATCGTCGTCTGCTGTTACCAGGGCAGACATGGTGCAAATTATTGCTCAGCTACCTGCACCATTTTTGTTGACTGGAGACTTCAACGCCCACCATCCCCTTTGCGGCTCTCCAACATCCTGCCCGAGAGGCTCCCTGTTAGCAGACCTTTTCAACCACCTCAATCTTGTCTGCCTCAATACTGGCACCCCTACTTTTCTTTCGGACACAACACACACCAATTCCCATTGTGACCTCTCTATATGTACTACCCAACTTGCACGCCGGTTTGAGTGGTACGCACTTTCTGATACGTATTCGAGCGACCACTTACCTCGTGTTATCCATCTCCTGCATCATACCCCCTCTCTGTGCTCATCTAGTTGGAACACCTCCAAAGCAGACTGGGGGCTCTTCTCTTCCAGGGCGACCTTTCAGGTTCAAACCTTCGCAAGCTGCGACAGTCAGGTCGCACACCTCACGTAAGTCATTCTCACTGCTGCTGAATATTCCATCCCTCACACTACTTCTTCTCCACGTCGCGTACCGGTGGACCTCAACATGTAGAGACGCTTTACGTGCTCGTCGACGTGCTTTACGCACCTTTAAACGCTATCCTACAATGGCAAATCGTATCAATTGTGAACGATTGCGTGCGCAGTGTCGTCGTGTTATTAAAGAAAGCCAGCAGGACTGCTTTCACAAGCACCTGTAACAGTTTTACTCCTCCTTCTGTTGTCTGGGGTAGCCTGCTCCGGCTATCTGGCACTAAGGTCCACTCACCAGTTTCTGGCTTGATGGTTGTGAATGACGTCCTTGTGGCCCCTGAGGATGTCTCCAATGCCTTCGGCTGCTTTTTCGCATAGGTTTCGAACTCCGCTCATTACCACCATGCCTTCCTCCCCTGAAAACAGGCAGAGGAGGCAAGGCCACCTAACTCCCACTCCTCGAATCATGAAAGTTATAATGCCTCATTCGCCATGCGGGAACTCGAAAATGCACTTGCCCGGTCACGGTCCTCTGCTCCAGGGCCTGATTCTAGTCATATTCAGATGCTGAAGAACCTTTCTCCTGCGAGTAAAGGTTTTCTTCTTCGTACTTATAATCGCATCTGGATTGGGGATCATGTTCCCACATGCTGACGCGAATCAATTGTCGTCCCGATTCCTAAGCCGAGAAAGGACAAGCACTTGCCTTCCAGTTATCGACCGGTCTCCCTTACCAGCTGTGTCTGTAAGGTGATGGAACGAATGGTTAACTCTTGTTTGGTTTGGCTGCTCAAATCTCGACGCCTACTTACAAATGTACAATGTGGATTTCGTAGGCGCCGCTCTGCTATTGACCATCTGGTTACCTTGTCGACCTACATTATGAATAACTTCTAGCGGAAGCGCCTGACCATGGCTGTGTTCTTTGATTTGGAGAAGGCTTACGAAACCTGTAGGAGTGCGGGCATTCTCCGCACCATGTATACACTCCTGGAAATGGAAAAAAGAACACATTGACACCGGTGTGTCAGACCCACCATACTTGCTCCGGACACTGCGAGAGGGCTGTACAAGCAATGATCACACGCACGGCACAGCGGACACACCAGGAACTGCGGTGTTGGCCGTCGAATGGCGCTAGCTGCGCAGCATTTGTGCACCGCCGCCGTCAGTGTCAGCCAGTTTGCCGTGGCATACGGAGCTCCATCGCAGTCTTTGACACTGGCAGCATGCCGCGACAGCGTGGACGTGAACCGTATGTGCAGTTGACGGACTTTGAGCGAGGGTGTATAGTGGGCATGCGGGAGGCCGGGTGGACGTACCGCCGAATTGCTCAACACGTGGGGCGTGAGGTCTCCACAGTACATCGATGTTGTCGCCAATGGTCGGCGGAAGGTGCACGTGCCCGTCGACCTGGGACCGGACCGCAGCGACGCACGGATGCACGCCAAGACCGTAGGATCCTACGCAGTGCCGTAGGGGACCGCACCGCCACTTCCCAGCAAATTAGGGACACTGTTGCTCCTGGGGTATCGGCGAGGACCATTCGCAACCGTCTCCATGAAGCTGGGCTACGGTCCCGCACACCGTTAGGCCGTCTTCCGCTCACGCCCCAACATCGTGCAGCCCGCCTCCAGTGGTGTCGCGACAGGCGTGAATGGAGGGACGAATGGAGACGTGTCATCTTCAGCGATGAGAGTCGCTTCTGCCTTGGTGCCAATGATGGTCGTATGCGTGTTTGGCGCCGTGCAGGTGAGCGCCACAATCAGGACTGCATACGACCGAGGCACACAGGGCCAACACCCGGCATCATGGTGTGGGGAGCGATCTCCTACACTGGTCGTACACCACTGGTGATCGTCGAGAGAACACTGAATAGTGCACGGTACATCCAAACCGTCATCGAACCCATCGTTCTACCATTCCTAGACCGGCAAGGGAACTTGCTGTTCCAACAGGACAATGCATGTCCGCATGTATCCCGTGCCACCCAACGTGCTCTAGAAGGTGTAAGTCCACTACCCTGGCCAGCAAGATCTCCGGATCTGTCCCCCATTGAGCATGTTTGGGACTGGATGAAGCGTCGTCTCACGCGGTCTGCACGTCCAGCACGAACGCTGGTCCAACTGAGGCGCCAGGTGGAAATGGCATGGCAAGCCGTTCCACAGGACTACATCCAGCATCTCTACGATCGTCTCCATGGGAGAATAGCAGCCTGCATTGCTGCGAAAGGTGGATATACACTGTACTAGTGCCGACATTGTGCATGCTCTGTTGCCTGTGTCTATGTGCCTGTGGTTCTGTCAGTGTGATCATGTGATGTATCTGACCCCAGGAATGTGTCAATAAAGTTTCCCCTTCCTGGGACAATGAATTCACGGTGTTCTTATTTCAATTTCCAGGAGTGTACATGGGGCCTTCGCGGTCACCTCCCTCTTTTTATTCGTGCCTTTTTAATGGATCGACAGTTCAGGGTACGTGTGGGTTCTGTCCTGTCCAATGCCTTTCGCCGGGAGGATGGGGTGCCACAGGGCTTAGTTTTGAGAGTCGCTCTCTTCGTCATAGCACTCAATCCAATAATGGATTGCCTCCCAGCTGATGTATCAGGCTCCCTTTTCGTGGACGATTTTACCATCTATTGCAGTGCACAGCGTACATGTTTCCTGGAGCGCGGTCTTCAGTGTTGGCTTTGACCGTCTTTACTCCTGGAGTGTCGCCAATGGCTTCCGTTTTTCTGCCGAGAAGACGGTCTGTATTAACTTCTGGCGCTACAAAGAGTTTCTCCCACTGTCCTTACATCTTGGTCCCGTTGCTCTCCCATTTGTGGAGACAACAAAATTTTTAGGTCTTACATTTGACAGAAAACTTAGCTTGTCTCCACATGTGTCATATTTGCCTGCCCGTTGTACCCATTCTCTAAATGTCCTCCGTGTTCTCAGCGGTATGTTGTGGGGAGCGGATTGAACCATCCTACTTCGACTATATCGGTCGATCGTCCGCTCAAAAGTGGATTATGGGAGCTTCGTATACTCCTCTGCACAGTAGTCCATCTTATGCCGCCTCAACTCTATACCACATCGGGGTTTACATTTTGCGATCGGAGCGTTCTATACTAGTCTCGTCAAGAGTCTTCATGCTGAAGCCGGTGAATTGCCACTAACCTACCGGCGCGATATACTGCTTTGTCGGTATGCCTGTCGGCTATTGTCAATGCTCGACCACCCGTCTTATCATTCCTTTTTTGACGACTCTCTCAACCGTCAATACGGGTTGTATGTATCTGCCCTGCTACCCCCTGGAGTTCGCTTTTGTCGCCTCCTTCAGCACCTTGATTTTTCACTCCCTGCAACCTTTCGAGTGGGCAAGAGCCAAACACCGCCTTGGCTCCAGGCTCAGGTTCACGTTCACCTTGACCTCAGCTCGCTCCCAAAGGAGGTTACCCCAGCTTCAGTATACCGCTCCCAGTTTGTCGAACTTCGTTCGAAGTTCATTAATATGATCTTCATTTATACAGATGGCTCTAAGACCAATGACAGTGTTGGATGTTCTTTTATTGTTGGGGCACACAGTTTCAAATACCGGCTCCATGGCCATTGTTCGGTCTTCACAGCTGAGCTATTTGCCCACTACCAGGCTGTTCTTTACATTTTCCGCCACCAACATTCTGCTTATGTCATCTGCTCCAATTCCCTGGGCGCCATCCAGAGCCTCAGTGATCCGTATCCGGTTCACCCTTTCGTACACCGGATCCAACGCTCTTCAGCAGCTGGCAGATGACAGTTTTCCGGTTACCTTTATGTGGGTTCCTGGCCATGTCGGTATCCCTGGGAACGAAACTGCAGATGCCATGGCCAAGGCTGCGGTTCTCCAGCCTCGGACAGCTTCTTGTTGTGTCCCTTCATCCGATTGTAGCAGAGTCATTTGTCAGCGCATTTTATCGCTGTGGCATGCCGATTGGGCTACACTAAACCGACAACAAGCTTTGGGCCTTGAAACCTCTTTCCACGGCTTGGACGACCTCTTCACGCCCTTCTCAGTGGGAGGAGGTCGTTATGGCCCGGTTACGAATTGGACACTGCCTGTTCAGCCATCGCCATCTGCTGACAGCTGCGCCGGCGCCGTTCTGCCCGTATGGGCAATTGCTGACGGTTCGCCACATTTTAACATCCTGTCCGAATTTTAATACACTGCGCATTTATCTTGGCCTGCCATGTACTCTGGATGCCATTCTAGCGGATGAACCAGGAGCAGCTTCTCGCTTTCTTTGTTTTATCCACCTGACATACCTGTCCAAGGACATTTGATTATGCTGTTTTTTTTTTTTTTAAATCCTATGCCTGTTAATATGTCTTTTATAGTGTTGTCCCTTTTAGTTGCTGTTTTAACCTTGTGCCTCGCAGTGCATTCCTAACTTAGTCTAGGCGCTAATGACCATTGTAGTTGTGCGCCCTAAAACCACAACAAAAAAACTGTCATTCAAAACATAATACTGAGCACCAACCATGTAGATACATTTCAGGCCCAGAAGGCGAGCCATTTATGCTATTATTTAAAATTTTACTGGCAAATTTGCATTTGATTTATCTTAAAGGTTGAAACACAAAAAAATACCAAACTTCAAGGCTAGTTTTTCGTATTTATTTTAATTCTTTCCTAGATTACAAATTATGCAGTAAGAATGGCAAAAAATATAATTGCCCTTTGAGAAACTGCATACATATTTTGGCCTTTGTATGGAAAAGTCAAAGTGCTTGACAGAATATTTATTCAGCCAGGTAAACCACAAAATGTTTGGTGTACAGCCACAGTCGCGACACTCACTGCTGTGAAAGTTGTTGCCATTTGACAGTTCAAGTGACACTAGCGCCCCTAGCAGCCAGAAAGCTCGCCTTCCTCTGATGGCAGATGCGATGTAAAAATAATGTTTGTTTTTTAATTCGTTTTGTACATAATTTACAAAATAGTTAGTATATTTTTGCGTCACAAGTGTTAGGAGAACAGTGAGAGACATAAATGATCGTGAAATATAAATAAACAGAGCACGAACTATAGAATGAAGTGACATAAGCTGCAACATATTCTTGAAGAAATAATTAAGTAGTAGCATACAATCGCACTTATTCCACTGAAAGTAAGAGAATACACGCTGTGTATCCCACATATCAAGTATATAGGTGCTCTTCCTTGTGTAAAAATGAAGCGACCCATCACTTTTCATTACGTTCTGCTTTGCAGGAAGCCTGCTTCCAAAAATACAATTTCCATCTTATTCTTTGTGGTATCAGGTTATCTCAATAAAAAGCATGATTGTTTTAAAACTTTATTATATCCCATTGATACATTTAACCAAAATAAAATTAAATGAATGAGTCAGTCCTAACACTTTAGCAACCCAAATGAGCCAGCTTCATCACTTTTTTATTTCTTCTCTTGCTCCTACAGACTAAGTCTTGATTCCTGAATTTAATAATGTAAAAGGCACTTGTAATGAAGTTCCTTAAGGATGCAGGCCCTTTAACACAATGTGCAGTAAATATCTCAGAAATATTGTTTACGTTTTGGCAAAAATCTGCAGTAGCAGTAGCAGATGATGATATGGTGCTACAAGTAACAAGTGTCTCAATGCCTGCTGCTACTGAATGACTCAACACACAAACTGCAGTGCTTACCTTCATTTTTGAAAATGCTAGCAGTTGGCCAGCTCTTTTAGTGGGCTTGGGGGCCAACTTGTACTTCCTTTCACAATCACTTGAGTACAACTGACAAATGTCCTTCCATGAATCAGTGCCAATCCATCCTTCATATGTTGTGTGGGTAATGTTATACCTGAATAAATTATTACGTATGCTTTTTATCAAGTGTGGGGTGTCATAAAAAAGTAGATCTTACTCCCTTCGTGTACTAAGCATGGATTAACTGGTGTGATGCCCACTCTGTGCCTCCACTCCACAAAATTCGAGCCTTCGTCAGTGACACGTGTTTTTACAACCAAACCAATCTCTGTGAGTATTTTAACAAATTAAAAAAATATGCGCGTCAGATGGGTGGCTCCTACTGGTCCTTTAGAGAAATAATATACTAATGGCTGTTTAAAATTTGAGAATATGCCATTAATCATTATAACTAATGCAGTATTGGCAACCACAGATGTACATATGAAACCCATGTCTTCAAATCCAATAACACGATCCCTAGAGCTGTCATATATCAGATTTTCCATTAGTGACATCTCATCCATAGACAAAGTAACATTTATATCAGTTTTTGGTAACTGCTGCACTTTCTGCCTTAAAAGATGAAATATATTGTTATTTATTCCACAATTTAATTCTATATCTTCCATATACCTTTGTAAGGTACGTACTGATAAAAGGCTAAAACAGTGTGATAAAAAACTGTATGCCTGAGTACCATACAACAAATTAAGTGCAAATAATTTAGTTTCATATTTCCATCTCGCACCACGTTTTCCCTTCAGTGGTATACTGATTTGGCTTATCAATAAATTGAGAGCATCTCTTTTCAAGTACTTGGAACCAGTACTTTTTAAACTGAGCTTGTCCTTTTGTACTTGTGTCCTGTGACATTGCGGTTGCAGTTTATTCTTACGATGGGCACTTTCCTTGTCATGTAGTAATTTTGTACAAAGTCTAATGATTTGCACATTTATGTATTTCACACGGTTTTCCAACACGCAAATAATTTCACGTAATCTAAGCATTTCATTTTCAAAAGATGTCTGTGTTGCAGATTCCGTTGTTAGTGATTTTATATATGTCTCTCGTGTAGGAACATTTGTGGTAGCTGCTTCTTCTGGGCCAGGAAACAGTTTTGTTTTAGCAGTAACACTTTCACGTTTGTATGGCAATTTTCTCTTCACCGTCACTAGTTGCGGCTTATTCAGCACGCCAAATAACGTAGGAACTGCATTCCATACCAATGTCTTCTTTTCCGCGCTAATGAAATGGTTTGACTCGAAATGTAATGCACAAAACTTCACGTTATTGCGCAAAGAAAGGACATCTTTTTGCAGCAGGTCCTGTCTTTTGCTGTTTATTAACCATTTATTGCTCCTAAAAAAGAAAAACAAATTCACTAATTCAATACAGTTTAGAAAAAAATCGTAAATAAAGAGTGCTTTAATGTGAAGTTTCATACCTCTCAGGGTCCTTAGGAAGCCTGAAGAATGACAAATGTGGTGTCTTCTTCCCATTATTACTGCAACTGATTGCGCTACATATGCTGCCTTTCGTAAAAACCATGTTAAAAATGAATATAAACAATACTGTTTACATTTACTGAATACCGTATTCAGCAGCGTAGCTTCTCCAGCACTTGGGGCGCTGTTGTCGCAGAGTGTAACAAAAATCAGTGAGAGTGTCACGACTGTATATATTAGACTGTGGTACAGCAGTGAAATTTATAACTGTGCTTGTTGGGAATATTCAGCTGCTGCAATTCAAGCTGTGCTCTTAGGCTCCGTCTAACCCGATACTAAGGAAAAAAGAAAAACAAAAAAATTTTTGATGAACAGTATTATATGTGATAGCTTAGCTCTCCTTGTAGCTAGATGTATGTAAATTAATTTAAGCCAATAACTTTCCCTATCTGTGTGTTCATGCTACTTAGCAATGGTGTTGCCATTAGCTGACTACATCAAGTGTTCTATGCTCTGAATATCAGCTGCCTTTGGCTGGTGAGATCATGACATGAACTGACAAAAGCACATTGCAATCTTGATTTTGGTTCTTTGCGAGCTACCGTGCTGTATTTGATAGAATTCATATTTATGCTTTTGTAATATGAAAATATGCTCTGTAAGTGCACATAAGAAAGTGCATTGTTTTTGCTGGGTTTAATTTCCTAACTTGCCGGTATGTTCTATGCCAGTGTATAATACCTTAACTATTTAAAGAATTGATAAGTTTTACAGCTCTGAGGACAAGTGTAGTGACACTTAACATTGGAAAAAAACCAACATATTTTCAGTAGGAGTGTAGCATATCTTCGTCCAGGAAAAATTGTATTTTTAACCAGGAAATTCAGGAAGTTTTTTCCTTGTTTACATATACACCCTCATAAAGTAACTTCAGTCATTGTATGTACTAATGTGGAATTAAAACACGATTATGCAGTATTAATAATTAATGATCGTGGATTAGAATGTGTGTATTATGAATAGAATAAATTGCTTTTCACCACAGAGAGTAGGTGCTGAGTTGCAGACACCTATAACATCATAGCTAGACATTTGAGCTTTCACCCAAAAGATCTCCTTCTAAAGTAGAAAACACCTTACACATTCATGCAATCGTAACTCACACACATGACCACTCTCTCTCACCACTGAGGCTGGGCTGCATATAGCCAACTGGACTTGGTGGAAGAAGCAATCCTTGGGTAGTGAGGGTAGGAGTAAGAATTGAGTTTGGGATTGCGAGGGGGAGGAATAGCAGGGTAGAGGTAGGGGAAGGTATCGTGCTGCTTTTGGGAGCATGCAGGGACAGTATAGGGGTCCTGTGTTGGTGGATAGAGGGCTATGTAGTGCTGAAATGGTGGCAAGGAATGGATAGGTGGATGAAGGACAGGGACTACAGAACTGTGAGGCCGGGGGAGGGTGGGGGGTGGGGGGTGTACAGGAATGTGGGATATATTGCAGTTGCACAGTTCAGAAAAGCTGGTGTTCATAGGAAGGATTCAGATGGCACATACTGTGAAACAGTCATTGAGGTAAAGCACATTGTTTTGGGCAGCATGTTCAACAACTGGGTGGTCCAGCTGTTTCTTGGGCACAGTTTGTCGGTGACCATTCAAAGGGACAGACTGATTGTTGGTTGCTATGCACACGTAGAAAGCATCACAATGGTTGCAGTTTAGTTTGTAGATCACATGACTGCTTTCACAGGTAGCCCTGCCTTTCATGGGATAGTTGATCCCTGTGCCTGGACTGGAGTAGGTCATGGTGGTAGGCTATTTTGGGCAGGTCTTGCATGTAGGTTCATTTCAGGGATATGAGGCATGAGGCAAGGGGTAGAGAATAACTAGACCACCCAGTTGCTAAACATGCTGCCCAACACAGTGTGATTCACTACAATGACTGCTGTGTAATCTTGATCTTTCTTGCCAATACCAAATTTTCTCTATTGTACAGATGAGAATTCTCACTGCAATATAGCGTACATTCTCATAACCTCCTTGGCCTCAGCATTTGCTTATCACTGTCCTTCACCCACCTATCCCCTGTTGTGCTCCCATGCCAGCACTACACAGTATTCTATTCCACCAGTGCACCCACTAGTCTTTTCCCCTCCTCTGCTTCTTTCTTGCTTTTTACTAACTCTGCCCCCCTAAGACCTCCACCCCCCCCCCACCCCCCCTGCCACTTCCTCCCTTAGCACCTATCACCTCTACCTTGTCCTCAGTACATCTGTGCAGGCTCCTACAAGCAGCACAGCACCTTTCCCTATCCTAGATGTCCAGCTTAGTGGCGAGACAGTGGTCGCGCACGCGCGCGTGCGTGTGCGTGTGCGTGTGTGTGCGTGTTTCCCCAACTTTAGAAGAAGGCCTTTTGGCTTAAAGTTCAAATGAATAGGTGTCTTTTTACTGTGCTCGTCTGCAAACACTCTCTCCTCTTTATGGTGAGTTGCAATCTGTCTTCATAAAATTGCAATTATTTCATCCTGGATCTTCCATTGTTTGTTTTAGAATGTGCTAACAGACACCAAATTCTTGGGGTTGAATGTAGACTGTCAGTTGAAAGGGACAGAACATGTACAAGCTCCGGCAAAGAGACTATCCACAGCATGTTATACTTTGTGAATACTGGCACCAATGTGCCTTAAAGAGACCTATTTTAGGTACACACTTTCAATCCTCAGTTATGGAATGATGTTTTGGGGAGCAAGTGCTGGGAATATTTGGACTGTCTTCAAGGTACAGAAAAGTGGTGCATGGATAATAACAATAGTGCCACTTGTACTCATTTATTCAAAAAGCCAGAAAGTCTGATCATACCATGTGCATTCATTTTCCAGACTAGAATGTACATAAGAAAAAATATTCATCTGTGTACTAAAAACAGCTTCATGCATGACGATGAAACTAGATTCAGCCACAGCTTATACTTAAAGAGGAAAAACAAGCAAAAAAACACAGAATAGTATACCAATGAACTCCATAGTCAAAAGTGAAAAACATGTATTAAGCAAAATATTTAGAATAATTTTAGACAACCACTTAATGTTAATGAATATACCATATGTTAAACAACACTATACCACCATTATTATAATTATTGTAATTGTAATTATAAGAGCTATAAAAATTGTAAGAATCCATGTATGTTTATTTACTAAGAAACATTGTACCAACAACTGACAACTTCCACAAAATTTGTATGCTTCTACTAATGAATAAATACTTGTTGAGTTACAGAGTCATGCATAGATGGGCAGATTAGTGGCTGGAAGTAACAGATACCACATTGCAGGTATTAAAGTCAACAGTTTTGCTGTGGTGTATCACCTTCCAGCCACATAGATGAGATAATGCCACTCTTTCTCCTGCAGGTGGGCATTTGGTCCCAGTCCAACGATTCTTGTCTTCTTACTCCAGCAAGGGGACACTCTAGTGTGTGGTGCTTCTGGCAAACTGAGCACAGTGCACCACATTTTAATTAACTGTGTTTTATGTTCAGACAGAAGTGTGGTCACTAATTTACCTACAGATCTGCCCTCTGTGTTAGCAAACTTTGAGATAAAAGCGGTACAGAATTTGAGGTCCTTCGAAGTTTAAATTACTGGCACGATAGTGATAGTGTGAATAAGCAGGTGGACATGGATAAGAATGAGCGAGTATTATTTTAACAAATATTGTATTTACCCTGTACTTGAGTGCTCTCTTAAACACCCACTCAACCCCCGACCCCTCTCACAAAATTAAGTTAATTCTTAAAGTTTCTAAATGTTGGTAAATTTCAAACTCAGTGTTGTACTTAGCACATGATGATGGCATACTCTAGGCACATAATGTTCTGCCCACTTTTGTTGTTGTGATTGTTTAAATTATTAGAATACACTGCCATTATAATTTTATGCAGAGTGGCAATGTGGGTGCACATACAGTATCTATGG
This sequence comes from Schistocerca piceifrons, assembly GCF_021461385.2. Classification (NCBI taxonomy): domain Eukaryota; kingdom Metazoa; phylum Arthropoda; class Insecta; order Orthoptera; family Acrididae; genus Schistocerca; species Schistocerca piceifrons. The sequence continues at coordinate 795,536,039 of NC_060141.1, read as the reverse complement.
GTATATACATTACTGCGAGATTGTCTGTCTAGCTCATAACTTTTAAACATGTTGTCAACATCAGTGCATCCCGCAATCAATCTTGATCACAAACTGAAAGGAACTGCCTCAGAGGGAGCATGCTGTTGTTACACTACACACACAGAGAATTGTTGACTACCTGCCAGTAATAACAAACACAGCTTGTAAGTGCCATTTGCTCTGGAATGTCCTAAAAAGTTGAAGATGATGTGTAGGTAACAAATTGTATGATCAATTCTTTAGTAATGAAAGCATGTGACTCACCCATTGTCCTACATTGATGGCCACATTGCTGATGTGATTCTACATTGGTGATCACTATCTGGCAGCCAGCATTTTTGTGGGTGAATACCAAGTGTGATGCTTTGGATTGCCATTTAACACAAAATGTTATTTAAACTCCTACATATTGAGTCAAATTTGTATAAAAATTACACATAGCATACCACACCACTGTTTGACCAGTATTGCCAATCATTCCTTTTTAATAGTCACTTATTTGCCTTCTGGTCAATTATTAACAAGCAGGTGACAAGACATGGTAGCTGATGAAGTGGGACAGATATTATATTTTAATGTGTTCTTATAGTCAAGAAATGTATTACTTATTAACATTATTTATGTTTATTGCTACAGAGATGAATTAATTAGGCATTAGTACGTGTTCTGTTGGAAATCAGTTGAAATTGCAAAAATCACTGTTGTCTTTTGGCCCAATGGATAACATGTTAGATTATGTACAGCATAACCCAGATTAGGTTTCAGTGCAGTTAGTTTTATTACAGTTGGCAGCAATGTTATCTGCTGACTTCTGATTACACAAACCTCGAGGTACATTTGAAATGCTTTATTTACTGTTGTTGTTGGTGGTCTTCAGTCAGAGGATTGGTTTGATGGAGCTTTCCATGCTAGTCTTTCCGGAGGAAGCCTCTTCTTATTTGATGAACTACTACAACCTACCTGCACTTGAACGTGCATACTGTATGAGGTCTGTTCAAAAAATTCTGGAACATTCATAATTTTGTGCCAACGGTGTGCTGGAGAAAAATGCGGTTGGCAAGCTGCACACACTTTTGTTTAATGTGTACTGTCAGAAGTTTCATTGTGATATGTCTGTTAGTTATTATTCAATGCTGTATTGAGTAGAACATTGTGTCCCACAGTTCGAGAATTTTGAGATGGCGAAGTTAAGGGAGCAATGCATCTGCATTAAATTTTGTATGAAACTTAAGAATACCTTTATAGAGACACACCAAATGATCCTGGAAACCTATAGTGATGAGTGCTTAAGCCAAAGTTAGCGTTACAAATGGTTCACACAGTTTAAAAATGGCTGGACAGAAGATTAAGATGACCGTTCAGCACGCCCTTCAACATCTACCGATGACACTCGTGTCAGGAATGTCAACAAAATAGTGAATCCCAATCAAAGACTGACTTTTCAAGAGTTTGCAGAAGAATGTAACATTTCACTTGGGTCACATGTGAAGGAAATGGCCTGAGAGGCGGTGAGACAGTTCATGGCTCTTGCATCACAATAACGCACCCACACATTCATCCCTGTTGCTACATGACTGTTGCACAAAAAACAAAATCACTGTGCTGCCTCATCCTATGCACTCTCCAGACCTGGCTTCTGTGGACTTTTTTTTTCTCCAAAGTTGAAAACTGCTTCCAAAGAACGAAGATGTATGATGACAGACGAGACAGAAGAAAATTCACAGATGGCGGTTTGCGCGATCTGGGAAGAGGTGTACCAAGACTGCTTCTGGAAGTGGAAACAGCATTTGGAGCGGTGTACCATTTGTGGAGGAGAGTATTTCAAAGGAGACCTCAAACAATAAATAAAAGGTATGCGTAAAAAAAAAAAATTGTGGACAAAGTTGCAGAATTTTTTGAACAGACCTCATATTCAAGCCTTGGTCTCCCTCTATGATTGTTGCTCCCTCCCCAAATCAACATCCCCTCCCCCTCCCTTATACACACACACACACACACACACACACACACACACACACACACACACTCTCTCTCTTTCTCTCTCTCTCTCTCTCTCTCTCTCTCTCTCTCTCTCTCCCCCCCCCCCCCCCCCCCCCCCCCTTCCTTCTCCTTCCATCACCATATGGATTAGTACTTGATGTCTCAGGATGTATCCTATCAATCAGTCCCTTCTAATGATCAAGTTGCACCATAAATTTTTTTGCCTCCCTTTAATTCAGTGGCTCCTCATTTGATATTTGATTTACCCATCTAGTTTTCAGCATTCTTAGCAGCACATTACAAAAGATTCTATCTTCTTGTCTGAATTGCTTATCATCCACATTTAACTTCCATACAACGTTACACTCTGTACAAATACAATCAGAAAAGCTTTCCGCATACTTAAATTCATCTTAGGTGTTAAAAAATTACTCTTTCTTTGGAAATTATTTTCTTGCCAGTCTGCATCTTATATCTTCCCTACCTGATCCATCAGTTACTTTCCTGTACAATGTACAGAACTCATGTTCTACTTTTAGTGCCAAATTTTCTAATCTGTTCCCTTTTAACTCTGACTCTCTGACATTGTCCTATTTTTCTTTTATTCGTGTTCATATTAGAATCTGTTTTTAAGATGCTGACCATTCCGTTCCACTGCAGTTCCAAATTTTGACATAGCGAGTTGAATTATTCCAATCTGTTATGCTTCTGTGCCTCATAAATTACTGGTATTTTTTTTTCTCCAATTTTCATTGAAAATTAATTACATACATTGTGTATGAGTAGTGGGTACATAATGTTGTTGTTCTTCTGGTAATTGGTGATCCATTGATGGTAATAATACATTTAGACTGACTGGAAACTTTCTTGATTAAAAGTTATAAGTAATTGAAGTTATGAGAACAAAGTGTAATGGGAAAACATCTTGTGCTAATCAGCACAATCTAAAATATTAACACTGTTCAATCTAAAGTACACATTTCACTCTATCTGAGAACATCTTTTGATTTGCTGGAAAGTAATTAAGTTGAGAGAGATTTGTATTTGTTTTAGATATTTGTATTTGTTTTAACAATATTGTGAGAAGAAAAGTTGCTACTCACCATATAGCAGAGATGCTGACTCGCAGTTAGGTGCAACAAAAAGACTCTCACAATTAAAGCTTTTGGCCATTAAGGCCTCCGTCAACAATACACACACACACACACACACACACACACACACACACACACACACACACACACACACTCACACTCACACACACAAGTCATGTGCGAGAGTGGCATTTGTGTGTGTGTGTGTGTGTGTGTGTGTGTGTGTGTGTGTGTGTGTGTGTGTGTGTGTGTTTGTGTGTGTGTGTTGTTGATGAAGGCCCTAATGGTCGAAAGCTTTAATTGCGAGAGTCATTTTGTTGTGCCTATCTGCGAGCCTCTCCGCTATATGGTGAGTAGCAACTTTCCTTCTCATAATATTGTTATGTTCTATCCTGGATTTTCCATTGTATTTGTTTTAAGCCACACTTAACTATTTTTGTCTGTGCCATACTTCTGGTACTTGGTAGGCTCCAAGGATATCCTTTACACTTTTGTAGACTTAAGTTTTCTGTACAAATGACACCCTTCATTCAGCAGTTAAGATCCTAATGAAAAAAAATTTGATAAAATTAATGTAAAGCATTATAAATTTAAATATGGCTGCCGTACTTGTAGTTCTGGTATTTCCAATGTGGATACATAAAATAGTGTCAAGAACTATTCTAATTCTCTAACCTGCAACGTATTTTGAAGACCGGGTTGTAGGTTAAGTATATAGTCCATCCAAAGCCATAAAATTTAACCTAGCCATTTTTCAGTTTATTTTGTAGGTTCTGAAATCGGCAAATATTTGTGCACCAGTCTTTATAAGACTGACTCCACCACAAAATATTCAGTCTATCACCAGAATTAACTCAAGGAATGCCAATGTGGTGGGAAGTTAGCAGAAAGCTCTCACACGATCAACATCTCCGTATTAATATTATCAACAGTCTGTACATGTAACATCTTCATTAAAATCCGTTGTTTGTTTCCATACAATCAACAACTTTGTAGGGACATGTACTACCTTTCACTTGTCAGAAGCATTAAGCTGCTTGATTGTGTCAACATTATGAAAGACAGTGTGTTTATGTTGCATTTTTGGAAACAGAATGTGTCAACAAACTCTGTGCACCATGCACCAAGAATATTATGACTGTTACTCCGTCACTCTGTGTGTACTGAATTACACTGTGATTACATAGTCACTGTTGCACTATTGTTTGGGATTGGAGAGTTGGTTACCTATAATAAACTTTTATGGAAGATCTGCAGTTAGTCATCATTTCAGAGGCAATAAATGCAAAAGATTGTAAAATTCATTTAACCTGTTTTGGTGTAAATTATTGGACAACTTTCCACAAAACTGGTTTTCAGCAGTATTGTGACCTTCTGCCAAAGAGGCACAAAGGACAGAATATGAAATTGCAGGTGAGCAATGTTCCAAATTCCTTAGCTGTCTCTGATGGAATTACAATGACATCAGCAAACCACAAAGTTTTTAATTCTTCTCCTGGAACTTGGATTCCCTTTCCAAATTTCTCCTTGGTTTCCTTAACTGCTTACTCAAAGTACAGATTGTATAACATCATATAAGCTACAACACACTCTCACTCCCTTCTCATCTACTGTTTCTCGTATAAGCCCTTCAACTTTTTTACAACTGCAGTGTGGTTTCATTAATTGCTACGATTACCATGATTAGTCCCGTGTAAAGTCAAATATGGGTTGTGCTGTCCATAAAAAGTGATTGAATCAACATCCATTCCGAGAATGATGCAGTAAAATGAAAATTGAAGGGATCAGCAGAAGAAAGTGTAGTTTAAGGGTTCACAGAATAATTAGCACAAATATTGTATGATCTTATCATGAACACTACTATTTACAATTTCTATCCCTAACTGCAGGCTACTTCCGCACCACCCAAGCTGATTGTTTTTGAAACTTCCTGACACCTGTGGAAACTTCAGTATGTGTTCGCCATTACTTTTCAGTTTCTTGAGAGAACTCAAAACTGTGCCATTCTGAAAACTTCATCGAAAGACAGATTTAAAAACTTTAGTGCATGTCTTAGATCCTGGAGAATCACAACTTATTGGTATCATAAGCAGGTTTAGGTTTTCGAAAAACACACACCAAGCCCTGTGATAACAAAGATGAGAAGAATAATTTCTCATGATCATGATTGTTTACTTAGAACGAGGCAAAATAATAGTGTAGTTGATGGTTACTCATTTCCTAGCCATCAGTACCATCTTGAAATGACAGGAACTGTGGAACTGCAGGTTTTGCCAGGAGTGGTTGCCAACACTACTAACTGTTGAAACTGCTGCTGCTGCTGCTGCTGCTAATGATGATCATGATGACAATGATTCATCAAGGCCATGTACTGCTGGTGCCGCTTCTTGTGAGCACCAAATGGTTGTTGTAACAAAGCCATTTGCTGCTGTTGTATGGTCATCTATTGCTGCTGTTGTATGGTCATCTATTGCTGCTGTCGCTTGCCTGTGTCCTTTATGCAACACTGTGGATTTGTATGGTCTTGTTACCAATGTTGTGATTTGGCGCAACATCACATGTATTGAACACAGGCACAACAACAGTAACACAAGTACAAGTCTAATACATGGAACCAACTTCAGGTGTATTACTCTGTAAACAGCCAGCAAGAATCCAGACACTACAGTAGTCTGTATTGCTGGTGGAATATGGAAGACTTGTCATCAGTGTTGCATCAGAGCATAGTGAAGTAACATTGAGTGAACAAGCACTTGAATTTATTTGTGTCACACTGTGTGAGTCAGTCCTATCCAAAAGCCTCACATTCAGCACCACACCATAGTTGAATCATGCTACATTTGACAAAGAACTGCTCTCCTCCTCGTGATTCCAAAAGTAGGAACCCTCTTTTGCTATCAACCCCTCCAACCATATCCAACACAAATCCAACAGTGAACTTTGCATCTCTCAGTTCATACCTCTGTCCAGCCATGATTGTCACACGCTCCCACTTATCCATCCCATAACTTCCCCTTCTGGGGGACACTGCCATATCGTATGCACCTTTAATGCCGGATGGCAGGGTTTGCATGTGTCAGGAATGGTGAGGGCTATGCTGGCAGTAGCATAGTTACTGGCAAAGTAGCCCAGGCCAGAGGGGTCTGATGAAGAAATTAGGGAAAGGAAGGCTGTGTGTTTCTCAGAGAGCTCCACCAGCAGTGGTTGGATTCATGTATGGTGACAAAGCTGAGGACTGACCAGTACTGCCGGACATTTTCTATGGGAAACTCTAGGCATACTTCAGGGGACCATCATCAGGTGTAGGTGTAGAACGTTGTGGGTTTCTGAGAATGGGGGCCTTGGCTTCACTACCTGGACTGCAAGGAAGGTACACACCTAAAAAAAGAAAAAGAAAAAAAGGGGCTTTAGGTGTGCTATGAATTAATGAGGTGACTGGCTGTTGAGGTAAGACAGTCTCTAGTGTCAACCTTTGGGGCACCTGATGTGCAAACCTACTCACCATATAGCGAAGGTGCTGAGTTGAAGATAGGCACAGCAAAAAGACTTTCAGAAAATAAGCTTTCAGCCAACGAGGCCTTTCTTCAGAAACAGACCCCCCCTCCCCCCCTCCTCCTCCTCCTCCTCCTCCTCCTACTCCTCCCCCCCCCCGGTCCCCCTCCCCCGCCCCCACACACACTCATGAGACTGCAGCCTGTGGCAGCCGAGGCCACACTGCGAGCAGCAGTGCATAATGGGAGGAGCAACCAGGTGGTGGGGGTAAGGAGAAGGATGGGGCGGTAAAGTGCTGCTTGTGGGAGCATACGGGGATGAAGTGGAGAGAGGGCAGGGCAGTCAGGTGCAGTTGGGAGGTTAGAAGAAGGGCAGGAATGGGTTTGTTAATGGAAGACCGAAGACATTCAGACTGTGAGAGCACGGGTGGAATAGAGCACTTTGTGTGCTCTGGAATGAGAACAGAAAAGGGGCTAGATGAGTAAGGACAATGACTACCCAAGGTTGAGCCTATGAGGGCTATGGGAATGTATGATATATTGCAGGGAAAGTTCCCATCTGCGAATTTTCGAAAAGCTGGTGTTGGTGGGAAGGATCCAGATGGCCCAAGCCTGTGAAGCAATCACTGAGAAAAAGAATGTTGTGTTGGGCAGTGTGCTTAACAACTGGGTGGTCCAGCTGTTTCTTGTCCATAGATTGTCAGTGGCCATTCATGCGTGCAGACAGCTTGTTGGTTGTCTTGCCCATGTAGAATGCAACACAGCGGTTGCAGTTTAACTTGTAGATCACATGACTGGTTTCACAAGTAGCCCTTCCTTTGATGGGATAGGTGATGCCTGTGACTAGACTGGAGTAGGTAGTTGTGGAAGATGTACGGGACAGATCTTGCATCCAGGTTAATTGCAAGGATATGAGCCATGAGGCAAGGAGTTGTGTAGGATGGAAGAGGATATTGTGTAGGTTTGGAGGGTGGCAGAAAACTGTTGTGGGAGGGTCTACAGAGGTGAATGCTCCTCTGTAGATGGACATTGGGATTTTGTGAGATGGTAGGTGACAGGAGAGGTAAGGCATGGGAGATTTGTTTTTGTACAAGGAAGGGAGGGTAATGATCACTGTGAAGGCCTCAGTGAGAAGCTCGGTATAGTCCGAGAGGGAGTGCTTGTCACTACAGATGTGACAGTCATGGGTGGCTGGGATGTACAGAGGGGACTGGAATGGATGGCAGCTGTCGAAGTGGAGGTATTGCTGGTGGTTGGTAGGTTTGTTATGGACAGAGGTACTGATGTAGCCATCTCTGAGGTCAACACCAAGGAAGGTGACTTGTCTCTCCGGTCATCCAAAACCTCCCAAAGTCCCACTGTCTGGCCACAGAGGAGCATTACCCTCATGACTAAGTACCACTAGACTGGAGCAACTGAATCGCATTCTCCGCAAGGGTTTCAACAACCTCTCATCGTGCGCTGAAATGAGGAATGTCCTATCTACTATCCTTCCACCCCTCCCACTGTATCATTTGTGTCACCCACTGAACCTACACATATCCTCATTGATCCCTACACAACTCTTACTCCCAGCCCATTGCTTCTTTGCTCATATCCTTATAATAGACCCAGATGCAAGACTTGTCCCATAGAGCCTTCCACCACCACCTACTCCAGTCTGGTCACAAGCATCACGTATCCCATCAAACTAGTCATGTGATGAAAAAGCTAAGCTGCAACCGTTGTGCTGCATTCTACTGCATTCTACCATGTGCATGATACCCAACAAACTGCTGTCTGCATGAATGGCGACCAACAAACTGAGGCGAAGAAACAGATGCACCACTCTGTTGCTGAGCACGCCATCCACACAACATTCTTCATTTCAATGACTGCTTCACAGGCCTGTGCCATCTGGATCCTTCCCACCAACACCCACTTTTCTGGTCAGTGGCTGCCCCAATGATTTCTGTGTCACAGTAGAACTTAAATGGACACCAATCACATTTGGAAGAGGGAGAGAGAGAGACCATTCTACATCTGCTTATGAGTCACAGACACACCTAAGTTAAGGGGCTATCGTTCCTACAGGAAGGATGATGATACTGGAGAAAAGGCTAAGGGTGGAGTGGCTGTTTTTGGTGATGACAGTTGCCAGTTTTCACACCAGTTAAAATCACATTGTGTTCTTTATATATTCCACCTCGTGAACCATTGGATGTAGCTGCAACAACAGAGTGCTTCCGGGAACTCCTCTGCCCATCCCTCCTTGTGGGTGACTTGAATGCACACAATTGTGTGTGAGTCTCAGGTAACTTGCTCCATTCGTCAAAATATCAAGCACATTATGTGTTCATTTAATACCATATTTTATGGACTATTAAGACACTACAGACACGCCTTAATTTTTAAGCAATTTAAAAAAAATAACATTTTTACCATTTTTTTATTAGATTGCAAAGCCAGACTAAAAAATTTGTAGTTTTAAAAACCAAACTGCCCTTTAAAGTATCTGAAAATAGTCATAATCTTGTTTTGGGCATTTTGCATTCCGTCCTCTACATACACATTTAGTCTCCCTCATTTTTGTCAGTTGTTCTTTCCTAGCCTGCCAGTCATGTATGGTTTTTTATTTCTGTCGGTGGAGGGCTGAAGTTCTACACTCAGCTGCTCTGTTTCCATATTCTTTTGCATTTGTTATATGGTTATCTTTTATTTTTTTCATTACGAAACTAGCTACTAAAAAAAAAAGAAAAAATATTCTACTGTTACCGATAGCACAAAGAACTTTCAGTTCAAGTTCACTGGCACCATAGACTGCAATGACACGCCATAGGCTAGTCACTGTTCTGGGTTTGTAATTGTGGGGTGAGATGGAGACAGTGTTAGCAAGCTTTTGAATCCATGCAACTCATGTTTGTGGCATCGGTGCACTCCTGCTGCCACTTGAATCCAATGTTAGCAGATAGAGAGAGGTTTCCTTCTGCATCGAAAATATGGCCATTTTTAAGGCTGATGGGAATTTTAAATTAAAAAGTGGATATTCTTATATTAATTTCAGTGTAAGGTTCATCTGAATTTTGGAGGCAATTTTTCAAAGAAAAATATGTGTCTTGTAGTCCGTAAAATACCTTATCTGGCTATTGAACTCTGGTCAGATGACGTGCTTTTTGGCACTATAGGGTCACTCTCAGCCATTTTCCTTTGTTTTTGCTTCCCAGCTATTGCAGACACAGTCCAGTGGGAAGTTTTCACAGACTTGCATTCCAGTGACCACTTTCTGGTGTAGTACATTCATGTATTGACTCAGACTGTGATTGACAGGAGACCATAAATATGGATTGTTCAAAGGGCAAATTGGTTGCAATACAGTCAGCAGGCCTTCTTCAGACAATGGGATTGTTACCATGAGATGGTGGACCATATCACCTGTGAGATCCAATGAACTGGTGCGGATTCCATTACCAATGTACCAACCACCTATCCAGTGGTGGAATGTTGAATGTTACTCAGCAGTCAGAGCCAGGTGTGCAGCTTTGTTGAAATTCAAATACCTTAGAACTACAGAAAACCTTTGTGACTTCAGACGGCACTATGAGGAAAGTGATAAAAGAACATTAGAGGAACTCCTGGAACGAATTTGCAACTTCCATAAATCGGTCCACTTCCATGTCACATGTTTGGGACTAAGTAAGATGGTTTTCAGACAAGGGCAATACGCCTCCTCTTATAGTCTTGTTGAGTAATGGGTTGTTGGTGGCCGTGCCTAAAGACATGCCTCAGGTATTAGCTGACTACTTTCTTAGTGTCCCTGCATCATCCTGACAAACTCCTGCATTCCAGCTGTTCTGTAGGACTGTGGAGATGAGGCGGGTCTTTGTCTTCTTGTGTAATGAGGTCTACACTCCTCCATTCTCCATGTGGGAATTGGGATCAGCTTTGCCAACGACCGGAGACACTGCTCCAGGACTGGATCAGATTCATCATGCCATTCTCTGTCATCTCATCCCTGGAGCCAAAGGGAGCTTCTATCTTGTTACAATCAGATCTGGTTTGATGGACAGTATCCAGTGACTTGGGAGGAGGCAATATTAATTCTATTATGGAAACCAGACAAGATTTGTAGTGACCCTAACAGTTACTAGACTGTAGCCCTTAAGAGTTGTATGAGTAAGACTCTCAAGCACATAGTCGGCTGCTACCTCATCTGCTCCTTGAATCATGAAGTCACCTGTGCCACTTCAGGTGCCATTTTGAGTGCTGCTATTCTTCTCTTGACAGCTTAATTCAACTAGAGACAATGATACAGGATTCCTTCTTATGCCAGAACCATTTGGTTGCTGTGTTTTTTGACCTCAAAACAAGTGTACGACACCACTTGCAGGTACAACGTTCTTTGCTACTTCATGAACATGGACTGTGTGGACATCTATCACTTTTTATCCAGTCCTCCCTCAATGACCGGCACTTTTGATTCACGCTGATGATGCCTTGTGTGATTACTATGTTAAGGAGAATGGAGTCCTGCAAGGCAGTGTACTCAGTGACATGTTGTTTGCATTCGCTATCTATGGCATGTCATCTGCAGTCAGGAGCCCTGTTAAGTGCTCTTTGCGGATAGCTTTGCATTCTTCTACTCTTCCTCCAATCTTTCAACAAGAGTCGACTACAGCTGATTATCAGGAGGCTGGAAGCTTGGGCCAGTAAAACTAGTTTTAGCTCCTCGCCAGAGAAAACTACTCGTATCAATTTTAACGATGCTAATCTGAGTTTATCCAGCCTGAGCTGACAGTGGGGGACAATGTTTTATATTTTATGGACACTGTGGACTTTTTGGGTCTAATATTTCACTCAAAATTAAGCTGGCACCTAAACGTGAAAGAGATGCAAACAAATGGCTTGAAATATTGAAAACTTTCATAGGCCTCAGCAGGGATGTGTGGCAGCCAACATGTCCCTCCTCCTACAGTTCTATAGGGCATTTGTCAAGTCACAGTTAGATAATGGTAGTATGGTTTATGGATGAGCCCATTTTTCCTGCTTCACGAAGTTAGATATTGTCTGCTATGAGGGCATTTGGCTATCGACTGGAGCGTTTTGGACCAGCCCAGTTCAGAGTCTGTGAGCAGAGGCTGGTGAAACATCACACTGGATTCAGCGCCAGCACTTTCTGGCACTGAAAAGCTCAGTGTTACCTCATTCATTAGTATTTAGTGTGGCAGTCTACCCAAACTTTGAACGGTAGTTCAGAAATTTGCCTTGTGTGACCAGTCTGTTTGGGTTACATGCTACTGACTGTCTCAAAGATCTGGATATATCTGACCTCCGAATACACAGCCAGTTACGGAACAAACTGCTGCCTTGGCATCCTCAGAGGCCAGAGTGATTTTAATCTTGACACTGCACAAGTAAACTTATACTCCAAATTACTTTTTTATGACATTGGTTTCTTCAGTTTTAAGTTTGTATGACAGGTTTATTGTTATTTATACAGATTCCCTTGGTTGTTCAGCTATATTCCCTGATAGGGTTTTCAAAGTGTACCTTCTGAAACAATTTAAAAATTGTGATGTGGAATCACATGGCATTATGATGGCGCTGGAGTGGATTCACAGGCATCACCATACAAGATTTCTCATCTGTTCTGTCTCAGTTCACTACGAGCAATTCACCAAACGTATCCAGTACACCAGTTGATTCGCCTCATCCATAATTTTTTACAGTGGGTCCAGCATTGTTCCAAGGTGTTGGTTTTTTGCTAGGTTCCTGTACACATCAGAATGCAGTGAAATGGCTTAGCTGACAAAGTAGCCAAAGAAGGATATCAGGATGGTGTTGTAACTTGAGTTGCTGTGCCCTTGCTCACCATCATTTCACTATCTGACAGACAAATCATGCTTCAGTGGGAAACTGATGGTTGGAGGGGGTAGAGAACAAACTGTCATCACTCAAATCAACCACACAGGTATGGCAGACTTCATGCCAACCTCACTGGTGGCAGGAAGTGCTGCTTATCAGACTGCAGTTAGGACAAATCTCTTTAGCACATGGTTTCCTCCTCTGGCAGGAGGATCCACCATTCTGTGAAAATTGTCATGTGCCACTCTCAGTTCAGCATATTTTGACTTTGTGTATCTTATATGCTGACATCGGGTCAGGTCAGCCCTTGGGTTGGCTGGAGATCTGCCTACCATCCTCGCCAAAACTGACACTAGCTTGTCTCCTGTTGACCGACACCTGCAACCCATCATCCACAGCCAAGCTTCCAGTATAAAAGACATGATTACCCTCTTCCACAGTTCTACCACCTCCTCCAAATCCCTCCTCTGCTGCACAACTCCTCTTTTCTGTGACCAAAACAAATTCACCGCTACCACATTACTATCTCGTGCAGTTGCTGCCCACTCCACCCAATGCAAGTGCTCACTCTGGACAAGCTGGAGGCCCAGCACACACACACACACACACACACACACACACACACACACACACAGAGAGAGAGAGAGAGAGAGAGAGAGAGAGAGAGAGAGAGAGAGAGAGAGAGAGAGAGAGAGAGAGTCCTCTACAGGTCTGGAGGATGACACCCAAAAGCTGTCAACAATCTCAGTCTTGTTTATGTGCTTGTTGATCTCACACCACCTCAGCTGTTGGTTTGGTAAGCTGTTACCTTTAGTCCTTCCATTATGCCATTATGTACATTCCGCCAAGAACTTTTCACTACCATATTGATATAGTTTTTTGGTACTGATCAGATGAGAATGTTATTAGACCTTCTCCATGAATTGTTAGAGGAAGTATAGTTTGTAGAAATGTTAACACAATTTTTAACTGCATATAAGTGGTTGTACACCCAACATTTGTATGATTTTATTTTAATCTATTTTTGACTTTTCATTCTTCTACAAAGCAGCTTATAATTAACAATTAGTTTATGAAACTGTACTGATGGATGGTGATGCATTCACATGCACATGCATGCGCAATTTCAAGTTGGGCAATATACATTCTTAGCATTGATATGCTAGACTAGTAAATGAAATACATGAAAGGAAAGCATGCCTGTAGTAATTTTAAGTGTATATTTAGGATTGAAGTATTGCTGCAAATTAGCTGGAGAATGTTGCACACTGAAATGATCTTTTTACACATGCAATTGGCAAATAAAAATATCCAGTACTCTCCACAACAGTCAAACAGCTGAAATATATCGCTGAATATTTCACAACTGTGTCTTATGTGAGATTTTGAATTATAATTATTCATTGTAATAAAGACATTCGTATTGTTGGTGCCATAATTTCATTTGAGATGTTTCGATTTTATTTTTATGTTTTTTTTTTTTTGTTTATTTTTCTTATGCATATCAAATTGGAAACTAAATGAGACATATTCCTATACAAATGTTACGTAAGTAATGTGTGGTGCATGGTGCTTTGAACCAACAAGAAGAAGTCTTCAGCAGTGACATTGACTTCCTGAAACTATCTGTACAGTGATGTAGGTTAAGATCATAGGCATCACATCCCGCAGCCATTCAGAATTTTGCGTGACTCTCATTAGCTTAAATTAAGTACTGATGTATGAACTGGTTTTGTAGCATAATGGATAGGGGAAGGACCTCATGTGCAGAATATTGTGGATTTGAATTTCATTAAGTGCCCAACATTTTCTTATTTTTAAATCCTTATTGTAATGATTTTATCATTATTTTTATTCAATTACTTGGTTTAAATATAATTTTTTTTTGTTTCTATTCCTTTGTCACATAATTTCAGTCACCATATGAACTTTTTTTATTTGTTCTCATTTTTTCTTTATATCATTCTTTTTCCACTCAGAACTTTTGTGAATGTGGATTTAATTGTATTTATTTACCGATTATAATACTCAAACATGTGAAATTGCCAATGTACCAATTAAAATACAAAAGTTGAAATAATATATTTCTATTGACTCTTCCGTGGTGTCAAAAATGTATTTTTCATTACAAGTTGTGCATTTTTTGTGTGGTAATTGTCTTACACACATTTAAAACACATATTCCTATTGCATTTTGGAAAAAATAATGCAGATGGAAGATTTAAACGAAAGAAGGGATCATAAGTAAAACGAAATTCAAGCAAAATGTGAGGACTAGAAATAATGAAAGCAATAACATGGAGCTGGCCGGAGTGGCCGAGCAATTCTAGGTGCTACAGTCTGGGCCCTTGCGACTGCTATGGTCACAGGTTCGAATCTTGCCTCGGGCATGGATGTGTGTGATGTCCTTAGGTTAGTTAGGTTTAAGTAGTTCTAATTTCTAGGGGACTGATGACCTCAGATGTTAAGTCCCATAGTGCTCAGAGCCATTTGATTTGAACCAATAACATGGACGAAAATATAGAATGATAAATGGAGAGAAATTAAATAAAAATTAAGGCATGAAACTACTTAAAATCAAAGAAGAAGGTTTCCAAGTGGGAAAAGAATGATACAGAGAAAAAGAAGACAACTTAAAATGTTGATATGATCAATAAAGTGGTGTGACAAAGGAGTAGATATAAAAAAATTACGTTTAAACCAATTAATGGAATAGATCAGTCATTTAAATAAAGACTTAATTGTAGCACCTCTCAATCACCTGCATGTGATGCTCTTACTCTATTCATTATGCTACACAACCAGTGTATCACCAATCTTTCAAGCCTTTTTAGTGCTAATGAGCACCATGCATTTGTGTGTGTGTGTGTGTGTGTGTGTGTGTGTGTGTGTGTGTGTGTCGCAAATGTGACTCACTAGGGGGTGTGGTTGCAGGCTGTGTGGGATCTTAACCTACATCACTGTATAGATGGTTTCAAATAAGTGATTCCACTTCTGGGGACCTCTTCTTGGAAGAATGGAATTGGACATGCAATTGATGGAAAGTTCTTTGTCTTAAATTTCAGTGTTCAGAGAAAATCAAAATGAGTAAGAGAGAAGTGGAAATAATTTCATACTGCATTTCCATGGTGATTACTAACTACCTTTTGGGAAAGGGTCTGACTTGTAAATTGTTCTGTTAAATTATCAATACCACGAGATGCTTTCAGGTTGTTTTTTGTTGCAGCAGAGTAATGAGTTTCGAAGGAGGATGTGGCGTGCTCAAGAATCTTGTTCAACATTTGAGAGACAGCACGAATATCACAGGAGTCCCAGGGACAGAAGTGTTGGGCCAGATCAGAGGTGATGTGAATAGTTAAATAATTGATGTCATCCGTCTCCCCCCACCTCCCCCCCATCCCCCTTTCTCCCCACCACACACGCATGTGCGAGAGAGGATCAAAAAGTAATACCTCCTGCATCATAAAAAAATTAATAATGAAACAGCAGATTTAGGATAGATCACAGCTTGCCTGTCCTCCACACAACACTTCCTTTCAACATTGTCACCGTGCATTTGTACATGTTTACACCATCATTGAATCCTGGCATCAAAGCCAGTTTGGGAAAATTCAGGGTTTTGCTGCTTGAGCCATGTTTTTAAAGCTGTTTTAACCTCATCCATACCAATGAATCTGTAACCACGCAGCTCGTCTTTCAGAAGTCTGTACAGGTAGAAGTCAAACGGGTCAAAATCACGGCTGTGGGGAGCGTGAGGCACCACTGGTCAGCCCACTTTTGCAAATGAAAAATGACGTGGGGGCAAGCATCATTGCCTCGTTAAGTTTCAAAAGTGTGGTTACATAGGTTTCACTGCTGATTGTGAACACTTATGCGTGTCTCCTCGAATTGCTTCATCAGCATTTTCTCAATTGGCAACTGTGACAGGTGTTGTTGGCTGGCCATTGTGCAGTTTATCTGCGACTCCCAGTTCTCCAATACCAAACTACTTCACCCAACGCTGCATATTTTCTGATGTCCATTACAGCATCCACATATACTTTCCTCATGGATGAAGTTAAAACATATTTAAAATCATGGGTGAAGAAGTAAAACCCTTAATTTTTCGAGACTGGTTTTTATGCCTCTGTTCTGTGATGGCACAAATGTGTACAAATGAATGGTGACTATGTTGATTGCTGCTGTTGTGTCAAGAGGAGATCAGGCTGTGATCTGTACTAATTCCTCTGTTATATGTCCATTATTCACAGAAGAAGCATTGATCCACCTCCATATATGGTGTGTGTGTGTGTGTGTGTGTGTGTGTGTGTATGTGTGTGTGTGTGTTTATGCAGTACAGATAAGTTTGTTTTTAGGTAATCTCAGTTGATGTCAAGAAAGAGTTTCCAGGAATATTTTGTCCACTTTTGAGGGATAGTCATAAAGTTTCTATTGTCACTTTCAAATAATCAAATAGTGACCATGACACTGGGTGGTGATGATGTTGCTTATCTATGTATCCAACCTATGAATGACTTAACAGGGATCTTATATGAAGTAGTCTACATTTTGGCTGTTAAGGAAACATTCCACCTAGTAAATCATCCTTTATCATTCCGGAAATGTCTATGACACAATTACTTCATCATCCAAGACAAATGGAAGGAATTCCTGAATGCCCTGTCAGAAGAATTTTAGAGGTGAAGCAAAATTTTGTAGCCCAAAGATGCAGAATCTAAATCTACATCTGCATTGATACTCCACAGTCCACCATACAGTTTGTGGTACCACTACTAGTAATTTACTTTCCTGTTCCTATTTCAAATAGTGAGGGAAAATGGCTGTCTATATGCCTCTGTATGAGCCCCAAATTCTCATATCTTATCCCTTTCAGATATGATTTTTTTCTGGAGGAAGGAAAATTTTTCTTTATGCTGTATTGCTCTTAGGTGTTTTTTTTTTAATGGTTTTAGATGCAAGATTTTTACAAAAATATGCACCCTTTTTCAAAATATACTTTGTACACTTGGCTTTGTTTTATGGACTAAATTAAGTAATTTTGAAATATTCAATGTTGTAATAAATAATCTGATTATTCAATAATTACCATGCAAAAAACAATAATAATATTCATTAATGGAGTGGAAGAAACCTAACTAACCATTTCCAAGTATTCTGGCTGTCAGAAGCTGCTGCGCACTGCTTTGTTGACTTGATATTTTTACAGTGAAGCCCTATAGTTGGCAGCTCTAGGTGTTGATGAAGTGATCGAACATTCACAAATGTGTAGATGAGATTTTCACTGTGGAAAATTATTTCTCTTGCAACTAAGAAACAGTAAAATTTAATGTAAACAGTTGTAGCCAGTGGGTCTTGAAAGGGTAGTCTTCCCGGTCCTTACATGAAATGTATGTTGGTGGCAGTAGTATCGTTCTACAGTCACCTTCGAACACCAGTTCTCAGAATATTCTCAATCTCGTTCTTTGGAAAGAATATTGCTTTCCCACCACACATTCCCATTGGAGTTCCCTAAGCATCTTGCATGTTGTTCGAACCCACCAATAACAAATCTGGCAAGCTGCCTCAGAATTGCTTCAATGTCTTCTTCCTTTAATCCACCCTGGTACTGATCCTAAACGATTGAGCAGTACTCAAGAATAGATTGCACTAGGACCCTATATGCAATCTCCTTTGCAGATGAACCACACTTTCCTAAAATTCTTCTAATAAACTGAAGTCAACCATTCACCTTCCCTACCACAGTCCGCACTTACTTGTTCCATTTCATATCATTTTGCAATGTTAAGTCCGTATATTTAAATGACATGATTGTGTCAAGCAGGACGCTACTAATGCTGTATCTGAACATTATGGGTTTTGTTTTTCGTACTCATTCGCATTAACCTACATTTTTCTACATATAGAATGCACTGCCATTCATCACACCAACTAGAAATTTTGTCTAAATCATCCTGTCCCCTCCTACAGGTGCTCAACTTCGACACCATACTGTACACCACGGCATCATCAGCAAACAATCGCAGATCACCACCCACCCTGTCCACCAAATCGTTTATTTGTATAGAGAATGATGGTGGTCCTATCACATATCACACTTCCCTGGTGCTCTCCTGCCAATACCCTTGTCTCTGATGAACACTCACCATTGAGGACAACATACTGGGTTTTATAATTTAACACTCTGCCATCCGGCGACACCACATTGGTGTCGTGCGCGATATAGTGGTCAATGGCCAGTGACTCCACAGTGGTGTCGTCTGCATAGTATCGCCCAGAGGCCGGTGACACCGCAGTGGTGCCATGAGCATAGTATCATGCAGTGTCCAGCGAAAACACTTTAGTGTCTATTGTGTTCTGTTGATGTTTTGTTTAGGTAAAAATAAGCTACACACATCAACAGGATTTTTGTTTTATAGGTACTTGTGCCCTTTCATCGTGACAGACCGAAAGAGACGATACAATTATTTACGATGAATGCATGGAGCAAAACTTTCAGGTTGCCACTACATCGCGTACGTCTCATGATGATCCGGTTGACAGGCTTTCCAGTCACAGAAAGCAACACCAACTAATAGGCCTATTTATTTCTGAAACGATAAACAATAATGACAAAACTGCCATGTATGTTCCAAAAACAAAACAAACAAACAATAAAAAAAAAAAAAAAAAAAAAAAAAAAGAAAAATCAACACACTTAATGTGCAAGTCTTGTGGAGTTTCGTTACATTGAGACTGTTTTGCTGCATATCATATGAAAGAGAAATACCAAGTATCAAAGACAATGCAAATAAACAGATATATGAAACAAAATTTGTATTTTTGTACGTACTTATATCTTCGAAATTTTATGAAAGTAAGGGAACAAGGTTGAGAACTTAGCATGACTAACGATGAGATTAGTAAAATGTAACAATTTTTTCTCACTCAATAATATCAAGAATGGCTGGCGACAAGCCAAGTAATCCGAATTAGCACTGCCAGTGCCAAGTGAACAAATTTGTACGAGACATGCGGATGGCAAAGTGTTATGAAGTCATTGGGCGACTCGTACATCTGTGAACCTCTTCCATATTCTCTTGACTTCTTTAACAGCCTGCAATGGGACACCGTGTCAACTACTTTGTGGAAATCTAGAAATATTGAATCTGCCTGTTGCCCTTAGTCCATAGGTTACAGAATATTGGGTGAGAAAAGGGCACGCTGAGTTTCGCGTGAGCAGTGCTTTTTAAAACTGCCAGATGTGTCTGTGTCCTGAGTAGTGAACTGGTGCATTGACAGTTCCAATAAACAACCAGCATGACCTTCCCCAGTCGTAGTTATTTTCTTTGCTTTACAGCATTGATGAATCCATATATTTCCAAAGGTTCCTTAGCTCCTTTATCCCAAGGTCATAGTTATACAGCCAGCAGTTACCTGTCTTGATTAAGCATCTAATTTGTCTGCAGTGGCCTGACACAGCTACTGCCTTGGTTTGCCAAACTTTTGAAAGTGTGTGAGCAGTCATGGAACCCAGTAGGTGGTGCCCTTTCTCGTGTTTAATATTTACTTCAAGGTGACTGATTTTAACTTTTTCCACTGTCGACTCAGTTGTGATACATCGGTATTTGAGCACCAGATCTTCATTTTTCTTAGTATTCCTAATTATTTAACAGAAATATATTCACTTTGTTCTTCAGCATTCATACTTCTTTACCTGTTGTGGAATTGTCTGTGCAAACTAACTACTGTATTATATGAAGGAGCATTGTTGCCACCAATTCAACAAGGATTTTTACAGCATTCTCCTCTTCAAATGCAGAAAATTAACACATAATACTCCAGTTTATTGGAGGCTATGCCATTTTCTTTTTGTCCCTGTAGTGATGTGCAGATTTCAGGGTGCCTCCAAACAAACAGAAAACAAATTACATTGATGCCACTTCCATTCACACTAACATCCGTAATGTCCAGGACCTTTCCATTATTGAACACTAACTTTCCCAATGTCTGATGGATTCAAAATTTACAATCTCTTTCCTAGTCACCACGATCAACTATATCTTCACCCACAATTACTTCTCCTTTGAAAGCATCACCTACAAACAAATCCAGGGTATGGCTGTGGGCACCCGCATGGCACCATGCTATGCCAACCTATTCATTGGCCATCTTGTTGAAGTCCTTTCTAACTGCCCAGAATACCAAACCCTTCACTTGGTTCACATTCACTGATGACATCTTCACAATCTGAATCAAGGGTGAGGACACCTTGTCCACGTTCCTCCAGAATCTCAACACCTTCTCTCCCATTCGCTTCTCATGGTCCTCCTCAACCCAAGAAGCAACCTTTCTGAATATTGACCTCCATCTCAAAGATGGCTACATCAGTACCTCCATCCATAACAAATCTACCAACCACCAGCAATATCTCCACTTCAACATCTGCCCCCAATTTCATACCAAAATGTCCCTCCCGTATGACCTAGCTACCTGTTGCCATCACACCTGTAGTGACGAACAGTCCCTCTCTAAATATATATGTGGTGTAGACCCTGTTTGGACTGAATACATGATTTAGAATGCTGGTTTTCCATTTTACTTCCAGTGCTCTCTACACCTTTTCACCAATAAATACATGGTCTCCATTGTTGGGTTTTACCTGTCACCACTTTCCCAGATTTTTCAGAGGTGTGGATCATGCAGGGAAGATGACACAATGTGGTGTCCGTTCCACCTTAGCACCCTTCCTTTCCAACAAACTAATCCTGCAAAACCCAGCACAGCAGCCCCCCATTGTGGGGGGAGGGTCGTCAAATACCTGCAAGATAGTAGCTCTTTGACCACGCAGGGATTGCACTGTTGATGCCAGAGCTGATACCTCCCCCATGTATGCCAAGGGCTATGTACCCATTGAGACAGAGGCATAGGGACTCCAAGCAACAGATTACTGGTTTGGTAACCATTGCTGACACTGAGTGGCATCCATGGGTAAACTGCTGCTTGGAGTGGGTGGTACCATGGCAAATGACTTGCATATGAAGCAGATGATGCTTTCTCCCGTGGCTGGTAACACAGCCCCAGCAGTCCCTTCCAACAGAAGAAACTTAGTCAATACAGAGAGATACAACCCCAAAATGTTTCCTTCCCTGGCTACGCTATGGGAAGAACATCGGACAAAGTGACAAGCAGAGAAAGACGACCCCCAGTTCCTGATTTTGTAAACGGATGGATGAGGATTCCTTTTTGGTTACAAAGCCTTATTTTCTTTGAGGGGACTATAAAGGACAAGTTTTGGGAAGTTTCAGCAATCTCTAAAATGAAGAGTGGGTCAGTTTTGATTAAGTCTGCATCACCAGCCCAGTCATGGGCATTACTTGCTTGTGACAAGCTCGGTAACATTCCGGTGACTGTCACTCACCATAGTAGTCTAAACATAGTTCAAGGCATCATTTTCCATCATGACCTCATCTTGAAGTCTGACAATGAGCTTTGTGCCAACTCGGATCGATGGGGTGTATGCTTTCTATCATGTCTATAGGACACCAAAGGACAATGGGATTGCTACCAGGGTCTTCTTGGCCTTTGAGGATGATTCATTGCCTGAAAAGATCAAAGTGATGGTATACCTAAGTGACGTGAAACCATATGCCCCCTCACCCTCTCGACGCAGTGCTTCATATGTATGAAATACAGCCACATGTTACGGTATATTTATAATTTTTACTTATGGACCGTGTGACAGCAACTGAATAAAACTCAATTTTAGTGCCATACGTGTTTCGCCTTTATTTTCTGCAAGGCATCATCAGTGGCCTGGAATATGTACATATGTTACCTATTTTATTTACATTTTTTTCATTGTGCCTATAGGTTATAAACAGTTCTGGTGGTTGGTATTTCCTATTAAGTAGTAATGTTTTGAACTGTACTTACAGGTTGCATGGACAATTTCTTACATATTACGCTCCTGTTGCATTTTTGGTGTTGTTCTTCTTCTTATGAACGCCAATTTGCGGTTTTTTCCACATTCCACAGCACTATGCACTGAACGCTTGTTTTAAAGCAATGTTTTGGTTTCTGTTGCCGACTGTCAAATGTTTTTGCCAAAGATCAAATGTTTTTGCCAAAGATCAAATGTTATTGCCAAACTTATGAGTGTAACTATTGAAGTATCTGTGGTCTGTTCGTGTATGCATTTGTGTGTGTGTGTGTGTGTGTGTGTGTGTGTGTGTGTGTGTGTGTGTGTATTGTGTTTTTTGGTGTGATATATATTTTTTGTGCTGTGTGTGTGTGTGTGTGTGTGTATTTTGGTGTTATATAATTTTTATTTATTTATTTATTTTTTCTTTTATTTTTTTATTTTTTTTTTTTTTTTTTTTTTGGCTGTGTGTGTGTCTCCAGATGGTGTGGGGAAGAGGCTTTTTTTTATGTTATCATTTCCTTTATTAAGTGTAGTAGGGAGCCTGTGCTGATGTGTGTGTGTTCATTTATCACATGTTTGTTTTCTGCTACGGCTTTCTGGGTATGGAAGTTTTCTTGCATTTGTATAAGATGTTTGTCATGGTTGCTTATTCTCATTATTTTCATTTCTTGTTCCATGTTTGTAGGATGATGGTTGTAGTGTTTTAAATGCTCTGCAAATGTGGAATGGTTTGTTTCATACTTCCAACATCTGATATGTTCTTTGTATCTTGTTTAAAAATTCCTGCATGACATGCCTATGTATACTGCATCACATTCAAGTTTATATATTCCTGATTGTTGGAATTTGTCCCTCTTGGTAGCTGGCTGGCTTAGGTGTGATTGAAGGGTTTGCCCAGGCTTATATGCTATTTTGAAGCCCTGTCTCTTTAAGATGTTTGCAACTCTGTGTGTTAGTTTATGTGTGTAGGTCATGGTGTACCATCTGGTTCTTTTCTGTGTGGTGTTGTCATTGTGTGTGTTTGTTGAGTGTGTTTTATTCAGTTGCTGTCAGACGGTCCATAAGTAAAAATTATCAATATACCGTAATATTACATGCAACTGAGGAAGACAGGACTATAAAAGTTGAAGATGTCAATACAGCCACATGTCTTCACACTGTGAGGCTTGTCCAGCCTGTATGACATTTGCATCAGACTCACCAGACTGCATTGTCTTTCAGAGAGAGAAAAAACACAAGCATATTATACTCCAAACGGACTGACATAGCAAGAGACCAAGAAAAAGTATGAGCATCTACATTCCACATGCATGAAAATGTCATATTCTACGGCTCTGATGATGTCGCCCTCACTGCGGATGGTACTCTCTTCCATTATGCATCCTACAGCGAGCCCTCAGGGCCACTGTATTGTGCCTGCCCCCCTGATGGTTAGAGGCTCTCCTCCTGCAGCTTCCCCCACACCCACTGTGGGAACAATGGCTACCCACCCATTGGGGATGCCGATCCTCATTCCCCAACTGAAGACGCATCATCTTCGTCCAGGTTCTCACACCAGGAAAGGGGCCCTTGGGACACTCCCCTCCAAGTATCTGCCAGTCTGCAACTGCATACCAGCCAGTGGCAGAAGGAGGTGCAAGCTGCTGGTTATAGGACTTCACGAGCTTCTTCAGTCCCTGAAACTAATTCAGAGAAGCCCTCCCAGTCATCCAAACCCTCTAAAGAAAAGAAACACAAAAAGAAGTCTTCCAAGATGAACGAAATTCCAGTGGCCCCCATGCCACCATATCCCACATGTTCTGCTTCCAAGGGCACAGCAGTGATCCCAATGGCCCCTGGGACACCAGATTGCACCACGCTACATGTCTCATAACCTAAGTGTTTTGATACCATACCCTCTCCACCAGGGTCAGCAAGGACCCTGGGACATACAAGGTGTACAACTTTACTTCTGCCGTTTGCCGATAGGTGGCGGCAATGGTAAGCAGCGGTCGAAAGAAATAGATTGCAGGCGTCAGGCAGTTAGCTTGGACCTCGGTCAACATAACCTCATTCAAATATTAGTCGATTTGTGTCTGCATCATAAAGTTGTTCTTGATTGAAAATGTCAGTTTATGAGTGTAATTCTCATTTGCAGGAGGTGTTACTGTTTTGTTTCAATATGAAGAAAAAACCAGCTGAGTCTCATTGAATGCTATCAGGTACGTATGATATGGATGCTGTTCGTGAAAGAATGTGTTGTGAGTAGTTTCAACGCTTCAAGAACAGTGATTTTAATGTCGTAGACTGGCATAGTGGTGGAAGAGAGAGTGTTTTCGAAGATGCAGAATTGGAGACATTGCTGAGTGAAGACTCGTTTCAAACTCAAGAAGAATTGGCATGATTAGTGCGAGTGATACAGCAAGCCATTTCAAAATGTCTCAAGGCTATGGGCATGATTCAGAAAGAAGGAACTTGGGTCCCGTGTGAGCTGAAACCAAGCGTTTGTGAACAGATGCTTCAGAGACAAAAATGGAAGGGATTTCTGCATCGCATTGTGACCAGGGATGAAAAATGGGTTCATTACGATAACCCTAAATGCAAAAAATCTTGGGGATATCCCGGCTATGCTCCCACGTCAACGGCCAAACCGAATATTCACGGGTCCGAGATCATTTGGTGTACCAGCTCGGTTTTGTGTACTATGAGGTGTTAAAACCAAGTTAAACAATCACAGGTGCTTGTTATCGAACGGAATTAATGCGTTTGAATAGAGCATTAAAAGACAAACAGCTGCAATACAGTGAGAGGCATGATAAAGTATTTTTGCAGCATGACAATACTCGACCCCACGTTGCAAAATAGGTCAAAACGTACTTGGAAATGTTAAAATGGGAAGACCTACCCCACCCACCATATTCTCTAGACATTGCTCCTTCTGAGTATCACCTGTTTAGATCATGGCGCATGGCCTGGCTGACCAACACTTCCAATCTCTTGAAGAAGTCACAAATTGAATCAATTCGTGGATTCTGGATGAACAATTTTTTCGACGTGGGATTCAAACACTGGCCGAAAGATGGGAGAAAGTAGTGGCCATTGAAGGAAAATACTTTGAATGATACATATGTAACCAATTTATTTCATTTAAGCCTCAGAAGTTGGGGAAAAAATTGCGGAAGAAAAGTTGTACACCTTGTAACTTGCCTCCTTGGTCCCTTCAAGCCCTCACAGTATACCAACAGCATGATTCTCCAGTGGAATTGTAGTGGCTTTCCCCATTACCTAGCTGAGCTATGACATTTTTTATGCTCCACACCTGCTTTCTGCATTCCCCTGTAGGATACTTGGATACTTGATTTCCAACAATGCGGACCCTGTCCTTCATGGCTAACAGAGATATTTTAAGAATCATACCAATTGTGATAGGGTGTCAGGTGGATTTTGCTTGTATGTTCCAAACTGTGTATATAGTGAACTACTGCATCTTGATACAACTTTGGAATCTGTGACTGTTCGAGTAAGAGCATTTCAGGATTTTATTGTCTGTAATGTTTATCTCTCTCCCGATGATGGAGTTCCTCAGAACATATTGTCTGCATTCGTTTCTCGGCTCCCCTCACCTTTTTTGATCTTGGGCAGTTTCAGAGCACATAACCCTTTGTGGGGTTGAACCAGCCAATAAATCCTTTGTGGTATTGAACGATGCATCACTGACCACAATAAAGACATCAAAAATGTACTGGCAGATCTTGACCTGTGTCTCTTGAATATTGGTGCCTCCACACACTTCAGTGCGGCATGTGGAAGTTACTCAGACATTGATCTTTCTATTTGCAGCTCTGATCTTCTCCCATCCATCAACAGGTGGGTCCACGATGTACCTTTGTGGTAGTGACGACTACCCAATCTTCCTTTCCCTCTCTGAGCGTCACTCCCCTGAGCACCCTAGATTGGCTCTCCTCAATGCCAACTGTGATGTTTTCACCTCCAATGTCATTCTGAGCTCCGTGCTAAATGGAGACAGTGACAACGCTGTCCTGAGTCCAGTCCAATAGCAGCTATTCTGTTAGCAGCTTACTTAGCTATCCCATATTCTTCGGGATCCCCCTATTGGGAGGTATTGCCTTGGTGAACCTCGGAAATTGTCGAGGCTATTAGAGATCATAGGTGGGCTCTCCAATGCCATAAGCATCATGCAACAATTGAGCACCTCAGTGCTTTTAAATGGCTCCAAGCTCAGATCTGCCACTTAATAGAATGACGGAAGCAAGAATGCTGGCTATGGTACATTTCAAACATTGGACTTTACAGGGTGGTACATTGATCGTGACCGGGCCAAATATCTCACAAAATAAGCGTCAAACGAAAAAACTACAAAGAACAAAACATGTCTAGCTTGAACAGGGAAACCAGATGGCGCTATGGTTGGCCCGCTAGATGGCGCTGCCATAGGTCAAACGGATATCAACTGCGTTTTTTAAAATAGGAACCCCCATTTTTTATTACATATTCATGTAGTACGTAAAGAAATATGAATGTTTTAGCCGAACCACTCTTTTCGCTTTGTGATAGATGGCGCTGTAATAGTCACAAACATATGGCTCACAATTTTAGACAAACACTTGGTAACAGGTAGGTCTTTTTAAATTAAAATACAGAACATAGGTACGTTTGAACATTTTATTTCGGTTGTTCCAATGTAATACATGTAACTTTGTGAACTTATCATTTCTGAGAATGCATGCTGTTACAGCGTGATTACCTGTAAATACCACATTAATGCAATAAATGCTCAAAATGATGTATGTCAACCTCAATGCATTTGGCAATACATGTAACGACATTCCTCTCCACAGCGAGTAATTCGCCTTCCATAATGTTCGCACATGCATTGACAATGCGCTGACGCATGTTGTCAGGCGTTGTTGGTGGATCACGATAGCAAATATCCTTCAACTTTCCCCACAGAAAGAAATCTGGGGATGTCAGATCCGGTGAACGTGCGGGCTATGGTATGGTGCTTCGACGACCAATCCAGCTGTCATGAAACATGCTATTCAATACCGTTTCAAATGCACGTGAGCTATGTGCCGGACATCCATAATGTTGGAAGTACATCGCCATTCTGTCATGCGGTGAAACATCTTGTAGTAGCATCGGTAGAACATTATGTAGGAAATCAGCATACATTGTACCATTTAGATTGCCATCGATAAAATGGGGGCTAATTATCCTTCCTTCCATAGTGGCGTACCATACATTAACCCGCCAAGGTCGCTGATGTTCCACTTGTTGCAGCCATCGTGGATTTTCCATTGCCCAATAGTGCATATTATGCTGGTTTACGTTACCGCTGTTGGTGAATGACGCTTCGTCGCTAAATAGAAGCGTGCAAACAATCTGTCAACATCCCGTAATTTCTCTTGTTTTCAGTGGCAGAACTGTACACAACGTTCAAAGTCGTTGCCATGCAATTCCTGGTGCATAGAAATATGGTACGCGTGCAATCGTTGTTGATGTAGCATTCTCAACACCGACATTTTTGAGATTCTCGATTCTCACACAGTTTGTCTGCTACTGATGTGCGGATTAGCCGTGACAGCAGCTAAAACACCTACTTGGGCATCATCATTTGTTGCAGGTCATGGTTGACATTTCACATGCGGATGAACACTTCCTGTTTCCGTAAATAACGTAACTATCCGGCGAACGGTCCGGACACTTGGATGATATCATCCAGGGTACCGAACAGCATACATAGCACACGCCCGTTGGGCATTTTGATCACTATAGCCATACATCAACACAATATTGACCTTTTCCGCAAGTAGTAAACGGTCTATTTTAGCGCGAGTAATGTATCACAAAGCAAATACCATCCACACTGGCGGAATATTATGTGATACCATGTACTTACGTTTGTGACTATTACAGCACCATCTGTCACAAAGCGAAAAAAGTGGTCCAACTAGAACATTCATATTTATTTATGTACTAATGAATATGTAATAAAAAATGGGGTTGCCCATTTTAAAAAATGCAGTTGATATCCATTTGACATATGGCAGCGCCATCTAGCAGGCCAGCCATAGCGCCATCTGGTTTCCCCCTTCAAGCTAGACAAGTTTCGTTCTTTGTAGTTTTTTTGTTTGAGGCTTATTTTGTGAGATATTTGGCCCAGTCACTATCAGTGGATCACCCTATATATTCCACCTTTTGCAGGTTTGGGCAAAGATCAGACACCACTATGGATACCAGCTCCATGCAGGTGTACATGGTATTTCCTTGAATGGTGCTGTTTTCACTAACCCAGATGCTGTAGCCGAACATTTTGCTCTGCATTATGCTCGAGCCTCTGCGTCTGAGTACTATCAACTTACTTTTCATGTCCTTAAGCAGTAGATTGAATGATTGCACTTATCTTTCACTGGACGCCCAGTCAGTGAGTGAGAATTCTTCAGTGACCTTTGCCCTGATACAACCCTAGGACCAGACCATATCCACAGCCAAATGCCGAAACCCCTATCATTGGATTGTCAGCATCACCACCTTACAGTCTTCAACCATATCTGGAGTGAGAGTGAGCTCCCATCTCAGTGGCCCGAGAGCATCATCGTCCCAGCACTGAAACCAGATAAGCATCCCCTAGAGATGGACAGCTATAGCCCAATTAATCTCACCAGTGTTGTCTGTAAGTTGCCCGAACGTGTGGTGAACCAGCGCCTGTGTTGGCTACTCGAGTCTCAGGGCCTTCTGACTCTGTCCCAGGACAGTTTTTGCCAAGGCTGTTGCCACTGCTGATAATTTGGTTTGTCTGGATCTGCCATCCGGACAGCTTTTGACTGATGTTAACACATTATTGCTGCCTTCTTCGGCCTACAAAGGCTTATCACATGGGGACACCACATTCTTGCTGCCTGACATGGGTGGGGTCTCTGGGCCCACTTCAGATTTGCGTCCAGGACTTCTTGTCACACCATACATTCCAGGTTCAAGTTTGTGCTTCCCACAGTACCCCCATATCCAAGAGAATGGAGACCTGCAGAGTGCTGTGTTGAGTGTCCCTCTCTTATTAGTGGCCATTGATTGTTTAGCAGCGGCTGTGGGGTCTTCAGTGTCACCCTCCTTTATACTCACAGTTTTTGCTTTTACTATTGCTCCTATTGCGTGTTGCTGAACGTTGACTGCAGGGTGCCACTCGAAATGCGCAATCATGGGCCCTCACCCACAGCTTTCAGTTTCCTGCCATCACGATTTGTGTCATGCACTTCTGTTGCCATCGTATTGTTCATCCACAACAGGAATTTTACCTTGAGGGCCAATTACTTAATGTGGTGGAAACTTATAATTTTTTGGGACTGGTTTAGTTGCCCAGCTGATGTGGCTTCCCCATCTTCGCCAACTTAAGCAAAGGTGCTGGCTGCACCTTAATACATTTTGCTGCCTCAGTGACATCATCTGCGATGCATCCCACACTACCCTTCTCCAGTCTTATGAATCACTGATCCTGTCCTGTCTTGGTTATGGGAGTCTGGCATATGATTCGGCATTTCTCCCAGCATTGTTGTCACTGGACCTGACACACCACTGTGGGATCTGACTTTCAACATGAGTCAGTCAGACTAGCCTTGTCGACAGGCTGAGGTTCCTCCACTAGATCAGGTGCCAACAACAGCTACTCAGTTATGCTGTACATTTTCGCAGCTTCCATAAACATCCAAGCTGTAGTGTAGCCCTGGAGGGCTTGCTGCTCTTTGGCAGGTTCATGCTTAGCTACCATGGGACCCCCACCTTTGCAGCATCTTTTCCCTTCCTTGCACCATGTCTATCCTCTTGCTGCTCTTTTTCCTCTTCCTTGGGGAACATGTCTGGGCTGTTTCGGAAATGTATTCTGCTTTTTCGGTAGTCAGTATCAGAATACTCTCCACTGTTTTTCATTGCTTTTTCCTTTCTTCATTCGTGTTTTCCTATCCTTCCTTCGCTTCAGCATCTGAGGACCCTCTTTTTATTCTTCCTCCTTGTGTGCTCCAGAAGGCCAGCGCATACATCTGACGTGTAACAGGTGACTGGGTGATGCGTAATTCCAAGCCCCAGGTCAAAAGGTTCACATGTACCCCCTGATACATGCCAGGTCCAGGGAGGGGTGATTGCCTGAGATGCTACCTTCCCAAATTACCATTTGGCCCCTCTGTCAGGTATTCAGGAGGTGCGACCTGAGGTGTGAACAATCACCTAAGGGGGATGCATCCCCTTCTGAATGGGGCCCCCAGTTGGAAGGAATGCGCCATCAGAGATGCTGGTAATCGTGGGGGTTTTCTTGCAGTGAGCCAATCATCTTCACAGTCAGTGGCTATGAAACATAAACAGGATGAGGCTAACGATTCAAAGAGACTACCAATTTCACCAAGGTTCTTCGTGGTTTCACCTACTGAAGGCAGTCAGTCCTTTGTTATGGTAAATCTGTTTATTATTCAGAAAAGTGTTGATGCAATTGCTGGCCCTGTGAAATCCTGCTCTCGTTTATGCAATGGCACTTTGCTTTTGAAGACTACGTTCAATTCTCAAGCACAACAACTGCTTGCAGCTTCGCTCATCCATGGCTATCCTGTTCATGTCAAGGCCCATCGAACGCTGAATTCTTCGCATGATGTTATTTACACTAGGATGCTCGTTATTTACATTAGGATGCTCAATGGTCTGACCAAGGCGGAAATCCAAATGTCGCTCTCTGATCAGGGTGTCATTGCAGTCCCTCGTTTGATGAAAAAAGTAGATGCCTCCTTAGTGCCCATATGCAATCTCTTTCTCACTTTTAATAGAATGGTTCTTCTGTCAGAGATCCAAGCAGGTTATGAAGTTGTCACAGTCAGACTGTGTATTCCAAAACCGATGCACTGCTATCAGAGTCATCGTTACAACCACACTTGAGAGTCCTGTTGTCACCCAGCCAAATGTGTAACCTGTGGTAGGATGCTGATGAGGGCGATTGTTCACCTCCTCCTCCCCACTGCATAATCTACAATGGCAACCATGCCACCTCCTCCCGTGATGTCCCATGTATCTCAATGAGTGGACTGTCCGTGAGATCCGGGTGAAGGAAAAAGTGCCTTACCCAGTCATTCACAAGTTGTTGGCTAGTGAGAAACATTGCGTTCTACCATCTGGCAGCTACAGTACTGTTCTTGCTACCTCTCACTCAACAAAGGACATGGCCACGCAGACATGTGCCCTCAAATATAGCACTGCGGTTGTGATATCACCCAGTATCATGGTAGCATCACTGTCTCCTCCTCCAGCTGTGCAACATGCCACCAAACTTTCGCCTCACGGGGAGATGTCACCAGCTACGCAACTGGCAGGCTGGAAAGGGAAGAAGGAATACTCCCTTGAAGACTTCCTATGTCCCTCAAGCCAACCAACATCTGAGTCTTCCTCTGCTCACCAGAAAGGTTCAAAAAAATCAAACAATAGCAAACAGTCTTCTCCTTTGCCAACCCGAAGATCCTCTGCGATGGTTTTGCCACGTGATACCCACCCGGCCAACCTGCATGTTGCCGGTGTGCACCACCAACCATTTTTCTGCACTCAACTCTGCAGGCCAACAGGAGAAGAACACTCCTGTAGACCTCATGGACCAGGATCCTCCTACCTCTGTGCCCTGTAGCAGCAAGTCTTTGAAGGCTGGCACTTGGCTGCTGCCGAGGTGACACCCCTTCAGTTTTTCCTTGTTGTGACTCTCCTCCAATGGAACGTTCAAGGCCATCGATCCAACCAAGAGGATTTTTGGCTGCTCTTAGAACTGCAGCGTCCACTTGTTCTTTTCCTTCAGGAAATGAAATTGCATCCTCACGGTCACTTTCAGCTTTTGCATTTCTTCCTGGTCCATTTTGACCCCTCCCAAGGTTGGCAATCCATCGCATGGGGGAGTCATGCTGCTCGTATTGGATGATGTTCATAGTCAACCCATCTCCCTGACTATCTGCCTTCAAGCTGTTGCAGTTCACCTTTTCCTTCCTCACTTGAACTTTTCCTTTTGTACGAATTTACATCCCTCTGTCATTCGATCTCACCAGGGCAGACTTCCCCCAGCTTACTCACCCATTTCCGCTCCTCAGTGGTGTTAATGCACTCCATCCCCTTTGGGGTTCTTCCAGAAGCTGTCCAAGACATGCCCGCTTGGCTGATCTTCTTAATCAACTCAACTTAACTCTTCTGCCTTAACACAGGAGCACCCACATTCCTTTCAGATTCTACACACAACTATTCCCATTTGGATTTATCCTTCTGCACTGCCCAGCTTCCCTATCATCTCGAGTGGTCTGTTCTCTCTGATTCATACTAAAGCGACCATTTCCCAAGTGCTATCCATTTACTGAGTCCTACCCCACCTACGTGCACACCCAAATGAAGGCTTGCTAAGGCCGACTGGAGGCTTTACTCCTCCCTGGCGACATTCGACGAACAACATTTCCCCAGTTGTGATCGCCAAGTAGAAGGTCTTACAAACTTATTCCTTACCACTGCAGAACATCCCATTCCTTGCACTTGCTCTTTACCACACCATCTCCCGTTCCCTTGATGGACTGAGGCATCACACGATGCAGTTTGCTTACAGAGACATGCTCTCCACGTTTTTAACCGCATTCATTATAAACAGTTGCATTCACCGAGTTGTCATGTTATTTAGGATAGCAAAATAGCTAGCTGGATTTCATTCACTAGTTTTTTTTAACAGATCCAGTCCCTCTTCCGCCGTGTGGGCAAACCTCCAACACCTCTCTGGGGCCAAGATCCATGTCCCAATTTCCAGCCCGACAGTATCAGACGATGTCATATTCGACCGTATTGCTATCTTCGGCACCTTGGGCCACCATTTTGCGGAGATCTCGAGCTCCTCCCACAATCACCCTGTCGTCCTACATTGGAAATGAGTGGAGTAAACTCAGGTGATACCCTTCTTTTTTCAGAATCAGGGCCAGATGCTGTTAACATTCAGATGTTGCAGCACCTTTCTCTTGCGGGCAAGCACTTTATGCTTAATATGTACAACCGCATCTGGGCAGAGTGCACGTGTCCCAGGTCCTAGCATGAAGCTACTGTCATGCCCACACTTAAGCCCAGTAAGGACAAACACCTTCCTTCTAGCTACTGCCCAATTTCTCTCACCAGCTGTATTTGCAAGGTGATGGAACATATTATTTATGCCCAGCTGGTATGTTGGTTCGAGTCTCACAATTTACTAACCATTGCACAATGTGGATTCCGGGTGCACCGTTTTGCAGTTGACAATCTAGACACTTTGTCCACCCATGCAATGAAAGGTTTTCTGCAGAAATGCCAGACTGAAGCCATATTTTTCGATTTTTAGAAAGCCTACAAACCTGCTGGAGGATTGGTATCATCCGCACTCTCTACAGGTGGTGCTTTCTTTCAGCAATTTGTAAAAGATCGAGTTTTTAAGGCCGTGAGGGTTCTGCCTTGTCAGACACCTTCATCTGGGAAAATGGTGTGCCTCAGGGTTCCGTACTGATTGTCATCCTCTTTACTATCACCACCAACCCTATAATGGCCTGTCTTCTGCTGGAAATCTCTGGCTCCATTTTCATTGATGATTATGCCATCTATTGCAGTTCTCCACGGACCTGTCTCATTGAGCAGCATCTTCAGAGAAGTCTCAATTGCCAGTGTCCTACTGCCATGACCTTCTCCTGCATGCTGTTTGTCTGCCATGTGTGGTCACCCACCCTATGCCTCCTTCTTCGATGACTCCTTTGATCGCCAGTATGGGGCGCATCCCTCTTCTCTGTTACCTAGTGGAGTTCGCTTTCGGCTCTTTCTCTGGCAGTTTAACTTCACACTACGTGCAACTTTTCCAGTGGGTGTAAACCCTTCATGACCTTGGCTTTGTGTGGTAGCCCATGTTCATCTTGGCCTTCTTTTACTTCCTGAGGACACTACTGCAGCGTCACTCTATTGCCATCAGTTTCATGACCTTCGCATGGATCTGCGCGTTAGTACCTTTGTGTACGTTACTGGCTCTCGGACAGACCGTGGTGTCGGGTGTGCCTTCATCATTGGCGCTAACATTTTTCAGTATCGGCTTCTGGAGGACTGCTCAGTATTTGCAGCAGAGCTCTGCACTCTGTATCAGGCCACACAATACGTACGGTGTCGTAGGCTTTCCCATTGCATCATCTGCTCACACTCTCGCAGCGCCCTTCAAAGCCTCTGTGTGCTGTACACCGTCCATCCCATAGTGCAACAGGTCCAGGAAAGCTGCCACTTGCTCACTCTCGATGGAGCCACTGTGATGTTTATGTGGGTTCCTGGTTACGTCAGTCTGTCAGGAAATGAGGCCCCTGATGCTGCTGCCAAGGCTGCAGTCATCATACCTCAATCTGCTAGTTCTTACATTCCCTCCAATGATCTCTGTGTTGCTGTCTGTAAGCGGGTAGTATCACTTTGGTATCACCTCTGGTCCTCACTTAATGGGAACAAGCTGCAGGTTATCGAGCCTCTCCCAGCAGCATGGATGACGTCTTCTCAGCACTCTCGCCACTAGGAGATCATTTTTAGTAGGTTGCATGTTGGGCACTGTCTTTTTAATCATCACCATTTGTTAATTGTGCTCTCCCACCACTTTGTGAACATTGCGCAGAACTTTCGACTGTCTGCCGTTTCTCAACGGAATGACCTTTTTTTAACAGCTTACATTCCCATTTGTGTTTGCTGCCAGAGTTATTGGCCTTTTTGCGAATGACACGCAGGCTGTCGACCGCGTTGTACTTTTTATCAGTCGTAGCAATATGGAGGCCATTTAATTTTTTGTTCTGGACCTCTGTTTCTGTATTGCATATTTTTATAGACCTTCCTCCACATCCCTGTTTTCAGCTGTCTTCTAGTCCGTCGATTAGGATTGACGTGTAATTATTTTTAACTCCTCTCTTTGTCTTTGTGTTCTATAGCTTTGACATGGGCTCGTATGAAACTAGTCATTTTTGCAGCCTAAAAAAAATTACAATGTCCTTTTCCTTGGTAGGGGTTCCACCTCCCA
Organism: Schistocerca piceifrons; assembly: GCF_021461385.2. Classification (NCBI taxonomy): domain Eukaryota; kingdom Metazoa; phylum Arthropoda; class Insecta; order Orthoptera; family Acrididae; genus Schistocerca; species Schistocerca piceifrons. The sequence goes on along the minus strand of NC_060141.1, from coordinate 795,500,675 downwards.
CAACAGAGACCTGGAACTGGGTTCACAATTTCAGTTCGACTACAGTGTCTGTGCTCTAAACTACAATTTGTTGCCTCTTGTCAGGGAACAATTGTGTACACCACCATGGCTTGTACCCCGACCTTGGCTGTGTATCAGTTTATTCTTTTGACAGAAAGATTCATTTGACCTTCCGGTGTTTTGCTACCTGTTCCTTGCTATCCTTGATGTATTTCCAGATTTGAAAGTGGTATACACTGATGGCTTATTGTTCAGCGGATGAACTGGTTCTGCATACACACATGCAAGATGCAGTGAACCATGCTCCTTGCCGAATGGATGCATTGTCTCCATTACTGAATTGGTGGCCATCAAAAAAGCCCTTTACCATGTTTGTTCTTGCACCGACAAGATGCTTCTAATCTGTAGTGATTTCCTGAGTAGCCTTCAGGCTGTAGATGAGTGTTACCCTCATCACCCATTAGTCAAGACTATCAAGGATCTTCTTTCTGACTTCCATCAAGCTGAATGACCAGGAGTCTTTATCTGGACCTTTGGACGTGTTGGGATCTCGGGGAATCAACTTGCCAACCATTTGGAAAAGTTCGCCACAAGGATGCCAATTTCGGAAATGAGATTCTCAGAACTGGACCTTCAGTCGACTCTACACTATCAGTTGTTGGATGTATGAAACTTGGAATGGCTCGTTCTGGTCTCCCGAAACAAACTGAGACCATGACCACTTGGCAGTCTTCCCTTTCCACTTCTCACAGGGAATCCACTGTCCTTTGTTGGCTATACATTGGTCACACGTGCCACTTTCTATGATGTGAGGACCTACCTTACTGCTGAGATGTTGCCTGCCACATGATAGCCCACATCCTACGGGGCCGCCCAAATTTGGCTGCTTTGTGCCGATATCTTGAACTTACTGATGTGCCGTGTCTGGTGTTAGCAGCCGATGCCAAAACGATTGCCCTGGTTTTACATTTCACCTGCGGAGGTGGTTTCTACTCATCTCTGTGAGGTGGGGCACTTTGGCCTCATTGACCACCTTAGGGGTTGGAGGGGTGGCGTTGCCTGAGGGATTAGAGGGGCCTGGCTCCTACCCTTCCAACCTTTTTATTTTCCTTGTTCTTCATTGTTTGCTGTTTTTGATGTTTTGTCATTCCTACAATTTTATCATCATGTGTATGCTTTTTTTCATGGGATAGCAGATGGTGAAATGGTGCTGGTGAGATGCAGAGGATGTATCTTGCACTGCATCCCATGATCCAGGGATCTCTAACTGCATTCTGGGCAGAGCGGTTGACACTCCTTACCTCCTCTCACTCCAGTTCTCCTTGATTTTACATCAGTCTTATTGTATCTTGCTTACAATTGGGCTTCACAGTATTTGTCTTTTGTACTCTTCATCTGAGGGTTATTCCTGGTTTGATACATGTAGGATGAAGGGGCTGACAACCTTGCAGTTTGGTTCCTTTAATTCCAATAACCTAACTGTTTCCAGTGATTATGTGGCAATATTGTGATCCAAGAGCAACGTGCCACTTCACTTGTTTCTATGCGGTATGTTAAATTTGTTTACGTTTAGCACAGTTGCCAATCTCTGCAACAAGAGTTCATTCTCGCCAAGACTTTCTGTCTTTTCTGCAATTTGCTAGCTTGTCAGCTTTCTATATACACCAACATAATCCATGAATAGGCTCGTCAAGCTTCTAACATTATACACTAAGTTATTTGTATGCTACAAATAGCAATGTTTTTAGTATTCTGTAACACTGCGAGCGAGTAAGCCTGAAGCTGGCCCTACATCACAAGATTTCACTCCATTAAGAATCCCATGCTGTGCTATGTTTCTTTATAAATCTCCGTTTAGCTCCAGAATATCCAGGCTTACGCAGCGGCTATGTTACAAACTGTGTTCTTATCATAATTATCACAATTTTGTCTTTAGCTGTGTTCCAGTGACTCCTTAAATGCGTATGTGCATCATACTGTAATTAGTCAGATTTTGTCAATCAGTCTGTACAAGAGCAAAACCTTGGGGGCTTAATAATATCTCTAAATTCTTCACTTAATATTGATTTGTGAAACTTAATAAGTAGCCAGTGTGAAATAATAGGTTTCTCATCTTAGCATTCATATGTTGAATATGGGGTTGGCAACCCTGGGGTTCTTGATCTAGGGACTCGTAAGTACCACCAGTCTCCTGTTACCGTAAGCTCTGGGCATGCTTCGATGACCACTGTATGGCATGGCAGTGGAATGTTGTGTGTCACAGGGAATGGGGATCTTGGCTGGACCACCTGGATTGCGAGGCTGGAAAAAAACAAACAAAAAAAACCACCTCTCAATCTCAAAGTGTGAAGTGTGGTGTGCACTGATGAGAAGCATGGCTGTTGAGGTGGAACAGTCGTGGGGAACCTGCCATACCTCAGTTGTATAAGGCTTACTCAGGCCAGGGGGGCTCTATCTGAGTGGACACTTGTTTCCTTAGCTGCTTGTGGGACTGAGATCGAACCCTCGAAATCATCATCTTTTCCTCCCAGTGGGAAGGATGTACTGCGTGGGAGTATTCCCACCCAGTCCTCCAATCCAAATGAATGATAGAGACTAGTTCTCCTGGTATCTGCATCAGTTGAATTACAGTAACAGGGCTCAGGGAGTCATAAACCAAAATGTATTTTTGGTCACTAAGAGAAGGAGGGGACATTCGAAAAAGTGTCCCCCTTCTATATCCATAAAGGCTGGGAAGTAGTTGCAGGAAGCCTAAGTCTACTGAGCAGCTGCGGAACGGTTCCCTACTGGTCGAGACTAACAGGGCAAAGCAGGTGGAACTACTTACAACAACAAAAAAGTTGGGTGAATGTTTGTTACCTTTAATTCTCCAGTGTTGTCTCACCAGTTCATGGTTTCCTCAGACTTGGGGTTAGGCCTTATGTACCTAACCCTATGCAGTACTACAAATGACAGAATTTTGGTTACACAATGCTGAGTTGCAGAGGTGAAGCGACTTGTGCAAAATGTGGAAAGGCAAGCCTTGAAGCTGTGATTGACTGTCCATCTCCAGCAGTCTGCATTAACTGCTCTGGGAGCCACTCAGTCTGGAGCTGAGACTAACCTATTTTTGCAGAGTAACAAAAAATTCAGGAACTGAAAGTCACCAAGCAGATCCCCTTTGCTGAAGCCAAAAAGAAATATAAGGCTCCAAACTTCCAGTCTTTATCACTTCTTATGCTTTGCACAGAACCCTGTTGCTAAGGTCGACGCCTCAACGCAGATGTTGTCCTGTGTACAAACATCCACCACCAGCACCTGTACTTGCATGTGTACATGCAAAGGCAAAATGAGAAAGGTTAAAGCAATCCAAGCAGTATTGAGTGTCAAGAAGCCACACGACAAGCAGAGTGCCCCTCATACTCGAAGTGACAGGATGCAGGGAAAGGTTCACGATGTTCAGGTCAAAAGCTGTCCTGAGTGCTGTCAGGCGTCGTTCTTTCATGTCCGACTGATGAGGAGGATTCATGGAGTTAGATGTCTTGGACTCAAGCAGCCACTCCACTCCCCCTTGTTCTACAATTGTTTCACCTTCGTGTTGCAAAGATAGGGGTAAATTAAAACCAAATGGATGAAATGGCTCCCATCCTACAATGGAATTTGAAGGCATTTAGGACACATGTGGAGGAACTCCGTCTCTTATGTCAGGGTAGACCACTCTGTCTGTGTCTCCAGGAGACTCATTTCCATCAATGGTACACCCCTAAACTACCAAGCTATGTGCTCCACCAAAAGGATGACCTGAGTGGAGAGAGAGAGCTAGAGGAGGCATAGGTATTTTCATCAGTACCGACTACCACTCATCGCCTCTCACTAACGACACTTTACAAGCAGTTGCCGTATCAGTGTTTGCGCATCATCCATTGACAATATGTTCCCTTTACTTACCCCATCATGATGCATTTAATGAAGAGACCCTAACTGACCTTATTACACAGCTCCCCCCCCTTCATCCTCTGTGATGATCTCAATGCACATGCAACTAGCTGCTCTCGAGCTCTTGCTCACACTGCTCAATGGGAAGAGGTCGATGACTTGCACAGAAGTGATCTCTCCCCGATCTGGATTCACCCGCCCAATGGGGTGGAACCTGAAAAGAAACCTCCGCGATGGGTACTCAGTAGAGGTGAGTGGACACATAATAGCAAGTTGGCCCAGTTCGAACAACGTGCGTATGTCAGGTCATGGATGGATCATATTACCAAAATAATCCACCACACCATTGCAGCATCCATTCCACAGTCCATGAGACAACAGAAGGGGCAACCTGTCCCTTGGTCGAGTGCCGAATGCCACTCTGCAATCAGGACCAGGCATACGGCTCTGCATAGGTTCAGTGTCGGCCAACTGCAGATAATCTTGCAGCCTTTCGCATAGCGAGGGCAAAGTGTCACCAAATTATTCAAGGGAGCAAGAAGAGATAGTGGCAACAGTTCCTTAACAACATTAACCATTCCATCAAAAGTTCCATTGTGTGGGAGACAATCAGGATAATTTCTGGGAGAAGAGACAGGTGCCCCATGACTGCTGTAATGGGGAACGGCACTCTCCAAACAAATCCGCAAGACATTGTGCAGACTGTGGCGGCGTATTTTGCCACAGTTACTGCAACAGCCAGTCAGGATCCAGGTTTTCAGTGCCATAGAGCAGTTGCTGAGAAGTGTAGTTTGAAATTTTGGTCCACCTCTGATGAAGATTAAAACTGCACATTTTCGATGTGGGAGTTGGATTCTGCATTGTCGGCAGGTTGTGACATGTCCCCTGGTCATGGCAGGATCCATTACAGTATGCCGCAGCACCTCACAAGGTGAAACAAAGATATCCTCCTCACACTTTTTAATGTCATTTGGGCTTCAGGTCACTTTCCTGACTCTTGGCATGAAGCAATTTTAATCCATCTCTTGAAACCTGGGAAAGACCATACATACCCAAGTAATTGGCCTAGTTTTGCCCTCACTAACTGTATGGCTAAGACCTTGTAGCAGATTGTCAACCACCGCCTTGTCTAGATCTTAGAATCAAGGCAACTCCTTAGTCGCTTTCAGTGGGGGTTCAGGAGGTATTGCTCCACCGTTTATAACCTTGCCCTTCAGGAGGAAGGTATACAGAAGGCTTTCCTATGCCGCCATCAACTTCTAGGTATATTTTTTGACATTGAGAAGGCCTACAATACTACTTGGAGCCATCATATCCTGGAGCAGCTTCACAGCTGGAGTTTTCATGGTTGTCTTCCCATTTTTATTCAGTCCTTTCTCTCGCCACGATATTTTAGATACGGAGTCGGTGATGTCCCGTCTGATCGCTTTGAGCAAGAGAACGGTGTCCCTCAAGGTAGCATGTTAAGTGTGACTGTCTTTGACATAGCTATTAATAGCATTATGTCCATAGTGAAAAGCCCTGTTCAGTTTTCTGTGTTAGTTGATGACGTCTCTGTGTTTTGCTCTTCTTCAAGCCTTGCAATGACAACACGTCAGTTGCAACTAACTCTTCATTGTTTGGATGAATGGGTAGAGAAGAGTGGTTTTAAATTTTCCACCAAGAAGTCTGTGTGTGTTATTTTTAACTGTTCTCATTCTATTTTAAACTTTCCTGAGTTGAGGATGAGGGACACTGTCCTTACTTTTAAAGACAAAGTGAGATTTCTGGGCCTCTTATTTGACGCTAAGCTTACATGGCTACCACATCCCAAGGACCTGAAAAAATGGTCACTAAAGGCTTTAAGTATTTTAAAATGCTTTAGCTACAGTACATGGGGAACAGACAGGGCTTGTCTGCTCCAGTTTTACAGGGCATTTGTGCAATCTCAGGTCGATTATGGGTGCACAGTGTGTGGGTCTGCGAGACCCTGTTATTTAAAGATGTTGGCTACTTACAGTGCCCCAAGCATATAAAACGCAGTCCACACCATACAGACGTGCCTACCATACTGTTGCTCATCCTCCACTGGAAATACTTTTTCATAACCAGCAATGGAAACGAGGTCTTATGGGATTCGTGCGCGAGATTGTCTTCCAGAGATGGGTGTGGCCAGTCTTCGTGTTTTACATTGCGGTGGAGCAGATTTCCACCTTGGCTTCTCTGGAGGCCCAGACTTATAATAGACTTGATGAATTTTAGGGAAGATCACATGTCAGATTTACATTTGAACCTCTCTTTTTTAACATTTTAGATATGCATCACCGTTTCACAGTAGTGAACACTGATGGCTCTAAGCAAGGGAATTCCCTTGGATGCTCTGCTGTGTTCTCCAACCATGTCATCAGGATTCGCCTTCCTGCTGAGTATACCATTTTCACAGCAGAGCTCCACGCGACTCCTAAGGCGCTGCAGCGGATGCGTCGTATTCGGGGCAAACGGTTTCTCATTTACTCCAATTCTCTTAGTGCTTTACAATCATTAGAGAACAGCTGAGGGGTTGGTCCGGCTGATATACAACCAACTGTACTTTCTCCAATGCAGGGTAAGCAGGTGTAATTTTGCTGGGTGCCAGGTCATGTAGGAATATGGGGAAATACACAGGCTGATCAGGCTGCCAAGGAGGCGTGCAGAGGACAGTATGTGGCACAATGTCCTATTCCCTTGCAGGCTGTCATTTCTGTGCTACACAGGGAGTGCATGCAGTTGTGGGACGAGGAATGGCTGGCAGCGACGTCCAATAAGCTGCAGTTGGTGAAGTCAACAACGTGGCCGTGGTGTTCCTCTTGCCAGATGCTCGTGTGGGATGAAGTGACCCTCACGTGTCTTAGAATTGGGCACTCCTACACATAGCTTTTTACTACAGTGAGAGGATCCCCGTTTTGTGATGCTTGTGGCGTGCACATCTCTACCCGCCATATTTTAATGGAGTGTATTTTTTATCGTGCTGCAAGGGTAGAAGCAAATACTGGAGGGGAACTGCCCTCTGTTTTAGCTGATGATAAGACAAGTGTGACTAAGGTTTTAAAGTTTTTTTATGTGCACAGAATCTGGTCTAAACTTTTAGGCTGGACGTTTTAGTGTGTTGCAGATTGACTGACTTCTTCTTTTTATATTTTTGTGGTCAGCCACACTCGTCCTTCTATTGTATTGTTTTAGCTCTTTATACCTTTCTTCCTGTGTCATTAATGTTTTACTACTACTTCGTTCCGTGGTTCTGTGTGGGTATGCACATAGTTTTCCAACTTTCATTATGTGTTTTACGTGGTGTTTTATTTTCCTGTTTTGTGTATTTTTCTGGTACTCATCTCAATCTATTTTCATGCGGGTGCTAAAGACTTTGCTGTCGTGCGCCCATACAAACATGTACATGTCTGTGTCAAAGAGATTGTCAATTCAGATGTTTCAATAATTCCATGATGCTCTGCCACAGAAAAGCCTGTGACAATTTGTGTACCCCTGTTGGTGCTGATTGTCATGGGTCTCACACATTTAAGCTATATTCTAACAAGAAGAGTCCTGAGCAGTGGGACTGACTTTTTGAAACAGTGTATATGGTTACGTAGGTTAACATCCCAGATATCGCACACTGCAGCGATTCACCCTGGTGTGCCCTCATTTGTGAGCAATTTTTGAAAAAAGGGGTTCAGAATTTTGTGTGGTGGTCAGTAGCATTAAGAAAGTTATTTTACATAGTCTGGTTGCTTGGAGTTAATGGATTAGGTAAATTTCTGGGTTCAAATCTTGTCAGATGCATTAGTTTTTTTATTTTTAAATCTTTATTGAAATAACTTTGATCATCATTTTTATTCAGTGAACTGATATAAGGAGAGTTGGAATACCCTATCCCGACAATGTTAAATTTAATGATTTGGCTTCCCTGTATGAACTGTTTGAGTACTGGGTATTGCGGTAGTTGCACCATGAATCAGATCCAGGAGGCCAAAGGTGTGGTACTGATTTTTCATTGGTTGACAGTCTGTGGAACAAGGTAGCCCATAGTGCCTGCTTCATTTTCAACAAATCCTCAGTATTATTTCTAATGGCCATCCCATATACTGCTACAGTTCATCAATCATTTTGTCTGTCGGCCTGCCTCTTATGGTTTTACCATCAGAAAGTTTCTTGTCTCCCAAACTTTGTTTCAACTTCCTCAACCTGGTGCCCATTCTCTTCTGGATATGACCAACACATTTCAGTTTTGTGATAATCTTCTCACCACAAAGCTGAGCAGCTACTATGCTGTTATAAGCTTTTGAGTCTCCATCACCTAAGAACTTAATGTAACTCACTCCCCTTTCATTCGCAGATCGATTAAAAATTTCAGTTGCTGTAGAGGCCTCCATACCACCACTTGTTCCTTCATAATTTTTGTCCTCCTTCATTCCCTGATTTACACTTATAACAATGTTTGGTTAAAATCTGGAAATCCATTACCTTTCCAGTATCCACACTGGTCGCCGTAGCAACAGAATTCTTAGAACTGTAGCCGCACTTCTGCCAAGTGCCATCAAAAGCTACTGCTTTGTCAGTCATACCATCATTTATTTCAACACCTTCATTTGCAGCACCCTTCATTGACTCACATCCAACAGATTCCACAGCAGCTCCAATAAATCCTGCATACTTCTTGATTTTACAAGGTGGCCGTGGCATATTCATCACTGCACACATTGTTTCTGTGAAGCTTGTTCTTTGCCAATAGCTCTTAATCCATAAAACCACCTAACATTTACTTCAAAATAATTATCTTCCACTTATCAGAATTCCAAAATGAATGAGTATATTTACAACTGGCAGAATTAATGATAAGTTTCCTGGCTAGTCGATTTGATACCTCAATGGCTTCATATAAACTAACTGGCCCTCCACATATTTTACAACACACACAAATTCACCTAACACACTTGTTAGGATGTGTAAATCTATCAGAATATAACCTAACCTACCATTTACATCACTTTTGTTTTGATAAAACTGTGTATCATGGTGTTTTATTTTAATCTTTGAAGCACTAATGGCTGTTTCTCTAGATACTGACGAGTTTGCCTGTACTTCATTGTCTGTAACTTCACATGTCACATGTTGAACACAATGTTTCCCTTTATTTCAAAATCTGTTACTATGAAACCCACGTTCCTTAAAAACACTTCGTTTTGGTATCATACTTTACTTTTTGAGAGATTTACCAATCTATTCGTCACTTTTCCATAAAAAATGTTAGCACTTCAACATATAACGCGCGTGTATATTATGAAACAATACGAACTGTTTTTGACAGTGCTACCAGTACAAACACGTAATTTAACCTTTATAACACAGCAATCCGCAGCCATCGATATCAAAAATACTGATTTTATTAGATCTTGAAGTAATGCACGTAAAATTTTGACATTTTCAACCAGTGTAGATTATATTTTAAAAAACAAAATAAAATACTTCCCATGTGAGTTTATAAGTGATATATATAATTAATTTTATTCAGAAAATTGCAAATTCTATAATGAGATAAAAATCTGAAAATGTGAAAAAGAAACACAAGTTTTATTTTTCAGTTCCATTCCTTTCTCACATCATTTTAATCATAATATTAACTTCTTTTTAATCTCAATTTCTGTCAGTCACCCTTTTCTCATTTCAAAACTTAGTTCATGTGTTTTTTAATTAATTTTATGTATTCTTTTTTATTTAACTTCTTTTCTTTTATCATCCTATTTTTTTGCCTAAGTTATTAGTTTCAGTATATCTATTCCTCATTTTGTGTGAATTCCGGTTTACTTATAAACCCTTCTGCATTACTTTGTCCATGACACAATAGGAACTGAATATTACAACAGATAAATATAATTAAATTCACATTCACAAAAATTGCAAGTGGAAAAAGTATGATATGAAGAAAAAAATGAAACAAATGAAAAAGTTCATATGGTGGTTAAATTTATGTGAGAAAGGAATGGAAATAAAAAATTATATTTAAATCAACTAATTGAATAAAAAATATGATCAAACTCATTTCAATACAGTTTTAAAAATAATAAGATCAGTTTGTGATTAAGTGATACGTATCAGTGAACAGTGATGTTGATACGGCAGCTCGACACTGCACTGTCTACCAATCCTTTGATCCCACGTCTGTTCAGTTATGTGACTGATCTGTGAAGCAAAAAATCATATGGATACTGCTAGGATTGTATAGGTTAACATACCCCATTCGAATATGTGACCAAAAAAAAAAAAACAATCTCTGCTAAAGACAATGTATTTCTCCCAGAAACATAGGGGGTGGATTAGAGTATGTTTAGATGTATATAGGCAGCTTTTTACTTGATCAGAGTTGAGATTTGTGTAGAAGGGTAATTGATAATACTGGAGTGATGTATCCGCCACTGTGCAGTGTATAGCCGCTCGCAATGTATTTGTTTTAGATGTGTGATGTTAGCAGGTGGTGGAGTTGTCTGCAAGTATGTTGGAAGACATGTGGTGGAGTTGGTTGTTGACCTGAACATACCTAAATCTATTGCATGTTAATAGGAATAGTAATCCTGTATACTGTCATTGAAAGTGTTAACTGCCGTAAAATGCCTAGCAGTAAGCATCTGGAACAAGCTGAAGTAGAATGCATATGTCAGCTTTGGCTTTATTTGCTGGAATCTTAAGGAAGGTATCCAAAGCACTAGGAATTGACAAGTCTATGAGTTAAACAGAAGCTCAAATTCATTTACATGGGTTTGTAATGGGGGTGATCTAACCACTAAGAAGTGACTGTCTAGGGGGCAAATGACCGCAAACCACAACCTCCTGCATGGAGAGCCCTTGCTCTATCCATTACCTCACACAACCAGTATAGCACACAAACATTCCATGTAATAAAACTTTTTTAATGCTACTGAGCATTATGCAAAATTTCGAAATATTTTTCGTCATTTGGTTTCAAACAAGAGCTGACCAGGGTGGATGGCTGCAGGATATGATACCTGGAATCTTAACCTAACCTATATCACCATATATTTGGTTTCAAAAAGTTGATCCCACTGCTGGAGACCTCTCCTTGTAAGATGAGATGCAAAGATGATTGTTAGCTATCTTCTGTATAGATTGATTGCATTTTTCCAGTATTCTGGTAGTGAACTGGAGACTCTCACATGCCTTACCTACAACTGAGCCTATGCAGTCATTCTATTTATATATCCCTACACATTATTTCACACAGGTATTGATACTGATTACAATGGTGACTCATTGATGTTGTAGTGATAGGATACTGCTTTTGTTTGTTTTATGAGGTGCACAGTTTTGTATTGTTTACATTGCTTTAAATGTTCAAAATATGTAAAAGGTGCACATCACAAAATGCAGAAAATTAGTAACCTATTACTATAATGCTTATGAGTCATAATTAGAATCAGTCAGCTCATACAAATACTTGGGTATAAAATTTGTGGAACTATGAAATGGAATGGTAATATAGGTTTATCTGTATGTAATGAAGGTGGCAGACCTAGATTCATTGGCAGGTTAATGGGAAAATATAATCATTCTAAAAAGGAGACTGCTCACAGTTCAACTGTTCATCCCATCTTAGAATATTTTTGAATTATAAGGGACCTGTGATGAACAGGATTAGCAAGGAACATTGAATACATGCAAAGAAGGTTGGCTTGAATTGTTACAGATTTTTTTGCCTTGTGGGAGAGTGTTAATAAAATGCTAAAAAATCTGAACTGTCAGGCACCAGAATATAGACACCAGTTGTCTTGCAAAAGGCTACTTTCAATGTTATGAAGTGAAGAATCTGAAGACACTGTTCAGCTCCTGTGTATCACCTCCTTACAGACTGGATTGACAATATTAGATTAGATTACATTAGATTTACTTTCATTCCATTTGATTTGTAGTGAGGAGGCCTTCCAGGATGTAGAACATGTCAGAAAAACAATACATGACAAATATTTACAACAAAAACAAATAAGCTTTTTTTTCAATGAACACTAATATGAAAAGATCATTTTACAAACTCATTTACTAAGGTCGCATTAATGAACTGAATTTAAAATTTAATTTTTTTTATAAGATAATGGCCGTATCATAGTACTACCGCGATACTTATTTACGATGAATACATTACTGCACTGAAATGGTGCAGAAGTTAGATTGTACACAGACCAGTTGGTTCTACTGAGAAATTCATCAGTGGAGTAAAAGGAGTTGGCCACCAATAAATCCTTTAGGCTTCTCTTAAACTGAATTTCATTGGTTGTTAAGCTTTTTATGGCTGCTGGCAAGTTATAGAAAATGTGTGTTCATGAATAATGCACACCTTTTTGTACAAGGGTAAGTGACTTTAAATCCGTGTGAAGATTATTCTTATTTCTAGTATTGATTCCATGAACTGAGCTATTTGTTTGAAAAAAGTGATACATTTTTAATGACAAATTTCATTAAGGAATAAATATATTGGGAAGCAATAGTTAGTATCCCTAGTTCCCTAAACAGGCCTCTGCAGGATGTTCTTGAGTTCACACCATATATAACTCTTATTGCACATTTCTGTGCCCGGAAAACTTTAGCTTGGTTTGATGAATTACCCCAAAAATTTACAGTGCATGCAAAGGCATTTAAGCAGTCATTCTTCCCATACTCCATATGCTACTGGAATGGGAAGAAACTCTAATATGTGGTACAATGCTATGTATCCTCTTTTGTGCACTTCACAGTGGTTTTCAGAGTATGTATATAGGTAAATCTGTAAGTGGCCTTAAAAATGTAGCAGATGTGGCAGCAGAAGTATAAATACATCTCTCAATCATTCTTCTGTGAAGAGTCTGACAACATATTACTTCCTCCCACGTACATCTCACAGAATGACCACAGCAAGAAAATGCAAGAAATTAGAGCTACTACAGAGGCTTACCAACAGTCACTCTTCCTACGTGCGATTTGTGAGTGGAATAGGGAAGAGAGCCTCTGTTAGTGGTAAAAGAAGTACCCTCCACCATACCTCATCAGGTGGAATGCAGGGTATGGCTGTACAGATAGTTAGATGTAATTCACTTGAAACAGGTCACTTTTGAGCAAAAAGTAAACAGCTGTTTTTGAATTTTTCATCAGAGTTTCTCACCCTCTGCAGGTCTGGAGGTTAGAATAGTCCCGAGGTATTCCTGCCTGTTGTATGAGGCAACTAAAAGGAGCTTCACACGTTTTGGCCTTTATGTGATGGTCCCCTGTAGGGTTTGACCTCCATTCTTCAAAATTTTCCCGAAGAGCGAGCCAATTGGGGAAGGGCGCCTTACAAGGTGCATTGTGTCCATCGGGCATTGAGATATTTAGCCCACATTCTTGTTGTCGCATTGCACTCCTGCCCACTCTCCATCTCTTGGGCGAGGACACCTCCTTAGGTGCAATTTCCACCATGCACCATGCATTATGCAGTGCCGATTTCTGTGTCGATGAAGACCATGGACTTTTTTTTCACCTGATATCCAGCACGGTAGCCAGTCCGCTTTGGTGGAGTCACTATGTACCCTGTTGGTTGTAGCCCCCTGACCACACATGGATCGCTCTGCTGATGCCTGCGCCTTTAACTCTCCACGTGTGCCAAGAGGTAGATGTCCATCCCCCTGGGGCATTGGGACTTCCGCCAATGGCCATCCTGCCAGGTGGCCTTTGCTGTGGCTGGGTGGCATCCGTGGGGAGGGCCCCTGGTCAGAGTGGGTGGCATCAGGGCAGATGACACGCGATGAAGTGTAGTCCATCATCTCTTGCTGGTGGTGAAACACCAGCAGTTTCTAAGCTATCAAAAACTCAATTCTGTGCACAGAAGTATGACCCCAAATCATTCCCCTCCCTGGCCTCACCATGGGAGGAACGTCAGGCTAGGGATGGCAGATGGGCCCCGGTACCTTGTATGTTCGAGAGATGATGGGGAATCATTCATGACGATGAAGCCTCAGTTTTTTGTTGAGCATTTAGAGGACAAGTTTGGGGAGGTGGAGGGCTTGACCAAAATGAGATCTGGGTCAGTCTTGATCAAAACAGCATCCTCTGCCCAGTCACGGGAGTTACTCGCTTGTGACAAGCTGGGGGATGTTTCAGTAACACTCACGCCCCATAAGAGCTTAAATATGGTCCAGGGTATCATATTTCAGAGAGACCTGCAGTCCAACAATGAGCTGTGCGCCAATTTAGAGCAGCAAGGTGTACATTACGTCCGGCGTGTCCACCGGGGTCCGAAAGGTAATCAGGTTGCCACCGGTGCCTTCATCTTGACCTTCTCGGACAATGTATCACCCTCAAAGGCCAAGGTGATGGTCTACCAGTGTGATGTAAAGCCCTATATCCCTCCCCCGATGTGATGCTTTTAAGTGCCAGAAGTTCGGCCATATGTCTTCCCTCTGCACTCCAGCATCACATGCCAAGATAGCGGATGCACATCACATCCCAATACTCCATGTGCCCCGCCTCCCATCTGTGTCAACTGTGGAGAGCACCATTCACCTTGCTCGCTTGACTGCAGGGTTCTCCAGAAAGAAAGGAAAATAATGGAGTACAAGACCCTGGACAGATTGACCTACACTGAGGCTGAGAGAAAATTTGAACGCCTGCGTCCTATGCGTATGACATCATCTTACACCATCGCTACAATAGTTCTGACACCATCAGCTCTGCCAACCCAGGTCACCTCTCAGAGCCGGAAGACTACACCTGCCCCCTTGATGGTGGGGGGCATTTCCCTCCCTGTTGCTCCTGCATTATGTACTTAGGGAGCAACCTTCCCCCTCCCCCCCCCCCCACCCCCCCCAACCATTGAGGACATCTGTCCCCACTTCTAAGCTGTGGAGAAGCGAAAGTCTTCTTCAGATTCCCTCGCTAGGAAGGGGTCCCTTGGGTTACTCTCGTCCCAAGTTTCTTCTAGTGGGAAAGACGACACCAACCAGTGGCTGAAGAGCCCAAAAGCAGCTGGTCATACTGCTTCACACTCATCCTCAGTCCTGGAGACTGAGCCAGTGAAGTCCTCCCAGCCAGGGAAACCCAAGGAGCAGCGAGAGTAATCCAACAAGAAAACCCCTAAGACCAAGGAAATTGTGGTGGCACCCACATCACCGCTACCTACAAGCTCTGTGGCTGAGGGTGGGGTGGAGATTGTGGCGTCCGCTGAGGACCTAGATCTTGCCAGACCCCCAGACACAATGGATATACACTGCTCAGGCAATAAATCGGTGGCAGCAGGTGACTCTGAGGCGTAAACTACCTCATTGAATGTTCCATGCCTTCCCAGCCTCACGATGGCCACCTCCAGTGGAATTGCGGCGGTTTTTTCCACCGCCTGGCTGAGCTACGGCAACTGTTAAGCTTTACACCTGCTATCTGCTTTGCCCTCCAGGAAACCTGGTTCCCAGCAATGCAGACCCCTGCCCTCCACAGCTATAAGGGATATTACAGGAACAATGGCGACTATAATTGAGTGTCAGGCAGAGTTTGCGTTTATGTCCTAAACTCGGTCTGTAGTGAACATGTGCCCCTTCAAACCCCTCTTGAAGCTGTGGCTGTCAGAATGATGACGACACAGGAAATAACTGTCTGCAATGTATATCTTCCTCCAGATGGTGCAGTAACCCTGAATGTATTAGCTGCACTGATTGATCAACTCCCTAAACCTTTCCTACTTCTGGGAGATTTTAATGCCCATAATCCCTTGTGGGTTGGTACCATGCTTACTGTCCGAGGCAGAGATGTCGAAACTTTACTGACGCAATTCGCCCTCAGCCTCTTAAATACTGGGGCCACCACACATTTCAGTGTGGCTCATGGTAGTTACTCGGCGACTTATATATCAGTTTGCAGCCCAGGACTTCTCCCATCGATCCACTGGAGAGCACGTGACAACCTGTGTGGTAATGACCACTTCCCTATCTTCATGTCACTGCCCCAGTGTCAGACCCATGGACGCCTGCCCAGATGGGCTTTGAACAAGGCGGACTGGGGAACTTTCACTTCTGCTGTCACCGCTGAATCTCCTCCATATGGTAACATTGATGTGATGGTTGAGCAGGTGACTATCACAGTTGTTTGTGCGGCAAAAAACGCGATCCCTCGCTCTTTAAGGTGCCCGAGGCGTAAGGCAGACCCTTGGTGGCCGCCGGAAGTCGCTGAAGCAATTAAGGAGCGTTGGTGAGCTCTATAGCGGCAGAAGTGGCACCCTTCCCTGGAGCACCTCATAGCTTTTAAACAGCTCCGTGCCCGTGTTCGCTACCTTATCAGACAACGGAAGAAGGAGCGTTGGGAGAGATACGTCTTCACCATTGGGGTGTCACACGCCACCTTCCCAAGTCTATGCAAAGATCAGACATCTTCTCGGGTACCAGGTCCCAACAACTGTCCCCGGTGTTACCATAAATGGCGAGTTGTGTACAGACACAAACGTGATTGCCGAGCACTTTGCTCGAGCCTCTGCATCGGAGAATTACTGCCCAGCCTTTTGCACACTCCAACAGCAGTTGGAAGGGAACGTCCTCTCATTCACTACATGGTGCAGTGAATCCTATAACGCCCCATTTACAGAGTGGGAGCTCCTCAGTGCCCTTGGACATAGCCCCGATACAGCTCCTGGGCCTGATCGCATCCACAGCCAGATGATTAAGCATCTCTCATCTGACCACAAGCGACATCTTCTCGTCCTCTTCAACTGGTTCTTGTGCGATGGCATCTTTGCCTCACAATGGCGGGAGAGCACCATCATTCCGGTGCTCAAACCCTGTAAAAACCCACTTGACGTGGATAGCTATCGGCCCATCAGCCTCACCAATGTTCTTTGTAAGCTACTGGAATGTATTGTATGTAGGCGGTTGGGTTGGATCCTGGAGTCATATGACTTGCTGGCTCCATGTCAGGGCAGCTTCTGCCAGGGTTGCTCTACCACTGATAATCTTGTGTCCATCAAGTCTGCCATCTGAACAGCCTTTTCCAGATGGCAACACCTGATTGCTGTCTTTTTTGACTTACATAAAGCATACGACATAACTTGGTGACATCTTATGCTTGCCACATTGTACGAATGGTGTCTCCGGGGACAACTCCCAATTTTTATCCAGAACTTCCTGTCGCTCCGTACTTTCCATGTCCAAATTGGTGACTACCAGAGTTCCATCTAATATTCAGGAGAATGGAGTCCTGCAGGGCTCTGTATTGAGTGTCCCTCTATTTTTAGTGGCCATTAATGGTCTAGCAGCGGCTGTCGGGCCCTCCGTCTCACCTTCTCTGTATGCAGATGACTTCTGCATTTCGTACTGCTGCTCCAGTACTGTTGTTGCTGAGCAGCACCTCCAGGGAGCCATCCACAAGGCGCAGTCATGGGCTCTAGCCCACGGCTTCCAGTTTTCAGCTGCAAAGTCATGTGTCATGTCGGCGTCATACTGTTCATCCGGAACCCACACTTTATCTTAATGATGACCCACTCACTGTAGTGGAGACATATCAATTTGTAGGATGTGTTTTCGATGCTTGATTGACTTGGCTTCCTCATCTTCATCAGCTTAAGCAGAAATGCTGGCAGCACCTCAATGCCCTCCATTGCTTGAGCAACGCCAATTGGGGTGCAGATAGCTGTACACTGCTACAGCTCTGCAGAACCCTTGTCAAATCATGAATTGACTATGGGAGTGTGGTTTATGGCTCGGCAGCGCCCTCAGCATTGCATTTACTCGACCCTGTGCACCACTGTGGGGTTCGATTAGCGACAGGAACTTTTAGGACGAGTCCGGTGACCAGCATACTGGTGGAGGCTGGTGTCCCTGCACTGCAGATCAGACGTGTGCACCCCCTGTGGGTCCGGGGTAAGAATAGGCCCGAGGTATTCCTGCATGTGGTAAGAGGCGACTAAAAGGAGTCCCTTCCCCTCAAGGAGGTAGTTCGCGCCTGCGTCCGGAGATGGACCGTTCAACGACTTACATTTGTGGTCACTTTGGTTTTTTGCTTATTCTAGTTTCTTCCTTCCTTTGTTTCCTTTCTTTGTCCTTCTCCCACTCTCACTGTCTTCCTTACTTTTTACCTTGCCTCCTTCTCCTTGCCTTCTTGTCCACCCTATGGTCTTCGCCTTGGTGTTTGAGACAGTCTGTCCTTTCTCTCCCTCTCTCCCCCTTTTTTTCCTATTCTTCTTTCCTCTCTGTGCGTGCCTGAAGGCCGACCCACGCATTTGCACGCATAGCCAGTGACACGGTAAAGCATAATTCCCCACCCTGGGTAGACAAGTAGGGCCCATGCGTACCCCCTGGTGAAGGCCAGGCCCGGGGAGGGCTGATTGCCCGAGATGACACCTTCCGACCATGCTGATTGGTCCCTCCATCCATTTCTCGGGAGGTGTGATCTGAGGTGTAAACATTCACCTAAGGCGGGAGCACCCTCTGAGAGGGTCCCCACAAGGAAGGAGCGCGCCATCGGAGATGCTGGAAATCATGGGGGATTCATTAGCAATGGATTTCTCTTCTCCTCCTCCTCCTCCTCCTCCTCCTCTCTCGACTTCCGCCCAAAAACGGAAACTTGACAAACCAACAGTGACAAAAGTACTACCGCCTGCCCCAAAGTTCCTCGTAGTTTCTAGATCTGAGGACAGAAAGGATTTTTCATCTGTCAACCCTTTCGTTATTCAGAAGGACGTAGATGCCATAACTGGACATGTCAAGTCTTGTACCAGGATGCGTAATGGTACCTTGTTGTTGGAAACTGAGAGCGCCTTTCAGGCACAAAAACTCCTTCGGGCCACACTCCTATACACGTTCCCTGTCCGGGTGGAGGCTCACCACACGTGGAATTCGTTGCGTGGTGTGGCATCTACTAGATCATTTGACGGATTGACTGACGAGGAGATTCAGTCTTTCCTCGCTGAGCAGGGCGTGACAGCTCTCCATAGGGTCATGAAAAAGGTCGACAATGACCTTGTACCGACCTGGACACTTTTCTTGACCTTTGATAGTGTTCATCTGCCATTGCGCATCAAAGCGAGCTATGAGGTTATTTCTGTTTGCCCCTATGTCCCGACACCTACGCGCTGCTATCTGTGTCAGCATTTTAAACACACCCGCCAGTCTTGTTCTAATGCAGTTAAATGCGTCACTTGTGGCAGGGATGCCCATGAGGGTGACTGTCCACCTCCGTCTCCTCGTTACGTGAACTGTCAGGGTGACCATGCAGTGTCCTCCCGCAACTGTCCCATCTACAAGGATGAACGCTGTATACAGGAAATTCAGGTCAAAGAGAAAGTGTCCACCTTGGCTGCTCGAAAGCTTTTTGGTAGTAGGAAGCCCACGCTGCTCCCAGCAGGGAAATACAGTACTGTCCTGGCCACTCCTCTGCCTACCAGGGAGGTATCAGACATGCGATCTGACCTTTAGCGCTACGGTCGTCCGTTCGGCCAGTGCTAAGATCACCTGGTCAGCGTCCCCTCTCCCTCCTATCACCCCTATGACGCAAATACCGTCATCAGCTTCTGCCAAGACTAAGATCCAGAAATCAGATGCATGGGCCTTCAAGAAGGAACCGTCCCGTGAAGACTTCTTACGTACCCCGAACTCCCAGCCATCGACCAGTACCTTCCAAGAAGGCTCATAGGAAGAAAAGTTCTTCTTCTTCGCCACGGCACGTTTATTCTCCTGCGCCACCTAGCGGTTGCCTCCCCAGGCCGTCATCCGTTTCGCCTGGCCACACTGCTGGTAGTCGAACATCTGGCCGTTCACCGGCGGAGGTAACAACGAACCTATTGAAAAAGTGGACGATGACTCTCCGCCTATTGATAGCGGCAGCAGTGCTCGCTCGAAGCCATACCGTCAGCGGCCTTCGTGGTGACCCCTTCTTGCTTCTCCTTTTTCTTCTCATGATGGCACTTCTTCATTGGAATATTCACGGCATTCGCTCCAACCGAGAGGATTTAAAGTTGGTGCTACGCTTGCGCTGTCCGCTCGTAGTAGCTCTCCAGGAAACGAAGCTATGCCCATGCGATCGTATTGACTTGGCACACTATACCTCTGTGCGTTTTGACCTACCCCCTGTGGCAGGCATTCCGGCTCATGGAGGGGTTATGTTGCTGGTCCGCCATGATATCTACTACGATCCCATTTCATTGCACACTGATCTGCAGGCAGTTGCCGTCTGAATTACTCTCCCCACTGTCACATTTCCCATTTGTACTGTTTACACTCCATCGTTGTCTGCCGTTACTAGGGCAGACATGATGCACGTTATTGCTCAGCTACCTGCACCATTTTTGTTGACTAGAGACTTCAATGCCCACCATCCCCTTTGGGGCTCTCCAGCATCCTGCCCGAGAGGCTCCCTGTTAGCAGACCTTTTCAACCACATCAATCTTGTCTGCCTCAATACTGGCGCACCTACTTTTCTTTCGGACTAAACTCACACCTATTCCCATTTAGACCTCTCTATATGTACTACCAAACTTGCACGTCGGTTTGAGTGGTATCTCTTTCTGATACGTATTCGAGCGACCACTTCCCTTGTGTTATCCATCTCCTACATCATACCCCATCTCCATGCTCAACTAGTTGGAACATCTCCAAAGCAGACTGGGGGCTCTTCTCTTCCAGGGCGACATTTCAGGATCAAAACTTCGCAAGCTGCGATAGTCAGGTCGCACAACTCATGGAAATCATTCTCACTGCTGCTGAATATTTCATCCCTCATACTACTACTTCTCCACGTTGCATGCTGGTCCCCTGGTGGACCGCAGCATGTAGAGGCACTATACGTGCTCGGCGATGTGCTTTACGCACCTAAAGCACCACCCTACAATGGCAAATTGTCTTAATTATAAACGATTATGTGCATAGTGTTGCCGCATTATTAAAGAAAGCAAGAAAGCCAGCTGGGCTGCTTTCACAAGCTCCTTCAACAGTTTTACTCCTTCTTTTGTTGTCTGGGGTAGCCTGCGCCGGCTATCTGGCACTAAGGTCCACTCACCAGTTTCTGGCTTGATGGTCACGAATGACGTCCTTGTGCCCCCTGAGGATGTCTCCAATGCCTTCGGCCAATTTTTTACCACCCTACCTTCCTCCCCCAAAAACTGGCAGAGGAGACAAGGCCACCTAACTTCCGCTCCTCGAATCATGAAAGTTATAATGCCCCATTCACCATGCGGGAACTTGAAAGTGCACTTGCCCGGTCACGGTCCTCTGCTCCTGCGCCTGATTCTATTCATATTCAGATGCTGAAGAACCTTTCTCCTGCGGGTAAAGGTTTTCTTCTTCGTACTTATAATCGCATCTGGATTGAGGGTCATGTTCTCACATGCTGGTGCGAATCTATTTTTGTCCCGATTCCTAAGCCGGGGAAGGACAAGCAATTGGCTTCCAGTTATCGACCCATTTCCCTTACCAGCTGTGTCTGTAAGGTGATGGAACGAATGGTTAACTCTTGTTTGGTTTGGCTGCTCGAATCTCGACGCCTACTTACCAATGTACGATGTGGATTTCATAGGCGCCGCTCTGCTGTTGACCATCTGGTTACCTTGTCGACTTTCATTATTAATAACTTCTTGCGGAAGCGCCAGACAGTGGATGTGTTCTTTGATTTGGAGAAGGCTTATGACACCTGTTGGAGGACGGGTATTCTCTGCACCATACATACATGGGACCTTTGCGGTTGCCTCCCTCTTTTTATTCGTGCATTTTTAATGGATCGAAAGTTGAGGGTATGTGTGAGTTCTGTCCTGTCCGACGCCTTTCGCCAGGAGAATGGGGTGCCACAGGGCTCAGGTTAGAGTGTCTCTCTCATCGCCGTAGCAATCAATCCAATAATGGATTGCCTCTCAGCTGATGTATCAGGCTCCCTTTTCGTAGACGATTTTACCATCTACTGCAGCACGCAGCATACATGTTTCCTGGAGATCTGTCTTCAGTGTTGTCTTGACCGTCTTTACTCCTGGAGTGTCACCAATGGCTGCCGTTTTTCTGCCGAGAAGACGGTCTGTATTAACTTCTGGCGCTACAAAGAGTTTCTCCCACCGTCCTTACATCTTGGTCCCGTTGCTCTCCCATTTGTGGAGACAACAAAATTTTTAGGTCTTACATTTGACGGGAAACATAGCTGGTCTCCACATGTGTCATATTTGGCTGCCCGTTGTACCCATTCTCTAAATGTCCTCCGTGTTCTCAGCAGTATGTTGTGGGGAGCGGATCGAACCGTCCTACTTCGCCTACATCAGTCGATCGTCCACTCAGAACTGGATTATGGGAGCTTTGTATACTCCTCTGCACAGCCGTCCATCTTACGCCGCCTCAACTCTATACAACATTCGAGTTTACATGTTGCAATTGGAGCGTTCTATACTAGTCCCGTCAAGAGTCTTCATGCTGAAGCTGATGAATTGCCAATAACCTACCGGCACGATATACTGCTTTGTTGGTATGCCTGTCGGCTATTGTCAATGCCCGACCACCCGTCTTATCTTTTCTTTTTTGACGACTCTCTTGACCGTCAATACAGGTTGTATGTATCTGCTCTGCTACCCCCTGGAGTTCGCTTTTGTCGCCTCCTTCAGCACCTTGATTTTTCTCTCCCTGCAACCTTTCGAGTGGGCGAGAGCCAAACGCCACCTTGGCTCCAGGCTCAGGTTCGCGTTCACCTTGACCTCAGCTCGCTCCCAAAGGAGGTTACCCCAGCTTCGCTATACCACTCGCAGTTTGTCGAACTTCGTTCGAAGTTCATTAATATGATCTTCATTTATACAGATGGCTCTCAGACCAATGATGGTGTCGGGTGTTCTTTTATTGTCGGGGCACACAGTTTCAAATACCGGCTCCATGGCTATTGTTCGGTCTTCACACCTGAGCTATTTGCCCTCTATCAGGCTGGTTTTTACATCCGCCGCCACCAACATTCTGCTTCTGTCGTCTGCTCTGATTCCCTGAGCGCCATCCAGCGCCTCAGTGATCTGTATCCGGTTCACCGTTTCATGCATCCGATCCAACGCTCTCTTCAGCAGCTGGCAGATGACAGTTTTCCGGTTACCTTTATGTGGGTTCCTGGTCATGTTGGTATCCCTGGGAATGAAGCTGCAGATGCCGCGGCCAAGGCTGCGGTCCTTCAGCCTTGGACAGCTTCTTGTTGTGTGCCTTCATCTGATTGTAGCAGGGTCATTTGTCAGCACATTTTCTCTCTGTGGCATGCCGATTGGTCTACACTTACTGAAAACAAGCTTCGGGCCTTGAAACCTCTCCCCACAGCTTGGATGACCGCTTCACGCCCTTCTCGGTGGGGGGAGGTCGTTTTGGCCCGGTTACGGATTGGACACTGCTGGTTCAGCCACCGCCATCTGCTGATGGCTGTGCAGGCGCCGTTCTGCCCATGTGGGCAATTGCTGTCGGTACGCCACATTTTAACGTCCTGTCCGAATTTTAATACACTGCGCATTGATTTTGGCCTGGCGGTACTCTGGATGAAATTTTTGCGGATGACCCATGAGCAGCTGCTGTTGTTATTCGTTTTATCCACTTGACATACCTGTCCAAGGACATTTGATTATGGTGTTTTCTTTTAATCCCTTGCCTGTTAATGTGCCTTTTATAGTGTTGTCCTTTTTAGTTGCTGTTTTAACATTGTGCCTCGCAGTGCATTCATAATTTAGTCTGGGCGCTAATGACCACTGTAGTTGTGCACACTAAAACCACACACATTCATAGTTCCCCCGAGCATCCAAATTACTGTCTCCTTTTCCCGCCCACGGCTGTCCATCTCCTGCATCGGTGGCCCAGATCGGGGCTAGCGATTGCGGTTCACATGCATTCTCTTCTATCCGCACTGGAGTCGTTCCCTTTACCACCTCTACTTGCGTTCCATTCATGTATGCCTCCATGGTGTACGCCTCGGCCGCAGCTTCGTCTTGGACCTTTTGCATGGCCCTAAGGACTCCGTTAACCCCACCGCTCTCCGCTGTCATTTCCTCTCGATTCTTGACGTGTTCCGGGGCTCTGAAGTGGTTTACACCAACAGCTCAATGGCTGTTGGTCACGTAGGCTTTGCATATGTTCATGGAGGACATGTTGAGCAGCACTCTTTGCCAGATGGCTGCAGTGTTTTCACTGCAGAGCCAGCGGCCATATCTTGTGCTCTTGATTACATCCGCCCATGCCCTGGCGAGTCGTTTCTCCTGTGTACTGACTCATTGAGCATTCTATAAACTATCGACCAGTGCTACCCTCGCCACCCGCCAGTAGTGTCCATTCAGGAGTCCATCTATGCCCTGGAACAGTCCCACTGTTCCATGGTGTTTGTGTGGACCCCAGGACATGTCGGAATCCCCGGCGATGAACATGCCGACAGGCTGGCCAAACAGGCGACGTGGAAACCGCTTCTGGAGATAGGATCTCCGAAGCTGACCTGCGTTCTTTCTTACACTGCAGGGTTCTCCAGCTGTGGGAGACAAAATGGCATAACAGCACGCATAACAAACTGTGTGTCATTAAGGAGACTATGAATATGAGGAAGTCTTCCATGCAGGCCTCTTGCAGGGAATCAGTTGTCCTCTACCAGCTCCACATTGGCCATACGTGGCTAACGCATGGTTATCTAATCCATCATGAGGACCCACCTCAGTGTTGCTGTGACTCCCAAATGACAGTCGTCGACCTCTTGCTGGACTGCCCACTTTTAGCTGCTCTGCGACAGACTTTAAACTTTCCCAGCACCATGCCTTGGGTGTTGGGCAACAATTCCTCCACAGCAGCTTTAGTTTTACGTTTTATTCGTGAGAGTGGGTTTTATACTACTATGTAGGTTTTAGTGCATGTCGTTTGTCCCTTTGTGTCCTCCACCCAAATGCTTTTAGTTTGGTGGTTTTAATGTGTTTCAGAGTGGCTGGCTTTCGCTTTTTATTCTTGTGATTGGCCAGCCACTGTAATCTGCTTTCATGTTCCACTTCCTTCTGTTTCTAGCGTCTCTCTCTTGTTTTCTTGTCCTCTTTTGTTCCCTTTAGTATTTGTTGCCTTCCCTTTGTTCTTGTGGCTTTTCCTTTTCTTCAATTTTGTGTTATATGTTTTGTCCATTTTATTCTCACCCTTGTGGCATTGTTTTATTAGGAACAAGGGACCGATGACCTTGTAGTTTGGCCCCTTCTCTCTCTTTAAACCAACCAACCAATCAGAGTTTTTCGTCTATGATTGTTACTTAATTGAACAATGGAAAATCCAGGATGGAATGTAACAATATTATGAGAAGGAAAGTTGCTACTCATCAAGTAGCGAGATGCTGAGTCGCAGATAGGCAAAACAAAAGACTGTCACAAGTGAGCCAATAAGGCCTTTGTCAGAAATAGACTTTCCTTTCCTTTTCATTATATTACTTCATTGAAGTTTTTTCTGGTTCTTTAATTATTGACAACAACAAGAAAACACCAGTTTCACATTATGATGCACTAAATGTCATCAAAATCATTGAAGCAATATTTTAAGACTGATATATCTCTCACCAGAATTAAAAAAGCTCCTGACTTAGTACAATAACAGGTGAATGCATCCTGGGCAGAGGGAAGTGATGTAAAAAAAGAGAACTAACTTTTTGCCTTGTCTGGTGGTTTAAAAGACATTTAAATCAAAACATTTTGACATATTCACACCTTTTTACTTGTTAGTGTTAGTACCTATGTTATGTGATATAATGCACCATGTCAAGTAAAGTAACATGATACAAGATGTCATATTGTATAATATGACATATCATCATGTCATCCAACATGGCATTTGTCATGTTGTGCAGTATGAAACAGTATCATACTCTGGGATACTTCCTCTAACAGATGCACCCCGCCTCCTCCTCCCTCTCAGATACTTCCTATTGCAGATGCATCCCACTCTCTAAAACCACGTAAATTTGTGTCTGTTTTTCTTACTTCCCTCGCCATACATGTAATAGGGAGTGGGTCTGGAGACCCCAATGTACTTCATAAGAAGGGTTAACGCAAAAGAAAGTGCTAATATGTCAAGATGTTTTGATTTAAATGCGTTGAAGCTGCCATATAAGTGGAAAAGCTAGTTTCCTTCTGTTACGTCCCTAACTCTACCCAGGACATGTTTGTCTTTCTCTGTGCTATGATAGGAGGATGTTCCATTCTGGTTCCCAACTTTCACTCTGTCATAATTTTGACATTTGACTGCTGTAGCTTGGCAACTGATATAGATTTTTGTTGACTCAGCTGACAGCTGATCTGGTATATGTCTTTTTATTGTCTTTCGAACCATGTGGCTTATATGGTGGCAATGGATAAAACCTTCAAGAAAGAACAGGGTGTCCGTTAATTAGATGTATTTGTGTACCTTCCTCCAAAACTTGAACTTATTTGCACAAGTTTGAAACATAGAAATGCCGCGTGAAAAAAACCTCGCAAAAACACGGTTTTTGCACATAAAATTTGAATAAAGCTAGATTTTTGAAAGCAAATTTTTAATTTTATTGTAAGAATGCATTTTTTATTTATTTGATTCTCTTTGAACTGTTTCTGCACATTCAGTTCATGAAAGAATGAATTTTACTTGCTACACTACTGGCCATTTAAATTTGCTACACCAAGAAGATATGCAGATGATAAATGGGTAGTCATTGGACAAATACATTATACTAGAACTGACATGTGATTACATTTTCACGCAATTTGGGTGCATAGGTCCTGAGAAATCAGTACCCAGAACAACCACCTCTAGCCGTAATAACGTCCTTGATACTCGTGGGCATTGAGTCAAACAGAACTTGGATGGCGCGTACAGGTACAGCTGCCCATGTAGCTTCAACGCGATACCACAGTTCATCAAGAGTAGTGACTGGCATACTGTGATGAGCCAGTTACTCGGCCACCATTGACCAGACGTTTTCAGTTGATGAGAGATCTGGAGAATGTGCTGGCCAGGGCAGCAGTCGAACATTTTCTGTATCCAGAAAGGCCCATTCAGGACCTGCAACATGGAGTCATGCATTATCCTGCTGAAATGTAGGGTTTCGCAGGGATTGAATGAAGGGTAGAGCTACGGGTCGTAATACATCTGAAATGTAACATCCAATGTTCAAAGTGCCGTCAATGGGAACAAGAGGTGACCGAGACGTGTAACCAGTGGCACCCCATACCATCACGCCAGGTAATATGCTAGTATGGCGATGACGAATACACACTTCTAATGTGCGTTCACCGCAATGTCGCCAAACATGGATGCGACCATCATGATGCTGTAAACAGAACATGGATTCATCCGAAGAAATGACGTCTTGCCATTCGTGCACCCAGGTTCGTCGTTGAGTACACCATCGCAGGCACTCCTGTCTGTGATGCAGCATCAAGGGTAACCACAGCCTGCTGATAGTCCATGCTGCTGCAAACGTCGTCAGACTGTTTGTGCAGATGGTTGTCGTCTTGCAAACGTCCCGATCTGTTGACTCAGGGATCGAGACGTGGCTGCACGATCCGTTACAGCCATGCGGATAAGATGCTTGTCATCTCGACTCCTAGTGAAACAAGGCCGTTGGGATCCAGAACGGCGTTCCATATTACCCTCCAGAACCCACCTATTCCATATTCTGCTAACAGTCGTTGGATCTCGACCAGTGCGAGCAGCAATGTCGCGATACGATAAACCACTATCGCGATGGGGTATAATTCGACCTTTATCAAAGTCGGAAATGTGATGGTACACATTTTTCCTCCTTACACTAGGCATCACAACAACGTTTCACCAAATAACGCTGGTGAACTACTGTTTGTGTATGAGAAATTGGTTGGAAACTTTCCTCATGTCAGCACATTGTAGGTGTCACCAGCGGCGCCAACCTTGTGTGAATGCTCTGAATAGCTAATCATTTGCATATCACAGCATCTTCTTCCTGTCGGTTAAATTTCGTGTCTGTAGCACAGCATTTTCGTGGTGTAGCAATTTTAATGGCCAGTAGTGTACATTTAGCTCAACTTGAAATCATCATATCCTTACAATGGATAAAGATACAAAAATATTTGTTTCATATTTATTCATTTATATACCTTCGTGCAAAGTTTAAACCACATAAAATTCAAACAAAGCAAGATTTTTCAAAAGGTTAAAGCTTATCTTAGACAAAAGTCCAGTACATCAGGGGACAAAATTTGAACCATCAGTCTCTCTCTGGTCTGGAGTTATTTAAGGGTGATGCCTTTTGCACGTAAAATCCAAACTGTGCACATATAGATGGTCCCATTAGCAGAGTATTAATTTCAGCTCAGTTCAAATCTTTTGTAAAAGGAATTTATCGAGTCATACAATATGCCCTGTGGGTCAGCTCCAGTTCATTGCTCAAACCCTTGCTAAATACTGTATACTGTAACATAGCTATAATAAGACAAATGTTCAATTGACTATACAAGTCAAAAGCATTTACCCCATGTTCCTAGCTTAAATAGGAATCGAGCACTAAGACCTCCCTAACAACAGTTCTATGCGTGACCTTTTGTGACATATTTGTTAGAGCACTTCTGCACTGTAACAATTTGGAGTTCAGATGTTGAAATTTGGTTATGTTGTGGATGATGATGTTTTCATTTCTAAAGCATCAGTTCTATTCTGCTATATAAAAAATTCACTGAATTCTACCTGTTGTGATGAACAAAGGTACTTGGGTGTGACATCATAATTATCTTTGAAACTTTTGAGAGACTGCCAACAACATGAGTTCCATGTACATTGTACCTACCACAATTTGACCTCTGCTTACTTAAAAGTTCTTCTGAAATGTGAGTTGTGTAAGGAAAGGCACCAAATTTGGCACATAATCACCAGCTCTTGACAAATCACCTGCTGCACATGAAACCATATGTCAGACTATCAGTATTTGAGAGATATGGAGAAGGGGGGAGATGCACCATGTACTTGCACAGTTGATGTTCTGAATGCATTAATGGTATCTAAATTGAGAACTCTCCCAAGGAGTGTGTGCCTGTCTTCTTTGGGGCACTAGAACACAGGGCAATACCCTCCACACCAGGGTGCCAGCTGTGGAGAGAGCCCCTACTTAGCCTGTGCCATCCTACTTAGTATGTGCCATCAGGGAGGATAATCCATAGTGAAATGAATTAAACAGTCTGAAACCAGAGGGTTTGAGGCCTTAGCAGTCCATTTGGCTATGCAGTGTAATTATGATACTGACTATTACAAGCCTGTTGCATCTTCATCCTTGGCTATAGCATGGGAGAAGGGAAAGCACTGTCAGAATGGAGGGTGGTATTACCCACCATATTTAGTTTTTACCAGAATGTTTGGCAGTACCTCTTTAACCAACATTCATCATAGAACATACTGAGGACAGCTTCGGAAATGATACAGAATACCTCTGTCCTAATAAGAACAACAGCCTCTGCTCAGTTGTAAACTTTGCTTCTTTGTACTTTTCTAAGTGGTAGTCCAGTTACTGAAGGCTCCTACGGATGACTTAAAATGACCCAGGGTACTATTTCCCAGTGTAACTTGACTCTATAATTGGATATGAAATATCTTACCACCCTGAAATAGTGTTGGCTACAGTTTTTCCACCTTATTCAGAGAGATGCAAAAGACAACTGATTATACGCAAGAGCATCCTTCCTAGCAATTGAAAGGACCACACACTCAAAGAAAGTAAGAATTAGGTCTGCTGCTGTTAAGCCATGTCTTATGTACCGCATTTGTTTTGGAATGTGTGTTAATTTGCATGTTTGTATACTTGTTGTATTTTTTAGATATATGCATATCTGTTTAGTTTAACTGCTCATACTACTTTGAGAATGCGTATGTTGCTATAGTTTATCTTTAACAGTTTCCAAATGCTATACATATTCAGTTTTGAATGTTAGCAATTCTCTCTCTCTCTCTCTCTCTCTCTCTCTCATGCCAGTGTGTGTATTATATAGATAACATTAATATACATTTGTTATCTATGATCTATTTAGGTGCAGCAGGTACCGAAGCAGGAGTGTAGGGCCCGAGCTAGGGTGAGTTTAAAAATTGTGAACAATATACTTGTAAATTGTGGCAATCAACTTGTAAATTGTGGCAATGGTGGTGGTGGTGGTGGTGGTGGTGGTCGTTGTCATAGTGGTTGTATTAGGAGTAGGAGTAGGAGTAGTAGTAGTAGCAGCAGCAGCAGCAGCAGCACTGTAGTTTTCCCCAAGATTTTTTGCACAGCGCTATTAAATAGTGCAAGTTACAGAGAAATATGTTTCAACATAGTAGAATTGTTGTTGTATTACAACATTATTATAATTAGTTACCTTACCCACATGGCTATTATTGTACACTGTCTCACTTGCACTTAACTCTCAAATCACTCACTCCAGTTCACTCATTACTTGTGTCCTGTGCTTGACTATCTTCAGCAATCTATTATACATTTGAAGGTAACTGAAACCACAATAAATATCCTGAGCAGAAAATTCCACATACAAGGACACATCATTTACACGATATACATTTCTTCTGCATAGGTACTCTTTTACAACAAAAATATTCTTTTTGCCAAAATGTTGCTGTTTTAATAGATGGTTGAGGTTAAGTAATTTTTAAATTTATTTCTAAATGTGTATCATTCTGTGCTTTTTATTCTGTGTGGTAGTTTTTTTGTAGAGAAAATATCCATCATTTACTGGATTCCTTTCACTTAATTTCACTCTACAGTAACTATTTTATTGCACAATTCTGGATCCATCTTTATAAAAGTGCCCATTATATGGATTTATTTGAAACAATTGAATTTGTAAAAATTAAGTTTCTCTTGGTTTTTATAACATTAGTTAAGTATTCAGAAATCTGTAGTACAATGTTTGACAAAGGATTGTGTGTCAGTAAAAAGGACATAAACACTGCATTCAAAGGTTATAATATTTTCGTTGTTTAATTACTAGATTGTAAGATGTTTATTTCAACCCTGAGCATGTTGGAACTGCAATCCACAGAGAAATATGTTATTGGTTTCAGTATAAAAATGTGATAGACTTTTACAAGTTATCCTATGGAAGTATTCTGAATATTGCTTAAATTACAGTATATAACCAAATAAATTTAAACTGTGCTAGTTGTGCTTTAAAAACTGATTTTAAATTGAATGTAGGGGCAGATGTGGATTCTGACCATAATTTATTGGTTATTAACAGCAGATTAAAATTGAAGAAATTGCAAAAATAAGGAGATTTCAGAGGGAAAATTAGGCAATGATTGACTAAAACAGAGGAAATAAATGCAATGGAAGCTGAATGAGTAGCTTTGAGAAATTAAATATTGAATGCAGCAGAGAAATGATTAGGTAAAAAGGCAAGGCCTAATATAACATAGAAGATATTAGATTTAACTAACAAAAAGAATATGTAAAAATGTGGTAAATGAGTCATTCAAAAGGAATACAAAATCTAAAAAAAAAGAAAAAAAAAAGTGATTGACCACAAGTGCAAAATGACTAAGTGGATTTGGCTAAAGGACAAATGCAAGGCTACGGAAGCATATATGACTAGGCGAAAGATATATGCACCTAGAGGGAACAAGTGGAGAAAAGAGAAGCAACTGTATGAATAGCAAGAAATCGGGTGGCAGGGCAGTACAAAGCCAAGTAGGGAAAGCAGAGATGTGGAAGGTATGCATAGAGGTGCTATACAAGGGAAATGAACTTGAAGGCAGTATTATAGAAAGGGAAGAGGAAGTAGATGAAGATTAGTTGGGAGGTGTGAGACTGTGAGAATACTTTGAGTAAGCACTGAAAGACCTTAGTCAAAACAGGGTATCTGAGGTAGAGGACATTCCATCAGAACTATTGAGATCCTTGAGAGAATTGGCCATTCTGAAACTGTTCCATCTGGTGCACAAGACGTATGAGACAGTCAAAATACCTATATACAGGGCTATTACAAATGATTGAAGCGATTTCATAAACTCACTGTAGCTCCATTCATTGACATATGGTCACGACACACTACAGATACGTAGAAAAACTCATAAAGTTTTGTTCGGCTGAAACCGCACTTCAGGTTTCTCCAGCCAGAGCACTGGAGAGCGCAGTGAGACAAAATGGCGACAGGAGCCGAGAAAGCGTATGTCGTGCTTGAAATGCACTCACATCAGTCAGTCATAACAGTGCAACGACACTTCAGGATGAAGTTCAACAAAGATCCACCAACTGCTAACTCCATTCGGCGATGGTATGCGCAGTTTAAAGCTTCTGGATGCCTCTGTAAGGGGAAATCAACGGGTCGGCCTGCAGTGAGCGAAGAAACGGTTGAACGAGTGCGGGCAAGTTTCACGCGTAGCCCGCAGAAGTCGACTTAACCCCATGCGATTTCTTTCTGTTGGGTTATGTGAAAAATTCAGTGTTTCAACCTCCTCTACCAAGAAACGTGCCAGAACTGCGAGCTCGCATCAACGATGCTTGCGAACTCATTGATGGGGACATGCTGCGCTGAGTGTGGGAGGAACTTGATTATCGGCTTGATGTCTGCCAAATCACTAAAGGGGCACATATCGAACATTTGTGAATGCCTAAAAAAACTTTTTGAGTTTTTGTACGTGTGTGCAAAGCATTGTGAAAATATCTCAAATAATAAAGTTATTGTAGAGCTGTGTAATCGCTTCAATCATTTGTAATAACCATGTACATCTAGAAGAATGCAGTAATTCCAATTCGAAAGGACACAGGAAAGCTGCCTTTTTCCAGGTCACAATGAGACGAAGCAAGCTGGGATAATTTTACTTCCCC
The DNA here is from genome assembly GCF_021461385.2 of Schistocerca piceifrons. NCBI lineage: Eukaryota > Metazoa > Arthropoda > Insecta > Orthoptera > Acrididae > Schistocerca > Schistocerca piceifrons. The sequence continues at coordinate 795,467,999 of NC_060141.1, read as the reverse complement.
TCACGTTTCACCGTCTGCCTCCTTCAAATTCATTTTTTAAATTTTAACAAATTACCATTAACATACATGAATATAATCTGCATTTCCATAAAAGAGAAAGGTTGGAGCTTAGTTTTAAAGAATATAGCACCATATCTAATTTTGTGCTTAGTTTCATGTATGTAATTGATTTTCTAATTTATTATGACTATTCCTCGTTAGTATCTTTTGTTATATGGCGAAATCAGTAATTGTTTCTTTACTTAAATTCTATTGTCGTACTTAAATTTTATTGTTGACGTATAAACAAACATAAGTTCTGTAATAATTATAAACATTTGGAAGATTAAACATTAGTATTCTTAAAGGATTTATTTGGCTCTATTCGGAAACATGTTAGCAAAACCAGCCCTTAATTAATTCCAAAGTAATTTCCAGTTTTGTCAAAAGTATTGTCTGCGTAACTATATATGTCAGTTTCATCATTTAATCAAATAATTCGGCCTAAACATTGTAGTAGAAGAAACTGTTAAAAGGAACGAATTTTTCGATGTATTCATTTAATTTCATGAGTTAAGTTTTAATTGTAATTTCTGTAAATTTAACTTCGAACAATGTGTTGTTTCAGTGCCTATTGTTGTTATGATATACAAGGGCCCGATTTTTGATCACTAGACAGTCAGTCCATGGCCGAGTTTCAGACGAGGAACCTGTGTTGGTTAGAATGTCAACAATGCATCAATTTAACAGTGAAATAAGTGTTACACCAATAAGGCGTGCCTTAAACCAATGGCAGTGTCTGCTCCATATGTACCTTTCTATTCTTCAAGGACTGTGAACTTTGTGGTTAGGTTTTTACTGCTCGTAGATGTTCAGTAGTAAACTATTGTAGCAGTATGTGGAGGTTTGCCTGCACACTATTAATGAGGCTTCTCGAAAATTAAACAATAGTGCAGTGGTCATGTAACTGTGTATTATTAGGGGGTTGTGAACAGTGAAATTAAAGTACTGTGAAATGCAACTGTGCACCTGTCAGCTATGTTATTTACAGTAGTCAGTGTCAGAATCCACAGCCCATTTTTCAGCCAGTGTAGCAATGCAGTACGTTGGCACTGAGGACAATCAACGAAGAAATAAAGAAGGCGAACAGCTACAACCACCTATGTCATATGCACCATTCCTGTCCAAACTGTTTCCCGCGCCAACCACTGTCACTACTTGGTCCTCTTTTGCGAAAATCCTTACATAAGGACTCAAAGTCCTCTGTCACCTGACTTAGCTCTACATTTGGTTTGAAAATGCTGGTAACCTGGTACACTTCCTCTAAACTTCCTGTATTTGAGGCCCTACATCTCGCCCATGGCTGCAGCAGCAGCAGCAGCAGCATTCCTAGGCTTTCTGACATTGGTTGAAGAGTGCTGCACATTCTTCTCCTAGTCTTGCACGAGGCTCTTTTTCACTTAACTCAGGCAGGGGTAGATACACATTTCTAGTGTTGATAATGATACTAACAAACTGTGTTCTCTTTCTCCCTGTCTCCTTAACAGCAGCCCGTTTCCAGCCATCCTTCTCCCCACTATCTCCCTTGATCTTGATAAGTTACTCCTGTGCTTCTTCCAACTGTGCCTGAAGGGCACAGATTTTCCTTTCCTGTCCCTCAATCAAAACGTCCCTACTGCATACTCCACAGTTCCAGGATAGCGCCTCTTCTGTTTTCCCACTGAACCCCTCCCAGTGAAAATATTTCCTATGATATTTGCAACAAATCCCCTCCTCACTACACTATAACTGCTCACACACATGGTACATTTTGAAAGAAGAATTAAATTTGACTTCAAAGACTATGTAAAGTTTGTCAAGGACATGAGATTTGCTGATTTAGATGTATGATGACAGAAGAATGAATTAGTAGTTCCTTTGTATTTAGAGGCTTTGTGGTACTAAGACTGTTTGGTTAGGTTTTTAAGTATTTACAACTCAGAAAATTTATGTCTAGATCATGTCTGTTTAACTAACAAGATAATTTTTTGTGAGTTCAATAGATTTATGTGCACTTATGCAGCTAACCAACAAACACATTGTTTAGAATATCTTGGACTTCTGACCACAATCTATTGGTTATGAACTGCAGATTGAAACTGAAGAAACTGCAAAAAGGTGGGAATTTAAGGAGATGGGACCTGGATAAACTGAAAGAACCAGAGGTTGTAGAGAGATTCAGGGAGAGCATAAGGGAACAATTGACAGGAATGGGGGAAAGAAATACAGAAGAAGGAGAATGGGTAGCTCTGAGGGATGAAGTAGTGAAGGCAGCAGACGATCAAGTAGGTAAAAAGACGAGGGCTAATAGAAATCCTTGGGTAACAGAAGAAATATTGAATTTAATTGATGAAAGGAGAAAATATAAAAATGCAGTAAATGAAGCAGGCAAAAAGGAATACAAACGTCTCAAAAATGACATCAACAGGAAGTGCGAAATGGCTAAGCAGGGATGGCTAGAGGACAAATGTAAGGATGTAGAGGCTTGTCTCACTAGGGGTAAGATAGATACTGCCTACAGGAAAATTAAAGAGACCTTTGGAAAGAAGAGAACCACTTGTATGAATATCAAGAGCTCAGATGGCAACCCAGTTCTAAGCAAAGAAGGGAAGGCAGAGAGGTGGAAGGAGTATATAGAGGGTTTATACAAGGGCGATGTACTTGTGGACAATATTATGGAAATGGAAGAGGATGTAGATGAAGACGAAATGGGAGATAAGATACTGCGTGAAGAGTTTGAAAGAGCACTGAAAGACCTGAGTCGAAACAAGGCCCCGGGAATAGACAACATTCCATTAGAACTACTGATGGCCTCGGGAGAGCCAGTCCTGACAAAACTCTACCATCTGGTGAGCACGATGTATGAGACAGGCGAAATACCCTCAGACTTCAAGAAGAATATAATAATTCCAATCCCAAAGAAAGCAGGTGTTGACAGATGTGAAAATTACCAAACTATCAGTTTAATAAGTCACAGCTGCAAAATACTAACGCAAATTCTTTACAGACGAATGGAAAAACTGGTAGAAGCCATCCTCGGCGAAGATCAGTTAGGATTCCGCAGAAATATTGGAACACGTGAGGCAATACTGACCTGACGACTTATCTTAGAAGAAAGATTAAGAAAAGGCAAACCTACGTTTCTAGCATTTGTAGACTTAGAGAAAGCTTTTGACAATGTTAACTGGAATACTCTCTTTCAAATTCTGAAGGTGGCAGGGGTAAAATACAGGGAGCGAAAGGCTATTTACAATTTGTACAGAAACCAGATGGCAGTTATAAGAGTCGAGGGGCATGAAAGGGAAGCAGTGGTTGGGAAAGGAGTGAGACAGGGTTGTAGCCTCTCCCCGATGTTATTCAACCTGTATATTGAGCAAGCAGTAAAGGAAACAAAAGAAAAATTCGTAGTAGGTATTAAAATTCATGGAGAAGAAGTAAAACCTTTGAGGTTCGCCGATGACATTGTAATTCTGTCAGAGACAGCAAAGGACTTGGAAGAGCAGTTGAAAGGAATGGACAGTGTCTTGAAAGGAGGATATAAGATGAACATCAACAAAAGCAAAACGAGGATAATGGAATGTAGTCAAATTAAGTCGGGTGATGCTGAGGGAATTAGATTAGGAAATGAGACACTTAAAGTAGTAAAGAAGTTTTGCTATTTAGGGAGTAAAATAACTGATGATGGTCGAAGTAGAGAGGATATAAAATGTAGACTGGCAATGGAAAGGAAAGCATTTCTCAAGAAGAGAAATTTGTTAACATCGAGTATAGATTTAAGTGTGAGGAAGTCGTTTCTGAAAGTATTTGTATGGAGTGTAGCCATGTATGGAAGTGAAACATGGACAATAACTAGTTTGGACAAGAAGAGAATAGAAGCTTTCGAAATGTGGTGCTACAGAAGAATGCTGAAGATAAGGTGGGTAGATCACGTAACTAATGAGGAGGTATTGAATAGGATTGGGGAGAAGAGAAGTTTGTGGCACAACTTGACTAGAAGAAGGGATCGGTTGGTAGGACATGTTTTGAGGCATCAAGGGATCACAAATTTAGCATTGGAGGGCATCATGGAGGGTAAAAATCGTAGAGGGAGACCAAGAGATGAATATACTAAGCAGATTCAGAAGGATGTAGGTTGCAGTAGGTACTGGGAGATGAAGAAGCTTGCACAGGATAGAGTAGCATGGAGAGCTGCATCAAACGAGTCTCAGGACTGAAGACCACAACAACAACAACAACAACATCGTGGACTATTTGAGCAAACAGTAAACGATTTGCCACATTATTCTACATGTAAAGGTGTCTGAACTTGCTTGTAAGGTAAAGGAAAGAAACAAGTTTATAGATCCTCTTCCGCATCTTCCCAGAGAAGAATGCACTTGAGAAGATACAGTAAGACAAACTGTAGTCACACTTACAGAACAAGCACACGTCAAGAAAACTTCTCATTGAGAATAAGCTTGGCCATATGCAAAGATATGGGGTAGGAGACTGCATACTTTTGAAAACTCGCCCAAAATCTTCTCTTCTCCAACGTAAGAACTGTTAATGGCAATTACGAGGGCCTTTTTTTCGACATCCGATAGGCTATAAATAACAGAGAAGTTCATAGAAAACAATTATTTTATTACCAGAAGTTTTGTACACTTATGGCTACTTTTTAACATAGTCAGCAGAAAGATTGAGACCTTTATCGTACCTGTGGACAAGCTTAGCAATATCCTCTTCAAAAAATGTTGCTGCCAGTGATTTCAAATGAGCATTGACGTTGTTTTGAAGATCTTCATTCATTTGAAAGTGCTGCTCTCCTAGCTACATCTTCAGTTCAGGGAAAAGATGAAAGTCGCTGTGTGCCAGGTCAGGACTGTACGGTGGATGATCGAAAATTCCCATTGAAATTGTTCACGGAGCCGTTGGGTTGTTCTAGCTGTGTGTGGACGAGTGTTGTCATGGATCAACACAATTCCTTTGTTTTGAATGGTTCTCCCCAAACGTTATAAAGTTTCACAATAAGCAGCTGCATTGATAGTGGTTCTGGGCTGCATAAACCCTACAAGCAACACACCTTTATGGCCCCATAACCTTTCTGTTGTTGAATGTTTGTTTGAATGTTTTTTTTTTTTTTTGTGAATTTGGGTGCATCCATCATTGTGATTGTCGTTTTGTTTGTAGCATGTCATATTGGATCAAAGTGTCATCCCCGGTGACAATTGATTTCAGAAAGTTCTCTCCTTCATCGTGATAACGGTAAAGGAAATTCAATGCTGACGCCATTTGGTGACTTTTGTGGGCATCCATCAACGATCACAAAGTTTTTTGTAGCCTAAATGTTCAATAATGATAGTGTGTACGACAGATCTTGAAACTACCGGAATTTCCATAGACAAAGCAGTTACGGTGAACCTACGATTTTCTCTAACCATTCTGTCAACTTGTTTAACAAGGGCAGCTGTAACGACCCCCTTCATCATGCTCATCATTTCAGCCATCTCCAAACTTTCGGCACCATTCATGGACAACACTATCAGTCATAAAATTATCACCATAGACTCGGGTCATTCTCTGATGAAATTCTGCTGCACTATTCCCTTCTGCTTGCAGAAACCGAATTACACTTCGTAATTCACACTTGGTGAGAGCAACAATGACAGCGGTACATGGCTGTACTGCAATACGATCTGATGCCTTGAGGTCGGCAGTGGCGGAGTGGGTACTGTGAAAGTAGTAAAGTAGCCTACAGCACACGTCCACTTTCTGCTGCTCGTGTAGGTTCTATACTAAGTGTTCGAGGGTAGGAAAAAAAAAAGACCCTCGTACATCACAGAGGTCCGTACAAACTAATCAGAACTCATCATGAAGGGAGCTACATGTTAGCCTATCCTAGAATCAACAAAATAAAGGAACTATATTTTCATCATGATCTTAAGAAATATGTACAGTAACGATTAATTTTGCTTATATTTTACTAATGTTTGTAAATACATGAGTAACTGGTTTTATATTAGTTAAATCAATTAAATTAATTACTGATTATATATAAAAAACAAAGATGAGGTGACTTACCGAACAAAAGCGCTGGCAGGTCGATAGATACACAAACAAACACAAACATACACACAAAATTCAAGCTTTCGCAACAAACTGTTGCCTCATCAGGAAAGAGGGAAGGAGAGGGGAAGACGAAAGGAAGTGGGTTTTAAGGGAGAGGGTTAAGGAGTCATTCCAATCCCGGGAGCGGAAAGACTTACCTTAGGGGGAAAAAAGGACAGGTATACACTAGCACACACGCACATATCCATTCACACATACAGGTCTGCTTGTGTCTGTATCTGTGAATGGATATGTGCGTGTGTGCTAGTGTATACCTGTCCTTTTTTCCCTCTAAGGTAAGTCTTTCTGCTCCCGGGATTGGAATGACTCCTTACCCTCTCCCTTAAAACCCACTTCCTTTCGTCTTCCCCTCTCCTTCCCTCTTTCCTGATGAGGCAACAGTTTGTTGCGAAAGCTTGAATTTTGTGTGTATGTTTGTGTTCGTTTGTGTATCTATCGACCTGCCAGCGCTTTTGTTCGGTAAGTCACCTCATCTTTGTTTTTTATATATAATTTTTCCCACGTGGAATGTTTCCTTCCATTATATAAATTAATTACTGATTAATTTAACATGTGATTCTTGGAGGAAATCTTAGAATTATACAATCCTGGAAATGGAAAAAAGAACACATTGACACCGGTGTGTCAGACCCACCATACTTGCTCCGGACACTGCGAGAGGGCTGTACAAGCAATGATCACACGCACGGCACAGCGGACACACCAGGAACCGCGGTGTTGGCAGCATTTGTGCACCGCCGCCGTCAGTGTCAGCCAGTTTGCCGTGGCATACGGAGCTTCATCGCAGTCTTTAACACTGGTAGCATGCCGCGACAGCGTGGACGTGAACCGTATGTGCAGTTGACAGACTTTGAGCAAGGGCGTATAGTGGGCATGCAGGAGGCCGGGTGGACGTACCGCCGAATTGCTCAACACGTGGGGCGTGAGGTCTCCACAGTACATCGATGTTGTCGCCAGTGGTCGGCGGAAGGTGCACGTGCCTGTCGACCTGGGACCGGACCGCAGCGACGCATGGATGCACGCCAAGACCGTAAGATCCTACGCAGTGCCGTAGGGGACCGCACCGCCACTTCCCAGCAAATTAGGGACACTGTTGCTCCTGGAGTATCGGCGAGGACCATTCGCAACCGTCTCCATGAAGCTGGGCTATGGTCCCGCACACCGTTAGGCCGTCTTCCGCTCACGCCCCAACATCGTGCAGCCCGCCTCCATTGGTGTCGCGACAGGCGTGAATGGAGGGACGAATGGAGACGCGTCGTCTTCAGCGATGAGTCGCTTCTGCCTTGGTGCCAATGATGGTCGTATGCGTGTTTGGCGCCGTGCAGGTGAGCGCCACAATCAGGACTGCATACGACCGAGGGGACACTGAATAGTGCACGGTACATCCAAACCGTCATCGAACCCATCGTTCTACCATTCCTAGACCGGCAAGGGAACTTGCTGTTCCAACAGGACAATGCACGTCCACATGTATCCCGTGCCACCCAACGTGCTCTAGAAGGTGTAAGTCAACTACCCTGGCCAGCAAGATCTCCAGATCTGTCCCCCATTGAGCATGTTTGGGACTGGATGAAGCGTCGTCTCACGCGGTCTGCACGTCCAGCACGAACGCTGGTCCAACTGAGGCGCCAGGTGGAAATGGCATGGCAAGCCGTTCCACAGGACTACATCCAGCATCTCTTCGATCGTCTCCATGGGAGAATAGCAGCCTGCATTGCTGCGAAAGGTGGATATACACTGTACTAGTGCCGACATTGTGCATGCTCTGTTGCCTGTGTCTATGTGCCTGTGGTTCTGTCAGTGTGATCATGTGATGTATCTGACCCCAGGAATGTGTCAATAAAGTTTCCCCTTCCTGGGACAATGAATTCACGGTGTTCTTATTTCAATTTCCAGGAGTGTATTTATGTGTGGAATCCTTGTCGACTGGGAAAAGTTTGTCAGCAATGCCATTTGTAGTTGAAAACTTTTTGCATTCAATAACTTTGATGATTAGTACATAGTTTAAGGAATCTTTACCACAGTACTTGCACTCATCAGGTGGACTGATTACTGATCACCGCACTGTCTTTGTCTCACAATGCATGATTGAAATGTGTGTATGTAATTAATTGCTAGTAGAGGCAAGAAAAACTATCGATCAGAGCACTACCTGTTAATTCACTTCGAGTTCTAGGCTCAGACTTTAACCCTAGATCATGACACCTAGTGTTCTAATGCAAATTTTAGAAAAATCTGTGTTCCTTATGTCAACTGCATGAATGTCATGCCAAGGAGATCAGTCCTTACTGTATCAATTTACTAAACTATTCCACAAAACTATTAGTCTATATCAAGATACTTAATAAACATCCCATGTTCGTTTAGCAATGGTTTCATGATTACTATTTTTGTTATGTCAACTGTTTGAACTCCGAAGTGGAGTGAGTGAAGTCATATACCAGCTCTGGTGCAATCATTGCACAGCTATTTATATTGGCATCACTACCAACCATGTGTCTACCAGGATGAATGGCCACCACCAAACTGTGGTCAAGAGCAAAGTAGACGACCTGGTGGCACAACATGCAGCTGAACACAATGTGTTTGATTTCAATGGCTGCTTGACAACCCAGCTAATCTCAACCCTCACCTCCACCACCAGCTTTTCTGAATTACACAGATGGGAGTTATCCTTACATTATATGCTCCCTAAATCATCCCATCCTCAACCTAAGGTAACCTACTGTCCCCACACCTTCTGACAACAATTTGCTCCTCCCCCCTTAATAGCACCTCCTTCCGTTTTTATATTCATTCACTGTCTTTGTGTGGCACCCTCTGCCAATGTACCCACCCATCCTGCCCCCATCCCTTCTCCTCTCCTCTTCTGCCGCACGCCTCCTCTTCCGCCGCACGCCTCCTCTTCCGCCGCTCGTCCCTCCCACCTTCCGCTCGCCCCCCAACCTTCCGCTCGCCCCCCCCCCCCCCACCTTCCGCTCGCCCCCCCCCCCCACCTTCCGCTCGCCCCCCCACCTTCCGCTCGCCCCCCCACCTTCCGCTCGCCCCCCCACCTTCCGCTCGCCCCCCCACCTTCCGCTCGTTCCCCCCACCTTCCGCTCGCCCCCCCAACTTCCGCTCGCCCCCCCCACCTTCCGCTCGCCCCCCCCCAACTTCCGCTCGCCCCCCCCACCTTCCGCTCGCCCCCCCCACCTTCCGCTCGCCCCCCCCACCTTCCGCTCGCCCCCCCACCTTCCGCTCGCCCCCCCACCTTCCGCTCGCCCCCCCCCACCTTCCGCTCGCCCCCCCCCCCCACCTTCCGCTCGCCCCCCCCACCTTCCGCTCGCCCCCCCCACCTTCCGCTCGCCCCCCCCACCTTCTGCTCGCCCCCCCACCTTCCGGTCGCCCCCCCACCTTCCGCTCGCCCCCCCCCCCACCTTCCGCTCGCCCCCCCCCACCTTCCGCTCGCCCCCCCCACCTTCCGCTCGCCCCCCCAACCTTCCGCTCGCCCCCCCCCCCACCTTCCGCTCGCCTCCCCCCAACCTTCCGCTCGCCCCCCCCAACCTTCTGCTCGCCCCCGCCCCCCCCCACCTTCCGCTCGCCCCCCCCACCTTCCGCCCCCCCAGGGGGTCCACAACTCTTTCGTGGATACGTGCGTGGCGAGCACGGGGCCCCGAGCCATTGCAGCCTTCTTTCTCTCCTGGGCTGCATTTCCTTTCCCTTCCCCTCCTTTCCCCTCCATACCCCTTTCCCCTCGCCCTCTCCTCTCCCTCTATTGGTGTCCTTGCTTATGTTGGCCCCCGCTATCCTCCTGGTTCTGTTGGTTTTACACTCTGGCTTTGTTGCGTAATCATCTCCTCCTTTTGGCATTCCTTGGTCCCCCTCTGGGGTTTGACCTCCATTCCAAAATTTCTCTTCCGTAGTGTGAGCCATTTGGGGAAGAGCACCTTACCTAGTGTCTCCGACGTGTGCCATCCTAGTATATTCCACCTTTTCTTCTACGTCGTTGTCTGATGCTAGGGTGCATAGCCAGCACGGTAGCCAGCCCGTGTGGTGGGGTCGCTATGTACCCTTTTGGTTGAGCCCCCTGAACACACAGGGATCACACTTCTGATACCTGAGCTGTGACCTCCTCATGCATGCCTTGGAGTGGTTGCTCGTCATCCTGGAGCATCGGAACTCCCGGCAATGGCCGCCGTGCCAGACGGCCCTTGCTGTGGCTGGGTGGCGCCCGTGAGGAGAGCCCCTGATCGGAGTGGGTGGTATCAGGGCGGACGCTATGCAGATGAAACGCATAAGGGTCCAAACCTCTGGCCGCTCTTCTGCGGCCGTCTCTCTGCGTGGTACTGATTCCTCAAGTGCTGCTTCTCTTGCCCCTTCGGCCTTCCCTTCCGTGGCTACCCCCTGGGAGGAGGGTCAGGCCCGTCGTCTAGGGGCAAAATCTTTCCCCCGTTATCTAGTTTGCACCAGGACTGATGGAGATACTTTCACCAGTGTCAAACCTTTATTCTTTGTGGAACACATTGAAGACAAGTTCGGCGAAGTGGACTCCCTGAGCAAGATGCGGTCGGGTTCATTACTGATAAAAACTGCTTCGGCTGCCCAATCTGCGGCCCTTCGTGCCTGTACCCATCTTGGCACAATTCCCGTGTCCATTACCCCTCACCAGTCTCTAAATATGGTACAAGGTGTGATTTTTCACAGAGACCTCATCCTTCAAACTGATGAGGAACTTCGGGACAATCTCGGACGGCGGGGTGTTCACTTTGTTCGACGTGTTCAGAAGGGTCCTAAAGATAATCGTATTGATACTGGTGCCTTTATCCTGGCCTTTGAAGGGGATACCCTTCCTGAGAAAGTTAAGATTATGGTCTATCGCTGTGATGTGAAGCCGTACATCCCACCTCCTATGCGGTGTTTTAAGTGCTTGCGTTTTGGCCACATGTCTTCTCGCTGTACCCAGGACCCTCTCTGTGGTGACTGTGGACGTCCACTCCATGAGGGGAGTCCCTGTGTTCCCCCTCCTGTATGTGTAAATTGTCATGGTAGTCATTCTCCACGTTCAGCAGATTGCCCAGTCTATAAGAAAGAAAAAAAGATACAGGAGTATAAGTCTCTTGATCGTTTAAGCTACACAGAGGCCCGTAAGAAATATGCACGATTGCACCCTGTGTCCATGACATCTAGTTACGCCTTGGTTACATCTTCATCCCTTCCTCCCCCTTCCTTACCCCCGTCCCGGACCCCTCTCCTTCCCCCCTCCCCTGCGGCTCCCACACCTTCTCCTCTGGGCGCCGCTCCCCCTCCCCAGCCGGAGAAGTGTCCCACTCCTTCGGCGTCTGCCGGTCAAGGGCGCCTCTCCCGGGATGCCCCTTCCCGGCACCTTCCAGGTCAAAGGTCTGCTGCAGCGCGGCGACCGCGAGAGCCGCGGTCTATCGGCCCCCAGGTCGCCCGGTCTCTTTCTGTTCCTGATCTTGCTGCAGCTGGCTCCATTATGCCACACAGCCCTCCTCGATCTCAGCCTGAAAAGAAGAAGAAACATAAGTCCCGGGACAAAGAGCCTCTGGTGTCACCGGAGGTCCCTTCCCCGGCTTCACAACCGGATTCTGACCTGTCGTTTATGGATGTCGCCCCCTCCTTGTCGGTGACGGGTGGGGACCCGGCGGTATGACTGGATTTAGCGTGTTCAGCCCTCATTTAAACCATCGTTCTGTGGTTCTCCAATGGAATTGTAATGGCTACTATCGTCACCTTCCGGAATTGAAATCCCTTCTTTCGTCCTACTCAGCAGCTTGTGTGGTTCTCCAGGAATCTCATTTTACTGATGCTCACTCACCGACCCTCCGTGGGTTCCGTGTTTTCTGTCGAAATCGGGTCGGACCCTTGCGGGCTTCTGGTGGCGTTTGTACGTTGGTCCGTACAGACATTGCTAGCACGTGGATTCCTCTCCAAACTACATTGGAAGCAGTTGCTGTTAGGGTCCACTTAGACTCTGCAGTCACAGTATGCAATCTTTATCTCCCTCCTGACAGGACTCTTACACCTGCTGCCTTAACCACCCTTCTTCAGCAACTTCCTCCTCCCTTCCTCCTCCTTGGGGATTTTAATGCTCATCATCCTTTGTGGGGCAGTGCCTTTCCATCTAGACGAGGTCTTCTTATCGACCAATTTATTGCAGACCACGACCTGTGCCTTCTCAATGATGGCTCCCCTACTCATTTCAGTGCTGGTCATGGTACCTTTTCTGCCATTGATCTTTCTCTTTCTTCTCCCTCTCTCCTCCCTTCATTACACTGGTCGCCACACGACGACCTTTGTGATAGTGACCATTTCCCGTTGATTATCACGCTCCCTTCCCGCTCCCCGATGGAGAGGTTACCTCGTTGGTCTTTCCACCGCGCCGATTGGCCTCTATATACTGCACAGGTCGAGTTTTCTCCCTCTTTGTCGGGTTGTATTGATGACGTACTACGTGACGTGTCTGACGCGATTGTTCGCGCTGCTAACCTTGCTGTCCCGCACTCATCTGGACCATTTCGTCGTCGGCAAGTCCCGTGGTGGAGTACGGCCATTGCCATTGCCATCCGTGATCGCCGTCGAGCTTTGCAACAGTTTAAGAGGCACCCATCTGTAGCCAGCCTTTCTACCTTTAAGCGCCTTCGCGCTAAAGCCCGTTATTTAATCAAACAGAGCAAGCGGATATGTTGGGAACGATTCGTTTCTTCCCTTGGTTCCACTGTCCCTCTGTCACGGGTATGGGCTTCACTTCGCTCTCTCCAAGGTTGCCATCGGCAGTCCACCCTCCCAGGCCTTCACCTCCCAGATGGCATTTGTACGGACCCATTAGTTCTCGCAGAACATCTTGCGACCCATTTTGCAGTGGCATCAGCGTCGGCCTCCTATCCAGCTGTTTTCCTTCATCAAAAACAGCAGGCTGAAGCTGTCACCTTATGTTTCACCACTTGTGAGTCAGAATCTTACAACGAACCTTTCACTGAATGGGAATTTCTTTCTGCTCTATCTGCTTCTCATGATACGGCTCCTGGCCCAGATTCCATTCATAACCAGCTGCTTCAACATCTCAGTGCTCCACAACGGCACCATCTTCTTCAGGTGTTTAACCGTATCTGGCTCCAGGGTGACTTCCCTTCTCAGTGGAGGGATAGCATTGTGGTTCCTGTCCTTAAGCCTGGTCAGAACCCCCTATCTGTTGACAGCTATCGGCCAATTAGTTTGACCAATGTTGGTTGTAAGTTACTTGAACGGCTGGTAGCCCGTCGGCTCACTTGGGTCCTCGAATCTCGGGATCTATTGTCCCCTTACCAGTGTGGCTTTCGAGAGGGACGATCTCCAATCGATCATTTGCTTCGCTTGGAATCCGCAGTTCGGCAGGCTTTTTCCCAGCGCCGCCATTTGGTTGCAGTGTTTTTTGACCTTCGCAAGGCCTATGACACGGCCTGGCGCCATCACATCTTACTAACCCTTCATCAGTGGGGTCTTCGGGGCCCACTCCCGATTTTTATCCGCCAGTTCCTGATCCATCGTTCATTCAGAGTTCGAGTTGGTACTGCTTTTAGTTCTCCACGGACCCAGGAGACGGGCATCCCACAGGGTTCTGTCTTGAGTGTCCTTCTTTTCCTCATTGCTATCGATGGACTTGTGGCCTCTGTCGGTTCCTTGGTCGCCCCTGCCCTGTATGTGGATGATTTCTGCATTTGGGTTAGTTCCTCCTCGATGCCATCTGCAGAACGGCAGCTCCAGGTGGCTATACGGCGTGCCTCTGCATGGACCCTCTCCCACGGGTTTCAATTCTCTCCTTTAAAATCGCGGGTGGTCCACTTCTGTCGCCGTACTACGGTCCACCCTGATCCAGAGCTCTATCTCGCTGCACAAAGATTGCCTGTGGTTCCACAGTTTCGTTTCCTAGGTCTTCTTTTCGACAACAAGCTCACTTGGCTGCCCCATATCAGACTCCTGAAGGTAGGATGTTTCCGTAAACTCAATGTCCTTCGCTTCCTTGCCCACTCCTCCTGGGGTGCGGACCGTTCCCTCCTCCTCCGTCTTTATCGTGCTCTAGTTCTGTCACGTTTGGACTATGGTTGTCAAGTTTATGGTTCAGCTGCTCCTTCCACGCTGCACGTGCTGGATCCAGTCCACCATCGTGGTATCCGTTTGGCCACCGGTGCCTTCCCTACTAGCCCTGTTGATAGTCTCCTGGTTGAAGCTGGGATCCCCCCCCTTTCTGTTCGGCGGTCCCAGCTTCTGGTGTCTTATGCCCTTACTATCCGTTCTTCTCCCGCTCATCCTTCCTATTCTATCCTATTCCCAGACCATGGACGTCGCCCGCCTGACTCCCGCCCTCGGGCGGGTTTACCGGTTGGGCTGCGCCTTGCGTCTCTTACCCGTGATTTTCGGCTTCCTTCTTTGTCCTGTCTTCCTCGCTCCCTCCCCTCCACCCCTCCTTGGTTAGTTCCTCGGCCTCGAATTCGGATGGATCTCCGCCGCGGTCCGAAAGATTCCATCCCCCCGGTGGTGTTCCGTTCCTTTTTCCGCCAAATTTTATGGGAGTTTCGGGATGCTGTTGTTTTTTACACTGATGGCTCTAAATCTGCTGATCATGTTGGGTATGCCTTCACGTCCTTTGTTGGAACGGAAAATCATCTACTGCCACCCTCATGTGGGGTGTTTACTGCGGAATTGATGGCAATTTCCCGGGCCCTTACCTTTATTAAACAATCCCAACACAACCGCGTTTTGTTATGTACGGACTCGATGAGTGGCCTTCTTGCTATTGACCAGTGTTTTTCGCGCCATCCCTTGGTCTCTGCCATCCATGACCATCTCGCGGATCTTCACCGTGCTGCTTGTTCCATTGACTTCCTATGGGTCCCGGGCCATGTGGGTATCCCGGGTAATGAGCTCGCTGATCGTTTGGCTGGGGGAGCAGTTACTTACCCCCCGTTTTCTGTAACCCCTCCTGCAGCGGATTTACGGCTTCACATCAAATCCCACTTTGCACAGTCATGGGCCAATTCTTGGGAGGCTACTCCACTGTCTAATAAACTTCGTGCCATTAAGGTGAATACAGGCCCATGGCGTTCTTCCTTTAGCCTCTCCCGCAAGGACTCGACCACACTGTGTCGTCTCCGCATTGGCCATACCAGGCTGACCCATGGTTTCCTTTTGCGTGATGAGCCACCCCCGCTATGTGGTTGTGGAGCCTTCCAGTCAGTGGCCCACATTTTGGTTGAATGCCCCCTTCTTTTGGCTCTGCGTGCTAAGTACAGACTCCCCCACACTTTACCTTTGATGTTGGCTGACGATTCCCGGATGGTCTCTCTGGTTCTAGGTTTCCTCCGGGAGAGTGGTTTTTATTCTCAGTTTTAAAGTTTTTAATCTCCCTCTGGTGTTGGGGCAGGGCGGTGAGTGTTTGGGTGTCTCCCACTGTAGGCAGTGTTCAGAGATTCCCGATTCACCTCCCTGATCGGAATCCTCTTTTCTTTCCCTTTTACTCTGTTTTTACCCCTTCTTTTTAAGGCTTGGTTAGTTTTTCTATTCCCATACGTACTTTCTGCATTATAGCAGTTGTACCTTTTACGTCACAGGTGGTCTTGCCTATGCTGTTTCAGCATAGTGTTGGGTTCGTTCTCTTGCCAACTTCCCTCATTTGTTTTTACTAATGACAACGTGACTGCCCTTTTACGTTTCCCCTTTATCCGTTTTATTTTTCTGACTATACTGAGATGTCCCGTTAGCAGAATGGAGTCTATTTGAAACAAGGGACTGATGACCTTGCTGTTTGGTCCCTTTAACCTCAAACAACCAACCAACCAACCCACCTTCCGCTCGCCCCCCCACCTTCCGCTCGCCCCCCCACCTTCCGCTCGCCCCCCCACCTTCCGCTCGCCCCCCCACCTTCCGCTCGCCCCCCCACCTTCCGCTCGCCCCCCCACCTTCCGCTCGCCCCCCCACCTTCCGCTCGCCCCCCCACCTTCCGCTCGCCCCCCCACCTTCCGCTCGCCCCCCCCCCCACCTTCCGCTCGCCCCCCCCCCACCTTCCGCTCGCCCCCCCACCTTCCGCTCGCCCCCCCACCTTCCGCTCGCCCCCCCCCCACCTTCCGCTCGCCCCCCCACCTTCCGCTCGCCCCCCCCACCTTCCGCTCGCCCCCCCCACCTTCCGCTCGCCCCCCCCCCACCTTCCGCTCGCCCCCCCCACCTTCCGCTCGCCCCCCCCACCTTCCGCTCGCCCCCCCCACCTTCCGCTCGCCCCCCCAACCTTCTGCTCGCCCCCCCCCCCACCTTCCGCTCGCCTCCCCCCAACTTTCTGCTCGCCCCCCCCCCCAACCCTCTGCTCGCCCCCGCCCCCCCCCCCCACCTTCCGCTCGCCCCCCCCACCTTCCGCTCGCCCCCCCACCTTCCGCTCGCCCCCCCACCTTCCGCTCGCCCCCCCACCTTCCGCTCGCCCCCCCCACCTTCCGCTCGCCCCCCCACCTTCCGCTCGCCCCCCCACCTTCCGCTCGCCCCCCCACCTTCCGGTCGCCCCCCCACCTTCCGGTCGCCCCCCCCCCCACCTTCCGCTCGCCCCCCCCCCACCTTCCGCTCGCCCCCCCCCCACCTTCCGCTCGCCCCCCCCACCTTCCGCTCGCCCCCCCACCTTCCGCTCGCCCCCCCAACCTTCTGCTCGCCCCCCCCCACCTTCCGCTCGCCCCCCCCCAATTTTCTGCTCGCCCCCCCCCCCAATTTTCTGCTCGCCCCCGCCCCCCCCACCTTCTGCTCGCCCCCCCACCTTCTGCTCGCCCCCCCACCTTCTGCTCGCCCCCCCACCTTCTGCCCGCCCCCCCACCTTCTGCTCGCCCCCCCACCTTCTGCTCGCCCCCCCACCTTCTGCTCGCCCCCCCACCTTCTGCTCGCCCCCCCACCTTCTGCTCGCCCCCCCACCTTCTGCTCGCCCCCCCACCTTCTGCTCGCCCCCCCACCTTCTGCTCGCCCCCCCACCTTCTGCTCGCGCCCCCACCTTCTGCTCGCCCCCCCACCTTCTGCTCGCCCCCCCACCTTCTGCTCGCCCCCCCACCTTCTGCTCGCCCCCCCACCTTCTGCTCGCCCCCCCACCTTCTGCTCGCCCCCCCACCTTCTGCTCGCCCCCCCACCTTCTGCTCGCCCCCCCACCTTCTGCTCGCCCCCCCACCTTCTGCTCGCCCCCCCACCTTCTGCTCGCCCCCCCACCTTCTGCTCGCCCCCCCACCTTCTGCTCGCCCCCCCACCTTCTGCTCGCCCCCCCACCTTCTGCTCGCCCCCCCACCTTCTGCTCGCCCCCCCACCTTCTGCTCGCCCCCCCACCTTCTGCTCGCCCCCCCACCTTCTGCTCGCCCCCCCACCTTCTGCTCGCCCCCCCACCTTCTGCTCGCCCCCCCACCTTACGGTCGCCCCCCCCCCACCTTACGCTCGCCCCCCCCACCCCCCCCACCTTCCACCCGCCCTCCACCCGCCCTCCCCCCGCCCTCCGCCACCTTTTACAGAAACACTGTTGCGCAATCTACTTAAAATGATCTGTGAGCACAAGAACTCGAATTTTTTAAATATTTTCTTCGATTTGGGCAGTTGATGGAAATCCAGACTGAAGTTTGTCATGAATCAATGTGTCATCATTTTTAAATAAAGCAAACTACTTGTACACCTGAGTTTTTCCGATAGCATCTTCTTGGTATTCTGTTTTCAACATTAAAAGTCTCAGCAGCATTTTACTGAGTAGAAAATGAAATTTTTCAGCTGCACATTGTTCACTTAAACTTGCCATCATAAAAAGTGAAACAAGAACAAAACAGCTTTAGCAATGAATTGCACTGTTGCACTGTGCCGCCTCCCCCCCCCCCCCCTTCCCCTCCCCCCCCGTAATTTCCTTTTTTCTGACGTTGAGATGTTAATATGTTCCCTGTTGACATATGAACAGACGTTATTTAGAATGAGTGTGACTACATAAGCAATAAGTTTATGGCTTAGTTACAGTCACTTATTGTACAGTTCTGAATTAAGATCTATGTTCTTGTAAAGAGATATGATATCTGTTTTTAATCAAATAATTTCACTTTTTTCGCTATATTGGCTGACTTGATTTGACTTGTAAAAATAGTTTTCAGAGAGGCACATTTTTATTAAATCTTATTGGAAGGGTAGTTTCATTGGTTTAAGTTTACATGTCCAAAACACACACACTCTTTCAGCTATCTGGTTAGGTAGCAACACATTAAGCTTATCCACTGTGGATATTATGGAGTCCATGACATATAACATGGAATCCTGAAATAAAACAAAAAAATGGAACCAGTCACTTTTTTTATTTTGAAATATTTCTTTTTACTATTGACCAGTTTTTGAACTTTTCCAGGATGTCTTGAGATGGTGCATGTGGAAGTTGTGTGTTTATTTCGGTAGTGTGATGCTGGGTACTGTCTCTGCAACAATGAAATAGATAAATACTGTAACACTAGAACAGTGGAAAATGTGACATGCCTAGAACAGTAGGAAGATGACTTCTAATAAAATTTACGTTAAAAATCTACAGTATTGTTAAAGTAAGACCTTATTTTCTCCCATTCATTTCTATCTTGTGCACACATTTCAGTCAAAGGCTTACTTTGAAATTTTAATACTATAAGGTTACTGTTTTATGTACACCCAGAAATGTGACCTACGTCTAAAATTCCCAACATTTCTTCATTTATTTATTTCTAAAAACAGAAATCACACTTTGAGCAGATTGTTGTTATTTTTTGTACACATTTTCCACAGACTGCTTGTTTGCAATATCTCACAGGTGTTCTTGGTCTTGTGTCCTTTGCATATTCCAAGTAGACACGTCTTTCACTCTTTTGATTCATCCAGTCCTACAACAACTTCTTGATTAGATTGGCTTTCTTGCTCCTGCTCCACTCTGTGTTGTTTCTGATTATTTATCAACTGTGATATGAATGTTTTCCTCTCCAAGTTATTTTTGGTTATTTGATTGTAGATGATAAACCAATTGATTGCTACTGTGTCTAGGATAGTGTAAAATACATGTGACAGCCATCTTCTGCAAGCAACCTTAGTTGAGTACCGTATTTACTTGAATCTAAGCCGCAACTGAAAAATGATACTCAGAATCAAGGAAAAAGAAATTTTCCTGAATCTAAGCCGCACCTGAAATTTAAGACTCAAAATTCAAGGCAAGAGAATGTTTTAGACCACACCCCCAAATCGAAGTAAAGTTAGTTCATTGTAACATGAGACACAATTTAGGTTGAATGGATGAAGATACAGCTACAGTAGTTTGGTTTGATTCGTAAGCTTAGCAGTTAAGCTTTACCAGGTAGCCATTGCTATGCGTCAGGTGCTCCATCCATATTTATACGGGTACCCTTCCTGTTTCACGTGCTTCATCTGGTTTGAATCAATTGCTTATATTGCTTTAATTTGATAAGTACCATTCTCTTTGTTATAGGTGTTTACAACACTCTAGCTGAAAATCCGTTTTTGGACTGTGTCGTGCATTGTTTGTCACATTCTGATAATGAGTGTGTACGACTTGTTGCCACCCATGGCATGGCTTGCTTTTGTGCGCACTACCGCCGCTTACAATAAAAAAAGAGAGGAATTGTCTCATAAGTGAAACAATGGCAAGAGACTGCTATGTGTTGTTAATTACACTGCTGCTTTCTTTGATAATGATCAACAAGAACCAAATAATAGACTGTGTCTGATAGGTGATGTTCTGAACAAGAGTTTAGTGTAAATTTTTCTCCATTTGAAAATCTTTGCAGACGCCTCTTTAGTACTTTACATTCTGCACAGAAATTAGAGTCATCTTAGATTTAAAAATTTAGTCAGTTGCCGTACTTCATTTCTGACTGTATCACTATTCAGCATAAGAATAATATGAATATAAACACGACATAATATGTATATTCTTCCACATTTGCTGTTGTCTTGCCCTACTTTCGTAGTTTATTAGGCAGACAGGATTTAAATGAGATAGCAGCAAACATGAAAGAATACATGGCATAATGTTTATACATGGCATAATGTTTACATTCGTTTAAATTCAGAACATAGCGTTGGCCATATTGACACACATTCCAAACAGTCTTGCCAGTCAGATTTTCGTAGTAGATTTTTAGTGATGACTTCAAATGCAGAGAGTATTGTTGTTGTCGTCTTCAGTCCATAGACTGGTTTGATGCAGCTCTCCATGTTTTTGTGTCCTGTGCAAAGCAGAGTAGCAACACTTATAAAATAAGAATGAAAATAACATAGAAATTAAATGCTGAAATTTAAAACAAAATTTTATTAGGTTTGTAATACATCATATGTGAGAGGTTTAAAGTATCAGTCATGATTCTGAATCACAGTCACTCAATTCTTTGTTGTTCATTTCTTCATACAGAGCATCGTCCTCTGTACCATCTAGTGCATTGGATAGCGAACATTTTTTAAATGCTTGTTGCACAGTCTGATTTGGAACACACTTCTATGCATCATAAATCCATTGGCACACTTGTGACAAACTTGCGCATTTGACACATCCTGTTGGTGTCAGTTGTATGTCACTTTTCGAAGGCCAATCTGTGTACATGCGTTTAAGCTTGTCCTTAAATTGTTTATTCAAACAGACGTCAAGTGGTTGCACAATTGACGTCATCCCACCTGGAATTACTGCCAATTCCGTTTTGCTTTCCTCTAATTTTCGTTTTACTGCAGGTGTTGTCTCGCCTGCGTACACATCTTATACCAACAGACTGTGTAAACCAAGCAATGCGCCAGGATGATGATTCCCCACAAGCTTAATCCATTCCAGCACCACGTCCTCCGAAAACCACCCAGTTTCATTTGCTCGTACAATTACGGTTTTTGAAAACACTTCCAATTTCGGTAAAGTCTTTCGCTTGAAAACTATGAATGGGAGTAATTTATGTCCATCTGCTGTGCAAGCAATCATGACAGTCATCTGCAGTTTTTCACCCCCTGTCTTTCTTTCCTTTGGCGTCAACCGTATAAGTTGACGGGATGTCAAAATATACGGGAGTTTGGTTAGCATTTCCTATCTGACCAAGAAGGTATTGCTTTTCTGTGTGCCGCCTAATTATGAAAGTACTGAAATTCCACAAGTTTTTCTTCATAATTTTTCGGCAGCTTCTGTGCAACTGAAGTTCGGAAGTTCGCCTCCAAAGTGAAAAACCCCAGCACTTCATAAACAGATCAATCCAGCTGCGACTAGCCTTAAAATTTTCGATTTTTTGCTCTCTAGCAATTTCATGTGCCTTAATTTGTAAAATTTTGGCATTCACAGGCAGGAATTTCTGACGCTGTTCCTTAACAAATTAATTTAAAATCACTTCTAGTGCATGATATCGGCCACACTTTGGCCCATTAAATGCTTTCTTACTACTTGAACATTCAAATAATTTGTCTCTCTGCAGCTGCCATGCCCTGACGTTGCTCTCATCAATCGCGTATCGCAGACCTGCTACATGATTAGAACTTTGTTCTGCAAAAGAAATAACTCCCCTCTTGAATTTGGCACTGTAATGAAAGCGCCTCGTTATGTTTCATTAACACCAACAAGCACTTCGCAAAATTCCATGAAGCAATAGGTGCCGCTACGTGAAATCTTAATGAGCCCCAGCGTATCAACTCATGCAACAATCCTAAAGCCTTGTGCATTGTCGGTATTTTTGTGTAAAGTAATTTATTTTTGCTGCTACAAGTATTAGAAAGGCTGCTACATTTGAAGATGAACAATATGGAATTTCTATTTCCTCCATTGGATAATGTATGAAAAAGTGGTCGAAACTCGGGGCAGAGAAAAAAAAGCTTGTCTTCTACCTTTTTTTTTAAATTTATTTATGTACATGGAGGTTTTGGCACGAGTATTTATCTTTGTGCCTGCAAACCACGCCTGTGTAGCACTACATACATTTGACAGCAGAAGGTAGTTGTGGCGGCACCTACCAAAATTTTTCAGAATTTCTGCTTACTTTGCACTCGATTCTAAGCCGTAGGTGGTTTTTTGGATTACAAAAATTGGAAAAAAGTGCAGCTTGGATTTGAGTAAATTCGGTATTTATGAATCAGTTGACCAATTATGTCCACACCACCCTTCGTGGTGTTATAGGAAGTAACAGTTTCTGGTGTAGTTGTTTTCTTCTTCACTCACTGCTGCTTGAGGATGTATTGTGGTGAAATAATGACATTCTTATTCTTCTTGCCCTAGTACACTGTTAGGGTGCACTCTGGCTCATCGGTCTTTTTCAAAATTGTTGTAGAGTGAAAGACAGATTTGATCTTCATCATGCAGTCAGAAATTTCTCAGAGAATCTTGTTCCTTGTTCCCATTAATGACATTTTCCTTTGTTGAAATTCCTTGGCAGTCTGAAGGGATGTGTGGAGTTGTCTGTTGTGATGTTCCTTCCTTAGTTTAAATATGGTTCCATGAAACAAGAAACGGCTTACTCTCCTAATGGCTTGTTTGGCGAACTTTCCTCCTTACCAAGACATCGAATGGAATCGTAAATGTAATTAGGTGCTACATCTGCAGTTATCCAAATCTTGATTCTATATTTGTCAGTTTTGTTTAGCATAAACTCAGTAAACCTGTACCTTGCTTTATTTTCCAGTAACTCCTTACCAGTTGTAATATTTTCTCCAGTGGAGGCAATTTAGCATGATGTTTTTGTGTATTTCAGAAATATGGATGAACCCATCAACATGGATGTGTTTAACTCCAGTGACTTCTCAGTGATGCAGAGGAATCCTGTGAGTTCACGGAATCCTTCTTGTCATTTCATGCCTCATAAAATTAGGCCCCTAAGCACTTACCGAAGGTCATCCAACAAATCACACTTATAACAAAACCTGCTTCTGGTGTACATGATACCAATCATTGTCTTCAGTTCTTCCATTGATAGTCTAAGTGGTGGTGGTTTTTTCGTTATGAGCATTTGATTCTGTAGGGTTTTTGTGATATGCAGTATTGGCAACCAAAAGAAGCTAGAAGGCTCTGGTAACATGGTTGTCTGCTCAGTGGCAGGATGTTCAGACTGGGCCTTCTCCTAGGCAACAACATGCTGACGATGCCATATTGGCATCCATTTCTAGACACCATCTTCACTGAACACACTGCATCATTTGACTCCTGAGATTGTTGAGAAAAGAACCGAGATAGGGACACATCTACTGACAGTAATCCTTTCTCAATCTCACTACCTTCATTGACTCTGGAAGATACTCACCACCTGAATGAATGAGTCACTTTCTTAGCCTATATCTGAGTTCCAGAATTCGCCAAATCTTATCATTAGTAAGACAATGTTGGCTCAATTTAATTATAAATTCCTTTTACAGGCAAAAAACCCTATCTAACTAATGAGGCAAGTAACAACAGCAACACAGAAATTACAGCTTAAAAACTGTTTTATAGTGTCCAGCTCAGAAATCTTTCCAACAATGTGCTTTTTCATCATTCGGGGAGGCGATTGTTGACTAAATCAAAATACAATGTAAATATTTTTGTTATGAGGACAGCAGCATTCTAACAAGGAGTTACACCAGGAGTCAATTATCTTTCCTGCTTCATGTAATTCATGTAATTTTCACAAAATCGAAAGTAAAAAAAGAAGAAAAAAAAACATCAAATTACAGTGCAATATTGTCAAAAACTACAAGAAATGAGAAAAGATCATTCTTTGCTACGGCATTCTTTTCTAGAGAATAAATACACAAAATATGAACACAGCTCTCAAACCTCAGAAATAGGCCTTAAGAATAATGACAAAAAACAGTATTAGAGCTCATTGTAAAACACTGGGGATCTCAACTGTAACATGTAGATGCATTTACCAATAAGTTGTATACATCAAAAATAATATTAACACAGCTCTTTCCATGACTATCGATCAATGATCTAGTCTGAACTTAATTCACCAAGAAAGAATAAACATAAAACTCAAAACAGCATTTTCTACTAAGAAATAAAACTGAACAATAAATTATCAAACGAGATTAAATATACTGCTAAAACAAACTTATTTAAAGAGGTAGTTAAAAGTACCTGGTATCCAAAATGTTCTCTTCAATGGAGGATTATTTAGATAACACAGATGATGTTTGGTGGAAACTGTAACACAAATAATAACAACAACAAAAATAATAACAATAACATAACATGTCTTATTACACATAACATCTACATCTACATACATACTCCGCAATCCACCATACGGTGCGTGGTGGAGGGTACCTCATACCACAACTAGCATCTTCTCTCCCTGTTCCACTCCCAAACAGAACGAGGGAAAAATGACTGCCTATATGCCTCTGTATGAGCCCTAATCTCTCTTATCTTATCTTTGTGATCTTTCCGCGAAATGTAAGTTGGCGGCAGTAAAATTGTACTGCAGTCAGCCTCAAATGCTGGTTCTCTAAATTTCCTCGGTAGCGATTCACGAAAAGAATGCCTCCTTTCCTCCAGAGACTCCCACCCGAGTTCCTGGAGCATTTCCGTGACACTCGTGTGATGATCAAACCTACCAGTAACAAATCTAGCAGCCCGCCTCTGAATTGCTTCTTTGTCCTCCCTCAATCCGCTCGAACAGTACTCAAGAATAGGTCGCACCAGCGTTCTATAAGCGGTCTCCTTTACAGATGAACCACATCTTCCCAAAATTCTACCAATGAACTGAAGACGACCATCTGCTTTCCCCACAACTGCCATTATATGCTTGTCCCACTTCATATCTCTCTGCAATGTTACGCCCAACTATTTAATCGACGTGACTGTGTCAAGTGCTACACTACTAATGGAGTATTTAAACATTACAGGATTCTTTTTCCTATTCATCTGCATTAATTTACATTTATCTATATTTAGAGTTAGCTGCCATTCTTTACACCAATCACAAATCCTGTCCAAGTCATCTTGTATCCTCCTACAGTCACTCAACGACGACACCTTCCCGTACACCACAGCATCATCAGCAAACAGCCACACATTGCTATCCACCCTATCCAAAAGATCATTTATGTAGATAGAAAACAACAGCGGACCTACCACACTTCTCTGGGGCACTCCAGATAGATGATACCCTCACCTCCAATGAACACTCACCATCGAGGACAACGTACTGGGTTCTATTACTTAAGAAGTCTTCGAGCGACTTACATACTTGGGAACCAGTCCCATATGCTCGTACCTTAGTTAGGAGTCTGCAGTGGGGCACCAAGTCAAACGCTTTCCGGAAGTAAAGGAATATGGCATCTGTCTGATACCCTTCATCCATGGTTTTCAGGATATCATGTGAATAAAGTGCAAGTTGCGTTTTGCAGGAGCGATGCTTTCTAAAGCCGTGCTGATGCATGGACAGCAACTTCTCTGTCTCAAGGAAATTCACTATATTTGGACTGAGAATATGTTCAAGAATCCTGCAACAAACTGATGTTAAGGATATTGGTCTGTAATTTTGAGGATCTGTCCATCTACCCTTCTTATATACAGGCATCACATGCACTTCTTTCCAGTCGCTCGGGACTTCACGTCGGGCAAGAGATTCACGATAAATGCAAGCTAAGTAAGGAGCCAATGCAGTAGAGTACTCTCTGTAAAACCGAATTGGAATCCCATCAGGACCTGGCGATTTATTTATTTTCAACCCATTCAGCTGCTTCACAACCCCAGGGATGTCTATCACTATGTCCTCCATACGGGAATCTGTACGAGACTCAAACGGCGGTATATTTGTATGTTCCTCCTGCATGAAAGATTTCTCAAATGCTAAGTTTAAAATTTCAGCTTTTGTTTTGCTGTCTTCTGTTGCCACGCCAGGCTGATCAGTGAGTGACTGGATGGAAGCCTTCGACCCACTTACCGATTTTACGTAAGACCAAAATTTCCTTGGGTTTTCAGCAAGATCTTTTGCTAAGGTATGATGGTGGTAGCGGTTGAATGCTTCGCACATCGCTCTTTTTACAGCAGCACGAATCTCTACTAACTTTTGCCTGTCCTCATTCTCCCAATCTTTCTTGTTCCATGACTGTAACTGCGTTTGCTTCCTGAGCATTCTCCGAATTGCGCTGTTAAACCACGGTGGGAGTTTTCCGTCCATAACCCACTTTTTCGGCAGATACTTGTCCAATGCGTGATTTACAATGTGTTTAAAATTTTCCCATAATTCTTCCATGTCCATCGTACCCAGTGATTTCTATACAACCTGGATGTAGAAGTCTTGTCTCTGAGTATAAAACTGCAGCGTGTCTGCAAATACACGTGCTTTGCATCATCAGCCATATTGTAGTTTGGCAAACAAATTTCCGTGTTCTGCATGTGACAAAGAATTGCAGACTGGTTTCTTGTTTTGAACTTTATGTCAACATATGATGTAATAGGCTGATGAGGGAGCGGAATTGAAAAGTATTTTCTTTTCGTATTCCAGTGACAGTTCCTAGCAGCCATGTTGTAGTTTGACAAGAAACTAAATATGAGCATCTATGGCTGGCATGATCAGATAGCTGAAGTTCAACATCCAGGTAGTATAGAGATCACTAATCATACCGGAAGTAAATGAAGTCGATTCATGTACTAAGTGGGATGCTAACAACTGCTTATCTGCTCTTTCTAGTAAGAATACTCTCCTAGCCTTCTTGACCGACTTTTTAACTTTCGTAACCATAGTCATAATGACAACATCATGATCACTAATCCCTGTCTCAACACTGACACCATCGATGAGGTCTGGTCTGTTCGTGGCTACCAGATCTAAAATATTTCCATTACGCGTTGGCTGTCGATTTAGCTGCTCAAGACAGTTTTCGGGTAATGTGTTCAAAAGTAATTCACACGACGGCTTGTCTGTACCACCTGTAATGAATCCATAGACATCCCAGTCTATACTAGGTAGGTTGAAGTCGCCTCAGACTAATATAGCATGATCCGGGTACTTCTGCGATACAGAATGTAGACTTCCTTTGAATGATTGTATAACTGTCACGGTGGAACCTGGTGGCCAGTAATAACACCCCACAATTAACTTTATTTCCCCTAGCCCTGTTAAACGTGTCCAGACAACTTCATAATCACACTCTACTTCGACCTCAGTAGACACAATATTTTTGTCAACTGCGATGAAGGCACCACCTCCTACAGTGTCTAATCTGTCTTTCCGATACACGCTCCAACCCTCACTAAATATTTCAGAACTTCCTATCTCAGGGTTCAGCCAGGTCTCAGTCCCGAGAATAATTTGCGCGCCACACGCTTCCTGGAGGGCAGTAAATTCAGGAACTTTATTTCGAACACTCTGAATATTTACTGCTAATATCTTGATAGCTGAAGTGTCTTTACACTGAGTGCGTCCTGATTTCCCTGCCTGCACGTCGACTGGTGAGTGTTCATCAGGACACCGTCCACTACTGTCTAGCCTAAAAAACCCGCATGTACTCTGCTATCCGAGTAGCTGCTTCCTTTGTGTAGTGCACCCTGACCTATCTAGGGGCATCCTACAATTCCCCACCCAATAGCGCAAGTCTAGAAATCTGCAACCAAGACCGTCACAGAGTCGACGTAGCCTCTGGTTGGACCTTCCACTCGGCTCCAAACCAAAGGACCCCGATCCTCTCTGGGAACAATGCTGCATATAGAGAGCTCTGCTTGCACCCCGCGTGACGGACCAGCGGTCTTCACCAAATCCGCCAGCTGCCCATACGAACTGAGGATTGCCTCAGAACCCAAGCGACAGGCATCATTTGTGCCGATGTTAGCAACTACTTGCAGACGACTGCACCTCATATGCTCCAGTCAAGGCCACCTCCACATCTTGGATGAGGCCCCCTGGCAGACAAACCAAGTGCATGTTGGATTTCTTTCCAGCCCTGTACGCTATTTCCCTAAGGGGCTCCATCACCCGCCTAACATTGGAGCTCCCAATAACTAGCAAGCCTTTGCCCTCTGTATGCCTGCTCGGGCCCTGCTGAAGGAGCGGCCACCTGCCCACTGACAGGATGAACGGGTGAGGCCAGCCGGCCAGCCTCCACATTGGCCCTCCGCCTCGAGTGACGCGAATGCGTTGCAGTCCGCCACTCACCCTGAGGTGAGGGCGGCCCCAACGTGCCGGGTACACTAGAAGGTGCCTTGACGGCTGAGTCAGCAGATGCTGCAAGTGACACGTAGAGTGTCTCAAGCGACGCGCCAGACCCTCTGCCATCGCTGCACCTCAAGGCAGCAGCCTGAAGGCAGCTGACCGTGGCCAACAGCACGCTCAGCTGCTCGCGAACCGCGGCCAGTCCCTCCTGCACCCGTACACAGCACGCACACACTCTATCCATCCTACTGCTAATATCTAACAACTCCGCGAATTTATACTCTACGGCTATCAATAAGCAATATTATTCCCCTCAAATACGAGAATACGCAAGGATTTTATGTAATTAAATATGCAAGCGCACAAACACTCGGAAAGAAATTAAGAATCAAACTGCAAAAGAAATATGAAAACTAAATATGCGACTTGCTACTTCACTGCTGCTGCACTGATACTTCACCAGGGGCTGCTCAAGGCTGACAACACTTTCACACTACATTTTTCCTTCTCTAAAAAAACTGACTCCAAACGCTTTATCCTCTTTCCACGCTCAAGATCTCACTTGTTATAGGGGGATACTGACTCACTGTTTCAGACTAGCAAATGGGAAGTTGCAGTGCACAAATGGTTCTGGCATTAGGTGAGTGAGTGAGTGTGTGTGTGTGTGTGTGTGTGTGTGTGTGTGTGTGTGTGTGTGGCGTGTGGTGGTGGTGGTGGTGGTGGTGGTGGTGCTGCTGCTGCTGCTGCTGATGGACGACGACGACGACGACGACGACGACGACCAACACAAGCACCTAGTCCCCAGACAGTGTGTGTGGTGTTATGATTTATTTATTTCTTGTTCCAGTGATCCACATTGTGACAATATCACATGATATGGAACGTGTCAGAAATCTGTGATAACACATAAAAACAAAACAAAATGATTTCACATTACAGTAAACAGTAACTTATGTTCTACTACAGAAGATCAATTTTGGGAGATAATATTACAATATAATACGTGTTAAAGAAAATAAATATTGCAAAATATGTGTTTACAGTAAAGGATAGTCAGGATTACAAATGTAGATATGGGCATGTATATACAGTTAAAAATACAAGAAATGCTGAACACTATAGTTCAGGAACTCTTCTACCAAACACTTTTTTCTTGAAGGGAGGGTGTTAAAAATCCTACAGCCAGTGAAATGGAATCCTTTCTGTACCACACTTTGATTTGCCTGTTCGTAGTGGATATCATGTTTTCTTCTTGTCCCATAACTATGATACTCACTATTCAGTTTAAAAATGGATTTTTCTTTCCTTATGAAGCACATCAAAGAGAATATATATTGCACAGAGGATATAAGGGTTCCAAGTTCCATAAAAAGATTCCTGCATTTGGCTCTAGGATGGACTCTGCACATGATCCCTATGGCTCTTTTTTTGTGCACACAGTACTTTTTTAGCCAGTGACTGATTTCCTCAAAATATAATTCCTTATGCCATAATGGCATGAAAATAACCGTAATAGGCTGACTTCATGATTTCCATACATCTATAAGAAGAAAAATGTGTAAGTTGCTGAACTCAGTCTTTTCCATAGATCCAGGATATGGTTTGACCAGTTCAGTTTGCTGTCTAGTTTTTTTTTTCCTTCAGTATCCACCCTGGTTATCAACAGCTTACTTATTTTTACTACTATTTCTTCATCTTTGAATCTTGTGTGGGACTGAACATAGTTTGTTTTACTGTAATTTAAAGTAAGGCCATTAATGTTAAACCAGTTCACTGTTTCACTTAAAATGTTACTTGCTGGTTCCTCAAGTTTATCTACGGAATCATCAATAACTAGTGTAGTATCATCAGCAAAAATAGTGAATCTACAACATTCCATCCAGAGAGGCAGATCATTTATAAAGATAATAAAAAGTAGCGGCCCAGAACTGAGCCTTGGGGCACTCCATATGTGATGGTACCCCATTCTGAAGATAATGGGACTCCACTACAACTTTCTGTTTCCTGTTTGACAGGTACGAGACAAGCCACTTCCCTGACGAACCACTTATACCGAGATGTGCATCTTTTTGTAAAAGAATCTGGTGACTGACACGGTCACTCACTTTTGTTAGGTCCCAAAAAATCCCAACCACCTTCAGTTTTTTGTTGATAGATTTCCAGCAAATACAAATATTACATCTTCTGTTGACAAACTTTTCTGAAATTGAAACTGACTTTTGCTGAGGATATTTTGATCCCTGAGATGCTTGACTATCTTGGCATGCATTAGTTTCTCTAAAACCTTTGAAAAACTTGTCAGTAGTGATATTGGCCGATTGTTAGCAGCATCCGTCTTATCTCCCTTCTTATACAGCGGTTTTACAACTGCATACTTAAGCCTATCAGGAACTATTCCTTGCTTGAGTGATGCATCAGAAACGTGGTAAAGGACTTTACTTACATTGCTGCAGCAGTATTTTAATAATTTATTAGAAATATTGTCAATTTCAGTACAGTTTTTACTTTTCACTGATTTTATAACTCTTTCAATTTCTTGAACAGTGACTGTTGTTACCTTCATGTGTTGTACTGAGCTAGGTACTTTGGCTTTCGAAAGATTGATGGCTTGGTTCATGGAGCCTTGTAAACCTATTTGCTCTGTTACTGTTAAAAATGTTTGTTTAATGTTTCTGCAACTATTTTTGGATTGCAAACAAGATGATATTTGCTTTCTATTTGGATATTTTCACTACAAACTGCATTTTTCCTTTTTTACTTCTTTCCAAAATTCCAAATAGTTTTTACTGTATTGTTTGAGTAATCAATTTCTGCCTTCAAGCACATGATCTTTGCTGCTTGTATGGTCTTATTCAGAAATTTATTCTCGAGTTTATAGTGCATACACCTACTGGGCTCATTTGATCTCTTGGCTGCTGCATATAGTTCTCTTCTTGTTTTACAAGAAATTTTGATGCTTTTAGTAATCCAAGGCTTGTTTCCAGATTTTAACAGGTTTTCTCTCACTGACTTTTTTTGAAAGGTTTCTTCAAAAATACTTGTAAATTCATTGATAAATATATTAAATTTTGAGTTAACATCAATTGCAGCATACACAAGAGATCAGTCTACTAGCTGTAATTGCTGATTAAAGCTTTCATTGGTGTGTTTGTTTGTAATCCTAAAGTTTTTTCCAAATTAAATTTTCTTTCCTTTGTACATTTATTTGGTTTACAGTGAGGAATTACTCTTCATGATCAGAGAGGCCATTTGTAATATTTTTCACAGTTAAAATGGTTCAAATGGCTCTGAGCACTATGGGACTTAACTTCTGAGGTCATCAGTCCCCTAGAACTTAGAACTACTTAAACCTAACTAACCTAAGGACATCACACACATCCATGCCCGAGGTAGGATTCGAACCTGCGACTGTAGCGGTCTCGCAGTTCCAGACTGTAGCGCCTAGAACCGCTCGGCCACTCCGTCCGGCTTCACAGTTAAATTATTATAAATACCCTTATCTACAAAAACATTATGTATTAAAGTGCTAGAACTGGCTGTTACTCTAGTTGGAGTGTTCAACACTGGTACTAAGTTGTAACAGTACATCAGGTGTTCAAAGTCCGTTTTGTTACTATTTTCTGTTAAAAAGCCCACATTGAAGTCACCCATAATAATGGTTGATTTAGTTTTCCTACATAGGTGGGACAGAAGTGATTCTATTTGTCTCAGATATACGTTCAGATTTCCAGCAGGTGCCCTGTAAATAGTTGGTACAATAACTGTTGCACTGTCTGCCGTTAACTCTGTGCCACACACCTCAAAATGCTCTTCATCACAGTATTTGCTTATATCTAGAGATTTATACACTACATTGTTTTTTAAAAATATTGCAACACCACCTTTTCTCATAATACATCTACAGTAATGTGCAGCTAAACTAAAGTTCTCAATTTGTAGCATGTGGATTCCACTCAGAACATGATGTTCTGAGAAACACTGTATATGAGATTCACTTTCACACTCGTCCTTTAAATTTATTAGCAACTGCTCTATTTTATTCTTCAGACTACATATATTTCGGTGGAA
Organism: Schistocerca piceifrons; assembly: GCF_021461385.2. NCBI lineage: Eukaryota > Metazoa > Arthropoda > Insecta > Orthoptera > Acrididae > Schistocerca > Schistocerca piceifrons. The sequence goes on along the minus strand of NC_060141.1, from coordinate 795,435,723 downwards.
TAAAGAAAAAGTTTGAGTTTTGCCCACCCCTGCATTTGCATGATGTTTGCTAGGAGTGGCTTATTCCAGTACACTGGTTGATAGTATTGCTTGAGGTGTGGAATACTCATATTGAATACATGAGAAAGATGTTTCACGCAACTTGAAATCCTTTTCTCTCATGTTACCTCACCACAAAAAGGCTGGGTTTGCTCTCTGTTGGGTGAAGGATGGGCAACAGTTTCTACTACATGTGTTGATGTTTCAGCTGTTGGTCCTGCCACTGATGATTCTGCTGCTTTTGATGCCACTGCTTCTTCTGCTGCTGAGACTGGTCCCATACCAGTACATGTAATTTTGCTGTTTGCTCTCTCTCTCTCTGTTCGCAACGATTTCATTTATCATTTTACACACAAAGTTTTTTCCTTCGTAATTTAGATAAATTTTGTATTTGGTATGCTGGCATCTGTCCAATTTGGCTATATCAAGGACGCTGCATTTTCCAAACAAAGAACACATTTGTTTTATTTTAATGTTAGTTTTTCAAATTTCTTTGTTGACACACGAGTGATACATTAGATCATATCTGTGTGGTAAAGTTGAAACTATTGTATTTTATTGTTTATTGCATTCCAGGAACTTTTTTAGTTCCAGTAGGCAGTTGTTTGCTTCATTTTTTGCAATATCATTTGCACCCACTAAACACATGACAGTAATTTTTTCCTGACATCCTATTGTGTAAGTCGACACATTGTTGCATTATATTTTTTGTTTTCTTTGAAAAGTCTCATCGTGTTTTTGCTATGACTGTCTGTTAAAAATAATTAAATACTTTCAAGTTTGCACTGTTGTATGTTTTTGTTGATATTGTCTTTCTCTTTCGTCCTATTACTACGTGCAAAAGATGGCATCCTCAATTTCTCACCATCACAGTTTGCCTTAATGCTGAACTTAGAGCTTGTATTTCCATTCTGTTGGTAAGGTTTGTTCAAAAGTTCATGTTTCCTTACCGATGTTAAGCCTAAATCCACCTCTTAACTCATGGAAAAAACGTGAAATTTGTTTTTAACCGCCAACTGTTTGATGTTTTCACACCCTGGCGATGTTTTCGTATTTACATCTCTGTTTATATATTGTATTTTCGTCCACTCATTAGAGATTTTTTTGCAGAAGAGAAATAGACTTTTGTTTGACTAACAGCTCACATATTACTTTTCTAAGTTTAGACATCTTGTTACCCAATAGTCCGCCCCTGGTAACTGAGTGGTCAGCGCGATAGAATGTCATACCTAACGGCGCGGGTTCAATTCCCAGCTGGGTCAGATATTTTCTCCATTCAGGCACTTGGTGTTGTGTTTTCCTTATCATCATCATTTCATCCCATTCAACAACCAAGTCGCCTAAGTGGTGTCAACTCGAAAGACTTGCACCAGGCGAATGGTCTACCTGCTGGGAGTCCATAGCCACACGGCATTTCCATTATTTCTCAATACACTGATGGTTTGCTGAAGGCTAGAAATACTCTCATGTAGCTTCATAATTTCGTCCCTACAATTTACACACGCTGTATTTTGATCGACATTATTTTCATTTTTCGCAAGAATACTATTCACTTCATCTCCGCCATTCTGAACACTCTCTCACTCTCTCACTCTCTCACTCTCTCTCTCTCTCTCTCTCTCTCTCTCTCTGTCTCTCTCTCTCTCTCTCTCTCTCTCTCTCTCTCTGTGCCTCTGTGTGTGTGTGTGTGTGTGTGTGTGTGTGTGTGTGTGTGTGTGTGTGTGTGTGTGTGTGTGTGTGTGTGTGTTTAGTGACTGGTAGTGAGAAATGAATATAAACATTGTAGTATGAACATTTTAGTATCCGTCTTTTATTATTATTAAAAAACTTACTTGTCAAACAGTATTGTACACCAGGTGTAAACTGAATGAGTTAGCATTGTTTCGTACTGACTAGACCTCATATCGTGGAGGGACAGTGTGACACCCCATACATCCAGAATTGCTACAGAATGGCTCCAGGAACACTCTTTTGAGTTTAACCACATCTGCTGCCCACCAAACTCATCAGACATGAACATTATTGAGCATATCTGGGATGCCTTGCAACGTGCTGTTCAGAAGAGATCTCCAACCCCGCATACTCTTAAAGATTTATGGACAGCCATGCAGGATTCATGATGTCACTTTCCTCTAGCACTACTTCAGACATTAGTTGAGTCCATGCTGTGTCGTGTTTCAGCACTTCTGCATGTTCGCGGGGGCCCTACATGATATTAGGATGGTGTATCAGTTTCTTTGGCCCTTCAGTGTATATACCATAATATCTATCAAAGAAACGATTGATATAATAAAATTATTTAAAACATAGAACAATGGATAGAGCAGAAATCTATGATGACTTTAGATCTCAAACCCAATTGAAACATCAGCTGCCTTACTACAAATGATATGTAGACATCCTTATTCTGTTTAATTGAACGACAGAAGAAATAGAAATTTTAGCCAAGGAACGTACAAGTTACACCACAAAATTCAATTCACTGTAGAACATGAAACACCACTCTAATAAAAACTCAAATGCATAATTTTGAAAAAACTAACATCTACCAGCATTACCACTCATAAATCTCCTTGTCATCCAGACCAACACAAAAAGACATTCTTCAGATTGATGATTAATCACGTGCTTAATACCGTGATAAGTACAAGTGAAACACGGAAATGGAAAATATATGTATATAAAATCAGATGCCTCCATAAATGGATTGAATCCTGCTTCAATAGCTGAACTAATCCATACAAGAAAATTAAACCAACCAATTGCTGAACAACCATTCACAAACAAGAAAACCAAATTTGTAATCTTATCTTTCATAGGGAAGATCTCCTACCAAATTCCCAACCTCTTTAAGCCACACAACGTAAGAATTAGCTTCTTCAGCAACAACAAAATACTATACTCTGTTCATCATAAGAATAAACCTGATGTAAACGAACACAACTGCGATTATTGGTCAAGCCATAGCACACGTACACTGTACACTGGTGGTGTTACGCTCTTGGAAGTAGGTCCTACTTATCTATTAGGTATCTTATTACTAAGTTATATTAAAAGAAACTTTAAGATATTCTAATGTAGAAACAGCCATCAATGTTCTTCTTTAATCACGCTTTAATTATGTACTTTGCATTACAAAAATTGTGTACAGTCACAGTCTCTGTACTGTTGTGCTCTGGTTGCCGTGCTGTTAATTTGCAGTATGCAAATGGCTGAGGCTGCTTCCTGCTTCATAGTGAAACACACACGTGGAATACAGTTAAAAAGTGCCAAGGAATAGTTGATCTTGATGTTTTTCATAAATCTACAGAAAAAATCAGCTTTGAAGTTTTCTGCAGGACTATACTTACTGCAGTTGACTTATGCATACAAACTGGATGTATAGAATAATAAAGTGTAGTAGATGAATAAACTGCTAAAGTACATGGATCACTGGTTCATGTCTCACCGTGGATATATATACTGCATCAGACTCTGAATGTGGCTCTCCAGCAGGGATACGATTTTCTCAAATCCTGTCCTGAAATGAGATCCATCTTTCATGAAATCCTCCCCACTCCACCAAGAGTGTCTTTCCGCCGTCCACCTAACCTTCGTTACCTCTTGGTTCATCCCTATGAAATCCCCAAACCACCTTCCCTACCCTTTGGCTCCTACCCTTGTAACCACCCCCGGTGTAAAACCTGTCCCATGCACCCTCCCACCACCACCTACTCGAGTCCTGTAACCCGGAAGGTGTGCACGATCATAGGCAGAGCCATGTGTGAAAGGACCCACGTGATTTACCAACTGGCCTGCCTACACTGTGAAGCTTTCTATGTGGGAATGACCAGCAAAAAACTGTCCATTCGCATGAACGGACGCAGGCAGACAGTGTTTGTTGGTAATGAGGATCATCCTGTGGCTAAACATGCCTCGGTACACGGCCAGCACATCTTGGCACAGTGTTACACCGTCCGGGTTATCTGGATACTTCCCACTGACACCAACCTATCAGAACTCCGGAGATTATTCGAATTCAGGAATAGGAGAGGGAAAGACTATCAGAACTCCGGAGATGGGAACTTGCCCTTCAGTATATCCTCTCTTCCCATTACCCACCAGGCCTCCACCTCTGCTAATTTCAAGTTGCTGCCGCTCATACCTCACCTGTCATTCAATAACATCTTTGCCTCTTTCTTGTGAAACACAACTAGCTTTTTATATTCGTGAAGTAATGAGTGTTATCAACACTGTTCCTCACAATCGTCTTCTAACCAAACTGCATGCCTATGGAATATCGCCTCAGTAGTGTGAATGGATTCGTGATTTCCTGTCAGAAAGGTCAGAGCTCGTAGTAATAGACTGAAAGTCATTGAGTAAAACAGAAGTAATATCTGGCATTCCCCAAGGGAGTGTTATAGTCCCTCTGTTGTTCCTGATCTATATTAATGACATAGGAAACAATATGAGTAGCCCTCTTAGATTGTTTACGGATGATGGTGTCATTTACTGTCTTGTAAAGTCATCAGACGACCAAAACAAATTGCAAAATGAGTGTGGTGCAAAAAGTAGCAATTGAGCCTGAATAAAGAAAAGTGTGAAGTTATTCACATGAGTACTAAAAAAACTGCTAACTTTCAATTATGCAATAAGTCACACAAATCTGAAGGCTGTAAATTCAACTAAATACTTAGGGATTACAAATAGCCTACATTGGAACGATCACTTAGATAATGTTGTGGGTAAAGCAAATCAAAGACTGCGAGTCATTGGCAGAACACTTAGAAGGTGCAACAGGTCTACTAAAGAGACTGCTTACACCACACTTGTCCACCTTATTCTGGAGTATTGATTTCGTGGTGTGGGAACCACATCAGGTGGGACTGATGGATGACATCAGAAAAGTTCAAAGAAGGGCACCTCGTTTTGTATTATCAGGAAATAGAAGAGATAGTGCCACAGACATGATACTGAAATTGGAGTGGCAATCATTAAAACAAAACCGTTTTTCGTTGTGACGGGATCCAGTTTTCTCCTCCAATTGTGAAAACATTCTGTTGGCACCCACCTACATAGGAAGAAATGACCATCACAATAAAATAAGAGAAATCAGGGCTCACACAGAAAAAATTGAGAGCTCATTTTCCCGCACGCCGTTCAAGAGTGGAACTGTAGAGAGGCAGCTTGAAGGTGGTTCATTGAACCCTCTGCCAGGCACACTATTGTGAATAGAAGAGTAATCATGTAGATGTAGATCTTTCAGATAACCGCACAGTCAAAAGTCATGCAGATTAAGATCAGGTAATCTGGATGGCCAGGCTATGGGAAAATGAAGTCTGATAATTGTAGCCTTTCTCAATTGCCTCTGCAGCAGTGACGTACCTGGCTGTGAAATGTGCAGAAGGGTGCCATCTTGCAAAAAATGATCCTATGCACGCATCTATGCTATTAAAGTGTTTGAATGACATTAGTGTGCGAAAGACTCTCATAGCATTTACCAGTGACAGTACAGGCAACAGGACCTGCAAGACTCATCTCCTGGTGCAGATTTTCTATTGCCCATATTCTGTATGTCTTTCTATTATCATGTCTTTGGAGATAACTGGTTCTGAGCATTATGGGACTTAACATCTGAGGTCATCAGTCCCCTAGAACTTAGAACTACTTAAACCTAACTAACCTAAGGACATCACACACATCCATGCCCGAGGCAGGATTCGAACCTGCGACCGTAACAGTCGCGCGTTTCCGGACTGAAACGCCTAGAACCGCTCGACCACCGTGGCCGGCCTTTGGAGATAGAAATGGGCTTTGTCTGTCCACAGAATGTACCACAGTGATTCATTGTTTACTTCCGTGTGAGCAAGAAATACCAGGGTGAATGTCTGTCTTGCTGGGAGGTCAGGAGGAAGGGAACTTGGATGATTTTGCACAGATAGCTATGCAGGTTGTTTCGTAGGATTTTATGTACCATGTTCGCAGGCATGTCCAATGTTCAGGCAATTCCCTGTGCACTGCATATTTGCCCACCACTGCTCAGTCTCTCCTGCAATGCTTTGGCCACATCTACGACGGAAGTTGGATCAGCTGGTTTGCTCTCTCTGCTACGTTGCAGTTCAAAACAGCCTGTCTTTTCGAATTTTGTTACCGTTTTCTCCAGATCCTTAGCATTCATCATACCAATGCCATTTTTCATACCCCTGAGTGTCCAGAGCTTCTTCAGGGCTGCTGTGCATAGTCACCATTCGTGTAAAGGAGCTTTACGAGCAGTGCGTAATCCTTCTTGGAGACAGTCATGTTAGGTGTCTCAGACGTGAACTGATGAGAAGCAATGTGCTGTGTGTTTGGTGGTGTACACGTTGTAATTTGACAACATGCTGAGCAGTGGTTTTCTTTCTACAGCATTTTGAAACTGGAACTTTAATTGCCACCACCAGTATCTATATCCATAGTGGAAAGTGAATGGTCTGTAGCAAATTGGCAACTACAGTGGAATCTGCCAGGTGCGTAACAATTACAAAACTTCTCATACTGTTGCAGTAAGTAATAGATCCTTTTACCAATGCAACTTGCTGTATAAACATTACTCATGGCACATATTAAAGTTGTTTTGTCTATCTTCATGGCTCAGAGCGAGTATCCAGCATCACACTTTGGAAATTAATGTATAACTTCTATGTGCACCATCTGAAGATGAGCCTGAAGAAGTTCTAAAACAGGTGACAGCTGACAAAGCAGTGATACGAGCACTGTTGGTGGTTGGTGCACTTGATATGGCTTCATAAATAGGTCTATTCATATCAAGCACACTAACCACCATCAGTACCTCCACTTTGACATCTGTCACTCCTTCCGTGTCAAAAAGTCTTTTTCTGGCAGCCTTGCCACCTATGGAAGCTGCATCCACAACAGAAGGCAGGAGCTGTCAAGTTATACTGATAATCTTACCAGAGAATTCATTGACAAGGAGCATTCTATCCAGCTCATCCATAAACAGACCTCCAATGTCATCACCTCCCCTGACACTAGTAAATATTTTCAGTATATCCATTATGTATGATGAACTGCAACTGTGATTTAAATTGGCAATTTATCTGGGTATAAATGTGCAGCCAGTCACTTTTTCGGATTTTAGATATGAGCTATTTTACCATTAACTAGTTTTTGAACCACTGCAGGCTCATCATCAGATGGTGTTACGGGAACATCATATGAGGGGCGTTTGAAAAGTCCATGCAGAGTTCGAGAGATGACACCACCGGTTCATATCAAGGTCGTGTTTAGTTAGTGGCATCTTTGGATAGAACGCACACCAAGTTTCAGCCATATTGGTCTATTTATTTGTGTTTGCCATTTGTGTGAATCAAGGAAGTAGAGTGATTGTCAGAAAATGGACGAAGAAAAATTTTGTGTGGTGATTAAACATTACTTTATGAAAGGCAAAACGCCTCAGGAGACTAAAGAGAAGCTTGATAAACATTACGGTGACTCTGCACCTTCGATTAGAACAGTTTATAAGTGGTTTCAAAATTTTCGGAGTGGCCATATGGGCACAAGTGGTGCTGAACATTCTGGACACTCTGTGGAGGTTACGGCTCCAGAAATCTTTGATAAAATCTACGATATGGTGATGGATGACAGAAGAGTTAAGGTGCGTGAGATTGCTAGTGCTGTGGGCATCTTGAATGAATGGGTACATAATATTTTGCATAAACAGTTGGACATGAGAAAGCTATCCATGAGCTGGGTTCCACGATTGCTCACGCTTGACCAAAAATGGAATCGCGTGAAGTGTTGCAAGAATGGTTTGCAGCTGTTCAGGAAGAATCCGCAGGACTTTAAGCATCGTTTCATCACTCTGGATGAAACATGAATACATTACTATACTCCTGAGACCAAACAACAATCTAAACAATGGGTTACCAAGGGAGAGTCTGCACCAAAAAAAGGCGAAGACCAGTCCTTCGGCCGGAAAGGTTATGGTGACTGTCTTTTGGGATTCGCAAGGGATAATCCTCATCGACTATCTGGAAAAGAGTAAAACTATTACAGGTGCATATTATTCATAGTTATTGGACCATTTGAAAAAGGTGCTGCAAGAAAAATGCCGAAAATTGGACCGCAAAAATGTCCTTTTCCATCACGACAGTGCACTAGCACACACCTCAGCAGTTGTGGTCCCAAAATTAATGTAAATATGATCCCAACTCATTTCACATCCCCCCTATTCTCCAGACTTGGTTCCCTCGGACTATTATTTGTTCCCCAATTTCAAGAAGTGGCTGGCAGGACAAAGATTTTATTCAAATGAGGAGGTGATTGCAGCAACTAATAGCTATTTTGCAGACTTGGACAATTCCTATTATCAGAAGGGATCAACAAATTAGAACAGCATTGGACAAAGTGCATAAGTCTAAAAGGAGACTGACGAAAAATAAAAAAGGTTTACCCCAAACATGTAAGTAGTTATTATTTTTGCACGGACTACAGTATGCCGCGTGGGATTAGCGGAGCAGTCTAAGGCGCTGCAGTCATGGACTGTGCGGCTGGTCCTGGCAGAGGTTCGAGTCCTCCCTTGGGCATGTGTGTGTATGTTTGTCCTTAGGATAATTTAGGTTGAGTAGTGTGTAAGCTTAGGGACTGATGACCTTAGCAGTTAAGTTCCATAAGATTTCACACACATTTGAACATTTACAGTATACAGGTAATATATATTAAAATATATATTAAAGAGGCACATAGAAGATAAACAGAGTGTACTATTTACTCTATAATGAAAAATTGAATGAGTTAAAACATGTCATAGTTGTTACATGACTAAGGGGGTGAAATATTTACTATGTAATTAAGTTACAGAATACCATAGTTTTTACAAGCCTAAGAGGATATAATTTATGCAGGAAAGTGAATATGCCTGATTATTGTTGTTTTTGGTGTTTTGGTGCCAGGATCTCTTGCAAATTCTGGAAGAAAAAGTTTTGCATTGACTCAATTTGTTCATTAAGGATTTTTGAGGTAATTTTAGCTTGTGACTGTAAATATCCAAATGTTCAAGAAAATCCATGTGCAATTGTTTTGCAGTAATGTTTAAAACAGAAAGATTGTCATTTATAGCACCAATAGAGTATTCATGACGAGCGATATGTGATGCAAAGCTGGACTTAAAAGTTTTTGAATCAAAGGGCATACATATGTTCTTTGTAGCCGGTTGCAAGATTTCTGCCTGTTTGTACTACACAGAAGTAAGTTCAGGAACATGTGACTTTGTAGATGCCAGACTTTTGTTGCCACTCTTCAGTGGATTTATTATTACTTTGAACAACTTTATTCTGTGGTTTATTGTCTATGTAGAAAGATATTTTTATGTTCAGAGATCTGAAAAGATTTGCGAGTTTGTATTACACTTTGCTAAGGAAAGGAAGGCTGACAAATTCTGGCATTTCGTCATCATCATCATGATCATCTTGTAATGGTGTGGTGGTTGCTTAAGTTTATGTTGGATTTTATCAACTAGGGTGTTCATGAAGGAGGTTGGACTATAGATGTAATTATGTTAATGTTGTTACGTTCATCCACTTCTCTGATGGGGATGTGGAGCATATGGTTTACAGATGGCTTAAAGAACACAGTTTTTTGTTGTTTCAGATGGCATGAGGTATTGTTAATGGCAACATCAGTGGTAGTGGCTTTTCTATCTATTTGGAAAGAATGCTTGTTATTCTGACTGGAAATAGTCATATCATGGAAATTAATTCCTTGCCTTGTCTGTTGTTCAACTATGAATTTGATATTTGGTTTCTTTTCATTCATTTCATCTGCTGTGTTATTTAGTACTTCTTTTAGACTACTAAAAAGTCGCATATGCCAGATTGTAAATGCCATAAACAGGCTAAGATACATAACTACCAGGAAGCTTCATGATATTCCGAAGGAAAAGTTACACCTTTGAAAATAGCTTTTCAATTACAAACAGCTTTGAGTTAATCAGCATCATTAAGGAGTTAATAGTGCTATATACAGCAACATTTGCCTCCTTTGACATAGTAAATTCTACACAAATATTTCCTGGAAGGACTCTCTCTCAATAATGCAAAAGTATTTAATCAAATACAAAAAGCTAACCAATGCAGAAATTTATGATCTCACTATGTTGCTTGAATTAATCCTCTCACATAACTTTTTCATTCGACAGCAAGTTCTACATGCAAAACAATGATCTAACAATGGGTAGCAGCATTGCTAGCTGACATACTTATACATAGCCTAGAATGGGAGTTGTTCTTTACTCATCCACAATTTACAGACAGAAACATATTTTATGAAATATATGCGGATGACTCAATAATACTTTTCAATGGTGTGAAAGAAGAACTAAATAACTTAGCAGACAAAATGAGTAAAATGCACTCACACATCAAATTCACAGTTAAACATCTGATAACCACAGTAATTAATTTCCTGAATATGACTATTTCCAGTCACAATAACAAGTATGCTTTCCAAATATATAGAAAAGCCACCACCACTGATATTACCATTAACAGTACTTCATGCCAGCCGAACCAACATAAAACTGCTTTCTTCAGGTCATCTGTAAATCGTAAGCTCCATATCCCCATCAGTGAAGCAGATGCATATAATGAAATTAATGTACCTTCAATCTATAGCCCAAAATAAAGGGTGTAACATCACCCTCATAAACTCCCCAGTTGAAAAAATCTAATATATACTTAAGCAAACACCATCACCATTAAAAGTTAAGAACGAAATGTCAAAATTTGTGTCTTCCGTTCCATGGCAAAGAATCATGCACACCTGCAAATCTTTCAGACTTTAACGTAAAAATATCCTTCTACACAGACAATAAACTACAGAATAAAATTATTCACAATAATAAGTATGCTGAAAAGTGCCATCAAACCTCCATCATATACAAAGTCACATGCACATGTTCTTGTTTAAAAATATCCTTCTACACAGAGAATAAACAACAGAATAAAATTATTCACAATAATAAGTACGCTGAAAAGTGCCATCAAACCTCCATCATATACAAAGTCACATGCACATGTTCTTGTTTCTACATAGGACAGTCAGGTAGAAATTTTCCAACCAGCTATAAAGAAAATACGGGTGCCCTTAGACTCAGAAACTTAAATAAGCCAAGTTTGTGAACTACTTCGCAGTAAAACTCACTGTGTCTTAACACCCATCTTGTTAGTCTGCTGGACACAGTTAAACATCTGATAACCACAGTCCTAATAACCATTTCAGAGCAGTATGGTTGGTTACAACTTTAAACTTCTTCCTGTAAAGCATTTTTCTCTCCATGGTTGAATAGTTCATCTTGGCCCTATTACATTGTCTCGATGCAAAAGCAATAGGGTATTCTTTACTATTGATTGGCTGATTTAGAACATGATAAGATGCATCACAGCACAATATAAGCTCTGGAAATCCGGAAACACCAACACTGAACTTGACATCCAAACTCTCTTCTGGTCTTTGAATGCCATTTGACATTCCTCCATCCACATAGATTTTGCATCCTTTTTCATTACCTGCATAGGTGGCTGCGCTATATCAGCAAACTCCCTTACAAAAATTCCTCTAATAGTATGAGAGTCCCAAGAATGCCTGTACTTATTTACTCATCTTTGGCGCTGGAAAATCTCATACTGCCTGCACCAGTCTTATATCTAAGACAGAAAGGAGGTCAGAATCAGTCATAATAAATCGTCTTTCTTACTGCAGATCATGTTTTCAGCTAAGAGTGCAGCTATCATCAGTGCGTTATGGTTAGTCATGTAGACAATCTTTTTATTTCTCTCCTTTTCCACTACTCCCCCCACCCCCCACCCCACCCTCACCTCTCCCTTCTATTTCAGTTCACACTCACTAATTCCACCATCCAGTCACATCTACCATCTCCCTCCCCCCCCCCCCCCCCACTCCCTCCCCCATTCACACTTATTCACTCTCAGATCTGCTACCCACAGAAATGTATATTTTTTTTATTAGTTAGCCTTTACATTGATCCTTGTGACTTCCCTCCTATTTTAGTGAGTTTTCGCCTTTTGCTATTGTCGACTCACTCAGGTTTCATCTTGTTTACACCTTTTGCATCCATTTCATCCTTTTCGAGATTTTTCACGCGTATTTCGGTGTATTTTTGTGAAATTTTTTGGACGTAATTCTTCATTATTTATGAAATTTTGTCGCATTTTTCCACCACCATTGATTCTTGTTCCTTCCATCTGCCCCAGTACAGAAAAGTTTCCGTATCCCTAGCCAGATCCCAGTCCCACATATTGTTCCTGCATTGTTGCTTGCCTCATGGAATCCCCCTAATGACCTTACCATCAATTTACCCATCTCTGGCTGCCACCCCTCCTTCCACAATGACCTCCCCCTGCTCAGATTCTGTCGATCCTTAGCTCTGACCAACATAGTCCTGCAAAACCATGTCAATCAAGCCCGAACCTCCTTGCAGTACCGTCTCTCCATCCGCAAAATTCTCCTGCTACGCAATCCCAAATTCCTCTAACCCAGAACACACATTGAAACTCTTGCCCTGCAGGAACTTGAGCAATATGCACAACGCCACCTCAAAAAGCTCTCCATCCTTTTTACTTCCTACTCCCACCTTGGAGTACCACCGTCCACCACCTCTACAACCACCTCCAAACCTGCCCCACGTCCCCATCATAACTGACAAACCCTGTCTCGCAGACCTAGTACACTTACCCCACCCTCCAAAACTCCCTCCCACCACCAAACAGAATCCAAAACCTAAACAATCCCACAACACATTCATGAACCTTTCCTCCAGAAACCGTAACCCCACATAAATATCAGTCCTCTCCTTTTTGCCCCACTCCCAAATTCTGACCGAGCGAGGTGGCGCAGTGGTTAGCACACTGGACTCGCATTCGAGAGGACGACAGTTCAATCCCGTCTCCGGCCATCCTGATTTAGGTTTTCCGTGATTTCCCTAAATTGTTTAAGGCAAATGCCGGGATGGTTCCTTTGAAAGGGCACGGCCGATTTCCTTCCCAATCCTTCCCTAACCCGAGCTTGTGCTCCGTCTCTAATGACCTTGTTATCGACGGGATGTTAAACACTAACAACCACCACCACCACCACCACCACCAACTCCCAGATTCTGTCATGCACGACTTGTTAAAGACCTTCTCTCCTTCTCCCGGTCCCTACAGTAGAAACACTTTTTCGCCACCAATCATACTGTCAGAGTCAACCAGAGACTCACTTCCCTCCTCCATCCAGCCATGATCCACCCCCATTGCCCCCAAATCACCCCCTGTTAACTTTCCAGAATTTCTTAACCTCGAACCTTGTCTCACCATCATTCCCCAAATCCCTCAACATGCAGATGCATCCACAGAAATAATCGCAGTCCACTGTATAAAAACTGATCCTGATGTTAAAATCCTACCTGCAGACAAAGGCTCCACTACTGCTGTTTTGAACTGCAAGGATTACCTGATGGAAGGATTCTGCCAGCTGTCAGATACTTTCACCTACAAACCTTGCCACTGTGACCACTTTCCAGTAATCCAGCAGGATCTCCAGTCACTACTCAAATCCTTAGGCCCATCCCAGAACCTCTCCCTGGAGTCCATCTCTCTACTCACCCCTACCACTCCCTGCATTCATACTGTCTACATTACATGCTTCCTGAAGTCCATAAATCTAACAACCCAGGACGCCCTGTTGTGGCTGGTTAATGTGCCCCCACTGAGAGAATCTCTGCTCTCGTAGACCCAACACCTTCAATCTGTTGCCTGGAACCTACCCTCCTATATAAAAGATTGAAACAATTTCCACCACCGACTCCTCACAGCTCCTGTCCCTTTACCATATGGTGCCCTCCTCATCACTATTGGCGCCACCTCCCTGTACACTTAACATTCCTAATGCCCATGGCCTTACTGCTGTCGAACACTATCTTTCCAGATGTCCTATGGATTCCAAACCAACCACCTCCTTCGTAGTCTCCATGACCAACTATATCCTCACCCTCAATTACTTCTCCTTTGAAGGCATTACCTACAAACAAATCTGTGGTACAGCTATGGGCACCCAAATGGCACCATCCTATGCTAACCTATTCATGGGCCATCTAGAGGAATCCTTCCTAAAAACCAAGAATTCTAAACCCCTCACCTGGTTCAGATTCATTGATGACATCTTTGCTATCTGGATTAAAGGTGAGGACACCTTATTCACATTCCTCCAGAACCTCAACAACTTCCCCCCCCCCCCCCCCCCCATTTGCTTCACCTGGTCCTGCTCAACCCAATGAGCCACCTTCCTAGATGTTGACCTTCACATCAGAGATGGTTCCATCAGTACTTCTGTCCATATCAAACCTACTAACCACCAGCAATACCTCCACTTCAACAGCTGCCACCCATTCCATACCAAGAAGTCCCTTCCATACAGCCTAGCCCCCCATGGTCATCGCATCTGCAGTGACAAGCAGTCCCTCTCAAAATATACTAAGGGTCTAACTGAAGCCTTCACTGACCGTAATTATCCTCCAATCCTTGTAGAAAAACAAATCTCCCATGCCTTATCTTTCCAGTCTTCCACCACCTCCCAAAGTCCCACAATCCGGCCACAGAGGGGCATTCCCCTCGTAACTCAGTACCATCCGGGACTGGAGAAACTCAATTACATTCTCTGCCAGGGTTTTGATTACCTCTCGTCGTGTCCTGAGATGAGAAATGTCCTGCCCACTATCCTTCCTACCCTTACTACCGTGGTCTTCCGCTGTCCACCGAACCTACACAGTATACTCGTCCATCCTCACACAACTCCTGCTCCCAATCCCTCAATCCCTTACCTCATGACTCATACCCCTGTAATAGACCTAGATGCAAGACCTGTCCCATACATTCTCGTACCACCACCTACTCCAGTCCGATCACTAACATTACCTATCCCATCAAAGGCAGGGCCACCTGTGAAACCAGTCATGTGATTTACAAGCTAAGCTTCATCCTCTGTGCTGCATTCTATGTAGGCATGACAACCAACAAGCCGTCTGTCTGCGTGAATGGCCACCGACAAACTGTGGCCAAGAAACAAGTGGACCACCCTGTTGCTGAACACGCTGCCAAACATGGTATCCCTCATCTTAATGATTGCTTCACAGCCTGTGCCATATGGATCCTTCCCACCAACAACAGCTTTTCTGAACTGCGCAGGTGGGAAATTTCCCTGCAATACATCCTACATTCCTGTAATCCTCCTGGCCTCAACCTTCGTTAGTCACTGTCCTCACCCATCCAGCCCCCTCCCTGTTCCCATTCCAGCACTACACAGCTGTCATTTCACCGCCACACCCAGTCTTTTAATTTCTTTTATTTCTCTCCTTTCCGCTACTTACCCCCTCCCCTCTCCGCACCTTCTCTCCTGCCCTCCGTCTAAACCGCAACACTTGACTGTCTGCCACCCCCAGTTGAGTAATGAATGTCATTTTTTTCTTCTAGTATTGTAATTATGTACCTCATTGTTCCTTTTGAACTGTAGTGGATTATTTACAACAAACTTCATGAGGGAATAAATATCCTGTGAAGCAGTAGTCAGAATGCCCAACTCCTTACAGATGTCTATGAGATGATCGCAGGTGAGCACCACCTGTTATTCTTACAGCACGTTTTTGGGCAATGAAGACCTTCTTTCTTAAAGATGAGTTACCCCAGAACATTATTCCACGTGACACTACTGTATGAAAATAAGCAAAATATGTGAAGTTACTGATTTCTCTCTCTCCAAAATTTGCTATGATTCTAAGTGCAAATGTGGCTGGACGAAGTTTGTTTTAGGAGTTCCAAAATGTGTTTTTTTTTTTTTTCTTTTCATTTAAATTCTCATCAGTATCGACACCTAAGAATTTTGAAGTTCCCATCCTATGTGTTATTTCATCACCATGTGTTACACTTATCACTGGTGCAGCACCTCTAGAGGTGCAGAACTGAATATGATGTGGCCTTTTAAAATTCTGGGTGAGACCATTCGCAGAAAACCAGTCAATGATACTTCTGAGAACTTTGTTCACAGTTTCTTCCATTTCTGTATGTGTGCTGGGAGTGATTACAATACTGGTGTCTGCAAAAAGAACTAATTCTGATTGTTTTACATTAGACTGTAGATCATTTACATATATGAGAAACAGTAGTGGACGCAAGATTGAGCCTTGGGAAGCCCATATGTGATTTCTTCGCAGTCAGAATTATGTCTGTGGATTCTTTTGGTTGAATTACCACTAAGTACAACTTTCTGCATTCTTTTGGCATGTTCCATTGGTTGGCTATATCATCATTCCCATAAAACTTCAATTTATCTAAGATTCACAAATCAGGTGCCTTGGATATGTCACAGAAAATATCTACCACTGCTATTTTGTTATTTAATGGTTATAATATGTGGTGTGTGAGCATGTAAATGGCATTCTTAGCAGAGCAACCCTTCCGAAACCCAAACTGTGATTTGCTGAGGATATTATTATTGCCAGGGTGATATACCATTGTAGAATACACCACCACCTCAAAAATTTTGGAAAATGATGTCAGCAGTGAAATAGGCCCTATCACCTTTCTTACAGAGAGGTTTAACAATGGTATATTTTAGTCTCTCTGGAAAAATGCCTTGGGTTAGTGATGCATTACATATTTCGGACAATACTGGACGTATTGTGTGGGAACAAATCTTTAGTACTCTATTGGAAACACCATCAAAACCAGAAGAGCTTTTATTCTTGAGAGAATGTATGGCCCTCTCAATTACAGAAGTAGAAGCTGGTGGTACATTCATATGATGTAATTTTATGAGAGTTACTTCAACATATTGCTGTGATCTTTCTCTTGAACTCTTGGTCCCTATGCTGCCTACTATGTTTCAGAAATGATTATTAAATAGATTTGCTACATGTCACATGTTATTTATAACCCTTCCATCCATTCAATTAAATAATGTATGGGTCTCAAAAATCATGTATATCCCTACCTCTTCCATATCCAGCATGTCTTCTGACTCTCATCTGCTATAGAAAAACGAATGCCAACTAATGTTTCTTGTGATCTTTTAAGTGCCTCTATGTCCTACCCATAAATCTGCAGTTCAGTGATATAAATAGCAAAGTATAAAAACAAACTGTTTGCATATCAAACTATCCTATAGTTTGATCATTATGAAATCTGTAATTCCTGGAATTGTATGTTGAGTGTAGCATTTTCTGCTCTAGTCTTGAAGAATGTTAGTGCAACATGTGATTTTTGTTGATGTTTTTTGTCATTTTTTCTGAATATTTAATGAGAAAAAAAGCTCTGCTTGCAGGTATCAAAGGACATATGACACTGATTCAAGAAGGAATACAAACAGTGGAGAAAACAAGGTATGAGCCTGATTTCACATAACTGATTTACGAATTTCTAGTTGTATTCACGCTTCTTAAAACATTGTGATCACTATTTTTGCTATAGTTGAACAAAGTAATACATGCAAGTAAAGAAAAAAAAGACCATCCTAGACAACAAGAAACCAGTAGTAGAGATAAATACAGGGTGTGTCAGAAAGAATCATCCGATTTGGACATCTATATTTCTGAAACTAATAAACATATACAATGAATTTTGTTTTTTTGATGAACAACAAACTCAAAAAGTTTTTTTCATACCTTTTCATAGTTGGACAATATGCCTCCCCTTGAGATGCCTGGTATATGTCAGTGCAGTATTCAAATTGTTAAATTGTTCGCACACTGCAGCGAACATGTATCGAGTTACAGATTCCTCAGTTGCTATCATGCGATGTCTCAGTTCACTCATTATTGTTGGTAATGGAGGCACATAACCAGAGTATTTCATAAACCCCCACAATAAATAATCACATACAATCAGGTCTGGTGACCTTGGAGGCCAGTAATGTAAGTCTGAATCATTTAGTCCAGTGCAACTGATCCATCGTTCAGTAATACTTTGATTTAAAAATTCCTGCACTTCCGCGTGCCTGTATGGTGGTGCCCCATCCTGTTGGTAAATGGTCAATTGAATCAGTCTTCAACTGTGGGGGGAAAAAAGTTCTCAATCATATCGAGATATGTGTTTCCTATAACAATGTTCTTGGCAAAGAAAAATGGGCCATACACCTTTTCCTGTGAAACTACGCAAAAGACACAAATTTTTGGAGAGTCTCCCTGATGCGGTACAACTTCATCTGCTTGTTCCATACCCCATATTCTCACTTTGTGACATTCACCATTCCAGTTAAATGGAATATTGCCTCATCACTAAACACGAAGCATGGAAGAAAACTGTCATCCTCCATCTTGGCAAGAATGAAACTGCAGAACTCCACCTGTTGTTGTTTGTCACCTTCATGACGAGCTTGCAGTAGCTGAATTTTGTACGGTTTCATTTGTAAACGTTGACGCCACATGGACATCAGGGGCATGTTGAACTGTCGAGCTGCACGGCGAATGGATTTCTGCAGACTCCTTGTGAAACTATGGTAGATGCATTCCACATCTGTATCAGACACTCTGGTTGATTTGCCTTTACACAAACAACCCATTTCTCTGAATTGTTCATGCGATCATCTAATGCTCTGTACTGTAGGAGGATCCACACCATACCTAGTATGGAAGTCATGCTGAACTGTTATTACTGACCCGCACTGCGCAAAATATAGAACACAAAATGCTTTCTGTTGTCCAGACACCATTTTTACTAGGACTGATGTGGGCACACACTGCTGCTACATAGTGGTAACCATGTAAAACTCGGAGAGTTTGCTCTTTCCAAAAGTAGGTTTTTCGTGCACATATCTCAAAGAACATAATAGTTGTGACTTTTTTTATAAATGGATAATTCTTTTTGATACATCCTGTATAAAACACACAAATTATAAAGAATATGCCAAAACGTAACGTCTTTTTTAAAATTAAGATAGTTTTCTATAGTGAAGTGTAGTAATGGACTGGTCAGTAATTTGTTCTGTAAAATGGTGTTTTTCTTTACATCAAATTCCTATCCCACATCATCACCCACCCACCCACCCACATTGAACACGTCTATATATCATCCACTACCTGAAAACTAAATTCCAACAAGCCCATTCTTTCCCCCTTCCCAATTATCAGTTCTGGTATGCTGCAGTGCCTGTAACAACACATCCTACCAGCCCTATACATAGATACACTCCATAACAGAGGTGGTTAGCACATACACAAAACACAATCATTACTCATGACTTTGGCAACTGTTTGAGAGTGGGCTAGTGAGAAACTCATTGTTCGAATGAGGCAACTGTCACACTCACAGCTATAGGGAAATCTGTGAGGTATGACATGGCCTGCAATGAAAAGTGTACACATTTGTTACACGTACAGTTTAATCATCATCATAATATTTCTACCTTCGCATTTTCTTTCCCTCTTGCTTCCAAACATCATAACATCAGAAAATAAACATACTTTCCTAGCATGTACCTAGAAGCAAAATTTTTGTCTGCTATAGATATACTCTGTTTATGAATTTATTTAATCATTTTTCAATTAAAGAAGTTACATTCCTGAAGGTGTGTGGTAAAAGTAATTCTTTGGATCCTCTCATTTCCACGGAACGTAGACTCCAGGAGTGGAAATGTTGCCCAGACACTAACTGAAATTAAAAATATAAACTAATAGACTTTTGTTCTGTCGAATACAGTTCCCAATCTTGTTCTCTTACAATTTTAAAATAGTTAAGCCTATTTTTCAAAACTAGAGGGAAAAGAGCAAAATACAATGGTGATTACTCCCGTAATGGTCCCAAGCTGAAACTGCAGTAAATGAGAAATATTATTCAAAATTTTGATGAAATCCAAGGCTACCTTTTTCCTAAATATGTTATCATGTTATGTTTTTCCATAATATGTTATCACTGCGTGAAGAGTTTGACAGAGCACTGAAAGACCTGAGTCGAGACAAGGCCCCGGGAGTAGACAACATTCCATTGGAACTACTGACGGCCTTGGGAGAGCCAGTCCTGACAAAACTCTACCATCTGGTGAGCAAGATGTATGAGACTGGTGAAATACCCTCAGACTTCAAGAAGAATGTGAAAATTACCGAACTATCAGTTTAATAAGTCACAGCTGCAAAATACTAACGCGAATTCTTTACAGACGAATGGAAAAACTGGTAGAAGCCATCCTCGGCGAAGATCAGTTAGGATTCCGCAGAAATATTGGAACACGTGAGGCAATACTGACACTACGACTTATCGTAGAAAATAGATTAAGGAAAGGCAAACCTACATTTCTAGCATTTGTAGACTTAGAGAAAGCTTTTGACAATGTTGACTGGAATATTCTCTTTCAAATTCTAAAGGTGGCAGGGGTAAAATACAGGGAGCGAAAGGCTATTTACAATTTGTACAGAAACCAGAAGGCAAGTTATAAGAGTCGAGGGGCATGAAAGGGAAGCAGCAGTTGGGAAGGGAGTGAGACAGGGTTGTAGCCTCTCCCCGATGTTATTCAATCTGTATATTGAGCAAGCAGTAAAGGAAACAAAATAAAAATTCGGAGTAGGTATTAAAGTCCATGGAGAAGAAATAAAAACTTTGAGGTTCGCCGATGACATTGTAGTTCTGTCAGAGACAGCAAAGGACTTGGAAGAGCAGTTGAACGGAATGGGCAGTGTCTTGAAAGGAGGATATAAGATGAACATCAACAAAAGCAAAACGAGGATAATGGAATGTAGTCAGATTAAGTCGGGTAATGCTGAGGGAATTAGATTAGGAAATGAGACACTTAAAGTAGTAAAGGAGTTTTGCTATTTGGGGAGCAAAATAACTGATGATGGTCGAAGTAGAGGGGAAATAAAATGTAGACTGGCAAGGCGTTTATGAAGAAGAGAAATTTGTTAACATTGAGTATAGATTTAAGTGTCAGGAAGTCGTTTCTGAAAGTATTTGTGTGGAGTGTAGCCATGTATGGGAGTGAAACATGGACGATAAATAGTTTGGACAAGAAGAGAATAGAAGCTTTCGAAATGTGGTGCTACAGAAGAATGGTGAAGATTAGATGGGTAGATCACATAACTAATGAGGAGGTATTGAATAGAATTGGGGAGAAGAGGAGTTTGTGGCACAGCTTGACAAGAAGAAGGGACCGGTTGGTAGGACATGTTCTGAGGCATCAAGGGATCACAAATTTAGCATTGGAGGGTAGCGTGGAGAGTAAAAATCGTAGAGGGAGACCAAGAGATGAATACACTAAGCAGATTCAGAAGGGTGTAGGTTGCAGTAAGTACTGGGAGATGAAGAAGCTTGCACAGGATAGAGTAGCATGGAGAACTGCATCAAACCAGTCTCAGGACTGAAGACAACAACAACAACATGTTATCAAAACTTTTTTTGTGTTCCAGATTTGATTTTAACTTCATTTTACAAAAAACCCTAGCGATATTCCCGAACCTTGAACAATAACAGAACTTCTTGCTTTATATGTAACTGAGATAATTTAACTTAAGTATGGTTATGTGTAGAAGAAATGCATGAGTTCCACCTTTCCCTATCCCCTCTTCTCTTCATTCTAAGGCTCTGTCCACTCACCAATCTCCATCTTCCTTTCTTTGTTCCCACTATCCGCCCCATCAATCGCCTTCAGACACTATAAGAGCTGTAAGAGTAAACTTCAACTTGTTCATTTGAAAGGGTTGTAAGAGTGGAGGAGGAAAACTTTGGGAAAATCTGTTAACATTGGTGTGGAA
This sequence comes from Schistocerca piceifrons, assembly GCF_021461385.2. NCBI lineage: Eukaryota > Metazoa > Arthropoda > Insecta > Orthoptera > Acrididae > Schistocerca > Schistocerca piceifrons. Next base: position 795,413,921 of record NC_060141.1, on the reverse strand, counting down.
TGTGCTCAAGATTTATTGTCGCAACAGTGCATATGGAATATATGAAATGATTACATTTATAGATCAGTAGCAGAAGCGATTCTGAGGTTCTGGGTATTGAGCCACTCTGAAACACCCATATTAATACATGGTGTAGCCTCTATGTGTGGCAATGAAGACACTGATTCTGGTGTCCAGTAAATCATACAGTTGCTGAATATTGTCATGGGACATGTTATGCCATGCCTGCTCAACCAGTTCACATAGTTCTGTGAGAGTTCTTGGTTGATAGGTTGCTTAAGTTACTTCTCATTCCATCGTATCCCTCATGTGCTTGATTGGAGCCAAGTCTGCAGATCATGCAGGCCATAGAAGTGGCTGCACCTCTTGCAGAGCACATTGAGTTTCATGGGCAGTTTGTGGGTGGGCATTGTCCTATTAGGACAACACACCACCTTTCTTGTTTGTAAAAAAGACTGGGTCTAACCACATTCTGCACATACCGAGCACTGGTTAGCATCCCCTCCAGAAACATCAAAGGTGAATGAGAGGTGTGCAAGCTCATAGTCCCACTGCTAATAACCAGTTTGCAACAGTTCATGTTGACACATCTGGGCTCACAAGCCCTCTGATCTGTGCTGTGATAGCTGAATAATCTGCCACTGCTGCCCTTACAATATGATCATCTTGGTGGGCATCTGTGCTACTTGGACATCCAGAGCCTCATCTATGGGTGCGAGAATGTTCACATGACCACTGATAGTCAGTATCGTTGTGCGTTTGTCACAGCATGTTCAGCTTGTATGGCAATTCTCCAAAAGACCATCTTGTCACTTGGAAGGCCACAATTTGACCCCTTCCAAACTCACTCGGTTGTAGGAAGCAAGAGTGCATATCTATGGCATGGTTGCCTGCTTCACATGGTTGCATCACACTGAACCTTTTGGCTGTGAGCATTTTCTATTAAAGGAATGGCACTCTGTTAGCTACCACACTACACTATATGTTGGTGTATGGCATTGAAAGCATTGTCAGTACATCTACTATCACCCAGATGGAATAAGCCATCATCCTATCAAAGTCGACATTGTCTTTCCAGGTGAACTACCCCCACCCACACCCACCCAGCAGTGCCGTAGCTTGAAATTATCCAAGCTGAAAACATTCCAGGTATGCCCAGTAGAATGTACAAGGCATGTCTCATCTGTTTTCTATAAAAGTTACCTTGTACATTCTACTTTTATAGAACATCCTTCATTGTTGTCATAGCACTTCACTGTGACAAACAGTACTCAATTGCTAATGTGTCTTACGAGCAGTAAGAGCACAGTGGGAATACACAGGCTGTCTACGGCTCTTGGCCCATCGCACATTGTGCCTGAGGGTGTGCGACACCGTGGCGAGGAGCTTACGAGCAAGTCTGAGGGCTGAGATGACGTGCTCTACTCCATAGCCTAATCTGCGTGTTCCGTGGACTCCACTTCACAGACAATGAAATCTGCTTGGATATTTATCCAAATCGACCATACTCTGACCCACCTATCCCACTCCAAATCAGGACTCCCCATTCCCTCTTCCTTCCCCATCTTTCCCTATCTCTTCTCCTCTTCATACTACAGCCCTGCCCTCACACCAGACTCTTCCTCCATTTCTGTGTTCCCACTATCCACCCCAACACTTAACCTTTATCTCCATGGACTTTACCCAGTAGTGCCTAACATTAAAGATCCATTTACAGCTGTTCAACTTTTTGTGTTCACTAGGCTCATGCATCTGTTGTTCCAAAGGGCGAGGGAATATATGGTATAGTTCAAAGTTCACACATGCCTCTGCTCGTGCATGCGAGCAACCATGTGCAAGCACAGGAATCTTCCGATTCCAGTCGGGGAGACATGCAGTAGTTGCAAGTCTGTTAGCACTCTGGCCAGGTAATCTAATGAGAAGAACCTGAAAATTGAAAAGTTTTATCGTGCATTTGCTTACTTGTGTTTGGTTAGTTTTGCCAATTATGAAGCCAGTGTTAAACAAAATTACTGTCAGAAGTTCCTCACAAATAAGAACAACCTGTAAAGAAGAAAAGTTAAACCTGAATAAAATAGATTCCTTCATTTGTACTTCCCATGAGTACATGTTGAAGGAGAGAAATGGTTCTGGGGACCTTTAAGTGGTGAACCCTTTTGGTTCCTTTATGAGTAAAACATTTTCAGGGGTTGTTTTACTCATCGTATCAGGCATTCTGTCGCTGCAAAAGTCCTGGAGACAGTTACTGTAAAATTTCAACTTCAGAAAAGTTAAAATTAAAAATCATCTTGTATCACGTTATTTTAAAACATATTTATTGTACCTTAAAACAAAATTAAAGTACTATTACAATGGAAAACAATACTTACAATACAAAAGGAGCAGCTACATGCTCACTGCTCAAAACCCAAAACCAGACTGACTCCCCTCTGCCAACATGGCAGCCACCCTTTATACTTTCTTAACAATCCCGAACAATCCTCGGCATTGTTTAAGATGAAAATTTGATTAATTAACAATTAAAATTTTATATATATATATATATATATATATATATATATATATATATATATATATATATATATATATATATATATATATATATATATATATATATATATATAGAGATGAGGTGACTTACCGAACAAAAGCGCTGGCAGGTCGATAGACACACAAACAAACACAAACATACACACAAAATTCAAGCTTTCGCAACAAACTGTTGCCTCATCAGGAAAGATGAGGCAACAGTTTGTTGCGAAAGCTTGAATTTTGTGTGTATGTTTGTGTTTGTTTGTGTGTCTATCGACCTGCCAGCGCATTTGTTCGGTAAGTCACCTCATCTTTGTTTTTATATATAATTTTTCCCACGTGGAATGTTTCCTTCCATTTTTATATATATATATAAAAACAAAGATGATGTGACTTACCAAACAAAAGCGCTGGCAGGTCGATAGACACACAAAAATACACACAAAATTTAAGCTTTCGCAACCAACGGTTGCTTCATCAGGAAAGAGGGAAGGAGAGGGAAAGAAGAAAGGATGTGGGTTTTAAGGGAGAGGGTAAGGAATCATTCCAATCCCGGGAGCGGAAAGACTTACCTTAGGGGGAAAAAAGGACGGGTATACACTCGCACACACACACATATCCATCTGCACATACACAGACAGAAGCAGACATTTGTAAAGGCAAAGAGTTTGGGCAGAGATGTCAGTCGAGATGGAAGTACAGAGGCAAAGATGTTTTTGAAAGACAGGTGAGGTATGAGTGGCGGCAACTTGAAATTAGCGGAGGTTGTGGCCTGGCGGATAACGAGAAGAGAGGATATACTGAAGGGAAAGTTCCCATCTCCGGAGTTCTGACAGGTGGGTATTAGTGGGAAGTATCCAGATAACCCGGACGGTGTAACACTGTGCCAAGATGTGCTGGTCATGCACTGAGGCATGTTTAGCCACAGGGTGAACCTCATTACCAACAAACACTGTCTGCCTGTGTCTGTTCATGCGAATGGACAGTTTGTTGCTGGTCATTCCCACATAGAAAGCTTCACAGTGTAGGCAGGTCAGTTGGTAAATCTCGTGGTTGCTTTCACATGTGGCTCTGCCTTTGATCGTGTACACCTTCCGGGTTACAGGACTGGAGTAGGTGGTGGTAGGAGGGTGCATGGGACAGGTTTTACACCGGGGGCGGTTACAAGGGTAGGAGCCAGAGGGTAGGGAAGGTGGTTTGTGGATTTCATAGGGATGAACTAAGAGGTTACGAAGGTTAGGTGGACAGCGGTAAGACACTCTTGGTGGAGTGGGGAGGATATCATGAAGGATGGATCTCATTTCAGGGCAGGATTTGAGGAAGTCATCATTCTTCCAGCGGACAAGGGTTCCACGACTGTGGTACGTGATCGTCGGGAGTATGTGGCTGAGGGACTGCGTCAGCTTTCATACAACACTACATATGCCAAGGTAATCCCATTCCTGACGTCCAGGCGGAGCTTCAAGGAATCCTCAGAACCTTAGGCCCCCTACAAAACCTTTCACCTGACTCCATCAACCTCCTGACCCCACCGACACCCCGCACCCCTACCGTCTACCTTCTTCCTAAAATTCACAAACCCAATCATCCCGGCCGCCCCATTGTAGCTGGTTACCAAGCCCCCTTAGAACGTATCTCTGCCTACGTAGATCATCACCTTCAACCCATTACGTGCAGTCTCCCATCCTTCATCAAAGACACCAACCACTTTCTCGAACGCCTGGAATCCTTACCCAATCCGTTACCCCCAGAAACCATCCTTGTAACCATTGATGCCACTTCCTTATACACAAATATCCCGCACGTCCAGGGCCTCGCTGCGATGGAGCACTTCCTTTCACACCGATCACCTGCCACCCTACCTAAAACCACTTTCCTCATTACCTTCGCCAGCTTCATCCTGACCCACAACTTCTTCACTTTTGAAGGCCAGACATACCAACAATTAAAGGGAACAGCCATGGGTACCAGGATGGCCCCTTCGTACGCCAACCTATTCATGGGTCGCTTAGAGGAAGCCTTCTTGGTTACCCAGGGCTGCCAACCCAAAGTTTGGTACAGATTTATTGATGACATCTTCATGATCTGGACTCACAGTGAAGAAGAACTCCAGCATTTCCTCTCCAACCTCAACTCCTTTGGTTCCATCAGATTCACCTGGTCCTACTCCAAATCCCATGCCACTTTCCTTGATGTTGACCTCCACCTGTCCAATGGCCAGCTTCACATGTCCGTCCACATCAAACCCACCAACAAGCGACAGTACCTCCATTACGACAGCTGCCACCCATTCCACATCAAACGGTCCCATCCCTACAGCCTAGGTCTTCGTGGCAAACGAATCTGCTCCAGTCCGGAATCCCTGAAGCATTACACCAACAACCTGAAAACAGCTTTCGCATACCGCAACTACCCTCCCGACCTGCTACAGAAGCAAATGACCAGAGCCACTTCCTCATCCTCTCAAACCCAGAACCTCCCACAGATGAACCACAAAAGTGCCGCACTTGTGACAGGATACTTTCCGGGACTGGACCAGACTCTGAATGTGGCTCTCCAGCAGGGATACGACTTCCTCGAATCCTGCCCTGAAATGAGATCCATCCTTCATGAAATCCTCCCCACTCCACCAAGAGTGTCTTTCCGTCGTCCATCTAACCTTTGTAACCTCTTAGTTCATCCCTATGAAATCCCCAAACCATCTTCCCTACCCTCTGGTTCCTACCCTTGTAACTGCCCCCGGTGTAAAACCTGTCCCATGCACCCTCCCACCACCACCTACTCCAGTCCTGTAACCCGGAAGGTGTACACGATCAAAGGTAGAGCCACGTGTGAAAGCACCCACGTGATCTACCAACTGACCTGCCTACACTGTGACGCATTCTATGTGGGAATGACCAGCAACAAACTGTCCATTCGCATGAATGGACACAGGCAGACAGTGTTTGTTGGTAATGAGGATCACCCTGTGGCTAAACATGCCTTGGTGCACGGCCAGCACATCTTGGCACAGTGTTACACCATCCGGGTTATCTGGATACTTCCCACTAACACCAACCTATCCGAACTCCGGAGATGGGAACTTGCTCTTCAATATATCCTCTCTTCCCGTTATCCACCAGGCCTCAATCTCCGCTAATTTCAAGTTGCCGCCACTCATACCTCACCTGTCATTCAACAACATCTTTGCCTCTGCACTTCTGCCTCGACTGACATCTCTGCCCAAACTCTTTGTCTTTAAATATGTCTGCTTGTGTCTGTATATGTGTGGATGGATATGTGTGTGTGTGCGAGTGTATACCCGTCCTTTTTTCCCCCTAAGGTAAGTCTTTCCGCTCCCGGGATTGGAATGACTCCTTACCCTCTCCCTTAAAACCCACATCCTTTCGTCTTTCCCTCTCCTTCCCTCCTTCCTGATGAGGCAACAGTTTGTTGCTAAAGCTTGAATTTTGTGTGTATGTTTGTGTTTGTTTGTGTGTCTGTCGACCTGCCAGCACTTTCATTTGGTAAGTCACATCATCTTTGTTTTTAGATATATTTTTCCTACGTGGAATGTTTCCCTCTATAAGATGATGTGACTTACCAAACAAAAGCACTGGCATGTTGAAAGGCACACAAACATACACAAAATTCAAGCTTTCGCAACCAACGGTTGATTCATCAGGAAAGAGGGAAGGAGAGGGAAAGACGAAAGGATGTGGGTTTTAAGGGAGAGGGTAAGGAGTCATTCCAATCCCGGGAGGGGGATGACTTACCTTAGGGGGAAAAAGGACAGGTATACACTCGCGCGCACACACACACACACACACACACACACATCGATCCGCAAATATACAGACACAAGCAGACATCTTGTGTGAGTGTATACCTGTCCCTTTTTCTCCCTAAGGTACGTCTTTCCGCTCCCGGGACTGGAATGACTCCTTACCTTCTTCCTTAAAACCCACATCCTTTCGTCTTTCCCTCTCCTTCCCTCTTTTCTGATGAAGCAACCGTGGGTTGCAAAAGCTCGAAATTTGTGTGTGTGTGTGTGTGTGTGTGTGTGTGTGTGTGTGTTTTTGTTATTGTCTCTATCAACATACCAATGCTTTCGTTCGGTAAGTTACAGCATCTTTGTTTTTAGATATATTTTTCCCACGTGGAATGTTTCCCTCTATTATATATAGGCCTTTACAAATGTCTGCTTGTGTCTGTATATGTGCGGATGGATATGTGTGTGTATGCGCGAGTGAATATCTGTCCTTTTTTCCCCTAAGGTAAGTCTTTCCACTCCCAGGGTTGGAATAACTCCTTACCCTCTCCCTTAAACCCCACATCCTTTCATCTTTCCCTCTCCTTCCCTCTTTCCTGATGAAGCAACCGTTGGTTGCAAAAGCTTGAATTTTGTGCGTGTGTTTGTGTTTGTTTGTGTGTCTATCAACATGCCAACGCTTTCGTTTGGTAAGGTACATCATCTTTGTTTTTAGATATATTTTTCCCACATGGAATGTTTCATTTTATCTGCTCAGTACAGTAAGTACACTACGATATTAGTACATGTCTCTTAATTCTTTCGAGAATAAACTCTTAAATAAGAAATTACAATAATACATTTATATTTTCTATTAATAACTGGAGACTCCCCTCACGGGAATTATTCCCTTCATTTACAGAGCTTCTACACTTTGAACTGAAATAGATTAAACAGTTATTTTCTCAGTTATAAGTTTTTCTGGATGAGTTACATATTTTGTTTACATGTGCAATCCTGAATTAGACCGGGAATTGTCCATTTAAATAAGCCTCAATGGGCCATTACGTTTCATGAGGCAGTATGATTTATAGGCCATTTGTGTCAACAAGAGTAAATAAAAGAACTCTGAAATCGTGCTTACAATTGACATAGCGGTTTTCACTGTTTTGTGTGTTCTGTGAAACCATATGTTTGCCATCAAAGCCCTAAACAGTGTGGGAAATTCCATCTCATTTCAAACTCTTAGTGACATCCTACAACTTTTCTCTAGAGTTGTAAGTCTGAAGGTTAACAAAACGAAACTAAAATGTGTAATTAAACCCTTTCTTCACAAAGCTTCCTGTCTGTATTCCTCTAAAGTATTGCATGTTCAGAAATACACACACATTTACATATTCTTACACTGCTTACCGTAATGTTAACCATCAAATACGTCTTGGATGTATGTTCCATCTTCGCAGCTAACTGAAAGGCAGATTGTTATTTGCCATGTATTTCACTTCTTTTATTTATGGAGCAACTTCAGTAACAATTACCAGTGTTGTTAGTTCATGTGTGTCATCCTGGAGATGTCTTTACTCGGTCTCCATATGCCAGATAGCCGATTTTCAGTGTTTTTCGACCACATTTATTTCAACACTTCACTTCCACTTTTCACTTTGTACATTCAGTACAGAGTGAACAGTGCAGGTGAAGTGTTGAAATAAATGTGCTCAAAAAAAAAAAAAAAGCTGAAAATTGGCCACATGGATTATGAAAACTGAGTAAAGACCTATCCAGGATAATATACAATGAATTAGTAACATTGTAAATCACCAATGAAGATGCTTCATACATAAAAGAAGTGAAAGGTGTATGGCAAAAAACAAACTGTCTTTCATTTAGTTGCAAAGACAGGACATACATCTATAACTTTTGATGCAACTAAGGAACAACGGAAAATGAAATTAAGATGATGAAATAAGTGTTTTTTCTCCAAAAAAAAGTGTTACATGGTCATCAACCTAGCTTAACGTAGAGTTCCAGTGCCTTCACCAGAAAGTGGAAAATTCCTTAGATCATGTTAGATTTTGATGCAGTATATACCTTGAACTTCAAAATCGTAACTTTAGTCATTTGCATATCTGTGAGTGATGTATATTATGAAGTTAGACAGACATACTGCCATGTCTACACACTCTCTCTCTCTCTCTCTCTCTCTCTCTCTCTCTCTCTCTCTCTCTCTCTGTGTGTGTGTGTGTGTGTGTGTGTGTGTGTGTGTGGTTAATTACTGTGATTCACCAAAAGTAATATTAGCTTTCTGTCTTGGTTTTGCAGCTATTCTTCAAACAGAACAGTCAAAAAATCCACTCCAGCTGTTCAGACTATACAGATGTGGGTTAGTGTTACCATTTGTAAATTGTTATTGAATTTTGAATTGTTTTAATTGAAGTTACTTTGATAATTTGAGTGGGTAAGCACAAGTGGAGAGGACCAAAAAGCAATTCTAAACATTTTTTGGTGATTGAACAGGTGAAAAGAGAGAGAGAAATATCAGACGTGGAAATGAATGGAGAACAGGATCAAATCTGTGTAACGAAAATGGGTATAAAACTAAGCAGAAGGCTCATTCTGAAATGCGCCAACCAAGATCTAGGAAAAGAAAGGGTTCTGTATCTCCTGCTAAAAACACTGACTCTGCCATAGATGGAATAAAGAAAAAAAGGAGGAATGCTCGTAAACGGGCAAAAATAAAAAGGATTGCCTGTGAGTCATCTGTTATGCCAAACAGTGATAGTGCTTCTTCCAGTACTCACAAATCACCGTATATTCAAGAAAACCGAATCGGAGATGACCCCATTACACAGATTACTAGAACTGTATCTAATTTTGCAGAAGAAACACCAAGTTGTAAGTAGTTACTTCACATAAGTATTTAGTAATTGTTATTGGTAGTTTCTATTTTTATAAGACTCTGATATCATCTCTGTATTGCAGTTTTATCAGTTCACACAGGTAAGTACCTTAATTCTCATGAGTATTGAAAGATGTTATGTGATCAAGAAATCATCAGGAACACTTAGTACTAATTTTTAAATATTCCTGCTAGCGTAGAGCATCACTCACACATAGAATAGACATTGAACTGCAGGCTGGCACACACATGGTAACTAGTTAAGTTACCTATCTCTGCAACTACTTCTGAGTTAAGGTCTTACTAATCCATCTTACCTACTTAGTTGCCCTCATTAGCTAGCACCTCTTTCCTGATCATTGAAACTGGCTGAAAATATTTGGTGACAATAGAATGATTCCAATAATGTAAATCACGCATTATATAGGGCTGAATTTCTGTGACTTTTAATAACATTTTTATACACTTAACAGTTGATGGCCAGTCATGCAGGTAGATGAATAGCTACAAACTGCTATACAGTCGTCGTGCTGTAGACCTAAGCATGATGAAATAATTAGTGACTGTTTAGTGTGGCATAAGAACAATTAACATTATAATAACAAGATTAGCCACTGTGTTGGGTAGCAGAATAATTTCGCCAGAATAACACACTGGTTTTCAGGCTGAGCAAAAGACACCACAAATAAATGAGGTTGCACAGTGAAAGTATGTCCACACTATTAAGGCTGTTGCTGCATTGGATTGTTATTGTAGCAGCACACCATTTTCAGTTAATCACAGTTATCAAAGTTGAATGCTAATTCACAATGTGAAATCACGCAGGGTAGCCGCATGGTCTGAAGTGTCGTGTCGCAGTTTGCACAGCTCCCCCCACGTTGGAGGTTCGAATTCCCCTCGGGTGTGTGTGTGTGTGTGTGTGTGTGTGTGTTTTGTCCTTAGTGCAAGTTAGTTTAAGGTAGATTAAGTAAAGTGTAAGCCTAGGGGCCGATCACTTCAGCAGTTTAGTCCCATAGGAACTAACCACCAACACAACATGAAATAATTAAATGAAATTGTCATTGAGTTTAATAAATGACACACAACAGGATGTGAGGTCCTTCTCAAACACAGTACATTTTAGAGACCGATCATGGCGAACTTTCCCATACTGACCAACACAGTTGTAGTGCCTATTATTTCTAACTGCAGACTGCATGCTCTGGAATTCAAATGGTGTTACAAAGACTGGTGTATGAACTAACTTGTTTCATAAACTGCATAGTACTTTGAAAATAGATAAGATTAAATTTGGTTGTTTTGAAATAACTACAAGCTTTTACAAGAATTTATCTTATAAAAAATGCTAATGGTTAGAAACTTAGAAAAATATGCAGATACTATTATGCCTCCACAATGTTAATCCTTTATTTACAAATATAAGCACCATATTGAAACCCATAGTGAGTTACATGAAATTATTAGTAGTGTTGTATGTGATACTGTACAGATAAGTTATAGTAACAAAAGTAGGGAGTTGAAGGTCAGAGTCCAATAGTGGTTTGGGCAAAATCTACAATGAAGATGGGTAGTATACCACAACTTCAGGTTTAATTATTTCATAAGATTTCATATGTTTCAGCTAATTTAAGGTATTTTACTGTAAAGTTGGAATGCTTGGCTTTCAAATGGTGTAGATTATTACATTGGTATCTGCCAATTAGCTCATAGGTTTCTCTACTTATCGAAGTGGACTATTATCTTAAATTAATTATAACTTTTAATTAACTTAATCTATAGCCAAACTAATGGTATCAATGGACTCAGTGCTGTGAGAAGAAGAGACTGAACAGTAAAATTAAATTGAACTTTGTCTGATAACTAATTTGCAGGTTTTCGTGTACCTATTAATGTTACATAAACAACTTTATTGGACATGTAATAAACTTGGAGGAAATTGATAATTATTGGGAGCTGATGACAAAATAGACAGGTAATACTCATTTGTTACATTACATGGCGTGTAACGATATTGGTTAGAGCATATGGGGGGGGGGGGGGGGGGGGGGTCAGAGGAAAGGCATTGATGGGGAAAGAGAAGAACAGCAGAAAAAGTCATTTTGAGAGATTGTGCCAGTGTGAAAAAATAAAGGCGGATGCAGAGAAGCTGCAAAAAAGTGGAGGAAATACTGTTAAGTAATTTATCTGCTTCTATCCTGATGGTGATATATGGTTTTCAAAAGTTAAGTGTGTTAGGAATGAGGATAGAAGTACATTGCATATCTACTTTGCTATAAGTGGATTTATTATCAGATTAAACAATGGAAAATCCAGGAAGGATTAATGACAATATTATGAAAACGAAAGACTGCTATTCACTGTACAGTGGAGAATTTGAGACTCAGACAGGCACAATAAAAAGACTACTAAACACGTAAGCTTTGGCCAAAGGGCCTTCTCCTCAAATAGACAAAACACACACACACACACCACTTCATACAAACGCAACTTGCACACATGACCACTGTCTCTGGCTGCCAAGGTCTGAGCTAAGACTTTCCAGGGTTGCCACAAGTTCTGGAAATCAGGGAATTTAAAACGCATCAGGGAAATTTGAAAAAAACACTGGAAAAATCTCATTTTTGTCTCAGTAGATAAAATGGTTTGTTTACTGAGATATAATGCATTGTTTCAGGATGGGCTCAGCTGAATACATGCGCTGCTCCCCTACTGCCTCATTCTTTCCGCTTCTCCCCTTCCTACTATTCCCTCAGCTTGCAGTCAGTGCTTCCACCACATCTTGCCACTAGCCTAGCAGCTGCCAATGAGAGTCAGGGAGGCATGACATGTGAGTGTTTGGATCTGATGGTCAGAGACTGGTGATGGAGTAGCCAGAGACAGCAGTCATATGTGCATGAATTGTGTCTGAGTGATTATGTGAAAGTGTGTGTGCTCTCATTTTCTGACAAAGGCTGTGGCCAAAAATTTAGTTGTGGTAGTGTGATTATCTTCCCTACGTGCCTGTGTGTGGCTCAGTGATCATCTTTACCGTGATTTGTTTCCTATCCTCATTAGTATTGATTCTCAGAGTATTCGAGCAAGTTATCTGTTACATGGATTGATCATCACAGTCTCATTTTATCAACATGATGTCTGTGATACATGATGTTAGCCATGCAAGTGGACTTCAACGATGGGCCAAAACCGCATGCCATTCCTGCGGATAACTGTGAATGGATCGGGCCAGCCGGTCTGAAGCCCACTAATGTGCAGGCCATGCCCATCGGATCTAGTCTCATCAATCTGACCGCAGGCCGGGTCTGTTTGTGTGTGGCGTAGTGCAGTGGATTTTCATGGTTTATCCAAGGACCCAGGACTGCAGTGCTTCTTGGCAGGCTGGAGGCCACGGGTGATAGATTTCAGGAATTGCGACTGTCTCACCACAAGTACATTGTACAGTGCGGTGTTTTATAGACATTTTGTATATTCTAGTACATTTTGGCACTTTGAAAGGAGTTCATATATTAGAAAGTATGGATTATAAGCAGAAAAAAATTGTGGCAGTTGTTGGCGGTTTGTACGTCATGTACTCATATATTTCTCAAAAGAAAAATCACACAATGAAATGTAGAATGAAATTGTCATGTGGCATTGATGGCTGGGAGGCCCCATCCGAGGAAGTTTCACCGCCGGGTTGCAAGTCTTCGTATAGATGATGCCACATTGGGTAACTTGCACGTAGGTGATCCTGAAATGATGATGAGGACAACACAACACCCAGTCCACAAGTGGAGAAAATCTCCAAGCTGGCCGGGAGTCAAACCCGGGCCTGCTGCATGTTGGGTAAATAAGTTACCACTCAGCTTAGCAGGTGGACACACAATACCTCTAAAATAATAGACACAATACAATGAGCAATAACTGACAATAATGAGCATAGTAGAACCAACATTTTATTGGCAGTCATCTATAGTGTTAGTTTACACAACTCTTCCGTGCCTTAAACATTTCTTTCAAGAGGCCTACATTTTTCTGAGATTATTTCTGAACTCAGCGAAGGTATTTTACATATGTCTTGCGAATCCAAGGAAATGTATTTGATTTTATTGAAATCAAATAACATCAGTGGTCTTCATGAAACACATGTCCGGCCCTGGTTGCTGAGTGGTCAGGGTGACAGAATGTCAATCCTAAGGGCCTGGGTTCGACTCTCGGCTGGGTCGGAGATTTTCTCCGCTCAAAAATGAGATCGACAGGAAGTGCAAAACAGCTAAGCAGGGATGGCTAGAGGACAAATGTAAGGATATAGAGGCTTATCTCACTAGGGGTAAGATAGATACTGCCTACAGGAAAATTAAAGGGACCTTTGGAGAAAAGAGAACCACTTGTATGAATATCAAGAGCTCAGATGGAAACCCAGTTCTAAGCAAAGAAGGGAAAGCAGAAAGGTGGAAGGAGAATATAGAGGATCTATACTGAGGCGATATTCTTGAGGACAATATTATGGAAATGGAAGAGGATGTAGATGAAGATGAAATGGGAGAAATGCTACTGCGTGAAGAGTTTGACAGAGCACTGAAAGACCTAAGTTGGAACAAGGCCCCGGGAGTAGACAACATTCCATTAGAACTACTGACAGCCTTGGGAGAGCCAGTCCTGACAAAACTCTACCATCTGGTGAGCAAGATGTATGAGACAGGCGAAATTCCCTCAGACTTCAAGAAGAATATAATAATTCCAATCCCAAAGAAGGCAGGTGTTGACTGATGTGAAAATTACTGAACTATCAGTTTAATAAGTCACAGCCGCAAAATACTAACGCGAATTCTTTACAGACAAATGGAAAAACTGGTAGAAGCCGACCTCGGAGAAGATCAGTTTGGATTCCGTAGAAATGTTGGAACACATGAGGCAATACTGACCCTACGACTTATCTTAGAAGGAAGATTAAGGAAAGGCAAACCTACGTTTCTAGCATTTGTAGACTTAGAGAAAGCTTTTGACAATGTTGACTGGAATACCCTCTTTCAAATTCTGAAGGTGGCAGGGGTAAAATACAGGGAGCGAAAGGCTGTTTAGAATTTGTACAGAAATCAGATGGCTGTTATAAGAGTCGAGGGACATGAAAGGGAAGCAGTGGTTGGGAAAGGAGTGAGACAGGGTTGTAGCCTCTCCCTGATGCTATTCAATCTGTATATTGAGCAAGCAATAAAGGAAACAAAAGAAAAGTTCAGAGTAGGTATTAAAATCCATGGAGAAGAAATAAAAACTTTGAGGTTCGCTGATGACATTGTAATTCTGTCAGAGGCAGCAAAGGACTTGGAAGAGCAGTTGAACGGAATGGACAGTGTCTTGAAAGGAGGGTACAAGATGAACATCAACAAAAGCAAAACGAGGATAATGGAATGTAGTCAAATTAAATCGGGTGATGCTGAGGGAATTAGATTAGGAAATGAGATTCTTAAAGTAGTAGAGGAGTTTTGCTATTTGGGGAACAAAATAACTGATGATGGTCGAAGTAGAGAGGATATATAATGTAGACTGGCAATGGCAATGGCAATGGCAAGTGTTTCTGAAGAAGAGAAATTTGTTAACATCAAGTATTGATTAAAGTGTCAGGAAGCCATTTCTGGAAGTATTTGTATGGAGTGTAGCCATGTATGGAAGTGAAACATGGACGATAAATAGTTTAGACAAGAAGAGAATAGAAACTTTCGAAATGTGGTGCTACAGAAGAATGCTGAAGATTAGATGGGTAGATCACATAACTAATGATGAGGTATTGAATAGAATTGGGGAGAAGAGGAGTTTGTGGCACAACTTGACTAGAAGAAGGGATCGATTGGTAGGACATGTTCTGAGGCATCAAGGGATGACGAATTTAGTACTGGAGGGCAGCGTGGAGAGTAAAAATCCTAGAGGGAGACCAAGAAATGAATACACTAAGCAGATTCAGAAGGATGTAGGCTGCAATAGGTACTGGGAGATGAAGAAGCTTGCGCAGGATAGAGTAGCATGGAGAGCTGCATTAAACCAGTCTCAGGACTGAAGACCACAACGACGACATCACTCTTTTAAGGCAGATATTGCAGAGTAATGGCTGTAAGTAGTAGCGGTTATTGGGTAATTTACTAGAAGAGTTATTACTAGTAAATAATATGAATTTATCAAAGCGATTGCGAAAAATCAGATGAAATGAAGTAGTTCATCTGACCTATTTTTTGACAATATTTTCCTGATCTTTGTGCACAACTGGGAGGATGGTAGAAGATAGATCATGCCTTAAGTTACTCAGTAGTAGATGCAGTGGAATGGGGAACCAATCATTCTGAATATTTTACATCTTAGGAGGACTTTAAAGAAAATTTAAGAGAGAATACTGGTCTGTAAGCATATAGGAAAAATTGGCATTATAGTTGTTAGATCCGAAATACTATAATCCACAAATTAACTCAGGCAAATGCATTACAATGGAATTAGGACTATTTTGTAGAACTTACTGTTCTGGAAAACATACTACATGGACACAACTAGTTCCAGAATTTCAGGTAATCCTAAATGAACTACCACATATGTCAACAAGATCAGCTCTGTTAGAGATTATGAATAAAATCCTTATAGGAAAACCCTTGTTGAAAATTTTTACCTGGCCATTATCACCAGAGACTGACTTAGAAAAATTGCAAGAAAGGGTACAGGAGAATCTGCATGATAGGCACAGAAAGTGTAGTAACCACAACCAACAGCGGTAATGCCTTGGGCTGCAGATCAGAGCTGCGAGGCGGGGAAGCCGCCGGCGGTGGAGCACGCACCACCAGGTAAACACAGGACGAGTCGGACAACAGACCACGACCGACTATGAGCGACACAACAAGGAAGAGATAAACAACGGAGGCTTGTGGAAACCACAATACCAAACACCAAACGTAAATCCACTTGGAACCAGAGCCAGGCAAATGTCAACAACGAGCAACAACCAGAACGCAGTATCGCTCAGATAGAAACGAAATCCAGAGCAAGTACCAGACTGGCTGGACTAGGGCAGAGCGGGTCCCTATATATGAAACCGGAGGGAGCGGCTATTGGCCGCTGTCTGCACGTGGCTTAGTGGTGACGCCCTCGCTGCGGGAGAGCCGCTGTGCGGAATAGCTGCCGCGGAGGCGGAGCCCTCTATGGGCTGACCATGTCCATTTGTTCTGCCGCATGTTCAACTTCTGCGTGTTCGACTTCTGCGGCGGAAGGTACTAGAGAAAGGAATCAAGACTTCTAATGATAAAGCTATTACACCTAGATGATACGGTATTAGTGCGTGATTTTCATCATAGCTCAAACTTAGAGGAGGAGGCAAATAAATATTCCCTTGGTACAGGGGACCATTCTGAGTCCAAGACATATCACATCCGAAAGCAGTATATTGATGCAGGACAAAATAAATAATTGTACAATACAGATATTCTTAAAAGATGCAAGGCCCCAGGAAGTTTATGTCCTTCATGAATTCGGAATTTGGTGGATTGACGACCAACAGCTGACCCATTAAATTATTTCCGTATTTCTCTTTTTAGTTTACCCAGAGAGAATTTCTTTCTTTCTTTGACTGTCTTGTTATCTTCTAGTGAAGTAATATCTTCCACTGTCACTTCTTCCATAAAAATAACTGTAAGAACACAAAAAGAGTGTGAGCTCAACGTGAAAATGGCCAGTGAGGTCCCTATGTGTACAACAGATGGACTTATAGTGTCTAGTGCTTGTTTTGTCACTACTGAAATGCTATGTTAAGTTAATAAATGATCAATTAGTCCATAAACTTAATTGTACTAAAGATTAGATTTATCATGAATATGTGACAGTTAATATTTCCATGTCATTCATTTCACTATATGTTACCATGTACATATGGTACATGAAAAAGAATAAGAATGATTTTATTTTTATTCTCATATGATATTATAAGGAGGAACATTTAGTACTACAAAAGTATAGAGAAGTGAAATAGCAATGACAACATACTTCTGATAAACTATGAATGTAGTAAAATGACTATTTAAGAATTAGAAGTAAAATGTTATCAGCTTTATACATTTCATAAAACTGAATGAAAGAGAATAGTACGGTTGGGTTTATATGTGATTTTTGTTTTTGGGTGGAGGGGGGGGGGGGGTGTCAATCATGGGTAGTGAGGTATCACTTCTAAAAATGTATTGATGGATGAATAGACTGACTTTAACGATTATAGTGACAGTTTTACGACAATGTACGTGAAAATGCTTCCTGCTCTGTGGCATTTCCTAGTGGTTTGTTAGTGTCAATTTTTGAGTTTTCTCTAGGAGTGAAACTGTGGCAAAGCTATTTTGTAAGAAATGCCGAACACCTGCTTCTCTTGTCACCACAGTGAAATACCTTAGCAGATAGGGTCCTTGGGGTGGAGGGTGGTAAGGGAATCTATTTATGGGGTGCTGACTCCTTTTTTACTTTGATCTGACATACCTGTCTCTTTGTCTTCTTTTCTTACTTCTCCCTCAGGACTACCAAATCTATCGTCACTCTGTCCATATGCAAAGTTTCTTTTGCAGGATCCTTCCTCTTTACCATCCAGATAATTGAAGTTACGACATACAGCAGTAGGATTGCACTGGAGAGTATTTCACATATGATGATGACAGTAGACTCACAGAATTTTATAGTGTGTTGCTTAGATGACGTATGTTAGCCATGCCCACACATGTTGTAGGGAAGAGAGTCCATGGAGAACTTAGTGGGCCAGGGAAATTGATGGCATGCTATCATGCGTAACACAACAAGAAATAGTATATTAAAGAGTGGTGTGTTAACGCATTCTCAACAAGAAGCACGTTATGCAGGATAGGAATTAGAACATTAACGTATGTTCACGAGGAAGGATTTTACAGAACAGGAGATGAGTTGTTAACATTCTCCTAGTATGTTAAATGGAAGTACATTGAATATACTCAAATAGTCAAGTGTTTTCTAAATCTGGTAGATATAAGAGATTGGAAGATAAGAAAATACTTATCAAAGAGCAGAAGCAGAACCATAGAGGTGAGAACCATGTCCACATGGTGTTGTTGTACTCATTGTAAACAAGAGTAACAAGTAAAAAAATAAGTTGAAAAAAGAGGAGTTAAAGTGCAGAAGTAGAGAGTAATCAAGTAAAGTCAGCATAAAATTATTATGGGGAATCTTCTCATTTAAAGTGAATAAAGATTATAGAAAAGGGCTAATAGCTAGGTTTACTGATGAAGTTAAAATGCGGTGTACCCAAAATCACAATAGGCGTTGGAGAAGAAAAGGATAGACATATCCATAGGAGGAATGCCTATGCCTTAGTCATGTGAATCCATGGGAGGAATTACCTGTATTGATTAGTATACATAGGAGAGGTGTAAAGATAGGTGAACCCTTGATAGGTATGGTCTATACCTTGGTCAGATGAATGGCCTGCACCATATTTTTTTGAGTGTGAAGGGAAAAAGCTGGACACCCACATCTGTAACCGTATAGTGGTTTGACACAGCGTCTGTTCTTAGAACGAGTATAAGAATAGTTCATACATAAGTATGAAGTTGTATAGTTGCTAATGATCATGATATGGAAGTTTTCTCCAAATTAGTTATAAACATACCTGATAGCACAGGCAAAGGATGGTTTTGAATAGACTTACCTGATAGCTGAGATGAATTATGGTTTGGAGCAGAGATGTTTCAGACAAGTTGACAAGAGCCTGTACTGAGATTAGACTCCAGACATCATATAGCAGACATATAACCAGCAGGTAACGCCTCAGGTAACAACAATGTAAGAAAGTGAAACTTCCTGGCAGATTAAAACTGTGTGCCGGACCGAGACTCGAACTCAGGACCTTTGCCCTTCGCGGGCAAGTGCTCTACCAACTGAGCTGCCCAAGCACAACTCACGCCCTGTCCTCACAGCTTTACTTCCGCCAGTACCTCGTCTCTTACTTTCCAAACTTTACAGAAGCTCTCCTGCAAACCTTGCAGAACTAGCAGCTCTGGAAGAAAGGATATTGCGGAGATATGGTTTAGCCACAGCCTGTGGGATGTTTCCAGAATGAGATTTTCACTCTGCAGCGGAGTGTGCGCTGATATGAAACTTCCTGGCAGATTAAAACTGTGTGCCGGACCAAGACTTGAACTCGGGACCTTTGCCTTTTGCGGGCAAGTGCTCTACCAACTGAGCTACCCAAGCACGACTTACGCCCCGTCCTCACAGCTTTACTTCCACCAGTACCTCGTCTCCTACTTTCAGCACACTGTAAGGTAACACTGCATAGCAGAAGCTGGCTGAAACTAAATAGAAAACTAGCCGGCCGAAGTGGCCGTGCGGTTAAAGGCGCTGCAGTCTGGAACCGCAAGACCGCTACGGTCGCAGGTTCGAATCCTGCCTCGGGCATGGATGTTTGTGATGTCCTTAGGTTAGTTAGGTTTAACTAGTTCTAAGTTCTAGGGGACTAATGACCTCAGCAGTTGAGTCCCATAGTGCTCAGAGCCATTTTAAATAGAAAACTTATCACTTTCTTAAACATTAAAATTGAGAGGACAATACTAAAAATAGTATTCAGAACAGGAAATGGACGGGACCATACATGACTTGTGCCTTGTTATTGTAGCTGGAGTATTTTCTCCTTAACAAAAGGTTAGTTATCATTAAATAAGTTACAATTTTATGTTACAAGGATTCATTTGTAACTAGCAGAGTAAAGAGTTATCTCAACATCTTTCCTTTAAGTTAGGGACTCTGTAGTATTACAGGCTGTTTAGACAAACTACATTTCCCACTTCCTATTTATGACAAGGAAAGATGATTGTGACAAACTAGTAAAGTAATATTAGGTAGGGAATAAGTCACGAAACACATATTGTGTGTAGTCATTGTGTTTCATGTTTGTGCAGAGTTAACAGAGAGGTGTGCGGTTCAAGTAATTGGCAAGGTGTGATGGGGAGTAAACATCTTCACCTGCTGTGGGTGATGCCTTTTATGTTTTGACGTCGCGCCTTGGCAGTGTCTTGGCTGTTAAGGAGCAGACACCATCTCCAAGAATGTAAACAGCAACAAACGAAGGAAGCTCTAAAATGAAATGTGCCTTACTTACAAACTGCTACTTGTCGAGCAGCCTTCAAGGCAGATGTTATGTTTGAATTGAATTGTATCTGCTCCAAGTTACGAAGTAATTGTGATCTGTACTCCCACTGAAACAAGTACGTGACAGTCAGTGATGTTGATATTGTTTATACTTCCACCAATAACAGCTGCAAAGGAGAAAATGTCAAGTCTTTCCAGGGCCACGCATGGTTCTACAGAGATACTGATTTGCTGGACCTCCTTATAAAGAAGATAATTAACAGTATTTGAGTTACATTAAAGGTAATTTAACATGTTATGTTAAACATAACATCAAATGTCAGTGTTTTGACTCAGCTCCAAACACTTAAGAAGACATTCAAAAACACTTCAAAAGTGTTGAAATTAGGAAAGTCTAGTCAGTTGTGGGTACTCATGTAATATGAGCTATGAATGTGAAAGGATGAGTGATTAAGAGAAGCTGTAACTTCATACTTCAATACTCCTTCAGACCTGAAAAAGAGATAATATGTTCATGCTCGGAGAAGTTAAAATATGTGTAGCACTATTTTATGGTAGCATGTAGGATTGAAGATTTTATAGACATTACCACAGTGTGCTCAAATGATAAGTGGTCTGAAATACCAGCATTGAGACACCAAATGAAAAGAAGTATAGGTGTGAATGTAAATTTGGAGGATCATGGGAATGTAAGTTATAGTGACCAGGAAGAGTCAAAAGGGTAAGGAGCAATATCTTCATTTAAATAAATAAGGAAAGAATTTTGGACGGTTTGCGTGTTGATTAGTGTTTGTGATGCAGTGTACCTGGTATAATGAATTTGTTGGAGAGTAAAGGGTAGGTGGGCCTACTGAAGGGATGGCCTTCAGCTAGGTTTCAGGTAATTCCACAGAAGGAATGACCTCGAACCATATTAGGGAAGGTGGACTCATAAGATGACACTAGCACCATACATTGGAAAGTAAAGAAGCAGTAGCAAGTAATTGTTGTTCCTATTCGCAGACCGTTCTCCAAATTGGTACAATGTAAAGAGACTTACTTGGTTAATGTCAGAGAAGGACAGCAGCATTTACATGCATGCTTGACTTCATAAATGCCTGGGATTCACAGTTATCAATCGAGGATTCAATTTACGGATCAGCATGTAGCTCCTTGGGTCCATAAGAGAGATGCTTAAGCATTTAGTGATTTAGAGTGAAATAGCAGTGGCTGCCTCTGGTGCATAAAATATATACAGTATACAATCAAACAGTGAAAAATCCAGGATGGAATGTAACAATATTATGAAGAGGAAAGTTGCTACTCGCCATATAGTGAAGATGCTGAGTTACAGATAGGCGCAACAAAAAGAGCCTAACTGTGACTCAACATCTCCGCTATATCTCGAGTAGCAACTTTTCTTTTCAGAAAAAAGGATACAATCATAAATATAAGATGACAAGGCAAAAGGAAGCTTGTGAAATATCTCGCACATAAATCCTCTAGTTAGCATGAGACAGAGTAGGATGTATGTATGATCTAAACTGAAGTGAAAATAATCCATGTATTGGAGTAAGTTAAGGTAACGGGAATAGGTTTTGTGAGAGATTACAACACTTCTAGTGAAACTGTACCGGTGACTGGCAAAACCAACAGAAGACATAAAGTTGTAGGTATGTTAAGAGTGTAAATACTTAAAAGAAAGATAGTCTGTTGGCATGGAGAAGTATTATGCTTTTAAACAGAGATAAAGTAGAAAATAATTTTAGGATATAATGGTTGAAGTGGAGAGCGGGGCTCTCATCGATTCGTGAAAGGAAAGTTCATTTATGTTGAAATATTTACAGTCACAATATTATGAAAAGGAAATCTGCCACTCACCATATAGCGGAGATGCTGAGTCGCAGATAGGCACAACAAAAAGAATGTCACAAATAAAGCTTTATAGACCCCCCCCCACCCCTCCCCCCCCCCACACACACACACGTAACTCACACACACTACTGCAATCTCAGGCAACTGAAACCATACTGCGAGCAGCAGCACCAGTGCATGGTGGGAGTGGCAACTGGGTGGGGCTAAGGAGGAGGCTGGGTTGGAGAGGGGGAGGGATAATATGGTAGGGATTCCAAACCAGCAACCTCCTTCCTTGTTGCCGTGACCAACTGTATCCTCACCAACAATTACTTCTCCTTTGAAGGCATTACCTACAAACAAATCCGGTCTATAGCTCTGGGCGCCTGCATGGCACTATCCTATGCCAAACTATTCATGAGCCATCTAGAGGAACCCTTCCTAAAAACCCAGAATCCTAAACCCCTCACCTGGTTCAGATTCATTGACATCTTTGTGACCTCAAAGACATCAGTACCTCAATCTATATCAAACATGCTAACCACCAGCAATACCTCCACTTTGACAGCTGCCACATTTTCCATACCAAGAAGTCCCTTCCTTACGGCCTAGCCAACCATGGTCGTCGCATCTGTAGTGAGGAGTGGTCCCTCTTGAAATATACCAAGGGTTTCATTTGAAGCCTTTACAGACTGTAGTTATCCTGCCAGCCTTGTACAAAAACAAATCTCCCATGCCTTATCTTTCCAGTCTCTCACCACCTCCCAAAGTCCCACTGTCCAGCCACAGAGGAGCATTCCCTTTGTAACTCAGTACCAACCAGGACTGGAGCAACTGAATTACGAGGGCAGTTCAATAAGTAATTCAACACATTTTTTTCTGAAACAGGGGTTGTTTTATTCAGAATTGAAATACACCAGGTTATTCCCCAATCTTTTAGCTACACAACTCTATTTTTCAACGTAATCTCCATTCAATGCTGTCGATGTCGGAGCCAACGTCGTACTGCATCAATAACTTCTTCATCATCCGCGTAGTGCCTCCCACGGATTGCGTCCTTCATTGGGCCAAACATATGGAAATCCGACGGTGCGAGATCGGGGCTGTAGGGTGCATGAGGAAGAACAGTCCACTGAAGTTTTGTTAGCTCCTCTCGGGTGCGAAGACTTGTGTGAGGTCTTGCGTTGTCATGAAGAAGGAGAAGTTCGTTCAGATTTTTGTGCCTACGAACACGCTGAAGTCGTTTCTTCAATTTCTGAAGAGTAGCACAATACACTTCAGAGTTGATCGTTTGACCATGGGGAAGGACATCGAACAGAATAACCCCTTCAGCGTCCCAGAAGACTGTAACCATGACTTTACCGGCTGAGGGTATGGCTTTAAACTTTTTCTTGGTAGGGGAGTGGGTGTGGCGCCACTCCATTGATTGCCGTTTTGTTTCAGGTTCGAAGTGATGAACCCATGTTTCATCGCCTGTAACAATCTTTGACAAGAAATTGTCACCCTAGCCACATGACGAGCAAGCAATTCCGCACAGATGGTTCTCCTTTGCTCTTTATGGTGTTCAGTTAGACAACGAGGGACCCAGCGGGAACAAACCTTTGAATATCCCAACTGGTGAACAATTGTGACAGCACTACCAACAGAGATGTCAAGTTGAGCACTGAGTTGTTTGATGGTGATCCGTCGATCATCTCGAACGAGTGTGTTCGCATGCTCCGCCATTGCAGGAGATCAGACAGTCTTGCTTGACCTTGCGGCGATGATGACACATGCTTTGCCCAACGACTCACCGTGCTTTTGTCCACTGCCAGATCACCGTAGACATTCTGCAAGCGCCTATGAATATCTGAGATGCCCTGGTTTTCCGCCAAAAGAAACTCGATCACTGCCCGTTGTTTGCAACGCACATCCGTTACAGACGCCATTTTAACAGCTCCGTACAGCGCTGCCACCTGTCGGAAGCCAATGAAACTATACGAGACGAAGCGGGAATGTTTGAAAATATTCCACAAGAAATTTCCGGTTTTTTCAACCAAAATTGGCCGAGAAAAAAAATGTGTTGCATTACTTATTGAACTGCCCTCGTACATTCTCCACCATCGACTACCTATTGTTGTGCCCTGAAATGCCACTAACATCACGTACCTCATCAAAGACAGGGCTGCCTGTGAAACCGCTCATGTGTTCTACAAGCTGAGCTGCAACCACTGTGCTGCATTCTATGTAGGCATACAAACAACAAGCTGTCTGTCCACGTGAATGGCCACAAACAAACTGTGGCCAGAAAACAAGTGGACCACCCAAACATGACATCCTTCATTTCAGTGACTGCTTCACAGCCTGTGCCACATGAATCCTTCTCACAAACACCAGCTTTTCTGAATTGTGCAGGTGAGAACTTTCCCTGCAAAACATCCTACATTCCTGTAACTCTCCTGGTCTCAACCTTCGTTAGTTGCTGTCTTCATCCATCCTCAGCCCCTTTCCTGTTCCCATTCCAGCACTACATAGCCACTATTCCGCCGTCACACTGTCTTTTTACATCTCTCCGTTTCCGCTACCCCCCCCCCCACCCTCCCTGCCGCCCTGCCCACGCGCGCGCGCGCGCGCGCGCCCACACACACACACACACACACACACACACACACACACACACACACACACACAAAATCTCCCCTGCCCTGTGTCTAACCTGCAGCACTCCACTGTCTACCATCCCTGCCATCCCTACCCTCTCCCCTCCCCCCACCCCACCCCACCTCCCCTTACCCCCATCGCCACTCCCATCATGCACTGGTGCTGCTGATCACAGTGTGGTTTCAGTTGCCTGTGACTGCAGCTGTGTGTGTGAGTTTGTGTGTGTGTGTGTGTGTGTGTGTGTGTGTGTGTGTTTGTGTGTGGTCTATTATTGATGAAGGCCTTACTGCCCAAAACCTTTATTTGTGACTGTCGTTTTGTTGTGCCTATCTGTGACTCAACATCTCTGCTATATGGTGAGTGGCTACTTTCCTTTTCATAATATTGTTACAGTCCATCCCGATGGTTTGATGGTTACAGTCATGTGTGCAGGGAAATGTTAAAGGATATTATGGCTATTGTGAGATATGTGAAACAATGTGATGAAAGACAGTGTACGTGATAAATATAAAAAGGGTGTTCTGTAAACAAGACTGCTATTAATAAAGACAGAAACGAAAGAAAAACTGGGATTCAAAGAGAAGCGCTATAGTGTTCTCTATTTTATTAGTAACATTATAAAAGTTTGAGCAGGTCCAAAGGACTTTAAATGTAAATAATGTTATTAAAATTAGTCGATTAAGATGGTTTATATGTCATCTTTTGTCTCAATGGGGGTGTATGAAGTGTGACGTGACATTTTTATGAAGTAACATGTCCCACTTCCAGGCTTCCACGATGATGATAGATGTTTGTGACATTTAGTAGTAAGTAACTGTTGGGACATCCCACTATGGGAGATATTGTCACAGATGGGAGATCATCTTCAATGCATCACATATACAAGGCAAGATGGTGAGTGAGCATCTCCACCTGCTGTGTGAGGCTGCTTGTTCCGTGGTATCTTGGTTTGAAGGCGTTTAGAAGACAAGGCGAAAAATGAAAAAAAAAGATCATGACTATGACAGACACCATGACAAATGACTTTCAAACTGGCTTGTGTAGAGAATACATGTTGTCTTGATCATGTCCAAACTACATCATTTTGCTCTGTCAACCCACATTTTATACAATATTGTATATTGAGACACAGTATTGTGTTTTGTAAGAGAAAGTGTTGATACAGAAAGTTTAAAGTTCAGCCATTTATACCATTCAAGTAGCTTGGAAGACAATTAGTACCTTCTTTCAGCACCCATCCACATAAAAGGAGACAAAGTCCTGTGAAGACTGCTGCAACATAATTATGTTGAACTGCATAGCATGGACACCTCAGTAAACATAAAAAACAATGGCTGAGAGAAAATTTTTGAAGTAAATATACTGACATTGTACATAGGAGGGTTACAGATCGCACACAAAGTTTAATATTGATGGCATGCCACAAATCATCCGGGGTGCATTTCACGCAGAATATTGAAAGAAGTGCATTACTTGTTCTCAGATGTTGGGTGCAGATGGGAAGCATTTATGATGTGCTTAATGCACTTTTCGACAATCCTCCCTTATGGTGGTCAGACATGGTCAACTGGGACTTTCAGTAAGTCTGGCTTCATGTTGTCATACAGTCCAACATAGGGCCACTATCATATCTGAATGACCCACAAATCTGGATATTGCATGATTTGACCAGCCGGCTAAATGGAGACCCATTATGAGGTCCTTTTCAAACTCTGTCAGGAGCTGATAATGCTGCCTCAGAAGAGTATGTGGCATCTCCATGTCCTTCACTCATCATCTGGGCTATTTATCCTCCTATTAAACCATGTCATGCCTGGTTACAACAGTAAACACGAAAAATGCTAATACAGTCTCATGAACATTCTACCCGTCATAAAGAATTGCAACTGTGTAATCATTTACATACCAACACGTGATGCATGTGTGTGGTTACGTTGACATTTGACCATGTCTTCTGGGTGCTTCATTTTTCTTGTCAAGTGTCGTACATTGCAAAATAGATATTCCCTGACCTTCTTATTCAATTTTCCAACTTACCAATCATTACAATGCTGTAGGATAATAACAGTTCAACTCTCACCATCAGCATCTCCAGGCTGTGATGAGGACTATGTCATGGTGACAGTGGCAGAGCACAGCCACTAGTGATTTGTGGGCACTGTATCACAGAGTGGAAACCAATCCCATGGCCATCCACTGTGATTAAAGTGTAGGTAGGCAACTATTCTAGTAGACAGACACCAGCTTCCACATGTGGGCATGCCTGATGTATGTAATGTTGTACCTGGCCAGTTCAAACAGATAGCAATGTGTTGCTCCACTGGGCAGCACCTAGTTATATGGAAACAAGTAACTTACTGTGTGTCAATGCACACACCAGTGTGTGTGAAGTTGTGGGATCAGAGGATATATGAAAGCATAGTTCACCAGGGCTGTCTAACAGGCCCTTGCACCATAAGGAAACAGTGCATTCCATACTTATGTGCTATTCTGGATGACTCTTTGTAGCCATATACAGTGTACAGAGTAGCCAAGCTAGGCAATAGCCATCAGGAAGATATGGAGTTAATAAAAATACATATTTAACACACAAGAGGTGGTTTATTTAGAGAGGGATATACGAGCCCTACTTCTGTGGTGCCATATTAAAGGCTTCAGTTTCTTGGATGTCTGGATTTAAGAAATGTCCGTTATTGATCGTGGGCATGAACACAGTGAATAAGCAGCCTCTCAAGTCCACTATAGGTAAATGTCATCATTTGATCAGAGGAAGCAGATAGGTGGCCTGTGTACTGTGACATCATCAGTGCTAACACCGTAGCACATGGGCCCCTACTTCACTGCCCTTGCCTGGGCAGAAGAATCAGAAGTTATGGAGACTGTTACAATTTTATTGGTAACAGTTATACATTGTACTACGTGCTTGACTTGAAAACTGCTTCACAGCCTGTGCCATCTGGATTTGTTCCACTAACACCACCTTTTCTGATCTGCTCAGATGGGCACCCTCCACAACATATCCTTTGTTGCCATAAGTTCCTGACCTCAACCTTTGCTAGCCTGTGTCCACCACCTGCTTCTGTCCCCTTCCTCACTCCCACTTCAGTCTCACTCACACCATCTTCCCCCTTCCCCCACCTCCTCCAGGGCACCTGCATAGTCTTTTTCCCTTTTTGTGCTTCTTTCCTTATAACCCTTTCACCTTCTCTACTTCTGTCTGTTCCCCCTTTACCCCCACAGCACAGCCTACTTATGCTGCAATTAGCAGCCCACTGTCCTGACCCCACCATGTCCATGCATTTTCCCATAGGCAGGACTACAGTGTTTACTGTACCCATACCCTGCTATCCCTCCCCCTCCCCCCACCCTAATAATCTTCTGTACCCACCCCTGTTGAGACTGTGGCTCACTGCAGTCACAGCTGGGCTTTAGTGACTCTCTCTCTCTCTCTCTCTCTTTCTCTCTCTGCCACTCAGTCTACCTCTATGTGGTGACCAAAAGTCTGTTTCAATTTTTGTAACTCCATCTTGAATTTTCCATTGTTTGATAATCACCATAAATACAGATGCTGTGGAAGTTCCGAGACAAGATAGGCTGCGAGTTCGTGGAATTTTGCCAGAGGGTTGACTACTGTAGGGTGCCCCTAAATAGGTCACATGTGCACTACACATCAGAAGCTGCTACTCAGGTAGCTGACTGTGTGTGAGGTGCTCACAAGGTTTTTTTTTTACTTTAGGCAACTCTCCATGCAATCCAGATAACAATGGCTGTAGGAAACCCAGAAGTTTCAGTGTAAGATCAAAAGGAATGTCTCCCACAGATGAGTATTAAAATCGTAATTGTGAACTGCCGAAGCATTTGCAACTAAGTGCTAGAGTTTGAAGCCCTCGTAAAAAAGCAGTGAAGCTCACATAATACTAAGTACAGAAAGCTGGTTGAAATGTGAAATTGATACCAGTGAGATTTTTTGGGATAATATAAGTGTATATTGAAAGGATAGGCAAATGCAAAATGGAGGTGGTGTATTTGTTGCAGTGGACAAGAAACCCAAATCCACTGAGAAAGAAATTGAAGCTGCTTATGACATTTCTGGGCAAGACACAGTATCAAGGGTGGGCCTAAAATGATAATTGGATCCTTCTGCCACCCACCATACTCTTCTTCTGATGTGACTTTACAGAAACCCTCAGTTCACTTACACATAGGTTCCCCATTCATATTGTAGTCATTGGTGGAGACTTTAATCACCAACAAATAATTCATAAAATTACAGTTTTGTTAGTGGGGGGCATGATACAATGTCCTGTGAAACCCCAGTGAATGCCTTCTCTGAAAACTATCTAGAACAGATAGTTAGGAAACCCACTCATGATGGAAATATATTGGATCAAATAGCAACAAATAGACCTGACCTCTTTGAGAATGTCCACACCAAAACTGGTATCAGTGATCATGACACAGTTGTGGCAACAGTGATTACCAAAGTACAAAGGACATCTAAAACTAGATATATATATGAGTAATTTTAAACTTTCATCAAAAGGCAGCAGCATGTAGAGGAACTATGGTTCAAGTTTAAAAGAGTAGTTGACCACACTCTGGATGGAAATGTACTCAGTAAAACAGTTCATACTGGGAGGGAACCTCTGTGGTATACAGTCACTGTAAAGAAACTTATAAAGCAACAGAGCTAACTGCATAATAGGTGTAAATCAAAGTGTAGTGCTATAGGTAGAGAGATGCTGAATGAAATGTGTTTGGCTCTCAAGAGAGCAATTCGTGACTACTGTAGCAGGATATTGTCAAATGATATTTCACAAAATCCAAGGAAATTTTGGTCCTATATAAAGGCTGTTACTGGCACCAAAGTTAGTGTCCAATTCCTAGCAAATGAGATAGGAACTGAAATTAAGGGTAGTAAAGCAAAAGCTGATATCCTTAACTTACCATCTTCAAATGTTCCTTTACAAAGGAAAATCCAGGAGAATTGCCCCAATTTAACCTTCATACCACTGAAAAGATGAGTGAAATAAGTGTTAGTGTCAGTGATGTTGAGAAACAGCTGAAATCACTGAAACTGAACAAAGATCCAGGCTCTGATGGAATTCCTGTCAAATTCTGTATTGAATTTTCAGCTGAGTTAGCCCCTCTACTAACTATGATCTGTCATAGATCTCTCAAAGAAAAAACCTTGCCCAGTTCTAGGAAAAAGCCACAAATCATCCTTGTCTATAAGAAGGGTGGTAGAAGTGATCCACAAAACTACTGTCCAATATCCTTGTTACTGATTTGTCATAGAATCGTAGAACAAATTCTGAGTTCAAACATAATGAGGTATCTTCAACAGAATGACCTATTCAATGCCAACCAGCATGGATTTCCGAAACATTGATAATGTGAAACCCAACTTACACTTTTCTCACATGACATAAGGAAAACTTTGGATCAAGCCAAGCAAGGAGATTCAGTGTTTATTGATTTCCAAAAAGCATTTGACTCAGTACCACACCTTTACTGATTGTCAAAAGTGCTATCATATTGGGTATGAAGTGAAATTTGTTACTGGATGGAGGACTCTTTGGTAGGGAGGATACAGCATGTTATCTTGGGGGGGAGAGTCATTGTCAGATGTATAAGTAATTTCAGGTGTGCCCCAGGGAAGTATGTTTGGACCCTTGCTGCTCGTGTTGTATATTAATGACCTTCCACATAATATTAATACACACATCAAAAAAAGTTTTGCATCACCCCAGTTCTCAGAACTCAGAAATCCTGCAGGTAGACATTGACTGTGGGTACTGTATCTCAGACACAGCCACTTTGACTGTTCAGAGATGTCACTAAACCCACCCAAAGATGCAAACAACCTAACATGAGCAGTGCCTATTAGATGGAGGTGGTCCAATAGTCAGTCAGTTCCAGACATTCCAGCAGAAAGGAGGTACATGGCTCGTGTTGTCTGTAGTTCAACCATGCCTAGACAGTCAATACTGCAGTTCGATCGCGTCCGCATTGTAACCTTGTGCCAGGAAGGGCTCTCAACCAGGGAAGTGACCAGGCGTCTCGGAGTGAACCAAAGTGATGTTGTTCGGACATGGAGGAGATACAGTGAGACAGGAACTGTCGATGATATGCCTCGCTCAGGTCGCCTAAGGGCTACTACTGCAGTGGATGACTGCTACCTACTGATTATGGCTCGGAGGAACCCTGACAGAAATGCCATGATGTTGAATAATGCTTTTTGTGCAGCCACAGGTCATTGTGTTATGACTCAAACTGTGCGCAATAGGCTGCTTGATGTGCCGTTTCACTCCCGACGTCCGTGGCGAGGTCCATTTTTGCAACCACGACACCCTGCACCGTGGTACATATGAGCCCAACAAAATGCCGAATGCACTGCTCAGGATTGGCATCACGTTCTCTTCACCGATTAGTGTCTCATATGCTTTCAACCAGACAATTGTTGGGGACGTGTTTGGAGGCAACCCAGTCAGGCTGAACGCCTTAGACACACTGTCCAGTGAGTGCAGCAAGGTGGAGGTTCCCTGCTGTTTTGGGGTGGCATTATGTGGGGCCGACATACACCAGTAGTGGTCAGGCATATCTTGTGAATGACTTCCTTCACGATAACAACATCGCTCGACTAGAGTGGCCAGCATGTTCTCCAGACATGAACCCTATCGACCATGCCTGGGATATATTGAAAAGCGCTGTTTATGAATGATGTGACCCACCAACCACTCTGAGGGATCTATGCCGAATCTTTGTTGAGCAGTGGGACAGTCTGGACCAACAATGCCTTGATGAACTTGTGGATAGTATGCCATGACGAATTCAGTCATGCATCAATTC
Organism: Schistocerca piceifrons; assembly: GCF_021461385.2. Taxonomy (NCBI): domain Eukaryota; kingdom Metazoa; phylum Arthropoda; class Insecta; order Orthoptera; family Acrididae; genus Schistocerca; species Schistocerca piceifrons. The sequence goes on along the minus strand of NC_060141.1, from coordinate 795,382,338 downwards.
AAGATGATGATGATGATGATGATGATTGGTTTGTGGGGCACTCAACTGCGCAGTTATCAGTGCACGTACAAATTCCTAATCTTTGCTCAGCCCAATCTCCCCACTTTCACGAATGATGATGAAATGATGAGGACAACACAAACACCCAGTCATCTTGAGGCAGGTGTCAATGCAAGAGGACGTGCTACCAGGTAGTAGAGGTACCGGTACGGACCACCACCTCTGAAGGTCTTGCTGTATGGTGGTACAACATGCAATGTGTGGTTTTCAAGAGCAATAAAAAGGGCGGAAATGATGTTTATGTTGATCTCTGCTCCAATTTTCTGTACAGGTTCTGGAACTCTCGGAACTGAGTTGATGCAAAACTTTTTTTGATGTGGGTAGTATTAGCAGACTTTCTGCAGATGATACAATTACCTGTAATGAAGTACTATCTGAGCACAGCTGCATAAATATTCAGTCAGATCTTGATAAGAAATGTAAATTTTGCACTAAACAAAGCAATGAGTCACCGTTGGAATCAGCCAACTCGTACAAATACCTGGGTGTAACACTTCGTAAGGTTATGAAATGAGATGATCACATAGGTTCAGTTGTGGGTGAAGCAGGTGGTAGTCTTCAGTTAATTGGTAGAATACTGGGGAAGTGCAATCAGTCTGAAAAAGAGATTGCTTACAAATCACTTGTGCAACCAGTTCTAGGAATTGCTGAAGTCTGTGAAGCCGTACCAGATAGGACTAATAGGGGATATTGAACGTATACAGAGAAGGGCATCACGAATGGTTACAGATTTGTTTAATCCATAGGAGAGTGTATCACAGATCCTGAAGCAATGGAACTGGCAAACTGTTGAAGACAGATGTAAACCCTCCAGAGATAGTCTATGGACAAAGTTTCAAGAACCGTATTTAATTGATAACTGTAGGGATATACTACAACCCCTTACATACCACTCATATAGGGATCATGAGGAAAAGATAGAATAATTACTGCATGCACAGAGGCATTCAGACAATCATTCTTTAAAAATAACTTCAGTAAAATGGAAACAACACACACATCTCCAAAAGAAGTAGCCTTTATCATAAAATCCTTAAATTTTAGGTATTCCAATGGGTATGATAACATATCAATGAAATTAATCAAAGAATGCTCATACGAGTTGAGTTCTGTCTTAAGTTATTTGTGTAATCAATCTCTATTCAGCGGAACATTTCCAGACTGGCTTCAATATGCTGAAATTAAGCCTCTTTACAAGAAAGGAGATAAAGAGATACCATAAAACTATCGACCAGTTTCACTTTTGCTGGTTTTCTCAAAAATATTTGAAAATGTTGTGTTCAAGTGTCTCCTTAAGCATCTGACTGCAAATAATACATTGTCCAAGTCATAGTTTGTATTTCTTAAAGGTTCTGATATAGAGAAAGCTATTTACACTTACAGTGAGAATGTACTTAATCCATTACATAATAAATTACAGGCTACTGGCATTTTCTGTGACCTGTCAAAAGCCTTTGACTGTATGAGCCACAGCATTCTGTTAAGTAAAGTAGAATATTTGGTGTCACTGGCAGTGCTGCGAAATGTTACATTGCCAGATGCTGAGTTTGTTTTGTTTGCAGACGATACAAACATTGCAATAAGTAGCCAGTCATGTACAGATTTAGAAATAGCTGTTAATCAAATCTTCACTGACATTAATAAGTGGTTTAAAGCTAATTCACCGTCATTAAACTTTGAGAAGACCCACTATATGCAGTTCAGAACCTGTAAGAGATTTCCTTCCAGCATGTGTGTAACATATGAAGACATGCAGATCGAAGACTTTGACAGTGTTAAATTTCTGGGATTACAACTCAGTAATAAATTCAGTTGGGAAGGGCATACCAGAGAATTGCTTAAGCACCTAAACAAGTCTATATTTGCCGTGAGAACGATGTTAGATGTAGGAGATATAAATATAAAAAACTTGCATTTTTTCTTGCTTTCATTCTATTATGTCATATGGGATCATATTCTGGGGCAACTCATCAAACTGAGCAAAAGTTTTTAGTGTGCAAAAGTGTGTGATAAGAATCATTTGTGGTGTAAATTCTAGAACATCATGTAGAAACCTGTTCATGGAACTTTGTATTCTAACCACTGTTTCTCAGTATTCTTCTTTTCTTCAGCCTTTGTCCCACTGCAACGTGGGGTCGGACTTGTTACTATGGATTTGGCAATGCTAGTATGAGAGGGTGGTCAGATGCTTTTCCATGTTGCCACCCCGTACCCCTGGGACAGGATTAAGTGTGCCCCATCTGTATGCATCTAGTGTAAGCCATGAAAGAGTGCAAACGTTTTAAAATGTCTGTGAGTCTTGTAACTGAGGTGGGACGTAGGGATCAGCCCAGTATTGACCTAGTGGGATGTGGAAAACCGCCTTAAAACCACATCTATGCTGGCCGGCGCACCAGCCCTCATCGTTAATCAGTCAGGCGGATTCGATCCGGGGCCAGCGTGCCTACCTGACTCCAGGAAGCAGCGCATTAGTGCTCTTGGCTAACCTGGCTGGTGCACTACTGCTTCTCAGTATATTTATTCCTCAATTAAATTTGTTGCAAGTAATACATCTCTATTTCCAATCAACAGCTCAATACATACTATCAGTACTAGAAATAAGAACAGTCTACATAAAGATATAAAATGACTTACCTTGGTCCAAAAAGGGGTCCAATATTCAGGAACACACATTTTCAATAAATTGCCAGCAACCATTAAAAACTTGGATTCAGATAAAGCACGGTTTAAACAGAGTTTGAAAGACTTTTTGATAGGCAACTCCTTCTACTCTATAGATGAATGCCTTAACAGAGACTGTTAAGCCAGCTTGAGTAAAACTATCTGTTACATTTCTGTTTTGACAGCACTTGGTCACAACAGTCAAGATTAGATATTTTGTGTATGATAAATTTATTAATAGTGCATAATAATGTTTCATTCTGACAGCTTGTTAATTCTGTAAATATTAGCTGTTCCCGTTTACCGCATTGCATGTAGCTATTTCGACAATCTCCGGACAAATGATCAAGGTAGTAAATGTTATATTCAGATGTTTTATGTTATATTTTCTGATATGTTCCACACCCATGAAAATCATCTCATTTTTTGGGTCTATGGAACGAAGACTGAATCTAATCTCATCTAATCCCACACTCCACATGTGAATGGAACAGGAAGAAACTTTAATATCTGATACAATGGGACTTACTCTGTGCCATGTGCCTCATGGTGGTTTGCAGAGTATAGATGTAGATGTAAATGTAGATGTAGAAGCAGGAATGAAACAGATAAAATATAGAAATAGATCAAATATCGTAAATATTTAAATATTGAGAACAAGTGGTAAACTTGGTACAGAATAACGTCTTGTGTTTTAAAACAGAAAGATTAGGTGTTATGTGAATTTTGCAGTGAGTATAGTTAAAAATATTCATATTTCAGAACTGCCAAGATGTGCTGATGAAATAAATCTCTATTAACTGTCAGTGTTGGTCAAGAGATCATCATCAGTTACAGTAAAATTGGTTTAATTAGCTGGTATGGCATCATTCTTATTGTGGTGCCAAAAGTGAAATAAAAGAAGACTCCTGAGTCACTGAAATTGAAGTAAAGTAGTAAAATACACAAATAAAGTCAACAGTAAAATGTGTTGGTATAATCAAATAGTCTCTTACATATTGATATTCTCAGGTTCTGTCTTTTTCATGGATGACAGGCTGTATACTGATCAGTATGCAGTTTTGTACAGAAACCAGTTGTATACTTGAATCAGATAATCATCACTATACAGATTGTACTGCACCCAGGAAGATTTAGTGGTAACATGAATATGACATTGTGTACAAAAGGTTATTTAACTATACCACTGAATTTTACTGTTGACTATATGCTTGCATTTTTCTATTTATGGCAGTTTCCATGAGGCATGGTGGTCTTTTATTTTTGATGCCACAGTAAGAACATTGTCATGCTTGCTGGCGTAAATAATTTTATGGTACCTGTTGATGATGACTGCTTTATTGAAACTGGTGTTTGATAAAATTTAGTTCATAAGCTGCTACTAGTGGTTCTGAAGTATGACTTTTCTCAAATATTTAAGAGCAATGGGACACAATCTTCTTGAAATATAGAAGATGGTGTTTGTCTCAAAATGTTTATTGTACTACACTAAGGCTGTTTCCTTTTTAGCTGTTACGAGGAATGGAAATGATCAGAGTGCCAGCAGAAATTGGCAGTTAACACCATTTGAGGATATACCATTAAACAGAAGTCTTACTCCTTTAAGTGGTATTACAAGAACGGTGTTAAATGCAAATGCAGAGAGAACACATAGTCATAAAGGTATGTATCATGGACAGTAAGTGAATATTTCTACCTTTGTATCCTGTAAAGCAGTGGTTCCCAACCTGGGTGTAGTTATCCCCTGAGGGCTAAAGTTCAATTTTCTGAGGGTTAAATACGAAAGGATTCATTCGTGTTTCGCACACAAAACTAAATTATTATTAGCAGATGATTGCTGTTATCACTATTTTCTGAGACTATAATACTGGTTACCTAAGTTACCAATAATTACTTTTTTCTCCAAATACTAGCATTAACATGTGTAACAGTGTGGTGGTGCTTACAGCATGTGTAACAAATGAATAAACATCATTTTCGTAATGTAGTTCACCAACTACACACATCCTTTCTACCGTGCATCTTTGACAGTAAAACTGACATATGTACATCAGATATGCTTAAATATCTTGTGAAAATGCCTTCTCCAAGGTTTAAATAGTGTCTGCTGTAGGTCAGACATTGCTTCATTATTCACTTCACAATAACAAATGAACTAATTGACAGCACAACACAACAGTAAGTATTTAACAGCTACTACTCTGCTGTAGAGCCAACACAGTATTATTATTATTATCATCATCATTAATGGAAGTGTTCGTAAACAAGGTATTGGCAGCCTAAAGTTTTCCAGTTTCCGCCACTCAAAAGTAGGGCATTAAGCAGTCAAGTGAAACAGTGGCCTATGTACTGTGAATGCACTTCAACTTGGTATACGGGGTGTCCTGTTTATCTTGACCACCCTAAATAACTGTTTGTCCAGATGCAAATTACAAAATGTTTCAAGCAAATGTTCTTTAGCCATCAGGGGGACAGCAATCAGATGATTACCTTCGTTGTAGCTTTATTTTTTTTACAAAGATATGAACAGCTGTATGACTCTTTTAAATGGCACCCTGTATTTTTTTCCCCCTCTCCTAAAGACCTACTCCAAAATGTATCACAGTGTACCATTCACTGAAGCACTTATTAATTACATAACACAATACTGATGTTGACGCTCCAGCGCTTAGTGCAAGTCCTCAGGGTAATGGAACATGTCCACGCACTGACGTTGACAGAAGACAAATGTAAACATAAGTAGAAGTCACACCCGTCATTCCGTCAACCATCATCAGTTGAAGAGTTATGTAGTTATGTGAGTAGAATGTACACCAATGAAATGAAGGTAGAAATGCTACTCATCTAGCTGGGAATGTAAGTTAACAGAACAGTAATTACAATACTGTTTTCTTATGTACGGGTACATTTAGTACAACAGTTTACTCCTTTGAAATACTGTTGTGTAGAGTAGGCCTACAGTAAAGGCTGTCCTTCCTACAAACTGCATCAACATAATGTTTCTTTCACTGTTGTTGTTGAAGGTAGGCGAAATGCTAAGCAGGCAGCGGAACTGTACAGAGAGCAATATCCTGATAAGAACCCACCTTTCCGAGGGACGTTTTCTCATGTTGTTACGACACTTCAGGAAGCGGGAAGTTTCAACACATGACAATGCAATTGTAGTAGCACTCGCACTGATGAAGCTACCGAAGTTACTGTTCTCGCTTCCATTGCTATGAATCCATCCACATGTGAGCACACAACAGCTTGGACATGAGATTGGCATTCCTAAAACCAGTGTACATGGAATTCTTACATGTCACTGGTTCCATCCTTACCATGTCCACCTACACCAAGACTTGCATGGGAATGATTTCCAGAATTGTGTACAGTTCTATCAGTGGGCACAGCAGCAAATCCTCGCCAACCCAAACTACTTCTCCAATGTTCTGTTAACTGATGAATGTTCCTTCTCAAACAAAGGTCAGGTAAATACAAGTAACATGCATTATTGGTCCAGTGACAACCAACAATGGCTTAGACAGGTGGAATATCAGTGTCAGTGGAAAGTTAACATCTGGTGTGGGATGCTTGGTACTACAATTATTGGCCTTCCAGATGGATTGGTCGAGGAGGAACAGTTACGTGGCCTGCTACGTCTCCTGATTTAAATCCTTCAGACTTTTTCTTTGGGGATGCATTGAAGACATTGTCTAGCACGATATTCCAACAACTCGAGAGGACATACAGGAACGTATCGTGCTTGCTTGTAATTTTCTTCAGCAGGCAACACAGGAAGCGGTACATAATTCATCCATTCAACGAGTGCACCAGTGTATCGGTGTCCAGGGTCACCACTTTGAGCATCTTTGAATGTTCTACTCCTGGGCAATGGTACAGGGGAGTCAAAGTCAATTTTGTGTTATGTTTTTACTTGGTTTTCATTTGTTATCTACATCTACATCCATACTCCACAAGCTACCTGACGGTGTGTGGCGGAGGGTACCTGGAGTACCTCTATCAGTTCTCCCTTCTATTCCAGTCTCATATTGTTCGTGGAAAGAAAGATTGTCGGTATGCCTCTGTGTGGGCTCTAATCTCTCTGATTTTATCCTCATGGTCTCTTCACGAGATATATATACTGCTTGACTCTTCGGTGAAGGTATGTTCTCGAAACTTTGACAAAAGCCCGTACTGAGCTACTGAGTGTCTCTCTTGCAGTCTTCCCCTGGAGTTTATCTATCATCTCCGTAATGGTTTCGCGATTACTAAATGATCCTGTAATGAAGCACGCTGCTCTCCGTTGGATCTTCTCTCTCTCTTCTATCAACCCTATCTGGTACGGATCCCACACTGCTGAGCAGTATTCAAGCAGTGGGTGAACAAGTGTACTGTAACCTACTTCCTTTGTTTTTAGACTGCATTTCCTTAGGATTCTTCCAATGAATCTTAGTCTGACATCTGCTTTACCGACGATTAATTTTATATGGTCATTCCATTTTAAATCACTCCTAATGCCTACTCCGAGATAATTTATGGAATTAACTGCTTCCAGTTGCTGACCTGCTATATTGTAGCTAAATGATAAAGGATCTTTCTTTCTATGTATATGCAGCACATTACAATTGTCTACATTGAGATTCAATTGCCATTCCTGCACCATGCGTCAATTCGTTGCAGATCCTCCTGCATTTCAGTACAATTTTCCATTGTTACAACCTCTCAATATACTACAGCATCATCCGCAAAAAACCTCAGTGAACTTCAGATGTTATCCACAAGGTCATTTATATATATTGTGGATAGCATCGGTCCTATGACACTCCCCTCCGGCACACCTGAAATCACTCTTACTTCGGAAGACTTCTCTCCACTGAGAATGACATGCTGCGTTCTGTTATCTAGGAACTCTTCAAACCCAATCGCACAATAGGTCTGATAATCCATATGCTCTTACTTTGTTCACTAAACAACTGTGGGGAACTGTATCAAACGCCTTGCAGAAGTCAATAAGCATGGCATCTACCTGGGAACCCGTGTCTATGGTCCTGTGAGTCTCTTGGACAAATAGCGCGAGCTGGGTTTCACAAAATTGTCTTTTTCAAAACCCTTGCTGATTCCTACAGAGTAGATTTCTAGTCTCCAGAAAAGTTTTTATACTTGAACATAATACGTGTTCCAAAATTCTACAACTGATCGACGTTAGAGATATAGGTCTATAGTTCAGCACATCTATTCGATGTCCCTTCTTAATAACGAGGATGTGCTGTGCCCTTTTCCAATCTTTTGGAACACTACGCTCTTCTAGAGACCTACGGTACACCGCTGCGAGAAGGGGGGCAAGTTCCTCACGTACCCTGTGTAAAATCAAACTGGTATCCCATCAGTTCCAGTGGCCTTTCATCTTTTGAGCAATTTTAATTGTTTTTCTATCCTTCTATCATCAATTTCGATATATACCATTTTGTCATCTGTGCGACAATCTAGAGAAGGAACTACAGTAAGTGGAGGAGTTTATGACCATGGGCTCAAAGTCACTGTTGTGTTATGTAATTAATAAGTGCTTCAGTGAATGGTACACTGTGATACATTTTTGAAGAGGTCTTTAGGAGAGGAAATTAATTACCAAATAAAAAATACAGGCTGTCATTTAAAAAAGTCATACCGCTGTATGTATCTTTGTAAAAAACAAAGCTACAATGAAGGCAATCATGCTGATTGATGTCCCCCTGATGGCTAAAGAACGTTTGCTTGAAACATTTTGTAATTTGCATCTGGACAAACAATTATTTAGGGTGGTAAAGATAAATGGGACACCATGTATTTTAAATGGGGGTGCAGGGCAGGATGAAGCTAGTGTCACCAGGGAAGGGCATGATGCAGAATTATGTTTTGTAACATATGTCCATGCTCAGAGTGGATAGTTAGCTTTCTTTTATGAGACATAGTTGTAGGTAGCACTAACAATGCACTGAGAATTGCTTCATCATTCTGTAAAAAATAATTTTAAAAGTAAGCAGCACCAATTCTACATGTGCGTCAACATCTGTACTCTACAAGTGATCTTGCCATGTGTTATGGCTTGTACTTGGTGTACCAGTGTCACTTCCCCCTTTTCTCATTCCAGTCACAAATGGTTCATGGGAAGAATGATTGCTGGTGAGCCTCCACGTTGGCTGAAGTCTCTCTGATTTTATTTTGATGCTGTTTTTGTGAGATGTACGTAGGAGGAAGCAGTATATTGGTTGACTCTTCCATAAATGTACACCCATGGAACTTTTAACAGTAAACCACACAGTAATGCAGAATGCCTCTCTTGCAGCATTTACCACTGGAGTTGGCTGAGTATCTCTGTGACAGTTTCACACTTATGAAATGAACTTGTAACTGAAACTGCTGTTCTTCCTTGTATGTTTTCTATTTCCTCTTTCCATACTGTCTGGCATGTATTCCATACTGATGAGTATTATTCAAATATTGGTCAAATGAGTGTCTTGTAAACAAACCTCTTTATTGATGGAATATATATATATATATATCCTGAGGATTGTTGCAATGAACCTCAGTCTTGCATCTGCCTTTCCTGTGATTAGGTTTATGTTGTTGTACCACTTAAAAATCACTCCGTGCGCACATTCCTAGATATTCTATGGAAGTAACTGCTTCCAGAAATTTTTCTGCAATCACATTATTGTACAATAATGAGTCTTTCTGTCTGTTTATATGCAATTTTTTAAAACTTTTGTGTTGTGGGTCAGTTACCACTTCCTGTGCCAAGTCAGAAACCATAAACAGACGCTAATAAGCAATTGGATAAAGACAAACAAGATGGGAAATAAAAAGAGTAATAGTGGCCATACTGTGCAAACTACAGTAGACAAATAGGTCACGAAGTCACAGAGACAAAACACAAACCCCCTGACCCCACAAAAAGGTCAAGAACCTGAAAGGATCGATAATGTGATGGTGAATATTATCGAGATATCCCTCCAAAACGTCAATGTGATGCCTCAACAGTGTGAAGTGCATGTGGATACTTTTCAGGCCCACCTGGAAGATGAGTCGGCTGCCAAGGACGAACAACAAAACCAGCGCAACTGCTCAGAAGTCAACATACCTGGAATACAACACAATTTAAACTAAAGGTCAGTGACACAGTAAATATGACTTCGAGGCCCCTGAGTAAACCCCACTCAGACCTGAAAATCTATTATCACAATGTCCAATCCTTGAGGGACAAAACTGATGACTTAAGCATTTTGCTGACCAGTGAACTCAGTGATATCTCAGTAGTATGCCTAGCAGAGCACTGGCTCTGCACTGATGTGGTTAAGTTAATCTCACTATCAAACTTCAAATTGTGCTAACACTTCTGCAGATCAAATGATGGACATGGTGAGGTTGCCATCTTCATCAAACAACACATTGAATATAGCCCACTTCCTACCCTAAAGGAAATAGGAACAGACGAGATCTTTGAATGTGCAGCCATAAAGCTTACAGATCTAAATCTAATTGTAGCTACAATTTAACATTCCCCCCCCCTCCAGTAGTATTAATGATTTTCTGTTACAAATGGACTTGTTCCTATCCAAAAGAAGTCGATGGAAACAGGATATGATTATATGTGGTGACTTTAATATAGACTTTCTCACCCACAACAGAAACAGGGAAACATTGATTAACATTGCAAACACTTATAATCTGCATGGCCTTGTAAACAAGCCCACTAGAATAACACCCACATCCAAGACAGCTCTAGATCAAATTTTTACAAATAGAAATAAACTTAACCCAACTCTAGAAGTATACAATGCAGGATTCAGCGACCACCAAGCTGTTATTCTAAAGGTCGATGTTAGCAAAGATACCTCAAAAACCCAGTCCCACCTAAAACTTTACGAAGATTTTTCAGCCAAGAGAACTTGAACAATCTAAATGCCCTCCTTAGTAAAGAAAAGTGGACAGAGATGTACGCAGCCAATAATGTCAACATGAAATTCAACATATTTCTTGACAAAATGATCCACCACTTTGAAGAGGCCTTTCCACAAAAACCAGTAAGAATAAATAACAATAATAATAGAAACAAGAGTTGGATTACACCAGCTATAAAAATCTCTTGCAAACATAAAAGAATACTCTACATGTTATGTAAACAAAGTAGTGACTCCACCCAACTAACAGAATACTATAAAAACTACACAGGTAGCCTAAGAAGAGTGATAAGACAAGCAAAAAGGATGCAGAATGATGAGTAAATTGACAAATACAGCAATAAAGTAAAAGCAATGTGGAATATCATAAAAAGGGAAAGAGGGGAAATGAAAGCTTCAGACACGAACATAGAAATCAAACTCAACAATGAATCTATATCTAATCCCAAAGTTGTGGTGAACTCTTTCAACAATTTCTTTACGAACATAGCTGAAAAATTGGTCCAAAATAATCCTAACACAAATTACCAACCAGCAAATCAAAAATATCACACATGTGCAGAGTCAATTTTCATTACCAAAGTCACTGAAAATGGTGTTGCAAAAGCCCTCAGAGAGTTAAAAAATTCATATTCAGCTGGAATTGATGGTATACCAGCAGCTGTAATAAAAAGTTGTGAACACACAATTGCAGAACCATTAACTCACCTCTGTGACTGTTCTTTCCAGGCAGGTATCTTCCCTGAAGCTCTGAAACTTTCTAAAGTAATTCCTGTCTTCAAAAAAGGTGATGATAAAGATATGAATAACTACAGGCCTATCTCAATCTCATCCTGCTCTTCTAAAGTTTTTGAAAAAATAATGTACAAAAAAATGATGGACTTCATTGAAAAAAAAAAAAAAAAAAAGATTTACCAAGTTTAGCTCAACATGGGTTCAGAAGCAACAAATCTACTGAAACTGCAGTATATGATTGCATAAATACGCTATTAGAACTGTTAGATAGAAAACAACCCATAACAGGCATATTTCTGGATCTGTCAAAGGCTTTTGACACTATTGACCACAAAATATTACTGGAAAAATTATAACACTATGGTATCATAGGAATTGCAAACAACTGGATTGCTACATTCCTAACCAATTGGATGCAGAGAATCAGCATGCAGTATACTAATAGACAAAGCAACTCAATAACCGAAATACTATCAAGTAATAAAACTGTAAAGCAAGGTGTTCCACAGGGCTCAGTATTGGGACCACTGCTTTTCCTCCTGTATATTAATGACTTGAGCCTGAATGTTGATGCACACAAAACAATAATATTTGCTGATGATACAACTGTACTCCTCAAAGGGGAGAATACAGAGGCTGTGCAAAAAGCTGTAAACTTGGCCACTGAACAACTCAGCAACTGGGCTAAAATCAACAGATTAACTATCAAAACCAAAAAGACACCTTCCATGAAGTTTCACACAACACAAAATGCAAATTCCTCTTAGCCATTTCTCACTGTAAATAACCAGTCAATAGATACCGACACTGTTTTCAAATTCCTGGGTCTGTGGGTTCAAGATAACCTGAAATGGAATACACATACAGGAAAGGTAAATGCCAGGATTTGTACTGGCTGTTATGCGTTGAGTGTACTGAAAACATGTGCTAGCCTGAAAACATTAACCAGTGCATACTACACTTACATACAAGCTCAGCTAAAATATGGTGTAATATTCTGGGGAAATTCTCCAACTGCTGTGAGCATATTCAGAATCCAGAAGATAGCAATGAGGATTATTACTGAGAGCAAACCCAGAGACTCCTGCAAACCCATCTTCAGAAAGTTGGAAATCCTTACACTGCCTTGCCTCTACATTCTTGAGACTCTAAATTTTTTCAGAAACCACATTGTGTCAACTGACCTCAGAGTCGTAAAAAATAATGAAATACATGAACACAACACCAGGAAAAACGCAAACCTGCATGTTATACGTACAAACACTCAACTGTGTGAAAAGGGAGCTTTCCACATGGGCCCCCAACTGTTCAACAATCTTCCCACTAGTATTAAGTCCATCGAAGACAACATAAAATTTTGCAAAGCCGTGAAGTCATATTTGTTGTGCCACTGTTTTTACTCTGTAAATGAATACTTAGAACAGTAATCTTGCTGTTTGTGTTAAATTGAAAACATTGAGCAATATAATACATTAGGATACTATAGGCCTATGTTAATATATGTTAACAATGTTAAATGATATTTTCCAACATCTGCAACACACTGTGTACCATCAGATCACATGGAATAAATAAATAAATAAGCATCAATCCTCTGCAGGTCTTCTTACCTCTAGCTTTTTATGTCTGAAGATTTCTCTCTCCTGAGAATGACATGTTGTGTTCTGTGTGCTAGAAATTCCTCAGTCTAGTCACGAAGTTGGTCTGAAATCCATAATGCTATTTTGTTCATTAGGCAGTAGTGCAGAACTGCCTTCCAAAAATTAAAGGCAGCATCTACCTATGCACCTCTATCTGCCACTTTCTGGATCTAGTGGGTGAGCAGAGGGAACTGGGTGTCACACAATGATTGCTTTCAGAACCCATGTGGGTTCCTACAGAGGAGATTTTTGGACTCCAGAAATGTCATGATAAGTGAGCATGACACATGTTTCAAAATTCTGCAACTGACTGACATCAGAGATACAGACCTATAGTTTTATGAGTCCATTTCACATACCTTCTTGAAAATGGGAAGAGCTGTGGTTTTTTCCAATAATTCCTCCGGGAACCTAAGTACACTGCTGCGAGGAGAAATGAAAGTTTTTTCACATACTCTACATAGAATTGTATTGGTTTCCCGTAAGGTCGCAGTGGTTAGCACACTGGACTCGCATTCGGGAGGACGACGGTTCAATCCCGTCTCCGGCCATCCTGATTTAGGTTTTCCGTGATTTCCCTAAATCGTTTCAGGCGAATGCCGAGATGGTTCCTTTGAAAGGGCACAGCCGATTTCCTTCCCAATCCTTCCCTAACCCGAGCTTGCGCTCCGTCTCTAATGACCTCGTTGTCGACGGGACGTTAAACACTAACCACCACCACCACCACCACCACCACCGTAAGGTCCAGTGGCCTTTCCTCTGTTTAGGGATTTCAGTTGCTTTTCCATCCCATAGTCACTTATTCTGATATGTCATTTTATCATTCGTGCGATGATTTAAGGAAGGAACTGCAGTGTGATTTTCCTCTGTGGATCAGTTTTGGAAAACAACATTTAATTTTTGGCCTTTCCTTTGTCATCCTTTATTTCAGGGCCATTATGGTCACAGAATGTCTAAACAGATGGCTTCGATTTGATTACTGATTTAACATAAGACCAAAATTTATTAGAATTTTGTGTCGTGTCAGAAGATAGAATTTTATTTTATAGTACACTGAATGCTTCACGCTTGGCCCTCATTAATCTAATTTTGGCTTCGTTTAGTGTTTGCTTATCTGTGAGTTTTTTTGTTACATTTTAATTTGTAGTAGTAGTAGTAGTAGTAGTAGTAGTAGTAATAGTTTTTATAGAAGCTTTCTAACATGGTTGTCAAGCCACAACAGCCACTTCCCATTCCTCACAACTTTGCTCATCACATATTTGTCTAAAGTCCTTGTATAATGGTCTTCAACTTTGTCCATTGATGCTCAACTGCGTCAGTGCTGGAGATGAAATTTTTATATAGATCTATTTGATAACAAGAGATTGTTTCTTGTCACTTTTACTAAACAAGATGATCTTCCTACCTTTCTTTGTATAGCTATTTGCAGCTGTATTCACTGACACACTAAAGGACTTACAATCACCGATTCCCTGTTATGCTGAGTGAAAAGGTTCGGGTCTATTTGTGATCAGCATGTCTAACATGTTACCTTAATGACTCAGTTATCTGATTAACTGCTCAAGTTAATTTTCAGATAAGGCACTTAGAATAATTTCACACTATTTTTAGACCCTCCTATCCACTGTAATCACTCGAATACCCCAGTACTTGCTGGTAAGTTGAAATCTCCACCTAAAACCAGGAAATTTACGCAAAGTATTCTCCAAGATTCCCCTCAAATGTTTCACCACTATGCTGCTGAAGCAGAGGGTCTATTAAAGCATCCAGTGAACATGTTTCATCCACCTTTATCACTCATCTTCATCTAAATTATTTTACATTCTGAATCTGTACTAAGCTCATTTGATATTATCATATTATTATGTCTGTAAACAAGCATTCACCACTAGTGTTCAACCTATCTTTTTGATGTGCATTCTGCTTATAGTTTAGAATTTCATTACTAACATCATCTAGTTTTAGGCAGCTTTCTGCCCCTAGTAGTATGTGGGTGTTGTTAATGTTTATAAGGAAGAGTAGTTTCTGAACATTTCTGTAGTTAACTCATACTGTATTAACATTTTCTTTCTACACCACTAGGATGAATGCAACCCTGTCTGTGGTCATAATGCAGCTCAGCGGGCCTGTTGAGGGATTTCTGTATCCTAAAACGTACACAGTGCATACCACACATACTCCACTGCTTTAGTAGCCGTTTCCTGTGGGTAGTGCACGTCTGATCTATTAAGAGGGCTCCTCCACATTTCACTGCACAGTAGCAGAGGTCAAGAAATCTACATCCAAGATCATCACAGAATCATCTGATTTAACATAAGACCAAAATTTATTAGAATTTTTGTGTCATGTCAGAAGATAGAATTTTATTTTCTAGTACACTGAATGCTTCACGCTTGGCCCTCATTCTCAGTTCTGAGAAAGATGCTACAAAATGATAGCTCTGCTTAAGTTCCATGAATGAGGCTAGCAGTCTTCACCAAATCAGCACTGTAAGATGCTGTGATTTTTATCTTAATTTTATTGTAACTTTATGTGAATATAATAACACACATACATAGACACAAAGTAAAAAAACACTATACACACTTGATATGTTGCTATGTCAACCTACCTTACAAATATATTATGTTTTTAAATGAACTCTTAGATGTTAAGTTACTTGCTCCGCACCTTTCAACATCCCCCCTTAAAGTACAATGTTTGTTTTTAATGACTCTAAATCAATCACAAGCTTCACAAATTTAGTTATCACACAGTCATGGTAATTGTTTCATAATAGCATTTCTAAATTTCTCAAACTTTGATCTTTGTAGAGCTTTGGTGAGTATGTCTGCTAATTGCTCTTCCATATCACAATATTTTGTCTCAAACAAACCTTCTCTGTATTGTTTGCTAACATAGGGAAATTTTACATCTATATGTTTGCTTTGTTTAACCAGCTGTCCTGATTTGATCATTTGGTTAGCACTTTGATTGCCTACATGAAGAATGATTTTCACTTTTCTTCTGGTTAACTCTTGTATTAGGGTATTGATGTGTTTTATTTCTTTGGTGCATTGTCCTGCTGTAATGTATTCTGCTTCAGTTGATGAAGTAGCTGTTGCACTTTGCTTCTTGGAACACCAGCTAGTGGGAGCACCATCATAAAGAACTATGTATGCACTTGTACTTTTTCTGTCTCTTAAATCTTGTGCATAATCGGCATCACAATAAACATTTAGATGAATAATGTCATCTTCTTCACTTTATTTTTTCTTATAGAAAAGACCATATTTCTTGGAACCTTGTAGATAACTAAGAGTTCTTTTTACATTTTTGTAATCTCTTTTCTGGGTGTCTTCTGTGAAGCGGCTCTCATAATTTACTGTTAATCCAAGATCTGGTCTGGTTTTACATGACAAATAAAGAACGCCTCCTGTGGCTTCACGATATGCAAGTTCAATGTGTTCGTTTTCTTGATTAAGAAGGCTTCCTATGGCTTCACGATATGCAAATTCAGTGTGTTCATTTTCTTGATTTTCTTCATTTGTCTTTCCCTCTGGAACTAATGGAGTCTTCATGACCTTACAGTCAGTCATATTGAATTTTTCTAGTACTTTCTTTGCATACTGTTCTTGGTGTAAAAATATTCCATCCTCTGTCTTTATTATTTGTATCCCTAAGTACATTTCTGGATTTTCTGCCACAACCATTTCAAATTTCTTCTTAAGTTTCTGTAGTATATTTTCAATTTTCTCCAAGTACCAGGTTGAGATTCATTGGGAGAGTCTTTAGAAAATGTAGTCCATCAACAAAGGAGGTGGCTTACAAAACACTCGTTCGACCTATACTTGAGTATTGCTCATCAGTGTGGGATCCGTACCAGATCGGGTTGACGGAGGAAATAGAGAAGATCCAAAGAAGAGCGGCGCGTTTCGTCACAGGGTTATTTGGTAACCGTGATAGCGTTACGGAGATGTTTAACAAACTCAAGTGGCAGACTCTGCAAGAGAGGTGCTCTGCATCGCGGTGTAGCTTGCTTGCCAGGTTTCGAGAGGGTGCGTTTCTGGATGAGGTATCGAATATATTGCTTCCCCCTACTTATACCTCCCGAGGAGATCACGAATGTAAAATTAGAGAGATTAGAGCGCACACGGAGGCTTTCTGACAGTCGTTCTTCCCTCGAACCATACGCGACTGGAACAGGAAAGGGAGGTAATGACAGTGGCACGTAAAGTGCCCTCCGCCACACACCGTTGGGTGGCTTGCGGAGTATAAATGTAGATGTAGATGAAGTCTTTTCCTATTATGATTCCATCATCAACACGTATAGCCATGTACATTTCTTCAGTTGCATTATTAAATATGCACTGATCTGATTTCAATTGAATTAGTCCTTCTGATTTTAAGAAATCTGTCAAAGTTTTATTCCATCTGGATGGGGCCTGTTTAAGTCCATACAGAGCTTTCTTCAAAACACACATTTTTCTACCTTCTTTGTATCCTTCAGGTATCTTCATAAAAATTTCTTCATCCAGTTTCCCATAGAGAAATGCTGTTTTGACATCAAACACTCTCATATGGAAACTTTTCTCTGTTGCCAGCGCAAACAACAGTCTCAGTGAACATATATCTAGTACTGGGCTGAATTATTCCTTGAAATCTATATCCTTTTCTTGTTGACAACCTCTGATAACTCGTTTAGCCTTATATTGTCCATCATCTTTGACTTTAAAGATCCATTTGCTTGTTAAGATTTCTTTCCCTTTTGCTTCCTCTGGACTAACCAATTTCCAACCATGTTTATTCTTCATAGGTAAGTAAAGCTGTTTCATAATCATTATATTTTACAGGTTTTTTCAAACTAGTTCTTTTCCTAAGGTTGTAGTTTCTTGTCTTCATTGCATGTTATTATTTCTTGATTTTCTTCTCCTTGATTTTCGTGGTCTTCTATTTCATTTTTTTGATTGCTAGTATCATTTGATAGTTCACCAAAAACAAGATTTTTCTGTAGAGTTTCTTTTGTCACTTTCTGCTCAAATTCAACACCTCTTGACACAACATTATTTCTTCTTTCTGCATCAAACAGTCTGTAGCCATTTGGTGCGTAACCAACAAAAATGTATGCATTACTTCTTACATCTAGTTTCTTCAAATAGTCTAATTTTTTTGGCAAAAACTCTTGATCCAAAAATTTGAAGTCTTGACAGATCTGGTCTTTTCCCAAACCACTTCTCTGCAGGTGTGACACTTTGATTGATAGTTGGGCTTCTCTTGATTAAGTATGTAGCTGTGAGCACTGCCTCTTCCCATAGCTCTTTCTTTAGTTTGCTATCGAATATCATAGCTCTTGCCTTGTTTGTTATTGTCAGATTTAGTCTCTCTGCTTTCCCATTGAGCTGAGGGCTATAAAGAATACTATAGTCTAGCACAATTCCTTTTCCTTCACACCAATTCTTAAACTCATGGCTGGTGTACTCACCACCTTTTTCAGATCTTATTTTTGACACTTTTATATTGAACTTATTTTCACTTTCTGACACCTATTTTCTTATGAATCTTTCAGCCTCTGACTTATATCTTAACAAGTAAGTTATGCAGAAATGAGTGAAATCATCTAACACTGTCATTGTAGAACCTATATCCATTAAATGTTGGGGGTTCTATCTCTCCACAGATCAGTACGTACGATTTCAAGAGGTCTTGTTGCTCTCTCTCTCACAGTAGAGAATGGTTTTCTTGTTAATTTAGCTCTCAAACAAGCTTCGCACAATTGTTCTGCTGAGCATAAACTATTAGGAACTCCTTCACACATTCTCTTGATCTTTGAAGTACAGCATATGCCTGGATGACCTAGTTTATTATGCCATTCTTGTTTTTCTTCTTGTGTCAGTAGTGATTGCATTTCTGATTTAATGTTCACTTCATACAACCCTTTCTTGTTTTTTGTTCTTTCAACACAGGTATTTCACCTTTATAGATTTGAACAGAATGTTTAGTAAATACAACTGTACAATCTTTTTCAGTGATTGCATTTACAGACATCAGAAGTTTCCTATTGCAACTATTTTCATTGATCCACCTTGTTTGGCAACTTTTACAATACTATCATAATGTCTCGCATTTGTTAACTTGTCCACTACATTACACAAATGTCCTGTACATGCACTATCAACAACCATGAGTAGAGGTCTGCGCGGATAAGTAAAATGCAATCCGCATCCGCAAGGTCCTAATCCGCATCCGCAGCAATTAATCCACATCCGCAAGTTCCTTATCTGCATCCACATATATTTAAGTTTTGAATGAGTAATTAATAGTAATAGACAGTAGTACTTAGAATTATGGTATGTAATGACATAGTTATTGTTAGGGTCCGCATCCGCGCAGACCTCTAACCATGACCATATCTTCTTTCTCTTTGGCTTCTTGTGGAATCTTTTCTTTGTTACATTGATATGCAATATGTGCAGTGTCTTCCATCTTCTTTTCTTCATCAATGTCTTGTTTCTTATTTTCTTGAGTGACTAGATCTTCTTCTATGTTTTCAAAAGTGCAAAATGATGTTCTTTCGCTGTCTTTGTTCTTAAAATAACAGTCTTCTTCTTTGTGGTTAGTCTTTTTGCAATGAGGACAGGGCTTGAAAGATCTCAATTTTGGTTCTTGAATTTTATTTTTATTTTTAAAGTAACGCTCTTCTTCTTTGTGATTATTCCTCTAGCATATAGAACAGTGTTCTTTCTTCTTAGGCTTCTTGCATTCTCTTGCAAAATGTCCATGACCACCACAATTTTTACAAATTATATCTTTTATTTTATTTTTGTTAAACCCAACATCAAAGGCAATACTCTCTTCTTAATTATTGTTTTCCAGTCATTCCTCTTCTCTTATAAGCCTTGCAATTAGATTTTCCATAGTCTTCTCACCACTGGGTGACGAATCCCATGCTGGAGAAAAGTGTTTGTATTCTTCTGGCAAAATAGACAATATCTTGGGTATGATCATAATATCTGTCATCTTTTCTGACTGGGATGATTCAGTTCAAATACTATATTCTGTAGTGCACATATATTACTAGATATGTCTCTGGTTTTATCGTACTTGAAACTATAAAATTCTTGAAGCAACTGCTGACTTCTTTGAGATGCATCTCTTTCATAAATTGTTTTAAGTTTATCATACATTGCCTTGGAAGTTTCACAACACAATACATGTGGCTTTACCTTTTTTTTTTTTTTTTTTTTTTTTTTTTTTTTTTTTTTTTTTTATCAATTGTTCTCATTATAAAATGTTTTGCCTTGCTGTCCATTTTCTGCCATTTTTTTCTATTTTTCTAAAGTTTTGCAGTTTTCCAGAGTTTCAGTTCCATCCACAATATGACACAGGTCTTGCGTATTAAATAATATTCTAATTTCAACATCCCACAGATTGAATGTACTGCTATCTTTAAGCACTTGTATATCGCGAAATTCTTCGTTTTCTTGAAACATCTTTAACTATTTTTCTTACTTTATCATGCCTTCTATTTTTAGCTTTTCTATTTTCTTATTGCTCTGGGACCATAACCTGCTGTGATTTTTATCTTAATTTTATTGTAACTTTATGTGAATGTAATAACACACATACATAGACAAAAAAAAAAAAAAAAAAAAAAAAAAAACTATACACACTTGATATGTTGCTATGTCAACCTACCTGACAAATATATTTTATTTTTCTATAAACTCTTAGATATTAAGCACTTTTTTTTAAAGCACACACAGTAAACATTGTATTTTACTTGCTCCACACCTTTCAACATAAGATCCAAAAATTGCATGTGAACCCAGGCAGCAGGCATCATTCGTGCTGACAGTTTGCAACTGGGTGCCATCAGAACATCCTCCACATCTTGAACAAGACCTTCCAGTGAGCAAACAGAGTAGACACTGACCTCCTTTTCCAACCTGCCTGCTGTTCCTTTAAGAACTTCAGCATCTCCCAAACATTGGAGCTCCTAGTGGCATGCAGTTCCACTCTCTGCACTTGTACAAATCTCTCTGGGAGATTGGTCACAGTGCCATCAGGTGAGTTCAGCACTGGGCAACATCTCAGACTTGTTTTAAGGCATAAACGAACAGCCATGTGGCCAGTACCCATTTCTGTCTAGAGATTCGTGAACCCGCCACTGTTTGCGAAACAGAGTCAGGAAAGTGTTGAGTGGCTGGGACATGCAAATCGGAAGGCACAGCAATGTTAGGAATCCCAGGCAATGCTAAAGCATTGGTCTCAGGTGTCCCACTGCCATCACAGCCCAAGGCAGCACTCTGAAGTCTGTTGATTGTGGCCAACACAGCTTTCAGCTGTTTATGTACAATTGCCAATTCATCCTGCACACATACCAAGCAGGCACAGTCCCTAACCATCTTCATACAGTTTTTGTCTGTATCACAAGTAATGTACTACCAGCCCAAGTCACTGGGTGCAATCTTAGTTCTCCTGTTACACTACTTTCAGTTCATACTACATTCCAAGGCCAGTTCACACAAAGCTAATATGTGGAAATTTATGCAAAAAAGGAAAAAAAAAAAAAAAAAAAAAAAAAAACAAGAAGTTAGTGTAAGAGTTAGTTAGTATACACTTAGATCAAATGATAAAACGCACTCTCACAAATAAAACATAAAACTAAATGAGACAACGCCTTATTGGCTGATTTAGTTTTGCGTTTTATTCATGAGAGTGGGTTTTATCATTTAATCTAAGTTCTAGCACATGTCCTTTCTCCCTCTTGTGTCCTTCACCCTAGTGCTTTTAGGGTGGAGGTTTTAATTTGTTGCAGGGTGGCTGGCTTTTCATTTTTATTTTCATGCTCGGCCAGCCACTGTAAACTGCTTCCTTGTTTTACTCTCTTTTTAAAGTTTCTTGCATATCTCTGTTGTTTTCTTGTCCTTTTGTTCCTTTTAGTGTTCGTTGACTTTCCTTCATTCTTGTGGTCTTTCTTTTCTTTCTGTGTTGTGTTATATGTCTCGTCTGTTTTATTCTCACACTTGTGGCATTGTTTTATCAGGAACAAGGGACCAATCACCTCGTAGTTTGGTCCCTTTCCCCCTCTTTTAAACCAACCAGCCATCCAAACTACAGAGTGAAATACACAGTTACAATTTGTTTCTATGCAGAAACTAAACTAAATATTACATGGGAAACAGAAACTATCCCAGGTGCTTGCTGTCAGCTATGCAACAACTGCTATACTGACATTGTTATTGACTCATTACTTCATAAAAGACTTATGGAAACTAAATATCAGTTATCTTTCATCACTTTAAAAATAGAAATGTTCAAATAAAATTCATTTTCATTCTGAAGTTTAGTTAGGCACTAATGTTGATGTGATTTTTTTTTTGGGGGGGGGGGGGGGGGGGGAGAGAGAGGGGGAGATGTTTACCAACTAATACCTGATTACACCCAGGGGTTATGGTTATGGTCTCAGCAAGGTTGGGAAACACTGTTGTAAAGTGATATGCTTTTAGGTTGTGAGAATCTCAACTGATTCTTATACTCATACTAGGTAGATATTGCTGGTTAATTAATTTTTAAGGCTGGAACATTAGTATTTTGTATTTAATGTTTTTCATGCTGTATGCATATGTTTGTATTCGAAAATGTTTGTCTGGTATCCCTCTGACTGTTCAAATTCTGTAGTTGATGAAAACTGCCTGTGCGTAAAAAGAACACGGTTTCTAACAGAAAAGATAAAATTTGTAATATTCAATTAACAGAGTTAAGGGAATTGAAGCTGAGTAAACTTTTTCTTGAACTGAAATGCTTAAATTAATTAATTTTTCCATTGTGCATGCTTTCTTGCTTTTGTAATTAGAATATTGCAAAGTAAGCCAACTTTCCCTATTTTTATTTCATTGAGTTTGAGCTTAGTAGAAAGTCTCCAACTAACCATATAAGAATTGGAGATGAAAAGAAAAACATTTTGGGCATTTTCCAGTATGAAAGTAATGTTATTTCCTCAGACAATCCCACATATTAAGATACTGATAGCTGAATATATACAGCTGTTTTGCACGTTTTATATTGATCATTTAGAATAGAATAAGAGCTTTGCTGAGAGCCATAGAGGTTGTGAAAACAGCATAAGAACTTGCTGGAGAGCGACAAAGAGTTTGTTGTGTTATGACGATACAAAGTGACTGCACGCTCTTTGCTGGAGGATCTTCAAATATATTTTGATGAATGTCATTTTGGAGGTTGAAGAGGAATTAAAATAATAATGAGTAGGAGAATTACATCTTCAAAGGGTCTCAAACGGAGAAATGCATAATGGCATCAGATTTATGAACAACTGCATCTTACAAGGCACACTACATACAAGTTGAGGCTTATGTGTACATGCACCAGGAGCAATAAAATAGCAACAATGATTGTTTTCTATAACAAGGTACTGCAATAATTCTACATATATGCATAAGTTTCTCTCTGCACATAAACATGTGCTATCTGTTCATTTGTTTCTCTCTCACTTCTCTGTTCCTGAATCATCAGAAATGTGTTGGGTGATTTATGCCATCAATTTTTACTGGCCTTTATGTAGCCACAACATTACTTTTAATTGTGTATTTCATTTATAGCATCTCATTTGGTGCGTTTTGTGAAAAATGCATAAGGAAGCAATTCCTAGTCCATCATAGGAACACGATGACATATTCTTGAAACATTCATTTTAGTTCCAGATATATATATATATATATATATATATATATAATGGAAGGAAACATTCCACGTGGGAAAAAATTATATATAAAAACAAAGATGAGGTGACTTACCGAAGCGCTGGCAGGTCGATAGACACACAAACATACACACAAAATTCAAGCTTTCGCAACAAACTGTTGCCTCATCAGGAAAGAGGGAAGGAGAGGGGAAGACGAAAGGAAGTGGGTTTTAAGGGAGAGGGTAAGAAGTCATTCCAATCCCGGGAGCGGAAAGACTTACCTTAGGGGGAAAAAAGGACAGGTATACACTCGCACACACGCACATATATATATATATATATATATATATATATATATATATATATATATATATATATAAAAAAACAAAGATGATGTGACTTACCAAATGAAAGTGCTGGCAGGTCGACAGACATACAAACACAAACATACACACAAAATTCAAGCTTTCACAACAAACTGTTGCCTCATCAGGAAAGAGGGAAGGAGAGGGAAAGACGAAAGGATGTGGGTTTTAAGGGAGAGGGTAAGGAGTCATTCCAATCCCGGGAGCGGAAAGACTTACCTTAGGGGGAAAAAAGGACGGGTATACACTCTCGCACACACACACATATCCATCCACACATATACAGACACAAACAGACATATTTAAAGACAAAGAGTTTGGGCAGAGATGTCAGTCGAGGCGGAAGTGCAGAGGCAAAGATGATGTTGAATGACAGGTGAGGTATGAGTGGCGGCAACTTGAAATTAGCGGAGATTGAGGCCTGGTGGGTAACGGGAAGAGAGGATATATTGAAGAGCAAGTTCCCATCTCCGGAGTTCGGATAAGTTGGAGTTGGTGGGAAGTATCCAGATAACCCGGACAGTGTAACACTGTGCCAAGATGTGCTGGCCGTGCACCAAGGCATGTTTAGCCACAGGGTGATCCTCATTACCAACAAACACTGTCTGTCTGTGTCCATTCATGCGAATGGACAGTTTGTTGCTGGTCATTCCCACATAGAATGCATCACAGTGTAGGCAGGTCAGTTGGTAAATCACGTGGGTGCTTTCACATGTGGCTCTGCCTTTGATCGTGTACACCTTCCGGGTTACAGGACTGGAGTAGGTGGTGGTGGGAGGGTGCATGGGACAGGTTTTACACCGGGGGCGGTTACAAGGGTAGGAACCAGAGGGTAGGGAAGATGGTTTGGGGATTTCATAGGGATGAACTAAGAGGTTACAAAGGTTAGATGGACGACGGAAAGACACTCTTGGTGGAGTGGGGAGGATTTCATGAAGGATGGATCTCATTTCAGGGCAGGATTCGAGGAAGTCGTATCCCTGCTGGAGAGCCACATTCAGAGTCTGGTCCAGTCCCGGAAAGTATCCTGTCACAAGTGGGGCACTTTTGTGGTTCATCTGTGGGAGGTTCTGGGTTTGAGAGGATGAGGAAGTGGCTCTGGTCATTTGCTTCTGTAGCAGGTCGGGAGGGTAGTTGCGGTATGCGAAAGCTGTTTTCAGGTTGTTGGTGTAATGCTTCAGGGATTCCGGACTGGAGCAGATTCGTTTGCCACGAACACCTAGGCTGTAGGGAAGGGACCGTTTCATGTGGAATGGGTGGCAGCTGTCATAATGGAGGTACTGTTGCTTGTTGGTGGGTTTGATGTGGACGGACGTGTGAAGCTGGCCATTGGACAGATGGAGGTCAACCTCAAGGAAAGTGGCATGGGATTTGGAGTAGGACCAGGTGAATCTGATGGAACCAAAGGAGTTGAGGTTGGAGAGGAAATTCTGGAGTTGTTCTTCACTGTGAGTCCAGATCATGAAGATGTCATCAATAAATCGGTACCAAACTTTGGGTTGGCAGGCCTAGGTAACCAAGAAGGCTTCCTCTAAGCGACCCATGAATAGGTTGGCATATGAAGGGGCCATCCTGGTACCCATGGCTGTTCCCTTTAATTGTTGGTATGTCTGGCCTTCAAAAGTGAAGAAGTTGTGGGTCAGGATGAAGCTGGCTAAGGTGATGAGGAAAGAGGTTTTATGTAGGGTGGCAGGTGATCGGCGTGAAAGGAAATGCTCCATCGCAGCGAGGCCCTGGACGTGTGGAATATTTGTGTATAAGGAAGTGGCATCAATGGTTACAAGGATGGTTTCCGGGGGTAACACATTGGGTAAGGATTCCAGACGTTCGAGAAAGTGGTTGGTGTCTTTGATGAAGGATGGGAGACTGCATGTAATGGGTTGAAGGTGTTGATCTACTTTCCCCAAACCACCTTCCCTACCCTCTGGCTCCTATCCTTGTAACCGCCCCCGGTGTAAAACCTGTCCCATGCACCCTCCCACCACCACCTACTCCAGTCCTGTAACCTGGAAGGTGTACACGATCAAAGGCAGAGCCACATGTGAAAGCACCCACGTGATTTAACCAACTTACCTGCCTACACTGTGATGCATTCTATGTGGGAATGACCAGCCACAAACTGTCCATTCGCATGAATGGACACAGGCAGACAGTGTTTACTGGTAATGAGGATCACCCTGTGGCTAAACATGCCTTGGTGCACGGCCAGCACATCTTGGCACAGTGTTACACCGTCCGGGTTATCTGGATACTTCCCACCAACACCAACCTATCCGAACTCCGGAGATGGGAACTTGCTCTTCAATATATCCTCTCTTCCCGTTACCCACCAGGCCTCAATCTCCGCTAATTTCAAGTTGCCGCCACTCATACCTCACCTGTCATTCAACATCATCTTTGTCTCTGCACTTCCGCCTCGACTGACATCTCTGCCCAAACTCTTTGTCTTTAAATATGTCTGTTTGTGTCTGTATATGTGTGGATGGATATGTGTGTGTGTGTGTGTGTGTGCGCGCGAGTGTATACCCGTCCTTTTTTCCCCCTAATTTAAGTCTTTCCGCTCCTGGGATGGGAATGACTCCTTACCCTCTCCCTTAAAACCCACATCCTTTCGTCTTTCCCTCTCCTTCCCTC
Source organism: Schistocerca piceifrons (assembly GCF_021461385.2). NCBI lineage: Eukaryota > Metazoa > Arthropoda > Insecta > Orthoptera > Acrididae > Schistocerca > Schistocerca piceifrons. The sequence goes on along the minus strand of NC_060141.1, from coordinate 795,355,643 downwards.
CTTCCTGATGAGGCAACAGTTTGTTGCTAAAGCTTGAATTTTGTGTGTATGTTTGTGTTTGTTTGTGTGTCTGTCGACCTGCCAGCACTTTCATTTGGTAAGTCACATCATCTTTGATTTTAGATATATTTTTCCTACGTGGAATGTTTCCCTCTATAAGATGATGTGACTTACCAAACAAAAGCACTGGCATGTTGAAAGGCACACAAACATACACAAAATTCAAGCTTTCGCAACCAACGGTTGATTCATCAGGAAAGAGGGAAGGAGAGGGAAAGACGAAAGGAAGTGGGTTTTAAGGGAGAGGGTAAGGAGTCATTCCAATCCCGGGAGCGGAAAGACTTACCTTAGGGGGAAAAAAGGACAGGTATACACTTGCACACACGCACATATCCATCCACACATACAGACACAAGCAGACATATGTCTGATGAGGCAACAGTTTGTTGCGAAAGCTTGAATTTTGTGTGTATGTTTGTGTTTGTTTGTGTGTCTATCGACCTGCCAGCGCTTTTGTTCGGTAAGTCACCTCATCTTTGTTTTTTTATATATATAACATTTAAAAATTTGTTACGTCTTTGTGCCATTCATAACTTGGTTGAAACAGGCACATATGTGAACTACTCTTTACATTTATGTTGCATGCAATGCAGCATGAGGTGAATCATAAGGAACTTGTTTTCTTTGCTTTGTGTTAATATCTGTCTACCTTTTACACTTCTTGGAGCTGCTGTGGCATGGAACTTGCTTTCTGTTAATGACTGTCTAAAGGCAACAAAGCAGGAACTGATTTTGTAATATGGGTGTTATGTGTTGTTTAACATCAAACTTCTTGTAGACATGTCATGAAGCAACCAACTACCACTTCACAATATATTATCTCTGTTAGAGATTTTTGTCTTTAATAACTTATAAGAACTATAAAATAACAGTAACACCTCATGTTTCACCAAAAAACTGCCAAGAGGTAATGATTGGTATTCAATTTGACCAACTAAGAAGCATACAATTGCCCCTTTTCCATGTAGGAAATTGAAACTACTTGGTCCATGCACGTTAGTACTGTCCATTGCCGGACTGTATGTGGCATGATGCCTTATCGAAGGCGACCGGAACAGTCGTGGGGTGGCCAAGAAAGTGCGGCGGGACCAAACGGAGAGTGGCCCACGAGCAAACAAATGAATGGAAAGGACGGACATGAAACAAAGACGGACAATCGAGAGAGACCTTACGACGACAACACGCAAGAAGCAACAGGATGACAGAGACAACCAAATGAATCAAAGACATCCACTAGTAATGAAAGCAAAGAACGGTAACACGCTGCCTGTTGAGGCAGGTGCTTAAATACATGATCGGGGCACCGCTATTGGCTGCTGAGACCACGTGTTCCACTGTGGCATCATCGCATTAAACATGGGCCAGGAGGTGTGCGCCGCCACGGCTTATGGCACAATGGTGCAGAGACCTCTAGGGGTCTTCGATGTCCATGCTGTCTGGCACGTATTCCAAATCTGCAGCGCACGGTACCAGAGATTGTGTTGAGCTGCAACCCCGTATGTCAGTCTGTTCATATAGCAATGTGTTGTCAATTTTTATTTAATGTATGGCTTGAAATTCATTTTTCTATCTTTTGCCATCTGATGTTTTATTAATGAAATGTATACTACCGATGATAATTTTACATTTGTTTTATACTGAGATGATGATGATTTTTCGCTCTTCTGTAAAACTAAATTTTTTGACATATGAGGTTGTTGCTTAACACCATCTTTATGTCATTTGCATGACAGATAAAACTTCGCATGACAGATAAAACTTTTTCTCTTTGATCTTTGAAGGAACATGCTCATACTCAATGGGTATAGTCCTTTGTAAGCAAGGAACAATTCTAGATTAACAAGTAGCTATCATAGTATCATAAAGTTACATATGGAAGACCTTTAATAGTATGGCAAATTGTTGTGTTATTTGGGTTCTAAAGGCAGTTTATCAGCTGGTATAGTATGGGTTCAAGAAGCATAGGTCCTTGTGTGACTCTTCAAGCTTTCCCACTGGATATGTTGTAAATAGTCTTCACGGGTTTACTGCCGGATCAAGTTGTGCAAATTCCACAATATTTCCTCAGAGCAACTGTCTGACATCTTCAGGTGATTTAACCTTGCTGGTGGCTAGGTACGACTGACAGTATCCGCACGTCAATGCCCTGTTTCTAGAACAAGCGCGCAAAGAATGCACAGGCGGCGTGGGTCCATCTTTAATAACCTGGTCCTTCTGATGGAATCAATATATAAAGTATTCTTATGTTTCTAATGATTTTTGGAGACTTTTTTGATGTTGTTATGACTTATGACACCACTTGATGGCACAGGATTGTATATCAGTTTCATGGCTAAAATTTTCATGATCATATTTCACAGCTTTTGTAAATCTTCCTTTCAAAATGAAGTGTTAGGTATCACTTAGGAATATATTCCCAGACTGTATCATACAATAAAGAATTATCTGTCAGGGGGACATAATTAGGGTAGTCTGGTTTGGGATCACTATGTTCCGTGTTGATTATTGTGATATTGGGCGGCAATGTCAAGTTTGCTTGGGAGCTATGGTTTCCTGTTGTTCATTTGGTTTCTTTGTTATCTCACAGTTGGACTTCATTTCTCAGAGCACTGCAGTTATCACTGGAAGATAAGAATACAATCCAATATCCAAATTCTCAAAATAAATACAACGCTTCTCAGAAACAATGTGTCGTATAATGTATCCTTATTTACATTGTCCGTGTGTAACAACATTTGCTTATTATTCAGAACTTCACAAATACATTAATATGGACTATGTCCAAAAATGCCTGTTCAAAGTAAAATAGATTTGAATTGAATATTACGTACCACAGTTTATTTCTTGTTTCCATGATGTCATTGTGATTGTCACAACTGTTCTCCTTCCATAGCTTACATCACATCTGCAAGGCAGGACCCACCAACGCAGAATAAACTACCCAACCAGCAGGTATTCCGAATATCGTAAGATTGCCGTTGCTGTTGTGGCTTAGAGATACGCTGTGTCATCCATTCCATTATTCATGCGCATAAAGAAAACAAACACCCCAACAGCAGGCTATAAAAATTTGTTTCTTAACTCAACTTTTTATGGTGATGTTTATCATTTATTGGTTTGGTAGATGCTAGTGCAACCCATCACTTCACCAAAGTGATATGTTACACCACAGATTCTTCCCATTAGGCAGATGGTGTCAATGGTGTCATCACTATTGAAAAGCACAAATAAAAATTTGAACATTTGAAGTTCAAAACTAATTTTAACCTTCTTAACTAAAATTATTGACAGCTTCTCACCCCCCGCCCCAACCCCCCCACCCCTCCACCCACTCCTTCCCCGTCCATCCCACCCCCTCACACACACACACACACACACACACACACACACACACACACACTTTTTTTTGTGATGTACGATGACAACTGTAGTTGCATTTCTTTTGTGATAAATATACCTATTCATGTGGAATGCCCCACAAAGAATACACCCCTAGCAGGCAATCATTCTTTTAGTATGAATATGAATCCTCAGATAGCAAATATGTATTACCAATAATTAAACAGTTTTACAGCATCTTTTCATTTTATATGCATGGACCATCCATTACTAGAACCTGTAGTACAGTAGCCCTTTCAGCATAATCATCCATATTTCATCCAGCCAACTATATTTTTTGCAGAACACGGGCTTCACTAAGCATACTCATTATATCTTTGGAAATCGTTCAATGTGTTCTACACTTTTGGCAAGCCTGTGAATACAGGTTTTGGTAAGGGTTCTGCAGTGGAGACTATTGAATATGGAAAAGAGGTATGATAGCCATGGCACTCCAAGTGGGGAAAAGAGAATGAAAAAGAAAGACTAGGGATGGTAGAACCTAAGAAAGAAATAAGATGGACTACAAAGACTAATGCCCATTCCTCTCCAAGGATCTCACCCTGGAAGGTTCTGTACCAATGGGTCAGAGAATGAAGGTATTTGTCAATTGTATAGAGCTAACTCCATCAACTTCTACTCATCAGGCCCTGAAAAATTGTTCTTACACCCTACTATTAATGCCTAGTGGAGAAGTTAGCAACATGATACAGTAATCACCTTTTTGTTAGTATACTCACAGTCAAATTAAACCAATTCCATGAACTAAGTTAACCAAACTTCCCATAAAATAATCCTCTAATACAAAATGTTAGCAGACTTAATTCCCACTTCCTCTAGGAAGAGTATATGAAACTCTACAAATCCAACAAAGCTATAATGGCCTATTGTGCTGTGTAATGTATTATAGGAAAAACAACATCTATTTTTATGTCATTGGATTCCTTGTCAAGCACTTATGAGACACATTAGAGCATGTAGAGGTAAATAATACTTTCAGTATTTTTGAGGCTGCCACCAAACCAGATGAGTCACATTTTGTTGTTGGACAGTCTAGAATTAATTAGTTGTTGTTCCAGTCCTGAAGGACATTATACAAAACTCAGATGCTTGCATCTTTATGATTCTGGCTTTAAGTTAGCCTATTGGACAGACAACAAACTTGGGTAAGTTCATCTCCTTTGCTACTTTGGAGGAACCTCTAAACTAACAGTACCTACTTCTGCAGTAAATGTCAAGGTACACCTCTTTCCACAGAAAGACTATGTCTACATGGTCATTTAACTCTTCACAGCAATAGTGTCCCTACTTACATATCCTCCTTTCTCACCACCAGGTATATGTCATCCTCTTCCTCTAGGTTCACACAAAAAGACTAGGATACAATATTCTGTTAATACCCCTAAACTGTACCCTCTTTCTCACTCCTATTGTATCCCAAATTCATACCTGGTTTTTAATCTGCATTCTGTGTACTCCTCTGTATATAAACAATCATTATTTGCCTATATGCTCCTTCAACTCTGAATGTCTTCCTATTATGTGTTTTTAACCTGTCATATTTACACTTTATGGATAAAGGTATAGCTTCCTTGATTTCCCTGTCAAAACCCATGATACAAACAGCCAGTACCACTTAGAAGAAATAACTCATCCATTACAGGTTTCGTAGCCCATCTTCTGGCCAATATTTGCTAGTTTTTATTGTTTGTCAAATATGAATGAAACCCTATGTTATGCATTACACACCATTTTCCCATTGAGCATGAGTTAGTTGTTTTATCATATTGCTCAGAAAGTATAATACACATGCTGTGCTGTGGGGTGATGGACATGAACACACTTCATACGCCGTGATCGCATTGCAGATGTGTAAATGTGTCTGCAGTGCAGTCACGTCATATGAAATGTGTTCATTGTCAGTTGCAATTTAAAGAAGGTGGGAAGAAGGGTGAGAGAGCTATACAGAAATCTAATTCTGAAGAAATATAGCAGACTATAGCAGACAGCTCAATACGAAGCGGACATCAATTTGCTAAATTCACACAGGATGTGAATTTATCTGAGATGTGGTTTCTCAGTCACACATATTTTGATCATTTCTATGTTATACAGACATTTTTCTTTACCTCTTGAAGCATGTATTAAGAAAACAGCCTTCGGATATGGAATCCCTACAATTTTGTATGGACCTTCATAACTATAGAAAAACTTGCTCATTTCTTCCTTAATTGTGAACAAGGATGAATAGCTTTTACTACACAATGTCATTCTGCTTAAAATTCAGGACAGTTGCTTTATAATTATGTTCTCACACTCAACACTGAGCTGCTTGTTTCAGATACCTCTCTACCTTTTCTTGTAAATCGCTGTAAATTACCTCCTTCATATTTTTAATACTAGTAAACAACTGTACAACAATAAAAACAATACATACTACCTAAAAATTATCACCCAGTAAAAGACTTAAAAGTATCAGAACTTAAATATAGACCTCATTTATATTGTCATGTCTTCTTAGGTTGATAGTTTCAGGGACAGGAGATCCCAGTTCTGCTACTGACTTCCTGAAAGTCAAGACCCAATATTTCCTTATGCAGTTTTCATTATCTAATCTTTTGACTTCCCCTGTTCACATCCTTGTTTACTGTAAGGTATAGCACAAACAAAATGATTCTTTGTGTCTACCTCTACCCACACCTAGGGTATAGACAAACCTTAAGTCTCTCCCTACAACATGTCTGTTCAGTAATCCATTACTTTTTAATGTATACAATACATCTATGTCGCTTAGCATACTTTGCCCCTCATTGTTTTATCTATCTAGAACCAGTTTTCTGACGGCTAATAACTATAGACTTACTAGTTTGTGTACACTGTATTCATAACTTAACTGTTCAGTTGAATACTCATTCAGGTACAAATATCTGTGATAACAATGCTTAAAACCAATTTATGTCTGAATATAATTACTGTGAACCGTGATTTCCAAACATTCACCCACAGTGTGTGCGAAAGTTATGTATTCATTTGAGCATTGATTAGAGTCCAAATATTTCTCACAATCAGGCTTACAGCCATTGTACATTGTAATAACAAATTTCTTTGTAAGCCAGTAACTTTACCCGTACCTTTATATGTGTAGAACTTTTAACTCATTTACCTCCATAGTTGTTTTATTTATACTTAGATTGAGTAATTTGTCCTCTGTTCTCTTCTTTTCTACATTAGAATGAGGTGTACTGATAGAGGATTCAATCTTTCCTGGTACTTTATGATAAATTAAGTTAACTACACTCCTGGAAATTGAAATAAGAACACCGTGAATTCATTGTCCCAGGAAGGGGAATCTTTATTGACACATTCCTGGGGTCAGATACATCACATGATCACACTGACAGAACCACAGGCACATAGACACAGGCAACAGAGCATGCACAATGTCGGCACTAGTACAGTGTATATCCACCTTTCGCAGCAATGCAGGCTGCTATTCTCCCATGGAGACGATCGTAGAGATGCTGAATGTAGTCCTGTGGAACGGCTTGCCATGCCATTTCCACCTGGCGCCTCAGTTGGACCAGCGTTCGTGCTGGACGTGCAGACCGCGTGAGACGACGCTTCATCCAGTCCCAAACATGCTCAATGGGGGACAGATCCGGAGATCTTGCTGGCCAGGGTAGTTGACTTACACCTTCTAGAGCACGTTGGGTGGCACGGGATACATGCGGACGTGCATTGTCCTGTTGGAACAGCAAGTTTCCTTGCCGGTCTAGGAATGGTAGAACGATGGGTTCGATGACGATTTGGATGTACCGTGCACTATTCAGTGTCCCCTCGACGATCACCAGTGGTGTACGGCCAGTGTAGGAGATCGCTCCCCACACCATGATGCTGGGTGTTGGCCCTGTGTGCCTCGGTCGTATGCAGTCCTGATTGTGGCGCTCACCTGCACGGCGCCAAACACGCATACGACCATCATTGGCACCAAGGCAGAAGCGACTCTCATCGCTGAAGACGACATGTCTCCATTCGTCCCTCCATTCACGCCTGTCGCGACACCACTGGAGGCGGGCTACACGATGTTGGGGCGTGAGCGGAAGACGGCCTAACGGTGTGCGGGACCGTAGCCCAGCTTCATGGAGACGGTTGCGAATGGTCCTCGCCGATACCCCAGGAGCAACAGTGTCCCTAATTTGCTGGGAAGTGGCGGTGCGGTCCCCTACGGCACTGCGTAGGATCCTACGGTCTTGGCGTGCATCCGTGCGTCGCTGCGGTCCGGTCCCAGGTCGATGGGCACGTGCACCTTCCGCCGACCACTGGCGACAACATCGATGTACTGTGGAGACCTCACGCCTCACGTGTTGAGCAATTCGGCGGTACGTCCACCCGGCCTCCCGCATGCCCACTATACGCCCTCGCTCAAAGTCCGTTAACTGCACATACGGTTCACGTCCACGCTGTCGCGGCATGCTACCAGTGTTAAAGACTGCGATGGAGCTCCGTATGCCACGGCAAACTGGCTGACACTGACGGCGGCGGTGAACAAATGCTGCGCAGCTAGTGCCATTCGACGGCCAACACCGTGGTTCCTGGTGTGTCCGCTGTGCCGTGCGTGTGATTATTGCTTGTACAGCCCTCTCGCAGTGTCCGGAGCAAGTATGGTGGGTCTGACACACCGGTGTCAATGTGTTCTTTTTTCCATTTCCAGGAGTGTATATGCTCCTCCAAGCTAACAAATCTTTGCTTTGCTCCAGCACTCTTAACTTCATTTGTCTCTTTATCAGTTCTGAATTGTGCCCTAAAAGTAATAAACCATTGTCACATTACTGCCTGTACGCCTCTTGTCACTGCTGTCAAGATGCTGACAGGAAGCTGGATCAATGTAACAGTTGGATTGCATTGTCATGAATGAGTGTGTAGCTGCCGTTGCTGTTGCTGTAGGTTGATGAGTCACAGCTGTGATCTGTGATGCCTGCTGCAAACTTGTCATGGGGCAAATGGTACCTCTGAAGCCCTCTGAAATTGTAGTCAAAGCTCTTCTGACTCGTGGACTAGTTAGTTTCTTTTTCGTTGTAATTACAGTCAAACAATTTAACAATTGTTCATCAAGTACTCTAATCTCTTCAGTATTGTTAAGTTGCAGCACTGTCAGTTGCTTTTGTGCAGGAGCGTAATCTTGGCTGTTGACTTCCATTGCTAAGGCTACAGCTGTCAACTCGGGTAGATACTCATACAATAAATTTACCAACCTTCTTCAACAATTTAATTTGCTGGGGAGTTGCGATTTCCTGTTATTCATCAGCGATTTCCTGTTATTCATCATATTTCTTCACACTTGTCAATACCTCTAAATTAGACTTCATTTCTCAAAGTATTGTAGTTATTGCTGGAAATTAAGAATTCAGTCTAGTATCCAAAATCTCAAAATAAATACGATGCTTCTCAGAAACAACAAGTCACATACTGATGAGCCAAAACATTATGACCACCTACTTAAAGCTTTACATACAGCATAGTGAACACATTATTGTCCCCAAGATAGACACGAAGCCCACGCCTACTACAGTAGTACAAGTTTATATGCCAAATAGCTCTGCAGATGATGAAGAAATTGATGAAATGTATGATGAGATAAAAGAAATAATTCAGGTAGTGAAGGGAGAAGAAAATTTAATAGTCATGGGTGACTGGGATTCGAGAGTAGGAAAATGGAGAGAAGGAAACATAGTAGGTGAATATGGATTGGGGCTAAGAAACGAAAGAGGAAGCCGCCTGGTAGAATTTTGTGCAGAGCATAGCTAACACTTGGTTTAAGAATCATGAAAGGAGGTTGTATACATGGAAGAACCCTGGAGATACAAAAAGGTATGAGATAGATTATATAATGGTAAGACAGAGATTTAGGAACCAGGTTTTAAATTGTAAGACATTTCCAGGTGCAGGTGTGGTCTCTGACCACAATCTATTGGTTATGAACTATAGATTAAAACTGAAGAAACTGCAAAAAGGTGGGAATTTAAGGAGATGGGACCTGGATAAACTGAAAGAACCAGAGGTTGTACAGAGTTTCAGGGAGAGTATAAGGGAACAATTGACAGGAATGGGGGCAAGAAATACAGTAGAAGAAGAAGGAGTAGCTTTGAGGGATGAAATAGTTAAGGCAGCAGAGGATCAAATAGGTAAAAAGACGAGGGCTAGTAGAACCCTTGGGTAACAGAAGAAATATTGAATTTAATTGATGAAAAGAGAAAATATGAAAATGCAGTAAATGAAGCAGGCAAAAAGGAATACAAACGTCTCAAAAATGATATCGACAGGAAGTGCAAAATGGCTAAGCAGGAAAGGCTAGAGGACAAATGTAAGGATGTAGAGGCTTATCTCACTGGGGGTAAGATAGATAACTACCTACAGGAAAATTAGAGAGACCTTTGGAGAAAAGAGAACCACTTGTATGAATATCAAGAGCTCAGATGGAAACCCAGTTCTAAGCAAAGAAGGGAAAGCAGAAAGGTGGATGGAGTATATAGAGGGTCTATACAAGGGCGATGTACTCGAGGACAATATTATGGAAATGGAAGAGGCTGTAGATGAAGATGAAATGGAGATATGATACTGCGTGAAGAGTTTGACAGAGCACTGAAAGACCTGAGTCGAAACAAGGCCCCCGGAGTAGACAACATTCCATTAGAACTACTGACAGCCTTGGGAGAGCCAGTCCTGACAAAACTCTACCATCTGGTGAGCAAGATGTATGAGACAGGCGAAATACCCTCACACTTCTATAAGAATATAATAATTCCAATCCCAAAGAAGGCAGGTGTTGACAGATGTGAAAATTACCGAACTATCAGTTTAAAAAGTCACAGCTGCAAAATACTAACGCAAATTCTTTACAGACGAATGGAAAAACTGGTAGAAGCCGACCTCGGGGAAGATCAGTTTGGATTCCGTAGAAATGTTGGAACACGTGAGGCAATGCTGACCCTACGACTTATCTGAGAAGATAGATTAAGGAAAGGCAAACCTACGTTTCTAGCATTTGTAGACTTAGAGAAAGCTTTTGACAATGTTGATTGGAATGCTCTCTTTCAAATTCTGAAGGTAGCAGGGGTAAAATACAGGGAGCGAAAGGCTATTTACAATTTGTACAGAAAGCAGATGGCAGTTATAAGAGTTGAGGGGTATGAAAGGGAAGCAGCGGTTGGGAAGGGAGTGAGACAGGGTTGTAGCCTATCGCCGATGTTATTCAATCTGTATATTGCGCAAGCAGTAAAGGAAACAAAATAAAAATTTGGAATAGGAATTAAAAATCCATGGAGAAGAAATAAAAACTTTGAGGTTCGCCGATGATATTGTAATTCTGTCAGAGACAGCAAGGGACTTGGAAGAGCAGTTGAACGGAATGGACAGTGTCTTGAAAGGAGGGTATAAGTTGAACATCAACAAAAGCAAAATGAGGATAATGGAATGTAGTTGAATTAAGTCGGGTGATGCTGAGTGAATTAGATTAGGAAATGAGACACTTAAGGTAGTAAAGGAGTTTTACTATTTGGGGAGCAAAATAACTGATGATGGTCGAAGTAGAGAGGATATAAAATGTAGACTGGCAATGGCAAGGAAAGCATTTCTGAAGAAGAAAAATTTGTTAACGTGGAGTATAGATTTAAATGTCAGGAAGTCGTTTCTGAAAGTATTTGTATGGAGTGTAGCCATGTATGGAAGTGAAACGTGGACGATAAATAGTTTAGACAAGAAGAGAATAGAAGCTTTCAGAATGTGGTGTTACAGAAGAATGCTGAAGATTAGGTGGGTACATCACATAACTAATGAGGTGGTATTGAATAGAGTTGGGGAGAAGAGGAGCTTGTGGCACAACTTGACTAGAAGAAGGGATCGGTTGGTAGGACATGTTCTGGGACATTGAGGGATCACCAATTTAGTATTGGAGGGCAGCGTGGAGGGTAAAAATCATAGAGCGAGATCAGGTATAGAAGGATGTAGGCTGCAGTAGGTACTGGGAGATGAAGAAGCTTGCACAGGATAGAGCAGCATGGAGAGCTGCATCAAACCAGTCTCAGGACTGGAGACCATAACAACAACTACTTAAAGCATGTTGGTCCACCTCTGGAATGCAATTCGTCAGTGATTCTACATGCCGTTGATTCGACAAGTACTTGATAGGTTTCCAGAGGTTTGTGGTACCAGATACCTTCGCACAGGTGGCACATTTCCCATAATTTATGGGTAGCTGGTTAGTTGGTGCGGAGCTGACACTCGATAGCATTTCACTTGGGCTTTGTTAGATTCAGGTAAGCCGAATTTGATGCCAAGACATCAATGTGAGTTCACTATCAAACCACTGCAGCACGATTTTAGCCTTGTGATTGGGGCACTTGTCATGTTGGTAAATGCCACTGCTGTTGGATAAGACATGAAGTGTAAGTGGTTACAGATGGTCCGTAATAATGTTCACAAAGTCCACAGCTATTACCTCAGGTCCTATGGAAGCCCAGGCGAATGTCTCCCATAACATAGTACTGTTCCACTGGCCTGCGTCCGTGGCCAGCTGCATGTTTCGAGGAGCCTTTCACTTGGATGATGACGTATCTGGCCACGACAATCAACCTGGTTTAACAATAAATGGGTTTCATATGATCAGGTGACAGTTCCAGTGATCCGCATTCCAATCTTCATGATACCATGCGCTCTGTAATCATAATTGACAGTGTTCTTGGGTATACGTGGGAACACATAAGGGACGTCAGCTGCAGAACACCGGGTTTAACACTGTGCACTGAACGATGTGCTCCAAAATGCTTGTACCTGCACCAGCACAATACTCTGTCACAAGATTTACCACAAATTGCTGCCTATCCTGCTTTAGTGAGAGGGTAAGCCTCTGATCCCTATGTTCTGTGATGAGGTGTGGATGTCCAACTTCTTGGCTCCTACTCATGGTTTCAGCATTCTTCAACCACTTTTCATAGGTGCTCATGACATTAGCATGTAAACTGCTGATGAGTTTCGCCATTTGTGAGATACTCGCTCCCAGGCACTGGGCCACAATGATCTGGCTTTTGTCAAAGTCACTTAAGTTGGGAATTTCTGCATTGTGCCACTTGTCATCACTAGAAGGATTCCAAATTGACCTGTGCTCCACTCATATAGTTCTCATACCATGTCTTGTACCCTCAGTGCAACCATGGAGCATCCAGCCTCGTGATGGGGTCATAATGTTTTGGCTCATCAGTGTTTGTTATACCCTCATTTACAAAGGCCACGTATAACAAAGTTTGCTCATTATTCAGAACATCACAAATACCTAAATATGGACTATGCCCAAAACTACCTGTTTAAGCTATCGGATTCCTGTAGAATATTACAAATAAGTTTGTTTCTTATTCCTGTGAAGTCATTGTGAATCTCACAGTCATTTTTCTTCCATGGATTGCATCATACCTGCAGGGCAGGATCCAACGACATGCAATGAAGTGTCATTATGCTTTCTAATAGAAGAAATAAGGACTGAACAGTAACAAATTTTTGTCGTAATGAACTTCATCCTTTTGAAATGGTACAACCTCACTTGATGAATGCTTTGCCTAAATGCTATGTTACTTTTGTTCTTGGGCTGCCTTCTTTCTTTACTTCCATAGAGGTGACTTTGTTCGTGGATATTTCATATTACTCGGGATCTGGTATCAGAGTTTAAACTTGTGCAGTGCTTACATGTTGTTTTTAGAGTCATATTTACGTTACATACACGTTCTATAATCTGAAATTACTGTATTCAAAACTATTAAGTGCAAAGAACATATAATGCATGAAGAGAGTCATGCTAAACATTTTCTGATGAAGTATCAAGATGTAATAATATTTATACCCAAGGCGCATCCCCTCCACATGTCTGGGGGTGGTGGGGTACTGTCTGGTCACAAAATGGGCAAGGGGTTGCAGCAGAAGCTGTGTTTGAATCTCTGTCAGGCATTCTACACACATCTTGCATGCTGGATGTTGTTGGTTGTATTGCCACCAGCACAGGATTCCTTGTCAAGTTAATTTGGTATTCTCCATCCTTACTGACCAGATTCATGAATCCCTATTTCAGTGGAAATCTTGATAATGCTGTCCCTACAGCCAGTTGCTTGGTATCTCACTTTATGCTGTGGTCTGTAATCACTGATTGCTCTTCGCGACCCATCTGTACATGCCTGATGAGCTCCTTACTGCATTGAGGGACACACTGTCATGCTTGTGTTTGCCTGATGCGTGGATAGCCAGATTCACATGAGATGCTGTATATGCTGGATACGTTTAGTTTTAGTGAGTCCTTCACAGAGCCAAAGCACTCTTTTATCATAAGCGGTGGCTGGAAGATGGTTTTTATGTTGGATTTTTCAGTCAGCAATCAGCCTCACAATTTTGACTGATAGAGAGTCTCTTGTCTTTCTCCCCCGCCCCCCCCCCCCCCCCCCAGCTTTTTCTGATTTGTTGCATCTTTCCTCTTCTCAACTGCCCCATTAATCTGTGCTACTTTTCACCTATTTTTGGAGAACACTTCCTTCAGCAGGTGTTGTAGGCTGACAGGTGTTTTGTGTTTTTGTCGAATGTGACTTGTGCTCTATTTTCTAGTGTTGGTAGCACTGCGTACCATTGTGCTGTATGATGACAACTCATTGCATACAGGTTCAGCAGGTATAGATCTATGTGGGTCTTCCTCCTATGTATTTCTTGGTCTAGTGTACCATCTGCCTTCGTTATTAGTTTGTGTAATAAATGAAGACAAACATTCTCCTCTATTGCCACAGTGAATGTAATGTGATAAGATCTTATGGGACCAAACTGCTGAGGTCATTGGTCCCTAAGCTTACACACTACTTAATCTAACTTAAACTAACTTACGCTAAGGACAACACACACACCCATGCCTGAGGGAAGCCTTGAACCTCTGACGGAGGGAGCTGCGCAGACTGTGACAAGGCATCTCAGACTGTGTGGCTACCCTGCGCAGCGAATGTAATGTTTTGGTGGGTACTGTTAAAGAGATCCAGAAACCCATCCAGTTCCTGTCTGGTATGCTCCCACACCATGAAAGTATTGTTGTCATAGTGGAAGAAGTGTTTGCTATTTCAAGAGCCAACATCAAATCCTGCCTGTCCCAGTTCATACCACTATCCAACTGTGACCCTCCAACACTCACACGTAACCTTCCCCTGGTCACCTTCCAGGAATTCCTAACTTCCAATCTTGCCTCACCATCCTTCCTCAGGTTCCTTTCAGCAGAAAGAAGTACTGCCTTACACAAACTAAAAACAGATCCTGACCTGATCATCCTCCTGGCAGACAAAGGTTCCACTACTGTTGTGATGAACCAGAGTGGCTACCTGGCAGAGGGTCCCTGCCAATTGTCCAACACCTCCACCTACAAGCTCTACCAAAGTGACTCCATCCCAGAAGTCCAACATAACCTCCAATCCTTGATGGAATCTGTAGGCCCTTCCCAGAACCTCTTCCCTGAATCCATCTTCCTTCTCATCCAAAAAACAGCCCACACACCCACCTTCTACATGCTCCCCAAAATCCTCAAACCTAACAATCCTGGGCACCCCATTGTGGTTGGTTACAGTGGCCCCACCAACAGAATTTTGGCCCTTGTTGACCAATATCTGCAATCAACTGTCCAAAACCTAGCCTTTCATATTAAAGATACCAACCACTCCTGCAATGGCTCTCCACAGTCCACACACCCTTACCTCCCAGGTCTTTACTCGTCACTGTAGATGCAAGCTCCTTATACACCAACATCCCTCATGCCCATGGCCTTGCAGCAATTGAACACTACCTATTCAGTGCTCTACATATTCAAAACCCACCAGTTCATTCCTCGTACACCTAACCAACTACATCCCAGTCCGTAACTACTTCACCTCGACGGGAAGGTATACAAACAAATTTCTGGCACAGCCATGGGCACACCTGGCAACCACTTAATGGGGCATCTAGAGGAAACATTCCTAGCTACCCCAAACCCCAGTCTGGTTCAGGTTTATTGATGATATGTTTACAATCTGGACCCAAAGCCACGACACCTTGTCCTCATTATTCCACAATCTCAACACCTTCTCTCCCATCTACTTCACTTGGTCCTCCTCCACCCATCACACCATCTTCTTAGACATCAATCTCCTCCTCTCAGATGTCTCCATCCATACCTCAGCCCTCATCAAACCCCGGTGTCATTGCAGTCCATAGGGTGATGAAAAAGGTAGATGCATCCCTGCCCATACACACTCTTTTTCTCACTTTTGATAGAGCGGTGCATTCGTCAGAGGTCAAAGCAGGCAATGAAGTTGTCACAGTCTGACTGCTCATTCTGAACCTGATGCACTGCTACTGGGATGTCCTGTTGACACCCGGCCAATTGTGTAACCTGTGATAGGGATGCTCACGAGGGCGATTGTCTGCCTCTTTTTCCCTGCTGCATCATTTGCAATGCGACCATGCAGACATGCAACCTCAAATTCAGCAACACACTTGTAAAGTCACCCAGTTTCACATTAGCATCCCTGTCTTCCACTCCAGCTGTGCAACAGGCCACGAACTTCTGCCTCAAGGGGCGAGGTCACCTGCTACACAACCGGCAGGCTGAAAGGACAGAAGGAATACTCCCACGAAGCCTTCTTTCATCCCTCCAGCCAACAAACATCAGAGTCTTCCTCCACCAACCAGAAGGGCTCTAAGAAATCAGACAAAGGCAAATGGTCTTCTCCTTCACTGATGTGAAGATCGTCTTCAGTGGTGTCACCACATGATACTCTCACCTGGCCAGCCTACGTGTTGCCGCTGTGCACCGCGAACTGTTTTTCTGCCCTGGACTTGCAGACCGACAGAAGGAGAATGCTGATGTCTCTATAGATCTCATGGAGCAGGATCCTCCAGCCTGTGAGCCCTGTAGCAGTGTCTTCAAAGGCTGGCACTCAGCAGCTGCCAAGGTGACACCCCTCTCATTTTTTCGCTCCTCCCCTTTCTTTGTCATGACTCTCCTCCAATGGAATGTTCGTGGCCTTAGATCCAACAAAGAGGACTTGGGACTGCTCTTTAAATCACAGTTCTCTGCCTTGTGGAAACAAAATTGCATCCTCACAATGGCTTTGATCTCTCGCATTTCTTTCTGGTCCAACTTCACCTTCCCTCCAAGGACGACAGTATTCTGTCTCATGGGGGAGTCATGCTGCTTATCCGGGATGACATGCAGAATCATACTATCTCCCTGCCTGTCCAGCTTCAAACTGATGCAGTCTGCATTTCCGTTCCTCACTTCACATTTTACTTTCATACTATTTACAGCCCCCCATCATTCAGTGTCACCAGGGCAGACTTCCTCCAGCTTATTGGGCAACTCCTTTCTGCTGTTCGGTGACTTCAGTGTACATCATCTCCTTTTGCACTCTCCCAGAACCTGTCATAGTGGTGCCCTCCTGTTGGTCCTTCTCAATCAACTTAACCTCATCTGACTTAACACAGGAGAACCCACGTTCCTTTCAGACTGGAGGCACATATATTCCCATTTGGACCGCTCCTTCTGCACTGCCCAGCTTGTCCATTGTCTTGAGTTGTCCATTATCTCTGACACATACTTGAGTGACCATTTCCTGTGTGCTATCCATTGCTGACCTACATGCACACCCAAATGGCAGCTTTCTAAAGCGAATTGGAGGCTTTACTCCTCCCTGGTGACCTTCAACAAACATCATTTCCCCAGTTGCGATGACCATGTAGAATATCTTACAAACATTATTCTTACCACCAAAGAACTTTCCATTCCTCGCACTTCCTCTTTACCATGCCGTGTCCTGGTCCCTTGGTGAACTGAGGCATTCTACATTCTAATGACTTAAAGTGTGAGTGTGAATCTGGATTATATTGGTTTATTCCCCCAAACCAACTTCCACTTCTTCACGAGGTTACTTACTTGGAACCGAGTGAGGTAGCGCCGTGGTTAGACACTGGACTCGCATTCGGGAGGACGACAGTTCAATCCCGCGTCCGGCCATTCTGATTTAGGTTTTCCGTGATTTCCCTAAATCGCTCCAGGCAAATGCCGGGATGGTTCCTTTGAAAGGGCAAGGCCGACTTCCTTCTTCATCCTTCCCTAATCCGATGAGACCGATGACCTCGCTGTCTGGTCTCCTTACCCAAACATCCCAACCCAACCCCAACTTACTTGGGACTTGCAGTCACTCTTCTTTACTGGCTAGCCGGCTGGAGGAAACTCTCTTGACTTATTCTCTATTGAATAACGCTAGGTACAGGAATTTTTAGACTCATTCTACTTATGAAATAAGTAGACATACAAACTTTACTTTTTATCAGTTAACGATGTATTTACCCTCCATACGCAATAAAGCTCTCACTTTCCACATAAATTTGTAACTTCCTGTAAGTCTCTCATACAGCCGAATGTCAGAAACAAATTGAGTTACAGTTAAAAGAAAGTTGGCTTAGATACCATAACTTTTCTTAACATGAATCAGAAAATAAGTCTTGCCTATAGCAAGCTTACGTCAAGAGTTCTTTTTCAACTGTCCTTGTTTTAATAACAATAATCAATGAGACAATAAGCACAGAGCTGCATGTAAACTCCATGGTTCTTCCTTACAAACTCACTAAAACATCTATGGATTGCCCGACAGGTAGTTGTTGGTGCCGTTCATCCACCGTGTCTACTTTCTTCCCGCGACTGATTTTAAACCTGCACACACAAACATGTGATGCACAATAGGTAGGATTCTACCATCCCACACTCATATCTGGAGTATCATGTCTTCGAGATGGTAGAAGGCTGAGTGGTTCTAGAATTTACACAGAAATTCTCGAATCACTACAGCATGCTGCAATGCAATTCGTGCACAGAGATGTGCTCTCCATGATTTTATCTGTCACCCTACAATGGCAAGCTGCATTTGTTATAAACAGTTACGTGCTCATTGTCATTGTGTTCTTCAGCATAGCAAAGAAGCTAGCTGGTTTTCATTTACTAGTTCTTTCAACAGTTCCACTCCCTCTTCCATCGTGTGGGCCAACCTCCGACGGCTCTCTGGGACCAAGGTCCATCCCCCAGTTTCTGGCCTGACCATAGCAGATGATATCTTATTGAACCCTATTGGTATCTTCAACATCTTGGGCCATTAGTTTGTGGAGATTTCAAGCTCCACCATCTATCACCCTGCCTTCCTCCATCGGAAACAAGTGGAGGTGGCTCAGGCGATATCCTGCTCTTCTCAGAGTCGTGGGTGCTACAGTGCTGCGTTTAGTATGGGAGAGCTAGATCATGCTCTCACTTCATCCCGATCCTCCAACCCAGAGCTGGATGATGTTCACAGTCGGATGTTGCAGAACCTTTCCCTAGTGCTCAAGCACTTTCTCCTTTGTACATACAATCGCATCTGGGAAGAGGGCACCTTTCTTAAATGCTGGTGTGCAGCCACTGTCATACACGTACCTAAGCCCAGTATGGTGGTTAGAGTCTCGCAATTTACTAACCACTGCACAGTGTGGATTTTAAGTGCACCGTTCTGCAGTTGACCATTGTGTCACTTTGTCATCCCATGTCATGAGTGGTTTTCTTTGGAAACACTTGACTGTGGCATGTTTTTCGATATGTAGAAAACCTATGACACCTGGTGGAGGACTGGTATGCTGCATACTCTGTACATGTGGGTCTTCCGTGGGTGCATGCCCCATTTCCTTCAGGATTAAAAAAAAAAAAGTATTCAAGGTACGTGTGGATTCTGACTTGTTGGACACCTTTATCCAGGAAAGTGATGTGAATCAGGGTTCCATCGTGAGCATCATCCTCTTTGCTATCACCATTGACTCTTACAATAGCCTGTCCCCCACTGGGCATCTCTGGCTCCCTTTTCATTAATGATTTTGCCATCTGTTGCAGTTCTCCACAGACTTGTCTCCCTGAGTGGCTTCTTCAGCATTGTCTTCTACTCATGGAGCATGGACAATGGCTTTCGTTTTTCCATCAACAAAACCACTTGTGTGAATTTCTGACAGTGCAATTGGTTTCTTCCACTGTCTTTACATCTTGGGCATGTTGCTCTTCTGTTCATTGAAGCTACGGAATTCCTGGGACTCATGATTGATAGGAAACTGTCTTGGTCCTTCCACGTGTGTTACTTGGCTGTCCACTGTATGCGGTCCCTCAGTGTCATGTGTGTCCTCAGCAGTACTTCCTGGGGAGCGGATCAGTCCACCTTTCTCTCTCTGTAGGCTATAGGTGTTTCATTTATGCATCTGCACATCTGTTCCTTTTATGCCGTCTCATTACTATCCACCAACGTGGCATCCCTTTGATCACTGGCACCTTTTACTCTAACCTTGTTGAGAATCTGTATGCAGAAGCTGCTGCACTGCTACTGCCATACTACCTTGATTTCCTCCTCAGCATATACACATTCCATTTGCCTGCCATGCCTGGCTACTCATCTTATGGCTCCTTCTTTGATTGCCAGTATGGAGCGTGTGCCTCTTCCTGTTACCTCCCGGAATTCACTTTTGGCTGTTGCTCCAACCGCTTAACTTCACACTACCTGCCTCTTCCTTGATGGGTGTGAATCCTTCACCACTTTGGCCTTGTGCAGCAGCCTGTGTTCACCATGGCCGTCATTCACTTCCTAAGGACACTACTCCAGCCTCGCTCTGTCACTATAATTTTCTTGATCTTCGCACAGAACCTCACGATAGTACCTTTGTGTACACTGATGGCTCTCGGACTGACTGTGGTGTCGAGTGTGATGTTTTTCAGTACTGGCTTCAGTAATACTGCTTACTATGTACAGCAGAGCTCTTTGTCCTGTGTCAGGCCATGCACACAGGCTTTTCAATTGCATCATGTGCTCTCACTCTCTCAGTGCCCTTCAAAACCTCTGTGTGCTGTACACTGTCCATCCCTTCATGCATCAGGTCCAGGCAAGCTGTCACTTGCTTACTCTTGATGGAGCAACAGTGATGTTTATGTGGGTTCCTGGTCACATTGGTCTGACAGGAAACAAGGCCACTGACTCTGCTGCTGATGCTGCAGTCCTTGTCTCTCAGCCTGCTAGTTCTTACATCCCCCCTGATGATCTCTGTGTTGCCATTGTCAGCAGGTGGTGTCACTTTGGCACCACAACTGGTCCTGCCTCCATGGGAACAAGCTCCAGGTTATTAGGCCTCTCCCAGTGGCTTCGAAGACCTCTCAGTCCTCCCACTATGAGGATATCATTTTAGTTAGGTTGGGTATTGGACACTGTCTTTTTAGCCATCAGCATTTGTTAAGTGGTTCTCCCCTAATACTTCATACTCATTGCACTCAACCTTTGACTGTCTGCCATTTCCTGATGGAATGCCCTTTTTTTAACCGCCTACATTCCTGTTTGTGTTAGCCGTCTGAGTTATTGGCCGTTTTAGCAAACGACATGTGGGCTGTCGTCCGCATTTTCCTTTTTGTCCATCATGTCAGTATGCAAAGGAAATTTAATCTTTAGTTTAGGACCTCCATTTCTGTATGGCTTTTTTTATGGGCCTTTCTCCATGCCCCTGTTTTTAGCTGCATTTCCTTCCATCGATTGAGTTTAACTTGTAGTCATTTTTAACTCCTTTTTTGTCTTTGTGTTCTGCAATTCTGGCGTGGGCACGTATGACTCTAGTTGTTTTTGTGCCTAAAACAAAACAAACAAGAAGGAAAACCAAAAGTACCTGCACTTCGACAGCTGCCACCAGTTTCACAACAAAGAATCCCTCCCATACAGCCTTACCGCCTGTGGCAGATGCATCTGCAGTGATGAGAACTGCCTCACCCAGTATGCTGAAGGACTAACGAAGGTCTTCATAGACAGGCCATAGCCTCCATACCTAATATACACACAGATATTTCGTGCTGCATCCCCACACGGACTTGATCCACACATACATCCCAAGAACCAACAACAAAGAAGTGCCCCCTCTTCATGCAGTACCACCCAGGATTGGAACAACTGAAACATACATCGTCAGGGCTTTGATTATCCATCATCATGCCCTGAAACAAGAGAATCCTACCCAAGATATTTCCATCCCCTCAAAAAGTGGTTTTTTTGCCACCCACCTAACCTCCACAGCATCCTAGTCCATCCTTACGCCACTCCCACCCCAATCTCCTACCACTGGGATCATATCCTTGTGGAAGACCCAGATGCAAGACCTGTCCTATCCACCCAGCACCACTTCTCCAGTCCTGTCAAGGTTTATCCTAACCCATCCGAGGCTGGCCCACCTGTGAAAGCAGGCATGTTATATACCAGCTGTGCTGCAACCACTGCACAGTGTTATACATTGATGTGACAACCAACCAACTGTCAATGAGAATGAATGGCCACCACCAAACTGTTGCCAAAAACAATGTGACTACCCAGTGGCACGAAATGCAGCAGAGCTCAGCAAGTGAGATTTCAATGACTGCTTCAAAACCTCTGCCATATGGACCCTCCCCACCACTTGAAGATTTTCTGAGCTTGACAGATGGAAGCTATCCTTACAGCTCTTCCTTTGCTCCTGTAACCTCCCTGGCCTAAATGTAAGGTAACTCACTGTCCCCTCATGCCGTGTCCATAGCAGTACACACCCAGCTGGTGTGTACTGCCATCACACACTCTAGTCTATGAAACCGTGTGCCCAGCTGTTTGCCATCAGCTCATTCTACCTGCACCCCCTAGCTAGTCCATAGACGGCTTCCCATTCTCCCATGAGCCTCTCCGCGCTTCCCCCAACCCCCTCCCTCCCTCCCGCCTCTCTCCATCCCTCATCCCACTCCACCCTCCAGCCCCACCTCACCCCCTTACCCCAGTACTCTCACTGGGGGACAGAAAAGAGCTGGCAGTCAAGTGAGCACAAAGTAAGGAGACAGGAATGTGTGTGAGTGAGTGTTTTTTTTTTCCCCCCCTTCTCCCACAAGCTTGAGGAACGAATCTCTTTCCGAAGCTAGCAAAGCTCTGTACTTTTTGTTTGTGTACCTGTCGACGACACAGCGCATGTGCATTTCAGTGAGTCATCTTCTTTATTCCTAAATAATGTAACTTCTTACATATATACACCATCAGCAGGTTGTTGTTGTGGTCTTCAGTCCAGAGACTAGTTTGATGCAGCTCTTCGTGCTACCCTATACTGTGCAAGCTTTTTCATCTCCTAGTACGTATTGCAACTTACATCCTTCTGAATCTGCTTAGTGTTTTCATCTCTTGGTCTCCCTCTACGATTTTTATTCTCCACGCTGCCCTTCAATACTAAATTGGTGATCCCTTGATACCTCAGAACATGTCCTACCAACCGATCCCTTTTTCTAGTCAAATTGTGCCACAAATTTCTCTTCTCCCCAATTCTATTCAATACCTCCTCATTAGTTATGTGATCTATCCATCTAATCTTCATAATCTTCAGCATTCTTCTGTAGCACAACATTTCGAAAGCCTCTATTCTCTTCCTGTCCAAACTATTTATTGTCCATGTTTCTCTTCCATACATGACTACACTCATACAAATACTTTAAGAAACGACTTCCTGTCACTTATATCTATAGTCAATGTTAACAAACTTCTCTTCTTCAGAAACGCTTTCCTTGTCATTGCCAGTCTACATTCGAGGCGCTCAGTCCGGAACCGCGCGACTACTACGGTCGCAGGTTCGAATCCTGCCTCGGGCATGGATGTGTGTGATGTCCTTAGGTTAGTTAGGTTTAAGTAGTTCTAAGTTATAGGGGACTGATTACCACAGATGTTTAGTCCCATAGTGCTCAGAGCCATTTGAACCAGTCCACATTTTATATCCTCTCTACTTCAACTATCATTATTTTGCTCGCCAAATAGCAAAACTCATCTACTACTTTAAGTCTTAATCTAATTCCCTCAGCATCACCTGATTTAATTCGACTCCATTCCATTATCCTCGTTTTGCTCTTGTTGATGTTCATCTTACATCCTCCTTTCAAGACACTGTCCATTCCATTCAATTGCTCTTCCAGGTCCTTTGCTGTCTCTGACAGAATTACAATATCATCGGCGAACCTCAAAGTTTTTATTTCTTCTCCATGGATTTTTAATTCCTACTCCAAATTCTTATTTTGTTTCCTTTACTGCTTGCGCAATATACAGATTGAATAACATCGGCGATAGGCTACAACCATGTCTCACTCCCTTCCCAACCACTGCTTCCCTTTCATGCCCCCTTGACTCTTATAACTGCCATCTGGTTTCTGTACAGATTGTAAATAGCCTTTTGCTCCCTGTATTTTACCCCTGCCACCTTCAGAATTTGAAAGAGAGTATTCCGGCCAACATTGTCAAAAGCTTTCTCTAAGTCTACAAATGCTAGAAACGTAGGTTTGCCTTTCCTTAATCTATCTTCTAAGATAAGTCGTAGGGTCAGTATTGCCTCACGTGTTCCAACATTTCTATGGAATCCAAACTGATCTTCCCCAAGGTCGGCGTCTACCAGTGTTTCCATTCATCAGTAAAGAATTTGTGCTACTATTTTGCAGCCATGACTTATTAAGCTGATAGTTCGGTAATTTTCACATCTGTCAACACCTGTTTTCTTTGGGATTGGAATTATTATGTTCTTCTTGAAATCGGAGGGTATTTCGCCTGTCTCATACATCTTGCTCACCAGATGGTAGAGTTTTGTCAGGGCTGGCTCTCCCAATGCTATCAGTAGTTCTAATGGAATGTTGTCTACTCCCAGGGCCTTGTTTCAACATAGGTTTTTCAGTGCTCTGTCAAACTCTTCGTGCAGTGTCATATCTCTCATTTCATCTTCACCTACATTCTCTTCCATTTCCCATAATGTTGTCCTCAAGTACATCGCCCTTGTATAGCCCTCTATATACTCCTTCCACCTTTCTGCTTTCCCTTCTTTGCTTAGAACTGGGTTTCCATCTGAGCTCTTGATATTCATACTAGTGGTTCTGTTTTCTCCAAAGGTCTCTCCAATTTTCCTGTAGGCATTATCTATGTTAACCCTAGTGATATATGCCTCTACATCCTTACATTTGTCCTCTAGCTATCTCTGCTTATCCATTTTGCACTTACTGTTGATATCATTTTTGAGACATTCGTATTCCTTTTTGTCTGCTTCATTTACTGCAGTTTTATATTTTTCCTTTCATCAATTAAATTCAAAATATCTTCTGTTGTGCAAGGATTTCTACTAGCACTTGTCTTTTTACCTACTTGATCTTCTGCTACCGTCACTATTTCATCTCTTAAAGCTACCCATTCTTCTCCTACTGTATTTCTTGCCCGCATTCTTGTCAATCATTCCCTAATGCTCTCTCTGAAACTCTGTACAACCTCTGGTTCTGTCAGTTTATCCAGGCCCCATCTCCTTAAATTCCCACCTTTTGCAGTTCATGACCAATAGATTGTGGTCAGAGTCCACATCTGCCCCTGGAAATGTCTTACAATTTAAAACCTAGTTTCTAAATCTCTGTCTTTCTATTATATAATCTATCTGAAACCTTCTAGTATCTCCAGGCCACTTCCCATGTATACATCCTTCTTTCATGACTCTTGTACCAAGTGTTAGCTATGATTAAGTTATCCTCTGTGCAAAATTCTACCAGGCGGCTTCCTCTTTCATTCCTTACCCCAAGTCTATATTCACCTACTACGTTTCCTTCTCTTCCTTTTCCTACTACCAAATTCCAGTCACCCATGATTATTAAATTTTCTTCTCCCTTCACTATCTGAATAATTTCTTTCATCTCATCATACATTTCATCACTCTCTTCATCTATCAGCAGTTATGTAAATTATTAGTGTTACACCTAAGTGAGTTAGCATTGTTCAGGCTTAGTGTTTTTACCAGTCTTGATGTGGTATATAGGGGCATGAACAGTGATCACTGTGAAGGACACAGAGATGATTTGTACTCATGGGAGACAGCAATATCATCGCATCACATACCTTAAAAAGGGCCTCGTTGTGGTTCTCCATATGATCAGCTGGTGAAATCATGCAGTATCTGGATTTGTGAGGCTTTAGGATGTGACAGTGGTCCATTGTTGATCTGCATGGAAATGTGGGGGCAGGCATACTCATTGTTAGGGTTCTGGTCAACCACGTCTGTCCATCACAAGGGAGGATCACCATATTGTGCATTGCACATATTGTAACCCCTCCACATCTATACCTGCCATTTGAGAACTCCTTTCAACATTCTGTGTCATCTACACCCTTGGTGAGAGACCAGCTGCAGCCAGACAAGGGAACTACCATAGCAAGCATAGGGTGCCGCTAACATCAATACACAAACAGCTGTGTTTTGAATGATGCTGTGACCAGGAAGCTGCCAAATGGTGAATCAGGGTTTTGCACTATCCAGGATGACCATCGTCTGATAACGTGGTGATGACCTAGGGAGAGGTCCCATTCTTCCAATTTTTTTTGGAGAGATATAGCTTTGTTATTTGTGGCATCATGGTGTGCGGAGTCATCAAATGTGACTTCTGGTCATGGCTAGTGGTGATTGAGGGAACATAGTTGGCGCAGTGATGTTCTGTACCCATATGTGACCCCGTGCATTACTGTTGTGATGCCATTTTTCAGCATTTTCATCCACACGACACATGTGTCTGTGAACTTTTGCATGATGTTGAGGTACTCGCATAACCAACAGGATCCCCAGATTTGTCCCTGATAAAATGTGTGGGATACTCTTGGACCTCAACTCTGTCCCAGTGCCAGTATCCAGGATGTCAAGTACGAGTTACAAAAGTTGTGGACCAGCTTGCTCCAGGAGAGGATACAGAGGCCTTACGACACCCTCCCCAGCCATATCAGTGTGTAAACTTGACTTGGTTTTGTAATCAGTGAAATAACAACACATACCCTCTCAAACTGTAATGTTTGATTTCATTTCATTTCCTCTTCCCCTTGTGGATGCTTCACTATTTTGTCAGGAAGAATATTTCAAATTCAGCTACAAGTTCTACAAGCAAACAGATGGCTTGGCAATTTCGGTCAATATGATTTGCTAATTGAAATACATAAAACTTAGAAACAGCTCCACAAAAATATAAAGTTTGCCTTGGAGCACCAAGCAGATGAATTCCTACCCATAAGTATTTAGTTACGGAATAAAGAAAATCCTATTTTGAAGTTTATTGGAAATTCTCAAGGACTCTCACTACTATCTGTCACTCTTCTTGCAATCCCCAGCACACAGATAGGCAGTATTTTTGTACTAACTCAATAAACGTTGTGACAAAGCAAGCAGGGATAATTTTAATTCCCCCCTAGTTTCGCCATCTGTCTCCTTAAATTCATTTTTTCATGATTAACTATTTGTCATTAACATACATGAATATAATCTGTGTTTTCATAAAAGGGAAAGATTAGCGCTTCGTTTTAAAGACTATAACACCAGATCTAATTTTGTGCTTAGTTTTAGGTATGTAATTGATTTTCTAATTTATTTTGACTATTCCTAGTTAGTATATTTTGTTATAGGGTGAAATCAGTAATTGTTTCTAAACTTAAATTCTATTGTTGACATATAAACAAATATAAATTCTGTAATAATTATAAACATTTGGAAGACAAAATACTAGTAATCTTAAAGTATCTATTTAGCTCTATTTGAAAACATGTTTGCAAAGCCAGCCCTTAATTAATTCCAAAGTAATTAACAGTTCTGTCAAAAGTATTGTTTACGTAACTATATTTGTTAATTTCATGATGTAAACAAATAATTCGGCCTAGCTCCTGTAGTAGAGGAAACTGTTAAAAAGAACTAATTTTTCAATGTATTCAGTTAATCGAATGAGTTAAGTATTAATTTTAATTTCTGTAAATTAAACATCAAACAATGTGTACTTTCAGGGCCTATTATTGTGACGATATATAACGGCCTGATTTTTAGTCACGATACAGTCAGTCCACGGCCGAGTTTCAGATGAGAAACCTTTATTCGTTAGACCACCACACACACACACACACACACACACACACACACACACACACACACACACACACACACACACACACACAGAGAGAGAGAGAGAGAGAGAGAGAGAGAGAGAGAGAGAGAGAGAGTCAACACAAGATAAAAAAATAGAATGTTGGTATTCCAGTTGCTATGGGTTTATTTATCAATTTTCATTTTTTATTTGTAGCTGCCTGAGTTTACATATTGTCATTTTACCATAGTCAGTAGAGCTGTGGACAGTAGAAAATGGAGTGCCAAGTGGAGAAATTGGAACATTTCTGGTGTATCCTTCTGTTTGAGTACAGTAGAGGGATGATAGTAGCGGAGGTAGCCAGAAGCATTTGTGCCATGTAAGGGGATAAGCAATTGGATGGGGCACAGCAACAAAATGGTTTTCTGGAAGAACGTTTTGACATTAGTGACTATTTATGTTCAGGAAGACCTTTGGGATTTGATAAAGATCATTTAAACACATTAATCCACAGTGATCCATATTGCTGTACTCAAGAACTGGTAGATGTGATGAACTGTGATCATTCCACCACCATGTGATATTTCTTTGCAATGGGGAAGGTTAAAAAATTGGAATTTTTAACTTTGTGCAGCCCTGTCAGCAACTGTGATAATTGAACATGTAACATGGCAGCCTGAGCTGCAAATAGAATCCAAACTTTACCCAGGTTTCAGCCAAAATATTATGGCCTTGTTCAGAAGCAAGTGACACTAAACTGCTTCTGAAGAAGGCCAAATTATTTTGGCTGAAACCTGGGTGAAGTTTGGTTTCTCATTTGCAAATGAGGCTGACGTGTTACATGTTTAAAAAATTGGGTGCATGGGTACTGCATCCTTTAAGCTGATATCACAAATATCAGCAGGTGACCACATATGCATCTCAGTTTGCTTGTCATCAGTTGGCTCATGAACAACACCAACCATTCCTGACCAACTATTCCTGATCTGTATTGTTACTGGTAATGAGAAATTGTGTTTTTATACTAACATAAGGAAAAGAAAGAAATGGTTGGACCAAACAATGACCCACTGGCACCCACAACAGGTAATGTTATGCATCTGATGGAGTAGCGACAATGGTGGACTACAAATTGCTTCCCTTGTCAACAACTGAGATGTCTTGCAGAGACAATCCAAGAACACTAACCAGGAAGACTGTGTGAAGTGATGCTACTCCATGATAACGCCCACCCACATTCTGCTAGATGACAAAGAACAATATACAGGAGTTGGGCCTGGGAAGTCATTCCGCATTCACTTTATTCACCTGATCTTGCACTCTCAGATTTCATCTTTCCTGCTCTCTAGCAAACAACCTGCAATGAACTTCCTTTCTCTAAGAAAATGGGCTCCAAACATGGCTCAATGAGTTCTTTGTCTCAAAACCACATGATTTCTACAGTCGCAGAGTAGGAAAGTTACTCCAGTGTCAGCAGACTGTTCTGAATAGTGAAGGATAATATATTATTGATGACTAAAGTCTTCTTTATGTGTATCTGTTGTGTTCATTAAACTTACAGAAAAATGCTATGAACTTTTGCACCAACCCAATATAATACACTCATTGCACTTGTTAGCTTCTAATGCTCACTACACAGTATTTGCTGATTTCATTTTCTAGTGCTAATTGTAGTCATGCCTTAGTTTCCCTCTAGAATTTTAAACTCCCCCACCCTCTGTTTACAAACACTATCTCCATTATCAAATTGACTGTTCATCGATACCTCTGGTTGTATCTTATAAAACTGGTCCCTTTTCCATACAATCTTTAGCATTTATCTGTAGCACCACTTTTGAAAAGCTTCTGTTTGAAGTTTTAACAACTCAAGAATCAGCCTGTGATCATTTAAAGGTATTCATAGTTATACTGTATTACTCATTATCTATGAAATCAAAGCCACCATGTAACTTTTCAGTTATGTTTAAAAGTAATTGTATGTTTCTACTGTCAGACATTGTCAAGGATTACTCCGAAAAGATGTGTATACAAATCATCTATGTCTTGTCAATTTAAATAAATCCACCAAAAGATGAAAGTATAATTTTAGTGACTAGTTACAGTTAGTTGTGTTTTCAATTCATAGCCAGTTACTGTTCAAAAACAACAGTAACATTTGTAGTATAATACACAGTGGAGAAATGACTTACACTATCAGTCACCATTGCGAAGTGTGGTAAAGAAAGAAGCTAGGTATTCACCCATAAACCTCTTTGGCCAAGTGTCCATTGATGTGAATAATCTAATGTACAGGGTGATACGCATAAGATGTAACATCCCTTTTACTTTGTGAGCGTTAACACATATCGAAATGTGATTTTTCAGCAAATATTAGAGTGTAGTGTCGAGGGGCATGTATGTTTCTGTTTGGTTAATGTTTCTAGCACTGGTATCAAAGGAGATACTGAAAAAAGTATTTTTTTTTTATTTTTATGAAACCACATAACTGTTTGTAACTGCATTCGATAGCTCTTGAGAAGACAATTACAGTGATATAGCATTTGTTAACGCTGACATTGAAACCTGTCATTAAAAAAAAAAATGAGAAATGTCCTAGAGTGTGAGAGCAAATTGGCTGAAAATGGCATTTGCAGTGCAAACACTGCTGAGCTGACTGTGTAATTGTATACCTAAAGGTAGGCCCTTGAACCAACTTATGACCTAGATGCAGGTTCCCCTACAAATGTTGTTTATCAAAATACGACGTATGCGAGACTCTAGCACATCACAAAAGGTTTAGGAAAAATATTTCACATTAGTGTATCCTCCCAGATTTATGTCAGCTGAAACAGAGAAATCAGCTGTTCACCCTTCAAAAATAAATAGGTCTTATATGCTGCAAAAAGAAACTAGTGTATTAAATTGCTTCGTAGAGGTTAAAGAGTCCTGTCAGACAACTGTCTCTACCTACGCAGCTATAAATTATATCATATGGGATACATTTGTTGAACTAAAACTTTTATTAAAAATACTTTGGTGATTACCTGTGCACTGCAAAATAAATATTCGTTTGTGGTTTCACGCTGAATGGAAGCATGTAATGACAGAGTTACCACCTACATGCAGTACACGCTGTCGA
Source organism: Schistocerca piceifrons (assembly GCF_021461385.2). NCBI lineage: Eukaryota > Metazoa > Arthropoda > Insecta > Orthoptera > Acrididae > Schistocerca > Schistocerca piceifrons. The sequence continues at coordinate 795,325,104 of NC_060141.1, read as the reverse complement.
ACTTATTTGACATTGCAATGCAATTTTATACACATGTAAATGAAATAAATAATTTACTATCAGTGATTTGGTAACCACTCAGATCACATAACATAGATTTTGCTTCCAAAAAACATGTGTTCAAACTGTTGATCATGGACTGAAAGGCATATTTGCAGCTGCCATTCAAAAGAATGATAAACAGCTGGAATTACAGTGAATGATATGGTAGAGAATGCTCTGGCAATCCAAATTTCATCGTATCCAACATCCAGGAAAGTTCTTATTCAATATTTGCATTGCAACATGGGTTGAGTGAGTTGGACAACTGTTGTGTTGGAGCCACATACACTGTCGAATATCCAGTGATACCTCATCTAGAAAAACCAGCAGAATGTTCATCAGAAACTGTGCATATGAATATCCATTTAGAATGCTTGGGATGAAGTAAGATCACAATGCAATTTCTTATGATGCCGCACCATATGTTTATGCTCCACGTCTGTTGATACTACACCTGACAAAACCAATATGAATTTTGCTGCTCATTAGTGCATTTTATGCAGATTTAAATTAGTGTGGTTAGTAAATGTTGATTCATTGGTAGAGAGCACACGTTGGAAAAACATAGGTTGTCTCTCAGTTGCTGAAGGGTAAACCGACATAATTCTGTACGTTGTTTGAAATCACAGCCATTGAGTGCATGATGTAGTGACAGATGATGGGAGTAGATATTCTGTAGATGCAGGATGTGATGGCACTTGTCTGGTTGAGTCCGCATTCCTTGGCAGTATGTCTTGCACCACTGTTCAGATTCATTAGCATCATAAGCAGAATAACTTCTTTGTGTTCTCTGTCAGTTCCAACCTTCTTTCTTGTACTCTTTTTGATGTTCAAGCAGCGTGTCTGCACTAGTGTCTTAATAACTGGTCCAGTTGCCTGGCACATCAGACATAGGCAAGCTGGATAGATAGCTCTACACCACTCTGTTGTTTTTATGACATTTCTTTTACATTTACTGTATAAAAGTACTATATCAAACTTATCGTCATTGGTTTACATGCCTGCACACAATGAATGTTGAAGCAGAATTAAGTGGCCTGCAGTGCAGAGAAGTAGACAGGCAAATGCTTGGCAGTGTTTGCACCGCTAATGCTGATTCCAGCCACCATGCTGTCAAATTCTAGGACATTTCTGGACTTTTTTTACTACAGATTTCAATGTCAGCATTAACAGATCACTGTAATTGTCTTCTCTAGAGCTATTGAATGCATTTATAAAAATTATACATTCAGTTTTAAAAAACATACTTGCTTCAGTATCTCCATTGATACCAGCACTAAAAACACTAACCAAACAAAAAAGATATGTGCTGCTCAACACTCAAACATTTGCTGAAAACCGCATTTCAGTATGTGTAATCATTCACAAAAAAAAGGGATGTTAGGTCATCCAATGTGACTCAACCTGTCAATTGCAGACTGAAATAAACTTATTTTGGGACTTATTGCATAGCATTATTGAAAAAGTGATGTTCTCTTGAAGTTCCGGAACCTTTTCAAATCTTTATGCCCCTTATTGTTTTAATAGTCCCTGAATGATTATGGATAGAAGAAATACTAATCGAAATGTTTCATTTGTAAAACATTTGCAGCTGGTGAGAGAAATCATAGGCTCCGCAGCTTCCGAGAGGAAGAGGAGGAAGAAGAGAAAATGCTGGAGGAGGAGGAAGAGGAGGAGGAGGAGGAGGAGGAGGAGGAGGAGGAGGGTAGTGGTAGTGATGGTGATAGTGACATTCATGATAATGATGAAGAAAGAGAGGAAGGAGAAAGCAGCATTCACAACAATGACCAACGAGAGAAGGCCGTTGAGACAAGAAGTGTTGAACATGAAGTCAATATAAACACGGACCAACAGTCAGCAGATGAATGTATTGGTAATATTGAATGCACCAAAGACGCTAAAAGTAAACATGCTGATGAAAAAGAAGCACAGCAGCAAACCGATTTACCTGAATATAACTCTGATGTTCCGGTAGGTAAGTAATGCTTAATGACTTTCTTCTAATTTTGCTTTACAGTGGAATTTAGAGGCACACTTTCCCCATTTGACTGACTTTTGTTATCAGATCTTAGTTATAATTTTGAAAGTGCGTTGGCTCATACTTTATAATAATGGGATACTTTGGCTGAAATATCTCTAGTGAATTTACCATATTTATTATTCCAACAAAATTCGTTTTAATTTGTCATTGCAAAAATATCCTAGATAAAAGCACAGCGTACGTGTAATAGTGGTTCATTGTTTTTAAATTGACATATGTTACAGGAGTTTCACATTAAGAAATTTATCAAAATACAACATGGAATTGCATGCAAAAGTAGTATCTTATTTTAGTCTGGAAAATATGTACTTATTGTCAAAAAATAGTTATTTTCAAATGTGTTCAACAGATCCCGGCTATCTCGCTTAACTTCTATAACATCCTGATTGGAACCTACATTTTTTCATTATATATATATAAAACAAAGATGATGTAACTTACCAAATGAAAGCGTTGGTATGTTGATAGACACACAAACAAACACAAACACACACACACAAAATTCAAGCTTTCGCAACCCACGGTTGCTTCATCAGGAAAGAGGGAAAGAGAGGGAAAGTCAAAAGCATGTGGGTTTTAAGGGAGAGGGTAAGGAGTCATTCCAATCCCGGGAGTGGAAAGACTTACCTTAGGGGGAAAAAAGGACAGGTATACACACACACACACACACACACACACACACACACACACACACACACACACACACACACACACACATATCCAGCCACACATATACAGACACAAGCAGACATTTGTAAAGGCAAAGAGTTTGGGCAGAGATGTCATTAGAGGCGGAAGTACAGAGGCTACAGAGGCAAAGATGTTGTTGAATGACAGGTGAGATATGAGCGGCGGCAACTTGAAATTAGCGGAGGTTGAGGCCTGGTGGGTAACGGGAAGAGAGGATATATTGAAGGGCAAGTTCCCATCTCCGGAGTTCTGATAAGTTGGTGTTAGTGGGAAGTATCCAGATAACCCGGACGGTGTAACACTGTGCCAAGATGTGCTGACCGTGCACTAAGGCATGTTTAGCCACAGGGTGATCCTCATTACCAACAAACACTGTCTGCCTGTGTCCATTCATGCGAATAGGCAGTTTGTTGCTGGTCATTCCCAAATAGAAAGCTTCACAGTGTAGGCAGGTCCGTTGGTAAATCACATGGGTGCTTTCACACCTGGCTCTGCTTTTGATTGTGTACACCTTCCAGGTTACAGGACTGGAGTAGGTGGTGGTGGGAGGGTGCATAGGACAGGTTTTACACTGGGGTCGGTTACAAGGGTACGAGCCAGAAGGTAGGGAAGGTGGTTTGGGGATTTCATAGGGATAGACCAAGAGGTTACGAAGGTTAGGTGGACGGCGGTAAGACACTCTTGGTGGAATTGGGGAGGATTTCATGAAGGATGGATCTCATTTCAGCGCAGGATTTGAGGAAGTCGTATCCATGCTGGAGAGCCACATTCAGAGTCTGATCCAGTCTCGGAAAGTATCCTGTCAAAAGTGGGGCACTTCTGGGGTTCTTCTGTGGGAGGTTCTGGGTTTGAGGGGATGAGGAAGTGGCTCAGGTTGTTTGCTTCTGTACCAGGTCGGGAAGGTAGTTGCGGGATGCGAAAGCTGTTTTCAGGTTGTTGGTGTAATGGTCCAGGGATTCTGGACTGGAGCAGATTCATTTGCCACGAAGACCTAGGCTGTAGGGAAGGGACCGTATGATATGGGATGGGTGGCAGCTGTCATAATGGAGGTACTGTTGCTTGTTGGTGGGTTTGATGTGGACGGATGTGTGAAGCTGGCCATTGGACAGATGGAGGTCAACGTCAAGGAAAGTGGCATGGGATTTGGAGTAGGACCAGGCGAATCTGATGGAACCAAAGGAGTTGAGGTTGGAGAGGAAATTCTGGAGTTGTTCTTCACTGTGAGTCCAGATCATGAAGATGTCATCAATAAATCTGTACCAAACTTTGGGTTGGCAGGCCTGGGTAACCAAGAAGGCTTCCTCTAAGCCACCCATGAATAGCCTGGCATATGAGGGGCCCATCCTGGTACCCATGGCTGTTCCCTTTAATTGTTGGTATGTCTGGCCTTCGAAAGTGAAGAAGTTGAGAGTCAGGATGAAGCTGGCTAAGGTAATGAGGAAAGAGGTTTTAGGTAGGGTGGCAGGTGATCGCCATGAAAGGAAGTGCTCCATCGCAGCGAGGCCCTGGACGTGCGGAATATTTGTGTATAAGGAAGTGACATCAATGGTTACAAGGATGGTTTCCGGGGCTAACAGATTGGGTAAGGATTCCAGGCGTTCAAGAAAGTGGTTGGTGTCTTTGATGAAGGATGGGAGTCTGCACGTAATGGGTTGAAGGTGTTGATCTACGTAGGCAGAGATACATTCTGTGGGGGCTTGGTAACCAGCTACAATGAGATGGCCGGGATGATTGGGTTTGTGAATTTTAGGAAGCAGGTAGAAGGTAGGGGTGTGGTGTGTCAGTGGGGTCAGGAGGTTGATGGAGTCAGGTGAAAGGTTTTGTAAGGGGCCTAAGGTTCTGAGGAGTCCTTGAGCCTCCGTCGGGACGTCAGGAATGGTATTACCTTGGAAAACTTTGTATGTAGTGTCGTCTGGAAGCTGACACAGTCCCTCAGCCACATACTCCCAACGATCAAGTACCACGTCTTGGAACCCTTGTCTGCCGGAAGAAAGACAATGGATCGGTCAGCCTTCAGATCACGGATAGCCTGTGGGCTTCAGCAATGGTGATGTTGGGAGTAGGATTAAGGTTTTTCAAGAAAGCTTGAGAGGCAAGGCTGGAAGTGAGAAATTCCTGGAAGGTTTCAAGAGGGTGATTTTGAGGAAGAGGAGGTGGGTCCCGCTGTGACAGAGGACGGAACTGTTCCAGGCAGGGTTCAATTAGGATAGTGTCTTGGGGAGTTGGATCATTAGGAGTAGAATTAGGTTTATTTTTCTTCGTGGCAAAGTGATATTTCCAGCAGAGAGTACGAGTGTAGGACGAGGGCTGTTTGTTTGAATCTGGGAGTAGGGCTGAAGGTAAGGCCTTTGGATAGGACAGAGGTTTCGGATTGGGAGAGAGGTTTGGAGGAAAGGTTAACTACTGAATTAGGGTTTTGTGGTTCCAGATTGTGATGATTAGAATTTTGAGGTTTTTGGGGGAGTGGAGCTGGAAGTGGGAGATTGAGTAGATGGGAGAGACTGGGTGTGTGTGCAATGAGAGGAGGTTGAGGTTTGCTGCAATGAGAGGAGGTTGAGGTTTGCTGGAAAGGTTGTGGAGGGTGAGTGAGTTGCTTTTCCGGAGGTGGGAAACCAGGAGATTGGATAGTTTTTTGAGGTGGAGGGTGGCATGCTGTTCTAATTTCCGGTTGGCCTGTAGGAGGATGCTCTGAACAGCCGGTGTGGATGTGGGAGAGGAAAGATTGAGGATTTTTATTAAGGATAGGAGTTGACGGGTGTGTTCATTGGCTGAGTTGATGTGTAGGCGAAGGATTAGGTGGGTTAGGCCTATGGATTGTTCAGTTTGGAACTGGTATAGGGACTGATGGAAAGAAGGGTTACAGCCAGAGATGGGAACTTTAAGTGTGAGGCCTTTGGGGGTAATGCCAAATGTCAGACAAGCCTGAGTAAATAAAATATGGGAGCGTAATCTGGCTAGGGCGAAGGCATGTTTGCGGAGGGAATATAATTAAAACTGAATGGGGTCATTGTGGGGATGTTGTGAGGGTGACATGGTATTAGAAGGTGGAAAGTGTAACATAACACTGAAATGAAAAGGAAAATAAAAATAAAAATATATGGGGAGAGATAAAGGTGAACTAGAAAGCAGCTGGAGATCTGGTGTGAAAAAAGTCGAAAAAGTGTTGGTTAAAGCTGAGCAATGTTGATCCTGTGGTGAACTTGGGTTGGTAAACAGCGATGTGCACAAAGGTTAGGTGGTTGTGTTGCCGCCAAAACACGTTAAAGGGTGGAGAAATTTGGGAAAATTTCGAAAAAACTGCGTGTAAATGTATTAAAAGGAGTGGTATTGTGGTGGCAGATTATGAAAATGAGGCTAACAATTGTCTGACGAAGAAATAATGACGTTAAAACCTGTGGGAAGCGGCTAAAAATGATCAGTGATGTGGGAAAAATGGAAATGGAAATAAAGCGAAAGTTGTTAGAACTAGCTGAAATGGTTGTTTAATAGGTGATAGGAACTGTTTGTGAACTGGGAACGGTGGATTTTATAGCAGCGGTAGTGTTGAAAGCGGATTTTTTTTTTTAATTGTTTGGAAGTGGGTTACGTATTATTGAGTATATATAGGCAGGATAAAATTTTATGGTAGATTACGGTAAAAAGGAGAAGGTGAATACAAAGTAAAACTACTTGCATAAACAGAAAGAGAAAGTAAGATGACAGAAAAGATTTCGAAATGCAACAGTGACAATAACAAACGTAATTTTTGGGTTCATATTAATGATATGAATATAATAGAGGGAAACATTCCACGTGGGAAAAATATATCTAAAAACAAATATTATGTAACTTACCAAACAAAAGCATTGGTATGTTGATAGAAACACACACACACACACACACACACACACACACACACACAAAATTCAAGCTTTCGCAACCCATGGTTGCTTCATCAGGAAAGAGGGAAGGAGAGGAAAAGACGAAAGCATGTGGGTTTTAAGGGAGAGGGTAAGGAGTCATTCTAATCCCGGGAGCGGAAAGACTTACCTTAGGGGGAAAAAAGGACAGGTATACACTCACACACACACACACACACACACACACACACACACACACACACACACATATCCAGCCACACATATACAGACACAAGCAGACATTTGTAAAGGCAAAGAGTTTGGACAAATGTCTGCTTGTGTCTGTGTATGTGCGGATGGATATGTGTGTGTGTGTGCGCGAGTGTATACCTGTTCTGTTTTTCCCCCTAAGGTAAGTCTTTCTGCTCCCGGGATTGGAATGACTCCTTACCCTTTCCCATAAAACCCACATCCTTTCGTCTTTCCCTCTCCTTCCCTCTTTGCTGATGAAGCAACCGTTTGTTGCGAAAGCTTGAATTTTGTGTGTTTGTTTGTGTGTCTATCGACCTGCCAGCGCTTTTGTTTGGTAAGTCTCATCATCTTTGTTTTTAGATATATTTTTCCCACGTGGAATGTTTCCCTCTATTATATAAATACATAAACTTCTTACTAATCAGAAGATTTCAGTAATAATCATTATACAGTTTACATTCGAGAATTTATTATACAGCTGTACACATTTAGTTAATCATAGTTACATTATTTCATTGTTTATACATTCCTTCCAAATTACTTCCAAGATATTCTTCAATTGAGTCATATGCTTTATTTTGAAACCACATGTCTAATACCTCCTTAAATTTAAAGAGGGTGAGGGTTTTGACTAATTGTGGCAGTTCGTTATATAACTTTAGACTTAGATGTTTGTGACTGTTGTGTGTCAGTGACAGCCTAGATACGGTATATCAAGTATGCAGTGCAAATGTAAATTTATTCTCTGTGTAAATTGTTGTTTATTTTCATTTACGTATATTAAGCAGTTATACATATAGAGACTTAGGAAGGTCATTATGTTTAATAGGCTGAAGTGCTCGTTACAGGTTTCTCTTGGACCCAATCCTTGTATACATTAATTGCTTTTTTTGCCATTTGAATACACAGTTAGTGCCTGTTGAATTACCCCATAACAGAATCCCATGTTGTAGCTGTTGCTGAAAAAATGCATAGTGACAAAGCATCAATAAACTTTTACTGATAGAATATCGCAATTTATACAGGGTGTTACAGAAAGGTATGGCCAAACTTTCAGGAAACATTCCTCACACACAAAGAAAGAAAATATGTTATGTGGACATGTGTCCAGAAACGCTTACTTTCCATGTTAGAGCTCATTTTATTACTTCTCTCCAAATCACATTAATCATGGAATGGAAACATACAGCTACAGAACATACCAGCGTGACTTCAAACAGTTTGTTACAGGAAATATTCAAGAATGTCCTCTGTTAGCGAGGATACATGCATCCACCCTCCGTCGCATGGAATCCCTGATGCACTGTTGCAGCCCTGGAGAACGGCGTATTGTATCACAGCCGTCCACAATACGACTATGAAGAGTCTCTACATTTGGTACTGGGGTTGTGTAGACAAGAGCTTTCAAATGCCCCCATAAATGAAAGTCAAGAGGGTTGAGGTCAGGAGAGTGTGGAGGCCATGGAATTGGTCCACCTCTACCAATCCATCGGTCACCGAATCTGTTGGTGAGAAGCGTATGAACACTTCGACTGAAATGTGCAGGAGCTCCATCGTGCATGAACCATACATAGGTTGTGTCATACTTGTAAAGGCACATGTTCTAGCAGCACAGGTAGAGTATCCCGTATGAAATCATGATAACGTGCTCCATTGAACATAGGTGGAAGAACATGGGGCCCAATCAAGACATCACCAACAATGCCTGCCCAAATGTTCACAGAAAATCTGTGTTGATGACGTGATTGCACAATTGCGTGTGGATTCTCGTCAGCCCACACATGTTGATTGTGATAATTCACAATTTGATCACGTTGGAATGAAGCCTCATTCGTAAATAGAACATTTGCACTTAAATGAGGATTGACACATTGTTGGATGAACCATTCGCAGAAGTGTACCCGTGGAGGCCAATCAGCTGCTGATAGTGCCTGCACATGCTGTACATGGTATGGAAACAACTGGTTCTCCCGTAGCACTCTCCATACAGTGACGTGGTCAATGTTACCTTGTACAGCAGCAACTTCTCTGACGCTGACATTAGGGTTATCGTCAACTGCACGAAGAATTGCCTCGTCCATTGCAGGTGTCCTCGTTGTTTTAGGTCTTCCCCAGTCGCGTGTCATAGGCTGGAATGTTCTGTGCTCCCTAAGACGCCGATCAGTTGCTTCGAATGTCTTCCTGTCGGGACACCTTCGTTCTGGAAATCTGTCTCGATACAAATGTACCGCGCCACGGCTATTGCCCCGTGCTAATCCATACATCAAATGGGCATCTGCCAACTCCGTATTTGTAAACATTGCACTGACTGCAAAACCACGTTCGTGATGAACACTAACCTGTTGATGCTACGTACTGATGTGCTTGATGCTAGTACTGTAGAGCAATGACTTGCATGTCAACACAAGCACCGGAGTCAACATTATCTTCCTTCAATTGGGTCAACTGGCGGTGAATCGAGGAAGTACAGTACATACTGACGAAACTAAAATGATCTCTAACATGGAAATTAAGCGTTTCCGGACACATGTCCACATAACATCTTTTCTTTATTTGTGTGTGAGGAATGTTTCCTGAAAGTTTGGCCATACCTTTTTGTAACACCCTGTATAGCAGGAATATCACACTTGCGAGTTTGCCTGTCAGATAGCTTATGTTGTTGTTGTTGTTGTGGTCTTCAGTCCTGAGACTGGTTTGATGCAGCTCTCCATGCTACTCTATCCTGTGCAAGCTTCATCATCTCCCAGTACCTACTGCAGCCTACATCCTTCTGAATCTGCTTAGTGTATTCATCTCTTGGTCTCCCTCTACGATTTTTACCCTCCATGCTGCCCTCCAATACTAATTTTGTGATCCCTTGATGTCTCAGAACATGTCCTACCAACCGATCCCTTCTTCTAGTCAAGTTGTGCCACAAGCTCCTCTTCTCCCCAATTCTATTCAATACCTCATCATTAGTTATGTGGTCTACCCATCTAATCTTCAGCATTCTTCTGTAGCACCACATTTCGAAAGCTGCTATTCTCTTCTTGTCTAAACTATTTATCGTCCACGTTTCACTTCCATACATGGCTACACTCCATACAAATACTTTCAGAAACGACTTCCTGACACTTAAATCTACACTCGATGTTAACAAATTTTTCTTCTTCAGAAACGCTTTCCTTGCCATTGCCATTCTACATTTTATATCCCCTCAACTTCGACCATCATCAGTTATTTTGCTCCCCAAATAGCAAAACTCCTTTACTACTTTAATAAGTGTCTCATTTCCTAATCTAATTCCCTCAGCATCACCCGACTTAATTCGACTACATTCCATTATCCTCGTTTTGCTTTTGTTGATGTTCATCTTATACCCTCCTTTCAAGACACTGTCCATTCCATTCAACTGCTCTTCCAAGTTCTTTGCTGTCTCTGACAGAATTACAATGTCATCGGCGAACCCCAAAGTTTTTATTTCTTCTACATGGATTTTAATTCTTACTCTGAACTTTTCTTTTGTTTCCTTTACTGCTTGCTCAATACACAGATTGAATAACATCGGGGATAGGCTACAACCCTGTCTCACTCCCTTCCCAACCACTGCTTCGCTTTCATACCCCTCGACTCTTATAACTGCCATCTGCTTTCTGTACAAATTGTAAATAGCCTTTCACTCCCTGTATTTTACCCCTGCCACCTTCAGAATTTGAAAGAGAGTATTCCAATCAACATTGTCAAAAGCTTTCTCTAAGTCTACAAATGCTAGAAACGTAGGTTTGCCTTTCCTTAATCTTTCTTCTAAGATAAGTCGGTCAGTATTGCCTCACGTGTTCCAACATTTCTACGGAATCCAAACTGATCTTCCCCAAGGTTGGCTTCTACCAGTTTTTCCATTCGTCTGTAAAGAATTTGCGTTAGTATTTAGCAGCTGTGACTTATTAAACTGATAGTTTGGTAATTTTCATGTCTGTCAACACCTGCTTTCTTTGGGATTGGAATTACTATATTCTTCTTGAAGTCTGAGGGTATTTCGCCTGTCTTATACATCTTGCTCACCAGATAGTAGAGTTTTGTCAGGACTGGCTCTCCCAAGGCTGTCAGTAGTTCTAGTGGAATGTTGTCTACTCTGTGGGCCTTGTTTCGGCTCAGGTCTTTCAGTGCTCTGTCAAACTCTTCACGCAGTATCATATCTCCCATTTCATCTTCATCTACATCCTCTTCCATTTCCATAATATTGTCATCAAGTACATTGCCCTTGTATAGATCCTATATATACTCCTTCCACCTTTCTGCTTTCCTTTCTTTGCTTAGAACTGGGTTTCCATCTGAGCCCTTGATATTCATGCAAGTGGTTCTCCTTTCTCCAAAGGTCTCTTTAATTTTCCTATACGCAGTATCTACCTTACCCCTAGTGAGATAAGCGTCTACATCATTACATTTGTCCTCTAGCCATCCCTGCTTAGCCATTTTACACTTCCTGTCAATCTCATTTTTGAGACGTTTGTATTCCTTTTTGCCTGCTTCATTTACTGTATTTTTATATTTTCTCCTTTCATCAATTAAATTCAATGTTTCTTCTGTTACCCAAGGGTATCTACTAGCCCTCGTCTTTTTACCTATTTGATCCTCTGCTGCCTTCACTATTTCATCCCTCAAAGTTACCCATTCTTCTTCTACTGTATTTCTTTCCCCCATTCCTGTCAATTGTTCCCTTATACTCTCCCTGAAACTCTGTACAACCTCTGGTTCTTTCAGTTTATCCAGGTCCCATCTCCTTTAATTCACACCTTTTTGCAGTTTCTTCAGTTTTAATCTACAGGTCATAACCAATAGATTGTGGTCAGAGTCCACATCTGCCCCTGGAAATGTCTTACAATTTAAAACCTGGTTCCTAAATCTCTGTCTTACCATTATATAATCTATCTGATACCTTTTAGTATCTCCAGGGTTCTTCCATGTATACAACCTCCTTTCATGATTCTTAAACCAAGTGTTAGCTATTATGAAGTTATGCTCTGCACAAAATTCTACCAGGCGGCTTCCTCTTTCATTTCTTAGCCCCAATCCATATTCACCTACTATGTTTCCTTCTTTCCCTTTTCCTACGCTTGAATTCCAGTCACCCATGACTATTAAATTTTCGTCTCCCTTCACTATTTGAATAATTTCTTTTATCTCATCATACATTTCATCAATTTCTTCGTCATCTGCAGAGCTAGTTGGCATATAAACTTGTACTACTGTAGTAGGCGTGGGCTTCATGTCTATCTTGGCCACAATAATGCGTTCACTATGCTGTTTGTAGTAGCTTACCCATACTCCTATTTTTTTATTCATTATTAAACCTACTCGTGCATTACCCCTATTTGATTTTGTATTTATAACCCTGTATTCTCCTGACCAAAAGTCTTGTTCCTCCTGCCACCGAACTTCACTAATTCCCACTATATCTAACTTTAACCTATCCATTTCCCTTTTTAAATTTTCTAACCTACCTGCTCGATTAAGGGATCTGACATTCCACGCTCTGATCCGTAGAACACCAGTTTTCTTTCTCCTGGTAACGACGTCCTCCTGAGTAGTCCCCGCCCAGAGATCCGAATGGGGAAACTATTTTACCTCCGGAATATTTTACCCAAGAGGATGCCATCATCATTTAATCATACAGTAAAGCTGCGTGCCCTCGGGAAAAATTACAGCTGTAGTTTCCCCTTGCTTTCAGCCGTTCGCAGTACCAGAACAGCAAGGCTATTTTGGTTATTGTTACAACGCCAGATCAGTCAGTCATCCGGACTGTTGCCCCTGCAACTACTGAAAAGGCTGCTGCCCCTCTTCAGGAACCACACGTTTGTCTGGCCTCTCAACAGATACCCCTCCGTTGTGGTTGCACCTACGGTACGGCTATCTGTATCGTTGAGGCACGCAAGCCTCCCCACCAACGCCAAGGTCCGTGGTTCATGGGGGGGAGATAGCTTATATGTGAAACAAATACTAACAAAGAGATAGAGGGGCTGGCCAGTACTTACCTCAGCTCAGTACAGCCGATAGATACACAAAGCAGAACAGAAAATTTACGTTCCTAGCTTTCGGAACTTTGTTCCTTCATCAGGGAGGAGAGAGGGAAAAGAAAGGGAAGAGGGGAAAGTGGATTCAGTTACTCACAACCCAGGTTATGAAGCAACAGGGAAAGGAAAACAGGGAGGGTAGCAAGGATGGAGGCATGGTTGTCTTAATTACCCTGAGAAAATTTTCTAAATTATCCTGTGATGTGTTACAAACATATACTGCAACTCATTGTTGTCGCACGTAAACTTATTAAAAATTATCAACCAAAAAGTAGGTTTTAATAAATACACTATTTTACTACTCTTTAAATGTTCCAATTTTTAGGATGGGAGGGGAGAGAGGTACTACTGCTGTTAGATACAAGTGAGGCGCTAGCAAGTGCAGCTATGCAAGCTGTTAGTTTGAATTTTCCTATTTTCTCAATGGGTTTCACAATTTTTTTCTAATGGTTTCCATAGAAATTTTATTCTTCATCTAGGCATATCCTTCTCTTGTGATCCTTCCTCTCCTTCTCTTGGCAGTGTTGTTTCATGTAACAAAGAAAACAATAGATAATTAATACAGTGGAATTTTTTTACATGTTTTATATATTTTAATTGATTCAATTCCCTATACTTGGCACCATCCTTTTTATGGTCACCAGTTATACTGGTATTTAAGTACCGGTGCCTTAAGGAGGTGCAAATAATGTGGATTATTTCGAGGTATGTGGCTAGCGGAGACTTTCACCAGCAGAAATTCATGTGTCTGAGTTTGCACTTCCACAGTCTGTCAGTATGATACCACTGTAACAGTCTAAATTGATTACTATATTAACTCTCCTTTGCACAGAGCGATAATTAGCTCTTCTTTCTTGGAGAAAAGGAAGTATCGTCTATCTCCATGGTAAAGAACGCAGTATAATGCAATCATAAATAATGTCACCATTATATCTGAAGATTGCAGGCTACAGTGTATCCGTTTACCATTTTCAGGATGAGCAATTTAGAAATGAAAGAAACTGCCTCCGTTTCTGGAAGATAGTAAAAACTTCTAAACAAATATACATATGTTATTGTCTGATATATACTCAGTATGTCCACTCAGAATCATGAACGGGAAGAGACAAATAGTTGAAGAGTGAAAAATTTGATATCAACTTGAGGAAACATTAGATTACAGATATATGTTTATCTTTCTTTTTGTATGTAACTCTTTTTGGTGTAGGCATGTTTATATTGCATCTTTGCCCTGCACAATATTCCAAAACTGACTGAATAACATACTTCATGGCTAAATCAAAATAGGATCTATCACATCATGTAAGCACTCAGTGTTCAAACACATTGGCCACCACTATGAGACATTCTTATGACCAAGGCAACAGTACATTTGCTGGTGCTTGGATTAGTCTCCAAGGCATTCAACACACTTTCTTACCTAATGATTGAATGTGCCAATCATGGCCTGACCTCGTTAGCTCTGCCACTTCTTAGTGACCTGTACTCACAGATATTTTGGTGCAGATGTGCAAACAAACTAGGGTGTGATGATCCATAACTGTCTGGGAAGCATTTCTGGGTAAATGCATCCAGTGGCTTGTCATTGCACTCAATGTGCTGACTGGCACTGGAATGAGGAAGTTATCAAGTTCCCTTCCAGCACTCTCATGTGCAGCACCACCTAGCACCATACGACAATACTTGTGGCCATTGGTTGCTGTGCAATTGTCAGTCATTATTATTGCCCCACCTCCTCTAGAAGTTTTCTGCAACAGTTCTGGGACACCCTATATACACCGTATAACAAAAATGTATGGCACACATCACGGGACACATTCCTCACACATAGGTGAAGAAATTGTATTATATGAAAGTGCTTTGTTTCCATGTTACAACTAATTTTCTCCAACTCATTAATCATGGGAAAGGTACATGAACGGAACTCACCAGCGTACCACATGCAACACATTCTCACAGGAGATGTTCAATGTGCCCTCCATGGGCATTGACACATGCATCAGCTCGCCATGTAGTGAATCTTGGATGCGCTGATGCATCCCTGGAGTATTGCGTATGGTTTCCCAACCTTCCATAATACGGGTACAGAGACTCTGAACATCTTGTACTGGGGTTCCATACACAAGAGCTTTCAAATACGCCCACAAATAAAAGTCCAGTTCATTTAGGTCCAGAGAGGGTGGAGGCCAGGCAGTTGGTGCACTTCTACCTGTACATCTGTCACCAAATTTGTTATTATTGATGCTAAAATAACGAGTTGCTCCATCATGCGTGAAGTACGTGTTTTTTCCCACGGCTAAAGGCACATCTGCTAACAGATCATGTAGAACATTCTCTACAAGATAGTGATAATTTTGTCTGTTGAACCTGGGTGGAAGAAAGTGAGGCCGTACCAAACAGTCACCAACAATGCCCACTCAAACATTGATAGAAAATCTTTGTTGATGACTTGCTTCAACAGTTGAATGAGGACTGACGTCTGCACGTAAATGCTGATTGTGAAAATTTACAATCTGATCTCGCTGAAATGATGCCTCATCTGTGAAGAGCTTGGTTGCACTAAAACAACAGTTTGTTGAATAAACTATTCACAGAAAAATACCTGTGCAGGAAAATCAGCTGCTGGTAGTGCCTACACATGCAGTAAATGGTATGGATACAGCTGATCCTCGTGTAACACTTGCCAGACAGTCATGTCCTCAATATTCAGTTTTGCAGCTACATGTCTTGCACTGTCACTAGGGTCACCGTCAACTGCATGAAGAATTGCTGCTCCTCTTTGCGGTCTCCTTGTCGTTCTTGTCTCTCCTGGTCATGAGTATCAGGCTGAAATGCCCCAGTTTCTGTAAATTGATGATAAATGGCTTCAAATGTTATCCTGCTGTGGAAATTTCTCCCAGTATAAACATTGGGTGTGAATACCATTGCTGTCAGCTAATCCATACATCAAATGGGCATCTGCCATCTCTGTGTTTGTGTACACTGCCATTGCATGAGCCCTGTCTGTGATTAACTGAATGTAGTAACCATGGGCTTGCAACAGTCGGACTGATCACTGGAACGGTTCATGTTACCTATAAACAAACAATGATGTACGTTGCATTGCAACAGGGACATAAAAATCAAAATACTGCCAGTAACAATATTATGAAAGGAAACTTGCCATTCACCACATAGCAGAGATGTTGAGTCACGTCAGTGAACTGTGTAACCAGATGTCACCAAGAGTGCTTGTTCACTATGGTTCTAATGTTCTGTTCTTATGTGTTTCCTGTTATTAATGAGTTGGAGAAAATGAGTTTAATATGGAAACAAAGCATTTCCAGACCAATGTTCATATAGCATAATATCTTCATCTATGTATGAGGACTGTGTCGTGCAATTTGTGCTGTTCATTTTTTTACGGCCTGTTTACACTGATGATTAATAGCAAAAGATAACTCTGACTATTCATATGTTTTCCTCAAGTATGTCTTTAGGATCCATATTTTTAATGATTTTCAAGTATTTGGTGCTGAACTGCATGCAATCCTGAAGGAACTGGAGTGGCTAAAGCATTATTGAAGAAGAAATTTTGTATTGATGTTTTAAAGGTGACACAACAGATGTATTTAGTAGCAAAAATAATACAAAATTAATAGTATTCTCTTCTTGCTACAACCACTGAATGACAAATACTATTCTGCTGAACACCATGGCACATTACAAACAGGGAAAAGAGCAGTCAGTTGTAAACAACTAAGGAGCCTTCAGTAAACACAGTATGTCTCAGTGTGCCATTCCCCTGCAGGCTGTCATCTTACTATTGAGTTAGAGAGTTATTTTTAGGTGGAAGGAGGAATGACAGATGATGAACATGTAGCTGCAGCCTGTGAAATTGGCTGGTCTACCATAACATACCTTCCTCCAATCATTGCAGAGAGTTGATCTCATCCTGATCTGCCTATAAATTGGGCACTATCCTTTTACACTTACAAAGGAAGCTCCCCATTGCATCCCCCTCAGATTTAGTGGTATAAAGGCCCAGTTGATAGCCCATCAAAAATTGAACTCAGATCAAGCATGAAAACAGAAAGAAGGTGTACTGAACTGTGAGAAAGGAAGCAAAATAGAAACACTGAATGATCCAAGCTCAAGATTTGCAACATAGAGTGAATTGCAGGAATCATGGCATTGTGGTTGTGTGATTATTGTGTTGGACTGCAATGTGGAAGATCCTAGTTCAAATCTCCCTCATGCCTCTTCTCTTCTTTCTTTCTTTTTTTTCCCCCTCACCACAAAATTATGAACTTTCCATCTGGCCATTGACATTTCTCTTCTTCTGTAGTCTTGGCAATTGTCGTATTATAAAACGGTTATAGAATATGAGTTATGTGGTGAGAATATTTTACCGTCAAAAGTAAATGTAATAAATAGTGAGAGCAAACAAGATGCCACGTAGACCTCTCACAGAAATGAAAACAACAAATAGATCAGTGTGAACTACATTACAATAAAGGAATTAGAGTCAAACTTCCAAAACAGATCACAAGAGTTGTAACATGTGGTACTTGTGTAGAACTAACAGGAGGTATGTACGTCTGGAGGTCCCTTTGTTACACCTTGCTGTTGCAAACAGATGTTACACAGACACAAATTTGAATATAACAAACACACACACCAATGGATTTTTTTCTTTAAAAAAAAAAAAAAAAAAAAAAAAAAATGGCACAGAAGGGACATTTGAACACAGTCCAACATGGTGACCACATAACCATGACACCGTAGGTATTCTATTGTTTTTAACTTTGCACATCTTTGTCTGCAGCTCGTGGTCGTGCGGTAGCGTACTCGCTTCCCGCGCCTGGGTTCCCGGGTTCGATTCCCAGCGGGGTCAGGGATTTTCTCTGCCTCGTGATGACTGGGTGTTGTGTGATGTCCTAGGGTTAGTTAGGTTTAAGTAGTTCTAAGTTCTAGGGGACTGATGACCATAGATGTTGAGTCCCATAGTGCTCAGAGCCATTTTTTGCACATCTTGAGCTTGGACTGTTCACTGTTTCAAATGTTGCTTCTTTTTTCACAGTTCATTATACCTTCTTCCTCTTTTTGTCCTTGAACTGTGTTCAGTTTATGATGAGCTATCCACTGAGCTGTCTTACCACTAAATCTGAAGGGGGTCGATGGGGAGTTTCCATTGTTAGTTTCGTACTTAAGTAGAACAACCTCTGTGTATGTAATGCCTATAGCATTAAAAGTACTGCACATCACATTTTAGCAGTTTAACTTCATGTTGGGACAAGAAAGCAGCAGCAAATTTATTGTATGTCGTATATTTTCAATCCAACAAGATGAATGGAATATGGCTTTTAAAACTTTGTGTAGTCTCTGCTCTAAGCCTTTGGATTGGAGGTTTTTAGTGTGCTACAGAGTGGCTAGCTCATGTTTTTTTAGTTCAGCAGTTAGGTATATTTTTATCATTTGTAGAATTGTAATCAATGATGTTCTTGCAATGATGGAAACCCACTGACCACATCATGTGCAAAGGTCAAAATCTTCTCTGTAAAATGAGCCCTATAGCTTGGAAAGACAGAAAAAAAATTAGGGTTTAACATCTTGTCGACATCAAGGTCATTAGAGATGGCACACAAGCTCTGAGTGTTTCCAGGGTGGGGAAAGAAAGCGGGTGTGCCCTTTCAATGGAACTATCAAAGCATTTGCCTGCAGTGATTTAGGGAAATCATGCTAACCACTGCACATCTGGCTTGGTATATACCTTGGTCCAAGGCATATTTATTTATTTGGTGTCCCCCTAAAAATCAGTTTTTAGACATTGTCATAGCTTTGTCCCACATATGTACACATTTGTACTAATTGTACTCCTGTTACCAGTAAAAGACAAATGCATACACTGATATAAGAAGAGAGGATCAGAAATTATCAGTTTTCTGTTACAAAAAGAAGCTTATTTCTGTATTCACTAAAGTGTTACAAGGTTACGTAGTAGTTTGGAATATTCTATTGAATAAAACCATTTCTTTAAGATGTCTTAAATTAGCTATCTTAAAATCAAATGATAGTCTCTTGTAAAAAAGAAGAAAGAGAAAGAAAGAAAGAAAGAAAATGGAAGTAGTAGCTCCTATTATATGTAGACTGCCTTCTGCACCATTTTTATTATTTGTAATTCTGTGGAAGTTCTCTCTACCACACATGTTGTAGTTACGTATGTACATCACTTTATTACAAGGCTATCTCTTTTGTATCGTAGATACCCCTCTTATTTCTTGTGTATCTTAGCTACTACTTTTAATTGCCTCTTATTTTCCATAAATTATCATGATTCAAGAAGGCTGGGGCCCATTTTAGTAAATATATATTTGCACTGAGTTCCGTACAAATTGTGGTAGTAATAGTTGTAGTAGTAGTAGTAGTAGTAGTAGTAGTAATTTAATAATAATAATAATACTTCCATATGGCTCAATGGCAAGTTTTTCAATTGGACCGAACCTGTCCCAGTGTGGAAGCCATCATCTATAGAGAGGGTACTGGGACTGAAATATTAACAATTCAAACAACGGAATATCCAGGATGGAGCCAGACTCCAGCTGCCGGAGACTGTGGTCGTGTGTGTGTGTGTGTGTGTGTGTGTGTGTGTGTGTTTTCTATTTTTGACAAAGGCCGAGTTGGCCAAAAGCTAACTTTCCTACTGTCTTATTGTCATGCCTTTCTATGACTCAGTATACCCACTATATGGTGAGTAGCAGCTATCCTTTTCATTATAATTTTAACGGTTTAAAAATATTTCTTCACATGCAGTACTTTTGTGCTTGATCCCATAGCCTACATGGCAGATTCAACAATAATTTCAGCCAGAAAAAGGTTCTTTCTAGTTAAAGATGGGTCATGACATCTGTAGCAGCCAATAAGATGAGAAGATGAGTGGAGGAGGTATCTTAAGCTGACGGTAGATATGCAAGCAGAACATCTTCTGAGAAGGCATCTGTGTCTCTGCTCTTAGCTTTCAGCTTGACATAACAGAAATCCCCACCCCCCAATTGACCTTCAGCTTTTACTCTATCACCAGTTGTCTACCACTGAGATTGACTACCGTATTTACTCGAATCTAAGCCGCACTTTTTTTCCGATTTTTGAAATCCAAAAAACGGCCTGCGGCTTAGAATCGAGCGGAAGTTCTGAAAAATGTTGGTAGGTGCCGCCACAACTAACTTCTGCCGTCAAATATATGTAGCGCTACACAGGCATGCTTTGCAGGCACAAAGATAAATACTGGCGCCAAAACCTCTGCGCCAGTAAATAAATTTAAAAAAAACGTGGAAGACGAGCTTTTTTCTCCGCCCCGAGTTTCGATCACTGCATTTTCATACATTATCCAACGAAGTAAATACAAATTCCGTATTGTTCATCTTCGAATGTAGCAGCATTTCAATGTAATACAAAAATCTGACTGGCAAGACTATTCGGGATGTTTGTCAATATGGCCAACTCTTACATTCTGAATTTTTTCCTACCTGTGAGAAGATATGGTTGCTAATAGTAACTTTTATGAATTGTGAATCACATGCAGTATTCTCTTTGCCATAAGAATAATACGAACATAAACATTTTGCCATGTATTGTTTCGTGTTTGCTGCTATCTCATTTAAATCCTGTCTGCCTAATAAACTACAAACCTAGATGAGACAACAGCAAACGCGGAAGAATGTACGTATCATGTCATGTTTATATTCGCATGATTCTTATGCCTAAAAGTGATACAGTCTGAACTAAGGCACGGCAATTGACTAGATTTTTAAATCTAAGATGACTCTAATTTCTGTGCAGTATGTTATGTACTAAAGAGGCGTGTGCAAAGATTTTCAAATGGAGAAAAATTTTCACTAAACTCTCGTTCAGAACGTCTTCTATCATACGTAGTCTATTATTTGGTTCTTGTTGATCATTATCAAAGAAAGCAGCAGTGTAAGTAACAACAAATAGCAGTCTCTCTCTCTCTCTCTCTCTCTCTCTCTCTCTCTCTCTCTCTCTCTCTTTCTTTCAAGCGGCTGTATCACGCACAAAAGCAAGCCATAAGCCATGCCGCGAGCGGCGACAGGCCGTAAACACTCATTATCAGTATGTGGCAAACAAGGCATGACACAGTACAGTGACGCGTTTTCATTTTAGAGTGACGTAAACACCTATAACAAAGAGAACGGCAGTTATAAGATCAAAGAAAAATAAGCAATCAATTCAAACCTGATGAAGCACGTGAAAAAGGAAGGGTACCGGTACCCGTATAAATATGGACGGAGCGCCTGACGCATGGCAATGGCTACCTGGTAAAGCTTAACTGCTAAACTTACGACTCGAACCACACTACTGTAGCTGTATCGTCATTGATTCGACCTAAATTGTGTCTAATATTACAATGCACCAACTTTGTTTCGATTTGGAGGTGCGGCCTAAAACTATTCTCTACCCTTGAATTTCGAGTCTCAAATTTCAGGTGCGGCTTAGATTCGGGAAAATTTTTTTCCCTTGATTTCGAGTCTCATTTTTCAGGTGCAACTTAGATTCGAGTAAATACGGTAATGACTTGTTCATTAACCCAAGGTTGCACCCACTGTAACAAATAATTTCAGATTATACAGTATTCTTACCTCTTGAACTGGCTGTTTTATTCCTACATGTATTGGACACCCATTTCAATGTACATCCTGACAAGGTACTCTCCTGAAACCTACACACCAGTATCCTCCTGAGGAATGGAGATATGTAGTTTTAATATGAACTTGAACCACGTGTCATTTCTGGCAAATCATATCACTGAGAGGTGCAGGCTAAGCTAAATGCAGACTGAAATATTCCATGGTTCCCATGGCCCTAATGTGTTTCCTTGAGGCACATCACATTAAAGTAGACTATAGGATGATTTAGTCATCAGCAACAGTTCATTCCTTATATACATTCTAAAAAAAAAAAAAAAAAAAAAAAAGGGCAATGAAGGAATTACCCAAATGGGATGGAAATCAGTAGGTGTGATGTACATATACAGATGAGCATATGATTACAATTTCAGAAAAATTGGCTGATGTATTCAAGAGAGAAAGCTTTACAAATTGAGCAAGTCAATAAAGTGTTGGTCCACCTGTGACCCTTCTGAAAACAATTATTTGGCTTAGCAATGATTGATAGAGTTATTGGATGTCCTCCTTAGGGATATCGTGCTAAATTCTGTCAAACTGACACATTAGATTATGAGAATCCCAGTGTGGTTCGAGGGTCCTGCTCACAATGTTCTGAGCATTTTCAGCACATGTGGGCAGGCATTATCTTGCTGAAATGTAAGCTCAGGATGGCTTACCATGGACAGAAATAAAATAGGGTGTAGACTATTGTTCATGTACCACAGTGCTGCAGATGACAAGCAAAGGTATCTTGCTATGAAATGAAATGGCATCCCAGCCTCTCAGACTGGTTGTCAGGCCGTATGGCAGGCGACATCAGGTTGGTATTTCACTGCCCATTGCTGTCTGGAGTATCTCCAGACATATCTTCACTGGGCATTGGGCTGATTGATCACTGATGACAATTCTACTCCAGTCAGTGAGATTCCTGGCCGAAGATTTGTCTGGAGGTGCCCCACACAGCAGTGTGGTACCAACCTGACTGTTGTCTGCCATACGGCCTGACAGCCAGGAGTGATGGTCTGAGGTGCTGTTTCATTTCATGGTAGGGCCTCTTGGGTCGTCATCTGTGGCTCCCTTACACTACAGCAGTATGTTGACCATACTGTACATCCAGGTCTTACATTTAAGCAAGATTATGTCCGCCCGCAAATGGCAAGAGTTTCTACTGCATGTCTTCATCAAGGTTACTGGAACTCTCGCCAATTGAGAATGTTTGGAGCATTACAGGCAGGACCCTCCAACCAGCTCAGGCTTTTGACAACCTACTGTGCCAATTGAACAGAATTTGGTATGATATTGCTCAGGGGGGCATCAACAACTCTATCAATCAATACCAAGCTGAATAACTGGTTAGATAAGAACCAGAGGTGCTTCAGTGCATTACTGACTTGCTCAGTTTGTGAAGCTCCTTCTCTTGAGTAAATCATCCATAATCATTTGTTTGTCTGTACATGTACATCATATCTACTGATTCCCATCCCACTGGAAGTTTTCTGTCTCTCTCTCTCTCTCTCTCTCTCTCTCTCTCTCTCTCTCTCTGTGTGTGTGTGTGTGTGTGTGTGTGTGTGTGTGTGTGTGTGTGTGTGTGTGTGTTTGTCTAGAACTCTTGTTCCCTGTCTGTTAAATAACAGTTAACTATTTTTAAGTCTACTCCTCTCATCTCATGTTTTTCTAATTCATGCATTAAAATTCTATGATTTACAATACAAAAAGCTTTCACCATGTCCACAAAATTGCTTGTTGTTTGTCTCCTTTATCCATTTTAACATTTCATGTATAAAAGTATGCTGCTGTTAAGGTAGATCGCCCTTTCCTAATACAGTGCTGTAGATTACTGAATACATTAAATTTTATTGAACACACGTCAGCTTGAATCAGTATTACTGCCTCTAAAAATCTACTAAGTTAATGATATTGATGTGTAATTTTTTGCGTCCTTTTTTTTCTCTTTTTTATACACTTGTAGAATTTCAGAGATTTTCAAGATGTCAAAGAATTCTTTATGCCAGAGTGAGTTATTTGTTAGGTCTGCCACAGGCATGATTTTCTTTCGCATTCTTTTAGCAGCACAGGTGAAATATCATCACAGCTGCAAGACATGCAAAGCTCAAAGTTTTGAGATGATTGCTTGTAGACTCCTCTCATTATTGCCATGGATGAAAAAGACTGTGTTGTAGCCAGCAACTCAGAGAACAAAACTATGCACTCGTCTTCACAACCAATGGCCCATACACTTGCAGTAGACAGTGAGCGCTCAGGAACAGGCATAGACATGCCCTCCTTCACCATATCATGACACATGATGTGATTCCATGGTCTCCAGAACGAAATACAGTTGCCCACTCAGCGACAGCAATTCAGTCTAGTATTCATCACTACATGGTTGCTAGACATGTGCTGATTATCATTCTATTGACAAACTATGCTGTAAACTCGAACTACGTTTGATGTTTGTCTGTGGCTGGATTTCTCATAACATTACAGTGCTGTTAGAGTGTAAACAAGTACTTGAAGTACAGGGCGATTATAATTAAAGTTAAACTTTCAAAATGCTGTAGAAATAACACTACTGGTCAGACATCAAATTGCAACGGAATATTATCGGAGAAGGGAGGAAACGTATGACAGAAGAAGAAAAAAATAGTGTGAAAATTGATCAATAGATGGTGCTATATGTGTCAGAATACATAAATGAAAACATGTCGGGTACATGGCTTTTCCTCCTTGCACGTCTGCAACATTCGCCGTGACTGTCTCAATGCAGGACTGTGCTCTGCTTGTAAAGCTGGATTACAAGAATGATGACCATGCAGATGTTGCTCTGCAGAAGTTCCGGACACTGAAGGCATTGATCCAATGACTGACATGGGTCTGGAGAAAATGATTCAGAAATTTGGAGAGACAGGTTCTTTTTCTGTGTAACCTGGTAAGAGGGGGGAAACAAATTGATTCGACATCAGTGTAAGCAGTGGCCACAGCAATGCAGGAGGAGATGAGTGATGGTGTGCAAACATGTAGTACACGGAGAATTGTGCGAACATTGGACATACCCATGAGCACAGTGCTTAAAATCCTACTAAACACCCTTCTTTGCTATCCATTCAAAATTACCCATGTGCATGAGTTGCTTCCTGTTGACCTGCCAGCAAGAGAGACCTTTGCTTTAGAATTTCTTGCTCACATGGAAGTGGACGATGATTGGCTGTGGAAGATTTTGTGGACAGACGAAGCCCACTTCCGTCTGACGGGATACGTCAATATGCAGAATTGTCAAATATGGGCAACTGAAAATCCACACGTAAATCAGCCAGTACCACTTCATCCTGAAAAGGTCACTGTGTGGTGCAGGTTTATGGCATTATTTATCATAGGACATACTTTCTCGAAGAGGCGAATTCTTCTGGTCCTGTTACCTGTACCATCACTGGTAAGCGTTATGAGTGCCTTTTGCGCAACGTCGTCATTCCAGCTCTTCAACAGTATGGGTGTGTGGATGGGATTATTTTTATGCAAGATGGCACACCTTCGCACGTTGCAAATCCAGTGAAGCAGGTGCTGAAGTGCCATTTCAGAAATGCTAGAATCATCAGCCCCTGGCCATCCCAGTCCATGTGAATTCTGGCTGTGGCGCTACCTGAAAGATGCTCTGTTCAGTGTTCCAACTTAGCTGCATTGAAGGCACGCATTCCGCAACACATTCTGAATGTGAACCTGGAAACACTTCGATCAGTTGTGCAACATGCTGTTTCTTGATTTCAACTTGTTGCAGAAAATGGTGGACAGCATATTGAACATGTTTTGCACCAGTCATATGGAAATTAATAATCCGATTTGATTTTACTTGATGCTTTTCATGCGGATTGTGGTCTCAAGACAAAAACCAGTTTTTCCCATCCAATGTGATATTACCTTGCCGTAGTGGATGGACTTACGTAACTAACAGTATCACACCTGTACACCCATGCACACTGAGTAGTACAGTTTGTTTACCTTAGGTATTTTTGTATGATTCATTTGTCATTTGTAGTCAATAACTATTAAATTATGGTGCTTACAGTGCCATCTATTGCTACATTTTGTAACTATTTACTTTGCTTCTGCCATACATTTTCCCCCTTCTCCAATAATATTCTGTTGCAATTTGATGTCAATATGACCAGTGATGTTATTTCTACAGTGGTTTGAAAGTTTAACTTTAATTATAACCGTCCTGTATTTCATGGTGTTCATCTTATGTGTAACTGCAGACAGCCAGAATCATTTGTTGTGCACCAGACACTTAACCTGTGCAGAACCTGTCATTTGTGGTTCTGTTCAAATAGAGGAAACAGAAACACCATTATAACAGTTATAACAATGTTCTACATATCCATAATGTTTCACAACGGAACCAGGGTTCCCTAAATTCCTCAAATCTCATGAGGAGACACATCAAAACAGCTGAAATTGCAGGAAGGAATGAAATGGACAACAGCTCACCACGCAGTAGTGTCTTATCATATTTTTATATCAGCAGCTAACAGTGTCCCTATTCATATTTTTCAAGATGACAAGGATGATTGGGTGTATATCTCTGATGACTATGCCACCTCTTCACATCTTTTAAAGATAGTGATCCAGAAATCTGTTGGTCCTGATCCTCTGAAGACCTTTGTGTTTGTTCCATAAGCTCCACATGTTAAACAACATGGACAGACTGTCTTTTCCAGACTTTAATCTTTCTGCCTCCACAAATCACCTTCCAAATTGTACCAGAAATGGATTGCAGAACTAAAAAGGCTCAAGTTGGCTCTGTAACTTTGTGCGTGTGAATGAGACAAGTAAAAAGCTACCCAGAATATGTCATTTGTGACTGTGTTATCCAATATGATTCAGACAAGGAAATTCGCAAACAGCTACTCAGTGACAGGGTTCAAAATTCAAATCACGCTTCTGCGATTATAGCTCTTTATTTGTGCCTCAACAAATTGCAAATGGAAGCTGTCATCCTGTCATCATTGTTTTAGACTATCCTCACGACTGATGCTCCAGGCATCATGAATGGTGTTCCCTGTTGGAAATATGGCAACAGGGGTAGTTTCTGCAAGGGACCTGGAACAGAATTCTGTCAACAAAATCAAAACTGCCATAAACTCTGAGAGAGGTGCACATTAGAAGTTATTAATTGAATTGAAAATGTTCAACAAACTTATTTTCTTTCAAGTTGATGTAGGGGTCTCAGCTTCACTGATAAATTGAAACACATACATAGAGTTCAGTTCACAGGCATTGCATATTTATTCAGAGAAGTTTACATCCTACAGTGAACATTAACTAGGCATTTGAGACAGTTTTCAAATGAAGGTGATGTATAAATGCATGTTCTGTCACATCACTTTAATTGTTATTAATTCCCTTGCAACAGATAACATTTTTGGTCTCAACGCGTTTAATCAGTTACAGTTTGCCATTAATGAGACAGTTCATCTTGTATCTAACCACAGTTCCCTTACAGGGTGTCGACAATCTCTGTACACATTTTCCAGGTTTTTTTTTCCTTCATGGCTAGGCTTGGCTGCTGACATGCAACCCAAGATACACTTTCAATCCAAAGCAGTTCCCCATTTTGCAAGGGTACGTCCTTTATGCCAAGTTCTGTGTGAAGGCATTAAAATTGAGCTCATCTGCCTTCAATAACAAGTGATGACACCTACCTAGTCTGATTCATGGGTGTCCCCTTTAGTTGTGGTACACAAACCAAATGGTTCCCAGAGACTGCGCGGAAATTTTAAAATAATCAGTTCACAGTTGGTGGTTGATCCTGCCAATTCCACACTCTGAGGAGCTCTTCTATAAATTAAAAGGATACAAATGTTACTCTAAAATCGATCTGTTGGAGGTATTTTTGAAATTATCTTTTCACCCAGGCTGCCAAAGATTTCTCAATTTGAATACTCCATTCAGTATCTACCAACACCAGAGGCTCTAGTTTGTTATTTGTGGTGCTCCTGCCGTATTCCAAAGATATGTGGAACCACAGACCTGAGAGATTTCTGTGCTGTGATTATCTCGATGTTATAAGCATCACAGAGTCTAACATACACGAACATCCTAAAACATACACTCACTTTTTTTCTGCCTTACAGTAAGCTGACCACATGTTCAACCTCATGAAGTGTCATTTTTTGAACATTCGGTCATTTACCTGAGTTTAAAATTAACAAATGCAAGATACTTCAAAACCAGTGACTATGTAGAGGCCATAGATGATATTTCCCCATCCCTGAACATTTAAAAAAATAAGCCACCATCTTTCATTGACAAGGTGAACCACTATGGAAAGCCCAGATTACGTTATTAGGTATTCTGTTCATTTCGATGTAGTTGTTTAAAAAAACTAAAATGTTGACAAATTCCATTGAATGGCCCCTATTTCAAAGTTTTAAATTACAATTTTTTTTTTTTTTTTTTTTTTTTTTTTTGGGTATTCTAAGGTTTGTTATGTATTTCACATTATATTACATAATTTTAAATATGTAAATGTTATTGCGGAATCATTATACATTTTACAAGCCCCAACATTATCTTCACATAGTGAGAAAGAAACAAAAAATAAGTTTCATTATTGTGATTCTTGAGTTTCTCCCGGCGTATTTGATAGTCAAAATATCCACGGGTGTGCTGCCGGTCTACAGTGTCCAACGGGCACAATATTTCGGCGATCATACATGTCGCCATCATCAGGTGAACTGACGGACTGAGCTCCTGTGAACGTGCCGGCACGGAGATCCATACACTATGGCTGCTCAGAGGGAACTGGGTTCGGTCGCGGCGGCGGCCGATTTAAATACCCTCCGCCCGCGGCGCGCTCCCTCCGCCGTCCGCGCCCCGCGCCATGGTCGCGCGGTGGAACAGATTGCGACGGCGTCTGAGATGACGTCGGGGTGGTGGCTCTGTCCGCCGTGGTCGTCACAACTATACGTTTGCTCGATTTACTCTTGATTAACCCGATCGCTGGTTCCCAAGCCTTGCTAAGATTATAGCCACAGTCACGGTTTATGAGGTCGTCATTGGTGCGAATTTCGATGGCCTCTCTAACAACGCTGTCCCAGTATCTCGACGTGTGTACCAGAATCCTCGTGCGGTCATATTCCATGGCGTGATTTTCCGACAAACAATGTTCAGCGACCGCCGACTTGGTCGGATACATCAGACGAGTGTGCCTCTGGTGTTCACGGCATCGATCCTCGACGGTACGCATCATCTGACCAATATACGACTTGCCACATTGACACGGAATCTGGTACACGCCGGCCTTCCTCAAACCGAGGTCATCTTTGGCGCTCCCCACCAGTGCACGAGTTTTATTTGGAGGACAAAACACAGTTCCGACCCGGTGTTTCTTCAGAATGCGAGCGATTTTCCCCGAGAGTGCGCCTGTGTATGGAATAAATGCAGTGCCTACCTCCTCCCTCGTGACTTCATCCATCTCAAGAGGTTGTGCTGCAGTGGTTGGGCGGAGAGCACGTTGAATCTGCCACTCTGAGTACCCATTTTTTCGAAATACAGTTGAGATGTTCCAATTCCTGGGGTAGACTCTCTGCGTCAGAGATAGTGCGCGCCCTATGTACTAGAGTTTTAAGTACCCCATTCCTCTGTGAAGGGTGGTGGCAGCTGTCTGCGTGCAAATACAGATCAGTGTGCGTAGTCTTCCGATACACCCCATGACCTAGGGTGCCGTCAGCCCTTCTCTTGACCAAGACGTCAAGGAAAGGTAATTTACCCTCCGTTTCAGTCTCCATAGTGAATTTGATGTTGGGGTGTATGGAGTTTAGATGTGTAAGGAAGTCACGGAGTTTATCCATACCATGTGGCCAGATGACGAACGTGTCGTCCACGTAACGGAAAAAGCAAGTAGGTTTCCATACGGATGACGACAGGGCTTCCTCCTCGAAGTTCTCCATGTACAAATTCGCTACCACCGGTGAGAGTGGGCTACCCATGGCGACTCCCTCCGTTTGTTCGTAGTATTCTCCATTAGAAAGAAAATACGTGGAAGTCAAGACATGCCTGAAAAGTTCAGTGGTCTTCTCGTCAAACTTCTGACTAATCAATTCTAGTGACTCTCGCAGGGGTACCCTCGTAAACAAGGAAACGACGTCAAAACTCACCATGATATCTGACTCATCCAACCTGAAGCTGTCAAGGCGTTTAACAAAATCCACGGAATTACGGATGTGATGAGGGCATTTACCCACATAAGGACTTAATATTTCCGTCAGGTATTTGGCCAACAAATATGTAGGTGCCCTGATGTTGCTGACAATGGGGCGTAATGGTATCCCCTCTTTGTGAACCTTCGGGAGTCCATATAGTCTAGGCGGTACCGGACCTTGGGGTAACAATTTCTTAGCGTCACCCTCCGGTAAATCTGCGTCCTTGAGAAGCGCCCTCGTCTTGTTCTCCACCTTCTTTGTAGGGTCAATGCTGATCTTCCGGTAGGAATCGTCATTTAGCAGGCTCTGCATCTTATCAGTGTAGTCCTTATGGGAGACAACAACTGTAGCATTGCCTTTGTCAGCCGGTAAGACAACAATTTCAGAGCGCTCCCTCAGATCACGAATGGCCGCCCTCTCTTTACTGCTGATATTTGACTTCATCGGCTTGGATTTCGTCAACGCAGTCAAATATCAGCAGTAAAGAGAGGGCGGCCATTCGTGATCTGAGGGAGCGCTCTGAAATTGTTGTCTTACCGGCTGACAAAGGCAATGCTACAGTTGTTGTCTCCCATAAGGACTACACTGATAAGATGCAGAGCCTGCTAAATGACGATTCCTACCGGAAGATCAGCGTTGACCCTACAAAGAAGGTGGAGAACAAGACGAGGGCGCTTCTCAAGGACGCAGATTTACCGGAGGGTGACGCTAAGAAATTGTTACCCCAAGGTCCGGTACCGCCTAGACTATATGGACTCCCGAAGGTTCACAAAGAGGGGATACCATTACACCCCATTGTCAGCAACATCAGGGCACCTACATATTTGTTGGCCAAATACCTGACGGAAATATTAAGTCCTTATGTGGGTAAATGCCCTCATCACATCCGTAATTCCGTGGATTTTGTTAAACACCTTGACAGCTTCAGATTGGATGAGTCAGATATCATGGTGAGTTTTGACGTCGTTTCCTTGTTTACGAGGGTACCCCTGCGAGAGTCACTAGAATTGATTAGTCAGAAGTTTGACGAGAAGACCACTGAACTTTTCAGGCATGTCTTGACTTCCACGTATTTTCTTTTTAATGGAGAATACTACGAACAAACGGAGGGAGTCGCCATGGGTATCCCACTCTCACCGGTGGTAGCGAATTTGTACATGGAGAACTTCGAGGAGGAAGCCCTGTCGTCATCCGTATGGAAACCTACTTGCTTTTTCCGTTACGTGGACGACACGTTCGTCATCTGGCCACATGGTATGGATAAACTCCGTGACTTCCTTACACATCTAAACTCCATACACCCCAACATCAAATTCACTATGGAGACTGAAACGGAGGGTAAATTACCTTTCCTTGACGTCTTGGTCAAGAGAAGGGCTGACGGCACCCTAGGTCATGGGGTGTATCGGAAGACTACGCACACTGATCTGTATTTGCATGCAGACAGCTGCCACCACCCTTCACAGAGGAATGGGGTCCTTAAAACTCTAGTACATAGGGCGCGCACTATCTCTGACGCAGAGAGTCTACCCCAGGAATTGGAACATCTGAGAACTGTATTTCGAAAAAATGGGTACTCAGAGTGGCAGATTCAACGTGCTCTCTGCCCAACCACTGCAGCACAACCCCTTGAGATGGATGAAGTCACGAGGGAGGAGGTAGGCACTGCATTTATTCCATACACAGGCGCACTCTCGGGGAAAATCGCTCGCATTCTGAAGAAACACCGGGTCAGAACTGTGTTTTGTCCTCCAAATAAAACTCGTGCACTAGTGGGGAGCGCCAAAGATGACCTCGGTTTGAGGAAGGCCGGCGTGTACCAGATTCTGTGTCAATGTGGCAAGTCGTATATTGGTCAGATGATGCGTACCGTCGAGGATCGATGCCGTGAACACCAGAGGCACACTCGTCTGATGTATCCGACCAAGTCGGCGGTCGCTGAACATTGTTTGTCGGAAAAACACGCCATGGAATATGACCGCACGAGGATTCTGGTACAGACGTCGAGATATTGGGACAGCGTTGTTAGAGAGGCCATCGAAATTCGCACCAATGACGACCTCATAAACCGTGACTGTGGCTATAATCTTAGCAAGGCTTGGGAACCAGCGATCGGGTTAATCAAGAGTAAATCGAGCAAACGTATAGTTGTGACGACCACGGCGGATAGAGCCACCACCCCGACGTCATCTCAGACGCCGTCGCAATCTGTTCCACCGCGCGACCGTGGCGCGGGGCGCGGACGGCGGAGGGAGCGCACCGCGGGCGGAGGGTATTTAAATCGGCCTCCGCCGCGACCGAACCCAGTTCCCTCTGAGCAGCCATAGCGTACGGATCTCCGTGCCGGCACGTTCACAGGAGCTCAGTCCGTCAGTTCACCTGATGATGGCGACATGTAGGATCGCCGAAATATTGTGCCCGTTGGACACTGTAGACTGGCAGCACACCCGTGGATATTTTGACTAAGTTTCATTATTGTTTTTCTCATACTGCTGTCAGTCCAGTTACACTCATAGTTAAACTGCCCAGGTTCAATGAGGACAACAGTGACTTGTTTTAATTGCCTTTCTTTAGTGTTCTGAAAGCTTCACAATATGTAAAAGTCAGTTGCATTTAAGTTAGCAGTGGCACCAATTCTGACTTTGTTGTCAATATAGCTGAAAACGTGGATTAATTGACAGTGCATTAACCACTAATGGTAAAATAGTTCTCAGCCTAACTTATGATAAATGTATAGGATGTAGGATGAAATTTCAAAATAAACACTAATAACGAAGCAATCTACATATTAGAAACAAACAGTGGATTTCTTGGAAGAAACAGATTCTACTTACACAACTGCAAGGACGGCCTACATCATTCAATAGTAAATTTTACAAAGCACTGTGTTTTGAATTGGTTGCAGGGAACATACCCTAGAACAAACTTTAGATACCTGGGCTTAAACATTACTTACTGAAACAATGGAACCAAAATATTCCCAACGAGTCGACTCTTAGAAAGACGTACTGAGATTGCTACTATATTGACATTTGGATTCTTGCTAATGAGACAATGGGTGATCTAGTCTGTTTCATAGCTAATTGAATTGGAGGCCATTTGGACTCTGAGGCTTCATCCAAACCCCATTTAATTTATTGTAAACCTTTGGAGGCTGCAAATATTCCAACAATTGCTAGCTTCATTAATGATGGGCTTGAATTACTATGGCCACATGGTGTAAAAGGAGAGGGTCTCTTATTGATGTACATAGATGCCATTTCATACATGTTGAAAGTGGCGAAATTGCTTACTGTATTTTATCCAGACCAAGTGCTTGTTACATGTACAGGTCATGCATTGCAACTAGTGGCAGAGACAGAGAGACAGACAGACAGACAGACAGACACACACCAATTCCCGGAAGTAAATACACAGATATCAACAACAAGTGATGTTTTTCTTGACATGTCCATATCGTGTACAATGCTACAAGTGGCAGCTGCCTTGATGGACTTCTGCCTTTGGAGCCAGAAAAAACACTTTGAAATTGTGAAGCTCGTGGTGGAGAACTATCTTCTGATCCTGTAGTGTCTGTGAGTGAATACTTATCAGCATTCAACAGTTCTAAAGTGCTTAACTCAGTTTCATACATTGCAAGTCACTTCAGCTGGCGCCATGACAGTATTAAGAAACTGGATGCTTGAAGTATGCCTCTCCAGGAGGCTGTGGTAATAATGGAAGATGCAGTTCGGAAACCAGTGTTGTACCAGGTGAAGCGGATGGTGCAGTTTTCAGCAAACTGTGATCTGTGGTGAATAAGAACCCTCGATACTCAAATCTTGTTATTTTGCCTCATTTATTTAATGGTGAAATTGTGGAACTCTCTGAGAATGTTATTCCTAGAATAATCCTCTGTACAAATATGCACCTTTGACTTCAAAAGAAGTCGGCAATCTTTGTCTACTCATTCAGACATACTGTCAGACAGAAGACTGGGCATGGCAGCAGAACATTTGCAAAAGTATATTATAATAACTGTGCATCCCATTCCAATGTGACTTAAATGCTTGAGTTGGAGATACTTATACTTCAGGATTTTGTAGTAAAAGTGAACTGATTAAGAATTAACATGGACATTTGATTAGCCTACCTGTAAACTTTTATTTTATAGAAAAAAAGTTGGATATTACATATAATGTGTCCTTAAACATTTTGAGCCTAATTATAGGTGTTAGCAAAATCAGAAACAGAGTTAATTTACAATAAATATGTATGATATGTAGGACTACTCCTCTTAAAGGAAAAACTAGGTGTAACACAAAATGTTAGAATATCTGCTACAGTAACTAAATCACCTACACCAATTTACTACAAATTACTCAATATGCAATGGACAATGATAGCTTCTGAAAATTCTCAAAAATGTATGTTTGTTTGCATTGATATACAATGAAATTCAGGGGTGATGTATTCTTTGGCAGTGAACGACAGATGCAGATTTGTTACGAAATAGATTATGTAACGAAGATACTCGTGCCCAGTAACTTACAAAAATAAATTTTTGTAATTGTCTGAAAATTCTCAAAATTAACCTATTTATCATGTAACTGTGCAATGAAATTAGAGAACGATTGTTTTGAACGAGGATAGGCCTCCTGTTATCATAAATTTTTAAAACCCACAATTAAGTTTAAGCCTACAATTGATGATAACAGTAAGAGTTTATCAAGACCCTCAAGAAATGTTGTATATTTCACAATATATCACAATACATAAGGGTATTGATCAATCATTCAGAGATTATGCAAAAACTGGTAATAGATGCATACTCTGTTTGACAAATGTAGTATTTTCAAACAGTGGAAAGTCCTGAATAGAATAATGATAATATTATGTAAAGGACAGATTGCTACTCACCATATAGTGGAGACATTGAGCTGCAGATAGCCACAATGAAATGATTGTCAAACAAGTAAGCTTTAAACCAAAAGTCTTCTTCCGAAAAACACACACACACACACACACACACACACACACACACACACACACACACACACACATATATGACCACTGTCTCTAGCTGCCGAGGCCAGACTGCAAGCAGGTGTGCATGATGGGAGAAACAATCTGGGTGGTGGGGGTAAGGAGGAGGCTCGGGCAGGGAGGGGGAGGAATAACAGGATAGAAGTGGGGGACAGTAAAGTGCTGATTACTGCTTGTGGGACCATACAGGGACGAGACGGAGAGAGGGTAGGGCAGCTGAATGCAGTAGGGAGGTTTAGATGATGGAGGGCAGGGGACTGGCAGGGGGGGGGGGGGGGGGCAGCAGCAAAGGAGAGAAGTAAAAAGGCTGTGGGTGTGTTGGTGGAGTAGAGGGGTGTGTAATGCCAGAGTGGGAGCAGGGAAGGGGATAACCTAAAATATCCCAATGTATTCTGCTTCTGATAGTGCCCTCTAGTCCCGTGGAAGTCATTCCCTGGTATCTTAACAGATGTCTTATGATCTTGTCCTTTTTTCTTGTCAGTGTTCTCCACATATTCCTTTCCTCTCCAATCCTGCATAGAACCTCCTCATGCCTTACCTTATCAGTCCACCTAACAACATTTACCTGTAGCATTACATCTCAAATGCTTCGCCTATCTTCTGTTCCAGTTATCCCACAGTCCACACTATGCTGTGCTCCAAATGTACATTCTCAGAAATTTCTTCCTCAAAATTAAGGCCTATGTTTGATACTATTAGACTTCTATTAGCCAGGAATGCCCTTTATGCCAGTGCTAGTCTGCTTTTGAAGTCCTCCTTGTTCCATTTTGCTGCCTAGGTAGTAGAATTCCTTAACTTCATCTACTTCGTGACCATCAGTCCTAATGTTAAGTTTCTTGCTGTTCTCATTTCTGCTACTTCTCATTACTGTGGTCTTTCTTCGATTTACTCTCAATCCATATTCCATACTCATTAGAATGTTCATTCCACCCAGCAGATCATGTGATTCTTCTTCACTTTCACCCAGGTTAGCAATGTCATCAGCAAATCATACCACTCATATCCTTTCACCTTGAATTTTAATCCCACCCTGAACCTTTCTTTTATTTCTGCCATTGCTTCTTTGATGTATAAATTGAACAGTAGGGCCAAAAGATTACATCTCTGCCTTACATCCTTTTTAATCTGGGCCCTTATTTCTTGATAGTCCACTCTTATTATTCCCTCTTGGCTCTTGTACATATTGTATATTACCAATCTACCCCTATAAATTTTTCTCAGAATTTTGAACTCTTTCACCATTTTATATTGCTGAATGCTTTTTACAGGTCAACAAGTCCTATGAATGTGTGTTGATTTTTCCTTAATCTTGTTACCCTTATCAACTGCAACATTAGAATTGTCTTTACCTTTCCTAAAGCCAAACTGATCATCATCTAACACACCTTCAATTTTTGTTTCCATTCTTCTGTATATTATTCTTGTCAGCAACTTGGAAGCATGAGCTGTTAGGTTGATTGTGTAATAATTGCCGCACTTGTCAGCTCTTGCTGTCTTTGGAATTGTGTGTATGATATTTTTCTGAAAATTTGATGGTATGTTGCCAGACTCATACATTCTACACACCAATGTGACTAGTTATCTTGTTGCCACTTCTCCCAGTGATCTTAGAAATTCTGGTGGAATGTTATCTATTCCGTCTGCCTTATTTGATCTTAAGTCCTTCAAAAATCTTTTAAATTCTGATTCTAGTATTGGACTCCCTCTCTCTTCTAAATCAACTCCTGTTTCTTCTTCTATCACATCAGACAAATCTTCCTCCTCATAGAGGCCTTCAGTGTACTCTTTCCACCTATCTCCTCTTCAACCATATTGCCTACTCTGCAATTCCTTATTGCTGTATCTATGGCCGTAGTGAACTTCAAGCATATCTTGTCATTCCTTAGTACTTCTGTATCCCACTTCTTCATCTACTGATTCTTCCTGACTAATCTCTTAAACTTCACTACTACATTGTTATCTGAGTCTATATCGTCTCCTGGATATGCCTTGAAATCCAGTATCTGATTTCAAAATCTCTGTCTGACCATGATGTGGACTAACTGAAATCTTCCCATATCACGTGGCATTTTCCAAGTACACCTCCTCCTCTTGTGATTCTTGAACAAGGTACTATTATTAGCTGAAATTTATTAGTACAGAACTCAATTAGTCTTTCTCCTCTCTAATTCTTTGCCCCAAGGCCATTTATCCTGTAACCATTTCTAAAACTCCTTCTTCTACAACTGGTTTCCAGTGCCCCATGACTATTAGATTTTCATCTTCCTTTACGCACTGTATTGCCCTTCCAGTATCCTCATTCTCATCCTCATATTCTCTCTCTCTCTCTCTCTCTCTCTCTCTAGCTTTACGACATCAGAAGGTATACCTGAAGTATTGTTGCTGGTGTTGGTTTGCTGTTGACTCTGACCCCTACTATACCTGGATTGAGCTTTTGCATTTCCCTTTTCAGATTTTCTAGCTTGCCTACCACGTTCAAGCTTCTGACATTCCATGCCCCAACTTGTAGAACATTATCCTTTCCTTGGTTGTTCAATCTTTTTCTCGTAGTCACCTTCCCCTTGGCAGTCTCCTCCCAGAGATCTGAATGGGAGACTATTCCGGAATCTCTTGCCAATGGAGAGATCATCATGACACTTTTTCAATTAAAGGCCACATGACCTGTGGATACACATTGTGTGTCTTTAATTCAGTGGTTTCCTTTGCCTTCTGCATCCTCATGCCGTTGATCATTGTTGATTCTTCTGCTTTTAGGGGCTGTTTTCCACTCCAAGGACAAGATAGTGCCCTGAACCTCTGTCCACTCCTCTGCCCTCTTTGACAAGTATGTTGACAGAAAGAGGGTGATTTCTTATGACATAAGTATTTGGCCACCAATGCTGATTATTAATCAAAATTTAAAGGGTGGTGGTTTTTGAGCCCAGGACGGAAGATGTTTTGATTACAAATCAAAGATGATACCACATATCTGATGCTAACTGCCTTCACCAAATCAGCCATCTGTCAAAAGGAGCTGAGGATGGCCTCAGAACCCAAGCGACAGTCATCATACATGCCAAGCTGTGTCACTATTTGCAACCAGTTGCATCCAGTCTGCTTGATTTGCTTGAGGTGGGCCTCTCCTCATTGCGAATGAGACCCCCCACCCCCTCTTGCCAAACATACTGAGTGTGCACTGACATTCTTTCCCACACTGCATACTGTTTCCCTGAGGGACTCCATTACCTGCCCCTCATTGGAGCTCCAGAAGACCAGCATACTCGCCCTCTGCACTTACCCGAACTGGGCAGTAAAGTGGGCCACTGGCCCATTGGAAGAGGCATCCTATGTTGGCTCAGAAGTATTATCAACACTGGGAAGCACCTCATACCTGTCCAACACTCACTCTAGAGTGAGGACAGACTGGTCTGATTTTGCATATCAGAAGACGCAGCAACAACTAGCTCACCAGGGCTTCCAACAGCACCAAAGATGTCACTGGTCTCATCACTGGTGCTCCAATGTTGCCACAGGGTTTAGCAGTAGCCAGAAACCTGTCAACTGTGGCCAAAGCAACTTCTAGCTGATCACGGAGAGCAGCTAATTCTGTTTCCACTCACAACAAGCACTGTGTCTAGCCATATCATACTGTGTAAAGAAATCGAATAATACAAGCAAAGCAATGGGGAGTAACTGAAAAGGTACAGATTCCCACAAAAGAGAGAGTGACCAGACTGTGGTGCTACTGAGGATGGAATGTACACAAAATGTTACAAGGAGAATAAACCAACAATAAAATCAGCTCTGCAAAGTTTCACTGTAGCCTGAAACAGCAAGATCCGCAAGCTCTTAAGAAAGAAATGAATTTCTCTACTGAAAAACGATTTATCAACAGTTATGTTTTACTAGACAAACTGCTTATGCAAAAGCTACTGCAGGAATTAAATATGTGAACTCAAATGCTCTGATCTAAACTACATGCTGTATACTATCATGAGATTTAGATGTAGTCAGGTGATGTGTTGCTTCTGCTGGTGCAAAAATCACATGAGGAAGCTGCCTCACACAAGGATACGCAGTAAGATTTATGAAAAAGCAAAACTTAGAGTAATTTGGTAAACACTAATTTATACATAAAATGTGTGAAGAAAAGTCTGTGGGATGAAAATGCAACAACATTTTTCATCCATGTTGAGTTTCTGTTGTGGCTGGTTGGTTGGTTGTTTGGTCTTGAAGGTGACTGCTGCAGATGGATGGGCTGCTGTGCTCTAGATAACGTTGCATTACCAGCAGCTGTGATGTTGCGAGTGTTCTGTACCCAGTGATGCTATGCATTTGGCCAGTGTCTTCTGCACTTCAAAAGGTGGATTTACTGGTCAGTGGACAATACTGTGTCTACCACTTTCATGAAGAGAGTGAGTGTCCTATCGTTTTGCCCTGTATGGGCTTGGTAAGGTGACTCCAGTGATGGACGAAATGAGCCGTTTAGGAGGAAAACGTGCTTTGTCATTGGCAGGTTTCTGAAAACAAAAGTAGCCTTTTTTCCATGCCATGTAGTGCCACTCAGTTTCATGGCCTCCATTTGCCTCCAGAATTCCAAGAGGAAATCTTGAGCGGAACATGGAGGGCTGAGTTGTTGTTTGGAACATGCCGTGGTAGACTCAGAGATTTGCCATTGCCCGCTCCACTGGGAAGGCTTACAGTTTTCTTATAATGCACTGCACAATTTCAGGGTACTACTGGAAGGGTGTCAATCCACAAATCTATCATGTGGCATATTGTAGTGGCCATCAAGGAGTGGTGTAGACACTCAACAATGCTGTTTGAGGCTGCATGCTACGGTGAAGTCCTTGTCACATGCGTCCCATACAGCTGAGCCATTCCACAGAATATTTCTGCATTCCACTGCTGTTGCTGATCAGAAGTCACTTGCTGGGAACAGCCAAAATGTTGTTGTTGTTGTGGTCTTCAGTCCTGAGACTGGTTTGATGCAGCTCTCCATGCTACTCTATCCTGTGCAACCTTCTTCATCTCCCAGTACCTACTGCAACCTACATCCTTCTGAATCTGCTTAGTGTATTCATCTCTTGGTCTCCCTCTACGATTTTTACCCTCTACGCTGCCCTCCAATGCTAAATTTGTGATCCCTTGATGCCTCAAAACATGTCCTACCAATCGATCCCTTCTTCTAGTCAAGTTGTGCCACAAACTTCTCTTCTCCCCAATCCTATTCAATACCTCCTCATTAGTTACGTGATCTATCCAGCTTATCTTCAGCATTCTTCTGTAGCACCACATTTCGAAAGCTTCTATTCTCTTCTTGTCCAAACTAGTTATCATCCATGTTTCACTTCCATACATGGCTACACTCCATACAAATACTTTCAGAAACGACTTCCTGACACTTAAGTCTATACTCGACGTTAACAAATTTTCTTCTTGAGAAACGATTTCCTTGCCATTGCCAGTCTACATTTTATATCCTCTCTACCTCGACCATCATCAGTTATTTTACTCCCTAAATAGCAAAACTCCTTTACTACTTTAAGTGTCTCATTTCCTAATCTAATTCCCTCAGCATCACCCGATTTAATTTGACTACATTCCATTATCCTCGTTTTGCTTTTGTTGATGTTCATCTCATATCCTCCTTTCAAGACATTGTCCATTCTGTTCAACTGCTCTTCCAAGTCCTTTGCTGTCTCTGACAGAATTACAATGTCATTGGCTAACCTCAAAGTTTTTACTGCTTCTCCATGAATTTTAATACCTACTCCGAATTTTTCTTTTGCTTCCTTTACTGCTTGCTCAATATACAGATTGAATAACATCGGGGAGAGACTACAGCCCTGTCTCACTCCCTTCCCAACCACTGCTTCCCTTTCATGTCCCTCGACTCTTATAACTGCCATCTGGTTTCTGTACAAATTGTAAATAACCTTTCGCTCCCTGTATTTTACCCCTGCCACCTTTGGAATTTGAAAGAGCGTATTCCAGTCAACATTGTCAAAAGCTTTCTCTAAGTCTACAAATGCTAGAAATGTAGGTTTGTCTTTTCTTAACCTTTCTTCTAAGATAAGTCGTAAGGTTAGTATTGCCTCACGTGTTCCAACATTTCTGCGGAATCCAAACTGATCTTCCCCGAGGTCCGCTTCTACCAGTTTTTCCATTCGTCTGTAAAGAATTTGCGTTAGTATTTAGCAGCTGTGACTTATTAAACTGATAGTTCGGTAATTTTCACATCTGTCAACACCTGCTTTCTTTGGGATTGGAATTACTATATTCTTCTTGAAGTCTGAGGGTATTTCGCCTGTCTCATACATCTTGCTCAACAGATGGTAGAGTTTTGTCATGACTGGCTCTCCCAAGGCCATCAGTAGTTCTAATGGAATGTTGTCTACTCCCGGGGCCTTGTTTCGACTCAGGTCTTTCAGTGC
Source organism: Schistocerca piceifrons (assembly GCF_021461385.2). NCBI lineage: Eukaryota > Metazoa > Arthropoda > Insecta > Orthoptera > Acrididae > Schistocerca > Schistocerca piceifrons. The sequence continues at coordinate 795,283,888 of NC_060141.1, read as the reverse complement.
TCTGTCAAACTCTTTACGTAGTATCTTATCTCCCATTTCGTCTTCATCTACATCCTCTTCCATTTCCATAATATTGTCCTCCAGCACATCGCCCTTGTATAAACCCTCTATATACTCCTTCCACCTTTCTGCCTTCCCTTCTTTGCTTATAACTGGGTTTCCATCTGAGTTCTTGATATTCATACAAGTGGTTCTCTTCTCTCCAAAGGTCTCTTTAATTTTCCTGTTGGCAGTATCTATCTTACCCCTAGTGAGACAAGCCTCTACATCCTCTAGCCATCCCTGCTTATCCATTTTTCACTTCCTGTTGATCTCATTTTTGTGACGTTTGTATTCCTTTTTGCCTGCTTCATTTACTGCATTTTTATATTTTCTCCTTTCATCAATTAAATTCAATATTTCTTCTGTTACCCAAGGATTTCTATTAGCCCTCGTCTTTTTACCTACTTGATCGTCTGTTGCCTTCACTACTTCACCCCTCAGAGCTACCCATTCTTTTTCTACTGTATTTCTTTCCCCCATTCCTGTCAATTGTTCCCTTATGCTCTCCCTGAAACTTTCTACCTCTGGTTCTTTCAGTTTATCCAGGTCCCAACTCCTTAAATTCCCACCTTTTTGCAGTTTCTTCAGTTTCAATCTGCAGTTCATGACCAATAGATTGTGGTCAGAATCCACATCTGCCCCTGGAAATGTCTTACAATTTAAAACCAGGTTCCTAAATCTCTGTGTTACCATTATATAATCTATCTGATACCTTTTAGTATCTCCAGGATTCTTCCAGGTATACAACCTTCTTTTATGATTCTTGAACCAAGTGTTAGCTATGATTAAGTCATGCTCTGTGCAAAATTCTACAAGGCGGCTTCCTCTTTCATTTCTTCCCCCCAGTCCATATTCTCCTACTATGTTTCCTTCTCTCCCTTTTCCTACTGACGAATTCCAGTCACCCATGACTATTAAATTTTCGTCTCCCTTCACTACCTGAATAATTTCTTTTATCTCGTCATACATTTCATCTATTTCTTCATCATCTGCAGAGCTAGTTGGCATATACATGTGACAGTGAGCAGTGCTACCAAGTCCATATGGACATGTGAGAATCACACCCCTGGGACATCGAAACTTGAGTGGAGCTCATATGTGCCTTGTTACTTTGCACTTCTTGCAATGGATGCAATTCTGAGTCCATGTATGGCTGTCCTTCTATATACCAGGCCAAGAAAAATGCTGTGTTCCTAATGCCCTTGTACTGCAGATTCCCAGATGGCTGTTTGTAATGGTTTTGTCATTTATATATGCTGTGAACTGCATGTCAGTTCATAGAGATGAGAGGTGATGTACTCCATCCTCTCTACAGTGGGCATTGTAGTAAACACCTGTGGGAAGGAACCTCAGATACTTTGTCTGTGATCTCTGCTAGGTGCTCAAATTCATCTCTTGGGTTACTGAGAGTAGGGTGCAATGCACCTCTGTCAAGTGAGAGAGTCATATGGACAGTAGGAGTTGGTTCAGGATGTCTGGTCCAGTCGAGCTGTGGAGGTGTTGCAGGATCTGTGCAAGCTTCCTGTCACGAGTTTCCTTCCTGTGCAACATTTGGCCTAAGAGTTGTATGCTAGAGGGAGAAAACCACCAAATGCACTCACCTGCTAATAACTCTTACTTTCCAGAGGCAGGCGAGTTTGTGATGACATTACTAACCTCACTAGCTAAGGGTTGTCTAGTAGTACCATTACATCCGCAATTTGGTGGAGTTTTGCATCATACTTTAGCTGCTGAAATGGCTTTCTATGTGTGTGAACCAAAATGATGGACAATCCGTCCTGAGCACTGGTGCTTTAAATACCCTACAGTTCACTTGTGTTGCTTAGACAGTTCCAGGGGATGGGGGCAGATGGTAAAACTCACCAGGCTTGCTGCTGCAGTTAGCATCATGCCCATGGAACAGGTAGAAGAGGTGTTGTCTGCTGGTGGGCAGCTGGAAGGCTATGCCAGGGTGGCCAAACACGTGTTCTTGTTTCTTGGAGTAGCACCGTAGGTTGTCCCTCTGCTTCCAACCAAATTTGTAGCTGCTCTGGTGTCACTGTTGCAGTGCAGCCAACTCCTCCACACACTGACACTCTTGATCTTGCTGCTGCTGCTGCTACTGCAAATGTCTTTTGTCAGGGTGAGTACTTAATAAATGCCACATTTCACTTAAGAATAAGACGCTTTGTTGGTCTGTATACCAACAAGATAAATAACTATTACCACAAATATACTAGTGTTGTCCCAGTAGTTATTTTGCAAAATGCACATCTGACAACCACGTATGTTATCTCATCCCACCACAGACAGTTAGACTTTTTTGTGTGCTCACTCAGTGTAGCCATCCAACTCAGTGCACTATTTAGGATGGTCGCATGTTTGTCTCTCACCACATGTGTGTCTCATGCAGTATGGCTTCATTGCCTTCAACTGTACCGGCACAGTTGCTGCTGCTGCTACTACAGTGCATACAATGGAACAATGTTCGGCAGAAGCTAATCTGCATGCCGCTCATCACCTTGAGCGAGGCCCTCGCCGTCTCTCTCAGCCGAGCCCATCTGCACATTGGTGATATCACTGTGGTGCATCAACATCCATCTGAGCACATTGTTTCCCATCTGACACCCCACTAATGCAACACTCATCTGGCCAACGTCATTTCTTCGCAGCCAGTGTCACACTGGCCTGACATTCATCTGCCCAAACCCATTGCTCCCCCGCCAACATTCCACTGGCCTGTTGTTTTCTAGCCGAGACTGCTGTCGGCATGCTACCGACGTCCCACCAGCTCATTACCTGCTGCTGCTTGGTGTTGGGTCAAGCACCTGCATTATCGGCGTCTCCTCTGCTGGCTTTTTGACCCCACTAGCAGATTCCACCTAGCCTCCTGCTGTGCTTATTGCCACCACAATGCTCTCTGGTACAGCCAGTTCTGCCATCGCAGGCTCCATTACAGCCACGCCTGTTACTGCACTGGTGTCATCTTGGACGCCTGCAGAAATGTTTTCGATCCTCTGCCACTAATGTCACCACTGGTAACCTCCATTGATTCACCACCTCCAATGCCACCGTACTCCCACTAGCCCTTTCAGAGTCACCATTATGTCCTCTTTTCCTGCACCACCGCCTCCTTCCATTCCTACATGGTTGCCCTATTGTATCGTCCATGCTTGAGCTTTTGCTCCCATTCCTTGTCCTTTTCCTCTGGCATATGGTAGGGTGCTTGTGGAAGTTTTGATGCTATACCTTGTGTCTCATCTGGTCTCATCACCATCGCTGCCTCCCAGTGACCAGCCAGCTTCCTTCATGACAGCCATGCACAGATCCCCAATCGGTGCAGCCCCTTCCTGTCAGCTGCATCAGTGCTACATCACACATAGTGTGAGCACATCATATCTATAGTGACCACTGTTGATCATGCATTGCCTCTCATTATCAACTGCTGCTGTTGCTGCTGCCACCACAGGTTCACCAGTCTCAGGTTGCCTCCTCTTGGCAGCAGCATCTTCACTTTCAAGCCAGCTCTGCCACCTCTTTTAAGGGGTGAGGAGTATATTATCACCCAAGGATCCACTTGGTATGCAACACAAAACTAATGCAGGCTGCAGCCTCTCCAGGCTGCTGGTGACACCACCATGAAGTTGCAGGGAACACAGTACAACCATAAACGTAAGCACATCATGTTTTCTGTCAACCACATTTCCTGCAGCTGCCATGGCAGCTTCACTACTGCAGGCACTGCAATTAGTGCTGCGATTGTGTGCATGAATTCTCTTCTGCTGATCGCATCACCACCAATTGTCACGGAAGTGCCTCAGGGGCTCAGCATTGATTTGCTGGGTACAGGCTTGGTAACCCTGGGGTTCCTGAGCTGGGGACTGATAAGAGCCGCCAATCCCCTGTCACCAAAAGCTCTGATGTGGTGCTGTGGTGGAATGGGGATCTTGGTTTGACTGCCCAGATCACGAGGACAGGATAAACCTCTATATAAAAATAAAAAAAACCCTCAATCTCAAGGTGTGCTGTGCACTGATGGGATGTGTGGCTGTTGAGGTGGAACTGTCATTAGCGGACAACCTCTGGGGAACCTGCCACACCTCAGTTGTATAAGGCTTACTCAGGCGTGTGAGGCTCTGTCTGAGGAGGTCCTTATTTCCCTAGCTGCTCGTGGGACTGAGATGGAACCCTCAAAATCATCATCTTCTCCTCCCAGCGGGAGTATTCACACCCATTCATCCAAAAGAATGAGAGAGGCTAGTCCTCCTAATAATAAGAATACTTTGGACTGCAGTAACAGGGCTCATGGAGTCATGAATAACAATGTGTTTCTGGTGATAAAGAGGAAGGAGAGGACATTTGCAAAAGTGTCGCCCTTTCATATTCATAAGTTTTTGGAAGGGCTTGATGGAACGTTAAAATCTACAAAACTATTGCGCAATGGCTCATTGTTTGTTGAAACTAATACTTCAAAGCAATTAGACCTTAAGAAATTGCATAAAGTTGGTGACTATGATATCATTGTTGAGATGCACACCTCTCTCAACCCCAGTAAGGGTGTTGTCACACGCCAAGATATTATGGACATGGACATAGCAGAACTGAAGCAACAATGGGCATTCCAGGGAATAGTCGATGTTGAGCAACGATCACACAGGAATAATGAAGCAACTGAAAAGACTGCCAGTTTCATTGTCATTCAATTCTCAGACAATGCCTGAACATTGTACGGCAGGGTCCCTTCGACTTAATGTTCGGCCTTACATTCCAAACCCTGTGCAGCGCTATAAATGCCAGCGTTTCAGCCATACAACCATGAGTTGTGGAGGTGAAGCAATCTGTGGGAACTGTGGAAAAGCTGCTCATAACGCTGGGACTGACTGCCCATCTCTGGCGATCTGTGTCAAATGCTCTGGGAACCACCCAGTCTGGAGCCGGACTGATCTTTTTTTGCTGAAGAATGCAAAATACAGGAGATAAAAGTGGCCAAGGGGATCTCATATGCTGAAGCCAAAAAAGAATATAAGGGGACAAAACCCCCTGTCTATGCTACCTCATATTCCTCCATGGTGCAGAAACCTGTTCCCAAGGTGGCCACTTTGACACAGATGCCCGTATCTACCAAAAGCACCTGTACTTGCATATGTACATGTCAAGGTGAAAAAGAGTAAGGACAAAGCAATCCAGGCAGCCGCACCAGGAAAGACCAACAACAGTTCCACAGCGAGCATCCAGAAGGTACAAGAAAAGCAGAGTGCCTCTCAATGCCCCCTTTCCCCCTCACCCTCGAAAGGACAGGGAGCAGGAAAAGGCTCATGATGTTCAGGTCAAAAACTGTCCTGAGCACCGTCAGACATCATTCTTTCCCGTCTTACTGATGAGGGGGATATCGTGGAGTTAGATGCCTCGGATCCAGGCAGCCCCTCCACTCCCCCTCGCTCTTCAAGAGCTTCACCTCCCCGGTGTAAAGATATGTGTAAATTAAAACCACACCAATGACATTGCTTCCATACTACAGTGGAACATGAATGGGTTCAGGACTCATGTGTAGGAACTGAAACTCATAGCACAGGCATGTCCCTTGTGCTTTTGTTTGCAAGAAACTCATTTTAAAGATACAGATGTCCCTGTGCTACAGCGATATATGCTATACCGCAAGGATGACCTATCAGGGGAAAGGGCCAAGGGAGGTATTGCAGTGTTTGTCACCAATGCATACCACTTCTATGCGCTCCCCTTGGCTACTGACCTGCAAGCAGTTGCAGTTCAAGTTTATGTGTGTTGAAGGATCACTGTTTGCCCACTGTATTTACCTCTGCAAGATGCACTAGAGTCTGAGGCTCTCAAGGATCTTATTTCACAACTCCTGCAACTATTCCTCCTCCTGGGAGACTTCAATGCCCATCATGTCCTGTGGGGCTCAACCAATACTTGCCCTCGGGGTCGGGTTTTGGAGTGCCTCATGATGTCTCACAAGCTGTGCATCCACAGCATGGGTACTCACACAAATTTCTCTACTGCTGCTTGGGTCACTCTCAGCCATTGACCTCTCTTTCTGTTCTCCTGGCCACGCCAAATCTGTTCAGTGGAAGGTCATCGACCACCTTCATTCCAGTGACCACTTCTCTATCCACCTTCACTTACTAAATGGCTCACCATCTGAATTTAAGCCCCCAAAATGGATGGTCAACAGGGCTAACTGGACACATTTCAGCCAGCTGGCTGTGTTCGAACACTGCGACAGCATGGGTGGACCACATGACACGAGTGATCCATCGTGTGCTGACCTCACCATCGGACAGTCTGGACAGATGAGTGCAGTTCCATGATCTGGGAAAGGCATGTGGCTCTTCAACACTTTAAATGCCGACCAGCAGCAGACAACATTAGGGCATTTCGAGTCACAAGGGCCAAGGCTCGACGTGTCATTAGGGAGAATAAGAAAAGGTCATGGCAAGCGCTCCTGGACTCCATCAGTCATTCCACTTCTTCTATAGAAGTATGGGAAGCCATCCGTAGGATTTCTGGTAAACACAGCCATTTACTGATAGCATAAGTGCTGAAACAGGGGTGCCTCCAAACAACACCCAGAGACATTACTCAGCGCTGTCTGAACATTTTGCACAAACTACTACCAATGCAAGCCAGGATCCAGCATTTCGTCATTATTGAGTGACACTAGGGAGGGAAAAGTTGGACTACCAAGCGAGGTGGCGCAGTGGTTAGACACTGGACTCGCATTCGGGAGGACGACGGTTCAATCCCACGTCCGGCCATCCTGATTTAGGTTTTCCGTGATTTCCCTAAATCGCTCCAGGCAAATGCCGGGATGGCTCCTTTCAAAGGGCACGGCCAACTTCCTTCCCCGTCCTTCCCTAATTCGATGAGACCGATGACCTCGCTGTCTGGTCTCCTTCCCCAAAAACAACCCAACAACCCCCAAAAGCTGGACTTTCGGTCCAATAGTTCTGAGGCCTACAACTCCCTTTTCTCCATGTTGGAGCACGAATCAGCACTGTCTGCACCTAGTCATGACCAAATCCAGTGCTGCATGCTTCGACATTTGCCAGTGGCATCAAAGGAAATCCTCCTCGAATGCTTTAATCTAATATGGCAGACAAGCAACTTCCCCAACTCTTGGAGGGAGGCAATTCTGATCCCATTCCTCAAACCAGGAAAGGACCGCACATGTCGCAGTAGTTACGGAGTATCGCCTTAATGAGCTATATAGGAAAGACTCTGGAGCAAATGGTTAACCATCATCTAGTCTGGTTGTTAGATACCAGGCAACTCCTTAACTGCTTTCAGTGTGGATTTCGGAGATTTCGGTCCACTGTCGACAATCTGACCCTCCTAGAGGCAGCTATTCAGCAGGCTTTCCTCCACATATTCTTCAATATAAGTAAGGCATTGTGTTTTCGCCAACTGCATCAATGAAGCTTACGTGGCCACCTCCCCATCTTCATATGGTCTTTCGTGTCTCAGCAGTTTTTTAGGGCCCGAGTTGTTACATGGTATCTGACCAATTTAAGCAGGGGAATGGTGTTCCTCAGGGCAGTGTTTCAAGTGTTATCCTCTTTGTCATAGCCACCAACAGTATCACATCTACGGTAAGAAGTCCTCAACATGTTCCTTAGTTTTAGACGATTTTGCTGTCTTCTGTTTCCTCCAGTGTTGCAAAGGCAAGTCATAAGTTGCAACTTACATTGTGGAGGTTAGAGGAGTGGGCTGCAAAGATGGGATTCCAGTTTTCTGCAGATGAGAGAGAGAGAGAGAGAGAGAGAGAGAGAGAGAGAGAGAGAGTGTGTGTGTGTGTGTGTGTGTGTGTGTGTCTCATTCTCATCATCTTTTTAATTTGCCTGCCTTGAGTATGGGGGACACCATCCTACATTTTAGAGACACAGTGTGGTTTCTGGGCCTCGTGTTTGACTCCTGGTTGTCATGGTTACCACACCTGAGAGACCTGAAAGCCAGAACCCTGAAGGCATTGATCATCATCAAGTACCGTAGCCACAGGTTGTGGGGAGTGGACAGGCTGTATCTCCTTCAGTGTTATCGGGCTTTTGTGCGTTCATGGCTGGGCTATGGTTGTACGGCGTATGGGTCAGAGAGGTCCTCTTAGTTGTGGATCATTGACGTTGTCCACCATGAGGGGATTTGCTGGCCATGGGTGCTTATCAGACCAGTCCCATACCTAGCAACTGTCCGTAGGCAGGGAACCACCACTTACCGGCACCAACTCCTCATGGTGCATCAGGTGTGTAAGTTCCTTGCAGCTCCAACTTCACCCACACACCGTACCGTTGCTCGTCCACCTCTGGAACACCTGTTTTCCAACTGTCCATGAGCCACAATGCCATTTGGGATCCGTGTGCAGCATGTGCTGGTGTCACTCGGTGTGGAGCCAGTACAACCCCAAATCCAGGGTTTTAACTGTCTGCCACCCTGGTTACTGGAGAGGTCCAGAGTGATTTTACATTTGGTGCAGCACAGGAGAGACTGCACTCCTGCTTCCATTTTTAATGCGGTATTCCCTGATATTTTATCTGAGTACCACGACCGTGTAACTGTTTTTACGGATGGGTCTAAGCAGGGGGACTCTGTTGGTTGCTCTGTCGTTTTTCTGGATCATGTCATCAAGATCAGACTGCCTCCAGAATTTACCATCTTCAATGCAGAATTATATGTGATCTTGTGAGCACTGGAGCAGATGAGACATTCTTCCGGCCGATAACACTGAAGGAGATACAGCCTGTCCACTCCCCACGACCTGTGGCTACGGTACTTGATGATGATCAATGCCTTCAGGGTTCTAGCTTTCAGGTCTCTCAGGTGTGGTAACCACCACAATCAGGAGTCAAACACGAGGCCCAGAAACCGCACTGTGTCTCATCTGTTTAGATTCTCTGAGTGCCCTATACTCCCTCCAACATTTGTACCAAGCAGATACAGTAACCCAGAATATTCAGGATGCCCTCCTACAACTACGACGACTGGGGAAGGAGGTGTCGTTCTGCTGGGTATCTGGGCACATTGGAATTGCAGGGAATGAAAGGGTGGAGCGAGTGCTATCCCCCTGCACGCTATCACCTTGCTGTTGAGGTACAAAGTCATGTGTAGATGGGGAGACAAGTGGCTGGCAGCGACTGATAACAAGCTCCATGTCATCAAGCCCACAACTCAGCTGTGGACTACTTCCTTGCAGCCGCATTGGCAAAATGGGGTCCTTCTTACTCGTCTTCATATAGGCCACAGCCCTATGACACATGGATTCTTACTCCGGCGAAAAGACTCTCCAATGTGTGGTGCTTGTGGTGTGCAGACCACGGTGAGCACATTTTATTGGACTGCTTATGCCGACCAGCGGACTGCGATGGATTTGCCAGCGGATCTGCTGTCTATTTTATGTAATGCTCAAACAAATGTGTTAGGGTTTTAAAGTTTTGTGAATTGTCCAACATTTTTAACAAGCTTTTAGGGAGATGTTCTTAATGTGTCAAAGGGTGGCTGGCTCAGCCTAGTTTTTTTGTAAGTGGTCAACCATTCACATTCCCCTGTGTTTTTCTTTTAGTTCTTCTGTGTTTTGTTTTCTCTGTGTTTTAATTCCTTGATTAGCTCTCTTCCCTCCTAATTGGTTTTAATGCATGTGAGAGAGCATGTGATACAGAGGGACTGTGTGGTCATTTCAAGTGCATGCATGTACAAACACTTTTAGTTCATCTCCACATTCGTTTGCTTTCATAAGTGTAAGGGCACTGACGACCTAGCCGTTGGGTGCCCATCAGATCCAAACACACACATACATCTGCTATAAAGGGTGCTGCCCAGCCAGCAAGAGCCATTGCATATCAGAGGTCACTACAGACCAGAACCCCGACGGCAATCACCAGCCCGTAAATCATACCTCCCATTGCCCAGCACTTCACTCCACATACCATCCAAGTTCACCATATCAATCACTGATGTCTTCACTCCAGGCTATGTTCTGAGCCTTAACTCTGCATCTCATTCAACACTGGCCCCCAATGTCTACACTCAGTCCTCCAGCCCAAGTCATCACTCGGCATCTCATCAGAGTTCTCCACACTGGCCTCTACATCTGCTGCACCTGTAGCCCATCTGTGTGCAGCTCGCCATGGCTCCTACTCTGCCATTGATCTGTCCAAGGCAACCATCTCTATGCAGCAGACATGTCTACCTCCAACCAGCTACAAGCTTCCGCCTTGCCAGAAAGTCTTTCCTGGCCTGTTCTCAAGCCCTACTGCTCTCCACTGATATGGCTGCCCAGACGTTGCCCTTGTAAGAAGTCTCCCACTGCAACATTCGTGGAATTGAACCAAATAGTTTGTATTCAAGTCTGAATGAGTGTTTTATTGTATCCAGTTTGAGTACAAATAAATTTCATTTATTTATGGCTATTTGGGGCACATGATTTTCCCAGGGTGTCTCAGACATGATAGAAAAATGTACAAATGTCCTCATTTCCACTCACTGCTTGTCCCATTCCCTCCATCCATCTTATTTCTTCTCGTCCACCCCCACCTCACTCCCCTCTCCATTCCCCATATTTGTATCTCCATTGACTTAACATTATTTCTGTGGATTTTCTAAATATGTGTATAGTTAGCAATAACAGTGATTTTGCTTTTCCCTGTTGCTTTCCTATAACTTTGATTCAGATCTGAAATGTCCTAGCTCATAGGAGTTAATTATTTAGTTCTATATCTTGTAATCCTACTGGATGTGTTGATGGATGATGACGTACAATTGATAAGCTACACTACATCTACATCTGGCAGAACAACATAGGGTGTCCAGCCAGCAGTCATGACAATTTACTATCAAGCAGACACTAGACCAACCTTACTTCTGTCCACAAATGAATGTGTTCATCTCTACAGCCAACTGAAGTATTGTTGAGAAATCTGCTCAACACCAGTTATTTTGTGGACTGTTTTGTGTTATGACCGGGCGTGCTTAGGATCTGGGTATTGTGAAGCCCACCTACTGCTTGCCCCCTCCCCACCTAGAACACACACCCCCACTCCATCCCCATTACGTGGTGCAGTGGTTATCACACTGGACTTGCATTCAGGAGGTGATGGTCCAAACCCGTGTCCAGCCATCCTGATTTAGGATTTCCACGATTTGCCTAAATCATTTCAGGCACATACGGGAATCGTCCCTTTGAAAGGGCATAGCCGACTTCCTTCCACACCCTTCCTTAATCCAATGGGACTGATGACCTTATTGTTTGGTTCCCCCTCCCCCTCAGTTCAACCAACCAATCTTTCCTCCTGACTCACTCTGTCTAGCAGCCTGTGCATTTCATTTTGTAACAGTGATTATTAGTATCACCTTCAGTGTAGTCTAAAAGACAATGAGAGCTAGTTTCAGTTTTCTTGTTTTGTGTGTCGTAGTTTTAGTAGTGTAGAGTTCTGCTGCGTGAAGTACCACAGCCAAGTAGTTTGAACATGCTAGAGAAGTCAGTTGGTAGTCTCAGTTTGTCTGATTGTGTGCTGTCCATGTGCATTCAGTGAGCTAATATTTATGTTATGCTTTAGTGAGAACTCTAAAGAGCAGATTTTTATGTTGGTATATTCTCCTCATTTATATTCTGCGTACATTACAGCCAGTAGTGGTGCAGTCAGGTAATTATCTCTTTTGCAGGTTCTCTTTGTACTTTCTCAGTTACTCCTGGCTGCACTGTTTGTATTTTTTGAAATCTTCTTCAGTTTTTTACACAGTATGACATGGATAGGAACTCTGCTTATTATGAACAGACCCAAGGAAAATTGACTGCAGTCAAAGAGCTGGAAGCTGCTTTCGCCATGGTCGACAGAGCTTGTGGCTACTGCTCAAAACTGCAGTATCATTGGGACACCAGTGATGAGACCTGCAACAACTTCGGTACTGATATAAGAACGTAGGCTTCCGCGGCCGGTGTCGTAGTGATTAAAATTCTTCTGGGTATTATGCCGTGTCATTGCTAAAAACTAACAACAATAATAAACTAAAACCGACGTTTCAGCCGAATTGCAACGGCCTTCCTCAGGGCACGACGGGTTTTGCATGGGGATAGGTGCTTCTATTTATTACAGACTATTGATGTCTGTCGTCACTGCTGTAAAACTTTTAATTGGCCCTCTAATATGATTGGCTAGTCATGACGTAAGGGAAGATGGGAGGAAAGAGGCTATTTGTGGATGTCCATGTCATCTGCCAATCAGCGTTCGGCTTCTGGTCAGCACGTTTTCCTCCTGATGTGCGCGGAAGTGGACTGACAGTTGCTCTACAGCTGTTTGTGCAGATACGTCCGTGTCCCATGTAGCTTCTGCCCCGTGACCGCTCGTGGCCCGTTGGACTGGGATGGCCAGCAGCCAGGACGCCAGGAGTTTGTAGCTATCTTCTCTGTTGATTTTGTCAGGCTGCTTAATAATTTTGATCGCCTCCTGTATTTTGCATTCTCGTATCCATGATTCTTTCACCAGTACTCGGGCTTCCTGGAACCTGATAGGCTGTCTACAGTCATGGTGGTGTTCCGCTATCGCTGATTTATTATGTTGTTGTAATCGTACATAGCATTCATGTTCTGCTACTCGTAAGCTGACAGGTCTCCCTGTTTTTCCTATGTAGGCAACTCCTCACTCACACCATAGTTCATAAACACCTGCAGTGTTAAGATTGTTGACTACATCCTATCATTTTGTGGATCCTGTGACTGCTTCGAAAAATCGGTTTGAAACCTCATTGGCAGAGGACATTGCCTAGCCGTTCACTGACTCTTTTTACATATGGTAAGTGTACCAGATCCCCCAGGGGATCCACAGCTCTTTTGTGGATACGTGCATAGCGAGCACGGGACCCCGAGCTAATGTGGCCTTCCTTCCTTTCCGGGCTGCATACCTTCCCTTTCCGCATCCTTCCCCATCCCCCATCTTCGCCCCCCCCCCCCCCCCCCACCTCTGGCTCTTTCCTTCCCTTTCTCCCCCTCTGGGAGTATGGTTTGTGCCTACGTCCGGAGACGGACGCTTGTAAATGTACCGCATTCTTCGCCTTGCATGTATGTCTTCATCCTTCCTTTGTCCTTCTCTTTTCCTTGCCTCTTCTCTTTACCCTTTTCTCCGCTGCGGCGTTTGAGACCTTTCTTCTTTCCTTTCCCTTTCTCTTTCTTCCTCCCTGTGCGTGTCTGAAGGCCGACCCACACACTTCCATGCGTAGCCGGTGACGGGGTAACGTGTAATTCCCTGCCCCGGGTAGACAGGTAGGACACGTACGTACCCCCTGGTAACGACCAGGCCCAGGGAGGGGTGATTACCCGAGCTGATACTTTCCGAAAGTGCCGATTGATCCCTCCGTCCGTTTGTCGGGAGGTGTGACCTGAAGTGTGAACAATCACCTAAGGCGGGAGTGCCCTCAGAGAGGGCCCCCACAAGGGAGGAGCGCGCCATCGGAGACGCCGGTAATCATGGGGGATTCTTCCGCAATGGTTTCCTCACCTTCCACTATGTCTGCTCACAAACGTAAGTTCACTGAGTCTCAGCCACAGTCAGTTCTTCCATCGTTGCCACAGTTCCTTGTTGTTTCTCGGTCTGATGAAGGTCACGACTTCTCCACGGTCAACCCTTTCATTATTCAGAAAGGTGTCGACACAATTGCACGTCCTGTAAAGTCTTGTTCAAGATTATGGAATGGCACCCTGTTGTTAGAAACAGTCAGTGCCCTCCAGGCACAAAAATTGCTGCGTACCTCATTACTACACACCTTCCCTGTCCGGGTGGAACCGCACCGTACTTTAAATTCCTCGCGTGGAGTCGTTTATACACGCTCCCTCAATGGATTGTCTGATGAAGAAATTCAGCACTACCTGTCTGACCAGGGCGTAACGGCTGTTCATAGGGTTGTGAAAAGGGTTGACACGAACATCATTCCAATCCGCACTGTCTTCTTGACATTTGACAAAGTTCAACTCCCATCGAAAATCAAAGCAGGCTATGAGATAATTTCCGTTCGCCCTTACGTCCCAAACCCTACGCGTTGCTATCGGTGTCAGTGGTTCAATCACACCAGCCAGTCCTGTTCCAATCCGGCCAAATGTGTTACATGTGGCAAGGATCCACATGAGGGTGCTTGTCCACCTCCATCCCCTCGTTGCATTAACTGTATGGGTGACCACGCTGCTTCCTCTCGAGATTGTCCCGTTTTTAAGGACGAAAAGCTCATCCAGGGAATTAGAGTAAAGGAAAAGGTGTCGACCTTTGCTGCTCGAAAATTATTCGCCAGTCGACAGCCCACTGTGCCTCAGAAAGGAAAATACAGCACTGTCCTTGCTTCTCCTCGGCCAACAAAGGAGGCGGCCACGCAAACTTGCGACCTCACCTTTAGTGCCACGGTCTTCAGATCGGCCAGCGCAAAGATCGCCCAATCAACCTCACCACTTTCGCCTGCCCACTCTCTGGCTCACCCTTCGTCGAGTTCTGCTAAATCTCGAGTCCAAAAGTCAGACACCAAGACTTCGAAAAAAGAGCATACTCGTGAAGAGTCTTTACGTATCCCAACTTCACAACCATTGGTTCCTCCTTCCTCTAAACATCATACTTCCAAGAAGGCTACAAAGAAACCCAGTTCCTCTCCTTCTCCGCCAAGGCGTGTCCCACCTACAGCACCACCTGGCGGAAATCGCCCTCGGCCGTCCTCTGTGCCGCCGAGGCGCACTGCTGGTGGCCGCTCAACCGGCCGATCGCTGGTGGCAGGAGCTGCTCCTGACCAACCTATGGATCAGGATCTTCTGCCTTCGGCTGAATGCCATTCCATGCTGTCGGTCGCAAACTCTGAGCAGTCGTTGAGTTGACAGCGACCTTGGTCACATTCCTCCATTTTCTGTTCACCCTATGTCCATTATCCACTGGAATATCCGTGGCATTCGAGCCAATCGCGATGAATTGTCGGTCCTCATACGATCCTACTCGCCGGTCATCTTCTGTCTTCAGGAAACAAAGCTGCGTCCCCATGATCGCTTTGTTCTCCCTCATTTTCAGTCCATCCGATATGATCTCCCCTCTGTTGAGGGCACTCCAGCACATGGAGGACTCATGATTCTTCTCCATGAAACTCTCCATTATCACCCAATCCATTTAAACACTTCCTTCCAAGCTGTCGCCGTCCGTCTTTCCCTTTCCGGATACATGTTCTCTCTTTGTACTGTCTACATTCCATCGTCCACACCAATGGCACGAGCTGATCTCCTTCATCTTCTTGGTCAGCTTCCACCCCCATATTTGCTGGTTGGGGACTTCAATGCCCACCACCCGCTTTGGGGATCTCCACATCCTTGTCCACGTGGCTCACTATTGCTAGACGTCTTCCACCAAGCAGATCTAGTTTGCCTCAACACTGGGGTCCCTACATTTTTGTCTGCCTCCAAGACAAATTTATCTCATTTAGACCTTGCGGTCGGTACTGTTCCGCTAGCTCGGCGCTTCGAATGGTTCGCCCTTGATGATACACATTCGAGTGACCACTTTCCATGTGTCCTTAGACTGCAGCCTCAACTGCCCTACATGCGCCCGCGACGCTGGAAGTTTGCCCAAGCTGATTGGACACTTTTTTCGTCTCTAGCGACATTCGATGACCGTCACTTTCCCAGCGTCGACGATGAGGTCACACATATTACCAGCGTTATTCTTACAGCTGTGGAACATTCAATACCACTTACCTCCGAAATGCCCTGGCGCCCCCCCCAGTTCCTTGGTGGAACGAGGCATGCCGTGATGCAATACGTGAGCGGCGACGTGCTCTCCGCGTTTTCCGCCACCATCCTACTTTGGCCAACTGTATCCGCTATAAGCAGTTCCGAGCGCGATGCCGTCGTGTCATCCGCGATAGCAAGAAGGCAAGCTGGAAATTCTTTATTAGCTCATTTAACACCTTCACTCCCTCCTCGGAAGTTTGGAGTCGGCTTCGACGGTTCTCAGGCGTGCCTAGTTTCTCCCCGGTCTCTGGGCTCACTGTTGCGCATGACACATTAGTGGACCCCGTCGCAATTTCTAACTCATTGGGTCAGCACTTTGCTGTGATTTCGAGCTCTTCAAATTACCCGCCAGCATTTCTCCCGAAGAAACGTGCAGCGGAAGTGCAAACTCTTGCTTTCTCCTCTCAAAATCGCGAAAGCTACAATACTGTTTTCTCCTTGCGGGAACTCCAACATGCACTCTCTTCTTCCCGCTCCTCCGCCCCAGGACCGGATGGTATCCACGTCCAAATGTTGCTGCATTTACCATCCCATAGTCTGCGTTACCTCCTTCGCCTTTATAATCGAATTTGGACCGACAGTACTTTTCCCAGACGATGGCGGGAAGCTATCGTCGTTCCTGTTCCGAAACCTGAAAAGGACAAACATCTCCCCTCTAGCTATCGCCCCATTTCTATCACGAGTAGTGTCTGTAAGGTTTTGGAGCGTATGGTGAATTACCGTTTAGAGTGGTGGCTGGAATCCCACAGTCTTTTAACACCTGCCCAATGCGGATTCCGAAAGCATCGTTCTGCAGTTGACCATCTTGTTGCTCTCTCCACTTACATCATGAACAATTTTCTCCGGAAACGCCAAACAGTAGCAATATTTTTTGATCTGGAGAGAGCATACGATACCTGTTGGAGGACAGGCATCCTCCGCACACTGTTCTCTTGGGGCTTTCGAGGTCGGCTGCCCCTTTTTCTTCGCGAATTTATGGCAGAGCGCACATTTAGGGTGCGGGTGAACACTACTCTCTCCCGTACTTTCTCCCAAGAAAACGGGGTACCCCAGGGCTCCGTGCTGAGTGTTGTACTGTTTGCCATTGCCATCAATCCAATTATGGATTGTCTCCATCCTGATGTCTCGGGCTCCCTCTTTGTGGACGATTTTGCAATCTACTACAGCTCTCAACGGACCATCCTTCTTGAACGACGTCTTCAAGGATGTCTCGATCACCTCCACTCTTGGAGCATCGAAACCGGCTTCCATTTTTCTCCCAGTAAGACCGTTTGTGTTAATTTTTGGCGACGTAAGGAGTTTCTTCCGCCCTCCTTACATCTAGGTCCTGTCAACCTTCCATTTTCAAACGTCGCTAAATTCTTGGGTCTTATGTTTGACAGAAAACTGTGCTGGTACTCCCACGTTTCCTATCTTTCGGCTCGCTGTCTGCGATCCCTCAACACCCTCCGTGTCTTGAATGGTACCTCCTGGGGAGCGGACCGAGTGGTCCTCCTCCGCCTCTATCGCACCTTAGTGCGTTCGAAATTGGACTATGGAAGCATAGTCTACTCCTCTGCTCAGCCGTCTATTCTTCGGTGTCTCGACTCTATCCACCACTGTGGATTACGTTTAGTGTCTGGAGCTTTTTACACCAGCCCTGTGGAAAGACTTTATGCTGAGACTGCTGAACCTCCACTGTCCAATCGGCAAGCAGTCCTTCTGAGTCGTTATGCTAGCCATCTGTCTTCCATGCCTGCTAATCCAGCCCATGACATTTTTTTCGATGCCTCCTTTGATGTAGGGTATGCAGGCTGCCCCTCCTCCCTACTACCACCGGGAGTCCGCTTCCGTCAACTGCTCCATTCTCTTTCCTTCCGCTTTCCTAAAACCTTCTTGACAACTTGGGGTACAGCACCGCCTTGGCTCCGTCCCCGGATCTGCCTGCTCCGTGACCTTTGTCGATTTCCCAAGGATGGTACCCCTTCACTTGTTTATCGTCGGGCATTTGCTGCTCTATGTGCACAAATGACAGACGCCACATTTATTTACACCGACGGCTCGAAAACATCGTTAGGTGTAGGGACTGCCTATATTGTTGGCGACACCCCAAATCACTTTCGGCTTCCCGACCAGTGTTCGATTTATACTGCGGAGCTTTACGCTGTTCTCCAGGCTGTCCACTACATCCGCCGCCATCAGCGGATACAGTACGTTATCTGCTCACACTCTCTCAGCTCTCTCCTCAGTCTCCAAGCTCTTTATCCTGTGCACCCTCTGGTCCACCGGATTCAGGACTGTCTGCGCTTGCTCCACCTGGGGGGCATCTCAGTGGCGTTCCTCTGGCTCCTGGGACATGTTGGTATCTGTGGAAATGAGGCGGCCGATATTGCAGCCAAGGCTGCAGTCTCTCTTCCTCGGCCAGCTATTCAATCGATTCCCTTCGCCGATGTACGGAGCGTTCTATGTCGACGTGTAGTTCATTTATGGCACACGCATTGGTCGACACTTACCCATAATAAATTGCGGGACATGAAAGCTCTTCCTTGTGCTTGGACCTCTTCCTCCCGAACGCGTCGTCGGGAGGAGGTAATTTTAACTAGACTCCGGACAGGGCACTGTCTTTTTAGCCATCGACATCTTTTAAGCGGCGATCCTCCCCCACTCTGTCCCCACTGCTCTCAGCTGTGGACGGTAAGACACCTTTTAATTGAGTGCCCCTATTTTAATCCGTTACGCTCCCGTCTACAGCTATCGCCTGATATATCGTCGATTTTAGCAGATGACACGCGCTCAGCCGACCGTGTTCTCAAGTTTATTAGTGCCAGTGAAATGACGTCAGTCATTTGAAGCTTTTTTGGGGACAACCAACCCCTTTCTGTAGTGGATTTTTAAGCCTTCCTTCTGCTTTTAGTTTCTCCAATTTTATGACTTTCGTTCCCATTGCTGCTGGTTTTCAATTTCGGTTTTTTACTGTTTCCTAAGTCACGGACCGGGCGCTAATGACCATAGAAGTTTTGCGCCCTAAAACCAAAACAAACAAACAAACAAACAAAATGTACCAGTGGAAGCTTCTCTTCTTTGCCTTCTTCTTGTGTTCTGCTCCCTTTGGTTTTAGCTACCTTTCTTATGATGTTGTCATCATAGCCGTTGGCACGAAATGTGTGTTGTAGCTTCTTTAATTCTTCTTTGATGTTATTTTCATCACTTATCCGGTAGGCTCGGGCAGTTAACGTATGCAGAACAGAATACTTTTGAGCTGTGTGGTGGTTGCTCTCCGCGTGCAGGTACCGATTAGTGTGCGTTGGTTTCCGGTACACTTTGTGTCCCAGTTTACCTTCGGCAGCTCTGTACACTTCCACATCCAGAAATGGCAAGGTACCATTGTTTTCAGTCTCATGTGTGAACTTTATATTTTTGTGCAGGCTATTTAAGACATCGATAGTCTGTAATAAATAGAAGCACCTATCCCCATGCAAAACCAGTTGTGCTCTGAGGAAGGCCGTTGCAATTCGGCCGCAACGTCGGTTTTAATTTATTATTGTTGTTAGTTTTTAGCAATGACGCGGCATAATACCCAGAAGAATTTTAATCACTGTAACTTTCGTACCATTGTAATCCCCTAGTGACCTATTTGTTGCTGCTTCTTCCAATATGCAACATCTGACTGTTCCATCAAGAATGAGTGGCGGACAGTGGAGGGTCACTGGGCAGAAGGCAAAAGAGGGAAGGGGCCACATATGTGGCTCCTTATGTCTTAGCAACAGGTACAAGTTGCTACCCATTGTTGACAATACTTCTGAGCCAGCAGGGGATGCCTCTTCTGTTGGCCAGTAGCCTACTTTCCTGCCCAGTCCAGAGAAGTACAGAGGTCATGTAGGCTAGTAATTTGGAGCTCCAATATTAGGCAGATGATGGAGACAAAGTTGTTCCACAGAATGTGAAAACACAGGTGGACAAGGAGCTGGTATTGTCACATTGTGAAATTCCATTTTCCACTGAAGTGTAGAGCAGGAAATTTTGAATTTCATGTCAGATTTTTTACCTCATGAAGGAAAATATGGCCAATATAATGTGTCATTGTTTTACACCACAAGCAGAACATAGGAGCCACCATAATGTATTATGTTAAACTATATTTATTTGGTGGTTTTTTCTTCCTAGCAGAGTATGTGATTTGATTTTAAGCTGCATCAGAGCATCAGCAAATTGAGGATTTCTTGAAAGTGCTTCATTTTAGATACAATTTGTTATAATAAAATGACTATTGGTAGGTAAAGGCTTTCTGTAGATTCTTCTTAGTGTTATAACTTGTTTGCTACAAAAATATACCATTTCAATCCTACAGCACAATGATGACCTATCAAAAGCACATCTTTTTGGTGCAGTTAGCATATTAAGTATCAAATAATGATACCTGTACATTCAGTCTTTCAACACTGTTTCCATATATGGAGGCATTGTAGCAGTGCTGCAGCTGTAGCAAGGTTGATAGTGTCATGAGTTCAGTTGTGATGAAAAAGGTAGTAGGGTTGCATCCGTCTCTTTCTCTTTTTTTCCTGTGTGTGTCCTTAAAGAGTCTGGGCCCATTATAATCATTTAATAGGAGCATTATCTCAATAGTCAATGTTATTTCTTATAAGTAATATACACACACAGTGTACAGTATTTGCTGCAATTCTTGTTTGAAAGGCTAAGGATTGGAATGTTTCTCCATGGCCATAGGTCTTAACAAGACTGCTAGTCTATGTCTAAAGCAAACACAAGTTACACAGTGTACAGTTTTTCTATTATGAACTATCTGTAAAATATGTATACCTATCTGTGGGCTTCTGAACTGGATCATGCTTGTATATGGCCAGGAAATATTTTTTCAATTAAAGGTAGCAGCTTTGAAACAAAATCTGCTCTTCCATTTGAATGAAATTACAAAACGAATCTCGATCTTTAAATCTAGTTAATGAAGTATGTTATTTCAGTTTTGGTAGTCATTGAACACTGAGAACATAGATATTGTGCATGCACAATATGACCTCAACTATATCCTATTTAAAACCAAATTTGGGATGAACATTCGCTTGAGTTAATGAATAACTCGTACTAGTACATATCTCAGATTGTTGTACAGCATTATGCAATGTTCCTCAAACACTAATTTGCTGTTCAAGCCATTAATGAGTCCAAAGTCTTCTTCATGATTTTCTCCGCTCTTCTTTGAAAGTCACTAATAGCAGTTATTTTACATGCATTGATTCTTGTAAAGGAGCTGTGCAGTTTGCAAGCCAAATAAAACCAACCATGGCCACTGAAGAGTGCAGAGAGCACAGATCATTGTTAACCAGCCCACCCCTTGGAATTTTTCCATGGTCTTTATTTCCCTAATTTCCCCATACAATACCAATGTTACAAGGGTCCTTCTGTTCAGTATCCTTGAACTGCATCACAGCTTCTCCTCCATGGACTTCAATCCATTGAGTCAAGAATGATAAAAGAGAATTTTCTTGTTGCAGTGGAATAACACATGCAGAGAAGTTGAACTCAATGTATTTCCTGTATTGTCATTCTATGAATGACATGTTACCCCTCAACGTGTGCCGAAGGCATGCTTTCTCCTGAGATTGGATGCCCTGTCTATGTCACCTTTAATTGCCTTATCCTGTGTGGGGATGGCTTTAGGGAAATAGCAAACAGGGCCAGAAACAATGCCAGTGTGCACTCAGAATATTTGCTAGGAGATCTCATCCCATATGTGGAGGAGGCACTGCCGGCGGCTGTCAAGTGCGCTGGCTGCAACCAGCTGCAAATAGTGGCACACGCCGGTGCAAATAACAGTTGCCACTTGGCTCCTGAAGTCTTCCTCGATCCCTTTCAGTGGGTGGCTGATTTGGTGTAGGCAACTAGCATCACACGCAGGGTGCAGGATAAGCTTACTATTTGTAGCATCATACCCAGGTTGATCACAGTCCTCTGGTTTGGAACAGAGTGGAAGATCTAACACAGAGTCCCAGATAATTTTGTGACAGTATCAGATGTGAATTTCTAGACCTTCACTATCAGGTGGAGAATTGTAGGGTTCTCATTGACAGGTCAGGCATGCACTACAAACAGGTAGCAGCTACAATGGTAGCAGAGTATGTGTGATGGGCACAGGGTTTTATTATTTTTTTTTTAAGTTAGAGGAACACCCCCTTGGGAACAGAGATGAATTGCCTGCCATAATTGAAGATATGTCAGCCACAGTTCTCTCAGAGAATGCTTGATCTTGCAGATCAGATACAGAAAAGGTTAATATGACATTATTAATCTACAGGAGCATCCAAGGGAGGGTCCAAGAATTAGTATCGCTTATTGAAGGCTATAATGCCCAGATAGTGTTAGGAACAGAAAGTTGGTTGGGGCTGTAAGTGAAAAGCAGTGAACTCCTTAGTTCAGTTTGGAGTATTTGTTGTAAGGATAAGTTACCCGCCAACAGTGACAGCATATTTATTGCAGTAAAGAATTCAATAATATCAAGTGATGTTATCAGGGATTCCAAATGTGAATCAGTCTGGATGAAATTAAGCAACAAATGTTGGTCAAAAATAGTAATTGAATGCTTTTATAATATGCCTGGGTCAGGAGCTGTGGTGGTAGAATGTTACAGAGAGAACTAATGTTGCCGTTAATGGGGAGTGACTTCAATGTGCCAGGTATAGATTGGGAGAGTCATGCTATCAAAATTGGTTCCAGAGACAGGCAATTTGTGTGACATTATTCTGAATGTCTTGTCCAAAAATTACATTGAGCACGTAATTGAGAACCAACTCATGAAGGTAACATCTTAGACCTCCTAACAGCAAATGGACCTGAACTTGTCAAATCAGTTGACGTAGAGGAAGATATCAGCGATAAGAAAGCTGTGATAGCAACTGACTACGTGTATTACAACGAATGTTAAAAAATGTAGATAAACAAATTGCAGAGTATTTGAGTAGTCAAGAGATGATGACGAAGTTGTGGAGCACAAATGGAAAAAAATTTAAAAGCATTGTTCATTTGCCTTCGATATGTGTGTACTGAGCAATGTCTTAAGGCACGGGAAAGTCGTGCCATGGTTTAATAACCATGTTAGAGAACTGCTACATAAGCAAAGCGAGCTTCATCACAGATTCAATAGAAGTTAAAACCTAGCTAACAAACCAAAGCCAAACGAAATGAAAATGAGTGGAAGGTGAACGATGAGACAAGCGTTCAGTGACTTTGAAAGTAAAATTTTGTCAATTAATCTGACTAAAAACCCTAAGAGGTTTTGGTTTCACGTGAAATCAGCAAGCATTTCAAAATTAATCATTTGGTCACTCAGGGACCATGCTAGCACAGAAATGGGAGATAGCAAAGAGGGGGACGAAATACTGAATTTGATCTTCCAAAGTTGTTTAACCATGGAAGATTTAATAGGATCTCTGCTTTCAATCAGTGTACAAATGTTGAAATGGCAGAATCAGAGGTAGCTGATCATGAAATAGAAAAGCAACTAAAATCGCTTAGTTGCAGAAAGGCATCAGAACCAGGTGATATACCTGTAAGATTCTACAAACATTATGCAAAAGAACTTGCTCCACTTCCAGTAGCAGTTCAATTAATGTAGTTCACTAGAGTAACAAAGTATGTAGTGACTGGAAAGAAACTCGGGTCATTCCCGTTTTCAAGAATGGTCATAGGACAGACACACATAATTATAGGCCTATATGCTCAAGAATTATTTTGGAGAATAAAAAAATCTCCATTCCTCCACGAGATACATGATGCTGTAGACAATGGCATTCTGGTAGTTTCTGTGTTCCTTGCCTTCAGGAAGGCATTTGGCCCTGTCCTGCACCGCTGTTTGGTGAAAAGATATGAGCTTATCAAGTATTGAATCAGACTTGTGACTGGATCTTCCTTGCTGATAGAACTCAGCATGCTGCTTTTAATGGAACAAAGTTGATAGATGTAAAGATAATTTCTGGAGTACACCTAGTGAGTGTCATAGGACTGTTGCTGTTTACAATGTACGAGGGGCGTTTGAAAAGTCCATGGAGAAATAAAAACTACTTACGTGTTTGGGGTAAACCTTTTTTTATTTTTTGACATAGTTTCCTTTTAGAGTTATACACTTTGTCCAATGCTGTTCTAATTTGTTGATCCCTTCCGAATAATAGGAATTGTCCAAGTCTGCAAAATAGCTATTAGTTGCTGCAGTCACCTCCTCGTTTGAATAAAATCTTTGTCCCGCCAGCCATTTCTTCAAATTGGGGGAACCGAGTCTGGAGAATAGGGGGGATGTGAAACGAGTTGGAATCATACGCTCCTGGAAATTGAAATAAGAACACCGTGAATTCATTGTCCCAGGAAGGGGAAACTTTATTGACACATTCCTGGGGTCAGATACATCACATGATCACACTGACAGAACCACAGGCACATAGACACAGGCAACAGAGCATGCACAATGTCGGCACTAGTACAGTGTATATCCACCTTTCGCAGCAATGCAGGCTGCTATTCTCCCATGGAGACGATCGTAGATATGCTGGATGTAGTCCTGTGGAACGGCTTGCCATGCCATTTCCACCTGGCGCCTCAGTTGGACCAGCGTTCGTGCTGGACGTGCAGACCGCGTGAGACGACGCTTCATCCAGTCCCAAACATGCTCAATGGGGGACAGATCCGGAGATCTTGCTGGCCAGGGTAGTTGACTTACACCTTCTAGAGCACGTTGGGTGGCACGGGATACATGCGGACGTGCATTGTAGTTTTGGAACAGCAAGTTCCCTTGCCGGTCTAGGAATGGTAGAACGATGGGTTCGATGACGGTTTGGATGAACCGTGCACTATTCAGTGTCCCCTCGACGATCACCAGTGGTGTACGGCCAGTGCAGGAGATCGCTCCCCACACCATGATGCCGGGTGTTGGCCCTGTGTGCCTCGGTCGTATGCAGTCCTGATTGTGGCGCTCACCTGCACGGCGCCAAACACGCATACGACCATCATTGGCACCAAGGCAGAAGCGACTCTCATTGCTGAAGACGATACGTCTCCATTCGTCCCTCCATTCACGCCTGTCGCGACACCACTGGAGGCGGGCTGCACGATGTTGGGGCGTGAGCGGAAGACGGCCTAACGGTGTGCGGGACCGTAACCCAGCTTCATGGAGACGGTTGCGAATGGTCCTCGCCGATACCCCAGGAGCAACAGTGTCCCTAATTTGCTGGGAAGTGGCGGTGCGGTCCCCTACGGCACTGCGTAGGATCCTACGGTCTTGGCGTGCATCCGTGAGTCGCTGCGGTCCGGTCCCAGGTCGACGGGCACGTGCACCTTCCGCCGACCACTTGCGACAGCATCGATGTACTGTGGAGACCTCACGCCCCACGTGTTGAGCAATTCGGCGGTACGTCCACCCGGCCTCCCGCATGCCCACTATACGCCCTCGCTCAAAGTCCGTCAACTGCACAAACGTTTCACGTCCACGCTGTCGCGGCATGCTACCAGTGTTAAAGACTGCAATGGAGCTCCGTATGCCACGGCAAACTGGCTGACACTGACGGCGGCGGTGCACAAATGCTGCGCAGCTAGCGCCATTCGACGGCCGACACCGCGGTTCCTGGTGTGTCCGCTGTGCCGTGCGTGTGATCATTGCTTGTACAGCCCTCTCGCAGTGTCCGGAGCAAGTATGGTGGGTCTGACACACCGGTGTCAATGTGTTCTTTTTTCCATTTCCAGGAGTGTATTTACATTAATTTTGCGACCACAACTGCTGAGGTGTGTGCTGGTATTGTTGTGATGGAAAAGGACTCTTCTGCAGGCCAATTGTCAGCATTTTTCTTGCACCTCGGTTTTCAAACTGTCCAAAAACAATGAATAATATGCACCTGTAATAGTTTTACTCTTTTCCAGATAGTCGATGAGGATTATCCCTTGTGAATCCCAAAAGACTGTCGCCATATCCTTTCCGGGTGAAGAACTGGTCTTCGCCTTTTTGGTGCAGATTATCCCTTGGTAACCCATTGTTTAGATTGTTGTTTGGTCTCAGGAATATAGTAATCTATCTATGTTTTATCCACAGTGACAAAACAATGCTTAAAGTCCTGTGGATTCTTCCTGAACAGCTGCAAACCATCCTTGCAACACTTGACATGATTCTGTTTTTGGTCAAGTGTGAGCAATCGTGGAACCCATCTTGCTGATAGCTTTCTCATGTCCAAATGTTTATGCAAAATGTTACATACCCATTCATTCGAGATGCCTACAGCACTAGCAATCTCACGCACCTTAACTCTTCTGTCATCCATCACCATATCATGGATTTTACCAATGATTTCTGGAGTTGTAACCTTCACAGGGCGTCCAGAATGTTCAGCACCACTTGTGCCCATATGGCGACTCCGAAAATTTTGAAACCACTTATAAATTGTTCTAATCAAAGGTGCAGAGTCCCCGTAATGTTTATCAAGCTTCTCTTTAGTCTCCTGAGGCGTTTTGCCTTTCATAAAGTAATGTTTAATCACCAAAGAAAATTCTTCTTCGTCCACTTTTTAACAATCACTTGACTTCCTTGATTCACACGAATGCCAAACACAAAGAAATAGACCAATATGGCCGAAACTTGGTGTGCGTTCTTTCCAAAGATGCTACTAACTAAACACGACCTTGATATGTGCTGGTGGTACCATGCCTTGGACTTTGCACAGACTTTTCAAGTGCCCCTCATATATAAATGATCTAGTAGAAAGCATTGCAACCTCTTTAAGGCTGTTTGCAGATAATACGATTGTCTGTAAGAAAGTAGTAATGCTAGAAGACAGTATCAGTTTGCAGAATGACCTGCAGAGAATTGGTAAATGTGCAGGCTCTGTCAGCTGACCATGAATGTGAATAAATATAACATACTGCATATACGTAGGAAAAGAAACACTCTGCTGTACAACTACACTATTGATGACAAACTGCTGGAAACAGTATCTACTATAAAATATCTAGGAGTAGCTATCCAGAGTGACCTTAAGTGGTATGGCCATTTTAAACAAGTAGTGGGAAAAGCAGGTGCCAGACTGAAATTGATAGGAAGCATCTTGAGGAAATGTAACTCATCCATGAAAGAAGTGTCTTATAAGCCACTTATTTGACCAATTCTTGAGTACTGTTCATCAATCTGGGAGTCTTGCCAGGTGGGACTGATAAAAGAGAGAGAGAAGATCCAACAAACAGTGGTGCATTTCATCACAGAGTCATTGGTCAGTGCGAGAGCGTTACAGAGATGATCAACAAACTCCAGTGGCAGATGCTACAAGAGAGGCATTGTAATAATAAGTTTATTGCAGCCAAATAGCCACACAAGTTCGATGTACAATGATGATAACACACAAAATTAGAAATTTTATATATTGTGGTGTGCATAGTCACTTACTGACCATCTCCTTTCAGTACAGAGTTCCATATGGTAACGTTTGCATATTTGATGACACAGTTTACACTTGCACATTGTGTTTGGTTCATGGTATGATGTGTTGTTCAAAATAAGTTGGTGGAAACCATGGACCACCATTCTAGTGATCATGTGTCACATTTCCAAGTTTTCCTTTGTCCAAGTTTGATCAGTCATGGTGTCTGTGCTTAAAATTCTGGAGGTAAATCTTCCCTTTTTTCCTTCAGTGCTTTTTGTAGACTTTTTGAAGCACTACTGCTGGGTAGCATCAGGTTTGTCTTCAGTGAGGAAGAGTTCCCTTGCCAGAAGGTGCACAAGTCTTGATTGTGTTGTTTTGAACACTCCAATTGTATTCTTTATATAGGTCACCTTTACTCTTTCTCGTGTCATTAGCTTTTTCACTGTGAGATGTGGTCCAATAATTTCTATGTCATATATCAGTATTGGGAAGATTTTGGCTCTCATGGATAGCCATTGTTGTCTCCATTGCCTTCTCTATTACAACCATTGTGAAACATTTTGCAGTTGTTTGTATTGTACCCTTAGGTACCTGAAGTCTGGTACAATTCTCATTTTCCTCTCCCATATGGAGATCTCACCTGATGCGGGTGCTCTTCCTCTATTTCAGAGCACCCTCATTTATGTTTTTGCCACATTTGTTTTGAGGCTGTGTTAGATGCAACAGTTGTCCATATCATTCATTGATTCTTCAACAATGGAAAATACAGGATGTATAACTATAGAAAACACACACGACCACAGTTTCTGGCTGCTTGGCTGCTGAGGCCACATTGCAAGCAGCAGTGCATGATGGGAGATGCAACTGGGTGGTGGGGATAGGGAGGAGGCTGAGGCAGAGAGGAGGTGGTTTAGCAGGGTTGGGATGGAGGATGGTAAAGTGCTGTTAGGGAGCATACAGGGACGAGATGGAAAGACGGTAGGGCAGCTAGGTGCAGTTAGGAGGTTAGACGGAGGGCAGGAGAGGGTTAGCGGAAATCGAGAGAAGTAAAAATGCTGTGGGTGCATTGGTGGAATAGAGGACTGTGTAGTATTGGTATGGGAACAGGGAAGGGGCTACAGGGGTAAGGACAAAGACTAACGACCTGTTCAATTCAGAAAAGCTGGTGTTGGTGGGAAGGATCCAGATGGCACAGGCTGTGAAGCAGTAACTGGAGTGAAGAATGTTACGTTGGGCGGTGTGCCCAGCAGTGGGGTGTTCCAGCTTTTTCTTGTCAACAGTTTGTCTGTGGCCATTCATGCCGATATACAGCTTGTTGATTGCCGTAACCACGTAGAATGCAGCACAGTGGCTGCAACTCAGCTTGTAGATCGCATGAATGGTTTCATTGGTAGCCTTGTCATGATGGGGCAGGTAATGCTTGTGACCAGAC
Organism: Schistocerca piceifrons; assembly: GCF_021461385.2. Taxonomy (NCBI): domain Eukaryota; kingdom Metazoa; phylum Arthropoda; class Insecta; order Orthoptera; family Acrididae; genus Schistocerca; species Schistocerca piceifrons. Next base: position 795,255,303 of record NC_060141.1, on the reverse strand, counting down.
TGGAGTAAGTGGTGGTGTGAGGATGTATGGGACAGATCTTCCATCTTGGTGGATTACAGGGATGTGAGCCATGAGGTAAGAGGTTGAGAGCAGGAGTTGTATAGGGATGGATGAGCATATTGTGTAGGTTCAGTGGGTGGTGGAATACCACAGTGGAAGGGGTGGGAAGGGTATTGAGTAGGATATTTCTTATTTCAGGGCACGATGAGAGGTAGTCAAAACCCTGGCAAAGAATGTGATTCAGTTGCTCCAATCCTCAGTGCTACTGAGTCACAAAGGGAATGCTCTTATGTGGCTGGACGGTGCGACCTTTGGAGGTGGAGGGTGACTGGAGAGGTAAGGCATGGGTGATCTGTTTTTCTACAAAGTTTAAAGGATAATTACAGTATGTGAAGGCCTCAGTGAGACCCTTGGTGTATTTTCGAGAGGGACCACTCATAATTACAGGCGCAATGGCCACAAGTGGCTAGGCTGTTGGAAGGGGGTTTCGTGGTATGGAATGGGTGGCACCTGTCGAAGTGGAGGTATTGCTGGTGGTTGTTAGGTTTGATATGGACAGAGATAGTGATTTACCCATCTTTGAGGTGGAGTCCAACAACAAGGAAGATGGATTGTTGAGTTGAATAGGACCAGTTGAAGCAAATGCGGGAGAAGGTGTTGAGGTTGTGGAGGAGTGTGAATAGGGTGTTCTCACTTTCAATCCAGATCATGAAGACATCATCAGTGTATCTGATCCAGGTGAGGGGTTTGGGATTCAGGGTGTTTAGGAAGGATTCCTCTAGATGGCCCATGAATAGGTTGGCATAGGATGGTGCCATGTCAGTGCCCTTAGCTGTACCCTGAATTTTTTACAGGTAGTTCCTTCAAAGGAGAAGTAATTGTGGGTGATGATAGAGTCGGTCATGGTGATTAAGAAGGAGGTCTCACGTTCGGAATCCATCAGTCATTGGGAAAGATAGGGTTCATTAGTGGTAAGGCCATGGGCATTAGGGATGTTAATGTAAAGGGAGGTGGCATCATTAATGACGAGCAGGGTATCATGTGGTAAAGGAACAGGAACTGTGGAGAGTCGATCGAGGAAATGGTTGGTATCTTATATATAAGAGGGTAGGTTCTGGGTAATAGGTTGAAGGTGTTGGTCTATGAGAGCATAGATTCTCTCAGTTGGGGCACAGCAACTGGCCACAATGGGTCAACCTGGGTGGTTGGGTTTATTGACTTTAGGAAGCATGTAGAAGGTGGGGGTGCGGGGAGTGGTAGGGTAAGTAGAGAGATGGACTCTGGGGTGAGGTTCTGCGATGGGCCTAAGGATTTGAGGAGAGACAGGAGATCCTGCTGGATTTCTGGAATGGAGTCAGTCTGGCAGGGTTTGTAGGTAGATGAATCTGACAGCCGGTGGAGCCCTTCCACCAGGTTATCCATGCGGTTCAAAACAATGATGGTGGAGCCTTTGTCAGCAGGTAGGATTATAAGGTTAGATTCAGTTTTTAGATGGAAATTCTGGTTCTTTCCGTGATGTAAGCTTAGGTTGCATATGGAGGGATTTGGGGAATGATGGTGAGGCAAGGTTCGAGGTTAAGAAATTCTGGAAAGTTAGCGGAGGGTGATTTGGTGAGTAGTGGGGGTGGATCACGGTTTGATGGCAGAGTCAACTGACTCAGGCAGGGCTCAGCATTGGTCTTTGGTTGAACGTGATTGGTAGGATTCGTGGAGAAAAAGTTTTTCTACTGTAGGGACCAGAAGAAGGAGAGAAGATCTTTAACAAGTCCTGCATGATTGCATTTGGGAATGAGGCAAAACAAGAGGCCTTTGGAAAGGATTGATATTTCTGCGGGGCTAAGGCTTTTGGAGGAAAGGACCATGACTGTGTTTCAGGTCTGTTTAGTTTCAGATTCTGTATGGTTGTGGGAGAGAGTTTTTGAGGGTGAGGTAAATGTAGTAAGTCTGCAGGTATTGTTTGTCAACTATGAGATGATGTGGGGGAGGTTTGGAGGCGGTCGTATAGGAGGTGGGTAGTAGTAGTCCAAGGCGGGAGCAGGAAATGAAAAGGGTGGAAAGTTTTTTGAGTTGCCCAATGGATTCCAAGCCTACGACCATCTTCCTAATCACCAGGACAAACTAGATCTTCACACACAATCACTTCGCCTTTGAAGGCATTAGCTACAAACAAATCCAGGGTATGGCTGTCGGCACTTGCTTGGCACCATCCAATGCCAACCTCTTTATGGGCCATCTAGAGTAATCCTTCCTAAACACCCAGAAACCCAGACCTTTCACCAGGTTCAGATTCATTGATAACATCTTCATGATCCAAGTCAAGGGTGAGGACACCCTATCTGCATTCCTCCACAACCTAAACACCTTCTCCCCCATTCGCTCAACCTGACAAGCCACCTTCCTCACTGTTGACTCCACCTCAAGGGTGGCTACATCAGTACATCTGTCATTATCAAACCCACCAACCACCAGCAATAACTGCACTTCAAAAGCTGCCACCCATTCCACACTAAAGAAGTCACTTCCATACGGCCTAGCTACCTTGGTCATTGCATCTGTAGTGACGAGCAGCTACTCTCAAAATACACCAGGGACCTCACTGTGGCCTTCACAGACCATAATTATCCTCTCAACCTTGTACAAAAACAAATCTCCCATGCCTTATCGTTCCAGTCTCCCACCACCTCCAAAGTCCCACCGTCCGGCCACAGAGGAGCATTCTCTTCGTGACTCTGTAGCACCCAGGACTGGAGCAACTGAATCACATTCTCCACGAGGGTTTTGACTACCTCCCATTGTGCCCTGAAATGAGGACTGTGCTACCCATTACTCTTCCCACACCTCCCACAGCTGCCCACCAAATTTACACAATATTCTCATCCATCCCAACACAATTTCTACTCCCAACTCCATATCTCATGGCTCACATCCCTGTAATAGGCAAGACCTGTCCCATACATCCTCCCACGACCAACGACACTGGTCCGGTCAAAAGTATCACCTATCCCATCATGTAGAGCTACCTGTGAAACCAGTCATGTGATCTGCAAGCTGAGCTGCAACCACTGAGCTACATTCTACATGGCTATAACAACCAACAAGCTGTCTGTCTGCAAGGACGGTAACCAACAAAGTGTGGACAAGAAACAGCTGGACGACCCCACTGCTGAGCATGCCACCAAACACAATTTTCTTCATTCCAATGACTGCTTCATAGCCTGTGCCATCTGGATCCTTCCCACGAGCACCAGCTTTTCTGAGTTGCAGAGGTGGGATCTCTCCCTGCAATATATCCTACTTTCAAGACACCCTCCTGGCCTCAAACTTCGTTTGTGTTTGTCCTCATCCTGTTGCCCTTCCTTGTTCCCATTCAAGCACTATACTGTTCTCTATTCCACCAATGCACCCACAGCCTTTTTATCTCTCTCCTTTTTCACAAACCCTCCCTCGCCCTCTGTCTAACATCCCAACTGTACCTAGCTGCCCTACCCTCTCTCCACTTTGTCCTTGTATGCTCCCACAGACATCACTTTACTGTCCTGCATCCCTGCCCCACTAACCCTCCCCATCCCTGCCTTAGCCTCCTCTCTAACCCCACCACCCAGTTTCATCTCCCATCCTGAACTGCTGTTCACAGTGTGGCCTCAGCAGCAAGAGATTGCGGTCATGAGTGTGTAAGTTACATTTTGTGTGTGTGTGTGTGTGTGTGTGTGTGTGTGTGTGTGTTTGTGTTTGTGTTTGTGTTTGTGTTTGTGTTTGATGAAGGCCTTGTTGACCTAAACCCCATTTTCTAACAGTCTATTGTTTCTTGTAACTTTTTTTCAATGTCCTTTCCGCCTATTACAATGTACAATGTCATCTGCATGTGCATATAAGATTACCCCCCCCCCCCCCCCCCCCGCCAGTTAGGGTATTCTTACAATTTCTTCCGTGGCAAGGATAAACAACAGAGGGCTCAGTGAGTCTCTCTGAAGTATCTGATTAGAGTATCAGCTCTGATAGGGAGAAGTTGTCCAAGATCCTTATCTCGTTCCATCCCAATATTGCAGTTATCGTTAATGTCAATATGTTGTTTTCATTTAGGGTTTCCTCTAGTTTTTTGCCCACTAATTTTCTGTTTATAAAGTCAGAGACTTTTGTGAAGTCTATGAATACTACATAAAACTTTCACCTGTCTTCAATGGCTTCCCATACTCTCTTTAGCAGGGGTTCTATCTGGGTCAGAGCTGATCTTCCTTTCCTAAATCCTATTTGGCTTTTGGGTAGGTATTCATCGATTGTTTACTTTATTCTTTCTGTTATTACTTTTCTGAATACTTTGAAAGGTAAGTTGTGTAGGGTTATGCCTCTGTATTTGCTAGGGTCTATGGGGTCTCCTTTCCCATTATATAGCACTTGTACTATTGACTGCCTCCACTGTTCTGGAATGGAGGCTGTTTCTATGCACCTATTGTAGAGTTTTGTCCACATTGGCATTAGTATTTGGGCAGTGTCTTTTAAATATTCACTATAAAGCCTGTCAGGGCCTGCAGCCTTTTTGTTCTTTGTGCTGTTAATAGCATCTTTGACCTCTTCTGTGGCCATTTGGATCCATTCCACAGTTGCTTGTAGCATTGCATCCTGTCTGCCCTATAGTCCTTCCTTGTTCAGTACATTGTCGAAGTGTGTCTCCCATTCTTTCGTATCGATATAATGTGTTTCAGCTCATTTTCTGGGGCTTAATGCAATGTATGGGTCTCTTGTGGCGTCCTCCACTAGTTTTTTTCCTTCTCGACCCCAGAATGATCTCTTCTTTTAGAGTTTTCTTATAGATATATCATCTTTTGGCATTAGTCCTCAGTCATTCTGCATCACAGAGAGGTTTACTATTGAACTACAAAGAAAGTACTTACTAGGAATAGTCAGACAATATATTGCTTCCTCCTGTGTACATCACAAGAAATGACCACTTTGAGAATACAGAGGTTCACTAACAATCACTCTTCTTATGCACCATTCAGGAATGGAACAGGGAAAGGGGTATCAGTTAGAGAGGTGTCACAAGTACCCTCCACCACATACAATCAGATGGCTTGTGGCATACACACAGTACTGTTACACATTCAGATATGATTACAGCTTGTTTCTATAGTTAATTTTACTGTCTACTCATTTCTTTACATCACTGGGTAGGTTATGGCTGAATACCTCAATTCTATATCTACATCTATACTCCATAAATCACTGTGAAGTGTATGGCAGTAGCAAGTACTACGAAGCTGATGTCAGTATGGTGAAAGGCTTAAAGAGCTATCTGCATATTGCATGATAATATATTTCATTCTTTGCATTATTTTCTGTTTTCATTGTTATATGATCACCTTGTTTTTTAGATGAATACTGTGTTTCTATGACAGCACATCATTTGTGACATGTAATTTTTGGTGTGATTGGTGTCTCTTCTAGTTTTTATGAAAACTTTAGTTGCAACAGTAATGCCAACTGCAGTAAAGTGTACCTGTTGATTGTTTGTAACCTCCTGAGATATTTAAAATTCAGCATTTTTCTGGATATTCGTATATCACTTGTGCCCATTGTAGAATTAAGTCTTTCTTAAGATGAAGCAAAAAATGGTGTAACATTTCATCACTGAAATTTTGTAATAAAGTCAAATTACACGATTTTCTAAGAAATGTAAAAACAATTGCAGTTTATCTCAGAGCAGTTCTGGTTGAGACTAAGAAATTATTTAGGAATAAAGGAGATGACTCACCAAAAGGCAGAAGTGCTGCGTCATTGACAAGTACACAAACAAAAGGTACAGAGCTTAGCTAGCTTTTGGAGTGAAATTTCTTTCTCAAGCTGTTGAAGAAACATGCACACAAACACTCCTAAATAATTCATTATTCTCAACCAGTCCTTTATTCCTAAATAATTTGTTATTCTCAATCAGTGACTATGCCCGCCCAATACATGTCAGCTAGTTGTGTGCTGCGAGCTCATGAACTAGTCTTTGGAATCGCATTCCCAGCCGTCTGCCACCTGCCTCCTACACCTGCACCCCCTAGCTAGCCCACAGATGGCTCCCCACTTTTCCCCAGCCACTAGATGCTTCTCCACAACCCCCTCTTTGCCTCCCACTGCCTCTCTCCATCCCTCACCCAACTCACCCTGCACCCTCACCTCACATCCGTACTCTCACCATGGGCCAGGAAAGAGCTGGCAGTTGACCGAGCACAATGCAGAGGGACAGGTTTTGTGTGTGTGTGTGTGTGTGTGTGTGTGTGTGTGTGTGTGTGTAGAAAAGCTCTGTACCTTTTGTTTGTGTACCTGTCGACAAAGCAGCGCTTCTGCCTTTTGGTGAGTCATCTCCTTTATTCCTAAACAATTCATAGATTTTAATTCAGTGTTTCTGATTTGTTAATATTTCACTGTAATCAACTGACTGCTTCTTTTTCTCAGGCAGGTCGCTTCTAAAGTGGACTCTGGGACTGAGATGTAGAATGTGTCATAAATTTTTCCTGGAGTATGAACAAGCAGAACAACATTGCCAGACTCTTGAACATTACAACAATTATGTGAAAAGACTCAGTGAGCTGGTGAGTACACAAAATATTCTAAATCTTCAAAGTAATTTGTGTTGTGCACTTCACCTATTGCATGGTTCTTTGAGATTCTGAAATTGAAGAAATTAATTTTGTGAATGTTTCTTGATTAAACATGCAACTAGCATATTTTTGCAACTTTTATTCTGCTTGGGAAGATGTCCTTGTGATTTATATTATCATTATTTATTATTATTATTATCATTATTACTTCTTTCCTTTCTCAGACGTTATGTCTTGTTAAAAATAGAAAGTGACGCGGACCTTGATCAAGTGTGACTTCCTTTTAACTGTGCGGTATATGTTACATTGCATTTAGGAACTTTCGGGTAATTGAACATGTATCAATAATTACAGATTTCTGTAGTTGTATATATACATTGGGATGTAGCTGTATTGCATTATTATTATTATTATTATTATTATTATTATTATTATTATTATTATTTCCCCCCCCCCCTCCCCCCTTGAAGAAAACTGCTCTCCGACAGAAGGACCTCTAATTGTGGGACTTCTTGTGCGGTCAGCTCTTGGCCCAGAGAACCACAGAATTAGCTTCCAATGTTGAACTGATTTGAGAGCAGCAGGTCAACATCCTATAAAACCACTTTGCTGAGGTTTACCAGAGAATCGTGCCAAATGTGGCTCATGGAGATGAACTAGTGCTGATGATAAAAGAACTGTATTCAGCAGATGTGGCACCAGCAGATATCAAAATGGTTGGTACAGGCTTTATTAGTTGCAGTGAGTTGCAGGTGCTTGGGTTGGGACGGCGGGAGAGGAGGAGGGGGCAATTGTGACACACTGCTGTGCGGTTGGTGCCTGGATTGAAAGGCATCAGTCACAGATACCACATTCTTCTTACCTACATAGGAGATGTTGGAGCCACCTCACTTTAAAGTCAGCTGATGTGATGTAGGTCACAGCCAAGGGTACAGCATCCTCCACTCCCAAGGGAGAGATGGTGGCATCATCAGCAAGAAGCAAACCTGAGAAATGAGAACCATGTAAGGTCACTGCTGAGAAAACGGACCTCACTGCTGAAGGACCTAGTGGGACCAGGCTTATCGGGAAACTTCCACAACAGGAGAACAGGAGTGCTGGGGAAGTCCAAATGAAGTCTAGTGGAAGATGCCCAGAAGTGAAGAGGCAGGCACTCTGCAGAGAATAGAAAGCCATGGAAGATGCATGCCCCATATATAATGAAAACACCAAACAAAAAACACGGGTGACTCTGTGGCAAGTAACTTGTCTCATGATGCATCCATACCTGTCCCAGAGTTCAAAGGATAACATTGATTTAACAACCTTCTGACAAATATATCACTCACTTTTCAAAGACTACGGCAACAAAGAAACTGTGTGCAAAGACAAGTCTTGAATCAAAGATTAAGTCTGTGTTGTGCTCTTGTACATTGTTGGCTCAGAGAAATGATTTCTGGTGAACGCATATATCATGTTTATCACTGAACTACTCATCATGCAGGTTCTGCATCACATCAGAACTCAGGAGAGTATTAACCTCCTATTACTAAGTGATTCAATGAGAGGCCTATGAATCATCAACAAATAGTCACTTATAATACACTGGCACCTAACATCCAGTACTGGTTAGCAGAAATTCATGATGTTAGCATCTCTGTCACGTGAGTATCCAAGAAATGAACATGTTGATCAAAAAACCAAGTCGGATATTACAAAAAATATGGCTGAGGCATTCAGTTTTAAAAGTTTTAGAAGAGGATTGACAGTCCCAACAACCCTTAACAAATTAACACTGATTAAGTGAACCCCAGCTGCGTAGATGTCCTGCCAAAGCATTTCACAGAAAGAATTCATCGTGTTATGCAGACACACTGGCCACACCAAGTGCACCTATAATTTAATCCTAAAACAAGGAGATCAACTCTTATGTGAATGTGGTAGCCCCTTGACAGTGGACCATATATTTATGGAATGTACTGTTTAGACCTGTGTGAGGAAGTACTGAAATTGCAATCTACCCTACATCTTGTATCACAGATGATGAACTGGCAATCAAAAAAATAGCTAGGAGTTGTTATTATAAGAAACAATAATAGTCCCTTTATTTATTTTTTTGTTATACAAAATGGTTGTAGAGGGCAAACCTCTCTCTACTGTTTCGGCCCAGAGCAGCAGCATTCTTGGCTCAAAAATGCAGTCTGAATTAGTCACAGCATCGTAGACCTGGCAATGGACTGCCTAGCTTATGCTGGTGACATTGCAGTCTCATTTGATTCCCTAGGGCCAACTGAAAAACAAGTCAGTTAACTCAAAATACAAGGACCAGTGTGACCTCCAGGTCTGCTGTGATAACAAGGAGTTTATAATTAATATTAATCCATTGACTGGAGAGCTTACATGTAGATCAGGGGAGATTTGACGTGGCAGAAAAGTGCAGGTACCTATGGCCAGTGCATTGAACTGAACATTACTGAGCAAGAAGCCTCTACATCTCGGATCAGGAAGATGGTAGTGACATACCAAGTGAGTGGAGGTGTCCATTCATTGTTATTTGATGCCAAGCTGAGGTATTATTGTGTATTAATTCTACCAGTGGCTCTGGACATTGTGATATGTTATGAAACTGTGAATAATAAGTTGGCCTCTATGGGAAAAAGATATTAGTCCCAGCTAGAAAGAACAGTAAGTACAGAAGACAACATAACAATGAACTGTATTTGCATGTGAAGCTGACGGACACCATGTGGAAAAGTGTGCTCGCTTTCTATGGGTGTGTAACACAAATGATCTTGAGTAGACTAATCAAGCAAATTTTACTTATTTTCTGCTTCCCCCCACCCCTCAAAAAAGGGCCCCTGAACTGGGGACTGGTAAATACCACCAGTCCTCTGTCACCATAAGCTCTGTGCATGCTTCAGCAACCTCTGTAAGACACATAGGTGGGATGTTGTGTGTCTCAGGGAACAGTGATCTTGGCTTGACCACTTGGATCACGAGGGTGGTAAAAACCTCTACGAAAAAAACTTCAACCTCAAGGTGTGCTGCACACCAATGAGATGCATGGCTATTGAGGTGGAACAGTTGTTAGTGGGCAACCTCTGATGAACCTGTCGCAGTTCAGTAGTATAATGCTTACCTAGGCATGTGGGGCTCTGTCTAGGTGGACTTTTATTTCCCTGTTTGCTTGTGGGACCAATATGAAACCCCCAAAATTCTCTCCATCTCCTCCCAGCGGAAAGGGTGGACTGCTGATAGGTACCTGCACCCAGTCAAACAAGAGGGCTTGCATAGCCAGTCCTCCTGGCCTTGGAGTACATTGTAAAAGTATTGTTTCAAGTAACAGAATGAATGCCAGTAGTCAGAATGTGTTTTTAATTGTGAAAAGAAAAGAGGACAGCTTTGAGAAAGTTTCACCTTTCTCTATTCACAATGGCATAGACGGCATTGCTGGTACCTTAAAATCAGTCATGTGATTGTGAAATGGGGCACTGTTGGCAGTAACTTCCAGTTCCCAACAAGTAAAGAAAGCTCAATGCCTTGAGGAATATGCCATTAAAACTAAGCTACATACATTCTTAAATTACATCAAAGGTGTTGTGATGTGCAGGGATCTGGTGGACATTCCCAAGGAGGAACTGAAAGATGAGTGAACTCCAGAAGTTGTAGTCGACGTGCAAAAATATAATGAAGAGCATGGACGGGGATGTTGTACTCAACATCAGGATAAAGGAGTCAGATTTTACATGAAACTTCTTCAGCATGTTACAGCAGGTTTCCTTCATCTAAGTGTGTGGCCTTACGCCCCCAACCTGATGTACTGTTTTAAATGCCAGTGCTTTGGGCATACTACTCTTGAATGTAAGAGAGGAGTCATTTGTGGCAAATGTGGTAAGACAGGCCATGCTGCCCCCAATGTTCGGCACCTCCCTTACTTCAGTTTTTAAACAGACAGTGCAGAAAGCTAATGCTGCTACACAAGTGGAGGTTACTAGTGTCACCACTACTATATGTGTTTGTCAGAGTAGTTGTCAAGTTGCAGTTATCTCGACATCTGTACCTCCTCCAAGACCTTCAGAAATGGCCATGTTTACTGACATTGCAGAGCTACCTGCCCCACCTAAGATTCAGTCTGGTATAATTTCCAGTGCTGCCACTACCACAATCATGGCTGTGGCTCCAAAGAATCCACAGGGAAAAAAATCAAAGGCCAAGTGTCCACCACTGACAGAGCCGGAAAGTAAACAGTCCGACTATGTCAATGTCATCGTCTCTAGCGTCTCTCATCATATTTCTGTAGTGCTAATAGATGTTGATGTTGGACTAGGGCAATCATCTCATCTCAAGACTGAGCCTCCACCCATTACAGGCTCCCCTCACTGGTAGAAAGGCAGGATAATAGAGCTACCCACATGATAAATGGCTCCCATATAACAGTGGAACGTTAATGGGTTCAGCTCACATGTGGAGGAGCTGAAACTGCTGACACAGGCACACCCCCTGTGCTTGTGTTTACAAGAAACACATTTTAAAGCCACTTATGCCTCTGTGCTATGGTGTTATACCATCTACTGAAAGGATGACCTGACTGGGGACAGAGCCAATGGAGGAGTTGCTCTGCAGTCTCCTTAGTTACTGACCTACAAGTAGTAGCTGTTTCAGTTCATATGGATCAGAAGATCACTATCTTCTCCCTTTATTTACGTCCTCAGGATGCAATAAACTCTGAGGCTCTCACTGGCCTTATTGAACAACTACCCCACCCATTTCTCCTATTGGGTTATTTCAGTGCCCATATTACATTATGGGCCTCGCACAGTACTTGCCCTGGGGGTTGAATCATCTCAGGAGCTGTTCGTCCTCAACATGGGCAGTCACACTCATTGCTCAGCTGCTACTGGATTGTCATCCAACATTGGACTCTCTTTCTGCTCCCCACCCTTGTGGTCTCAGCCCAATGGAAAGCAACTTCATTCCAGTAACTACTTCCCTCTGTGGATCCATCTACTGGATGGAGCTTTACCTGAATGGAAGCGACCTAAATGAATGGTCTGCAGGACTAACTGGACACTGTTCAGCCAGCTGGCTGTGTTTGACCACTGCAGCAATGTCAAGGAATGGGTGGACCACATTACACGAGTGATACATCGTGCCGCTGACTTATCCATTCCGAAGTCTTCAGGTCATCTTAGGAGGCACCCCATACGTTAGTGGACCAGAGAGTGCCACTCAATAATCAAAGAGAGGTGTGTGGCTCTTCGTCAGTTTCAGTTCTGCCACCTCACAGCATTTTGGGCTGTTCTTTTTGTTTTACAAAAGTATGGGAAGCCACCAGGAGTATTTCCAGTAAATGCATGTAAATAGCAGCAGTGCTGGAACAGGGAAGTCTCCAAAGTATGTCTGGAGACATCATTCAGATGATGGCAAAGCATTTTGCATAGACTACTACCAATGCCAGCCAGGATCTGGTGTTTCATCCACTACCATGCAACTGTAGAGAGGGCAAGTTGGACATCTATTCATCAATTCTGAGCCTTACAGTTACCTTTTCTCCATGTGGGAACTGGATTTGGCCCTGTCTGAGACTCTTGACAGTGTTCCTAGTCATGACCAAATCTGGTACTGCATGCATCAACATTTGCCTACAACATTCAAGGAAATCCTCCTCAAATGTTTTAATTTGATATGGCAGACAGGTCACTTTCCCAACTCCTAGAGAGAGGCAATTTTGATCCTCTTCTCAAACCAGGAAAGGATTGCACGTGTCCCATTAGTTACCAGAGTATCACCTTAACGAGGTGGGGTCAGTAAGACCCTGGTCTGGTTGTTAAAGACCAGGCCACTCTTTAGCTGTTCTCAGTGGGAATTCCAGAGATTTCAATCCAGTGTCGACAACCTGGCCTGCTAGAAGCACTATTCAGCAGGCTTTCATACATAAACATCACTGTCTTGGTATATTCTTTGAGATCAGTAAGGCATACAACACTACTTGGAGACATAGTATTCTAGAGCAACTTCATCAATGGCCAGCTCCCCATCTTCATAAGTCCCATAGTGCTCAGAGCCAATTTGAACTCCATCTTCATATGGTCTTTCCTTGCCTAAGTGGTTTTTAAGTCCTGCCTTGGTGAAACGCTGCTGGATCATTTTGAGCAGGAGAATGGTGTCCCTCAGGGCAATATTTTAACTATTATCATCTTTGCCACAGCTATAAACAGTATCACGTCTACAGTAAGGAGCCCTGACGTACTTGTGGGTGATTTTTGTGTTTTCTGTTCCTCCTCCAGTGACTCGTTAATTGGAACTTAAACAGTGTGGAGGTTAGGGACCTCATTTTTTACTGAAAATTGTGTGGTTCCACACCTAAGATGTCTGAAAGCAAGAACCCTGAAGCCACTGAATACCATGAAGTCTGTCAAGTCACAGATCTGGGCAAGCAGACAGGGTGCATCTGCTACAGTATTATAGAGTTCTCATGTGTTCACGGCTAGACTATGGGTGCACAGTGTATGGATCACTGACACTGCCCACCATGAGAGGGATTATACTGCCCATGGGTGCTTATAGGACCAGACCCATACCCAGCCTCTTGAGCTGTGGCTGAGGCTGGTGAACCACCACTTACAATCCAGCAGCAGCTTCTCATGATGCTTGTAAGTTCCTCGCATCTCCGATTCACCTACATACCATACTGTTGCTCCTCTGCCTCTGGAGTGTCTTTTATCCAGTCATCCACAAGCAACAAGGCTGTTTGAGATTTGCATGCAGCATGTGCTGGATTCATTAGGTGGAGAACAGGAGAGGTTGCACTCCTGCACATGCTTTGAGTACATTATTCAAGAACATTTTAACTGAGCACCACAACTCTTCAGGTGTCTTTACAGGTGGGTTGAAAGAGGGGGACTTGATTGATTGCTCCATTGTTTCCCCTGATTGTGTCCTCAATGTCCAATTGCCTCAAGACTTTACTGCCCTTGATGTGGAATTATGTGTGTTCTTGCAGTCACTGGAACAGATGAGACATGATTAGAGTACTAAAGTCCTTGTCTGTTCCTATTCTCTGAGTGCCCTTCACAGTCTATAACACTTCTACCGTAAAGGTAAAGTAGTCCAAAATATCTAGGGCACCCTCTTCTGACTGCAAAGGCTAATGAGGGAGGTATCTTTCCGCTGAGTGTCAGGGCACATGGATATTGCAGGGAATGAAAGGATGGAAGCCAAGGAGGCATGTCACAATACTCAATCATTGTGGTGTGCCATCCACCTACATGCTATCGCCTCGCTGCGCGCAGCGCAGCTGTGGCATCCTTCCTTCCAGCCACTTCGGCGGGACAAGGTTTTCCTCACTAGTCCTGGCGTAGGCCACAGCCCTATGACGCATGGCTTCCTGCTGTAGCAAGAAGAGACTCCAGTGTGTGGGAATTGTAGCGTACAGATCACTGTGTGCCAATTTGTTTTAAACTGTGTGTTATTTTCAGGCCAGAGAGCAGTGACAGATTTGCTGACAGACCTGCCCTCTGTGGACTGGTATTGGTTCTCTAACTATGTAATTAAAAAAATAATACATCTTTTCTGTTAACCTCTTCATTTCATTTTTAATATGTGTTTAGAATGTGAAGTTTTCCTTCATACGTTCAAAATTGCTATGATTATACCAGTCTTTAAAAAAACAGATAGGCATCTGCCCCAAAACTATCATCCAATTTCTATTGTCCCAATTTTATCCAAAGATTTTGATTATCTAATGTACAACCATCAAAATAACTGTTTCAGAAAGCAAAATCTCCTCTACAACAGACAATTTCTATTCCAACATGGAAAAAATACTGCTACTGCTGTCACTGAAGTTGTTAGCCAGATGCTGAATGCATTTAAATGTAAGGCTCTAGTACAAGTTGTAGTTTGTGATCTCAGCAAAACCTTCAGCTGTATATTGTTTAATATGTTACCTGCAGAACTCGCATATTACGGCATACATGACCCATCTTAAGCTGTAATCAAGTGGTAGCTAAGAAAAGGGCAGTCTTTTGTATCAGTTAAAAATAGATACTCCTCTTTGAAGGAAGTTTGAACTTGAGTGTCAAGGGCCCAGTCCAGGACCCTTTCTGTTCATAATTGCAATTAATGATGTGTCATACAATGTAGGAGCAGATTCAACAGTGTGTTATGCAGATGATATGACTGCTCAATACACACTATGACATGACAGAATTGCATCAGGCAGCACAGGAAAAATTAGAACCACCAATTAATTGCTTTTCTTCCAAAGAATTCCTATGTTAGCTTGATAAAACACAGGAACTTATTCTGGGTTTAGCTACAGCTGAGGAAAGTATGTCAGTAAATTGTTAGGCTTTCACACTGATTCCAAATGAAACTGGAAGTAAAATATTAGCCAAGCCTGCAAGAGTATACTGTCTCATGTGGAAGTGACAGATGCTGTCACTGGTATCTGAAGGTGGTATATTTTCACCTATTTCACATTTCCTATGGCATACTGCTATGGGGACATTCTTATCAAGTCAGTGAAATTCTGAAAAATAAAGAAAAGTAATCAGGAATAATGAACCAATTTAAATCACAGGAATACTGAAAGATATGGAATTAAACTGTAAAAACTTCACTGTAAAAATTATTGTTAATTGTATATTTAATGTTCAAACCTATTATGCTGTATGTGATCAATGGTGGATAAACTGTTATTGAATGTTGATGCTGCTGCTGCTGCTGTTGTTGTTGTAGATACTTCAGGCAATTTTGCTCTTACTGTTGTTCTTGTGTATGAAGTACTTGGCATTGAAGATGTTTCCTTATACTATCAAAATGTCACATTTGGATGGGAGTGCATTTCACACTAGCTTCTCTCAGTAATACATAATTCTTATCATTGGCAGAAATAACTTCTGAAACATCACAATCTACATTTATATTCTTATTTACTGTTTTTAAAATATTTTCTGTTACAAAATTTTTCCTTGATCTATTGAGATATAAACTGTATGCAGTGAGGGATCTTTTTCTCAATATGCTTGTATCTCAAATGCTACATTTTCAAATCTTGAAAGTGGCAGTAGTCAGCAACTGTAGAATTACGGATATAGTGGGAGTCATACAGCCAACCAGTTGCAGGTCAGAGTTAATGCAAAACTTTACATAGGCATCAACAGATATAAATCTGTCTTCCTCGAAAGTGGTAACACTTCATATATTGTGTGCAAAGAGAAACAAAGCCATAGTCAACAATGAATGCTCCATATAAATTGTATGGCGTAGCCATCAGTAAAAATGATGTGTGTAAAATCTAAGGTTGGTGCATAATATACGCAGTTGTCTGTTTGTGTATATGATGCACATCTACCTTATATTTTATGCAAATCATTTTTACTGTTGGCTAATCCAAATGGCCATGCCATAGCATTTATACGAATCATTTTATTGTTGACTAAGTCCTATGACTTCATTTCTCTTTTCACAAAATATGTGACATGAGTTATTACTTATTCTGAGGAAGACAGCTATACATCATTCGAAACGTAGATAAAAGTTTGAATAAACATTTGATGTTCAACTGTTTGGCTCTATGATCCCCTTTGTTACATTTACAAGTCGCCTGCATATATATTGTATCTCAATGGTAACACTTTTCACATTTTTGGTGGCTTAGGACCTTTTTGACAAGTCATTGTGGTGTGAAACTTAAAGGTATTAAGTTCATTTGCTCTTCTTTTAAATGAGATCACTAGGTCTTGTTTTTCATTTCTTGCAACAACATTTGTTCCATCCAGGAAACTAGAAATATTATTTCCTGCTTAACGAGGAAGTTTTTTCCTGGACTATTGATTTTTCATGTCTGGTTGTATAATTGATTTGAAACTAAAGATTTTAGGCTTACCTTTTCAGTGTAAAACATCTTGTGTTGCATTGTTTATTTCATCCTTTTAGATCATACAGGCCTTTAATTCATCAAAGGAATGACTTCAGTTCAGTGAAGTTTCATTGACTTTATTTATGTTGGTTTCTTATTTATATATGTCTCTGAATTTTCTTGTCCTGCTGTACTCACACTATCCATTTTCTTTTCCAATGAATCAACAGAACTGCCTACTGCACTTCCATAATGTGTAGCAGAAAGTGTACATTTTATGTTAATTATTTTCAAAATATTGTAGCTTGTGTGGGCATTAAGTTTTGCAGTATGGCTTGCCGAAATTTTCGTGATTTTATTAAACAAGTGTGCACATTTAATTGTAAACTTTCTACACTTTCTTTTTTCAGCAATGTGCATTAAATATTGATCCAATGGATGGACCAAAGGCTCTGGAGCTTGATAGATTATTAGAAGATGAACCTCCATCAAATATACCACCAGAAAGTTCCTATCTCAGTGAGTTGTGTAGTGGTCTTATGTGAAATAAAGTGATATAATTGTGAATAAAGTAAAGTCAAATTTAAAAAGGAAAGAGAATTCAATTTGTCTGAACAAAACTAAACATTTATGTGACTCAGTGAAACTTCTGAGGCTGTCTGATTACATGCATGGTTTGTATTTCTAGAGTGTTGTTAGTTGATTTCAGCCCAGAACATAACAAACTGTGTTGCATAAGTGATTGATTTGCTCACAGTTCATTAATGTTGCTGGAAACAGATTTCAGTGGGTGGCATATCTAGAAAACTTTACTCTTTTTGGCAAAATGTGGAAAGTCAGTATAAGAAATTTGCATTGTCTGAAATAGATATTTTTCACCATGGGTATCTAGTATGTGCAATGTATCTAGAATGTGCAATGAACGCTTCAGATATAATATTCAAGAATTCTGTGAACAGTTTTCCTCACAAATATTAGCCAACAAATATTTTCACTTCTTTGCATTGTACGCAAATTGTCTGTTACTCAAAGGATAAAAAATTTTGCATCACATTTTGAACCTTCACAAATAACAAATCTTCACTAGAAAACTGTTGATTTCAGTATGTATTACAGATCATTGAGATATTTGACAGATTATTTCACCTCCCTCTAGGAGATTATTATTTACATTTGTTGAAACTGTTGGCATTTAATTGTGAAGTGCAAATTGAGTACAGCACTCCAAAAACAGAAATTATATTTTAAAAATTATTACATTGTAAAATGTAATTTTTTAATCTGACAATGATATGAAGACCATTGTTGCATCTTCTATGGACAGAAATGATAAAATGCATAGTAGGGGAATATTTTAGTTCACATTTTTTGCTGAAAGTATATTGATTTAAAACACAACAACTCCAATTTTTGTTTTTCCCCCCCAGTGTTTTGTTATGGTAGTATATTATACAATGATTGTGAAGACTGAAAAATAAGTGAACAGAAGTTTTGAAATTCTGTGAAGTGTATAGAATTGAAATACACTGGAGTAATTTTGTTACTTTAATTATATTTTGTGATACTTATGATATAATATGTAGTATACTTATAATAATATTTGAAAGTAATCTAAGAATGATAAAAATAAAAAATAACTTTGACAAGACTAAAAGTAATATGAATATGAGCAGTCTCATCACATTCATTCCACAAATGAATTGGATCTATTGTACGACATCTGTGGTGCCTGTGTGACACAACCAAATGCTGTGTGTTAATTCTTCCTTTGATATGTGTCCATTATTTCTATTTATTTGTTGATGGCTTTTGCATATCACTCTTCGCCCTTATTTGTGTTTGATTGTATTCCATATTTTAATATTATTGAAATTCCACGTAATAAGTTAAATGTGATTCCTGTGGTAAGTAAATAGTTGCAAACTATTCTGATGCAGTCTTGCACATGCCTTTTACAGATTTTTACTGGGTGGAGCAATTTACGTTTGTTCCAATGTAGACATGTGCCTCTTATCACCTCAAGCCAGCTGTCACCTCATGTAACAGAAAATTGCACAAGAGTAACTAGTCTTAAAGCTGTTTAAAAAAAGTGGAGAAATAACATTTGGAAAAATTTAGAGAGTAGCCAATTAATCAGTTCAGTGTTGCCAAGAATACTGCCTACAAGCAGTTGTTAAATTCTTTTTGGATTTTTCAGTTGATATTTATGTGATTTATATTACTTTTGATGTTGTTATTTTATTGTGTTTCTGGGTTGCTATTGCATTTGTTCCATATAACTACATAAGACAGCTTATACCAAAGAAACACAAATTACTCTATTCTGGGATGCAAATATAGTAGATGATGGAATTGATAGGTTTATCATGTAACATTTTTTTGTTGCCTGTTACAGAGATACGACAGTTGTTTGGAAGTAATAAAGAAGTTTCTATGCATAGCCATTCAGAGTAAGATGCGTGACATGGCACGACAATAACATATATGAGTTAAAAGTGGTTCACATATTGTTTGATCCACAGCAGTCAGTTTTTGCCACTTATCCTTTTGCACACTGTGCCATGAAAATTTAATAGTGGGGTAAAACTGAGCAAAAAGATGATGTTATGACATATAGATATGGGAGGAAGTTTCTTATACAAGAAATAAAACAGTAGTGTCTTTAAAAACCTTCACAAATAACATTGTGATTAAAGTATTTGTTCGTTGTCTCAC
This sequence comes from Schistocerca piceifrons, assembly GCF_021461385.2. Lineage (NCBI taxonomy): Eukaryota > Metazoa > Arthropoda > Insecta > Orthoptera > Acrididae > Schistocerca > Schistocerca piceifrons. Next base: position 795,236,160 of record NC_060141.1, on the reverse strand, counting down.
TTTGTTATGGAAAGTGTTATTCTCAAACAATTGGAGCTCTTCGTTTTGTACAGTGAGTTAGAGCCTACAGCTGTGTACAATTTCAGCAGACTCCATAACCATTTTTAAAGAAATTATATAACAAAAATTTCTATCGTACAGTTTCCGTTTCAGTGATTATCTAGTGTTTCTTCAAAGATAATACAAACATCTGTGTTACATGAATGTATAGCGCAACATTTCTTTCACATGTATTATATTGTAACATCTGTTAAATATACCTTGATTGGTTGATGGTGTCATTTGTTGTTGTGAATTGTTAAGAAAGCATTGTAATGTCATATTTTCCTGGTTTATGTATACTATATGATATTTTATGATATGAGTATAATAGAGGGAAACATTCCACGTGGGAAAAATATATCTAAAAACAAAGAAGATGTGACTTACCAAATGAAAGCGCTGGCAGGTTGATAGACACACAAACAAACATAAACATACACACAAAATTCTAGCTTTCGCAACCAACGGCTGCTTCATCAGGAAAGAGGGAAAGAGAGGGAAAGATGAAAGGATGTGGGTTTTAAGGGAGAGGGTAAGGAGTCATTCCAATCCCGGGAGCGGAAAGACTTACCTTAGGGGGAAAAAAGGACAGGTGTACACTCGCATACACACACATATCCATCCGCACATACACGACACGTCTGCAGATGGATATGTGTGTGTATGCGAGTGTATACCTGTCCTTTTTTTCCCCCTAAGGTAAGTCTCTCCGCTCCCGGGATTGGAATGACTCCTTACCCTCTCCCTTAAAACCCACATCCTTTCGTCTTTCCCTCTTTCCTGATGAAGCAGCTGTTGGTTGCGAAAGCTAGAATTTTGTGTGTATGTTTATGTTTGTTTGTGTGTCTATCAACCTGCCAGCACTTTCGTTTGGTAAGTCACATCTTCTTTGTTTTAGATATATGATATTTTATGATAGATATAGATGTACTGTATAGTTTGCCTGTTATTAGCAGTTTTTTTCTGTATTTCGGATGACAGGGGCATATTTATTTTGTATCTTAAGAATGTAACTAAGATTTATTTTCATTACAATATTGTTAATACATGAACAAGGAGAAAGTTTTATAAGCCCAAATCAAGAACTATGAAGTTTAATCATTGACACAAAGATATAGTCTCAGAACACAAAGTTTAGAAACTAATGAAAATAACTGCTGAAACTAACATTTACATGAATAATTTTGAAACAACATGGTTACATACACAAAACCTCTGATTTATTGAGTAACATTTACATGAATAATTTTGAAACATGGTTACATACACAAAACCTCTGATTTATTGAGTAAAACTGTACTAACTAGATAAATTTAGAGCCAACCAGTAAATTTCAAGCACAAGTTAAAAAAATGCCAGAAGGATGTCTGTTCTTATTTTTCAAAAAGGAGTTAAACACTTCATTGTTGCAAATCCTAGAACTGTAGTGTCAGGAGTGGAATGCAAAAAGTGAAAAAAGACCAAGAGTCAGCTACATCAGCAGTCCTAACTATAAATTTAGTTCCATATTGGCTGACATCTTAAAACACAAATACATAGTCTCATATTGACATTTGAAAAGTGATACTTACAATTTTATGGGAAAAAGAAGCAAGGTATTGATGATGTCGGGTTATAACATGACAGTCTGGTTTATTTTAACAAGAATGAGTGCTTTAGTATGAGGCTGCAGCCCTGAAACTAGTAGCAGGAAAACAAATTTTAAAAAAAGTTGTTGTTTTAGTTATTGCATCTTTGTTGTGCTGCAGCCAGGTTCATTCCTAGAGCTTCAAGTTGCCAAGTTTTGCTGTCTCGACAGTTTGCTGTATGCAGCACGCCATGTGTACTCACCATACCTCTGCCAGGTCAGTAGAATGTTTGTAATCATTGTTTGCGGATTTGGTCTTTAACATCACATATGACAACCAGAGCATTTACATCATGACTTTACCACAATTTATAGCAATTGGACTATGATCAAACCTGCTAGCTCTATGTGAATGTATTTTAAATCTGTCTGCTAGCTTTAGTCTAGATGTCTCCAACAACTTCACTGCCTTGGAAACTGTGGTTAAAGTGCTCAAATAACCCAGAGAGTTTGGCAATGCTCTGACAAGAGAGGAAAAGTGCAAGCTAATTCTTTTGGATCAACTGTCAGACTATGTTCAACATTATGATTATCCACTACGGCTCCAATGTCAGATGTTGTCTGACATATTTCCATTAATGTGCTTACTGTCTGTTCCATTGTTGGAATTCGCTAGGCAAATGGCAGCACGAAGACTTGACAACTCAAATGTTTCTGGTAGCATAATGGCCAGTAGAAAACAAGTAAGTGATGATGATATTGTCAGGTAGCTTCTTCAAGACATGATGAAGGGAAATTTAGTGATGAAAATGTTCAGGAAGAAACTTCTGCCATTTGCGGGATATAAGTTCTAGTGAATCATAATGTGCTGAAGGAGTGGAAAGTGATAAGGTACAGAATCTGTTGCCATTACCTGGAAGGTTTGTTGTGATGGTGATCCCAAGAAGTTTCCTTTTTCTGTCAAGCAACAAGGTTTCACCGTTCTTCATAGTATTTGACCAAAATCCAAACTTGAATATTTCCAACCTCCCTTCACTGACAATCTTATTAGCAAAATTGTGAATGCTGTGAATATGTATTTTAAAGAAAAGTCACTCGACTTACAACACACTCAATGTGGCACTCATGTAGGGATGTTTCATTAGAAGAACTGGAAGCTTTCCTTGTGTAATACTGAACATGGCCTTGCATTTGAAGGCAGAGAACACTGTCTAGAACAAACTCCATTCTTCAAGGATGTTTTTGCTTATCTCTATCTCCCCCCTCCCTTCCAGTATTTTGGATGCTGCATTTAGTTCCACCTGTCACAGCTCAGAGGTTCCAACATACCAGAGGGATTAAAGTGAGGAATGTTAGTGAGCATACTGACAGTAAATGCAAAGAACTTTACATACCAAAAAGAAATGTGGCTATAGATGGAAGCACTATAGGATTCAAGGGAAGAATTCAATTTAAGTGCTACAATCGAAGGAAGCCTATGAAGTGGGGTTTATGAGTTTTCTGTCTGTGTGATCCAAAAAACGGTTATGTTTTTCCTCAAATTCCATATTATGGAAATGCAACTCCAGAAAGAACAATTTATCCTGATTTACCTTTTGTAAACCGAATGGTGGTTAATTTAGCACATAAATTGCTAGCTTGTGCAAGTGCTTCAGGATATCACATCTACAGGTCCTACACAACCCATCAACTTTCTCGCTAATTGCACAAAATGAAATTTCATCCAACAGCCTTCTAGGAACCTTACACCTTCTACGAAGGATTTTTCATGTGATTTGAAGACAAAACTTCCGGAATAAGAGTTACGTGCCTCTTAAAGTGAGATGATAATTATGTCTTTCATTCCGTGGCAAGAGCTTAGTGACAATGTTGAGTACATTCATTGGTTCTCAGACCCAATTGATCACTGGTTATAGGAAGAAAGAGCCTGTGCAGTTGCCAAAACCCATTGTTATTTTGGAATACATGAAATTTATGGGATGAGCAACAGGACTGATCAGCACTGTGGTTGTTACGGTTTTACAAGGCAACCATATGAGTGGCAGAAAAAATTGTTATTCTGATTGATTGAAGTTGCTGAAGTGGACAGTTATCTTCTTTTCTCAATAGACAGAAATTAATGTGGAGAACAACTATAGACTCACCTTTCCTATACAAGAAATTCAAAGAAGAGAAGGAGACATGATCGTGTGACACTGAGGAGACATGAAACAGGAAAATATATTTTGAAATGCAAAATGAAACGAATAAAGGATTGCATGGTTTGCAGCAAACACAAGAAGAAAGGAGGAAGAAGAGAAACAATTTTCTACTGCAATATAGCCAAAAGGAAGCCTGGACTGCACCTGGGAGAATGTTTTAAGAAGTATCATATGGGAAAAAATTATAAATAATGATAAACAAAAACACTGTATGCAACTTGAAAAACTAGTGCAAAAGAAAATAAAGTTGTTAAGTGATCTCCCATTGCATTTAATTTAAAAAAAAAAGTAGTGTAACAGTCCACAACCCCTTAAATCCTTGTCTGCGTAATGTAAATAAGAATTGGAGGAAATGCAGTGGGTAGAAAAATTCTACTGGAAAAGGTTAAGGCTAGTAATAATCAGATGCCAAAGTTCCTTCTGCTAGGGAGTAGTCATGGGAGGGGAAGATCTGAACTAGTTCAGAATTCCTTGGGTAGAGAATTCCAAGTAACTAGAATTTTTAAACCAAATTTAGGGCTCAGCAATGTCACCCTTGATTTAGTGTGTATGGGGAAAGATCTTCATAAAGAATATCACATTGTGATTATTGGGAAAGCCATGAGCAGTTTGGCTTGTAAGCTCAATTACCCAATTAAGGTTGGCATCAGGCACATTGCCAGGAATGCTCATCACACTGACATGAAGTTAGTGTCATTCTTTGAATGATACAACAAATCATGAATGAATTGTTCTGTTGACTGCAAATAGAGCGCTTGAGGAATCACTGAATAGAGTACAGCAGTCACACATGGATGGGACTGAAGCATCACCCCAGATATAATCACACCACACATAACATGAACTACAAGTGACAATTTTCGGTAAGAAATTACATGCACAACTTATTTCTGAAGCATTCATTGTAAGCAGAGCAGAGTCTGTCAAAACCATCCCTGTGATTTCCAATATTGTCATTGGTCTATTAAGGTAAGTGTTCCAGAAATTCAGAGCCACTAAATGACAATTGATCTTGTTGAAACAACCAGAGGAAAAAAAAAAATCCTTTGACAGTACACAGAGAAACATCACACCCAATTTGGAGTTTTCTACAAAACATAAGAAGCTTTTTGAATAAGAAATCTGAGCTTCTCACATGGCTACTAGAGAGGTGCTATGCATTAAAGAACTTCATTTTGAAGTCATAGAAATACATGTGCATACCCGAATGGATACATCTACATCAAAAGAGATACTTTGCAAATCACATTTAAGTGCCTTGCAGAAGGTTCATCGAATTCTCTATTATTCCACTTTGGAACAGCATGCGGAAAAAACGAATTCCTGTATCTTTTCATGCAATCCCTTACTTTATTATGATTATTGTTTCTCCCTATCTAAGGTAGCATCAACAAAATATTTTTGTATTCGGAGGAGAAAGCTGATAACTGAAATTTTCTGAGAAGATCCCACCGCAACAAGAAACACCTTTGTTTTAATGGTTCAAAAAAATGGTTCAAATGGCTCTGAGCACTATGGGACTTAACATCTGAGGTCATCAGTCCCCTAGAACTTCGTTGTTGTTGTTGTTGTTGTGGTCTTCAGTGAGACTGGTTTGATGCAGGTCTCCATGCTACTCTATCCTGTGCAAGCTTCTTCATCTCCCAGTACCTACTGCAGCCTACATCCTTCTGAATCTGCGTAGTGTATTCATCTCTCGGTCTCCCTCTACGATTTTTACCCTCCACACTGCCCTCCAGTACTAAATTGGTGATCCCTTGATGCCTCAGAACACGTCCTACCAACCGATCCCTTTTTCTCGTCAAGTTGTGCCACAAATTTCTCTTCTCCCCTATTCTGTTCAATACCTCCTCACATCTAATCTTCAGCATTATTCTGTAGCACCATATTTCAAAAGCTTCTATTCTGTTCTTGTCTAAACTATTTATCGTCCACGTTTCACTTCCATACATGGCTACACTCCATACAAATACTTTCAGAAACGACTTCCTGACATTTAAATCTATACTTGATGTTAACAAATTTCTCTCCTTCAGGAACACTTCCTTGCCATTACCATTCTACATTTTATATCCTCTCTACTTCGACCATCATCAGTTATTTTGCTCCCCAAATAGCAAAACTCCTTTACTACTTTAAGTGCCTCATTTCCTAATCTAATTCCCTCAGCATCACCTGACTTAATTCGACTACATTCCATTATCCTCGTTTTGCTTTTGATGATGATCATCTTATACCCTCCTTTCAAGACACTGTCCATTCCGTTTAACTGCTCTTCCAAGTCCCTTGCTGTCTCTGCTAGAATTACAGTGTCATCGGCGAACCTCAAAGTTTTTATTTCTTCTCATCGATTTTAATACCTACTCCAAACTATTATATGGTTCCTTTACTGCTTGCTCAATATACAGATTGAATAGCATTGGGGAGAGGCTACAACCCTGTCTCACTCCCTTCCCAACCACTGCTTCCCTTTCATGTCCCTCGACTCTTATAACTGCCATCTGGTTTCTGTACAAATTCTAAATAGCCTTTCGCTCGCTGTATTTTACCCCTGCCACCTTCAGAATTTGAAAGAGAGTATTCCAGTCAACATTGTCAAAAGCTTTCTCTAAGTCTACAAATGCTAGAAACGTAGGTTTGCCTTTCCTTAATCTTTCTTCTAAGATAAGTCATAAAGTCAGTATAGCCTCACGTGTTCCAACATTTCTACGGAATCCAAACTGAGCTTCGCCGAGGTTGGCTTCTACCAGTTTTTCCATTCGCGTTAGTATTTCGCAGCTGTCACTTATTAAACTGATAGTTCGGTAATTTTCATGTCTGTCAACACCTGCTTTCTTTGGGATTGGAATTATTATATTCTTCTTGAAGTCTGAGGGTATTTCGCCTGTCTCATACATCTTGCTCACCAGATGGTAGAGTTTTGTCAGGACTGGCTCTCCCAAGGCCATCAGTAGTTCTAATGGAATGTTGTCTACTCCCGGGGCCTTGTTTCGACTCAGGTCTTTCAGTGCTCTGTCAAACTCTTCACGCAGTATCTTATCTCCCATTTCATCTTCATCTACATCCTCATCCATTTCCATAATATTGTCCTCAAGTACATCGCCCTTGTATAGACCCTCTATATACTCCTTCCACCTTTCTGGTTTCCCTTCTTTGCTTAGAACTGGGTTTCCATCTGAGCTCTTGATATTCATGCAAGTGGTTCTCTTTTCTCCAAAGGTCTCTTTAATTTTCCTGTAGGCATTACCTATCTTACCCCTTGTGAGATAAGCGTCTACATCCTTACATTTGTCCTCTAGCCATCCCTGCTTAGCCATTTTGCACTTCCTGTCAATCTCATTTTTGAGATGTTTGTATTCCTTTTTGCCTGCTTCATTTACTGCATTTTTATATTTTCTCCTTTCATCAATGAAATTCAATATTTCTTGTGTTACCCAAGGATTTCTACTAGCCCTCATCTTTTTACCTACTTGATCCTCTGCTGCCTTAACTATTTCATCCCTCAGAGCTACCCATACTTCTTCTACTGTACTTCTTTCCCCCATTCCTGTCAATTGTTCCCTTATGCTCTCCCTGAGACACTCTACAACCTCTGGTTCTTTCAGTTTATCCAGGTCCCATCTCCTTAAATTCCCACCTTTTTACATTCCTTCAGTTTTAATCAACAGTTCATAACCAATAGATTGTGGTCAGAGTCCACATCTGCCCCTGGAAATGTCTTAAGTTTTAAAACCTGGTTCCTAAATCTGTCTTACCATTATATAATCTATCTGAAACCTTCTAGTATCTCCAGGGTGCATCCATGTATATAATCTTCTTTCATGATTCTTGAACCAAGTGTAGGTAATCATACAGTAAAGCTGTATGCCCTCGGGAAAAATTACGGCTGTAGTTTCCCCTTGCTTTCAGCCGTTCGCAGTACCACAGCAGCAAGGCCGTTTTGGTTAGCGTTACAAGGCCAGATCAGTCAATCATCCAGACTTTTGCCCCTGCAACTACTGAAAAGGCTGCTGCCCCTCTTCAGGAACCACACGTTTGTCTGGCCTCTCAACAGATAGCCCTCCATTGTGGTTGCACCTACGGTACGACTGTCGGTATCGTTGAGGCACACAAGCCTCCCCACCAACGGCAAGGTGAACTTAGAACTACTTAAACCTAACTAACCTAAGGACATCACACACATCCATTCCCGAGGCAGGATTCGAACCTGCGGCCGTAGCAGTCGCACGGTTCCAGACTGACGCGCCTAGAACCGCTCGGCTACAGTGGGTGGCTTGTTTTAATGGTGTCCACCCCAAATCCTGTATCATGTCTGTGACAATCTCTCCCTTTTTCTCAATAATATAAAACATGTTGCTCTTTGTTGAACTTCCTCAATGTACTCCATTAATCCTATCTGGTAAGGATGCCACACCAGGCAGTAGTACTCCAAAAGAGGGTGGACAGTCATAGTGTTGGCAGTGTTTTTTGTAGATCTGTTTTGTCTTCTAAGTGCTCTGCTAATAAATTACAGTCTTGGTTCATCTTCCCCACAACATTTTCTGTGTGTTCTTTCCAGTTTGAGCTGTTTGTAATTACAATTCCTTGATATTTAGTTGAATATATGGCCTCTAGATTTTATTGATTTATTGGGTGGATGACCTCGCACTTTTCATTATTTTAGGTCAATTGCCACTTTTTGTGTCATATAGATATCTTATCTGTATCGTTTTGCAATAGGTTTTGATCTTCTGATGACTTTACTAGACGGTAAATGACAGCATCATCTGCAAACAACCTAAGATGGTTGGTCAGATTGTCTCCTAAATTGTTTATGTAGATGAGGAACAACAGAAGGCCTATTACACTATTTTGGGGAATGCCATAAATTACTTCTGCCTTATTCAATGACTTTCCATCAGTTACTATGAACTGTCACCTCCCTGACAGGAAATCACAAATCCAGTCGCATAACTGAGATGATGTTCCATAAGCATGCAATTTGATAATAATCCACTTCTGAGGTACAACATTTGGTGTGAGTGAAGAGCTAGTTTTGTTTCACAAGAATGATGTTTTCTAAATCCATGTTGACCGTGTGTCAATTGACCATTCTCTTCGAGGTAATTCATAATGTTTGAACTAAATATGTTCCAAAATCCTGCTGCATATCGACATTAATAATATGGGCCTGTAATTTAGTGGATGATATGGGCCAGTAATTTAGTGGATTACTCCTATTACCTTTCTTGAATATTGGTGTGACCTGTACAGCTTTCCAGTCTTTGGGTAAAGATCTTTCATTTAGCAAGCAGTCGGGACCAGAAGACGCTTTCATTAAGTTATTTAAGTTGCTTTACTACTCCGAGGATATCTACTTCGAAGTTACTCAGGTTGGCAGCTATCCTTGATTCAAGTTCTAGAATATTTGCTTCGTGTTCTTTTGGAGGGCTGTGTTTCTTCTTCTTCTTATTAGCACTGTCATTGAGAGTATTTCCATTGCTATCATGCAGGGAAGGCATTGATTGTATCTTGCTGCTACCATACTTTATAAAATAAGAATCTCTTTGTATTTTCCTCCAAGTTTCAAGACAAAAAATTTCATTGTTATAACGTCAAGTTGAACAAATATATTTCTAGGACGACACAATACATGGAAGTCACAGATCAAGTAAACAAAGTAAGACACGTGTACACTGTAACAGTCAAATCAGCACTGAGTCCAACTCTAGCGGCCGCTGGCTGGCTGGCTGGCCACTTAGGTGGCACGGCTTCTGCATGGCTGGCAGACAGCGCCGCATGTAGAGGACATGCGTAACTGTGCAGTGCCACTTTGAAAGATCGGCGAGTCACAACACTTTTCCCCCCTTTGAATATTTTGCACTGGTCTTGATGGAGGTGACCTGTAGATTGCTAACGTCCATAGGTGTTGTTTGACTGGCCGTAAAGTCTCAAGGCGGAGGCTTCCCATACGGACGGAAGTGTCCCCGATGATAACGGATCGAGATGACAGGAGATGTGGGGGTCGAATCTGCTGGGGCTCTGTGCCCCAATCTGCCGATTGCGGCAAGACCGGTTGTTATAACAGGAGACATGGGTGATGTGTTGACGTCTGTAGGAGAAGGAGGCGAGTAGAGTTGCTCCAACAGATGATGGTCATCTGGTTCCTGCATGGGCACGTTTCCTGGTGGCGTCAGTTCTTGTACTGGCACCAATATGATGGACTGCGTTGTGATTAATGAGAGAGTCCAGTATCCTGAGCATCAGGTAGAGCCGAAGGTGGTGTAGCGGCATTTGGAACAGGCGTTGCCGGCACACGAGGCCGAAGCTGGTCTGAATGACGCACTGCAACACCCATGTACATCTGGATTTCATACAGGCGTCGGCCACGGTGTTGTAAGATGCAGCCAGGACTCCATTTTGGCCGCCTGCCATATCCCAGTACCCGTACAAGGTCGCCGGCGGTGAACCAGTCTGGCGAAGGCACCCGCGGCCGTGAGGTGGAAGGCTGCAGAAGATGAAGTAGCGTGCGGGGCTGTTGGCCATGTAAGAGCTCAGCCGGGCTGTGGTCGCCCATGGGGGTGAAACGGTAAGAAGCCAGAAATTGGAGAAGCGCATCATCAGCAGCAGAAGAAATCAGGAGTTTCCTCATCTGAGCCTTAAATGTGCAGACCAGTCGTTCAGCCTCACCGTTTGACTGTGGATGAAACGGAGGGGCTGTGACATGTATAACGCCGTGATGGGTACAAAAATCTGCAAAATCGGAAGAGGCAAATTGCGGACCATTATCAGTAACAAGAGTAGAGGGAAGGCCTTCCAAAGAGAAAATGCGAGCTAGAGCATTAGTGGTTGCCGCGGTGGTGGGCAACGTGCAATGGTCAATGAAAGGAAAGTTAGAGTAGGAGTCAATAATGAGAAGCCAATAAGTACCTAAAAAAGGTCCCACGAAGTCAGCATGAATATGCTCCCAGGTCTTCTCAGGCGAAGGCCACGGTGACAAAGATACCTTTGGGGCAGCGGCCTGTGACGCACAAGGGCCACAGGCAACAACCATGTGTGCAATTGCAGAGTCAATGCCAGGCCAGTACACATGACGGCGCGCCACAGATTTTGTGCGAGAGACACCCCAGTGCCCTTGGTGAAGGATGCGCAAGACCGAAGCACGCAAAGACGCAGGTACCACAACACGTGGCGAAGCATTTTCGGTGGAAAGGAGGATAACACTATCCCTAGCCGTGAGGCAGTAATGCAAAGCGTAGTAGTTCCGCAATGGATCATAAGTCTTAGCGGATGGACGATCTGGCCAACCCTTCTGAATACAGCGTAAAACCCGGGAGAGGGTAGGGTCAGAACCCGTAGCAGCCGCCAACCGGTCCCCGGTGATGGGGAACCCATCCACAAACTGCTGCTCGGCAACATCCAGGTGGAAACACAAAAGTTCGCCAGATCAGGACCCATGGGAAGGCGAGACAGTGCATCAGCATTCGCATGTTGAGCCGTCAGCCAGAAATGAATCTCATAATTGAAACGAGACAAGTAAAGAGCCCAACGCTGGAGGCAGTGTGCAGCCTTGTCGGGAAGCGACGTTGATGGATGAAACAAGGAAACAAGTAGTTTGTGGTCCGTAACAAGATGAAATTTGGATCCATAGAGAGAAACACCAAACTTATGAAGAGCATAAATAATGACCAAAGCTTCTTTGTCAATTTGAGAATATTTTCGTTGGGCATCTGTGAGTGTTTTGGAGGCATAAGCAATGGGTTGTTCAGTACCGTCAGAAAAACGGTGCGCAAGAACTCTACCAACCCCTTATTGAGGGAGTCCGTGGCAAGAACAAGATGTTGGCCAGGTCGATAAGTAGCCAGGCATGGGGCCTGTTTCAGCATAGTCTTCAATTTCTGGAAAGCCGCATTGCATGACGCAGAGAAGTGAAAGGGCATGTTTTTATGCAACAAGTGATGCAACGGCTGAGCCACCGAAGCCGCAGATGGTATAACCTATTTTTCCCAAAAAGGCCTGCAGTTTCTTAACAGATGTAGGGCGAGGAAGGGCATCGATCGCAGCAACAGTTTGCTGAAGCGGATGAATACCATCCCGAGAGAGTTGAAACCCCAAGTACATGATAGATGCCTGAAAAATTTTTGATTTCTGAAGATTACACTTAAGACCAGCAGTCTGTAAGACGTGAAAAAGTGTGCAGAGATTTTGAAGGTGTTCTTCAGTGGTGGAGCCAGTGACAACAATGTCATCCATGTAATTTATACACCCAGGGACAGGGAGCAATAATTGTTCCAAGAATCGCTGAAAGAGAGCAGGGGTGCTGGCAACACCGATTGGCAATCATTGGTATTGATAGAGGCCGAAAGGCGTGTTAAGGACCAGGAACTGTCGGGAAGCAGCGTCGAGAGGAAGTTGATGATAAGCTTCTGACAGGTCAAGTTTAGAAAAATACTGGCCTCCAGCAAGTTTAGTGAACAATTCTTCAGGTCGGGACACAGGGTAAGTGTCCATGAGGCATTGAGTGGCTTTGAAATCGCCACAGAGACGAATATCACCATTGGGCTTAGCAATGACAATGACAGTCAGTGTGCTCCCTGCCGCCGTTGGATAAGCAGCTGCAGCAGCAAGTCGTATACTCCTAGCTCACTCATTTGTTACATAGTTTAATTCTTAATTTCTTTGCGTGTTTTTGGTACTTGCATTGTTTAATTCATAAATTTCGGGCGTATTATAGTATTTGAGAGTTGTAGCATCGCGTTTTAGTACCTGAATAGTGTAAATTCGCGTAGTCTCTTTCCGCCACCGAGCAGTGTCAGCAGTGCGCAAGTAGCAGCATTACTGCATTTACTAGGCAATCTTGTATTTTAATAACCGTTTAAATTTTGTCGATTTGTTTGTGCTCTCTGTAGATTAGTTCAGACGTTATTTGCAAAACAGTTTTTAGCATGGATAGGGACTGCAACTGCTGTGTTCGGATGCAGGCTGTGTTGGCATCCCTTCACTCCCAGCTTCAGGCAGTGTTGGCTTTGGTCACACAGCTTGAGGCTGTTGCCAATGGGCATCACTGTGGGGGTCCGGATGGGGGTTTGTCGGGGACGGGCAGCTCGTCCCACACATCCCCCGATCGGACTACGACTGTGGTTGCCCGGGATACTGCCCGCATTGAGGCTGATCCCTCACCTGTGGTAAAGTGGGAAGTCGTCTCAAGGTGTGGCAGGGGGCGAAAGACATTCCGGAAGGCCTCTCCAGTTTGTCTGACGAACCGGTTTCAGGCTCTGTCTCAGGCTGATCTTCGGCCTGACATGGCTGCTTGTCCTGTTCCAGAGGTTGCCCCTCAGTCTGCAAGATCCGGGCGGTGGCAGAGGGTGGGCTTACTGGTAGTTGGGAGCTCCAACGTCAGGCGCGTAATGGGGCCCCTTAGGGAAATGGCAGCAAGAGAGGGGAAGAAAACCAATGTGCACTCCGTGTGCATACCGGGGGGAGTCATTCCAGTTGTGGAAAGGGTCCTTCCGGATGCCATGAAGGGTACAGGGTGCACCCATCTGCAGGTGGTCGCTTATGTCGGCACCAATGATGTGTGTCGCTATGGATCGGAGGAAATCCTCTCTGGCTTCCGGCGGCTATCTGATTTGGTGAAGACTGCCAGTCTCGCTAGCGGGATGAAAGCAGAGCTCACCATTTGCAGCATCGTCGACAGGACTGACTGTGGACCTTTGGTACAGAGCCGAGTGGAGGGTCTGAATCAGAGGCCGAGACGGTTCTGCGACCGTGTGGGCTGCAGATTCCTCGACTTGAGCCATAGGGTGGTGGGGTTTCGGGTTCCGCTGGATAGGTCAGGAGTCCACTACACGCAACAAGCGGCTACACGGGTAGCAGGGGTTGTGTGGCGTGGGCTGGGCGGTTTTTTAGGTTAGGTGGCCTTGGGCAAGTACAGAAAGGGCAAGAGCCTCAACGGGTGCGGGGCAAAGTCAGGACATGCGGGGACCAAGCAGCAATCGGTATTGTAATTGTCAACTGTCAAAGCTGCGTTGGTAAAGTACCAGAACTTCAAGCGCTGATAGAAAGCACCGAAGCTGAAATCGTTATAGGTACAGAAAGCTGCCGAAATTTTTACAAAGGTACAGACGGTGTTTAGAAAGGATAGATGGCATGCAACCGGTGGTGGAGTGTTCGTCGCTGTTAGTAGTTGTTTATCCTGTAGTGAAGTAGAAGTGGATAGTTCCTGTGAATTATTATGGGTGGAGGTTACACTCAACAACCGAGCTAGGTTAATAATTGGCTCCTTTTACCAACCTCCCGACTCAGCAGCATTAGTGGCAGAACAACTGAGAGAAAATTTGGAATACATTTCACATAAATTTTCTCAGCATGTTATAGTCTTAGGTGGAGATTTCAATTTACCAGATATAGACTGGGACACTCAGATGTTTAGGACGGATGGTAGGGACAGAGCATCGAGTGACATTATACTGAGTGCACTAACCGAAAATTACCTCGAGCAATTAAACAGAGAACCGACTCGTGGAGATAACATCTTGGACCTACTGATAACAAACAGACCCGAACTTTTCGACTCTTTAGGTGCAGAACAGGGATCATAAGGCCGTTGCAGCATCCCTGAATATGGAAGTTAATAGGAATATAAAAAAAGGGAGGAAGGTTTATCTGTTTAGCAAGAGTAATAGAAGGCAGATTTCAGACTACCTTACAGATCAAAACGAAAATTTCTGTTCCGACACTGACAATGTTGAGTGTTTATGGAAAAACTTCAAGGCAATCGTAAAATGCGTTTTAGACAGGTACGTGCCGAGTAAAACTGTGAGGGACGGGAAAAACCCACCGTGGTACAACAACAAAGTTAGGAAACTACTGTGAAAGCAAAGAGAGCTTCACTCCAAGTTTAAACGCAGCCAAAACCTCTCAGACAAACAGAAGCTAAACGATGTCAAAGTTAGCGTAAGGAGGGCTATGCGTGAAGCGTTCAGTGAATTCGAAAGTAAAATTCTATGTACCGACTTGACAGAAAATCCTAGGAAGTTCTGGTCTTACGTTAAATCAGTAAGTGTCTCGAAACAGCATATCCAGACACTCCAGGATGATGATGGCATTGAAACAGAGGATGACACGCGTAAAGCTGAAATATTAAACACCTTTTTCCAAAGCTGTTTCACAGAGGAAGACCACATTGCAGTTCCTTCTCTAAATCCTCGCACAAACAAAAAAATGGCTGACATCGAAATAAGTGTCCAAGGAATAGAAAAGTAACTGGAATCACTCAATAGAGGAAAGTCCACTGGACCTGATGGGATACCAATTCGATTCTACACAGAGTACGCGAAAGAACTTGCCCCCCTTCTAACAGCCATGTACCGCAAGTCTCTAGAGGAACGGAGGGTTCCAAATGATTGGAAAAGAGCACAGGTAGTCCCAGTCTTCAAGAAGGGTCCTCGAGCAGATGCGCAAAACTATAGACCTATATCTCTGACGTCGATCTGTTGTAGAATTTTAGAACATGTTTTTTGCTCGAGTATCATGTCGTTTTTGGAAACCCAGAATCTACTATGTAGGAATCAACATGGATTCCAGAAACAGCAATCGTGTGAGACCCAACTCGCTTTATTTGTTCATGAGACCCAGAAAATATTAGATACAGGCTCCCAGGTAGATGCTATTTTTCTTGACTTCCGGAAGGCGTTCAATACAGTTCCGCACTGTCGCCTGATAAACAAAGTAAGAGCCTACGGAATATCAGACCAGCTGTGTGGCTGGATTGAAGAGTTTTTAGCAAACAGAACACAGCATGTTGTTATCAATGGAGAGACGTCTACAGACGTTAAAGTAACCTCTGGCGTGCCACAGGGGAGTGTTATGGGACCATTGCTTTTCACAATATATATAAATGACCTAGTAGATAGTGTCGGAAGTTCCATGCGGCTTTTTGCGGATGATGCTGTAGTATACAGAGAAGTTGCAGCATTAGAAAATTGTAGCGAAATGCAGGAAGATCTGCAGCGGATAGGCACTTGGTGCAGGGAGTGGCAACTGACCCTTAACATAGACAAATGTAATGTATTGCGAATACATAGAAAGAAGGATCCTTTATTGTATGATTATATGATAGCGGAACAAACACTGGTAGCAGTTACTTCTGTAAAATATCTGGGAGTATGCGTGCGGAACGATTTGAAGTGGAATGATCATATAAAATTAATTGTTGGTAAGGCGGGTACCAGGGTGAGATTCATTGGGAGAGTGCTTAGAAAATGTAGTCCATCAACAAAGGAGGTGGCTTACAAAACACTTGTTCGACCTATACTTGAGTATTGCTCATCAGTGTGGGATCCGTACCAGATCGGTTTGACGGAGGAGATAGAGAAGATCCAAAGAAGAGCGGCGCGTTTCGTCACAGGGTTATTTGGTAACCGTGATAGCGTTACGGAGATGTTTAATAAACTCAAGTGGCAGACTCTGCAAGAGAGGCGCTCTACATCGCGGTGTAGCTTGCTCGCCAGGTTTCAAGAGGGTGCGTTTCTGGATGAGGTATCGAATATATTGCTTCCCCCTACTTATACCTCCCGAGGAGATCACGAATGTAAAATTAGAGAGATTAGAGCGCGCACGGAGGCTTTCAGACAGTCGTTCTTCCCGTGAACCATACGCGACTGGAACAGGAAAGGGAGGTAATGACAGTGGCACGTAATGTGCCCTCCGCCACACACCGTTGGGTGGCTTGCGGAGTATAAATGTAGATGTAGATGTAGATGTAGATGTAGACAGGAGAGGACCACTCACTTTAAGTGACAGGAAGTGACCCTGAAGCAGTGAGATGATCCAGCTCCCGTTTGACCCAAAGGAACGGGCCGCGCCCGAAAGAACTTAGGCCGAGCAGTGAGTTTGAGCATGATATGAGCTTCAAAATCGTTTGCACGGCCTAACCCAGGAGAAAAAAGGGACGAAAATGTAGTCGAGAAGGAATCCAATTGAGCATAAGGAATAGCATCAGAGACGATATTGACGGAGTTGTCTATGGAGATCCCAAAAACGCGAAAGGCATTGAAACCGAAAAGATTCTCCATGTTACTATGGTCGACCAGAAATACGGGAACAGTGCGAACGACGGATTTGTAAGATACCTCAGCATTAAATTGTCCCAAGAGAGAAATCTTCTGTTTATTGTACGTCCGTAATTGCCTAGTGACAGGTGATAAGATTGGAGAACTCAACTCAAGATACGTCTGAGAATTGGATAGTGGCAGTAGAACCAGTATCCACCTGCATACGGACATCCCGACCAAGGATTTGGACAGTGAGAAATAACTTCCCTGAAAGGGAAGAAGTACCATTGACAGACAACACAGAAGCAGAATCAGCGTCACGTTCATGAACATCAGGTATGCGGTCGGATTTGCAAACGGATGACACATGACCCTTCTTTTTGCATTTGTAACACACTGCCCAATGTTGGGTACAATCCTCACGTGAATGTTTCATAAAACACTGCGGACATGAAGGAAGTTGCCGTGGGTTTTGCTGCAGTTTCTTAGAGGTTTGTTTATGGTTAGGCCGAGGCTGCACTTGGGAGCGTACTGCAGCCACGTCGGCCGGCAGAGACACGCCGCACACTTCGTCAACAGAGCACAGAGGTTGTACTTCCCCGATGTCACCCCATGCCTCTATTTGCGCTCCAGCGACATGAGAAATTTCAAAAGACTGAGCGATGGATAGGACTTCATCTAGAGTCGGATTTGCCAACTGAAGGGCACATTGCCTAACTTCTTTGTCGAGTGCCGACCGGATAATAGCATCCCGTACCATGGAATCGGCGTAGGATTCTTTGTGAATGTCAGTAACAAATTGGCATTTTCGACTGAGGCCATGTAGTTCAGCAGCCCAAGTGCAATAGGATTGATTCGGTTGTTTTTGACAATAATAAAAGGCAACACAAGAGGCTACCACATGCGTATGCTTTTGAAAATATACGGACAGAAGTGAGCACATTTCAGCAAAGGACAAAGACGCAGGATCTTCCAAAGGAGCCAATTGCATCAACAAACAATACATTTGAGGTGAAATCCATGAAAGGAACAGAGACTTACTTACATGTTTGGTCGTCTGCGACATGAAATGGCAAGAAGTGCTGTCAAAGACATTTTTCATAATCAGACCATTCTTCCGCTGTCTCGTCGTAAGGAGGAAAAGGAGGTAGAGACAACAACGAGAGACGCCCCGCATTGGATGCCGCGACGAAAACACGAATCGCAGATGTGAGAAGCGTTTGCTGTTCAATGAGACCTTGCAATAGTTGCTCTAAAGTAGCCATGGAAACCTGTGGGTCAACGATGAAAAAGAAAAATTCACTACCTCGTTGCCAATTGTTATTACGTCAAGTTGAACAAATATATTTCTAGGACGACACAATACATGGAAGTCACAGATCAAGTGAACAAAGTAAGACATGTGTACACTGTAACAGTCAAATCAGCACTGTGTCCAAGTCTAGTGGCCGCTGGCTGGCTGGCCGCTTAGGTGGCGCGGCTGCTGCATGGCTGGCAGACAGCGCCGCATGCAGAGGACATGCGTAACTGCGCGACGGCACTTTGAAAGATCGGCGAGTCACAACATTCATCATGGAAACTATTATACATACCTCACACTGAAGCCCACACTCAATTTCTAACTTCTGTAAGATTGCCAATCATGGGGATTTTGCATTTGTTTAAATCTGGCAAACTTTTTCGTAGTTTCTGCAACAGTTTTCTTACCTATTTTGTATACCAAGGGGGATCAGCTCCACCATTTGTTAATTTATTCTGTATAAATCTCTCAATTCTGTCAATTTATTTCTTTGAATTCAAGCTACATATGGTCTACACTTACGTTGTTAATTTGGAAGGAGTGGAGATTGCCTCCTGAAAGGCATTAAGTGAATTTTTATTTGTCTTTTTGAAAAGGTATATTTTTCGTTTATTTTTGGAGGATGTGGGAGTTACAGTATTTAGTCTCGCTATGACAACCATGTGTTCACTAATCTCTGTATCGGTTTTGATGCTCCTCATTAGCTAAGGATCATTTGTTGCCAAGAGGTCAAGAGTGTTTCACCAACATTTACTATTCGAGTTGGTTCCTGAACTAACTG
The DNA here is from genome assembly GCF_021461385.2 of Schistocerca piceifrons. NCBI lineage: Eukaryota > Metazoa > Arthropoda > Insecta > Orthoptera > Acrididae > Schistocerca > Schistocerca piceifrons. Next base: position 795,217,235 of record NC_060141.1, on the reverse strand, counting down.
CTTGAAATAATACATTTAGCACAATTTTGGATGATGATGTATGCGTGCCTCCAGATTTAAACATGTATTTTTTCCATCATGTGGATGGTAAATTGTAGTCACCATCAACTATAATTGTACCAGTCGGATACTTGTTTGAAATTAGATTCAAGTTTTCTTTGAACCTTTCAGCAATTGTACCAGTTGAGTTGGGAGGTCAGTACAAGTATTCAATTATATTTTATTCTTGTTGCCAAGAATGACTACCCATACTAACCCATAGGAAGCGTCTGCTTCAATTTTGCTACAAGATAAACTACTTCAAACAGCAACAAACAGGTCACCACCAACTGTGTGTGACCTATCCTTTATGAGCACCATTAGGTCCTTTACAAAAATTTTGGCTGACCTTATCTCTGGCTTTAGCTAGTTTTCAGTGCCTGTAACAATTTGAGCATCAGTGCTTTCTATGAGTGCTTGGAGCTCTGGTACTTTCCCAACACAGCTACGACAATTTGCAGCTGTTATAGCAGTGATTGCTAAATCTACATTCTTCCTGTGGTCAACCTGCACCCTTTGAGACTGAATCGCTTTTTGTGTTTCCCCAAGATCTAACTTTTAAAAAATGACTAATCCATGCCATGCAGCCCCTGCATTTGTGTACCCACCCCCTGCATGTAATGAACTCCTGATGTACTTAGTTCATTCCGAAATAGCACCAACCTATTGTGCAAGTTGAGGAATCTGCAGCCTACTCATTCGCAGAACCGTCTGAGCCTTTGATTAAAACCCTCCACTTGGCTTTGTATCAGAGTTCCACAATTGGCCCTGTCAACTATGCTGCAAATGGTGAGCACTGCTTTCATCTTGCAAATAAGACTGGCTTCGTTCATCACTGCTGATAGCCACTCAAAACCAGATAGGATCTCTTCTGATCCAAAACAACACACATCATTGGCACCAATGTGGGCCATGACCTGCAATTGACTGCACCTTGCATTCTTCTTGGCACCCAGTCCACATCTGGGATGACTCCACCCAGTATGTACACAGGGTGTACATTGGCATTCTTCCCCTCCTTGGCAGCCGTGTCCCTGAGGGGCTCCATGATGCGTTTAACATTGGAGCTCCCAGCTACCAATAACCCCACCCTCTGTGATTGCCTGATCTAGCAGGCTGAGTGGTTTCCTCTGAAACAGGACAAGCGACTGCATCTGGCTGAGGAACAGTGTCAGCCACAAGCAGCACCTGGAACATGTTTGTCAGACCAACCATGGAGGCCTTATGTTTGGTCCCTCGGGACGTCTTTTGCTGCCTGTCATGCTCTGCGGTAACCTCCCACTCAATCATGGATGAGAGGTCAACCTCGTTGCAAGCAGTAACTGTGTTAGCTACCGGTGCGGGCTGATCAGCAGACTCATGGGTCGTGCTGGACATCCATTGGATCTTCACTTCACAGCAGTGATGCCCATCCATTGCAGCGTCAAGCCAATTAACTGAAGCCAATACAGCCTGGAGCTGAGAGTGGAGTATCACCAACTTGGCATGCATCCACACACAGCAATCCCTGTCCCTATCCATACTAAAAACAGTAGAAAACTACACTACACAAACAAAGGACTATCGACACACACTACAGAACTCTACTGTAGGCACAGACAGAAATGCAAGAACTGTGTCTAATAAATTAGATTAACATACAGAGATTCAAAAACTAAACTACCAAAGCACTCAGTTGAGACTAAATAATCTGCTCCTGTTTAGGAACTTGTAATACATCACAAAATTGGTTTACTTTCGAATGCAAACATAAATGTGAGAACTTTGTCTATTAAATATTAAATTAACATGCAGAAATTCATGAAATTAAACTACTAAAGCACACACATGAAACTATAGAATCCGCTCCTGGTTTGAATTTCGTAAAACGTCACAAAAGGTAGTATAACTTCACTTTAAGCATGACATAAGGAATAGCAGAGTGATACATAAAGTGTAAAATCAAGTGCCAGGCCATAGTCCTAATTAATGGTTGCATAGAACACCTCTTTGTGTGTGTACTTGTGTAAGGTTTTAGAAACGTACATGATAGTAATTCTTAAAGTGTATAGACTCCCAACAGCAAGTGTATTAAACTAGACTCGGCTGTTAAAGGTGGTACTAACAGGGTATTTAAATAACTGGGAACTCATCATATTTGGACGTTTCATTTAAAATAGTACAGATTGAAGGACATTCAGAAATGGGTTGTTTTTCATCATAATATTCTTAACAGGAATATAAAAACATAATGCCACAGCAACCCATAACTCATTTCTAAATACGTCTTTCATGCATGTTCTACCATAATAAATGGTGGTCAAATGGCAACAATAAAACTCATGCTTAGCAAAGAAGAGGAAAGTACAGTTTCACAGGATCATGAATGCTGGTTCAGTAAAGTGAATCTGAAAGAATTTACTGCCTGAGCAGTGTGAAGGAGTTTGCCAATGGCACGCACAGAAATTTAATTATTTCCTAAAAATATTCTCACAACACTATGTATACAATTTTTCTTTACAATAGGTCAAATGCAAGCATGAGAGAGAGAGAGAGGGAGGGAGGGAGGGAGACTAATATGTGGGACTGAAGCATCTTATGCCAGGAAGAGAGAGCTTTATTTAATGAAGAGGACTAGCTCTAATCAAGAATTAAGATGCACTACAAACAGTATTGCAAAACTCTTCATGATTTCATCAATTAGGATAAAACCACATGCTATGCATGTAAAATTCAATATTTCAAGAACAAAACAAACCCATTTGGATCATGATTAGGCAGGAAACAAATAAACTCAGTAAGGCAAACTATATTCATCTCTCTTATGACATTAAGACTGAGACAGATGATGTTGAATTCAAATAATTGTCATCTAAATTCAAAGAATTCTTTGAAAGAGTAACTGAAAACACAGAGACCAAAAAATATAAGTTCAAAAGCCAATCCATTAGACTTACTTGCACAGGCATTGTGTACTCCATCCGTAGACAAAAATTGTGCTGAATTACTTGTAAAAATCACAAAAAATTTTAAGTTATTGAAAAATATGAACTTTTGTGGTGCCTTTGTAAGCAGTCAGTGAGTCAAGGTGTTGTTGTTGTTGTGGTCTTCAGTCCTGAGACTGGTTTGATGCAGCTCTCCATGCTACTCTATCCTGTGCAAGCTTTTTCATCTCCCAGTACCTACTGCAACCTACATCCTTCTGAATCTGCTTAGTGTATTCATCTCTTGGTCTCCCTCTACGATTTTTACCCTCCACGCTGCCCTCCAATACTAAATTGGTGATCCCTTCATGCCTCAGAACATGTCCTACCAACCGATCCCTTCTTCTGGTCAAGTTGTGCCACAAACTTCTCTTCTCCCCAATCCTATTCAATACTTCCTCATTAGTTATGTGATCTACCCATCTAATCTTCAGCATTCTTCTGTAGCACCACATTTCGAAAGCTTCTATTCTCTTCTTGTCCAAACTATTTATCGTCCATGTTTCACTTCCATACATGGCTACACTCCATACGAATACTTTCAGAAATGACTTCCTGACACTTAAATCTATACTCGATGTTAACAAATTTCTCTTCTTCAGAAACGCTTTCCTTGCCATTGCCAGCCTACATTTTATATCCTCTCTACTTCGACCATCATCAGTTATTTTGCTCCCCAAATAGCAAAACTCCTTTACTACTTTAAGTGCCTCATTTCCTAATCTAATTCCCTCAGCATCACCCGACTTAATTAGACTACATTCCATTATCCTTGTTTTGCTTTTGTTGATGTTCATCTTATATCCTCCTTTCAAGACACTGCCCATTCCATTCAACTGCTCTTCCAAGTCCTTTGCTGTCTCTGACAGAATTACAATGTCATCAGCGAACCTCAAAGTTTTTATTTCTTCTCCATGAATTTTAATACCTACTCCGAATTTTTCTTTTGTTTCCTTTACTGCTTGCTCAATATACAGATTGAATAACATCGGGGAGAGGCTACAACCCTGTCTTACTCCCTTCCCAACCACTGCTTCCCTTTCATGTCCCTCGACTCTTATAACTGCCATCTGGTTTCTGTACAAATTGTAAATAGCCTTTCGCTCCCTGTATTTTACCCCTGCCACCTTTAGAATTTGAAAGAGAGTATTCCAGTCAACATTGTCAAAAGCTTTCTCTAAGTCTACAAATGCTAGAAACGTAGGTTTGCCTTTCCTTAATCTTTCTTCTAAGATAAGTCGTAAGGTCAGTATTGCCTCACGTGTTCCAGTGTTTCTACGGAATCCAAACTGATCTTCCCCGAGGTTGGCTTCTACTAGTTTTTCCATTCGTCTGTAAAGAATTCGTGTTAGTATTTTGCAGCTGTGACTTATTAAGCTGATAGTTCGGTAATTTTCACATCTGTCAACACCTGCTTTCTTTGGGATTGGAATTATTATATTCTTCTTGAAGTCTGAGGGTATTTCGCCTGTTTCATACATCTTGCTCACCAGATGGTAGAGTTTTGTCAGGACTGGCTCTCCCACGGCCGTCAGTAGTTCCAATGGAATATTGTCTACTCCGGGAGCCTTGTTTCGACTCAGGTCTTTCAGTGCTCTGTCATACTCTTCACGCAGTATCATATCTCCCATTTCATCTTCATCTACATCCTCTTCCATTTCCATAATATTGTCCTCAAGTACATCGCCCTTGTATAAACCCTCTATATACTCCTTCCACCTTTCTGCTTTCCCTTCTTTGCTTAGAACTGGGTTTCCATCTGAGCTCTTGATATTCATACAAGTCGTTCTCTTATCTCCAAAGGCCTCTTTAATTTTCCTGTAGGCGGTATCTATCTTACCCCTAGTGAGATAGGCCTCTACATCCTTACATTTGTCCTCTAGCCATCCCTGCTTAGCCATTTTGCACTTCCTGTCGATCTCATTTTTGAGACGTTTGTTTTCCTTTTTGCCTGTTTCACTTACTGCATTTTTATATTTTCTCCTTTCATCAATTAAATTCAATATTTCTTCTGTTACCCAAGGATTTCTACTAGCCCTAGTCTTTTTACCTACTTGATCCTCTGCTGCCTTCACTACTTCATCCCTCAAAGCTACCCATTCTTCTTCTACTGTATTTATTTCCCCCATTCCTGTCAATTGCTCCCTTATGCTCTCCCTGAATCTCTGTACAACCTCTGGTTCTTTTAGTTTATCCAGGTCCCATCTCCTTAAATTCCCACCTTTTTGCAGTTTCTTCAGTTTTAATCTACAGGTCATAACCAATAGATTGTGGTCAGAGTCCACATCTGCCCCTGGAAATGTCTTACAATTTAAAACCTGGTTCCTAAATCTCTGTCTTACCATTATATAATCTATCTGATACCTTTTAGTATCTCCAGGGTTCTTCCATGTGTACAACCTTCTTTCATGATTCTTAAACCAAGTGTTAGTTATGATTATGTTGTGCTCTGTGCAAAATTCGACCAGGCGGCTTCCTCTTTCATTTCTGTCCCCCAATCCATATTCACCTACTACGTTTCCTTCTCTCCCTTTTCCTACACTCGAATTCCAGTCACCCATGACTATTAAATTTTCGTCTCCCTTCACAATCTGAATAATTTCTTTTATTTCATCATACATTTCTTCAATTTCTTCGTCATCTGCAGAGCTAGTTGGCATATAAACTTGTACTACTGTAGTAGGCGTGGGCTTCGTATCTATCTTGGCCACAATAATGCGTTCACTATGGTGTTTGTAGTAGCTTACCCGCATTCCCATTTTCCTATTCATTATTAAACCTACTCCTGCATTACCTCTATTTGATTTTGTGTTTATAACCCTGTAGTCACCTGACCAGAAGTCTTGTTCCTCCTGCCACCGAACTTCACTAATTCCCACTATATCTAACTTCAACCTATCCATTTCCCTTTTCAAATTTTCTAACCTACCTGCCCGATTAAGGGACCTGACATTCCACGCTCCGATCCGTAGAACGCCAGTTTTCTTTCTCCTGATAACGACATCCTCTTGAGTAGTCCCCACCCGGAGATCCGAATGGGGGACTATTTTACCTCCGGAATATTTTACCCAAGAGGACGCCATCATCATGTAATCATACAGTAAAGCTGCATGCCCTCGAGAAAAATTACGGCTGTAGTTTCCCCTTGCTTTCAGCCGTTCGCAGTGCCAGCACAGCAAGGCCGTTTTGGTTATTGTTACAAGGCCAGATCAGTCAATCATCCAGACTGTTGCCCTTGCAACTACTGAAAAGGCTGCTGCCCCTCTTCAGGAACCACACGTTTGTCTGGCCTCTCAACAGATACCCCTCCGTTGTGGTTGCACCTACGGTACGGCTATCTGTATCGCTGAGGCACGCAAGCCTCCCCACCAACGGCAAGGTCCATGGTTCATGGGGGGGAGTCAAGGTGTATGTCCTGAAAAACTGAACTATATGGTACTGACACCTATCTATAAACTGAAGATAAGGATGTTACCTCTAATTATAGACCAATCTTCCCATGTTCTCTAAAATTTTGGGGAGGTAGTTTACAAAAGAACGTTTAACCATTTTTCCAGTAGTAATCTTTTAACATCACCACAGTTTGGTTTATTTAATGATATCTCAACAAAGAACACCTGTGATCTCACAAACTCAGTTTTGTTATAAATAAACAAGAAAAATTACTCTCTAGGAAATTAATGTAAGCACACACACACGCACGCACGCACGCACGCACACACACACACACACACACACACATACATCTGTCCTGAGTGGACAAACAATTTTCATTCTATTTCACGTGTACCTGTCGATGGCACTGTTATTTAGTGAGTGGCCTCCTAAATTATTTATATTCTGACAGAAATTTCCTACTATTGTTATGACAATAAAGATATATACAAAGCATTGATAGTGATATTTTAACTGTAGAAAACAGAAAATCACATTAATGAAGAATATGATGGGAGTAAGATTACCTTTGGAATAGAATGTATTAAATATGGTGTCCTACAAAATATGATGCTTGACCCAGTCCTGTTGTTCTTCATAAATGCTGTACCAGGGACATTAGAGGACTATTCAGAGACTGTGAAGTTTGCTGATGACAAAAGTATTCCAGTAAAGGGCACAGACACATCCATAGCAGATACAGTCTGATTAATAATGGAACAGGGTACAACTCATTCATAGTGAAGAGCCCAATCTTTCAAAGGCTTCATATTAAGCTATTTCAGACAGAGAAACATTATTTGTAGATACTGGAAGTAAGATAATCAGTGAGCACACACTGGATGAGGCTCTATGTGTGAAGATCTAGGCATTCATATGTATGATAAACTGATAAACTGAGGTGGCGTCAGCATGTGGATTAGTTAACTAAACAGCTCAGTTCTGCCTGGACACAGAAATCTCTCTCTTGACTTCCAGGCAAGATTGTTAGTGTACTTTCAGACAATATAGTTTGTTAGCATTATATTCTGGGGTGGTGAGGTTTACATAGAAAAGCATTTATTCTACAGAAACATGTAGTAAGAGTACTGCATAAAGTTGATGATCGTCATGCGGATTGGCTGTGCGGTATGAGGCGCCATGTCACGGATTACGTGGCAACCTCCCGCCGGAGGTTCGAGTCCTCCCTCGGGCATGGGGGTGTGTGTGTGTTGTTCTTAACGTAAGTTACTTTAAGTAGTGCGTAAGTCTATGGACCGATGACCTCAGCAGTTGGGTCTTTTAGGAATAATAATAATAATAAAAGTTGGTGATCAAACATACTGCAGAACCCTTTCAAGGACTTAGAGATCCATATGCTTTCATGGCAGATCATACACTTTGTAATGATATTTGTAGTTGATAACAAGAGTAGATCTGGGATGAATTGTACAATTCAAACCACATTATTAGAAGTAAAAATAAATTCTATATTTACTATATATTATCAGACAAGGAACAAGCCATGGAGACAACAAATATAATGGAGGATGACCCAACTACTCTCAGTGACTAATATTTGGGACACTGAATATACAAAAACTGATGTGGAAGGTGAAAGAACCAGTCAGCTTTATAAACAGAAGGATATTTGTTATCCTGGGAGGCTCAGAAACCAGATGGAAGGGGAAAGGAAGCTGGGAATTGAGTATCGGAGCTATGCTATACTAGAGAGGGAAGAAGGAGAAGGGAAGGGAGATGGAGTGACAGTAGTCATGAGAGTAGGATTGAAAGAAGAAGTGAAGGAAATGAGTGCCAGTATGATGCAGATCAAAATGAAAGGAAATTGAAGTTCTGCAAATATATGCATCACAAGTTGGATGTTCTACTAAAGAGGAGAAGGTCTGTGAAGAAGCAATGCAGGCGCAATCAACCAGAGAAAAGACAATGAAAATGGGAGGTATAAATGCACATATGGGCAATGGTATGAGGAAGTATAGGGAGGGAAAGGAGAAATGGGGTAGGCTGAAAATAATTAGACTTTTGTAAAAGAAATGGACCAGCAGCTAACATGTTTTAAGGAGAAAGAATGTCATAAGGTAATTTGGTACAGCAATGATGTGTTCAGTAAATCTGTAGTAGACTACATAATATGTCACTGAGAGACAAATATTATAAAGCCCTAGATAGCGACCACCACCTTTCGGTAGTGAAGACTGGATTAAAGAGAAGCATAAGCATACAAAATAAGAATGAGAATATGGAAGTTGGAACAAGAGAAATGCAAAGACTTTCAGAAAATATTCTGAAAGATCAAATAGTCAGTACTGGGGGGATGGGAAAAGTTCAAATGAAACGACAGAGTAAGAGAGAAAGTTGCAAAAATTGTTTCAAGAGAGACTAGAGGAAACAAAAAAGCAATACATTGAGAATAAAAATGTGCCCAAGCGAATGGCAGCAGGGAAGAAGAGGAAATGGATGCAAGAGTGAACAAAAATTATGGAAGAAGACTAGGAGGAGAAGAAACTCCTTTATGGAAATTTGTTTTTCAAATAAGAGAGGTATGATGGAAAATGTTAGTATAGCCAGTAAAGGAGGAAAGGTAGCTGAGAAGGTATAGGAACTCAAGATGATGTCGAAGGAATGTTTTGAAGAGTTCCTGAAAACAGGAAATACAGAAAAGGCAAATAATAAGCTGGGGGATGCAGAGGATGTTGAGGTGGACCTAACCTGCAAAGAATTAGAGGCAGCAATAAAGACTATGAAAGTGGGGAAAAACACTTGGACTGGGTGAAATACTCATAAGTTTGGAGATGGTCGAGTAGCTGGCATTGTTAGAGTGCAGTGGCTGCACTGAGTCAATAAGAACAGTATGGAAAGGATGTAGTGGTTAATAAAAAAAATAGAAAAGAAGAAAAGAAAAGGTTGAAAATGTGGGAAAGAAATGGTGAATAAAAAAGGGGGTTTTAAAATCGAAAATGACCGTGAAAAAGCGAAAGAATGAAATGCAAATCGAACTTCGTATTACAGAAAAGCTATCGGACTTCATGATTTGGAAAAGCTATTGTTAGGGTGGCCCTTGTGGCATTTTTGAGCAAAAGTTAAACCAATTTCCACTACAAAAAGTATTGAAAAAGAACCGAGACTAACAAAATGTAACTGACAGGGGGAAATGGCGTAGATAAGAGTTCATCCTTTACCAGGTTAAATGTCTTCTTTCGTCCAGCGTGTAGTTCTTCAAAAATCTCCTACTTCATTTCTGCTTGAAAAGTCTGCTCCGAAATCTTGCAATAAGTGTCATTGTCCAGCAATTTCTAATATATACAAAAACCGTCTTGATATTAAATGCAATTTATTTTACATTGCTTCCCTCCTCCAAATGTCATAACAACTTCCACAATATGCCTACACATTAATTAGTTTTTTCGTCTTAATCAGATCACGTCTGCATTAAGCTTCTGCTCTCGAGAGACAATAAAGAAACGGATAGAAAACAAAAAAGAATTACTCTCTGCCGTCGAGCGCTCATACTGCTGCGACGGTATAATTTTTATCTGAGGGAACGAGTGTAGCACGGCGAAATTCAAAGTCCTGCTACAAGGAGGACACCTGAAGATTGGAGAAAAAGGTATCATTGTTCCAGGAAATTATGACAGAATTGCAGGGGAGTTACTTTGATGTTTCACATTGACAAGGGATTTGAGAAGAGCCTGGAAAAGAGAGTACAGAAGATAACAGGAGGAAGACAGGGAGAGGATCGATATGGATTTAGACAAGGAAGGTTGACAGTGGATATAATTTTAGTGTAAGGCAGCTCCAAGGTATAACACAGGATGGTGGCATTATCCTACTTGTTCTTATACCACTACTGACATCAAACTTTTTTGCTTGTCATGTCTCTTTTCAGTAATAATACATATACAACAATTATTCAAAATATCCAATTTCTTGTACAATCAGGAATTCACTGTGTAATTTCCCAGTTACTGATGACAGTAGTGTAGTAAGTTCCCCTGGAAATATTTTATTTGAAGAAATATTTGTATTTGCTATACATAGAAACCATAAGAAGCTGAGTTTTCAATGAGCAAAGAGTTATTTGTTTCTAAACTGGTATAGCTCATATGAACACCCTCAGTCACCTCTTTGAAACAAACCTTTTACTTTTTCCAAAAACACAATATTTCAAAAGTTATTAATATTCAATTATTTCAAAAATTCAGTACCACACTTTTATATCCCTGACTTTTCTGTTTCCAAAAATGCTAGCTTCCACTAAAATACAAGAGCCTTACTGAAAGTGATGAGCAACAATTTTTAATACTTGTAATTTTAATTTTTTAGACACACCAAGTACATCATCTTGATACACATACTTTGTCACTTTTCAACATATTCTTCATTTCTTTGCACACATTTTTCCCATCATTATGCTGGTCTGGGAATATCCTTACGATAGAACTCTGTTCCAGCTTCCTGGAGACACTAAACACTGCTTGTTGAATGACCTCTGCTGTATCGTAGCACTGGCCTCACATGTGTTTATTAACGGACCTGGAAAGATTGTAGTTGGAGAGAGCCACATCAGTACTGTACGGAGAATGTGGAAGAGTTCACCACCAAAATGTCCTGATCTTCTCCACAGTGACACCAGCAGCGTAAGGACACACTTATCCTGCTGCCAGGTGATCATCTTCCAAGGGATTTAGTGCAAAAAGCACAATGGAACTTCAATGGTGTCTGTATATAATGGGCGGCATTTATCATTCATCCAGGTTCAAGATAATCAGTCAGAATCTTTCCTTGTTGCATTCCATGAAGGCAGTTCAAGAGCGATCACCATGAGGCTCATCCTGGATACTCTTATTTCCACCTTTGAACACTGTTGGCACCCATTCAGACATTTCCATAGTTACACTGAAGTCTGAGGTGACTTTCAGTAGAACTTTTTCCCTCTTTAAGGGGGGTAGGATGTCAAACGGACCGACTTGGAGCTGGAGAGGCACCACAGGACATTTTAATTTCTACTGTCTATACTTTTACAAATAAATTCATAAAACTTTGCCAGCATGACCAGGAAGGATTGAGGACTTACACTCATAACAGTGGAAGTTCAAAAATGTAGCAAAATACCTTATTTTTACATGTGAAATTTCATCATTTTTTCACTTACTACTGGTAGCATTTGTTTCTGAAGGTACACTTTTCTTCCTAAGTAAGAGAGATTCTTTGATGAATTTTGCACAGCATACAATCAGTACTTACAGGTGTATGAAACTCTTGAATTTTCTAAATCTATTAAAAGCTGTGGTAAAAATTGAGATAATTAACTGTAAAATTTGAGTTTTTTCTAAACATGAAGTTTAAAATGTAACAGTTCATTCATTTTTTCATAAATTAAATAAACTCTAGAGTTTCATACACATGTAACTATAGTTTGTATAGTGTGCAAAATTCATCAAAGAATCTCTCTTACTTAGGTAGAAAAGTGTACCTATAGCAACAAATGCAGCCAGTAGTAAGTGAAAAAAATGATGAAATTTCACAAGTAGAAAAATGTATTTTGTTATGTTTTTGAGCTTCCACTCCTACGAGTATGAATCCTGAATCCTTCCTGATCGTGCTTTCAAAGTTTTATGAATTTATTTGTAAAAGTATAGACAGTGGAAATTAAAATGTCCTGTGGTGCCTCTCCTGCCCCAAGTCAGCCCGTTTGACATCCTTTTGAAGACAAACACTGATATTGTCATTTTGGACATACTGCCTGTGATCATGTGATAGACACTAATGGCGGCACAATATGGCGTTGAGCTGGTGAATTTTCTGTAGATTACAATTCTGCAGTAGTTTTTGTTACATTGTTGGAATTATAATTTTAACAATGGGTTGCTCACAACTATCAGTATGGCCCTTGTAACTTCTTGGTTTATTAATTATCCCAGTTATATAATTTCATTTTATCAAGAATCTGTAGCGAATTTTGGGAACCCCCTCTCATGATGAATTGCTCTCATATAAAACAATATCAATAATTGTGCTATTTTTAGTAATATTGATATTAACTTAACAAACTTACATCACTGCCTGTTGTCTCTCTGTTGCTTTTAATTTTCCTCCGTATTTCAACAAACTGTAATTTTTCTTATTACATGCATCTATAAATAGGCGTGGCACACTAACACTAATGCAGTCCCTGCTTGGTAATTTAAATGATGCACCAGTAGTCACTTAAACATAGTGTATTTCTTAGTCAGTTGGTGACAAAACAGTTAAAATGTGAAGCTGCTATATCTATCAGAGTCATGTAAAGTAATATGTTAATCTGCTGCCAATGAACTTTATACAAGTTAGTTAATAGTGTAGCTTACTGATCTGTCTAAGGCATTGTGTCTCCAAAATGTTTCAAAGCTGATCATAAAAAAAATATTAAGAGTTCAAAAATAAATTGCTGCCGTGTTGTGTACTTTCTTCAACAAATGTTGCTTAAGTCCATCAATAGCAGGAGGACAACCAGCAACAAAAATTCCATGCGACTTCAGAGGCATATTTACAAGTAAGTAAAGTTATGAATAGAGACACTCCAAATATGGTTTAGGATTTAGAAGTGATGTTCCAGGAAACCGAAAAGATTTATGATGGTTTCAAAAGAAGCAAGATTGGGAAGTCCTTAAGAAAAAGGGAACTGGAAGGCTGACTGTGATAAAATAAAGGAAATGTATCAAGAAAGTGTGAATGGTTGTTAGAGTGTAAATTGGGAAGACAAACTCATTACAAGAGGCAAATGGGCTGAAGCAAGATGATTTAATGGCATAGTGAAATGGAGGAGGGGGTGTACAAGATAGAGGAGGAAATAGTGTAACATTATTGATAAGTGTGAAGTGATTTTGACAATAAGGAATATGATGAGTGTAGCAATGAATGTATCACAGGGCAATTACTAAAAAATGTGGCAAGTTTCAAGTACCTACGGAGGGAAATTGCAGACAGTGGCCGGAATGATAAAGAGATTTCTGGAAGGGGAAAGCAAACCCATGGAGCCATCAGACAGAAAATAGCTTTCTCTGGGGCAAGAATGTACCACTGAAAAGCAAGCAACTGTTGTACTGAATAACTGCACAGATAAAAAACCTACTCACCAAGTGACGGCTGGAGAACACACACATGAAAAAAGGTTTTAGGTATGATGTGCTGCCACTTGGTGAGCAGATTTTTCATCGATACAGTCATTTATCTATCAAGTTAAATTATATTGTCAAAACTTGATTATTTTAATTGTTATACTGAATGTGTTATGCTCCAATATTCGCATATACATTAGAAACACCAGTGAGCAGAATATGGGCTTGCAAGATGAAATTTCAAAAAATCTGCATAGAACTAACTAGAATTGATAACGTAATAAATGAGACAATAAGAGAAATAATGAAACAGGAATCCATGCAAGAGACCATAAAAAATACAAGATTAAGAAGGTGCTAAAGAAATGAAAGTTGTCTCGGTGCTACTCTCACTTTTTGGAAGATTTAAAGTTTGCCACAGGAATTTCCACATCATTGCTGTCTACATAATTCCTGAGATAGGGAATGTATTTTATGATGCGCTATGACTAGAGGTCATGAAGATAAACAATTAAGAACGTTGGTAAACATATCAAAATTTTTTATTTAAGAAATTACTGAAAATTACATGGAAGACAACTCACACAGATATCCATTTTTTAATGATGTCATTGCTTATAAACGATAAAAAAGATTCACTGCTGTTACTACTCTGTGGTTACATAGTTACTATATTTCTAGTAAAATGTGTTAAGGTAAGTTGACGTGTTTCTCAGGTCCCCTGCAATGCCGCCAACCTGCATCACTATGTGGGTCGTTACTCTAGCTCGACAGGTGCACCAGCCAAAGTCAGCTGAACTTCACCTAACCTGCAGGAAGCAGGCTAGTTCAGAGGGCAAGTGCAAGAGCAGTAGAGGCTCCCACATCTACAGATCTTTAGCTACATCTGCCATGCCATTTTCCTCAGCCAATCTAAGCCCACATTGCTAGACCAATACCTACCTGGTAGTCATCCACCATGCAGATATAATTGCCCTCACTAGGTGAGCAGCAGACAGGTTTCCATCTCTACCAGCAGAATTAGAAGATCGTCAGCACCACAATGATGCCCAGACTCAATGTTGCCGGGGCCCCCATGCATTGCAACCCGCTGCTCCAGCCATGCACTCTGATGCTGGAACTCCTTGTACTGCTCGTGAGATGGGACTTTTATTTTCTGCCTACTGTTGATGGCTAAGAAGAAAGTGTGTTCTGTGTGCAAGAGAACTTTTCAGAAGATACTCGCACACAGATACTTAGTTGTGTTGCTTCCCAAGAACTTTAAGTTGTAAAAGAAGTCATCACTTTATTTTTAAGAAGGACTTTTCTTATTTGTTTTAAAGTACTAATAGATTGCCGAACTTATATTTGTGAACATAAACTGATTGTGTCAATAAATTGATTGTTGAATGTAATCAACTGACTTACAGTGAAAGTATCCTAAGCTGGGACGCTTTGGAAGAATGCCTTGATCTGCAGTGGAAGTTTGAGATCTTGCACATGTAGGAGGAGACAAGGGAAAAAAATTTGTTGAATCATGGGATGGTGCTGGTAACAGCCTGACTTTACACATATTATTGTCACACAACTCGGTCTATGTAGTCCAAGTTTTCAGCAAACTGTAGTATCATCCAAAGATCGTGGTGCTACATCGAAGTCAGCAATGCAGATCGATACCACATACATTAGCAATGTCTTGCTGCTATCTGCAGCAACAAAAGGGAGAGACTGAAGAAGACACATCCTATCTGTCAGCGCAGCAGCACCCAAGCACAGAGGTCAACATAGAGCTGAGCATGGAAGCACCCTAGCTAGTTTGTGACCTCAGCTGAAGCAGTCAACATCATCGAGCATGACTAAAGAGTTATTCAAGTCTCAGATCGAAATTTTCCCTTTGTAAATGTTGAACATTGTACTTCAAAAGAAGAGTTGTAAATGTTTGCATCAAGTGACACTTAAATGGTCAGTTACAGTTGTGAATTATTAGGCAATCCTGTGGCAAAGGATTCTTCCAAGTTAAGTAAATTTTTTATCATTTATGTAATAATGTGAACTAATATTTCATATGTTTTAGTTGTGACAAGCCATCTCCCAGAACAATCAAACAACCCACAGTTATTTTTATGTCATCCCTTTGTCTCTGTAGAGCTGTACCATAGGAGCAAGGAGAGGATTCTGTTTGGTGGCCAGTATCCTCTTTCTAAAACACAAACTGCATGTAGTTATTAACTGAGTCCTTTATTAACGTAAACAAAGAGCTACTTAATCTTCCATGTGCTGCGGTACAAGCTCTCTGTCCTAGTCCACTTTAGCCTCACTGCAGGGGTAGTACAAAGTCCACTATGTACTCTATTGTGGTTGCTATGACCTGCCTCATTCTGTGCTACAGACTTGAACTAACTGGCCCTCTCATCTGTGGCGGTGATACTAATTACTGGCGGCCGAGAGGGCCTTGGCCGTGTGTTCCCTGCAAGTGTGTTGTTGGTCTCTATCTGTTGTCTCGCAACCTCTCTGCTGCATAGTGTGCTGGTGCAAGCTTACACCACCACAGTTATGGCCAGGGGATTGTTGTTTCATCTGATCATAACAAATGATGATGAGAACTGGGGCTGCTCATCGTTCACACCAGCTTGCTGCCCTTTGTGCATGTTGCTCATGTTATGATGCAATAGCCTTCCGCAATATCAATATGAACTGTTTGATACCACCTTTTTTATATGCATCCGTATATTTATCATGCGAGTCAGTGCTTCCTAGAACATTTTATGTTTATTTTTATGGGTATCGTTCAGTTCAGTTTGCCCAAAAAATTATTATTCTTTGTAAATACGTATAGAATAGTCTGGAATGGCGTACATTCTTGTGATTGTTAATAGAGTGTTGTCATTAATAAAAATGTATACATATGCCAAATTAAATATCAGATCGTGAAACTGAAGTAATAGATGTTTAGCAACAAATATTAACAGGCTGTGGAAATGTTAGCATAAATAACTAATGCCTCTAATTACCATAATTGCAATTTGTAAATTCACTAACACAAAAACCTCATTACCATTCTAATGAAAATAGTAATTATTATCCAGTGATGTAATTTCATTCGTTATTCATTTTTATATAATTGATTGTAATTAATGATGCTTGTAAGTTACACAGATATTTACCACTTGTTAGTTACACCACCCAAATTTACGAAATTCCGGTATTTGCGAAAATATGTGTGTATTTAATTTATGTAATCTGGCGAAACACGATGTGTACTTCAAACAAATGTTAGTAATAAAATTCATAAAGCCACTAATTACAAAATTGAAGTAAAATCAAAATAATTGTTGAAATCAGATTGTGAATTAATTCTCACACATAAAACCAAGATAATGATAAAAAATATCATGTTATTTGACATTATATTTTATAATCTGTACAAACGTAACAGCAGTTAGTTTAGATGAAAATGTTTTTAATTGTAAGTTACATTTTGTAATAAATTAACAATGGTAGCGATTGTTAAAATGGTATTTAAAGCGACACAGTGAGGCTGTGCGGGGAGTCAGTCAAGTTTTGTTTACTTCAGGAGACAGTACAGTTCAGTTTCATCAGTTGTTTTGCACTTATGTCAGTTCTGTTGATCAGTTGATGTCAATAAATAATTTGTCAAGCTTGAAATTTTCATGTAGTTCTCATTATCGACAGCATCCACAACATCAATGAACCACAGGCCAACGCAAGTTAAGTAGTAACGTTTATTTTTAAAATGTGTTTCTGGCTCCTTCTTTGTTTTCACTCTGTTACATTAGTTTGTGCCCTACTATATTTCACCATGTCTGAGCTGCCACAGGAAATGTCTCAACCTAGCTGGCACAATTTCAGGAGCAGCTGATGGAACACCTGCTGCTCACTGTCAGCCAGTTGATACCTGTATTGAACAAGCAAGCATCACTGCCACCAGTAGCTGCTCCAAAATTTCACCCATACCTCGGCTGAGGCAAAGAATAGTTGTACCATAGAGCACAATTAGAGACCCACGTTGCAGCCTACAAAATAACAGTTATGGGGCACAATGGTTACTTTTAGTCTGCTGTTAGTTCAGATGTGCATCACCTCTCTGTCAAATCATTTGCCAAAACTGTTCCAAAGAAAATCACATATGAAGTCATTGTGAAATTGTTGAATGAACATTTTTGTAGTAAAATCCATGTAGTAGCTGTGCAGTTTAAATTTTTTCATCTGAAGCAGCAACCTGGTCAGTTCACCAAAGTGTGAGTAGCTGAACTCGGTGGCCTCACCAGGCATTGCAAGTAAGTATTCATGTAGAATTAGCTGTAGTGAAGTCTTATTGCATGATGCTATATCTCATAATATATCAGATGCATGCATTTGCACTGCAATTCTAAAACTGCTGTGACTTAATAACATTTGTGTCTATAGTGGAATCTCAAATAATTGTGGACTAAACAGAGCTTGACTTTGATGCTCCGCCTGGTTCTTTTGCTCGTAGTATGCCAGACATTCACTCCCATGTGCAGAATAGTGTTCAGGTAATTAAGAATAGAGCTCAGACAAGTAGTAAGAACAGTAAAAACAGTAGAAGTGAAAACTTTCCATCTCGTGGCACACAACATGTTACAACTCTGTGGGAGAAAATCATGTCGTCATTGCTTTTCGAGGCACAATTGGAAGATTGTCCCTGTTGTAGCAATAATTGCTTTCAATGTGGACATGAAGGTCATCTACATACAAACTTTGCAAACCACCATACAGCGCACAGTGGACGGTACCCTACATCACAACTAGTTGTTTCATTTCCTGTTCGACTCACATATAGAGTAAGGGAATAACGAGTGCCTATATGCCTCCATATGAGTCCTAATTTTTCATATCTTATCTCTGGGGTCCCTATGTGAAATGTATGTTGGTGGCAGTAGGATAGTTCAACAGTCAGCTTCAAATGCTGGTCTTCTAAACTTTCTCAGTAGTGTTCTTCAAAATGAATGTCTTCTTCTCTCCAAGAATTCCCACTTGAGCTCCCGAAGCATATACATAACACCTGGATGCTGATTGAACCTACTGCTAACAAATCTAGCAGCTCGCCTCTGAATTGCTTCAATGTCTTCTATCAACATGACCTGGTGCAGATCCCAAACACTCAAGCAGTAATCAAGAATAAGTCACACTAGCATCCTACATGTGTTCTCCTTTACAGATAACCACACTTTCCTAAAATCCTCCCATTAAACCAAAGCTGACCATTCACCTTCCCTACCACAATCCTCACATGCTCATTCCATTTCATATTGCTTCACAATGTTATGCACAGATATTTAAATGATGTGATTGTGTCAAGCAGAAACTACTAATTCTGTATCCGAACATCACAGGTTTGTTTTGCCTACTCTTCAATGATGTGATTGTGTCAAGCAGAAACTACTACTTCTGTATCCAAACATCACAGGTTTGTTTTTCCTACTCATCCGCATTAACTTACATTTTTCTACATTAAAAGCCAGCTGCCATTCATTACACCAACTAAATATTTTGTCAAGGTCATCTTGTATCAATCTAAAGTCATTTATCTTTGACAGCTTCCTGTACACCACAGCATCATTAGTGAACAATTGCCTGTTGCTGCCCACCCTGTCTGCCAGATCATTTATATATATTGTCTGCCAGCTCATTTATATATATATATAGAAAATAGCAACGGTCTCATCACACTTCTCTGGGGCACTTCTGATGTTACCCCTGTCTCCGATAAACACTCGCCATCAAGGACAACATACTGGGTTCTATTACTTAAGAAGCCAGTCACGTATCTGGGAGTCTATTCCATATGCAAGTACCTTTGTTAACAGTCTTCAGTGGGGTACTGTGTCAAATGCTTTTTGGAAATCTAGAAATATGGGATCTGCCTGTTGCCCTTCATCCATAGTTCACAAAATATAATGTGAGAAAAGAGCAAGCTAGGTTTTGCATGAGTGATGGTTTGCAAAGCCGTGCTGATTTGTGGACATGAGCACATTCAATCAATGTGTTTATGAGGCAAGAAAGGCCAGGACAACAGGCGCAGTTGTGCAAGTGCACGACAACCGCAGCTACACTGTCAACAGGTGTATACAGTACAGTCCACACCACTCACTTAGGTGTGAACCAAACCATTCACTTCAGCATTTCAGAAATCTTCTACTGTGCTATGCCAGAACATGAACAAACATTTTTGTTCTTTTAAAAGTGGAACAAAAGACAATTAAGTTACAGTCAGACAATGGTGCTTCTATTTCGCTGATAAATAAGGACATTTATGACAGAATCAGTAGCCCAACACTTCAGCAACCTACACACATAAAAAACAGTTTTGCATCACCTCAGTTCGGAGAGTTTCAGAACCTATAGAAAAAACTGGAATAGAGATCAACATAAACATCATTTCTGCCCTTTTTATTGATCATGAAAACCATACACTGCATGTTGTACTACTGTACAGCAAGATCTGCAGAGGTGGTGGTCCAGACTGCTGTACACACCGGTACCTCTAATACCCAGTAGCATATCGTCTTGCATTGATGCATGCCTGTATTCAATAATACTATCCACAAGTTCATCAAGGCACTGTTGGTTCAGATTATCCCACTCCTCAACAGCGACTGGGCATAGATTCCTCAGAGAGGTTGGTGGGTCACGTCATCCATAAACATTCCTTTTCAGTCTATCCCAGGCATGTTATAGGGTTTATGTCTGGAGAACATACTGGCCACTATAGTCGAGCGATGTCCTTATTCTGAAGGAAGTCATTCAACAAGATGTGCAAGAAGGAGGTGCAAATTGTTGTCCATGAAGACGAATGCCCTGCCAATATGGTTGCACTATCTGTTGGAGGATGGCGTTCACATATTATACAGACATTTCGGCACCTTGCATGACCACCAGCGGCATATGTCGGCCCACATAATGCCACCCCAAATCGACAGGGAACCTCCACCTTGCTGCACTCGCTGGGCAGTATATCTAAGGCATTCAGCTTGACTGGGTTGCCTCTAAACACATCTCCAATGATTGTCTGGTTGAAGGCATATGCGACACTCAACGATGAAGAGAATGTGATGCCAATCGTGAGCAATCCATTTGGCATGTTGTTGGGACCATCCGTTCTGTGTTGCATGGTATCGTGGTTGCAAAGATGGACCTCGCCATGGACATTAGGAGTGAAGTTGCACATCATGCAGCCTATTGCGCACAGTTTGAGTCATAACACGGCGTTCTATGGCTGCACAAAAAAGCATTATTCAACATGGAGGCGTTGCTGTCAGGGTTTCTCCGAGCCATAATCCGTAGGTAGCAGTCATCCACTGCAGTAGTAGCTTTTGGGCGGCCTGAGCGAGGCATGACATCGACAGTTCCTGTCTCTCTCTGTATCTCCTCCATATCCGAACAACATCGCTTTGGTTCATTCCGAGACACCTGGACACTTCCCTTGTTGAGAGCCCTTTGGCCTAAAGTAACAATGCAGATGTGGTTGAACTGTGGTATTGACCATCTAGGCATGGGGAACTACAGACAAGACGAGCCGTTTACCTCCTTCCTGGTGGAATAACAGGGACTGATCGTCTGTCGGACCCCCTTTGTCTAATAGGCGCTACTCATGCATGGTTGTTTACATCTTTGGGCGGGTTTAGTGACATCTCTGAACAGTCAAAGGGACTGTGTCTGTGATACAACATCCACAGTCAATGTCTGTCTTCAGGAGTTCTGGGAACCAGGGTGATGCAAAACTCTTTTTGATGTGTGTACTTTTATTTTGTCTGCCTACAATGTACACAAATTCAGTTCCTTAGTGTGTATAGTTTGCCAGCAACGTTTCTGGCTGGGACAAAGTGTGTTTCATTTCATGCACTTAATTCTAGAAATAGTGCAAACATTTTTGGATTAGATTTATTTGATTTGTTCAATTTGTGAATTCAAAACAATGTGTTACAAATCAGTGTTTCTGTCCTTCACACTAACGTTTTTGTCTTGTGTAGTAAGTGCACAGAACTATTTGAACCATGTATAGGTACGGCTAAAAACTTTGACGCACACATCACTGTGAAAGACAATGCATAGCTGTGACTTTCTCACGCACAACCTGTTCACATACACTACAAGAGCAAGTTGCTCAAGAATTGGGAAGATGGCAAGACAATAGGGTTAGCCAAGACATTTCTGCAAGCTAACAGACATCACCATTGGTCATTCTAAAGAAGGTTTCATGTGGTTTACATTTGCTTGCAGACTTTAAGGCAACAGTAAATCCATAAACAGTAGTGGATTCTTTCCTCTTCTATGTCTGGAAGAATTGATGGACAGGATGGATCAGGGCAGATACTTTTTGAAAAAGAGATTTGCAGGAGGCATATGCAAGCTACCACTTGTCAAACAGTTCAAGCAATACTTAGAAATAAACACTCAGTTAGATTTGTTCCAGTTTCAAATATTATCATTTGGAAGTGGTTCAGCTCCAGAGTTAACATCAAGAGCCCCTTCTCGTACAAACTATTTGGTTGTACACCTGCTGAACACTTAGAAAAGTTAGACTGCTTGTTTGAGTTCTTTCTGTTGTTGGCTAAAAGTGCAACAAGGAAAAGTGCTCCTTCTTTCAGGAAGAACTGAACTATTTGGGCCATGTAATAAAATGCACAGAGTATACATTCCATTGCTTTGCACTTGGCTGCAATTAGAGATCTGCCAGCACCCCAAAACATTAAGTAGCTCCAATCAGTCATGGGTCAGCTTGCCTATTATATCAAATTTATGCCAAACACTCTGCAAATTACTGCTCTGCTTCACCAGCTATGCCACACAAAAATGTTCCTTTCTTGTGGCTCAAAGAATGCCAAAATGCAATTCAGCAACTGAAAGATGCATTGTTAAGTCATAGGTGTTTGGTTTATTTTGCTCTCTCATAAGATTGGCTCTTCAGAGAGACCTCTTGCTTTTGCCTAACAAACTCTTAACAAAATGCAGTGTAACTACAGTCAGCTTGAAAAAAGGTTCTCACCATTACCTATGGTGTTATGAACTTCCACCAGTATCTGTATAGCCAGAAGTTCTATTTGATGACAGATCATCAGACTTTAATGGCCTTGTTCAATCCTATCAAATCTGTCTTACCTTGGACAGTGCAAACATTGCAATGCTTGTTGTGATCTGCCCACTCGTCTGATATAGGATGCCTAGGAAAGCTGCTTTCTCAGATCACTAGACAACAATTGAAGCAAATCATCTTAGTGGAGGTTATTACAAAAGGAAATAATTACAATACTTAACTTTGTGAGACATACACATGTTGCAAGCAAGGGGCAATGAACAAACATAAGCGAGCTTTCCAGTATACACAATTCGTAATACAAGTGAATCAATACAGTTTCTAAGTCACTGCTGTAGCGTTCATAGGTCAGCTCAACTACAACTTGCTGCAGCCAAGTGTAGTGGCGCTTATATTCTCTTGGCCTAGATGGCACTCCTGTCTCAGTGTCATCCTAGAGAGGAGTCTGTCAGTGTACTATTGGCTGACATTGTCTCACAGCCCTTCCTCCCAAAGCAACAGGCCATCGTTGTATAGGGAGCACGACAACAGTGGGAGTGTGGGGGTGGGGGCAGTCTTGGTGTTTGTGCCATGAATAACACTGAGGGCATGATTTAATTCTGTTCGCCTGTGTAGCCGCATGGTTAGCGAGCTGCTTACGCGGCGTGGAGAACTGTTTACGGAGCATAGCACTCACAAGCTGTTGCTTAATGGGCCGGTCACTAGCAAGGTACAACTCAACCTGACAAATTGCTGGCCTGGGTGCTCAAATTTGTGGGCCAACAGGGAACCTGAATCATACTGATCTAGTATTTGCACTACTTGCTGAAATGATAGATCGGACTGTTTCAAAATGTATTCTCGGAATTTAACATCCGTTAGATTGTACACAATCACATCATGCAACATAACATCTGAATATAAAGCACCACAAGCATCCTGCAAATTTGTTACACACTCACAATAAGTTTGTTCTGAACATTTCTTGCAATTAAAGAATTGGTGCCTAGCTGGTACCACATTCACTTGTTGGTCATAATAATTAGTTAGCGATCCCACAACCTGATCATATGGAAGTTTACTCAGATTGACGTTAGGAAGGAGTTCTTGAATGAGGTGGAACACTGTATTTCCTACCATGGACAGTAAATAAGTAAGTGGGCTTCTAACTGTTGCAACCACTTCAGACATTCCTCTTCTTGTTCACAAATCTGGCAAAAAGGCAGTATAGCACTAGGAGCTGCTGTAGGTGTTGATTGTGCCTGAATTAGTAGTTTGGTCTGTTGGGCACACATCATTGGCCAATAGTTGCCGTACCATGTTTAGCAGTGTAGATATTTGCTGGGTTAGGAACTGAAACATCTGCATTAGCTGCGTTTCATCTAACACTTGCAGCTGAGGTGCCTGAGCAGGTGGTGGGATAGGTGGGGTGGGCATGTTGGAAGAGACAAATGCAATAAACAGACAAGGCAAGCAAGAAAGTTAAGTACAAAAGCAAAGAAAATTTCTGCAATGCCCACCGGAAAACACTGATTAGCAAAAACACTATAAGAGACTGTTAAAGCAAGTAAACACCCCTGCAAAGAAAAGGGCAAGAGATAATTATAGAGCCAGCAAAACTGTAGCCCATGAAAAGTCAAAACAGGGAAGCAGCGGTGGCTGTCGGCTCATGGTTCATTGTACACGTTGTTGCCAGTGTTGTGTTCTGCTCACTCATCTAATATAGGGTACTTAGGAAACCTGCTTTCTTGGATTGCTAGCCAACAATTCAAGCAAATCACGTTAATGGAGTTTATTACAAAAGAAAATAATAACAATACTTAACTCTGTGAGATACAGACGTGTCGCAAGCAAGGGGCGACTGACAAACATAAGCAAACTCTTCAGTATATACAATTCATAATATAAGCAAACCAATACATTATCTAAATCACTGCTTATATTCTCTTGGTCTAGATGCCAATCCTGTCTCGGTGTCATCCTAGAGAGGGGTCTATCAGTGAACTATTGGCTGACGTTGTCTCACAGCCCTCTCTGCTCTTCCATTCTCAATTGCCATGCCAGTGCTTGACGTTATGCCGGAACAATCCTGGGCTCTGATATTCTCTAATCATCAGAATGAGTTGTTGTACATGCCTACTGCCCAACATTCGAATACTGACACATTGTCCCAGTTACTAGAAGGTACCAACACAATGTTTGATTCGTCTGATGAATCATCTTTTCAAATTGATTCTCAGGATTTTAAAACACCTCAAAATTTTCCTCTTGATTTCCAGTGTGTTGCCACTGCCACTGCTTCTGACATAGTTGTTTTACAATACATGCACCATGAGTGGCCACACAGTTTGAAAGAAATTTCCCACCCAGTGGCACATTGCTACTTCTTACATTATCATGCATTTTTTGCATGATCAGGTATTCTGCTGTTGTGGACAGAGAATGATGATACATGTGTTGTAATCCTTCAGTCCCCACAGCCAGAAGTCTTGTCTTTATTGGATCAAGGTCATTGGGCAATGTTTGCACAAAGAAACAAGGCCGCCATCATTTTACTTGGCAGGGAATCAATGCTTGGATTGAACATGACTGCTCATCGCAAAGTTTATGTGGAAAATCAATCAGTTCTGCTGCAACATTTTTTTGATTGCACAGATCCATCTGGACTGTGGCAACACATGGACACTAAGTTCATGGGTCCATTCTGGAATATGCAATGTTGGTTAGTGGTAGATGCTTACAATAAATTTCCTTTTGTTGTCTCCATAGTATCCAACACTACTGCAAGTATTGTATCAGCTTTGTCTTCTATTTTTGGTCTTAAAAGTCTCCCAGAGCTCTCTAGTACTGACAATGGACCACAATTCATGTTACTTGATATCCAATAGTTTTGTGCTGCCAATGACATGCATCAAGTGATAGGTCCACCGTTTCATCCACAGTCAAACAGTGAGGATGAATAATTCATTCAAATGTTCAAAAGCCATTCCATTCCTCCCATACTTGGGAGCAGGCACTCAATATTTTTCTCTCCTCCAACCACTCCTTGCCACATGATGGAAAGCCAGTGGCAGAATTGTTACCTTGTCCAAGGCACTGCATCCTGTTACATCTTCTGTGGCCACTGCAGGAACAATGCATTCCACCAGGTCAGTCCACATTTCAGCCAGAGGATGAAATCTTTAGTCTTTGGTAAGAAATAGCTTTAGGAGCATGGAGTCATAACCAAAGCAATCAGATGCTCATCTTATGTTGTACTCGGTTCTGCTGGGCTACTGCAGCACCACCAAAACCAGCTTCACCACACATATTCTGTCCACAGACCCAGCACATTGCTGGGGTCTGCACCTGAGGTCACAGCCATCTCTCCACCAGTCATAGCTGGCACTTTCTGCTGTAGTGCCCATAGACATTGATGGCCCACAGCTATCATTGTCACCACCATAGTCACTACTGCTTACATCACCGGTGTCGACAGTTGCTCAGCTGCCCGAACCAATGCATGTGGATGAGCCGCCACTGTAAGGTCATCACGTGCCTGCATTCAATGCTTCTCTTCCCTGTTGTCATCACATGAGTCCACCCTACGTGATAGCGATGCAGAGGTTTTGGGGGGGGGGGGGGGGGGGAATGGAGGAATGTGGCATTGTCCAAAGATTGTGATGCCTCACCAAAGTTGGCAATGCACATCAATGACACTGACATTAACAATGTCTAGCTGCAGATGCCTGAGATTGCAGACATGTGTGAGAGTTGCGTTTGTGTGAGTTTTTGTTTGTGTGTGTGTGTGTGTGTGTGTGTGTGTGTGTGTGTGTGTGTGTGTGTGTGTGTGTGTGCGCACGCATCTCCACGATATGGTGAGTAGCAACTTTCCTTCTCTAATATTGTTAGATGGATATTCATAAATGTTTAACACTGTACTTCAAGAGAAGATTGTGATTCTATGCATCAAGTGACAAAGGATTGTATCAAATTAAGTAAACCTTTATATCATACACATAATAAAGTGAACCAATATTTTATATTTGTTTTGTAAAGAAAAAGCAGCTTTTCTTGCTCCAATGTATTTTATTTCTCCCAGATGTGTTACATCTTTTACCTTACAGCATCTTCATGTTTCATATGTTCTAGTTCTGAAAAGCCACCTCCCAGAGCAGTTTCATCTGGTCATAACACAAACCTTGGCAGCCTTTGGCCCACAGTAAATAAAAGCAAGTCATAGCATCACAAAATTTACAATATATGTAATCACACTACCTGCCATTATTCTTACTGTCACAAACTTTCTTCAGTTCAATTCTAAATGGGCCTTGTAAGCTTCATATTTTTTTGCAACAAAGTCACAGTTCTTTTCAAGGAAAACTGCTTAGCCAGATACAACCAATTTATCATGAGCTTCTCTCTTTAAATTATTATTTATGTAGTGTTTGAATCTCACTTTCCACAAGCACTGTTGTTCTTTGCACATATTTATGAATTCTGTCTAGTGGCAGCTCATCCATGTACATTGATTCAGGCAGCTGTCAATGCTGGTGATGTAAGAATCTGCAAGTAAGCACAAAACTGTATGCATTACAATGCCGTACATCAGGCATGTATGTCTAAATGCAGTGGTGGTTGCTTGACCTCACACCTGCCCCTTTGATGACGCTGTGTTCACATGGACATTCTTGTGCATGGAGCTTCGTGGCACATCCTAAATTGCACAATTAGGAATGTCTGTGTGAGGGCCCAAATGACTCTCATAATTGTTCAAGTATTCCTTCACTACATTCGTTGCCAAAGCCAGGTCTGGTCAACAAACAGTTGTGAGAAATAAAAGTGAACCAACAGCTTTGCTGAATGAAAATTTCGCTGTAACTCACACATTTTCATTCACTGACTACAGTTTCACATTTGGATCCACTGGAACCGATACAGGATTCAATGTTTCCAAGTCAAAATGTTTCAATATTCATATCACATACATTCTCTAGTGCACATACAACTTTTTTCTTTTCTATTTCACTCAGTTTCCATCCCATTTCCTGAGGATAAAGAACTCTATGATTTTAGGCAGTGGGCTGATGATGTCACAAGCTGACTGTTGCATGGATACATGTATATAGTTCAGTTTGCTGAGCTTGTTTTGAGTCTATAACAGCTTTCTGAGTTTCAAAGCTCTGGTGAATCTGCAGCAGTGGAAGATGAAATGTTTGGCAGAGACTTATGCCTTGGCTCACGGCCTTTTGCCCATACATCAGATGTCAGCAATATTGCAAATATCAGCTGTGAAAGTCTACATTGTATGATTAAGTGTAATTGTGCGGATTTTATGTCAAGAAAAGTTAATTTTTTGGAAGGCACATGGAAGAAGAGATCTTGTTTATTTAGTTCCTTACCTTATTGTTGCAATGCAACGACACCTCAAAAACAAGTTTTCTGATGGTGAAGACAAACTGAAATTCTGGAGCTGCACATGAGATCTACAAGTGAACATAGTCAGTGGATACCAGGATATCAAAATTTTTAAAACACTTTTCAAATAAGATCTTTATTGTACTTAAATAGGATGTATTACATTGTTTTATAGATGTGACACATAACTTAACATCATCAGTACTTGCATCAAGCAAGGAATTGACTAGAACAGTGGAGTCTCTGACACTCCATAAATGGCATAAAAGGGGTCATTTTGAACCCACATGAAATATTTTCAGATTTAACTAAAACAAGTATTTTATTTTAGTATATGTTAAATCCAACGTTTGCAAGTTATAGCTGTAATTAAGTAACATGGTAATGAATACATTACTTATGTACTTACTGCAACAAGAAAATATCTTACTGATTTACCGTTGCTCATGCTAACAAATTCACTAGACTGTGAACTTTCTTATATTAATTGTGCATACAACCTTCTAGACACATTTAGTATATATGGTCCATATTATACTTGCATGCATTCTACACACAGCTTTGTTGTACGTTTTATTCAAGTCACTGTAATTTTCTAGATGCACTTGACACAGATAATTCCTGATTCATGCCCACATTTTTTGCACGCACTTTCTGACACTTCACTTAGTTATCTCCAGTCTTACAGCTTCCTGTTCTCCTTCTTCTTCTTGTTCATTCAACAGCTGAAGTGTGAACTTCATCCTTTCAAATTTCTTGTTCATTGCTATTTTGTAGATGACCCTTGCACTTTTCACCACCATGTCCAAGATATTGTAGAAGATGTGCTCCAGCCATTTCCTAGGTGCAACCTTTGTAGTGTATTTACAGGCGACTTGATCAAACATCCAAATCACCTTTGCTACATTGTAGACTGTTATACATTCAGGTTTCATCTCTCCTTCTATGCTTTTTGCTACTTCAGTATTCAGTGTACTTAGAAGAATAAAATTCTTATTCTTCTTTTCTTGATAAACCCATGGTATACGGGTAGTGTCTTTGATTATTAATCAAAATGTCCTCAGTCCTGGTATTCAAACCCTGGCACTGCTTATGTTTTCAATAAAAATCACTAGCAATGTTGTCTGAAGACTTCCAGCACAAAGAAGTCACCCTCATTCTGCCAACAGCCTTGTCAAGGAGGGTGGAGGAGCAGAGAAAGTTGAAGGCACTCTCTTGCCCTTGGGGTGGGAAACTGCTCCCAAAGGCAGAAGATTCAGCAGTGATCAATGGCATGAGGGTGTAGAAGGCAATGGAAATCACAACATTAAAGATCTCTGGGAGGGGACTGCCAAGGGGGAGGTGACCATGAGAAAAAGATTAAATAACCAATGAAAGAATAATGGTCTATGAGTCGGGGCATGGAATGTCAGAAGTTTCAACATGGTAGGGAAGCCAGAAACTCTGAAAAGGGAAATGCAAAGGCTCAATCTAGACACAGTCAAGGTCAGTGAAGTGAAATGGAAAGAAGACAAGGATTTCTGGTTGGACAGGTTTAGGGTAATATCAACAGCAGCAGAAAATGGTATAATGGGGGTAGGATTTTTTATGAATAGGAATGCGTTCAGTGATAGTGTTGCTCTCATCAGCATCAACAGCAAACCAACACCAACATTAATAGTTCAGGTATACACACCAAAGTACCAAGTGGAAGATAAAGAGATAGAGAGAGTGTATGAGGATACCAAATGGGCAGTTCAGCATGTAAAGGGAGATGAAAATCTAATAGTCATGGTGGACTGGAAATCAGTTGTAGGGGAAGGAGCAGAAGAATGGGTTATGGGGCAATATAGGTTCGGTAGTAGGAATGAGAGAGGGGAAAGGCTAATTGAGTTCTGTAATAAATTTCAGCCATAATAGCTGCAAGAGGTGACAATTGGGAGGGCGTAAGTAGAACCGGTTCTGTGTCAGGAAGCACTCTCCCAGTTCGCTCCTTGCCAGTTTTTCTCGATGGTAGTGACCTGTGGTCACCAGTAGGCACAGTGAAAGAAGGTTCAGAACTAGTTATTTATTTCCATAAAAATACAGGTAGCATCTCGACTCATGGTTGGCAACGACTGTCAATGTCTGCTGAGGATCTGCGTCATAAGTAGCCTTCAGACTGCTCGAGGCAGCTGACACTGCACACTTAGTTCCAGCTGGCTGCTGCACTGGCTGACACCTGTACCAGCAGTACTATGACGCCACGGCTGTGAGTGATGGCAACACATGCAGTGAACTCATACGTGCTGACTTGGGAGGTGCTGTGTCCTCTCTCACTCACTACTCTTTGTCATCCATTGTACTGCAATGATGGTTGCTGTGAAGTACAACAATACTGGCCTGCCATCCAAGCAGGCCCTATTCAGCCCACTGGAATGTCAGGAATGCTGGTGTCCTGATCCTGGAAGGAAGGAAAGACCTCCAGGTCCTCCCATCTGTAACAGAGACAGGCTGTGGTGCTGAACTCTGTGACTGGTGATTATGGCAGGGTAGCTATATCTCCCAGTAGTGCCTGTGTTTCTCTGTAGCATGCAGGAAATCTATAACAGACTTTTGCCAGATGTCACTTTGCTGCAAACAGGGGACCAAATACAAACGTGAGGTTGCAACTGTACTCAGGCTCATTCACTACCTATTTTTCACGTGGCTCATCTGCAAAGGGGGTTGGTAGTGAATGGTTGCATTTGCACACCTAATACTGAGTCATATATTGGCTAGCCTTTGAATAGCAGTGAATTGAATACACAATTGTCTATGCCACTACCTTGCACAAAATGAGGCACACTATACAAGCTCAGATTGAAACTTATTTATTAAAAAAAACACTTCTAACTTTGTGGCCATGCATATTAAAGTTCACAAATAAATCTGATCTGGATAAATGAGAAACAGTGCAATTTGTACACATGGTTTATTGTCTCGCACCTACACACTTTCACATTGTTGCTTCATAGTTTATTCGCATACACTGGCATCCATGCTCACACTCGTAGCACTTTGCCACTCTGAACTTACCACCACAATAGACAATGACCAAAAGCCACCCTTTCACGCTCATATCCCCAGTCCTGAGTTGGGTCACGGGACACTACATTAATCAAAGTAATTCCTAAACATGGCCACAATTCATATACAATTTTATAAGATTTACTGTAAATACTTACACCTAAATACATTATATAATTTTACACACATTTATCAGTACATAATTTTATAATTTGTAGCAATTAAAAAATAAAACACTATGCAATGGGACTATGAACGCTCATCAAAACACGAAACAAGTACTTTCATGTCCATTTTGCATTACACTATTTTCACTCTGCATTTAATACATAATTTTATTCTTAAGCATTGAAAATTAAAATAAATACTAATTTATGACATGCCATCAGATTTACATAATTAGGAATAACCTTATGTTTTGGTACAGTTTCACCCCTCTCCCTTCATTTAACGACATCTTTGCACGATATATGAGACATGCAAATACTTTTCTGGCACTGGAAAGATCAAAAATGAATGGTGTCTTCATAATGACTTACTTTGCAGTTAATCTAAACATCTTTATAACTTAATTCTACTATGAAACGTTTTGATTGAAGTACACCAGCCCAACATATTATTTCTGCTGCTGTGCTTTAAATTTAAATGACAAACTACTTGGAAGAGCTTGTTTTTGCATGACTTCTATTTCAGTGATTAGGTATCCAGCAAATCCAAGGACTCACATTACAAGCACACCCTACATTATTTACTTAAGTGGAAAGTCATGTACAGTAATTATATGCAATTATGTAACCAAATAATTTAAACCATCTGAAACTGCTGAATGCTGCCTTCTCTTTATCAGGGAAATATGAGTATATAAATGTATTGACTTGTGTTTGTGCTTTTCACATCCCATCCATTTCTTCATAGCAGATATTTCCATTGCTAGCAAAGCTGTTGTGTGGCCATATTATCCCCCGTTACCTTACAAGGTAAGCCATCAGTCAATGTGACTGACTGACTTATGAGCTAAACTGCTGGGGTATCTATGGAGTGAAGTAGTAGCTAATGTTTACCCAACATCATTTGTGATTATCACACAGGGCTTCCTGTTATGAAGATATCAGGAGTTATCCTCCTGCTGTGCTTGCTTAATGAGTTTGTTATAGTACATAAATGGTTTGTAAAAGATCTTGGTACCATTTGTTGCATTCACCTTAGCCCTGACCCACTACATTCTGCTGAAGTCTGCTGCCTGGCTCACCAGAAACACTGATATTGTATTTTGTCCTGACCCAGTCTCAGTGGCGAAATGTTTTCATTTTGGCTACCTTGTGCTGAATTTGTCATAATGTAGCAAGATTGCTTCACTCTGGGACTTTGAAAATTTTACGCGTTTTATTGCCATACACAAGATTGGCATGCAACATAATACATATTCTGTTCAAGTTCTTCTTGGAAAAGGCCATGAGATGCCGGAAGATTTCAGTTAGATTACATCATGGTCAGGCAGAGATTCCAAAATCAGATACTGGTTTTTGAGGCATACCCTGGAAAAGATACAGATTCAGATTACAATTTAGTAGTGATGAAGAGTAGGTTGAAGTTTAAGAGACTAGTCGGGAAGAATCAATTGCTAAGAAGTGGGATACAGAAGTATTAAGGAATGAAGAGATACACTTGAAGTTCTCTGAGGCTATAGATACAGCAATGAGGAACAGCTCAGTAGGCTGCTCAGATGAAGAGGAATGGACATCTCTACAGAGGGCAGTCACAGAAGTTGGAAAGAAAAGTATAATTACAAGGAAGGTAATTGTGAGGGAACCACGGGTAACAGAAGAAATACTCCAGCTGATCGACAAAATAAGAAAGTACAAAAATGTTCAAGAAAAATCATGAATTCAGAAAAAAAGGTCACTTAAGAAATAAATAAATAGGAAGTGTAAGGAAGCTAAGGCAAAATGGCTGCATGAAAAATGTGAAGAAATCAAAAATGAAATGATTGTTGGAAGGACTGACTCAGTGTACAGAATAGTGGAAACAACCTTTGGTGAAATTAAAAGCAAGGGCAGTAACATTAAGAATGCATTTGGAATTCTGCTGTTAAATGCAGAGAGAGTTGACAGGTGGAAAGAGTATATTAAAGGCCTCTAAGAGGGGGAGGGGGGGGGGGGGGAGACTTGTCTGATGACATGATATAAGAATAAATAGGAATTGATATAGAAGAGATAGGGGATCCAGAATCAGAATTTAAGAGAGCTTTGGAAGACTTAAGATCAAATAAGGCAGAAGGAATAAATAACATTCCATCAGAATTTCTAAATTATTGGGGGAAGTAGCAACAAAACATCTATTCATGTTGGTGTTTAGAATACATGAGCCTGGCATATCCCATTTGACTTTCAGGAAAACATCAGTCTCACAGTTCCAAAAGTTGCAAGAGTTGACATGTGTGAGAATTGCCGCACTATCAGTTGCACAGCTCATGCATCCAAGCTGCTGACAAGAATAATATACAGAAGAATGGGAAAGAAAAATGAGGATCAGTTTGGCTTTAGTAAAGGTAAAAGCATCAGAGAGGTAATTCTGACATTGCGATTGATAATGGAAGCAACAATGAAGAAAAATAAGGAATGAGTCATATGATTTGTTGACCTGGAAAAAGCATTTGAGAATGTAGAATAGTGCAAGCTGTAAGAAATTCTGAGAAAAGCAGGGGTAAGCTCAAGGAAAGACACGTAATATAAAATATGTACAAGAACCAAGAGGGAAGAATAAGAATGGAAGACCAAGAATGAAGTGCTCTAATTAAAAAGGATGTAAAACAGGAATGTAGTCTTTTGCCCCTACCGTTCAATCTGTACACCAAAGCAGCAATGGTGGAAATAAAAGAAAAGTTCAAGAGTGGAATTAAAATTCAAGGTGAAAGATGTCAATGATAAGATTTGGTGATGACATTACTGTCCCCAGTGAAAGGAAAGAAGAATTACAGAACCTGCTGAATGGAATGAACAGTTTAATGAGTACAGAATATGGTTCAAGAGTAAATTGATAAAACATGGAAGTGTTGAGAAGTAGCAGAAATGAGAAGAATAACCCATGATGGACTGGGCAAGGAGGACATCAAAAGCAGACTAGAACTGGCAAAAAGGGCATTCATGACCAAGAGAAGTCTACAAATATCAAACATAGGCGTTAATTTGAGGAAGAAATTTCTGTGAATGTATGTTTGAAGCACAGCATTGCATGGTAGACAAACATGGAATGTGGGAAAAACTGGGACAGAAGAGAATCAAAGCATTTGACATGTGGTCTAAGAATGTTGAAAATTAGGTGGACTGATAAGATAATGAATGAAGAAGTTCTCTTCAGAAATGGCAAAAAAAGAAATATATGGGAAACACTGAAAAGAAGAAAGGTTGGGATGGTAGGGCATGTGTTATGATATTGGTGAATAACTTCCGTGGTCCTAAAAGGGAGCTGTAGAGGATAAAAACTGTAGGTGAAGACAGAGATTAGAACACATCCAGAAAATAAAAAAAAATAAAAAGAAGAAGAAGAAGAAGAAGAAGAAGAAGTTGTGGTGCAGTCTTTGATGTCAGTCTGGGGCAGGATGGTGGTGAAGTGTTATTTGATTTCATTGTACTCACTGATGAAGTTTTCTTTCCTTTGAGCTTCTTAGAAATCTGAAGAGCCATTCTTAAATTGTCTCTTGTCATATTTCTTCTTTAATTAAGAAATGGCTTCATGACATGCAGCACTACATACTTTATGAGTGGTTACTTCCCTCTATGCATGTCCTCTATTCCAAGCTACTAGAAAGCATTACATATATTCTTTGTTGATGCCTCAACAACAATCCAGAATTTTTATTGTATTTGTCAGGTTTGTTGTGCATGAATCCAGTGAATCAATGGTTGCTCATCTATGGTTATATTTTCTCCAGAACAGTAAAAAATGAAAGCTGTTTTTCATGGACTTTTGCCAGATTTCAGAGACAAGAGAACAAGCTTACGTCAGGCAAGTTTTGCATCAAAACAGAGACATCTGAAAAACTTCTGAGAGCCATCCCTTGGCATAATATCCACAATGAAAGTAGGCTTTCTTTGTAACCAAAGTGTGATGATGTCTGAAGAACAGAGTGCCAAAGCAAGGTTGAAACCTTGCATCAAAATCACAGAGGAGTTTAGTCACTGCATGCCACACCAGCCAATGGACAAAGCTGGCATAGCTGTGCCTCCAGGAGCTTCACTATGCCACTTTAATTGATGGCTTGGTTGCAGCTGAGCAAAGGAATGCTCATCCCAGTTCTCAATCACTGATCAAGACAACATCATCATCTCAGATAGGCCGTAGTGAATCAAACGTCTTTGTTAGAACTTCAATGTGAACATTATGTCAATCATCCTTCAAGTGAAGAATCTCATAAATCTGTCTGTATCAAGTGATAGCTAGGCAGTCAGTTAGTTGGTTAGTTAGTTTATTTCTTTGTCCATAGATCATATTTTACAATGATATTAGGCATGTCATAGTTTTATACAGACTAAAAAAAATTTCTTATAAATTTGTCATTAACACACAAAAATATTGTTTGTAATAATGTTTTACAGATAATGCAGTGGCCCGGTGTAATGTTAAGCTCTCTCTATACAGCTTAAGCATTTTTGTGGACTCACTTGTTGAAAAATGCTGGTTCTGCTTTCTTGCAGCACCAATGTCTTCTGCTAGCACCGGACGCTTCTCTCACTCTTTCTCTTCTTATTTAAAAAATACACTACTCTTGGAATATCAGTCAATGAACCAGAACATATTTATTTCCACTTTGTACAAAAAAACAGCTGAACTTTATGATGTAAGCCACACATTAACGGGCAACCAGAATCAATTAATTACACATTTTTGAACACAATTAATACATAAGCTTTTATCATGGCTGACTATCCACGTTCAGTCCACGTACTTTTTAACAATACAATGCTACATTACTCTTTGCAGCCAGCCACAGAGCTTCTGGGCCGTATTTGCTTATTCTTGGCAGGTTGCGCTGAACACTTGCCAGCGCCGACGAATTATCTCACTTCCAGTTTAGCCCGCACAAACAATAAATGAGTGCAATGTCCCGTGCTCATCCTTACGCCCTGCTTTAAAATAATGCGTGTTCAAAATGGCTGGAAGACAAGTGTCTCCAGACTTTCATAAAATTCTGGGGGCACTACAATAATCCGTAATAATACACAGTGATTATATCTACTAACACTCTCATTAAATTATGCAACAGTCTTGCATACACAAGCAAATCTACAAAGTTATATGTTTTTGCCCTACTGCTGCAAATACTAATACATTTTGACAAAATGAAAACTAATTTCTTAGATCATGTATGTGTTGGTGACACTGCAGAAAATACTTGGAGATTTATAAAGTGAAAGCTCATTTAAATCATATTTGCACAACTATTTTTAATCTATATGTTCTCTTCTGTATTTTCAGCACTACACTTCATTTTCCATTTTCCTTCATTCAGGAAATTTGTTTCCACATGAAAAATAAAATGTTTTGCTCCATTTCCAACTTTACATTTACATTTGTCTTATGGATTTGCCTGCAAGTGCTTCTTCACTTTATACCAATATCCAGAAATGAGATGTTCCTTCAGTTTTCTTTTGAAGGTGCTCAGTTCCTTTGTGCTCTGCAGCTAAGTGGCAGTCTGTTATAAAATAAGCTTCCTGCATTTGTAGGGTCCCTATTTGCCATTTTTGCTGCAGATATTGTAATTTTCTCTAGTTCTTGTGTTGTGGTCAAGAAAATCTTTGTTTAGAGTTGCTGTATGTACATCTGCTGCTCCTCCCCATATTGCTAAACAGTACAGTATGTGTGGGAAGATGTCTGTCATATTTTTAGCAAGATTTCTGTGTCCACTATATAGCACATTTTTTCATTAAAATATATCTGTACTTATTTTTGAACATATATTATCAATGCGGTTTTCCTCTATCAGAAATTTGCGCACCTCTATTTCCAAAAATCTACTTGTTCCAAATCTGCATCCCAAATGCTCAGAACAAATTCCTCTGAGCTATTAGTTCTGTTTGTTTCAAATTTTTTACACATAAATTCATTCCTTCTGATCAATAAATTATTTTCTCTAAAATACTATTCTGCCATTTCCATATTCTTAGTGGCTCTCTTTTCCAATTCCTTCATTGAGCCAGTATATAATAATGAAGTTGTGTCATTGGCATACATAATCACTTTTCTGTCTACTACAGTGGGCATAACAGTTATATACAAGATGAAGAGCAGAGGTCCTAGTACTGAACTGTGAGCTATTCTATATTTTACCTGCAGAAAATCAGAGTAGACATTTTTCTTTGTATTCCTTGATATATGTTTCATTTCAACACAATGTTATTTGTGTTCAACAACGATTTTTATAATGGCTGCAGCTTTTCCTTTTATCCCATAGCAGTCCACTTTTCCTATAAGAATGTTATGACAGACACAATCAAAAGGTTTTGAAAGGTCAAAGTACACATTGCTTTCCTTTGGTGATCCAATGCCTCTGTGGTGTATGTTATGAAGTTTGCCACTGCAGTCTTAGTAGATCTCCCCTTTCTATATCCGTGTTGTGCTTCATTTAAGATGTTTTATTTCTCTTTTATGTTTGCAATTCTATCTTCAGTCACAGCTTCTACTATTGTAGACAGAACAGTTGTGATCATTATGGGTCTGTAGTCACCTGGATCTCCTTCAGATAGTGGCGCTACCTTGCTCATTGAAGTTTCACCATTACAGGCCTTTTGTGGATCTGTCACTTCTTTCTGCTCCCTTGTCAACTTTATACTTGTATCTTTTAAGACATATTACTCTTTTCTGTTCTCATTTATCTAATTCCAGTCTGTTTTAGAGGTGTTAGAAGATGTCTGCATTTCAGGTTTTTGGTGGTTAGCCTTTGCTTCAATTATCATACTGGTATATCCTTTCTTCTTGCACCTGTAAGCCTCATGAGAGTCGTGTCCTTTGTCTTTTGGATAATTTATGCAGAACTCAATCAGCACATCTTTTGATTTTTTAATTTCTATGGTGTACCAGTTTTTGTTTGGATTACTCTTGATAGTTCCGCATATTTTAGGACAAACTATATCTGTGTGGTATCTTAATACACCACAGAAAAATTCCCAGCAATTTTCTATGCTGACCTTTATGTATACATCATTCCACTTTTCTGCTTTTAGCAAAATTTCTAGTCTATTCAAATTCCCCAGTTTGGTTTGTCTAAATTCAGCCACTATGTTTTCCTCTCTGTTCATAAAATATCACAGTTCAGCTGTTTGTTGACACTTTAATATTCAGAAACAGTTGTAGATTCTGTGAACATTCATTTGAAGAGGGGTTGTACCAAGTTAAGTAAATCTTCAAAATTATATTGTTATAAAGTAAACTAATATTTTGTGTGTTACAGTTCCTCTAGTCACCTCATGGAGCAAATCATAGAACACACAATTGTACTGGTAAGTGTATTTTGAGACATTGCTTTTAGGAGTTTTTGAGCATTTATTTCTGTATATTTCTTCAAGAGATGTACACTGGTTCATCAAAAATAAGGTGGAAAGCACAGATGACAGATTCGTTTACTCATTTACAACTGTAAGCTCCTTCCAGAAGACAAAAAAGTAGCAATCCCCAACTTGGTGCCATTCCTGGTGACCATCTTTCTACGGGCAAACAACTGGACTTGCTTTGATGGATGAGGTGAGGTATGTTGCAGATTAGCATCTGAATCCTCCTCCAATAACCCCTCCATGTTCATGATGTCTTCATCTTCATCTTTGCTTGTCTCTGGTACAAAATCCTCATCTTCATACAGTGAAAACAATTTCCAGTTCAACAGTGGTATTCTTTAAGAAACATAAAACTTTCTCATCAGGATGTCAATGCTGACGAGACATATATAAAAATATTTTTCATGGACAAAGAACATTACATGACTGACACGACATTAACTCTGGCAGGTTGAAATGTGCACGTGCCCACATGCAACTATGAGCAAACAAAAACCCTGTGTCATTACCTATTGCTGCCACTTCATTACTGGATTATGTACATATATTCAGAAGAGAAATTGCAGAGGTCTCATACACAGCTGTGGAAAATAGCAACAACAATGGGGAAAGTGGTTTTATGGAAACTGCCAGTGAAGCATCATCAGCAGCCAAGGTGAGATGAATTGTAAATCTTGTTCCTGTTCTTTCTCTAAATCAGCACTTCATTTACTGACACACACAGATAGTGTTCCCCTTGTAAGAGTATTAGAATGTATGCTGTAGCTGCCTCCTCTCCCTGCTTCTCGGGTGTAAACATGACAATGCTGCCACCCGACCAGGTAACCAATTCGCTCTGTCAGTTAACAGAAACCTACGCCTGTGCAATTATTTATAATTTTAGGACTGTGCATGACAAATGTGCATTCTGCCACAGTTTAGTTAATACTTTTAAGATTGGAGAAGGGCGTGTGAATAGCTTTTCACTGGATTGATTCTGAATAAGACTCTCCCATGGCTACGTTGGTTATTGGTAAAAGACAGGAAGATCACAAAACAAGAGGAACCAATTTTTGTCCTTCAGGCAGAGTTTGAGTACAAAAAAATTGAACTGAAGTAGATCAACTGAGAAGAAAAAAGAAAGTGGAGTGTAGAAAAGCTAACAGGAAAGGGATGAAAAGAAAGGAGTTGGCATAGTTCTGTTGCCACTGAGATCAATAGCAGTTCTGTATACCTGGTATCTGACAGCGAGGTTAATACCGTGCTGATGTCTCGCTATCAAAGACTTCTCAGGCAGCTGGAAAGGGGCACCAGTGGGCCATCATGTGGGCCTGGCTGCTCACATCAACCTGGAGATAAAACCCAACCACCAGACTGCTGAAGGACACTTCATGTCACTTTCTTCTGAAGTCTCTACCTTGCTTGCACTATAGTTTTGTGGCCTGCCTGTTTATTGGATTTCAGCTGAACTATGTTTTGGATTTTTGTTCCACAGATTATTAGCAGATTTGCTTGCCTCTGGACTATCTGGATTATTCTTTTGTTGTGTTCTACATGACCCAGTACAGATTGGAATTGTGAACTTCAAAACAATTACAACATTTCTATATTATCTGTTTAATAAAGAATGCTTGAACTGTAGGGGGTTTAATAAATAGATAATACAGTGTATCTGTTACCTTGGAAGGGGAAGGAGCCTCATTTAGCTTTGGAAAATAGCAGGGTCAGTAGATCATTATCAAGAATTTACAAGACAGGTCAAAAACTGAACTGAGAAGAAAAAGGATTGTGTTGCTGCTAAGTAGCTGCAGGAGAGACTAGGTTCAGGGTGCCAAGCCACAAGCATTGTAAAACCTAGGGCTGGTCCTGGCCAGGTAATAGAGGATACTGAGACTAAATGATTAATGGAAAATCTCATATAAGATGTGAAACAAATACTAACAAAGAGATAGAGGGGCTGGCCAGTACTTACCTCAGCTCAGTACAGCCGATAGATACACATAAAACAGAACTGAAAATTTACATTCCTAGCTTTCGGAACTTTGTTCCTTCATCAG
Source organism: Schistocerca piceifrons (assembly GCF_021461385.2). NCBI lineage: Eukaryota > Metazoa > Arthropoda > Insecta > Orthoptera > Acrididae > Schistocerca > Schistocerca piceifrons. Next base: position 795,176,657 of record NC_060141.1, on the reverse strand, counting down.
GGAGGAGAGAGGGGAAAAAAAAGGGAAGAAGGGAAAGTGGATTCAGTTACTCACAACCCAGGTTATGAAGCAACAGGGAAAGGTAAACAGGGAGGGTAGCAAGGATGGAGGCATGGTTGTCAGAGGGAAGCCAAAGATATTCTACTGTAAGTACTGTGCCAGCTTCAAACCAAAGAGGATGCATACAGAAGTAAAGTATAAAGATAAACACAACTATGTAGGATGAAAAGATGCGTGAATGGCTAAAGAGGAAAGGGAAAGAGGAGAAGACTGAAGAGTGAATGGGAGTGAGGTTCTTTAACGTAGGTTCAGTCCAGGGGGATGGCGGGATGAAAGGATGTGTTGGAGTGCAAGTTCCACTCCAACACATCCTTTCATCCCGCCATCCCCCTGGACTGAACCTACGTTAAAGAACCTCACTCCCATTCACTCTTCAGTCTTCTCCTCTTTCCCTTTCCTCTTTAGCCATTCACGCATCTTTTCATCCTACATAGTTGTGTTTATCTTTATACTTTACTTCTGTATGCATCCTCTTTGGTTTGAAGCTGGCACAGTACTTACAGTAGAATATCTTTGGCTTCCCTCTGACAACCATGCCTCCATCCTTGCTACCCTCCCTGTTTACCTTTCCCTGTTGCTTCATAACCTGGGTTGTGAGTAACTGAATCCACTTTCCCTTCTTCCCTTTTTTTTCCCCTCTCTCCTCCCTGATGAAGGAACAAAGTTCCGAAAGCTAGGAATGTAAATTTTCAGTTCTGTTTTATGTGTATCTATCGGCTGTACTGAGCTGAGGTAAGTACTGGCCAGCCCCTCTATCTCTTTGTTAGGATACTGAGACTGTAAGTAAGGGACTTGAAGGAAGAAGACCAGGAACTGACAGCTGGGGAAATAGGCAACAGCTTGGCCAAGAACAGAGAATCCACTATCAGAACTGACCTGGATAAGCTACGTGCTGCTGCCTCACACATAACTGTAGACTTGACCAACTTTTGAGGAACAAAGGCATCAGCAAGTTAAACAGGAATTAGTGGTGTTGCTGCTGACTTTGAATGGGGCTCACATTGGTTCTGTGCCAGCTGCTGCTATTGGGAGATGGAGATAGGCAATATATGGCCTGTATCTCAACAACAATGAAAATAAGGTGGGTGCATGGTGATTGGGGGGGGGGGGGGGGGTTGAGAGTTGTCTCTGTCACCATTTCTGTGATTACAGGTGTAACATTCAGACAGAGCAGTTGTAAAAGAGGGCTAGATAAATGAAGCATACTACAAAAAATAAGCTTTTTGAATAAGTTTACTGTGATGCATCAGAATTTTAGAAGACTAAAAAACAAACTTAATTAATGTCATATCTGTTAACACAATCTATAATGTGAAAAGGAAGACAATATATTATGCCTATCTGAGCAACATGTAGCCTGTACACAAGAAGTCATATGTTAAACATAAATCACTGTAAATTAGTAGGCTATTGGAGTGTGGGAAAAATGGAGAAAGGAGATAAGGTCAGGCACGAGGTGTTGCTCAAAAGTTCCTAAAACTTGAACTATGTATGCAAATGGTTATGAGTACACTGAAATGTGTCCTCCTTGAATCAGTGTGACAAGTGGTTATGAGCTGAGTGGTTCGGGTAGTTGTTGATGAGTGTCAAGTCAAATCAAATTTTTATCATCACATTACATGCCTCATGCAATCAAAGATTGTGACAAGGGTGACCTGTCAATTTTAAGATTAACATATACACTAATAAACTATTATAAGGTGACAATACATATATATTACTGTAGGTGTAGTCATTTAAAAATCTATTGTTATAATATATATGTTGTTACTTTTTAGAGAGGAACTACTTGCACAGTCGTCATTCAAGAAATCTTCTACACTATAGTAGCATTTACTTTTAAAATATTTTTCCAGGTCTCCTTCAGTATTTTTGAGATCTGGGTCACTTTTCTCCGTATAGGCTTTATTTAAAATATCATGCCCATGTAGTGTGGAGTGTTTTCATATAGTTTGAGTCTGTGGGTAGGTAGCATGTAGATTGTCCTACATCTAGTCTCATACTGTTGCAGGAGACTCAAAAAGTTGAGGGATTCTCTTTGTGAAAATGAGAATCTCACATATATACATGCTTGGAATGGAAATTAGACCTAGCTTTTCGAATATAGGTTTTGCAGTGATGATTCTTTTTAACTCATGCCATGGCTCAGATGATCTTTGTTGTAGTCTAAAGGCTTTGAGCAGATTAGTTTTCTCAGACCGCCAGAAAATTCATGTTCATGACATAGAAAAGACTGTTCTGTTGATTAAGAATGCTGTCTACATGATCACTACACAACAAATTTTTATTTATTAACACACCAAGGAATCTGACACAGCTTGCAGTCTCCAATCAAAGTTCACACTACTTATTTAACTTATATATTGTGTTGATTGTTTCATGGTGAAATGAACAATTTCTGTTTTTGCAAAGTTTAATTTCAAAGTATTATTTTTACCCATGCCTCCAGTTCACCAGTTGTCTGCTCAGTTTGGTGGATTAAGTCTTCATCAGTTTTACAGCAGACTATTGCTGTTGAGCCATCTGTATAAAGGATGGTATCTGACTCAACCTGGCATGGCATACCTTTGATTAATACAAAAATAGTTATGGTCCTAATAGCAAGCCTTTTGGATACCTAATTGTATGTGTCTGCAGCCAGAAAGGAATTTCTTGCCACTGTTATTAACAAGTACTCTTTGCTTTTCTGTTTGCCAAGTATGATGACATCCAGCTAAGACACTTTCCTTGAAAAGCATAGCCAGTCAGTTTTTGAAGTAGCCGATCATGATTTACAGTGTCAATGGCTTTTCTAAGATCGCAACAGATGCCTGATATACACATTCTATTCCTGAGACTACCGCCAACTTTTGTGACTAATTCATTCATTTCATGGGTTTCCTGATACCAAACTGCTTGCATAAAATAATGTTGTGGAATGAATTATAATTTTCTATGTGGTCACATGCAGCTCTTTCAAATATTTTTGAGAAAATTGGTAACAATGAGATATTTCATCTTGTTTGCCCTTTATATAAATTGGTAGAACTTCAGCATATTTAAACTGATATGGAAAACATCCCTCTGCAAAAGACTGGTTGATTATGAAAGAGAGTGGACATGCAATACTGTGACACTCTGATTTTATTATTCTAATGGGAACCTCATCCCAATCCACTGAGTTTAAATTTTTAGGGACATTATGATTTTTATGACATCAGATCTTGAAATGGGTGAAAACTTAAAACTGAGCAATTTCTTACTGCCACACTAGGAATTGCACTTGGTGTACAGTCACCCATTTTTTTTACAACTAATGAAGAAATTACTGAAGGATTCACATATGGCACTGGGATCTGCAACTGCTCTACTATTTATCATTAGTTTGGAATGACATTTTGTCTCCATTTCACTGCCAACCGCACTGTTTATAACAGACCAAACAGCTCTTTGCATTTAAAATGAATGTATTGTTTGAAGAACACTTCGCTAATTTACATTCTTTGCAAAGTTTTTTTATATGTGCTTACATATTTAAGAAATACAGGATTTCAATTAACTTTTGCCTCCATATGCAGTTTCCTCTTCTTAATGCAAGACACTCTGATTCCTTTTTTTACCCAAGATCTACTTTTATGAGACACAGTCTGTACTGCTACAAGAGGGAAGCATTCATTGAATATACTCATGAATTTGGTTACAAACTTATTGTAGTTGTCATTTGCTGAAGCATGTTTATTTATTTATTTATTTATTTTATCCATCTTTCAGCACCTACATGCTGACCGACCATAAGGTGAGGCTTAGTTCTTTAATAAATACCTCCACATTTTCTTGGTTGAAGTTCCTACATCTATTTGTTGTTAGTTTAAAACAATACAAATAGTGCTGCAGGGTCTGATAAACTTAAGCCTAAAATACATTTTTCTTTGACACTGTAATTATAAATACTAACAATGTTATCAATATATGTTGAAATAGGAAGAAAGAAGGATAAGATCCGAGAGAATGAAGAAGTACAAGGCTGACAGAAAACTGGAAAATTCTTTGTATAAAGTTGGCTAGAGTGGCCAATGAAGGCCATAAAATGTAAATAATAATAATAATAACATGTTGAAATAGTTGCTGTAACTTGTGCGCATTGGTCAAAATTTAGATTTAGCCCATTTGTAGCTATCATATTCCTTAAAAGTAAAGCAAATTTGTTATCAGTTCTTACATCTATGTTGAAATCAGCACACGTAAGTAGTTTCTTATGCAGTTTTTAATTTATGGAACAGAGTTTCAAATTTATCTAAGAACACAGAGTTTATATACTGATGATTAACATGTTATTCTCTTTAAGTTCTATACAACATATTTGGTAGAGTAGATAGACAGGAAAAACAAATGACAAACAGTAAATACATATCAGATGCCACAAATAAATCAAAAGTTGTATGGCAAATTGTCAGGAGTGAAATAGGTGCAGAAAAAACAAAAAGTTTTAATCATAAATTAGAAATAGATGGGGAAATGATTACAAACTCCAGACACATTTTCAAAGAATTCAACAGGTATTTCATAAATTCTAACAAAATTGACAAACTCCCTCCTCCACATGTAAGTCCCAATATAATGCAGCACAGATCAGTAGAATTCAAATTCACTCATGTATCCTGCTATGGGGTGATTAACATTAAAAATCCCTAAAAAGCTAAAATCTGTGGGGTGGGATGAAGTCCCAACAAAAATAATAAAGGCAGGATGTGATAATATTGCATCCCAACTCTGTTACACAGTAAATCAATCATTTGATGAGGGCTGCTTTCCGGATGGGCTGAATTATGCGGAAGTTTGACCTATCCACAAAAAGAGCAGACAAGAGGAGATAGGAAATTTTTGCCCAGTATCAATACTACCAATTATTTCTAAAATATTTGAGCAACTAGAAAAACATAACAAAAAAACATAACATTATTCTTAATAATCAGTATGGATTTAGGAAGGCCTGAAGCACTGTGTGTGCTATTAATGAATTAATCACTAAAATAAGCAAATGTCTCAATAACAAGGAGAGTGTATCCAGTATCTTCTGTGACCTCAGTAAGGCATTTGATATGGTAAACCATAAGCAGCTGCTCCTCAGATTAGCTTCTTATGGCTACCATGAAAAATCTTTAAATTGGTTCAAGTCATATCTCAAAAATAGGAAACAGAGGGTAGCTATACAACATAAGGGCAAGAAAGCTTGCTCCAGTTGGAAGGAAATACAAGCACGTGTACCCAAGGGGTCCATACTAAGCCCAATACTATTCTATATTATATAAATGACATGCCAGGAAAGGTAAACTGTTGTACGACGACGACGTCGATATCTCCTGTATAGCATGTTGGCGGCGTTCAATGTAGTTGCCTGTGCAGCAGCAAGAAACAGACTGAGCACAGCATGAGAGCGCACTCGCTTATATAATGTGCAAGGACTTTGACCTTAGATAACGGACTTAGAGTTTTTGCAGTGGCCAGCGGAACGCTATCCCAGACGCGCATACTAGGTGTTCTAGATATGCGCGTCCCACTGGCGCGCCGCCAATGCTGAGCCAGACGGGTTGCGTAACCAGCTGGCTAGGCTGGAGAGGTAGAATCATAAGCAGATTTACCAAAGTCTTTATTAGCAATTTCAAACATATGATACATACGATAGGCAATTACATCTCTATCATTAAAACTTTCAAGTCCAGGAACACTAGACACTCCACTACCACCTCTCACTATAGCAACGGTGAACCATCCATTTCCATGTGAGAATGTATCATTTATTTCCAAGCTAAAATTAAGTGAACATCCAAGAAATACACAAGGTCCATCGATGATCATAAGGCAGTTGCAGCATCCCTGAATATGGAAGTTAATAGGAATATAAAAAAAGGGAGGAAGGTTTATCTGTTTAGCAAGAGTAATAGAAGGCAGATTTCAGACTACCTAACAGATCAAAATGAAAATTTCTGTTCCGACACTGACAATGTTGAGTGTTTATGGAAAAAGTTCAAGGCAATCGTAAAATGCGTTTTAGACAGGTACGTGCCAAGTAAAACTGTGAGGGACGGGAAAAACCCACCGTGGTACAACAACAAAGTTAGGAAACTACTGCGAAAGCAAAGAGAGCTTCACTCCAAGTCTAAATGCAGCCAAAACCTCTCAGACAAACAGAAGCTAAACGATGTCAAAGTTAGAGTAAGGAGGGCTATGCGTGAAGCGTTCAGTGAATTCGAAAGTAAAATTCTATGTACCGACTTGACAGAAAATCCTCGGAAGTTCTGGTCTTATGTTAAATCAGTAAGTGGCTCAAAACAGCATATCCAGACACTCCGGGATGATGATGGCATTGAAACAGAGGATGACACGCGTAAAGCTGAAATACTAAACACCTTTTTCCAAAGCTGTTTCACAGAGGAAGACCGCACTGCAGTTCCTTCTCTAAATCCTCGCACAAACAAAAAATGGCTGTCATCGAAATAAGTGTCCAAGGAATAGAAAAGCAACTGGAATCACTCAACAGAGGAAAGTCCACTGGACCTGACGGGATACCAATTCGATTCTACACAGAGTATGCGAAAGAACTTGCCCCCCTTGTAACAGCCATGTACCGCAAGTCTCTAGAGGAACGGAAGGTTCCAAATGATTGGAAAAGAGCACAGGTAGTCCCAGTCTTCAAGAAGGGTCGTCGAGCAGATGCGCAAAGCTATAGACCTATATCTCTGACGTCGATCTGTTGTAGAATTTTAGAACATGTTTTTTGCTCGAGTATCACGTCGTTTTTGGAAACCCAGAATCTACTATGTAGGAATCAACATGGATTCCGGAAACAGCTATCTTGTGAGACCCAACTCGCTTTATTTGTTCGTGAGACCCAGAAAATATTAGATACAGGCTCCCAGGTGGATGCTATTTTTCTTGACTTCCGGAAGGCGTTCGATACAGTTCCGCACTGTCGCCTGATGAACAAAGTAAGAGCCTACAGAATATCAGACCAGCTGTGTGGCTGGATTGAAGAGTTTTTAGCAAACAGAACACAGCATGTTGTTATCAATGGAGAGACGTCTACAGACATTAAAGTAACCTCTGGCGTGCCACAGGGGAGTGTTATGGGACCATTGCTTTTCACAATATATATAAATGACCTAGTAGATAGTGTCGGAAGTTCCATGCGGCTTTTTGTGGATGATGCTGTAGTATACAGAGAAGTTGCAGCATTAGAAAATTGTAGCGAAATGCAGGAAGATCTGCAGCGGATAGGCACTTGGTGCAGGGAGTGGCAACTGACCCTTAACATAGACAAATGTAATGTATTGCGAATACATAGAAAGAAGGATCCTTTATTGTATGATTATATGATAGCAGAACAAACACTGGTAGCAGTTACGTCTGTAAAATATCTGGGAGTATGTGTGTGGAATGATTTGAAGTGGAATGGTCATATAAAATTAATTGTTGGTAAGGTGAGTACCAGGTTGAGATTCATTGGGAGAGTCCTTAGAAAATGTAGTCCATCAACAAAGGAGGTGGCTTACAAAACACTCGTTCGACCTATACTTGAGTATTGCTCATCAGTGTGGGATCCGTACCAGATCGGGTTGATGGAAGAGATAGAGAAGATCCAAAGAAGAGCGGCACATTTTGTCACGGGGTTATTAGGTAACCATGATAGCGTTACGGAGATGTTTAACAAACTCAAGTGGCAGACTCCGCAAGAGAGGGGCTCTGCATCGCGGTGTAGCTTGCTTGCCAGGTTTCGAGAGGGTGTGTTTCTGGATGAGGTATCGAATATATTGCTTCCCCCTACTTATACCTCCCGAGGAGATCACGAATGTAAAATTATAGAGATTAGAGCGCGCATGGGGACTTTCAGACAGTCGTTCTTCCCGCGAACCATACACGACTGGAACAGGAAAGGGAGGTAATGACAGTGGCACGTAAAGTGCCCTCTGCCACACACCGTTGGGTGGCTTGCGGAGTATAAATGTAGATGTAGATGTACATGAGGGCATGGGCTGCAACACTCTTAACTGGAATGCGGTTTTCCTTGTCTCCTGATGTTGTAGTATGTTCAATATTTTCTATATTTTTGTAAACTGTTGTGTGACGACAACGTTGAAATCTCCTGTAGGGCATGTTGGCGGCGTTCAATGCAGTTGCCTGTGCAGCAGCAAGACACAGACTGAGCGTAGCGCGAGTGCTTGCTCGCTTATATACTGTGCGAGGACTTTGACCTCAGATAAGCGACTTAGTGTTTTCGCAGTGGCCAGTGGGACGTTATCCCGGACGCGTACACTAGGTGTTCTAGGTATGCGCGTCCCCGCTGGCGCACCGCCAACGCCGAGCCAGACGGGTTGCGTAACCACACGGCTAGGTGCCAAGCAGCCAGTGCGGTACTGTTGCATCCTTGAGCCTTGAGACCTGGCATTGTGGAATAGATGCTAAATCCCAATCTAGACCTAATTATGTATATAGTAATATGCCTTTTACTTTGTACACTCGCTCATGTCGTAAAGTTAGTAATGATGAAAAAATACATGTATGGATTAAAGGACTTGGTGTACTTGCTGAAAATGCAACTCTAACTGGTGATGTAACTTTGTATTATAATTATTAATAAAGTGTGATCTGTAGCGTCAACCTGTAACCGGACAAAGGTACATCTCGAACCGGGGGCTCAAGGATGCAAGAGTTCTAAAAAATTTACAAAGCATAGTGCCGCACTGCCCACTGGGCATCTAGCCAACCAGTTATGCAACCCGCTTGGCTCGGTGCCAGGCCGGCGCACCAGTGGACGCGCATACTCTAAAACACCTAGCATGCGCGTCGGGGATAGCGCTCGCTCACTGGTGCCTGCAGAGTCTAAGTCCCTTATCAGCTGCCTTACGTAACCAAGGTCGTTCGCTCTCTATATAAGCGGGCAGTGCACGCCAGTGGAATCATTCCGTTGTGAGCTCTGTCCACAACAGCATTGAAGCACTATGCCTTGTCAACGTGTCTATCGTCAACGCCGCCACCGCATGCCTGTCTACAAACACATATTAAGCATTGAAAATAAACTTGGCACAAATGGAACCGCGCCCTGATACTATTCTGTATGCTGATGACTCAACAGCAGTAGTGTGCTGTAAAAACACTGAAGAATTAGCACAGAAAACAAAACAGACTCTTTAGGAACTAGAAAATTGGATAAATAACAATGCTATGAAACTAAACTTAACAAAAACATAAATTGCAGACTTCACGACCAAACAAACTGTTGAATATGTAATACAGTTAAGTTATGAAGGTAGAGAACTGCTAACTGCAGAATCTGTCAAATTTCTGGGAGTAACCATAAAGAAAAACTTGTCATGGACTGGATTACTTACTGAAGCAGCTAAATAGTTTTGTTTACACAATGAAGGTTCTGAATAAAGTAACTGACTTAGCTGTTAGGAAAATTGTGTATAATGCATATTTTACCAGGTGATCGAAAAGTCAGTATAAATTTGAAAACTGAATAAATCACGGAACAATGTAGATAGAGAGGTACAAAGTGACACACGTGCTTGGAATGACATGGGGTTTTATTAGAACCAAAAAAATACAAAAGTTGAAAAACCGTCTGACAGATGGCGCTTCATCTGATCAGAATAGCAATAATTAGCATGACAAATTAAGACAAAGCAAAGATGATGTTCTTTACAGTAAATGCTCAATATGTCCACCATCATTCCTCAACAATAGCTGTAGTCGAGGAATAATGTTGTGAACAGCACTGTAAAGCACGTCCGGAGTTATGGTGAGGCATTGGTATCGGATGTTGTATTTCAGCATCCCTAGAGATGTCGGTCAATCACAATACACTTGCGACTTCAGGTAATCCCAAAGCCAATAATCACATGGACTGAGGTCTGGGGACCTGGAAGGCCAAGCATGACGAAAGTGGCGGCTGAGCACACGATCATCACCAAACAACGCGCGCAAGAGATCTTTCACGTGTCTAGCAATATGGGGTGGAGCGCCATCCTGCATAAACATCATACGTTCCAGCAGGTGTTTATCAGCCAGGCTGGGGATGATGTGATTCTGTAACATATCGGCGTACCTCTCACCTGTCACAGTAGCAGTTACAAAACCAGTATCACGCATTTCCTCGAAGAAAAAGGGCCCGATAATGGCAGATGTAGTAAATCCAACCCATCCTGTTACTTCCTTATCGTGCAGCGGAGTTTCCATGACAGTTCTAAGATTTTTGGTAGCCCAAATTCTGCAGTTGTGGGCTTTGACAGACCCTCGGAGCGTGAAATGAGCTTCGTCAGTCCACAACACGTTACTCAACCAATCGTCATCTTCCGCCATCTTTTGAAACGCCCACACCACAAATGCCCTCCGATTCACTAAATCACCAGATAACAGTTCATGATGCCGATGGATTTTGTATGGATAGCATCGGAGGGTACGCTTCAGTGCCAACCAAACACCGCCGGTGCGACGTACGACTGCACGAGTGCTGACTTCCCCATGCAAAGGCGAACCCGCTACAGTCTCCATTCCTTCCCGAACTGTCTCAGCAGCATTACACCTTGTGCTCAGTTGGCCTCTATGGGGTCTATCATCTAAACAACCCATGGCTTCAAACTTCGAAATCATTCTTGCCACAGCTGCATTTGTCAACGGACATTTACCAGTTTGAATCCCTTTCCTATGGCGATAGGATCATAACACTGAACTAGCACTTTCCTCATTCTGATAATACAGCTTCACTAAAAGTGCCTTTTCAGGTAACATCAACATGCTGTGACTGCTGGCGTATCTGATTCTCTCTCTCATTACAGCTCCTTTTATACACAATTGTCATGCGCAGTCACTGACGTTTTGCCGTCCAGCACCATCTGTCGCAACTTTTTTGTTCTAATAAAACCCCATGTCATTCCAAGCGTGTGTGTCAATTTGTAACTCTCTATCTACATTATTCCGTGATTTATTTAGTTTTCAAATTTATACTGACTTTTTGATCACCCGGTATATCAATTGTAAGATATGGCATAATTTTTGGGGGAGTTGAAAAAGGAAGCCTCCTCAGAGTGTCCAAGCTACACAAAAAAATTATCAGAGCTATGACTGAAACAAACAATAGACAATCATGCAAGCCTTTATTTGCAAGCCTTGACTTACTGACAATTCCTTCCATGTTTATATATATGAAACATTTCTCTTTGAGTTAAAAAACTGACATCTTTTTGAGGGAAATTTATTTACACATACTTATGAAACAAGGCGCAAACAATATTACACTACTGGCCATTAAAATTGCTACACCATGAAGATGACGTGCTACTGATGCGAAATTTAACCGACAGGAAGAAGATGCTGTGATATGCAAATGATTAGCTTTTCAGGGCATTCAAACAAGGTTGGCACCAGTGGTGACACCTACAACATGCTGACATTAGGAAAGATTCCAACAGATTTCTCATACACAAACAGCAGTTGACCGCCATTGCCTGGTGAAATGTTGTTGTGATGCCTCGTGTAAGGAGGAGAAATGCGTACCATCACATTTCTGACTTTGATAAAGGTCAGATTGTAGTCTATCGCGATTGCGGTTTATCGTATCTCGACATTGCTGCTCGCGTTGGTCGAGATCCAATGACTGTTAGCAGATTATGGAATCGGTAGGTTGAGGAGGGTAATACGGAATGCTGTGCTGGATGCCAACAGCCTCGTATCACTAGCAGTTGAGATGACAGGCATCTTGTCCACATGGCTGTTGTTGTTATTTTGAATATAACTCTTATTGTTCTGATTGTAATTACTGGTCGGATAACCATTATAGTAATAATTACTGTTTCCTTGCCAATGCTGCTAGTTGTTTCTCCTAATATTGAATGAATTTGTCCCAGTGTAGTGCGAATTGTTTCTTTGAGTGTTTTGTTGTGGTGTCGGAGGCGGATTCCAATAGCCTCTGTCATTTCTGTTGAGCGTACGCGAATTGCTTGGATGGATCGGATACAATTGACTGAAATTCCTGATCTCATCTCTGTAAACAACATCTATCTCATCAACATAACTGAAAAAATTCTTTATGTTGTCCTCGGACACTCCTATTAATTTATCACGGTAAGGAAATGGTAAGTGGCTTTTAAGTGTTCTAATTACGTCTGGTAAATCGGCTGGTTTTGCCAGACAATCTGTCCTGTCACGGTCCCCAATTGTAGTGTTTCCTTATCCTTGGGGTTCTGCCATGAAAAATATAAAATAGAAAATCTGATTGGGTTTTGAATTTTGGTGGTTTCAGTTACAGATAAGTTGGACTTTGTATTATTGATTGAGATCGTGCTGTAATTTGACCGTGCATGGCAGACCGGGTCGGCAACACTACAAAAAGCGACTGTACGGAAATAGCATCAGAAACTAATTTAAATTTACCTTATAATCTTGTTAGATACACAGTATTAATTACAATATAGTCTTCATGGCTGTCCTCCTAATTTCTCTTGTAGGACGACCCGTCTTTCACTTTTCTCTGTCTGTTGAAAACTTCTTCAAGTTCTCACTGTCATGATCAATTTACAAATTTGGCAATAACCACCTCGAATCACTATTGAAACAACCTCTTTTTGTAATATAATTTTAATTTCCACCCAAAAGCACATTCAACACATCGCCGAAAAATACACATCTTTCGCATGAAGACGAGAGAGAGAGTGTAATCAATTAGTTGTTAAAAACAAAAACCTACACAAAAGTAAAAAGATGAACAAAATTATTTATAAAAATCGGTCACTGGCGCAGCACTCTTCTGCGTGTGTGATCGTAAATTATATCTTTGTATTGGCGGAGGCGCGGTAGTCAAAGTACCATTACAGCTGATTGTAAGGAAGTGGTTGAGTTGCTGTGAAAGTTGGCTGTGTTGCAGATTAGGTTAACTGGGTTAGAGTCTAGCTCCGAAGAATCCAGAGGGCAGGTCCAAGTCGATCTGGCATGAACAGGAAGCGAACTAAATAACCCAAACTGCGGAATTGAACCTAACTCGGAGTTTTTCTCAAAGCTACCTAACCCGATTGCACTTCTGTTAAAGGATGTAGGAGAATTAAGTGTAGAATCATTGGTGAAGATACAGGAAATTCTGTGGTTACTGGTTTATTTTGAGCAGCATTCTTTTGCTTTTCGAATATCGCACTCCACCCTGTTAGCTCTGCTGTACCCGTTAGCAATGTGGAAGTGTAACAAATTAATTTCTAGAGCTTTTTTGAAGGGGTTCTCATTACGACAACTTAGACAACTAATAATCACTGAGAGACTTACAGAGGCCTTTAGGAAACATCTGGAATGTCAGTATATTTGGAAGGTGCAGGCCGCTAGTGAAGATTTGTCGATGTATGTGGAAAGGGTAAGGGTAGCTTCACAGGCCTTGCTAAGTGATTTGTCAGAAGAACAATTAATTGCAGTAGTTTTGGAAGGGATGGCGGCTGCTGATAAAATAAATTTTATTTTCAAGTCGCCCCCGAAGACCTGGGAAGGACACTCTGTTGTTGTTACTTCTGCATCTGCACTAAAGTTAAGCAAGGACTCTAGGAAGTTAGTGTGTTGGGACAAGCGAAGGAATATTTTGGAGTGGAGAGAGATCATCCAAGTAGTAATTATCAAGGCGTACACAGGAAATGTTTTCGATGTGAGGCTAGTACGCATTTGGTTAGGAGTTGTCTGATTTTACGTGGGGCAAGAAGTACTAAGTAACATAAGGGCAGGTGGCACGTTTCCAGGAGTAAGTTATTGTTTAGTGAGGGGCATGCCGTAGCTGATGATTCCTGGTTATATCGACCTTATGTTTGTCTGAGTTTGAATCAGGAACCCCTTTGCACCTTATTGGATACGGGTAGCACTTATTCCTTGCTTAAACAGGCTTGGGTTTTGGAATTTGGCAATCTTACCAGGCTCAAACCTGAAAAGATTCCGCTTCAGAGATGTCGTATGGCCAATGTTCAGGTGTTGCCTCTGGCGGGGTGGGTTAAGGGTAGTGTCTTGGTAGGACGGTTCTCCTGGTCAATGACCTATGCTATTGTTGCTAACCTGCCGGTAAATATGGTGCTGGGTTGTGATTTCATTTCTAAAACTCAGCTTGTTCTGGATTATTTAGGGGGTAATTTTTTTTTTTAAATTTGCGCCAAGTCAGAAGTTCAGATTGTGTGAATGTCGAGCGGTGGTGTCATCCCTGCCTTCTTCCTTGTCAGTCACTACTTTCGATAATGTCAATCTTGATCATCTTTCCTCAAGTCAGGTTCAACAGGTCCATCAGTTACTGGAGGCTTTTCCTGACTTATTTTGCGATAAACTTGGAGTAACGAATAAATTAGAATATCATATTCGTTTGACTGACAATATTCCGGTTAGGCAGTCCGTATATCATCTCTCACCACCTAAGATGAAAGTATTGCGGGATAAGGTACAGAAGATGTTAAATCAAGGGGTTATTCATCCCTCAACTTCTCCGTATGCCTCTCCGATATTCTTGGTACTGAAGGATCAGGGTAGCGATTTCAGGGCGGTGGTCGATTACTGTCGTTTGAATGAGAAGGTGGCGTTGGAGTCAGTTCCATTGCCTGATCTACACAGTTCCTTTACTTAGTTTTCAGGCGCATATTGGGTCACCGTTCTTGACTTAAATCAAGCTTATTATCAGATTCTGTTGACTGAGGAGTGTAAACATGTTACAGTGTTTTGCACTGTTTGGAATCTATTCAAATTTAACTGGGTTCCATTTGGGCTGGCTACCAGAGATGCTGTGTTGACTCATTTATTAGATAGTATACTGGGTAAATTTAAATTGCATTTTGTTTGTAACTATTTGGATGGCCTTGTCATATATAGTAAATCATTTGAAGAGCATTTGAGTCATTTACATCAAGTATTTACTAAGCTTCAGCAGGCTGGTTTAACCTTTAAACTCTCGAATGTTACACTTGCGAGGCCACAGACTTCGTTTCTAGGCCATATTGTTTCAGGTTATGACGTTCAGATTGATCAAGAGTGCACTAAAACCTTGCGCGCACTCCCACTTCCTACTGATAAGCGAGGAGTCACTAAGTTTATTGGTATGGCAAATTATTTCAGGAGGTTCATTCCGAATTTTGCGGCATTAGCTGCCCTTTGAATCAGCTTCATAAAAAAGGAGTTAAATTTACTTGAGGTCCCACCCTGGAGGTGGCCTTTGAACAGATCAAAACCGCCATTGCTAATCCACCAATGCTTGGGGTGCCTGATTTTGATAAGCCTTTTATAGTTCAGACGGATGCTTCGAGTGCGGGTGTGTCAGCCGTCTTATTACAAGAATGGCAAGGTCAGCGGCAACCTTTGCCCTATGATTGCGCCATTTGAATGATGCTGAGGCAAAATACTCAGTCTACGAATGTGAGGCCTTGGCAGTCCTATTTGCATTAGAAAAATTCCGGGTTTACCTTGAGCACAAACCTTTTTTGCTGGAGACTGATAATCAAGCCTTGAGTTGGGTCTTGGCTAGGCCATGTAAGACTGGTCGGGTCACACATTGGGCTGTGAGAATCTCAGCCTATAAATTTAAGGTTAGGTATATCAAGGGTTCCGAGAATGTGGTCGCTGATGCCCTCAGCCGGATGTTTGACCCACCATCCGATTGTTCGGAGGAGCACCACCAGGGTCCACTTTAGGGTCAGCTTTTGGTTTTGGGGGAAGTACCCCAAGTGTTTAGTAATCTCAAAGAAAACCAGGAACAGGATGTTGAATTAGGTTCCATCAAACACCGGATTAGGTCGGGTGATGTAGTTGGAGGCTACAGCTGGAGGAGAGGTATTCTGTGTAAGGCAGTGGGTCGAGAGCGCCACATCCAAACTTGTCTGCCACAAATATTAATCCAGCCAATATTCCAGTATTATCATTGCTCTTTGATGGGAGGTCACTTAGGCACATATAAAATGATTCAGAAAATTAAGCAGTACGTGACCTGGCCTCATCTTGAGCGTGACGTTTAGAAATTAGTAGCCGGTTGTCATTTGTGCCGGGCCGTGAAACCTAGCAATGCCCTACAGCAAGGTCTATTATCTTCAGAATGTGAAAATTATCCGATGGATCATCTTTATATTGATTATGTGAGTCTGTTGCCACATTCCAGTAGAGGGAATATGTATATTTTGGCGGTAATTGATGCCTTTTCTCGCTTTACTTGGCTTATTCTGAGTAGAAGTAGTACTACCAACGTAACTATTTCTCACCTTACTAACATCTTTTCGATCTTTGGGCCTCCTAAGAGCTTGGTTAGTAATAATGCCCCTGCTTTTGTGTCAGACAAGTTTAAGGCCTTTTGTTGGCATCAAGCACATAAACACAACACCGTATTACCCTCAGGGGTCCTTTGCTGAACGTGTGAATCGCAACCTAAAATCAGCTTTAATAATTTACCATCAAGTTAAACCGATTAATTTTGCATTCAACTCTGTGGCTCATGAGGCACTGAAGACTACTCCAGCCTATCCTATCAATTCGTCTTTTTGTCTAATTGATGGCGCATCCAAGACTTACTTCATGAGCGGGTATCCCCGGGGTTAATTAGAAAGAACTGGAATTGGGCTCGTTGGAATATAGCGGCTGCCCATGGTCATCAAGCCGTGGGGTACAACCGCAATAGGAGTCCTTATCAGGGTAAACTGGGGGATCAAGTCTATATTAAGAATGTTCAGGGTCGAGGAAGGATGGAGTGCTGAGCAGGGATGTTCACACCCCACTTTATAGGTCCATGCACAGTGCTCCATGTGTTGGGGCCGGTTAACCTGTTAGTCAGACATGATCAGACCGGTAGGGAATATTGAGTCCATTTGAGCCAGGTGAAATCTCTGAGTTCGGGAGCCTGTTCTAGTTTGAGAGGAGGAGGTTGGTCTGTGGTAAAAATTGCTGTTTTGAAGATCGTGCCACATCGCGTTGTGTGAAGCAGTCGCCCTCCGTTTCTGGCGGTGATGCTGCTGTGGCAATCGCAGCTTTGGTGTCTCCCCTCTGGTGGGAAAAGGGTAAGATTGCCTGTTCACAAGCACTTAAGGGGCACTATGAGCTCGCCAGTCGGTCAGTCTGGGTCAGTCTCTCGTCCCCAGCTTGCTAGTCTGTCTCTCGTCTGAATTTGTGGGGCGGTTAGTGTCTGTTTGTCGTCTGGAGTGTTAGTATGTCTTTCGTTTGGATCAATCTTTAAAGCTGGATAAATGAAAGTCTTTCCACTCTGCCAGTAAGAGAACTCAGCGAGTAGTCACCCGGTCGGGACTTAGTTGCTACATCTGACTCTGTGCGTGAGACACAAGATGACTTGTCTGCCTTGAGTGTCAGTGCATGTGAGGTCGCCACGTGAGTCCAGTGGACCGCGGCGTATGGCGAGGGGTAGTGAGTTCGCGGTCAACATGAGAGCAACAGGAGTCAACCCACGACATCAGTCTCACCAGTGCGAGCTGCGACGCCATGAGACGGGAGATTGGTGCGCCTTCCTGCATCCGTTGAAGCGGCTGGCAGCGGACGGTTCGGGAGATTGCTTTGGGAGTGCTGCGCCAGGTCTTCTTGAGAAATCGCAGTTTATTAGAAGTTAAGTGATTGGTGATATCTTGTTTGATTTACTCTTGTTAAATTCTACTTGTTTTCTTGGTGAGGTCACCAGCCGTTTTGCTTTGGAGTCGTCCCACCATTCTTCTCTGTTTGCCCACCCATGGGAAGGTGGTTGTTTATAAATTGGGTGGTCCGTTTTTCCCGTGTGGAGTAGGGGTGGGTTAGAGCAACCTGCGGTTCAGGTTGTTCGGCAATCTCCCTATCAATCTACCATATGTTAGTAGCTGCCTCTGCCATATTTGTCGGATTCGGTGTGTTAACAAATTTATTGCTTGGAGTGTAATGGCCTAATTCCTGAAATATGTTTTTATATTGTCTATCTTCTTGAGAGGTGGTATATGTGTACTGTAGAGCATGTTAACTTGTTTGGCCAACCTTGTATAATTTTATATAAGATTGCATTTCATAGGGTTTTATTTAAATGGTCATTTTAGTATATAAAGTTGCCACCCTTCCACCGTAAGACTGTTCTTAGAAGTTAAAATCAATTTTCACCTTTGGTGGCAAGTTGATCTTTTAATTTTAGTGTTTTGTACCATTTACATCCTTCCTGTGGGGTGCATAGTTTGTGTGCTTGTGTGAATTGTTAAAACTTTTACTTTAAGGTAATCTGGTGTGTTGCAGATTTGCACCAGTGCAGTCTTTCAGAGGTTGTTCTGAGCATGCTTCCTGGTGATTCAAATTTTTGTGTTAACAATGATGCTGTTTGTAAGGGATTTGTTGTTGTTGACGTGGGCATCTTATCTTCTTTGATAAAGGAAGTGGCGAAATGTAAATAATGTGATGATATAGGCTGTCTGGAAATAACTGAACAACAAAGTAGCAGGAAGGGTTTAGCGTCAAAATTAGTTGTTCTGTGTAGATCCTGCAATAAAGCTACCTTGAAAATGACTTCAAACATTGTGCATAATTCTTACGATTTGAATTTGAAGTTAGTGAATGCAGTGCTTCCAATAGGAAAAGGAAAAGAGGCTGCTCAAACGTTTTGTGGTTTGATGGACCTTCCTCCTCCTTCCAGTAGGTTCAGCAAGTACATAAAAATACTTTTAGGTCCCTTGATGGTTGTGTTTAAAGCATCTATGAAACGTGCAGTAGAAGAAACTGCAAATATTAGTAGAACCAGGGACATAGCTGTTGCACTTGATGGGACATGGCAATGTCTAGGACATTGTTCCTTGAATTGTGTTGTAAGTGCTACTTCTCTGGAGAATGGAAAAGTTGTTGGTGTTGAGTGCTTATCTAAGTACTGCCACACCTTCCATGGTAACACTGAAGGACATATTGAACATCAATGTTCTAAGAATTATGATGGTTACAGTGGAGTGAAGTGTGATGGAGCTCTAAAAATATTTCAGAGGTCAGTGCTTGTTTATAATGTTAGATATACGAAGTACATAGGCGATGAGAACTCTAAAGCTTTCAGTAAAATTGATGAGTTCAATGTTTATGATAACAAAATTGGAGTGTTGTGGACAAGTGCAAAAGAGGATGGGTGCTAGATTGAGGAAGCTACGAAGAGAAATGAAAGGAAAGTTGCTATCTGATGGAAAATCTCTGTCTGGCCAAGGCAGAGTGACAGAAACTGAAAAAGACCTTCTTCAGAGTTATTATGAACTGGACATTAGACGAACTGCACCTCTGAATGATGTTACAGCAATGAGAAAAGCTGTATGGGCCACCAACTTTCAGAAGTTGTCCAGTTCACGGACTTTGCCCTAAAGGAGCAGATTCTTGGTATGGTTACCAAAAAGCAAAAGAATGTAGTCAAATATACCATCAGAAGCATTCTTTTGCTGAGCCTGTTATGGATGAAGTAAAACCAATTTTTAGAGACCTCAGTGACCCTATTTTGCTTAGTAAATGTCTTCATGGGGGCACTCAGAATACAAATGAAAGTTTCAACCATTTCATATGGGAAAGATTACCCGAGAATGTTTTTGTAGGACTAAATACATTAAAAGTTGGTGTACTAGATGCAGTGATGTGTTTCAATGATAGAGTGGTAGGAAGGTTGGAAGTCCTGAGAAATTTAGGCATAAAATGTGGCTCTAATATGAAAGACCAATTGCTTGCTTGTGACAGACAATGGGTGCATGAAGCTGAAAGATTAAAACAATGGAAAATCCAGGATGGAATGTAACGAGCTGAAAGATTCACTCTTCAAGTTACCAAAGAAGCAAGAAGTGCTGAAAGGAATGCCAAGAGGAAGCTTGAAGATGAATAAATGCTGCAGGATGAAGACTATGCTTCAGGAATGTTCTGAGGCACAGTTTAATTGGACTCATATCTGCATTCACCATTTCCCACAAGTTGTATTTTTCAGAATTCAGGTACAAATATTTCCTAAAGTTTTTTTTTTCTGTAACTTGCAATAGTCGGTGCTTATGTAGTAGACCTAATTTATTGCAGAATGAACTAAATTATTAAAAAAATAACATTTTTGCTAGGAAAAAATTATAAAAATTAAAATGTAAGATGTGATATTTTTTATCCTTGTAATATACATAATATGTGGAATTAAATAGGTCTAGTACGTCAGCCATCATGTCATGCATATCTGGTAAAAATTTGGTCTCCTTCAAATGTATAACATTGGATTAAATGGTACCTCAATTTGAGGAAGCATTTTGGAAAAAAAGATTGCATCAGTTTCTTTGTAATTTTTTTTAATAGCACTAAGCAGGTTCAAAAATATTCAAAATACTTCTAATTTGTATAAAAAGTGTGCTGCATTACCTGATGTTGTTATTGTTGTTGTTGTTGTTGTGGTCTTCAGGCCAGAGACTGGTTTGATGTAGCTCTCCATGATACTCTATCCTGTGCAGGCTTCTTCATCTCCCGGTACCTACTGCAACCTACATCCTTCTGAATCAGCCTTGTGTTCATCTCTTGGTCTCCCTCTATGATTTTTACCCTCCACGCAGCC
Organism: Schistocerca piceifrons; assembly: GCF_021461385.2. Lineage (NCBI taxonomy): Eukaryota > Metazoa > Arthropoda > Insecta > Orthoptera > Acrididae > Schistocerca > Schistocerca piceifrons. The sequence goes on along the minus strand of NC_060141.1, from coordinate 795,156,079 downwards.
CTCCAGTACTAATTGGTGCTCCCTTGATGCCTCAGAACATGTCCTACCAACCGATCCCATCTTCCAGTCAAGGTGTGCCACAAATTTCTCTTCTCCCTAATTCTATTCAATACCTCCTCATTAGTTATGTGATCTACCCAGACATTTTAGAAGCTTCTATTCTCTACTTGTCCAAACTATTTATCGTCCACGTTTCACTTCCATACATGGCCACACTCCATACAAATACTTTCAGAAACGACTTCCTGACACTTACATCAATACTCGATGTTAACAAATTTCTCTTCTTCAGAAACGCTTTTCTTGCCATTGCCAATCTACATTTTATATCCTGTCTACTTCGACCACCATCAGTTATTTTGCTTCCGAAATAGCAAAACTCATTTACTACTTTAAGCATCTCATTTCCTAATCTAAAACCCTCAGCATCACCCAATTCAATTCATCTACATTCCATTATCCTTGTTTTGCTTTTGTTGATGTTCATCTTATATCCTCCTTTCAAGACACTGTCCATTCCATTCAGCTGCTCTTCCAGGTCCTTTGCTGTCTCTGACAGAATTACAATGTCATCAGTGAACCTGAAAGTTTTTATTTCTTCTCCATGGATTTTAATTCCTACTCCAAATTTTTCTTTTGTTTCCTTTACTGCTAGCTCAATATACAGATTGAATAACATCGGGGAGAGGCTACAACCCTGTCTCACTCCCTTCCCAACCACTGCTTCCCTTACATGCCCCTCGATTCTTATAACTGCCATCTGGTTTCTGTACAAATTGTAAATAGCCTTTCGCTCCCTGTATTTTACCCCTGCCACCTTCAGAATTTGAAAGAGAGTATACCAGTCAACATTGTCAAAAGTTTTCTCTAAGTCTACAAATGCTAGAAACATGGGTTTGCCTTTCCTTAATCTATTTTCTAAGATAAGTTGTTGGATCAGTATTGGCTCACGTGTTCCAACATTTCTACAGAATCCAAACTGAACTTCCCCGAGGTCAGCTTCTACCAGGTTTTCCATTCGTCTGTAAAGAATTCGTGTTAGTATTTTGCAGCCATGGCTTATTAAACTGATAGTTTGGTAATTTTCACATCTGTCAACACCTGCTTTCTTTGGGATTGGAATTATTATATTCTTCTTGAAGTTTGAAGTCTGAGGGTATTTCGCCTGTCTCATACATCTTGCTCACCAGATGGTAGAGTTCTGTCAGGGCTGGCTCTCCCAAGGCTATCAGTAGTTCTAATGGAATGTTTTCTACTCCCAGGGCCTTGTTTTAACTTAGGTCTTTCAGTGCTCTGTCAAACTCTTCACGCAGTATCATATCTCCCATTTCATCTTCATCTACATCCTCTTCCATTTCCATAATATTATCCTCAAGTACATCACCCTTGTACAGACGCTTTATATACTCCTTCCACCTTTCTGCTTTTTCTTCTTTGCTTAGAACTGGGTTTTCATAGGAGCTCTTGACATTCATACAAGTGGTTCTCTTTCCTCCAAAAGTCTCTTTAATTTTCCTGTAGGCATTATCTATCTTACCCCCTAGTGAGATAAGCCTCTACATCCTTACATTTTCCTCTAGCCATCCCAGCTTAGCCACTTTGCTCTTCCTGTCGATTTCATTTTTGAGACATTTGTATTCCTTTTTGCCTGCTTCATTTACTACATTTTTATATTTTCTCCTTTCATCAGTTAAATTCAATATGTCTTCTGTTACCCAAGGATTTCTACTAGCTCTCGTCATTTTACCTATTTGATCCTGTGCTGCCTTAACTATTTCATCCCTCAAAGCTACCCATTCTTCTTCTACTGTATTTCTTTCCCCCATTCCTGTCAATCATTCCCTAATGCTCTCCCTGAAACTCTCTACAACCTCTGGTTTTGTGTTTATCCAGATCCCATCTCCTTAAATTCCCACCTTTTTGCAGTTTCTTCAGTTCTAACCTACAGTTCATAACCAATAGATTGTGGTCAGAGTCCACGTCTGCCCCTGGAAATGTCTTACAGTTTAATACCTGGTTCCTAAATTTCTGTCTTACCATTATATAATCTATCTGAAACCTTTGAGTATCTCCAGGTCTCTTCCATGTATACAACCTTCTTTTATGATTCTTGAACCAAGTGTTAGCTATGATTAAGTTATGCTCTGTGCAAAATTCTACCAGGCAGCTTCCTATTTCATTTCTTACCCCCATTCCACATTCACCAATTACATTTCCTTCTCTTCCTTTTCATACTATCGAATTCCAGTCACCCATGACTATTAAATGTTCATCTCCCTTCACTATCTGAATAATTTCTTTTATCTCATCACACATTTTATCAATCTCTTCATTATCTGTGGAGTTGTTTGGCATATAAACTTGTACTACTGTGGTAGGTGTGGGCTTTGTGCCTATCTTGGCCACAATAATGCGTTCACTGTGCTGTTTGTAGTAGCTTACCCGCACTCCTGTTTTTTTTATTCATTATTATGCCTACTCCTGCATTATCCCTATTTGTTTTTGTATTTGTAACCCTGTATTCACCTGACCAGAAGTCTTGTTCCTCTTGCCACCGAACTTCACTAATTCCCACTATATCTAACTTTAACCTATCCATTTCCCTTTTTAAATTTTCTAACCTACCTGCCCGATTAAGGGATCTGGCATTCCATGCTCCAATCTGTAGAATGCCAGTTTTCTTCCTTCAGATAATGATGTCCTCCTGAGTAGTCCTCACCCAGAGATCCGAATGGGGGACTATTTTACCTCCAGAATATTTTGCCCAAGAGGACGCCATCATCATTTAACCATACAGTAAAGCTGCATGCCCTCGGGAAAAATTACGGCTGTAGCTTCCTCTTGCTTTCAGCCATTCGCTGTACCAGCACAGAAATGCCATTTTGGTTAGTGTTACGAGGCCAGTTCAGTCAATCATCCAGACTGTTGCCCTTGCAGCTACTGAATAGGTTGCTGCCCCTCTTCACGAACCACATGTTTGTCTGGCCTCTCAACAGATACCCCTCCACTGTGGGTGCACCTACGGTACGGGTATCGTATCGCTGAGGCATGCAAGCCTCCCCACCAATGGCAAGGTCCATGGTTCATGGGGTGTGGGCATTACCTGATATCAACAAAAAATCTGTAAAACATATGCATTATAAACAGTGCCTGAAAGAAATAGGTGTTGATTTTTACATGATATTGAGCCAGAAAAGTACCTGTATCCTTAACATTAGTTGTTTTCATGGTAAAGGAACTTCCACCTGTGTACTGAGTACTTTTTCTGTATTTTTAGAGCTGGGCCAAGTCCAGGATGACCATATTTCCATTGTTGCATTTCTAGGAATTTGTGGTTTTCTTATGACTGACCAGAAAGAGCAGTGTATCTGTATGAGCTTTCGTTTTAAAGTTGAACAGAAAAGCATCTAATGTCGAATCTTTCAGGGACAGCACTTTGTGTCAGATAGAGACTTAAGACTGGTATAAACATTTCAAAAATAAGCAAACATCAACTGATGACCAAGATGGAAATCAAGGTGAAGGGTGAAGATTTGATACTGAGGAAGAGATTCAAGTGGAATCACAGGGTGTGTTAAATATCCTAGCATAGAAAGACTTTCTGGGTGCATTTCAAAAGTGGCACAAATATTGGGAGACTGATGTATTTGCTCCCAAAGCAACTACTTTGAAGGCTTCTGTGTAGAGTAAGGTCTAAGTAAGCCATAAAAATTTCAAATAATACATTTTGGGAACATTTGAATACCAGCCTGTGTGTTAAAAATAACATAAAAGTTCGAATCTGTAGAAACCAGTAGTTTCAGCTCAGAGCAACATTTGGAAACATACGGTCATGAATACCTGTTAGTGGAAAAGTTATTTGTAATTATTATGCTAAAAAGAGCTCCGCAAATTAAAAGAAGAATATGAAAAATGGGTTCTTGTCATAAACATATCTAAAACAGAATATCTGAAAATGGGAGAAAAAACTGCTAACGACTTACAGCTCGGTTCTGATACTATTAAGGGGTGTCATAATTATAAGTACTTGGGAGCAACACTGTCATCCAATGGTAGAAGTATGGATGATGTAAACAATAAAATAGGCCAGGGCAAGCGAGCCATAAAACAACTAAATGGTATTCTCTGGAACAAAAACATATCTCGCAGAACAAAACATACCATCTACCACACAATTATTGAAAGTATCACAACATATGGTGCAGAGTTGTGGGAACTAACTCAGAGGCAGAAAGATCGCCGCTGGCTGTTGAGATGGATTTCTGGAGACGGAGTTGTGGATACTCCAGACTTGACCATATTAGAAATGATAGGATCAGAGAGGATGAATGTCAAAAGCACAATCCTAGACTACATAGAAATGAATCGCCTACTCTGGTATGGTTACTTGCAGCGTATGCCAGACACAAGATGGCCAAAACGGGTATGGCAATGGACTCGACAACAAAGAAGAAAGCATGGTAGACCTGCGAGATGCTGGAAAGACAATGTCAATGAAGCAATGGTGGCGAGAGGTCTTAATGAAGGAGAGTGGAATGGCCATGAACGATGGAGATTGGGATGTGAGAGGCAGCGGCAGCCGTAGAAACCTTGCTCATATTATATTATGAGCCCCACTGAGAAATTTTCAAAACTTGTTGGAAAAATCTGTCATTATTATGCTAACTAACAGCCAAAAGACAGGAAACGATAGCGTGTGGAGCTTTCAACATTAATTTTTGAAAGATTCAGATAATAGAAATGATTTGGAAATGTTGCTTAAAATGTATAACTTGAGTTCTGTTATTAATTTTTATACCAGAATTCCTAAGTGGAACAGTACACTAATCAACAATTTTTTTGCAGTGATATCAATGTTTATTCAGTAGTGAATGTCCTTTCTGACCATGATGTACAACCATCCATACTAAATAGCTTACCTGATTACACTCCAGTGGTATAATGGAAAACATAATAATAATAAACAGACAACAGAAAGTTTCTAAGCAGGCTTACAGGAAGATGACTGGAGTGCTGTGTGTATAACGTGACATGTCGTTTCCAAATTTAATGTATTAACAGATGGATTTAGATCAATATTTGACAGTTGCTTTACCAAGAAAACATTAAGTGTGGCAAAATAAGACACATAAAAGCCTTGGATCACAAAATAAATCAAAATACCATATTTAAGGAAAATTAAGTTGAACTGTATGAAAGTTTATGATAAACAGTGAAGTAAGTCATATTTCATGTTACAAGAAATATTGTCTTGAGGAAAGTGATTAAAAATAAAAAAACCTTTGTACAATGCCTGGAATTAATTATTCAGTTACAAAATTGAATATCAGAGGCCTAGAAATTAGTTTAGGAATGTGAGGACTTTGTTATTAAACAAAATAGCCAAACAATAAATAGCAGCTATCATGTAGACAATGTATTTAACAAGCACTCCCTAGAAGTTGTTCAGAAAATTGGAATCGACAGGTTATAAAACACTAGAATGTATTTAAGAAGCAGTGCCACACTTATACAGGAAAATCACAATTAGAATACCTCAAGTTCTGTCAAAGAGGTTAAGAATGTATTAATCATTAACAGCTGTATGAATGTTAGCGAAAAGCAAAAAATCTGGCTATGTCGAAGATGCTGTAAACAAGGGAAAGGTCAAATGTTTAACAGTAAAGATGAAGTTATCTTGATGATATTAGATGAGTTTCAACTTCTCAAACATCAATATGATGCATTACTGAAATAATACCTACAAAGTGAACCTGGAATACGTAACACTCGCACTCTTCTTTCTAATTCAAAACAAAATGCAGTAACTAATAGTCCTACAGGGCACAATTTGAAACCAGCAACCGTTAGCGTCAATATTCCACCAAAAAACAATACTTCTGCAAAAAAAGGCACAACAGAATGGAGTGGAACGTCCTTCAATTGCACGAAAACAGTTACTGGTAGTCAAATGATTCAGATCAAGCATAAAAACAAGATACTGTTGTTATCTGATAGTCATGGGCGTGGGTGTGCCATTCCCCAAGAAACCTTCCAGCACCTGATTGAGCATGTGCCTGTGAGAGTGGAAGCTGTCATCAAGGTTAAGGGTGGGCTAACACCATATGGAATTCTAGTATTACTCATGGAGAGCACCATGAACTTGTAAATCATTTTCAGCCAGGTGTCTGGATACTTTTGATCACATAGTGTATCTGGGATGAAGCAGAAATTACTATGGTTCTATGATGGTAGCAGTGAAACAGATGAAGCTATTTTCCAAAAGTGTAAGTTATTTTATATGAATGCAGTTTGGAACTTTTTAACACATCAAATTTCAGTGTAGACAAGGCAGCAGTGAACTTTGGAAAAATCATGTAGTTTTTCAAAATTATAAATCTTTAAATAGCAATATACTTGAAGCTAATTATAACTGTCATGTTATTCATAATATGGCCAGAAATGCATGAAAAATGATTAAATTCATTGTTGATAGTCTAGTTCTAAAAGTCTACAATGAGTTCTTACCTTCTGGTAAGAAAACTCATCAACTCAAAAAAATGTTTGATTTTGTTGAAGAACAACATTCAACAATTTTATGGCATACTCCTATTTGGTGGTTGCCCTTGTTGCCAGCTCTTGCGAGTTTACTAAGACAGTGGGTAGCTATTTGATTGTACTTTCTCTCTCTAGGGGAAAAAGAGACTGACTCTTTAATATGGACTTCTGTGAAAGGCATGGAAGAGGACATCAGCGGTCACTTTTCTTTTTTATATGTAGTTCATACATAACTACATTATTTCATTACATCAACAATTGTACAACTTGAAAATGAGAACACGCAGCCTACAGATCTTTATGACATTTTAGAATTCTTGAAGAAAAACCTTGAATATAGACTGAAAGATTTTTAAAAAAATGTGATTCAAAATATGAAGAGATTGAGCAATTCATACCAGGAAAAATTTAGCCTTATAGACATAGTAAATGATGATAGTATATAAGTAAATGGTGACAAACTGTACAATGAATTCCTAGCATTAAGAAGTGTCATTAAAACTTTTAAAATGTAATGTTTACCAACACACCAAAAATAGGTTTAGTTCTTTAGTAAAAATGCAGCTCCAAACTGATTAAAGATAGCGAAATCTGTGTTTTCTGTTCCTGTGAGCAGTGTGCTCATAGCATAAGTATTTTCCCTGAAACTTGTGTCCTGATAAGCAGCAAAAACTTAACATGAAATCTGTGGAAAGTGAACTTCTTGTTAAAATAAATTATAATATGAGCTCAGAGTTAATCAGCAATTTCCACATAAGAAGAAACTTCTAAAGGCTGCTACATCAGACATGTCTTTAATTTCCAGCTCCAGCCCCACTGATTTTCATGAATATATAAGATAGACACCATTAACTTTTAAATATTTTAATTTTGAGTATGTCATTTGTAGTTTAGTTTCCGTGTAAGAATAAAAACTGATGAATGTTGGTAAGACTTGCAAATTTAATGTATTTTTAACATACAAGGTGCCATTTTCTGTTTCAGGCATCCTGCATTTTGACTTGCAACCGTAACAGAAGCTTCAAGAACCTCCTGTAGATAGCTCTTTAAACAGTTGCTCATACTGACAACAGCCTCACAGAACATTAATTCCATTATGAAATTTGTTGTCAACATTAATAACAGTTCAAAAATAATTGCAACATTAGGAGGAATGACTCACATTACCCATCACTCATTGTCAGCTTTAGGGTGGCACACAACAGGTATTCGGCAACAAATTTCTTTGATCACCTACACAGTAATGTATACAATTTAATTATAAAATTAAGTTCAAACTCAAACTAACTAACTATAAATTTCTTTGTTTTTCAGCTGAGTGTGTTCATTGAAGTATCACAGAATTAAAATTTAATAACAACATATCTTTAACAAAATGACCTACCCAATGACAATCACCAATCTCAAAACATCTAGCAAGAAATGATTTTCCTGTTTCTGAAACCTATCAAGAAAAGGATATTGGCATGTGCACATTCTAAGTTGCTTGGAAAAAAAGAGGATGAAAAGAAGGATAGCCTAATGCCCTATTTTAGACCTCCCAATATGAGCCAGCAAATGTTAAGTGTCAAAAGAAAGTATCATTATCAGATACCCTTATTTTGTCAGATTTGTGGACACAAACTCTGACAAAATAAACAGAATACATGGAAATAATAACTCTGCAGCACACTTGGCATTAAGGCCCATCAACTGTTATTCATTCATACTCAATTTCTGTATTAGTTGAAGAGTGGTTGTTGTTTGTATACACAACAGTCCATCAGCACTGTCTCATAAATGTAACAGTTTTCACAATAACTATCAACACTATAGTCCATTCAGGGACCATGTAGTTTTTTAACCATCAAACAGGGTGGATAAAAATTGTATCACGAAATGTTAACCCTAGATAGCTGATACTGGTAGGAAACTAAATTACTGATGTTGTGTAGGTCGACAATGCACAATTTTTAAACTACGGAAACTTGGCGCCACATGCTCCAATTGGCCGTGGGATTGCCCCATTGCCAGATGCTCTGGATATCGCATGACCGTGAATGCTTTCCCATCTGAAGATTGTGATGTGATGGGGTGAGGGACGTTGGTATTGTGAATCGACAACCATAGCTCTGCCTGTCAACTGACTGGTGGCAACAGGGCAACCCCATGGCCAATCAGAGCCCATGGTGCCAAGTTTCCATAATTTTAAAATGGTGCATTGTTGACCTACACAACATTAGTAATTTTGGTTCAAACTGGCATCAGCTACCCAGGGTTAAAATTTCGTTACACAGTTTTTCTCCACCCTGTACACGCAGGCTGAAACTGAACTTTGCTGACAAAACCTCAGAGGTTGCTTGGAGATATTTTTTGAGTAAGAGGCCCATGGTCTCCTGTGGCTCATTGTAGAGATATTTCATTTTGTTCTATTTCTTACCTCCACTTTCTTTGCATCTGTATTGCACTAAAAATATCTACACATTAGTACAATGTTGACAGTATGCACTGTGTGTCTGATTAGGAAACAAACAGTTTTCATTCACTTGAGGTACTTGTTGTTGATAACAGCTACTTTCTCTTCCGACTCAACCCTGCATTAAGTACTGCTTGGTTCTGTTTCAGGTTTATTTTTGCGGCAGTCTTACTACTACATTTAATAAAAGAGTAACTCAGTGACTCTGAGCTGAGCTGTTCCTGCAACAACAGCAGCCACATCACATAATGTTTGCATCTTTCTGAAGGTTGTTGCATTACTGTATCTTGTGTTGTACATTCTGATATTGAATAGTAATGGATTTATCACTATGATGAAGGTATTTTCAGAGAAACAAAAGTAAACAAATGGAATAAACCATTTTTAAATTATTATTCTATAATAAACTGCCAGAGGCCATGGGTACCTTGTAGGAAAATACTCTGGAAATATCCCTTAACAAAATCTGAAATTTTGTTGGTGTACAGTTCACCACACCTATGTTTCTAAAATTTTTCCATTATTCTTTATTCCCCATATTCTTTATTCTCTCTTTTTTCTTTAATTGCCATTGACCAGATACAATAGACAAGGCTTTCTCAGTGATAGCATGTTACAGTTACAGACAAAATATTCAAGTTAATGTTCACATTACATATACAAATTAAATATCACATATTACTGAGTTACGGAGATCTTAAATCAGAATCTGAAATATCTGTTTCATCGTTACATATGCCAAATAATTCTGTCATGCTGTGTAATCGATTGTTAATGAACCCGTTAAAATTGTTTAAAGATGTGTTTAGACCAGAATGTGACAATTCATTAACAAACTTCAGGGAGTTCATTTTGTGAGATTTCCCTGTATTTGTCAGTCTGTGCCTAAGGTGACCTTAGTGAAGGGAGAATGGCAGTTTTCTTTGGGGCCAACCTTACACATTTTTCATAAAGTGCATCACTGATTTGTAAATAACAGTTGTGTAATCAAATTACATAGTACAGCTACAGTCTTAAGTACTAAAATCATCATCATGCATATCAAGTGAAGATGTACAGCTTTTAACTTAAATTTTAAATTCAACATCATCCATATCATAGAACTCTTTCATACTGCAACATTGATATTTTGTTAACCAGTCATATAACTTTATTTTGAATTTTTTAAAAGGCAAGGATCAAACAACAAGAGGAAATTTTGAGACCATTCGCTTCATGAGAGCTTCTTGTTATTGCTAGCCTATGTCTTGGAATGTCAGTGTTTGCCTTCTTTGTAATATTGTGTTTGTGAATTGCCTCCCTGATAACACATTGTTTAACAGTGTTCCTCACAAAGAATGCAGACACACAGATACATAGATTCACAACTGTTAGTATCCAAAGCCTAGTAAAAAAGAGGGCAACAGTGCTCTATAGGTCCAGTCTTGCATAGCACGAGAACGATTTTGTTGTACTTTTAAGATGTTACTGATATGAGAAGAATGTATCCATATGAGATATGTGATGGGAAGAGCCCAAAATATGTTATACAGAGATAATAATTACTGACCATACATCTCAGTTTTCACATGGTCCATGACACTCATGAGAACTTTTTACAAACTCAGTTGAAATGCTCTTCCCAATTGAATTTGGCATCAATATACATTCCTAAGAGTGTGATACATTTTTTTTCTATATTCTTAGAAACCCTACCGTCAGATTTTGGGTTCTGTCTGGATTACAAACAAGTTTATTGGTTGCAACCTATTTTATACCAAGTCAAGAGTTTCTTGCATAATCTTATGAATAGCTGTGATGTTGTGATGTAAAATAAGTAAATTTATGCCATCAGCATAGCAGGTTACAGACTGTGGTGCACAATGGGGCAGTTCATTCATAGCCACAACGGAAAAGAAGGAGACAAGGACAGAGCCCCATGGAACACAGGTATAATTTTTACTAAGGGGGAATGTGTGTTTCTAATTGAAACATATTGTTGTAATTCACAGCATAAAAAAACACAAGACAACACCTCCAGAACAGTATATTTAATGATTTCACAGGATAACAGTTCACAACTAATACAGTGTTTCATAGCTACATGGCAAAATAGATACAGTACAGTTCTGGCTAGTGTAGTAAATAGCACAATGAACAAGAGCAGACTGAGGGCTATTTGCCAAGCAGTAACTGCATATGATGGGGTTAAAGCTGAAGTGGTGTAAGTCACGTTTTTAAAATTATTGACTTAAGTGCTGCAATACAATTTTGAAATATAGATCTGTTAAATGGAAGAATGGTGTAACTCACAGTTTTGTTCTTACCCCCATAGATGGCATTAGCAGTTTCACTTGTGAATGAAACGGCCGCTTTGTTTACAGGCATTGTGGTGTAAGTCTGACTTATGCCATTATTCCTCTAACCGCTTCTAAGGTGTGCTTTCGTACTGTGTAGTTTACATGTTTTGGTGAAGATGGATCCTCAATTTGATGAAGACACAAGTAGTGAACCCAGTATATTGCAAAATGCAGGATCTAGTGATGATTATGATCCTTCAGAGAATGAAATGTTTGGTTCTTCAGGTAAGTTTAACTCACGTAGTCTATTATTTGGTCAATTACATTAGTAACACATTATCATGTCTTTGAAGTTTAACAATGACTGGCCCATAAACATAATTTCACTGAAAATAATAGCAAATGTGGTGCACGAGCTAAATGATGTAGCATAATTTCTGCAAAACAATTCGTAAAAATAATAACAGTCTTGATACACAACCTCAAAACGTCGTAGCATAACATTCGGAAAATAATTATGTGTGTTTGTTTGGTTGCAGAGGAAGAAGTGGAAATAACACAACATGAATTACCAAATCAAAGTAGAAAGAGGCAAAAAAGGGGGAGTATGAAGCAGGAAAGAAAGAAAAAAGAAATTTGGGTCAGGCATATGAAACTAAGGAAGGGAGAAAGGGTCCTGAAAAGATGTTCTCAAACATAAATTGTAACTGCAGATTAAAATGTATGGATAAGATATCAGAAGTGGCACGCAGAAGTTCATTCGAAACATTTTGGAATTTAGGTTCTTTTTCCTGTCAGAATGCTTTTCTATGTGGGTTAACTAAGCACATAAGTCCTCAACACAGGCGTCCTAGAGATGGGTCAAGATTGCCAAAGTCAACCAGCAATCAATTTTACATTCAAGTTGATGGAACTAGTGTCAAAGTATGCAAGAAATATTTCCTTCAAACATTCCAAATATCAGATGGGCGGATGACCAGATCTGTACAAAAGTTGAAAATGGGAGAGCAACCAGGGTCGGACAAACGAGGAAGTGGGATACCCATGAACAAAATCTCTGATGAAAGAATGGATATTGTCCGGAAGCATATTTCATCATTCCCCTCATACCAGTATCGTTATTCAAGCGCTCAAAATCCAAACAGAAAATATTGATCCCCTGACCTTAATGTACGTCTTATGTATAACTTACACAGAGAATACTGCAAAGAGAAAAAAAATCTTACCTGTTAAAGAGCCCATTTATCGCAGATGTTTCAGTAATGACTTCAACTTGCACTTTCATGCTCCACATAAAGATACCTGTGTGAAGTGTGACAAGTACAAAATACAGATGTCCACTTTAGAAGATGCAATAGAAAGAAAGAACGTGGAAGTACAACACGAACTTCATCTTCGAAAGGACGAGGCTGCTAGAATATCCATGAAATTAGATAAAGAAAAGTCACAGAAAGATAAATTGTATTATGCCTTCACTTTTGACTTGCGGAAAGCTCTACCATTCCCCAAACTGACCACTTCTGTGGCCTATTATAAAAGAAACATGTACTTATACAATCTTGGCTGTCATGAGCTGTCAACTGATATTGGCTTTATGTACACATGGGATGAGACAATGGCCTCACGTGGGTCACAAGAAATAGGTTCTTGTGTTACAAAACATATTACTACAAGAGCTTCAGCTTCAAAACATGTTGTCATGTGTAGTGACACTTGTAGGAATTTGAAATTTGCATTGTGTCTCATGAAATTGCTTCACACCAGTGTTAACACCAACATTATGGACCATAAATTTATGGTTAGTGGCCACTCCTATCTCCCTAATGATTCAGATTTTGGATCTATAGAATCCTATGCAAGAGGTAAAACAATTTATGTTCCTGCTGATTGGTGCTCCATAATCGCAAAATCAAGAAGAAAGAGAGCTTTTATTGTTACGCAAATGTCACGTGAAGACTTCAACTTTACGAAGAATCTTGAACAAGCTATTACAAGGAGAAAACAAAATGTCACTAAAAAACCAGTGTCGTGGCTTAATATGCAGTGGATTCGTTGACTGAAGAATGAACCTTTTATGCTCTATTACATGGAGACTCTTAATGAGGATTTTCCATTCTCCGATCTATGTCTAAAGCCAGCCAAACCAGGAAGGCCAGTTTCACTTGGATGTATTGCTATGGAAAACCTATACCATGGACCAAGACCTGTAACCAAGGAAAAGAAAAGGGACATGCTAGATCTTCTACCATACATTCCACCCATCAACCATGCTTACTTCCAGGGACTTACAACAGCTGAAGCAACAGTAGATGATGCAGGCCCGCTGGATGTTGTTGATACTGAACGTGACTGAACATTGTCATAGCTAAGAAAGGATATTTTGTTGTACTGCTCTTAGTTATTTCTGAAATATATCATTTGTCATTAAAAATACCTTTTGGTTTTATTTAAATTTACTGCAAATACAAGATTGGTTAAAGGCAAAATGGAGTAAGTAATTTGGGCCCTTCAAAAGACACATGATTTTGTATTAAACTGTTTTCAATTATGAACACATTGAAACAATGACACCTTCCTGTGATGTAAAACACAAAAAAGTGGTATTGATTTCTTGTGGAACCGAGCGAGGTGACGCAGTGGTTAGCACACTGGACTCGCATTCGTGAGGACGACGGTTCAATCCCGTCTCCGGCCATCCTGATTTAGGTTTTCCGTGATTTCCCTAAATTGTTTCAGGCGAATGCCGAGATGGTTCCTTTGAAAGGGCACGGCCGATTTCCTTCCCCATCCTTCCCTAACCCGAGCTTGCGCTCCGTCTCTAATGACCTCGTTGTCGACGGGACGTTAAACACTAACCACCACCACCATTTCTTGTGGAATTTATTATAATGCTTCTCACAAAACCTTCTGTTTCTCTAAATGCATGAAACATGACTTACACCACTTTGGCTTTAACCCCCTTGTATGTAGACAGCATGTTGCAGGTGCCTCTGGGACTGCACAGCTGTCATGCATGTTCATTCAGCTGTGATATCTCCCACTGGTGGCCTGCCTCACAATAGTGGATGTGGAATGACTGTTGCATTGTATGTGCCAGTCGTGTGACAATGGCTGAAGTTGGAGACACTGGTTGGTGCTAAACGTCTAGATGGTAGCCCAGCGGGTTACCGCATCTCTTCTTCCATCAGGAAGCAGTGAGCAGCATCTCAGGGAGTTGTCCCATACTCAGTTGGGCACCTAAGCCTCACTCCAAACCAGGGCAATGTCTTTGGAAGCGTCCAACAGCCCCTCAGGTTTTACCAGCGCCAGCTCCCGGTCAGTGCAGATGGGAGTGTATGGCTGGAAGGTACCTGCTCAGTGGTGCATTTGGAGTCTTTATGGCTCTGATGCTGGTAGTGGAGGCCACACCATCTCAACATCGAGACTTGGCATGGAAGGGAGCTTCAGTGGTGAGGGTCACACCTGTACTGCAGCCTGATCTTCTTCTGACATCCTGTCCATCGCAGGTTACCTACCAACAGGTTGTGGTTTGTGGGATTAAAGGGACCAGACTGCAACGGTCATTGTACAAACAGGGGGACTGGCAAACAAGGCTCAGAAGCAGAGTCCAGGAACAGCTCAGGACCAGGAGGAGGTGTAGGAGAGGGTCTGGTGAAAGAGAAACAAAAGGTGGCATCACCACAATGTGTGTCTACTGGAGGGCCTGCAGGTGGCAGTGGCTGGATCCCCTGCCACAGATGGAGCTAATTTTAATGGCGTCTCACTGTCTAATTCCCCATGCCTGGCTGAACATGCAGTGTCCCCACTGCTGCTGGACGATCACCAAATCTACTTGTCCTGGTGTTTGAAGCCTGATGCCTATGTGTGGGTGACTGGCCGGAAGTTTGCGGACACCTCAGGCATTGGCTGCATGAGATGGAGGAGCATGCAGGGCTGGCAGCCATGGAGGAGTTTCACTGGACTCTTCCCCCCCCCCCCCCCCTCGCCCTATCAGTGTCGACCTAGGAAATCAAAGAAAGTGTCAGCACCTTCTCTGTAGAAGCGTTGGCTGTGTATTTCTTCATCTGTATTTTAAAAGTTTAAATGAGTATTTTGGTCTCACCATTTGACTGGGGTGGAAAGGCAGAAACAGCTGGTCTTCAGGACCATTTCTGCAAAAGAACTCATTGAAAACCTGTGAGCGAAATTGTGGTTGATTGTCTAACACCAACATGAGAGGAAGTTCTTCAGTAGCAAAAATTCTGCTGGGCACTGTGATTGTAGCCTACCTCTGATCTTGTGCACCAACAAGCAACCATGTACAGGAAGTTAGAGCATACATAGAAGACAATGAACTAGGTAGTATCCAGGAAGGCACCTGTGAAGTACACAAACATGCTCCCAAGGGCATCATCCAGGGAGAGAACATGTGGCAGGGAGCCACTTGCTGATGATAGTTGCAGAGAAGGTGTTCAACCTGCCAGTCCATATCTGGCCAGTACACATGTCACTGGGCAAGCAGTTTTTTCCCTGAGATATGCCGGTGGCCTTGGTGCTATAGCCATTAACACTGTCAGCATAGAGGTTCTGTCAGGACTACCCAGGGAGATCACCAATTTGTGGTCAGTAGGATAGCTCTGTCCACCATGACCAGCCAGTGGCGGAGTCGGAAGTAAGACCACAATGGATTGGAGTCCCAACCAGAAATGTGGTCCAGTCAGCACCATTGTATGTAGCACCATACCTGTTTTAAGATGGTGTCCCTGGGCATGACTATAGTCACATGCCCCTCCCCTCAATGGGAAAAGCATCCACTGCCTGTTGAACATCTTCGTCCAACTAGGACTACAAGATTTGGTCAAACTCCAGGTCAAGACACATTGGAAGATGGGATGGAACGTCCACATCAGTGTGGTGAGTGGTACTGTAGAAGTGGATTTCATAAATGTACCTGCTGACAAAGAGTGCCCAGCGCTGGAGCTGGTGGACAGACCTCTGAGGTAGCTTTGCTGCAGGACCAAGGAGGGAGATCAAAAGCTTGTGATCTGTAATAAGTTGAAACTTTGTTCCAACTAGGAATACATGAAATTTCTCCAGCACAAGGATAACTATGAGTGCTTCTTTTTTTAGTAGTGAATACCTCTTCTGCATGGTATTAAGTGCCTTCAGAACAAATTTGATGAGATTTTCAGAGCTGTCTGTGTCCCGATGTGTCAGGTCAGCCTCCAGGCCCTGTTCAGAGGCATCTGCTGCAACCGGTAACTGTCTGCCCAACTGAAATATGGAGAGACATAGTGTTGGTAGGAGGGCCTGTTTGATGTTCTACACTTGTTCATATGCCTCTGTGACCATAAAAAGGCATTCTCTTCTTCCGCAGGTTGCTGAACAGGTGCACAGTCAATGTCACACCTTGGATAAATTCTCAGTAGTGAGTTACTTTTCCCCAAGAAGGAGTGGAGCCCCTTTAAATTTGTTGGACAAGGAAGCATCTGTGCGGGCTTAATACCTTCACCTACTGTCACTAGTTTCCTAAGTGTTCTTCCATCATTGGCCCCATCACCACAATGTTGTCTAGATAATTTATGCAGCCAGGAACATCCTGCAACAGTTACTCAAGGAACCTTGGAAGGATTGTTGGGTCACTGTCCACCTCAAAAACTAAGCATTTGAAACAAACTGTAGTCCACAACAGTGTTGATGGTCTCTGTGATGGGATTTGCAACAGACAGCTGCCCATATAGCCATGCAGCACGCAGTCACTTTCCACGCTCTGTACTGTGTGAACTTCCATCATATTTGAGCATTCTATCATGTTTTATGTGTGTCAAACTACAGTTGACTGATTTCTGTGGTATTCTATAAGCTTTCTCATAATACTTGAAACACCTAGAAAGTGTCAAGAGTTTCACAAACAGGCAAGGGATCTTATTTTTGAAGTTTTGTGAGGTAGATTCAGGTGAAGTCAGTCTGCAAGGTTGCCAAGGTGCAAGAAAGCACTGCAGCAGCCTGTGGTAATGTTGATGTGTGAACTGTCAGATGAATTGTGCAGGAGGTCAGGCTGCCTTAGCAGGCAACTGGAAATGTTGGATTTTCTGTTTCCAGGGAGAAACATAGTGTGCCAAATTAGGTAAAATTTTAATGAAGAAAAGTGACATTTCTAAGAACAATACAGGAAGTCAGATCAAAAGAAATTTCAACTGTGTATTACTTGGATGAAACTTGGGTTCATCAAAACTGCACTACAAATTTTATTTGGCGAACAACAGTGAGACAAGGTGGCCTGGAAGTTGCACTGGGGAAAGGAGGGCATATTATAATGTGTCATGCTGGTTCAGCTGCTATGGGATTTGTGCCTCAAAGTAAACTTGTAGTGTGATCAAAATCGGAAACTAACTCTGTCTACCATTCCAAAATGAATGGAGAAACAATTCAGAATGGTTTCAGAATCAATTGTTGCCTTATTTGCATTGAGGTTCTGTCACTGTTCTGTACAATGCTAGCTACAGCTCTGTTATTCCAAGAGGCATCCCACTACAAAAATAACAAATAGTGATTCTCTTTCATGGCTGCAAAGTAATAATATATGACATACTGAAACACAAACAAGAGCAGAACTGTTGGAGCTGGTTAAGATTTCAAAAGGCAATGGTGAAAAATATGAAACTGATTCCACAACTCTGCAACATGATCACATGCTGATAGTTCTTATCACTGCCATTAATGAAGAGATATGTGGCAAATAAAAATACTATGTTTAAAGTAGCCAACACTGAAAGACTGATCCATGAAGCAATAGACAACTTCACCATTGCTGATTGGGAAGCTTGCATATGTCACACTGATAAATTCCAAGAAGACGATTACCAGAGTGGAGCTGTTGGAGATGAAATAATGGATTAGTTAATTGTTAATCTGGTATCCACATCCAGTTACTGCAGTTCAGAAGGCAGTGGCAGTGAAACATCCAAATAAAAAGATAAGTGAATGGAATCTAAATTTATTTTGTAATTTTCATGGAACATCTACCTTTTGTCAAGCAGCCTATGTAGTAGAATGTAGTTCAGAGCATTTTATGTTCTGTAATGGAAATTTTATTTTATTTATCTTGCTATTCTGACTACAATACAATGTAGTTTAAAATGCTGTTCATCATGCTGTGGATATTTTAGAATTGATTCTTTCATCATTTAGTTAATAAAGTAAGAGGCAACTAAAGGAGTAATGTGTTCTTTAAGGTGCTGTTTATTATAGAAGCCATTCCGCAGTACAAGAATCTGTGTCACTGGTTTCTTTTCTTGTCATTATGGCTTGGAAGTATTGAATAAACATTCTGTTCTTATACTTTCTAAGTACACTTAATAAATTTATCAGGAAACAGTTTGTGGTGCACAGCGAAGCAAACTATAGCAAAGTAGGTTAAATTTCCACTATTTGCAGCTGTTTGTAACATAGGTGCTGTCTATGCACTTTCACCCAAGTTGGCACTGTAGCATTCTTTGTGAGCTGCGCCGTCAGAAGCCATTAACACTGTCTCCAACTGTAATCCGTGTGACATGTTAACTACCAGGACTTTCTGTGATTCCTCATACAGGGACAGTTGTAAGAAAGTTTTGGAAAGATTGACTTTCAAAAAATACTGACTTCTTGTGAGTGCAGAGAAAAGTGTATCTGATTTCAGAAGGGGATATGTATCAATCTCTGACTGGGAACTGACTGTCAAGTTTCCACACAGGTGTAGTTTCCCTGACTTTTTTTTCCACAATAACCAAAGGTGTTGCCCACTCCCTTGCAGATACTGGTTTAATGACATCTGAAGCTTTCAGTCTATGTTGCTCATTCCTTATGGCCTCCCACAGTGTGAGGGGCATAGGTCATGCACAGAAGAAGTGAGGGCACACCGATTTCTTTTAATACATTATGTGCCACAAAGTTTTAAAAATGGCTTGTGGTTGCAGGAAGGTAGATTACGATAAGGCTATATATTTTTGGTGTAAAACATGTGGTTGTTGTGAAGATGTATCACTTGTTGGTGACTTAACTCTGTATTATTGTAAATAAAGTGTTGACCTTGAATAAAAACTCTACACATTGATCTTGCCAAAATCTGAGAAGCGATTTTTCTTGTTGTTGTAGCTCCCTTGGGCACTCTGGGGTGCTCTCTGTGTCATCTGCAACGCCGCTGTGTCTCTGTGTGTCTCTGTGAATATGCATGTCTCTGTGAGCTGTAAACTGGTTACTGTCTCTAGTATTACTTGGACCGATGGAGAAAAATTCATTTCCAATTGTGCAAGAGGTGTGATAACTCTGGTGCTGGGCTATATATAGCCTCGCCTTTCCATTCTAGTGATATGTTATTATGCAAATTAGCCACATTTTATATGCAAATTAGAGTCAACTTCATATCCAAATCAATCACATTTCCGATTAAGTCCACTCAAAATCAGGGAGACTGCAGAAACACATGTTTATTGTCAATTGCAGCACAACAACAGTGCTTGCATAGGCAATTACTTCATTTTCTTCTATGTAGACACTTCAAATATTCCATTGCATGTAATGGGTATGGGTTAAAGCAATTTCTGCATCCTGTGCCAGCCACAGAGAAGCAACAACTGTTATAAATACTAAAAATTATAAAGCTTATGCAAATAACATAGCGTCAGGAGGGCAATTTCGAATGTTTCTCTGTTCACTAATGCATATTTGCTCTAGTTGTTGTGGTGTAGAGTCAGCACCAGCAAGCCAGTCAGAAATGACAGAGATGAGTAGGCTGTGATGAGAGGCTAGCCAATTGCTCACTGACTGACCTCCCTCCAGGACGACAATGCAATAGCAGCAGCCCCTAGGTGGAGACTACATAAGTGCCTTGCCCGACTGGTGGCTGCTCCCTTCGATAGCAGCTTCAACATTAGCCACTTCGTTAGCCAACACAACGTAGCCTCTTCATTGGCAATCTTTATGTAACACAGTTAGAGATCAGCAGTCACTGCAGTTCAGTTGACAGACTTTTGTAAGTAGCAGTTGCAGGAAGTGTTACTTGTGTTTGTCTGTTCTGAAGAAGACTGATTATTTTGTATGTCCCCCTTTGCTTGCAACACATGTGTGTAATCACACTTAGGAATGATCGTGAATAAAGGACTACAAGAATTCTTAGATCAAAGTTAAGAATTTGTACTTGTCTTGTAATAAAACTCATTAATACAAGTTGTTTGATTTTTGGCTAGCGAACAGAGTATGCAGGATTCCTAGACACAACACTAGTAATACGACACAGTTGGAGTGATGTCACGGGCAAGTGTCACCACAATGAACTATGGGGGTATGAATGTGGTGAACTAATGATTTGGGCTAGTTAAGATGGCGGATATTGGCTTCACGTTTGTGACGTAATGCCACCTCCCTTCTTTTTTTACTTCCATGTTAGGGATGGCCTATAAATCACAGAACAGATATATTTTCTTGTTACAGACGTTCCACTGTCTAAAAAATATAGCCGCGAGTCTTGGTGGTGTGAAAGTTGCTATCGTTTGACAGCTGGATCAACATCAGTGCTCCAAGCATTCAGAAACCAGACAGTGACATGCATAAAGGATAATAAACGTTTCATTTATTTTTCTGATTAAGTAACAAAATAATTGTTATATTTTTGGGAACCATGCATTACTAAATTACCAAGGGATATGGATTATCGTAAAATAAATCTAAAAACAGCCAAATTTCATCAATTCAGTGATGTAAGCTGCAACTTGTTCATGAAGAAATACCTTTGAATTTGTGAATAATTGCAGCTTATTTCACTGACAAGAGAATATAAATACATATTTTACACCCAACAAGCAAATATTGCTGTTGCTGTGTGTTCTATTGTGACAGGCACATCCGTTGACACATAAAAATTCTTTTATGGAGTATAATGATTGCTCGTTGTTGGGCTTCATCTGACTTTGTGATACGCGAATATTTTTGTACATGTATTTATTTTTGCTTCAAACGCAAATATGTTGAAAATTCTTGCTGTTTGTGGCGCAGATGTAGCGACAACTTGGAATTGGTTTCTTCCCTCTTGCTAAACAGTTTTGTTGCTTTTTCATGTTTTATTATGAGGTCTATGTGGTTTTCCATTCAGCTATTTGCGTGGTGGCTTATTTGGTAGGACCTACGTTAAATAATGTAGGTATTACCTTTCATTCCGATTTACTATGTTCCATGTTCACAGAGTTGGCTGGAAGTTGTTGAGTAGGTTTATGACATCTTTCTGTTAAAGGTCAGGTCTTCTGGTGTTTACTGGCAATGTTTTGTTATTAAAGGAGAATGATGTTCAACAAGCATCCATAAGATTACAAGGGAATCATAAAGGAACAGTCCTGTAATCTACAGTTTCATACCTCCCAGGATGCTTAAGAAACTAAAGAATGACAAATGTAATGTCATTTTGTATTTATTGTCGATATTTATGGCACACTCTCTATTGTAAAAACTATTTTGCAAATCAATATAACTCATAGTATTCGCAATCGTCTGAAATCGCACACAGAACTGTCACTCTGACCGCGTGGCAGACTGCTATCACAGTGGGCAACAAAAATGGGATTGAGTGTCGAGACTGTTATGTTAAGACTGTGCGTGTACTGTTTAGTTAAGGTTTCCGTGCCCCTTGCCACTACCGCCAACCTATAGTATCTCCCACGAGTGGCACTGCAGTAATGAGTTACATACAGAAAGTGGTGTCACTTGCCAGTATTGCTTGTAATCACACTCCGACTCTATTCTGCATGCCTGAGGCGAGAATAACCTAAAGAGGTCTGAAAACATTCAATATTTATTGACAGAACTAGTTTGTGAAACCATCAATATATACTGAAGCGACCTCACATTGACAATAACACTGAGAAAAATTATCAGTTGACAATGTGATTGTCCAACATTAATATGTATGTGGCACCTCTAGCGCAGAGTGCCCTGTCTTTGAGACTTTGCTTCTTTGGACTGCTTTGTTCCAGTGTAAACTTTCGGCACGTAAAATGTTCAACTGCCATATTTGTTATATACGAGTTATTAATAAATGTGTATTGAATACTTAGTGTGTGCTATGTCTCAACTAATCCTACATGATAACCACAGTCTTGACCCCAACACCATCGTCGTCTCATAGCAAGTTATTTTGTCCTTGTTTTCATCATTTACGAACTTCGTGTGCCAGCCCACTTTGTTCCTGCCACAATGGATCTACCAGGGTCTTTCAGTGCAAGTGTAACGGGCCCCCATTAACTACGCCAATTGCGAACGTGAGTGGACAAGTGTACTTTCTTCGAATTTGGTTAAAAACAAACAATTATTTACACCCAGCCACGGCGAGGATGGCCGCACGATGACAGCCACAACATGGACAGTGCCTGCTGCCTAATCACAACGTGGACAAACTTCTAGTTAAAGACATTGTGGTTTATCCTTCATGTACATCGTTACCTTGCAAAAGGCTTGACTTGCCAACAAAGTTCCAGAACTGTGAACTGTACATTTCTATGCGCTGTTTAGCACATTCTAATATACATGGCGTTGCAGCAACCCCGCCAAATGATGCCTCGACAACGCCGGTCGCCTCGACTGCACTGGTTTGCGCGACCGTTGCATTGTGGTTGCACCATGACCACCTTCTGTTTACCTTCATAATGGCACTAGCCATTCCACCTGCGCGGTTACCAGATCAGCCACAACATGGCTCCACTGCGACCGCCCCCACCCATTGTGGCAACGGCACCAGCCATTACACTGGCGCTGATATCTTCATCACGCTTGCAGATTGGACACACCGCAATGACTAATACGCCCGCTCACTCTGCACCGTATGCTGCATGCGGCCACCCCCCCACACAGACCTCAGGCAACACCACTACCGCACTTCCAGCATCGGAGGCACCCTGCTCTGCCTGCACCGATCCCCATCTGTTGGTGCTGCCTCAACATGCGTTACCTGACAGGTTCCATAAACTACCTGCATTACAAAAAGACAACCCAAAAAGTTGGTTCACTTTAGTGGACCACCTACTGGACATCTACAGAATTTTGGATGATGACGCCCATTTTGTCTGCCTGGTGAGCCACCTACACACACATAAGGATCTGATCAACGACTTACTTTTCTCACCGCCCGTCTCTCACAAATATTCAACGGCCAAAGCACTGCTTATCCAGCACCTATATTGCACGCCAGAAGAGGGCATTCATCACATTATTGAAGAGGAGCATCTCAACAACCATACCCCCTCGCAGCTTTGGTGGCGCCTACGTGCATTAATCGACGATTGAACTTTACCTAACGCTGCACTTTGGACATTGTAGGTGGTCAAAATGACTTCAGATCTGCAACTTCATCTACTGCCTCACGTCGCCGACCCACTCGAGATTCGGTTATGCATGGCGGATCAGGCTTACACTATCATTCGGCACTGCCACCGCCTGTCACGAATGTCTCCTTCATCACCCTCAGTTGACACACCTGCACCTCTGGTTCTGCGCCCTGTTGCCAGTGCGCTTGTATCGGTGTCCCACCTGCCTGTCAGGAGCTGCCACCTAGCGACCTACAGGACGTACTTCCTGCAGGCTCCTGACAACTGCCGACCTCTCCCGAGCAGAAACCCGATTGGCTACCAGCTCTGAAGCAGTTAGCTGCATCCCCTCCTGTACCGCACCATTGTGCCAACTGGCCTAGCCACTGATCTGGTTCCGTGCTACTTACAGGGACGCCACCTGCAACCGCCACATGCCTTGTGCTACCCAGACAAGACGAGCGGGCATGTTTAGGCCTCACATCCTGCCATGTACCTTCACGGCACCTTGGGTGACCTGTGCACTGGATGGGGATGAACTGATGATGGAGACAACACAACACCCAGCCTGTTCGTTCGTTATAAAGCCAGGCGCCTTAACACTTCCAAACGTCTGTGCCAGGGAGATCATTCAGGATCTGTTGACTTCGGGTGTCCTCTGCCCTTCCGATAGCAACTGGTCTTCACCTATTCACCTTGTTCCCAAAAAGGACGACACCTTACGCATGTGCTGGGACTACAGGTCCCTTAATGTTTGCACCATTATTTATAACTATCATATGCCACATATCCAAGATTTCACGCAACTACTCTTCTACCCTTTTCTCCGTTTTAGATTGTTTGAAGATGTATCATCAGATTCCCATGCATTCACCGGATAATCTGAAGACTGCCATCATCACACTCTTTTGGCCTATTTGAATACTGTTACATGCCTTATAGATTGAAAAATTCTGTGCAGACATGGCAGTGGTTCATTGATTCCAATTTGCTACCTCTGCTATTTGCCTATGGTGACTCAGATGATATACTTATCTTTTTCTCCTCCACTGAGGAGCATCAAGTTCACCTCGATGCAGTGCATTTGGCCCTCCCTACCAATGAGGTGGTGATCAACCACAATAAATCTCAACTGTGTTCCACAACCATTACCTTCCTTGGCCACTCTGTCTCTGCCGATGGCTTCAGACTTAGCCTTCCTCTCTCCCCGTGAACTATGCTCAGCTGCATTGTTGTCTGGTTATGGCAAACTTTTACCACCACCATATTCCTCAAGCTGCCTCTGTCCAAATGACCCTGACCAATGCTCTCTCTGGCAAAAACACCAGCGGAAAACGCAAATTGGAATGGACCAAACTAATGCTTGACACTTTTGGTAACCTTAAAACTGCCCTTGCCAAAGCCGTCACACTCACCCACCCAGACCCTGGGGCCCATGTTTCGATCACGACTCCCAGTGACTCACCTGTGGGTACTGTTTTACAACAGTACACCGCTGACTCTACCCAACCCCTCTGCTTCTTTTCCAGGAAACTGACTAAGAGCCAGTGCAAGTAGTTGGCTTTCAACTGAGCTCCTTGCTGTGTATGGGGCAGTTAAACATTTCCATAGTGACCTCAAGGGGTGACCCTTCACGATCTATACATATCACAAGCCACTCATGGATGCTATTTGTAATCTGGCTAAGGACCTTCCGCCGAGGCGTTTCCACCATATGGACTACATCTGTCAGCACTCTTCTGTCACATGCTATATCCATGGTGGGGAGAACATTGTGGCACACTACCTTTCCACATCTGCATGTTAACTGCATTGCTGAATCTGGAGGAGCTCACCCTACTACAAGCTGACAACAATGATATATAGCGAATAACATCAGATGACGACTCATTGCTCTCTGTCCAGTCCCATATACTACCTGGTTCAACGATCCCTGTCCTATGTGACACCTCAACGGGCACACTCTGTCTCCTGGTCCCTGCCAACCTTCGTCATAGGGTCTTTACTGCCTTGCACGGCTTAGCTCACCCTGGGGCATGAGCCACAATGCGGCTGGTTATGGAGCGCGTCTGGCCTGGCGTAAAGCATGACTGTCACACTTGGAGCTGTGCGTGCATCCTGTGCCAGCGCAGCAAGGTCGGCAGGCACGCTCAACCTGCATTTGGAAAGTTTGACATTCCGAAGGGGCGTTTCCGCACGTCCTTATCAACGTTGCTGGTCCCCTCCCCCTTCTGAGTGCTACAGATACATCTTATTGATCATCGACCATGTGACCTGCTGGGTCGTGGCAGTCCCCCTTACTGACATCACGGCCGAGACAGTCGCCCGCTCCTTCATCTCAGCATGGGTTGCTCCCTTTGGCTGTCCTCTATCTCTCATGAGCAACCAGGGAAGCCAGTTTGAGTCCACCCTATTCGCATGCCTCTGCGAACTTTGCAGTGTCGCCAAATTTCATACCACAGACTACCACCCACAGGCAAATGGCCTGGTCGAGCAATGGCACCGCACACTGAAATGGAAATGAGTGTTAGTGTCATTGGCTGGGAGGTCCCTTGTGGGGCAGGTCCGGCTGCCTTGGTGCAGGTCTTATTACATTCGATGCCACATTGGGCAACCTGTGCGCCAGATGGGGATGAAATGATGATGAAGGCAACACAACACCCAGCCCCTGAGCAGAGAAAATCCCCGACCCAGCTGGAAATCGAACCCGGGCCCATAGGACAGCAATCCGTCACGCTGACCACTCAGCTATTGGGGTGGACACTGCACACTCAAGGTTGCCCTAATGTGCCACAGAGGCTTATGGTCAGAAACCCTTCTGTGGGTCCTGCTAGGTATTCGCTCAGCCCATAAATAAAATCTTAATGTCTCGCTCACCATGGTTCTATATGGCGAGCCTCTCCTTCTCCCCACTGAGTTTGTCAAGGATTCACCTTCAACCACATCTGAGGATCTCCCTGCACTGGTAGAGTGGGTACACACACGTCACACACCTCCACACCACCCTTGCCCCGCCCCCACACCAGCCCACCTGTGTTCGTCCACAAGAACCTAGCTACGTGCGACTCTGTTATGCTGCAGGACAGCACTGTGCGAGCAGCCCTGCAGCCACCTTATTCAGGCCCTCACTGCGTGCTATGTCAAGGTATAAACACATTTGTCATCCACTTCCATGGACGGCCACAGACAGTATCTGTTAATCGACTGAAACCAGCATGGTCACTCACCGATCTACCTCCCGACGCAGCCGACCTGCCTTCAGCTGATTCGTCTCTGCCTGTGCAGCCATTGGAAGCATGGCGCTGCTACACCGCCGACACCGATGCCCCCACTTCCCACACCGGCCACCACCTACAGTGACTCTGCTTCTTTGGACAGCTTTGTTCCAGTGTAAACTTTCAGAGCGTAACATGTTCAACTGCCATATTTGTTGTATACGAGTTATTAATAAATATGTATTGAATACTTAGTGTGTGTTATCTCTCAACTAATCCTACATGATAAATGTGGTGTCACCGCCAGACACCACACTTGCTAGGTGGTAGCCTTTAAGTTAGCCGCGGTCCATTAGTATACGTCGGACCCACGTGTCGCCACTATCAGTGATTGCAGACCGAGTGCTGCCACACGGCAGGTCTAGAGAGACTTCCTAGCACTCGCCCCAGTTGTACAGCCGACTTTGCTAGTGATGGTTCACTGCCTAAATATGCTCTCATTTGCAGAGACGATAGTTTAGCATAGCCTTCAGCTACGTCATTTGCTACGACATAGCAAGGCGCCATATTCAGTAATTAGACTGAATTCTGAACAGCCAATATTGTGAATCATGTACCATCAAGAGCGACATTCATCATTAATGGATTAAAGTTAAGTATGAAACTAATTATGTCCGCTTTCTGAATTCTAATTCCTTGTCATGTTCCAGACCTCATGTCAGTATAGTCCTTCCCTCCTCACGCCAGCCTGCGTGAGCTAAAACGCGTGCATTTCGGCCTCCACTAGTAACACGGTGTTGGCTCTTCTGCCAACACAACAATAACCACACATAGAACACTCAAAACAAAGTGTGTACTACTGCATTTCATTAGCTATAGCTTGCAAGCAACAGAAAATAATGAAAAAGAGACAATGGGTCTGGGATTGGTTGAAAATAGGGGCAATTTGTCACGTGTTAACTTACTGACTGAAATCAGAATCACGGACCAGAAAAAATTTATAAATTATTATCCAATGAGTACAACAAATTATTAATGTTGATATGAGATAAAAAAAGAGAAGGAAAATACGTTAATGAGAGAGGCAATTGCTTTCGACAAGAGATTAGGAGTAACTTCTAGATGTCTGGCGACAGACAGGTCATTCTAACGCTCAAAGTTAAATGTCCTATTAGCAAGTACAGTTAGTAAAATTATATGGAAACCTGTCAAGCAATTAAATCCATATGATAAGGACCTTGTCAGGCAATTAACGTAAAACACTTTTTAAAACTTCGTGATAATTTGATGAATGCATTGGGCAAGCCTCTTACTAATCATTGCACATATATGATGCATTTTTTCAAAATGGGAGCATTTTTCAAAACTGCTGTCTAACACCACAATCTAAACTACATTATCAAATCAATGAAGTAATCAGTGTCATAGAGAATACTCTGTTAACCATCCTAAAGCAGCTTATACAATGACACAGCACGTTATCTTGGATGGAGAGTCATCGTCAGATGTAGAGTTAACTTTGGGTGTGCCCCAGAGAAATGTGTTGGGTTTGGACTGCTGATATTTTTAAAAACAATGGGAGTCCAATATATCGACATGCCATAGTGAACTCTAGGTATATCGAGAAAATGTGTCGATATATCGACCAGAGAAATATCGACAACATGCCTAAAAAAATATGGGCTGCACATTGTACATATACTGCCAGTTTTAGAGCCATATATTTGAGTACTGATTGTTATTATAGATTCTGTACATCAAAAGGCTAGCAGCCTGCCTATCCCCCTATTGAAAGGAAATCAATGCACGTACATGCTTGGTGATAAACAATTTGCTAACAATGGCAATTGCACATAAGTGGCAAAATAAAATGTGTCTGATGGGTTAGTTGTTCAGTTTCATCACATCACATTTGTTCAGAACACTTCATATCGTTTTTCCTTTTTTTCATTCCTGCAAACATCAACCTAGTGGCTGTAGTGTCGAAATTGTATGGTGAAGTTAAATGGTGCAGTTTCTGTTGGTAGTGCCGAGCACTGATGATGTCAGCATTTCCCATTTCCCCTTACACGTCTCTGCCCATCGTAAAGAGCAATCTTGTCATTTTGATATCTATTCATATTTTTTAGCATCTGTTTCTGAAGAATGCCGATGTGGAGAAACAGCACACGTTTCTTGTTTCTTACGCAACTGCTATGCTGTTTTGTCACATCTGAAATCTTGCTATTCCGTTCACACCACTATCTCCCAGTGCAATGGGACTTCTTTTGTACCACATATAGTTGCTTTCAAAGAGAATGACTGGATGTGGTGAAAAAAGTAATAGGATTCCTTCTTAACTCAGTGAAAGTAAAATTATATTCTACTACAATTTCAAAAGAAAAACTTCAAATAGTTACCAAAAATTGTGAAAAAATATAATATAAAATAAAAATTTTGGTACTCGTTATTACCTTTTTGATATTGATACATCGCTGAAAGTATAACTGATATATATCTAATTTCTTGGAAAAATTATCGATATTTTATCAACAGCCCAAGTTGGGACACACACTGTTCATGTTTATATTAATGATCTTGCAGACAATATTAATAGTACAATCAGGTTTTTTGCACATGATGCATTTATCTACGATGAAGTACTACCTGCGAGAGGCTGCATAAATATTCAGTCAGATCTTGATAAGGTTTCAACACTGTGCAAAGATTGGCAACTTGCTCAAATTTCAAAAATGTAAAATTTTGCAATTCACCAAATGAAAAAATTCTTGTATCATATGGCTATAATATCAGTGAGTCACTGTTGGAATTGGCCAACTCATACAAATACCTGGGTTAACACTTTGCAGGGACACGAAATGGAATGATCACACAGGTTCAGTCATGGGTAAAGCAGGTGGTAGATTTCTGTTTATTAGTAGAATGCTAGGTGTGGTGTGCGTACTATAAGACCTTTGGTACACACACCATCAGATTATTTGACTTGTCGCTCTAACAAAGTAGGCGAGTGTCAGCAATATGTCTCGTGGTCTTATTGTGGCGTGTTTATCTACTGCCGTTTGGTCAGACGATAGAAATGCCACTTGCACGCTTAGAGTAGCAGATTGACGGTGACCAACTTTAAACAGAACTTGATTAATTTTTAAACACATTTATTAAAATAATAACAAGCATAAAAATAACTTAACTTAGTTCTGGATGCTATTTACAATTGACAATCTGAAGTTCCTTTGGTCTTATTCTCACATATCTCTGATACTTGACAAAGTGTCTATTCATTTATCTTCATGGCTATGTACAGGAGTATGATAATCTTATTAGGTGCAGACTGAAACTTGACTATAGACTGGTACAGACAAATGCAGACTGGTACAGACTAATGCAGACTGATTAATCGGAGGTCTGCACACTCGTTATAATACCTCAAGCATTCAGGTATCACTGCGCGAGTGTGATCCGCGAGGAGAAAAGGTTCTACGTTAGCAGCAATCTCATTGGCTGCGTTACATATTAATACGTGGATCGGCGAAAGCAGAATTTGGTCTGTCTCTAAGACAGCGCCATCTCGTAGTGCGGAGACGGACGAGCGCTGCGCCTGCGCTGTTGTGCTTAGTGGGGCGCGCTCTAGTGGGAAAGTTGTGTATGCACTGACTACATGGAACTATGTACACAACACTAGGGAAGTACAATCAGTGTACAGCTTGGTTACAAATCATTTGTGTGACCAGTTCTAGAATATTGCTTAAGTGTGTGGGACCCAAACCAGATAGAACGAACAGGGGTTATTGAATGTTCACAGAGAAGGGCAACACGAATGGGCACAGGTTTGTTTAATCTGTGGGAGTATTTCACTGAGATACTGAAGGAACTGATCTGGCAGTCTCTTGAAGACCAACGTACACTACCTCGAGAAAGTCTATTAACGAAGTTCTAAGAACTGGCTTTAAATGATCACTCTAGAGATATACTACAACCCCCTACATATCACTCACATAGGTATCATAAGTATAAAATTAGAATAATCACTGCATGCACATAGGCATTCAAACAATCATTCTTACCACACTCCATACGAGAATGGTACAGGAAGGAACCCTACATAAAAGAAGAATAATAACTGGTTCAATAGGGTGTATCCTCTGCCATACATCACATGACGGTTTGCAAAGTACAGATATAGATTATCCTTGCAGAGGCCTCTTAAAATTCTTGTGTTAAAACACTCCTTAAAAATGGAATCTGAGGTATGATATACACAATGGCGAATTGAAAAAATAAACAGTGCACACTAATGCCGCATGGCCGTTTCCTGAAGCTCTGTCAACATCTGAATGCAGAATATTGTTTAATGGTTAATTGCTCACCTCAGGCGCTCAATTTATGTATTGACAATACTAAGAATATTTTGAGGCCCATCAATATTTATAGTACTGACAATACGTCAATACACACCTTCAGATGGTCAATATATTGACAGTTTGACAATATAATCGAACGTGTGAGGGCCCCTTTGCCGTTCTCACCATAAAAGTCACATAGCTGAGTGACCCTCATAACTGCTTTGGCCTTCGACCTATACATGCAGTATTTTTTTTTTTTTTTTTTTTTTTTTTGTTTTCAGCTTTTTAACTTCGATTTTTAAGTTTGAATATAACTGACAGCACAAAAATAAGGACTTACAATGATCGTAATTTAAAAAAGGGCAAAATAAGCATTTATAGGGACTTTTACTGCACAACATAAAAATTAAGTACTTTTAAGCACTTTAAAGCAACGTGCAAACTCTGGAGTGTGTAAGGCCCTGTTCATATGGGGATACTTAAGTCTCCAAATGCATTTTCAGTGATTGAAATTTTAATATAAAATATGTAATAAATACATAAATAAAATGTATTTAATTACATGTTAATAAGTAGATAAAAATGTACAGGAATTGATTTATATGTTACAGAAATACACACTAAACATAAAAAATTTTGTAACAAAGGACAATTATAGTAGATCCTGATTATTGTTGATGCAGTACTTCCAGTGGCATGGGAGGGAAGCACGATGTGTCAGAAAGTAGTTGGCTAAATAATTCTTTAATTCATAAGCGGCAGTCTGGGGATGCAGTGCAATGTCTTTCCTTGGCTGTTTTCTGACTGTATATCGGAGTTGTTGCATTGTTATTTACCACAACTGTATTGAATACCTTCATGTTTTTGAATGAAATTATGCAGTATGCACACAGATTTTATTATATCACCACTCTTTCTGTAATTCAAGAACGAATAGGACTGTTCAGGACTTGGAGCTTGTGTGTCAGCATTCCAACTGCGTCCAGATGCAAACTGCTGTAAATCCACTTTTTCTCAAAAATGAATTGGTGCTACCATTTTGTTCTGTGCTGTCATCTATCGATAACACTCTTAAAACATGAACAAAACAGATTTTTTCTGCCCTAAAATGTACCTTGAAAACTGTCTACAGATGCAAAACTCTGTCTTTCCATTTCTGGTTGCAAAGCAAAACTGAGTGAATCCATTGCATGATAAAGAAGCAGAACTTGGTGTATCCTTAGCATGTGCCATAATTAAAAAGGTTTCAAGATGCAAAACTCGCTTTGTACACATTACGTATTTTGTCCGAATAATGCAGCCTTCCCAGCTTATTGCTTCATAAACTTTACTTTTGAGCCTATGGGTGGCAGTTTGTCAAGTTGTCCCTACTGCAAACTAATGTGAAACAAAAAACAGTAGCACGTCAACTGATGCCTAGCCAAATTGGCGCGTTTTTCTTGGCTTGGCTTGTTTGTGAGCGCATGGAGAGCGTTTGTGGTATTGTTGTTGGATAAAATACGAAGAGTGCTTTCCTCGATAATCATAGATGTTACTGATGGAAGACATGTACATTCAGTTCCAAGAGAAAAAGGCCATAAAAAATCAGCATCCTTCTGACTGGAAGAGGAACAAAGCAAAACGTGTGAGGTAAGATTTAGTCCTCAACCCTAGTATTTTGTGCTATTTCACTGCATGGAAATAATAAGAACTTCATTACCAACATTTCTGTAAACAGTAAGTTACACTGTGATGTTTTAAATTTATGTTAATATAAATTATGGTCATTTCATATGGCTGTAGTCAGGAACGATTTCCTTGAATGAGCAGTGCATCATTTATTTTATAATCATTTGTTTAAGAAAACGTAGTAAATTATAAAATTTTTTTAGTGCACTATCCTAACTTTCTCCTTATTAGTACTGTTCTTTGGTAGATATTCCGCAAGTGGGTTTCCAGTTCATCTCAACTGCAAGCATGCAGCTTCATCAGTATTTCAGTGTGCAAGAGTATCAATGCAGGATATAAGGAGATCACATCAGGCCTTTTATAAAGTTGCAGACAAATTCAAACAGGGCGAGTTTATAATTATACACACATCAGTCGAATCTCCGATGAGGCGTTGGACTGAAGCAGCAGATTCCAGGAAAAACATAAATACTTCAATCAGACATTATTTGCCCCATCTGAAAGCATTAAACCAAACTCAGCAATTGCACCTGTGCCAAAAGATGTTTGCTAGTGTTCTTGGTACATCAACAGCGAGAATACAAAGAGTCTGTAGATGGTACTTACAGACAGGAGAAGCTCCAATTGAAAGACGACATGGAGACCGAATGATGAATATTTACCAAGGTAAACGAGGGGTGCGGTTAAGGAGTTTATTGAGAATCTGAAACCAGTGCAATCACACTACTGCCGTGGAAAAAACATTAGTAGACTCTTTATGTCCAGTGAATTATCAACTGCAAAGCTTTGGAAAACGTTTAATGCGGATCCAGAGAAAACTGTGGATAGAGTTATGTACGAGTTTTTCGGATCTATTTTTGTATCTGATTATAATATCAGTTTCGCTTACCCAGCAACTGACTGTTGCTCAGTGTGCATCAGTTTAGAACAACAAATAAAGCAATTAACCTGAACAACTGGAGATGAGGTGAAGAAACAGGAATCGACCACCCAACTTGCTTTACGCAAAGCTAACCAAATGCTTTTGATGATATTTTTGTGGCGGCGTTCGTAGCGACAAGAAATTCGCTGTAGAAACGGCGTACGAAGTCACCGCCACACTTTTAATAGCGGGCCAACCGGTCCACTGGAACAGTGAACAGAAAGATGAAAACCCAAACACTCTGATTAAATAAAAGTCGGTACTTATCTTTATTAATGAAGATACAGAAACACAGTGGTGAACTCCGTGTCTACAGAAATCTGTCTAGTTCGAGTCGGAGCGGCTAGGTCAGCGTCGGCTGACGACAAACAACAACTCTGCTGCGATGAACACACAACTGACTAGCAAGTACACAATTCGGTGGCGAGTATACAACTGAGCGGCGAATACAGAACTGTCCTAGCGCTCGCGACTCCAGCGCTTAAGAAGCCCGAAGCCAGCGGTGGCACGCGCAGACTTGCGGAGATTTCTTGTCTCCCTGGCGCTGCTTATGCGGACGGTGTCCGAACTTTGATGCTGCCAACCTTTTGGCAGCGGGCTCGGGTGGCATTACTGGCTAGGATATAACACTCCTCACCGTCGTTGAATAATGACGTGGCGAGCGTCGACAGCGGGGGAGGGGTCTGGCCGCAGGCGTAGCAGAAGAGACCGGGGCGGAGACTGTTGTCGGTGGCAGTCCCCGGTCCGCACCCCAGCATTGGCTGCGCGGGGCCTCTGGAAACACCGACTGAAAACCGAGGCCAGGGTGCACGCCTGTGACCACGGGCGCAGCTTCTGGGACTGGACGCGACGGGGCGTCGGGACCCATGAAGAGAGGCAGCGACTCCTGACGCTGCGTCAACGGCTGCTGAGTGGGCGCCGGACAAGGTGCTGCGGTGTCAGACTCCTTGGGGGCGCCCAAGGAAGGCGGCTGCAGGACAGGCTGCACAGCCACCGCTTGGGAAGGCTGAGGGGTCGACGTCCATCAGCTCTGAAGGCGGTGGCGAATGAAGAGGGACCGCAGGTGCCGGAGCGACCACCTGGGGCGCTCCCGGATGAAGCTGCGCGGGAGGCATCAACGGGACGGGCTGTTGGCGTGGTAGCGGCGACGGTTGCTGCTGCTGCCCTGGGGGCGGCAGCGAAGTCGGAAGGCGCGGCTGGAACCCGCCACAGACCAAATCTGTGGACAAAGAACGAGCGGCAGAATCCGGGCGGCCAGCGCGGCGCAACTGGTTCTGATGCCTCCTGTGCACCCCAGTAGCACCTTGAACAGTATAAAAACCGCGACCCTGGACACTTAACACGGTACCACGTTCCCAACGACGGCGACCATGATAAACTCTGAAAAAAACGGCGTCGTTGGGCTGAAAACGCGTGCGATGCTCAGAAGCGGCGGGTCGATCCGGGAGGTGCAACAACCGTAGTAGGGTGCGATGACGACGGCCGTGGAGAAGCTCCGCAGGCGAAGGGCCATCGCGTGGCGTGGTCCGGTACGACGACAGGAACGTGATGAGGGCCTGCTGACGAGAGTGCGTAGCACGAAGGCGGTCCATATGATCCTTGAATGTGCATACAAAACGTTCCGCTGCACCATTCGATTGAGGGTGGAACGGCGGAGTAAGAACATGGCGAATGCCATTGGCAGAACAAAAACTTTCAAATTCAGCAGAGGTAAATTGTGGACCATTGTCAGACACTAAAACTTCTGGAAGACCCTCAATACAAGAAATTGAAGTCAACGCCTGTATAGTTTGTGCAGACGTTGTAGACTGCATGGGCACAACAAACGGAAAATTACTAAATGCATCTATCACGATGAGCCAACGAGAATTCCAATATGGACCAGCGAAATCAATATGTACTCGCTGCCAGGGACCGGCAGGGCGTGCCCACTCAAAATAGCGTTGAGGCGGAGCAGCTTGGTGTTCGGCACACGTCGAACAATCTGTAGACATCTGCGTAATCTGCTTATCAATGCCGATCCATGTACAATGACGGCGGGCAAGCTGCTTGGTGCGGACCACTCCCCAATGACCTTGATGCAACAAGTCGAGGACCTTGGATTGGAGCACTTGGGGAACCACTACACGAAGCTGGTCATTCTCGGTGTGTAACAGCAAAACTCCGTGCGGAACAGACAACAGATGACGTTGCGGATAATAGCGACGAACC
The DNA here is from genome assembly GCF_021461385.2 of Schistocerca piceifrons. NCBI lineage: Eukaryota > Metazoa > Arthropoda > Insecta > Orthoptera > Acrididae > Schistocerca > Schistocerca piceifrons. The sequence goes on along the minus strand of NC_060141.1, from coordinate 795,120,147 downwards.
ACAGGATCAGATATGTCCTTTGCCTTGGACGGCCAACCACGTAGAACAAAACGTAATAGTAAACTCAGATGAGGATCCGTAGCTGTCTCACGTGCCACCTGACGATAATCAATCGGAAAATCCCGGAGGGATTGATGCTCATCGGCGTCAATCTGATGGCAAGAGTCGTCAGAGGAATCGAAGACATCATCCGCAGCAATCGGCAATCTAGAAAGCGCGTCAGCGTTTGCATGCTGAGCTGTAGGGCGATACAGTATCTCATACTGGTATTGTGATAACAAAAGAGCCCAACATTGTAGTCTCTGAGCTGTCCGCTGAGGAATTGGTTTAGACGGATGAAACAGTGACGTCAGGGGCTTGTGATCTGTTACTAAATAGAATGGTCTACCATAGAGGTAGTGATGGAATTTTGTGACACTGAACACAATAGCCAACGCTTCCTTGTCCAATTGGCTATAATTACACTGAGCTTTGTTTAGCAATTTAGATGCGAACGCAATAGGACGTTCGGTGTTACCGACTCGGTGAGACAACACAGCACCGAGGCCGAAAGAAGAGGCATCACACGCTAACACCAGAGGCTTGTTAGGGTCGTAATGGACCAGACAACGATCATTCAATAAAGCCTCTTTAAGCTGCTGAAAGGCTGATTGGCAATCAGCTGACCACACAAACGGAACATTCTTACCGCGGAGACGATGCAACGGTGCAGCAATCTGTGATGCATTAGGTATAAACCTAATATAATATGTCAATTTGCCAAGAACTGCTTGCAATTCCTGCAGATTGCGAGGGGCGGGCAAATCACGAATAGCTGCTAAATGTGACTGGGAGGGATGAATGCCTTGAGCATTAATAACATGTCCCAGATACTCCAACTCCGTAAGGAAAAATGAACATTTATCGATGTAGGCCTGCCTGAGACAACACTTTAAACAAACACTCCAAATTACTGAAATGTTCAGCAGGCGTCCGACCGGACACAACAATATCGTCTAAATAGTTGCAACACGATGGCACATTAGCCAGAAGTTGTGACAAAAAACGCTGAAAAACAGCTGGAGCTGACGCACAACCAAAAGGCAAACGCAGAAAACGGAACAACCCCAACGATGTGTTTATGACAAAATACTGTTGTGATTGCTCGTCGAGGGGCAATTGCAAATATGCTTCACGGAGATCAATTTTGGAAAAGAAACGAGCTTCCCTTAACTTATCCATCAGCTCGTCCGGTCTAGGCAAAGGAAAAGAATCAATGACAGTCTGAGGATTAACTGTCGACTTAAAATCAGCACACAAACGTAACTTGCCAGACGGTTTCTTTATAATAACTAAGGGAGAAGCCCACTGGCTCGCTGAAACGGGTTGAATAACACCGTTGTTTTGCCAACGACGAAGTTCATCTTCTACAGGTGCCCGGAGGGCGTGAGGCACTGGACGAGCACGACAAAATCGAGGCTGAGCATTATCTTTTAACGTAATATGAGCGGCAAAGTTCGCAGCACAACCTAGTTCGTCTTTAAATATGTCACTGTATTGTTTACACAAATCGGTTATGCTTTCTTGAGGACCAACAGAATTAATTTGCAACACATTGTCTTGGATAGACAGGCCAAACAAGTCAAAACAGTCTAATCCGAAAATGTTTACACTGTCTGTAGCGCGGAGCACTGTGAATGAAACTGTTTTTGTGTTGCCACGGAACGTGGCTGGCACGCTACATACACCTAACACAGGAATTTGTTCTCCACTATAAGTAGCCAAAGAATGTTTTGCCGCTGAAAGTTTAGGGCGGCCGATAGCCGCGTACGTAGCACTATTTATGAGAGTCACAGACGCACCAGTGTCTAATTGAAAATTGAAGGTCTTATCCTGGATGCGTAGCTTCACAAATAGTTTATTACACTGTCTCTGGATCGGTGCAGTGGAGGCGGAAGACACAAAATCAGCGCGTTTAGCGCGTGTTCGCTGCTTACGACAACTCGTGGGTTGGGCGGGTGGAACAACAACTCCCGCTTCACTTGCAGTCTGTACATTACGTTTTACAGCGTTTGAATTACGCTTGGGTCGCATAGCAGAGGGCTGGGTGGGTGGCTTATTGCGAACAAGTTTATTACCCACACGAACCGTGGAAGAGTCTTTAAACGCGACCTTCTGGGCGGGCTGGCTTTGAGGAACATGAATATCCATGGGCTGGGCAGCACTAGAATTGTTCTTGCGTTTACGCAAACAAACAGTCTGGATGTGTCCTTTCCTTTGACAAAAGTGACAAACCGCGTTTCTTAACGGGCAACGTTCACGAGGATGAGCAAGAACACACTTAGGGCAAGACTTAACTCTATCATTTTGCACACGCGGCTGACGAATGTGTTTAACATGACGCGGCCGGCTAGTGTTTACAGTCTGACTCTGCCAGTGGGGCCGCGGGCGTGACATAACTTGCGTAGCACAGGCCATTTGAGAAATACATGGCTGATCTAACTCACACTCAGCATAGTCAAAAGTATCTTGGGCTTCAATGATGTTCATCACAGTCTCTAATGACGGGTCAGGCAACTTTAAGATAGCAGCACGAATACGAGAATCTGCAATGTTTTGAGTAATAGCGTCTCGTAACATGACATCACTGTAGGAAGCTCCACACATACAATTAAATCGGCACTGACGGGTGAGGCCCTGTAAATCTGTTAACCACTGTTTATTAGATTGATGTGGCAGTTTCTTTAATCTGAAGAACTTGAATCTGGCTGCTGCCACATGAACTCGCGACTCGAAATACTCAGCAAGCTTGTTAACAACAACGTCATAGTCTAAAGCTTCTGGCTGGGATTCCGGGAACAACTTACAAAGTAGTCGATAGACTTCCACGCCTGCAGTGGAAATTAAATAAAGCTGCCGCTCAGTGCCTGTGATTTTGTAGACTGTCATGTGCGCCTGCAACTGCGCGAAATATTCTCGCCATTCTTCTCTTGATGCATCAAAAGCACGGAAAGGTGGTGCTGCCTGTGCTTGTTCCTTTTGTGTTGGAGGATTAGCCGCTTGTTTGGCGATTGCTTCCACCAGACTTTGTATTTGCTGACTCTGTAACAAGATCAACTGTTGTAATTCGGCAGACATAGTGAACACAAATTAAACCAGCCCCCAAAATTTTATCGCTATAATTAGTATAACCAGAAACAAGTTGAAGCAGCCCTGCACACGAGTTCGGCAGTCCTCGTCGCCAGTTTTGTGGCGGCGTTCGTAGCGACAAGCAATTCGCTGTAGAAACGGCTTACGAAGTCACCGCCACACTTTTAATAGCGGGCCAACCGGTCCGCTGGAACAGTGAACAGAAAGATGAAAACCCAAACACTCTGATTAAATAAAAATCGGTACTTATCTTTATTAACGAAGATACAGAAACACAGTGGTGAACTCCGTGTCTACAGAAATCTGTCTAGTTCGAGTCGGAGCGGCTAGGTCAGCGTCGGCTGACGACAAACAACAACTCTGCTGCGATGAACACACAACTGACTAGCAAGTACACAATTCGGTGGCGAGTATACAACTGAGCGGCGAATACAGAACTGTCCTAGCGCTCGCGACTCCAGCGCTTAAGAAGCCCGAAGCCAGCGGTGGCGCGCACAGACTTGCGGCGATTTCCTGTCTCGCTGGCGCTGCTTATGCGGACGGTGTCCGAACTTTGATGCTGCCAACCTTTTGGCAGCGGGCTCGGGTGGCATTACTGGCTAGGATATAACAGATATACTGAAAGTTGAGGACAATGGTGAAATAACCTTGACATTTGACTGCCAGAAAAACCTTCCACTGCCGAAACTGCAAGATCAAGGTGCTTATTACATGCATTAAATGTATGTGTATAATTTTACAATCTGTCAAGGACCATCTGCTTCACAGCAAAACAAGGAGAACACATTATATACACATGGAAAGAAACAGATTTTGGAAAGGGATCCAGTGAAAATGTGTCTTGGGTACATCACAGGTTAACATCTACAGACCTAACTGACTTCCATACCATCCGACTGATGTCAGACAGTTGTGGAGGGCAAAACAAAAACCAGGCAATGTTGGATATGCTATGCTATTAGCTAACACAAGAAGCTTCTGTCAACATGAAACTAGTGAAGATATTCTATCCAATGGTTCGACATTCGTTTCTACCACCCGACAGACTTTTTGGCCGAATAGAAAAGGTTCTCAGGTCTAAAGTCACAATTACCTCACAGAGTTAATACAATGAAGTGTTTGAGGATCACAGAATAGTTTTGCAATTAGGAGTAGATGTCAACAATCTGTGTTGGAAGGATGCAGTTGCTGATGTCATTAAGCCACCTCGTCAATGGCACTTCAGGTTTGCCCCGGTAAAACGGGTTGTGATCACCAGGAGTAAACAAAGAAATGCACAAGTAAGAGGTGAAGTGGATCATAGAATGGACGCTGGTGAAGGAAGAGGGATATGCAGATGAGACAAAGCCTACTCGTCCATGGAGCCAAATGTTATCAGAATTGGAAGAGCCTTAAAGGAAGCTAAAGTGAGGGATATTGATTTCGTGCTCAAAAAGCATTTTGGGCACACTTGGGAAGAAAACGAAAATCTTGCTTTCTACGAGAATGTAATCCATTGTCAGACAGCTGGGAACAATGCAGATGAAGATTCAGACTTCGAAATTCATCCAGAGGACAATGAGGTGCCAGTGTAATTTAGAGGGGATGGGACAGGACTTGAAAGCTTCTGAGGTATTAACTACTTTCAAACTATTGTATAATGTCATGTACTTTGTATAAAATACTTTCAAACTATTGTTTAATGTCACATACTTTGTTATCACATGCAGTTTAAGTCATTAAATCTTTTGTAACAGCATCAAGGTGTCTTTATTTTTATGTAATAATAATACGTGCACATCCATCTCTACAGAAGCATAACTCTGTAGATCCATGGAACAGAGGCAAAACTCGGAGAATCCAAATTTTTTTAGATAATAACTAGCAAAATAAATGCCGAATATTTCAGGGATTGTCAGAAATAAACTCCTTAAGTAAGCATAAATCTATGATGAAAAGGAATTTCGAATATCTGCCATATGAAGTAATTAAGAAGTTTTTTGCATTTCCTGAAAAAAATGTTCTACTGCACTCACTGCATTTTGCTTCTGGATGTCTCAGATTTTCACCCTGTGCTAAATCTATGATACTAAATTCTCTTCACACTATCGAGTATTTTTCATGGGTATGGTCACATCAAGTAGCGTGACAATGGAAACGCTTCATCTTCTACAAAGTTGTTGTTGTTGTTGTTGTTAGGGTCTTCAGTCCAGAGACTGGTTTGATGCAGCTCTCCATTCTACTCTATCCTGTGCAAGCTTCTTCATCTCCCAGTACCTACAGCAACCTACATCCTTCTGAATCTGCTTTGTGTATTCATCTCTTGGTCTCCCTCTTCAATTTTTAGCCTCCACGCTGCCCTCCAATACTAAATTGGTGCTCCGTTGATGCCTCAGAACATGTCCTACCAACCAATCCCTTCTTCTTGTCAAGTTGTGCCACAAACTTCTCTTCTCCCCAATCCTATTCAATACCTCCTCATTAGTTATGTGATCTACCCATCTAATCTTCAGCATTCTTCTATAGCACCATATTTCGAAAGCTTCTATTCTCTTCTTGTCCAAACTATTTATTGTCCATGTTTGACTTCCATACATGGCTACACTTCACAAAAATACATTCAGAAATGACTTCCTGACACTTAAATCTGTACTCAGTGCTAACAAATTTCTCTTCTTCAGAAATGCTTTCCTTGTCATTGCCAGTCTACATTTTATATCCTCTCTACTTCAACCATCATTAGTTATTTTGCTCCCCAAATTCTACAAAGTAATAAGGAAAATTGTATTCATTTTCATCACCTGGTAATCTAGAAAGCAATGGCAAGTTCAATCTTCCTGGAGCACTAAATATCCTTCCCTTCACAATTTCTACCTGCATAATCAGTTTTGATGATAATGAATAAACTGTCAGCACCAATGCATGCCAACAGTACTGTGTAGTGGTACTGTTTATAACTGAAGTTAGTCGAACCCATCCCAGGTATTCTTCAATGCAGATATGTTTCCTGTTCTATGCACACAAGCAATTAGACAACTCATAACCTACAATTTATATTATTCTCAGTGTAAGGGTGAACCTACAATTTTCTCACTTTTCTCCTTCTGTACCTTCAGTAATAATAATATTGTATAACACTGAAGTGACAAAGAAACTGCTATAGGCATGCGTATTCAAATAGAGAGTTGTATAAATAGGAGGAATACGGCATGCAGTCGGCAATGCTTATATAAGACAAGAAGCTTCAGGCGCAGCTCTTATGTCAGTTACTGCTTCTACAATGGCAGGTTATCAAGATTTAATTGAGTTTGAATGTGGCTTTATAGTTGACACATGAGCGATGGGACACACCATCTCCCAGGTTGCGATGAAGTGGGAAATTTTCTGTGCAACCATTTCACGAGTGTACCTTAAATATCAGGAATCCAGTAAAATATCAAACCTCCGACATCGCTGCATCCAGAAAAAGAACCTGCAAGAACGGAACCAACAATGACTGAAGAGAATCACTCAATATAATAGAAGTGCAACCCTTCCACAAATTGTTGCAGATTTCAATGTTGGGCCAAAGTGAACAATTCAACAAAACATCATTGATATGGGCTTTCGGAGTTTTATGCCTCGCCTGGGTCTGTCAACACCAATATTGGACTGTTCATTACTGGAAACATGTTGCTTGGTCGGACGAGTCTCATTTCAAATTGTACTGAGCGGATGGACATGTACGGGTATGGAGACAACCTCATGAGTTCGTGGACCCTGAACTGTTCAAGCTGGTGGGGACTCAGTAATGGTGTGGTGCGTATGCAGCTGGAGTGATATGGGACCCCTGATACATGTAGCTACGACTCTTGGCAAGTAACACGTATGTAAGCATCCTGTCTGATTACCTGCATCCATTTGTGTACATTGTGCATTCCGACAGACCTGGGCAATTCCAGCAGGACCATGCAACACACCATACGTCCAGAATTGCTACAGAGTGGCTCCAGGAACACTTTCCCGAGTTCAAACACTTCTGATGGGCACCAAACTCCCCAGACATGAACATTATTTGGAATATCAGGGATGCCTTCCAACGTGCTGTTCAGAACAGATCTTCGCCCTCTTGTAATTTTTATGGATTTATGGGCAGCCCAGCAGTATTCATGGTGTCAGTTCCCTCCACCACTACTTCAGACATTAGTCTAGCCCATGCAACGTCGTGTTGTGGCAATTCTGCATGCTTGCGGGGTCCTACACGATATTGGGCAGGTGTACCAATTTCTTTGTCTCTTCAGTGTATAATTTATCATCACTAATAGTCACCACTGTACTACTGGGACCACAGCACACAAAACAGCATGCTACATACAACCTTTGCCCACAACCAATGACACTTATTTAATTTTTATTTGCGGGAGCTCATTTTGTGCCTGTGTGAGTGTGATTGGCTGCTCGAGTCATCCAGTCTCTTGGTTGTTAGGTAGCTGTAGACCTAATTTGAGTACCCTCGTGTGAACAGGGCCTAATTCTGCAAGAATAATTTTCACTGTGATAACTCCTACAAGACTCCCACTTGGCCACAAAGTTTTATACAAGCTTATACCTTTGGGAGAGTGTAAGGCTTGTGTCTGCAAGGTTAATTTTCCATTGGCCCTGTCACATCTTATACAATGAGTTGGGCAGTGTTTTGTTCATATTTTGTGGTTCAGTTTCTTTCTTTGGTAAGGTGTCACACAGAGAGTGTTATGTCCTAGCCAGTAATGCCACCCGAGCACGCTGCCAAAAGGTTGGCAGCATCAAAGTCCGGACGCCGTCCGCATAAGCAGCGCCAGCGAGACAGCAAATCGCCGCAAGTCTGCGCGCGCCACCGCTGGCTTCTGGTTTCTTAAGCGCTGGAGTCGCGAGCGCTAGGACAGTTCTGTATTCGCCGCTCAGTTGTATACTCGCCTCCGAATTGTGTACTTGGTAGTCAGTTGTGTGTTCATCGCAGCAGAGTTGTTGTATGTCGTCAGCCGACGCTGACCTAGCCGCTCCGACTCGAACTAGACAGATCTCTGTAGACACCGAGTTCACTACTGTGTTACTGTATCTTCATTAATAAAAGATAAGTACCGACTTTTATTTAATCAGAGTGTTTGGGGTTTCATCTTTCTGTTTACTGTTCCAGCGGACCGGTCGGCCCGCTATTAAAAGTGTGGCGGTGACTTCGTAAGCCATTTCTACAGCCAAGTGTTTGTCGCTACAAACACCGCCACAAAAGAGAGCATCAAATCTATTTTCAGTATGGTATGAAAGATTCTAAGCTTAAAAAATAAATTGCATCTGTACCAGATTTTGTCTGGATTTGTTTACAGGCTAATTAGAAGACCTCCAATTTTATTCCCATCATAGTTCACTGTATCTTAATCATGTCCAGCAATGTGTGTGTTTCGACAGTGTTTTTGCAACAGGCAGTAAGAAGACAGGTGTAGAGGAAAGTGGGTTTCAGATCTGTGAAGTGTTCTAACACACTGATGTGAGGGCTTTTGATCATCAGTTCACTCCGAAGCCTTCCTACAACATCCACTACTGTGAAATATTGGTTCAGATTCTTGGTCTGCAAAGTGTAATCACCTGGTGAAATGTAGCACTTTCTCCAAAAAAAAAAAAAAGGGCGCCACTGACGGATTTCAAACTCATCATAGTACTTTCCCAAGCGTTATTTACGAGTACATATAATGAGACTTATCAATTAGCCCCCTCTGCTCATGACTATATGCACTACCTGACAAAAAACAAAAGTCAAGCCCTAAGAGGACATGGTTGGGTGTTAATCTAACTTCATACACTGCCAAGAGTTCATTTGCATAATCAGTACTTGGTTCTGCAAGATACTAGGAAAATATTTACCTGTTGCTTGGATAAATTTGAAAAGCTGGGGTGCATCAAACCCCCAAACATTGCTGCTAATATTTTTTTTTTAATCTACATCCATATGTCACAACAGCATGCAATTTATATTACAGTCAAGGTGCTTTCTTTTTCTTTATATTTTGCCCCATTGTCATTGTCATTATCTGTATGACTAAGCAAGATACCTGTTCTCTGAGACACACAAAACTCTGCCATGTTTCACAGTGGTGACTGATGTAGAGGACTGGTGGCTTTGAGCAGGCCCTGGAGACCCACACCCAGTCATTTATGGTAGAGTCCCCTGCTCAATAAAATCTATAATTACTTGGCAGAGCTGCTCGGGTAATTGTCTTTAAATGGTTCTCTTTTCACACTGGATTTTTAACAAATAAACAAAGACAAGTCATTGGTGACCATTTGTGGGTTGTAACATATCATTATATCAGGCTTAAGTCCAGCACATAATTAAACTCAGCTGCAACTTCTGTCTCATGTGTCAATTGTCTTATACATATTCCTCTTCAGATTCAGATTCTTCATTAGTCATTCAACATTGTTACAGGCAATATACTATCTATTCACTTAACCTATTAATATCATAAAATGCATTTTTACATTTTTAAGTTGCTACTGGGCATTTCTAAAAATTCTTCTAATGAATACAGTGGGTTAGTTAACAAGAAGTCATCTAACTTTCTCTTGAATATTTCGATTGGCATGCTTGAGGATGTTCAGACAATTTGTTATATATTTTAATTGCTGTGTTCTTATGGCTATTGTTAGTTTTTGATAATCTATTTTGTGGCCAGAGCAGAGAAGTACAGACTCTTGTATTGCAGTCGTGCCATTGATTCATTACACCTAAACTTGATAGTTCAGCAAGTGTACAGTTAATGCTATCAAGAATATATAGATTAATAAATGTTAATATTCTATATTTAATGAACAATGGTTTACAATGTGTCCTAATGTCAACCTTTGTCGTTACTCTAATTGCTTTCTCCTGGATCACCAAAATGTCACTTCTTTTTTTCGCTGTTTCCCCAAAGTATTGATCTACACCTTAAAACAGATTGAAAAATGCAAAGTACGCTGTCTTTGCATATTCAAATGCCATGCAACACATCACATCAGTCTCTTCAGCATACATAACTCTTGACAGCCTAACCACTGTGTGTTCAACATGAGAGTTCCACATTAGTTTATTGTCTAGTACGATACCTAAAAATTTTGTATTTTATTTTTCAACCTCTAAAGTTTTTGATACACTGGAACACATATTCTGGGTCTTTTCCCCATTTAACAGACCATTTGATTTAAGCCATGATATTGCATTTTCTTTTGTCAAATTCATACTACTGATAAGGTTATCGAACACATGGTTTACAAACTTCTGAAGTTATATCACCTGCATACAGGGGTATATGTCTTTACTTCCATGCTTCTCGGTAAGTCGTTTAGATGTACAATGAATAGAAGCAGTCCTAATTTAGACTGCTGTGGCAATCTGTGTTGAACATCAAGTCACCATATGTACAAATTCATAGTCCACTGCCCTATTCTGAGTACTGCCAAAAGTGTATCATCTGATAATTATGCACTTGCCACAGGGAGCCTTCCCTTAACCTAATGCACTGATAGCTGTGACATGAAGATGGTCACTGGACTATCTGGTTGTCGGCAGACACACATTACAGCAGCCTGGGGTGTTTTGTGATGCCATTCTTTAAGCATGTTGCAGGCACGCAGCACTGTTCACAGAATATATTTTGAATACTTTGGTGTTAAATGCTGTGCTACTATTTGTCATCTTCATCGATGAGATCTCAGCTGCAAAGACAAAAATATAATGTGCATATGTCTTACACTGTTTTCCACAGCTGACTTGTTCATTCATGGCTGATTTTTCTATGACAAAACCAGTGCATGCTATTTGCAACTATGCCCTTTTATTTCCTGGCTACACTTATGTCTCCTGCCAGTTATTAACAGCTGAAGAAATATGGAATCAGTTGTGAAATGTCAGTTCACATGAAATCAAGACAATTGGTCAAAATTTTGGGAATAAATTTGTCACTTGCAGATTCTAACAAACACTGATGTACACCCTAAAATGGTCATAACTACCTTTCTTTATTGTCACCTGCTTCCTGACTATCACAACTGTTACTGGTTTGGTTGAGGCAGTTTTACAAAGGATCGTGGAGCTTGTAACTCACTGACATAATCTCTGATAGCTCTGATCGTAATTAAGAAATGTGAGTGAACTCCGTATTCTTCCACATTCTCCTAACAAGAGTTCAGTATAATCACGAATATTAAATATCTTAGTGTATGACATGGCCTACACATTATCTTACTGACCAAAATAAATTCTGAGTGCAACAGATCCTTGACAGACTCAGCTTAACAAAAGAGGCTTCAAATTCGGCCAAATCTCTGAAACCATCTTAAGGCTTCCTTTCCCTTTATGCCCTGCTGAGATGAGCAAGGTAACACATTCATACATTAGCATATACTCTCAGAAAACAATCCAAATAAATACATATAGATATAAAAACATAAAGGCTAGAAATGTCTACTGTAATGATAGTTACTATTGACTGATGGTTTGTTAATAAAAGCGGATATGTATGCAAGTAACCGATATGTTTCGTGTGATGGTTATGCACAAACTAACTTGACAGAATTGCTTTACTGATGTGTGTGAACAGAATAGTGTAGCTTAAGTTCAGATTGTTTTTTAATAACAAAACAGAAATTATTGTATGGGTTGGCTGCTTATGACACTGTGAATCCTGACCCGAGTTAAATTAATTGTAATACTGATTAGCAATTAATGTAGTTAATGGAATAGCCATTTCTGCATGGTTTCTAATTTGTAATTAGTGTCAGTTAAATGTGAGTTTCTGTTATACTTCACAAGCCCTGTTTGTAAACAATGTTCAAGAACAAACTACTGTCATTTTAATTGCATATAAAATTTCTCAGATGTAGCTAACAAAATTATTTCACTAAATTAAAGTGCTGGATTGCTGTGACCATTAACTCTAATGTTAAGCCCTACACCACTCGCTTGTAACACCTGATTGTGAAGGTCGCACTGTGTGAGAAATTTAAGTACTGATAATTTAATTGATGTTTAGAGTAACATTGATAATTACTTCTTAAAGGAATTGTATCACTATTCATGTAAACTGCCCACATTTAATTATTTTTTGGATAAAGATTCTGTTTTAACAGCATATAAACAATGACGGTGGTGGGTTTGAAGTCGCTGATACATTAACTTGTCTGACTTGTGTCAGCATTGCCATAAAGGAAGTTCTCTGCCGGTGACACACTGCTGTTATTGAAGATTGCTGAACTGCTGCAAGATGGTGATCTTGTTGCCAAAATTAATTATCAAAACTGAAATTAATCTTGGCTGTTGCCTCAATGTGCCACTTAATAGTAAACTACACTGCAAATAAAATTTTTAACTGTTTCCAACTGAGATGTGGGACTGGACATGTTGGATTAGTAAATTTTATATTTACAACAATGATGTCTGCATCACTGAGTCTTAACTACTCAAAACAAAATCCCAATATAACCTTGTCTACATGAATTCAAGGGGATCAAAAAAATCAAGAGTTCATATTAAAATTTTTGTGTTAAATGAAAAACGCGAATTTTAATACATGTACATGTACAGTAATGTATAATACATTACAGTATCTATCACTTTACATTACAACAGCCTTATAATGCTATCTACATTACAATAGCCTTATAATGCTATCAAGTGAATGTAAAAGCATGAGTACTCTCAAATTACACAATTTTCTTGGAAATGATTCAAGCATTCTTCGCTGAGGTTCATGGGAATGAAAATATCTTTTAATTTCACAACCAACTGTAACTACAGAATCCATCAACCCAGCAAATCATTCTAAACTGTCCAAGATAGTAAATATCTCCTGACAGGTAGGTGGAGTGTTCTTTGTATTCCAATCCTCTGCACTTTCTTTTGATGGCCCATCTTGCACTTGAGTCACAGCTTTGGCATATCAGATTCCACACAAGCACATACAGCAACACTGTTATCTGCACTAACAAATTCCTCAAAGCTAATGCCAGGGTTTGCAACATCTTGCAGGACTCTCCATACACCAGGCACTGTCTAGCTCATGTACATGTTCAGTGTTGCTATGTCTCCAAGGTCTGTTAAAGCACTTCAGTATATTATGCAGAGACACAGAGTTCAGGCTGCTGCGATCGTTTCTACATCAAGCAGATTCCAATTTGGGGTTACAGTATTGTTTTCAGGAGGTCACGTTTGATGGAAAAAAACTGAACCTTTCTGTTGGTTAGGTTCTGATGGGCAGTACATCTGTCCAATGTTAAAAACAACGTATCTGTTTTGAGCAATTATTCGATTGTTGAAACGTAGAAGCTACTTGCAAAATGTCTCATCAATCCAAGCTTTCTTATGGTGAGAATAGACGCTACATAAAGTGTACATACTCAAGTTTTTAAAACAACATGGCTTCTCAGATTTACAGATAACCCAGGGACAAAACTTCTCACTGCTGTCTGCATTACATGCAAGTGCAAAAGTTCCACATTCTTTGCAGTGTTCTCCACTGTGACACTTACCTTTGATTTGGAAAAAGTTTGTAGAAAAGTCCAGTTTCATCCATATTGAACACATCACATGAGGCATGCTTTTCCCTCGCTAGGTCGAATTCATGCAACCAGCCGTTCACATTTTCTTTATAACCTTTATTTGTTTCATCACAAATTTGAATACATGAAACTATTGCTGTTTTCTTTGTACCATGGTCAACTTCATCTAGAACCTTAAGCTTTACATGTACACTTAGAACTATGTTTCCTCTTTGCCATGTTTCACGTGCTACCATTCACAGATTTTTATTCAGTATTCTAAATCGATTTGGCTATGACTAAAAGAACACCTGGCATTGAATATGTTTCTAAATGTTAATGTACACATCATTAAAATTATTTATATGTAACATACATACTGGTAATTGAGGTGATAACTGTGGCTACTAATATACAATATGTTAGAAATGATTAACAATGGGTAGTTAACTTTGTAGTTAACCAATGCATAGTCTGCTTTGTAGTTACATTTATTGCATTCACTTTTTAAAAAAAATTAATCCTTAAAATACTGTAACATCAGAAGTTTGTGTGACGATGAAATTTAAAAATGCTAGGGACTGTAAAAGAGTTTGTAATGTGCCTTAACCAAAATTTGTACTAACTGATAATACGACCCATAATAAATTATGTATTCCTGCTGGGGACAATAGCTTTTTTCCCATTAGTCACAAGTCAATCTGAAATGAGTTTGCACTAGTGAGGTTATACCATGCTTGGAAGCTTAAACCTATCTAGTCTAAATTTGACGAACATTTCACAGTTCAAATCACTGACCAATCTAGCAACTTCCGCTCTCTCTACTGTCTCTGTTTGCCTTCAACACCGAACAAAATAGTAAAGTTTTGTGTGAATAAATTTACATTGCAATTGTGCTCCCCTTGAGTGATCGCTGCTGGTTCTGGAATACTCAGTTTCTTCTTCCCCCAAAATTTTCTGTGATGATCTTGAAAATAGATCTTCCTTTTTTGTGGTCCTTGACTCTTCCCCATTATCTTACCTACTTGTATCTACAAAATAAAATCTCTTCCCAGAAGTATTAGTAATTATAACAACAATAGTGCAGTATTCGTCTTTATCCCTGATATCTTCCAAATTTCTCTTCCTTCTGATAGTACTGAAACTATTCCTTTCACAAACTAATTAATTTTTCACAACATTAGTTCGCTCTCGTACCCAACAACCTTAACATGCTCAGGTCCTGTTTCGAACCTGCAGCTCGTTACTTCTGATAACACACATCTCCTTACAAAATCATATTTCTTTTCTACCAGTAATTAAACATGCTACAACTGGCTGTCATAACGCCACTGAGTTCTACATTGAATTATTACGCTTGTCAACTGCTTCTTTCTTGTACACCAGGTTTTGTTAAACAGATCAAATATTTCCTACCAGACCCTAACTTCCAAAAATACCCAGAGAATATACATATGTACACGGAGATACCATTTCAACTCTCAATTAATATTTACGTAACAGTTTCTTGTTACATATTCAATAATGTATGGAAAATACTAGTTAAAAGTTACAAATTATTTAGAAATAAAGGAGACAACTCTCCGAAAGGCAGAAACAATATGTTGTTGATGGGAATACAAACAAAAGGTATGAACCTCGCCAGCTTTTGGAAAGCACTTTCCTTTTCCTAGCTGTAGGGAAAACACACACACACAAATACACACACACACACACACACACTCACTCACTGGACATCCCTGTCTCCCTACATTCTGCTCAGTCGACAGCTAGCTCCTGCTTAATACTATGTTGCTCCACCTTTGGACCATAATAAAGCAGTAATTATGCAGGACATGGATTAAGAAGTCCTTGATAGGTTTCCAAAGGTACATGGTACCAGTTGTCCCCACAGGAGCTGGCATTCGACTGAGCACAATGTAGGGAGACAGGGTGTGTGTGTGTGTGTGTGTGTGTGTGTGTGTGTGTGTGTGTGTGTGTGTGCGTGTTTCCTACAGCTAGAAAAGGAGGTTCATTCTGAAAGCTAGCCAAGCTCCTTACCCTTTGTTTGTGTTTCTACGGACAACATAGCACTTCTGGCTTTCGGCGAGTTGTCTCCTTTATTCCTAAATAATTTGTTTCAAGTTCACATACATAAAACCAGAAGAAAGTAAATTTAAAAGCAAGAAAAAAATACAATTCTACAGCTATTCATACGGAATCGTTAGAACTTGATGGAGGCTATTGGTTACTCATTGAAGCGGCTGATATTATGCCTGTCACAATCCATTTTACATCGTCTCACAGTGAACTGTTAACCTACACCCAATACTTCTGACACACATTGCACAATCTGGTGGTGTGTGCTCATTTGCATATGCACACACAAACGCACACGCATGCACAGACACACACACACACAGAGAGAGAGAGAGAGAGAGAGAGAGAGAGAGAGAGAGAGAGAGAGAGAGAGAGAGACTGGCTGACTGACAAGCCAAAATATTATGGGCACCTGCTTAATACTATGTTGGCCCACCTTTGGACTGTAATACAGCAGTGATTATGCATGACATGGATTCAGAAGTCCTTGATATGTTCCCAGAGGTGTGTAGTATCAGATGTCTCGACAAAGGTCAAGTAATCCCTACAAATTACAGACATTGGTTTGTGGGTACAGAGCTGGCATCTGACAGAATCACAGATGTGTTCCAGCACATTGTGAGATGTGCAGTGCGATAGTTGTGGCCTTATTGTTTTCAGTTACTCACAGATTACTTGTATCAGTACTTATTGGGAAATGGGCAGAGCCTGTGCTGCTTGTGTTTGGACAGAGGATAACTGTCCACAGTCGATGTGCTATGGGCTCCTGCACTGAGCTGCAGTGATGTAGGGAACACCCGATCCCAAAAATTGTGCAATCTCTTGAATCTCCTGATGTTGCATCACGTTTGAAAGCACATGAACTGGCCAGTGGTGAAGCAATGGAGGCCGGGCATATTATATTACTATATGTGTTTCAGGAGGGAGCACCAATAATGTTGGGTGGGTACTGGCAGCTCTCAGGGAAATAGTTGGCATGTCAAAAAGGAAGGAATGAATGAATGAATGAAGAAAGGCCAGTGTGCACTTGGTACGTTTGTCAGAAGAACTCATCCAAGATTTAGAGAAAGCTGATTTTCCAAGTCCTCCACTTGATTCAAATGGAGGAAATAAAGGCTCAGATCATTTGACAATTATCTCAAAACTTATTTACTGTAAGACTTACTCCTCCTCTCCCCTTACATGGTCAAGCGTGTACTACACACAGGAAGTGGTTACTAGTGCAGTTACGTATGCGTGGCATGCAGAAAAACACCTCCTTAAACTCAGTGATGAATTATGTACCACAGTTAGTGAGAAGAGTAGATCAGCCACGTTAATCAGTAAGGAGACCATTCTGTGAAAATGATGATGTGTTGTTGTTGTTGTGGTCTTCAGTCCTGAAACTGGTTTGATGCAGCTCTCCATGCTACCCTATCCTGTGCAAGCTGCTTCATCTCCCAGTACTTACTGCAACCTACATCCTTCTGAATCTGCTTAGTGTAACCATCTCTTGGTCTCCCTCTACGATTTTTACCCTCCACACTGCCCTCCAATGCTAAATTAGTGATCCCTTGATGCCTCAGAACATGTCCTACTAACCGGTCCCTTCTTTTTGTCAAGTTGTGCCACAAACTCCTCTTCTCCCCAATTCTATTCAATACTTCATTATTAGTTATGTGATCTACCCATCTAATCTTCAGCATTCTTCTGTAGCACCACATTTCGAAAGCTTCTATTCTCTTCTTGTCCAAACTATTTATCATCCATGTTTCACTTCCATACATGGCTACACTCCATACAAATACTTTCAGAAACGACTTCCTGACACTTAAATCTATTCTCAATGTTAACAAATTCCTCTTCTTCAGAAACGCTTTCCTTGCCATTGCCAGTATAAATTTTATATCCTCTCTACTTCGACCATCATCAGTTATTTTGCTCCCCAAATAGCAAAACTCATTTACTACTTTAAGCGTCTCATTTCCTAATCTAATCCCCTCAGCATCATCTGACTCAATTCGACTACATTCCATTATCCTCGTTTTGCTTATGTTGATGTTCATCTTATATCCTCCTTTCAAGACACTGTCCATTCCATTCAACTTCTCTTCCAAGTCCTTTGCTGTCTCTGATAGAATTACAATGTCATGGGTGAACCTCAAAGTTTTTATTTCTTCTCCATGGATTTTAATACCTACTCTGAATTTTTCTTTTGTTTCCTTTACTGCTTGCTCAATATACAGATTGAATAACATCGGGGAGAGGCTACAACCCTGCCTCACTCCCTTCCCAACCACTGCTTCCCTTTCATGCGACCGAGCGAGGTGGCGCAGTGGTTAGACACTGGACTCGCATTTGGGAGGACGACGGTTCAATCCCGCATCCGGAAATCCTGATTTAGGTTTTCCGTGATGTCCCTAAATCGCTCCAGGCAAATGCCGGGATGGTTCCTTTCAAAGGGCACGGCCGACTTCCTTCCCCGTCCTTCCCTAATCCGATGAGACCGATGACCTCGCTGTCTGGTCTCCTTCCCCGAAACAACCAACCAACCAACCTTTCATGCCCCTCGACTCTTTATAACTGCCATCTGGTTTCTGTACAAATTGTAAATAGCCTTTCGCTCCCTGTATATTACCCCTGCCACCTTCAGAATTTGAAAGAGAGTATTCCAGTCAACCTTGTCAAAAGTTTTCTCTAAGTCTACAAATGCTAGAGACGAAGGTTTGCCTTTCCTTAATCTTTCTTCTAAGATAAGTCATAAGGTCAATATTGCCTCATGTGTTCCAATATTTCTACGGAATCCAAACTGATCTTACCAAGATCGGCTTCTACCAGTTTTTCCATTCGCCTATAAAGAATTTGTGTTAGTATTTTGCAGCTGTGACTTATTAAACTAATAGTTTGGTAATTTTCACATCTGTTAACACCTGCTTTCTTTGGGATTGGAATTGTTATATTCTTCTAGAAGTCTGAGGGTATTTCGCCTGTCGCATACATATTGCTCACCAGATGGTAGAGTTTTGTCAGGACTGGCTCTCCCAAGGCCGTCAGTAGTTCTTATGGAATGTTGTCTACTCCCGAGGCCTTGTTTTGACTCAGGTCTTTCAGTGCTCTGTCAAACTCTTCACACAGTATCTTATCTCCCATTTCATCTTCATCTACATCCTCATCCATTTCCATAATATTGTCCTCAAGTGCATCGCCCTAGTATAGACCCTCTATATACTCCTTCCACCTTTCTGCTTTCCCTTCTCTGCTTAGAACTGGGAGCTCTTGATATTCATGCAAGTGGTTCTCTTTTCTCCAAAGGTCTCTTTAATTTTCCTGTAGGCGTTACCTATCTTACCCCTTGTGAGATAAGCCTCTACATCCTTACATTTGTCCTCTAGCCATCCCTACTTAGCCATTTTGCAATTCCTGTCAATCTCATTTTTGAGATGTTTGTATTCCTTTTTGCCTGCTTCATTTACTGCATTTTTATATTTTCTCCTTTCATCAACTAAATTCAATATTTCTTCTGTTACCCAAGGATTTCTACTAGCCCTCATCTTTTTACCTACTTGATCCTCTGCTGCCTTCACTGCTTCATCCCTCAGAGCTATCCATTCTTCTTCTACTGTACTTCTTTCCCCCATTCCTGTCAATTGTTCCCTTATGCTCTCCCTGAGACTCTCTACAACCTCTGGTTCTTTCAGTTTATCCAGGTCCCATCTCCTTAAATTCCCACCTTTTTGCAGTTTCTTCAGTTTTAATCTACAGTTCATAACCAATAGATTGTGTTCAGAGTCCACATCTGCCCCTGGAAATGCTAACAATTTAAAACCTGGTTCCTAAATCTCTGTCTTACCATTATATAATCTATCTGATACCTTCTAGTATCTCCAGGATTCTTCCATGTATACAACCTTCTTTCATGATTCTTGAACTAAGTGTTAGCTATGATTAAGTTATGCTCTGTGCAAAACTCTCCCAGGTGGCTTCCTCTTTCATTTCTTAGCCCCAATCCATATTCACCTACTACGTTTCCTTCTCTTCCTTTTCCTACTCTCGAATTCCAGTCACCCATGACTATTAAATTTTCATCTCCTTTCAGTACCTAATAATTTCTTTTATCTCATCATACATTTCATCAGTTTATTCATCTGCAGAGCTAGTTGGCATGTAAACTTGTACTACTGTAGTAGGCGTGGGCTTCGTGTCTATCTTGGCCACAATAATGCGTTCACTATGCTGTTTGTAGTAGCTTACCCGCACTCCTATTTTTTTATTCATTATTACAGCTACTCCTGCATTACCCCTATTTGATTTTGTATTTTTCACCCTGTATTCACCTGACCAGAAGTCTTGTTCCTCCTGCCACCGAACTTCTCTAATTCCCATTATATCTAACTTTAACCTATCCATTTCCCTTTTTAAATTTTTTAACCTACCTGCCCGATTAAGGGATCTGACATTCCACACTCCGATCCATAGAACACCAGTTTTCTTTTTCCTGATATCTTGGCCACAATAATGCGTTCACTATGCTGTTTGTAGTAGCTTACCCGCACTCCTATTTTTTTATTCATTATTACAGCTACTCCTGCATTACCCCTATTTGATTTTGTATTTTTCACCCTGTATTCACCTGACCAGAAGTCTTGTTCCTCCTGCCACCGAACTTCTCTAATTCCCACTATATCTAACTTTAACCTATCCATTTCCCTTTTTAAATTTTTTAACCTACCTGCCCGATTAAGGGATCTGACATTCCACACTCCGATCCATAGAACACCAGTTTTCTTTTTCCTGATAATGACGTCCTCTTGAGTAGTCCCCGCCCAGAGATCCGAATGGGGGACTATTTTACCTCCGGAATATTTTACCCAAGAGGACGCTATCATCATTTAACCATACAGTAAAGCTGCATGCCCTCGGGAAAAATTACGGTCGTAGTTTCCCCTTGCTTTCAGCCGTTCGCAGTACCATCACAGCAAGGCCGTTTTGGTTAGCGTTACAATGCCAGATCAGTCAATCATCCAGACTGCTGCCCCTCTTCAGGAACCACACGTTTGTCTGGCCTCTCAACAGATACCCCTCCGTTGTGGTTGCACCTACGGTACGGCCATCTGTATCGCTGAGGCACGCAAGCCTCCCCACCAACGGCAAGGTCCATGGTTCATGGGGGGGGAGGGATGTGGTGTTAAGTGCAAGAAAATATAAGTTGTGTAATTTACATTAAATTACTTAATATTTAATGCAGAAGAAAAGAAGGACAGACCTACAGGGTTTATCACAAAAGTTTGAAGAATAGAATTCTCCAGCAAACCAGAAGGATAGTGCTGTAGTTTTCAGTGAGATATGGTGAGGGGTCTTTGTTAATAAATGCAACTTATCTCATTCTCTTTTGGTGGGCAGTGACACAGGGCTATGTTTCGAGCATAGTATTACACATGGAGATTCGAAGTTTACTGGTTAATTGAGCAGCTCTTTGCAACCAAATTTAGTTAAAAAAAAAAAAAAAATCAGCTCTGATGTCGGCCTTCCAGGAGGAAGCAATGTTCCAGACAAGACTATGTTATCAGGAAGGTCAAGAAAACCACAACAACAGGTGCTTCAGGTTGCCATCAACATCCCTAATGAATGAAAGAGAAAGTACAAAAAGTTTTGAATGGGGATTGATTTCTCAGCATAATGATAGAGGTTTGCAATATGTCAAAATCTAATGTTTATCTCACACTTGAGAGACACTTAGCTATGAGAAATGTGTGCAGAGAGAGTCCCAAAACTGCTTATCAATGAACAGAAGAAAATATGTGTGTTGAAGTGTCAAGAGTTATTGTAATGATGCATAGGTGACCCAATTCTGGTTGTATTATACACAAAAAGATTAGATTAGATGCCAATTATGATGGTAGATTTATTGCCACAGAGAACTTTATAGTCTGCTTCAATAGATAAAGGTCAATATGTCTGCCTGCTATGCAGACGACCCAGGCACGATTTCCAGTACTGATACAAATTTTCCTTGGTGGTAGGGATGGGATGGGGTGGGGTTCACTCAGCCTCCTGATGCCAACTGAGGAGGCTCGAAGATCTGGGAAGCTGACGACAGGCGGGACAGCAGTGTGTCAATGTGGTGACCGCATGCCTCCCCCTCCCATATCCGAAGGTTGCAGTTTGTGGAGGTAATACAGCAGATGGTCAGTAGCAAATAGTCTAACAGGGAGAGTAGAAGATGCTTTAGCTTTTAGAGAATTTGATAATTTCTATCAAGGTAATTCAAAATTCTAATTGCAAGATAATTTGGATGAAGATATACACAGCTGGAAAAAATTAGTACACCTAAAAAGATGATATCAGTTTTGATGTGGTGATAACAGATGCCACCTGGGAGACATTATAAGTGCTGATAATGTTTTCGACATGTCTATCAAGTTAGCATAGTGACATAGCTGCAGAACACCATCTGTGTCTTGCTTATAATAGGGAGAGCTCAGAGTACCGTATTTACTCGAATATAAGCCGCACTCGAATCTAAGCCGCACCTGAAATTTGAGACTCGAAATTCGAAGGGAGAGAAAAGTTTTAGGCCACACATCCAAATCGAAACAACGTTGGTGCACTGTAATATGAGACACAATTTAGGTCGAATGAATGACGATACAGCTACAGTAGTTTGGTTCGAGCCTTAAGCTTAGCAGTTAAGCTTTACCATGTAGCCATTGCTATGCGTCAGGTGCTCCGTCCATATTTATACGGGTACCATTCCTTTTTCACGTGCTTTGTCTGGTTTCAATTGATTGCTTATTTTTCTTTGATCTGGTAAGTGCCGTTCTGTTTAAAAAAAAAAAAGAGAGAGAGAGGGGAATCGTCTCATTAGCGAAACAATGGCAAGAGACTGCTTGCTATTTGCTGTTACTTACACTGCTGCTTTCTTTGATAATGATCAACAAGAACCAAATAATAGACTGCGTATGATAGAAGATGTTCTGAACGAGAGTTTAGTGAAAATTTTTCTCCAGTTGAAAATCTTTGCAGATGCCTCCGTAGTACATTACATTCTGCACAGAAATTAGTCATCTTAGATTTAAGAATCTTGTCAATTGCCGCGCTTCATTTCTGACTGTCTCATTCTAGTTTCGTAGTTTATTAGGCAGACAGGATTTAAATGAGAAAGAATACATGGCAAAATGTTTATATTCATACGGTATTATTCTTATGGTGAAAAGAATACTGCATGCGCTTCACAATTCATAAAAATTCTTATCAGCAACGATCTCTTGTCACAGGTAGGAAAAAATTCAGAATGTAGAGTTGGCCATATTGACAAACATCCCAAACAATCTTGCCAGTCGGATTTTCGCAGTACGTTGAAATGCAAAGCATGCCTGTGTAGTGCTACATAATTCGACAGCAGAAGTTAGTTGTGGCGGCACCTACCAACATTTTTCAGAACTTCCGCTTACTCTGCACTCTATTCTAAGCCACAGGCGGGTTTTTGGATTACAAAAACTGGAAAAAAAGTGCAGCTTAGATTCGAGTAAATACGGTAGTGTAAATGTGTTAAGCAAGCATGTGACCATGCCATGTAGATCCACTCATGCTTCCTGCAACCATCTGAGCGAGTTTGAAAGGGGTCAAATTTTTGCTTTTCGAGTGGCACATGTGCTGTATCAATTAGCATTGATGATAATATCAGTGGTCATGTGAACATTCTCTCACCCATAGGCAAGGTTCTGGATGTCCACACAGCACGGATGACTGCTAGGATCATCATACTGTAAGGGCAGCAGTGGCAGATCAGCCACAACAGCCCAGATAAGGGGCTTACGAGAGCAGATGTGTCGACACGAATTGTTGCAAACCAGTTGTTAGCAGTGGGTCTATGGACACTCACACCTGTAGTCTCGCTTCCATTCACACCACAGCATTGACCTGCGCAGCTGGACTGGTGCCATCAGAGAATCACTTGGAAGACAGAATGGCACACTGTGGTCTTCAGCGATGAAAGCAGATTCTGCTTGCCTGCAAGTTGTGGTCTTTGATGCATATGACATACCTGGTGAGCACTGTCACAGTGCATTCGCTCAAGACACACTTGCTCCAACCTGGGCTTTATGGTCTGGGGTGCAATAACCTACAACTCCCCTTCACCTTCTGAGTTTCTGGAGGGGACGCTAAGCAGTATATGGTACATGCAAATGTTGTTGGACACATTATTTTGCCATTCTTGCAACAGGAATGGTGATGTGTTGTTCAACAGGATAATGCTTGCCCACACACCGCTTGTGAAACTCAGTGTGCTCTACAATACGTGCAGGAACTTCCCTGGCCAGAACAATCTCTGGACTTGTCTCCAATCAAGCCTGAGTGGAATAGGATGGGACAAGAAGTGACTCATGCGAATCATCAACCAACTCTACAGGACTACATGAACAGGTTGAGCAGGCATGGAATAATGTATCCGAGGACACTATCCGCCACCTGTATGATCAACTGGATGCCAGTCAGTGCCCGCATTGCCGCCCAGGGAGGCTACACCATGTACTAATATGGGTTTTTCAGCATGAGTCAAAACCTGGTACCTCAGAACCACTTGTGCTATTGATCTATACATGTATTAATTCCATGTACTCCATATCCAATGTTGCAATAATAAATACTGAGTGAACTGGAAACGTCTAACAGGGTGTAATGGGGAAGTGCATTAAAGGCAGATGAGACATGGTAATTGATGCTTTCATAGGCAACTTACCTCAGGACTTGCAGTGGTAAACCATTAAAACATTTTGCAAATTTAATTGACACACTACAGTAATAAGAGGTGATTTGACTCAGCTGCCATAAAAATGGAGGCTCACACGATTAAAACTGCAACCAGGAACAGGGATTCATGTGAGATTGCAAACAATGTCACATGCTCTTCATTTATAACCTTCCCAAATCTATCCCTCTTTCCTCCCCAAGGATGGAACTAAGAGTTCTAAAAGCTAGGAAATTTCTTGTACTCTTATGTGTGTTCCACAGTACTTGGATTTCACTTCCTGAAGATAAGGAGAACCTAACAATTCTGTCTAAATTTGAAAAAAGAAGGGAAAAAAGGGGGGGAAAAATTGCAGTAAATTTATAACAGAAGTCTAACACTGCGAATCATAAATTTCAAGCCCCCCCCCCCCCCCTCCCCGAAACACTGCATTTTCAGACAGGGTCAATGTTTTTCACAAAGCCATTCATCCATGACATCTTATTTTCACATATCTCACTTACATCTCTTTCAGACATGAATATATCTAAGACCAGAGCCACGTATGAGACACCAGCCTTTGAAACAGAAGTGAAGCATTTATGGTGCATATTTT
This sequence comes from Schistocerca piceifrons, assembly GCF_021461385.2. Taxonomy (NCBI): domain Eukaryota; kingdom Metazoa; phylum Arthropoda; class Insecta; order Orthoptera; family Acrididae; genus Schistocerca; species Schistocerca piceifrons. Next base: position 795,095,110 of record NC_060141.1, on the reverse strand, counting down.
ACTTATTGTTTATTTATTTATTTATTTATTATTACAAAGTGTTTTCTCAGCTATGTTGCTGAAGGTGTTGAACGTTGCTGTACAGGAACTGTTAAGGCCATCAGCTATCGACATTAGTATTTATTTATTTATTTATTATGAAGTCTTTCGTTGCAGGGGCTTTCAAAGAGCACTCCAACTATCTGAATTCCAACTATCCAGATCACCAATTATCCCAATTGCTTTGAGGAAAAAGAAATTTGTACTGTACCAGGTGTACCGGTATGAAATGAGTGTTAAGATACAAATGTGTCGATGTTGTGAACGAGCCTTAATTTTTTTTGTTTGGTTGGTATGACATCTGTCAAAGATATTTAGTATACATCAAGTCATGGAACAAACAACATCATATGTTTTCATTGTGTTAACAATGTCGAATTTTGCACCAGAAAGTGATGATTTGTGGAAAGCATTAATTTTTTGTTTTCATTTGAAAAAAAGTGCTGCAGAGTCGCATTGAATGCTTGTCGAGGCATATGGTGATCATACTCTATCAGGAGCAACATGAAAAAGATGGTTTCAACGTTTCAGAAATAATAATTTTGATGTAAGAAATGAAGAACATGGAAGACCACCAAAAAAGTTCGAAGATGCCGAATTGCAAGCAATATTGGATGAAGGTGATATTTTAAGTCAGAAGCAAATGGCAGTAATGCTAAATGTTGCACAACAAACAATTTCTGACCGTTTGAAAGCTATGGGAAAGATCCAAAAGTGTGTAAAATGGGTGCCATATGAATTGAATGAAAGACAGATGGAAAAGCGAAAAACCATTTGTCAAATTTTGCTTCAAAGACATGAAAGAAAATCAATTTTGCATCAAATTGTTACTGGCAATGAAGAATGGATTTATTTTAAGAATCCTAAACGGGAAAAATCATGAGTTAATCCAAGACAACCATCAACATCGACTGCAAAACCAGATTGATTCGGCAAGAAGACAATGCTTTGTGTTTGGTGGGATCAGAAAGGTGTGGTGTATCATGAGCTTCTAAAACCCGGTGAAACCGAATACTAATCACTACAGACAACAAATGATCAATTTGACCTATGTATTGATCGAAAAAAGACCAGAATAGGCCAGAAGACATGGCAAAGTAATTTTTTTTACACGACAATGCACCTGCATGCAAAGCAAAACTGGTTCAAGATACAATCAAAACACTTGGCTGGGAACTGCTACCCCACCCACCATATTCACCAGACTTGGCCCCTTCCGACTACCATTTGTTTTCATCAATAAGACACACATTGGCTGAGGAACACTTCGATTCCTACGAAGAAGTTGAAAATTGGGTGTCTGATTGGTTTGCTTCGAAAGATGGACATTTCTATTGGGGTGGTGTCCACAAATTGCCAGAAAGGTGGTCAAAATGTAGAGAAAGCAATGGTCAGTACTTTGAATAAAATGTTTTTACTTTTCAATTCAAAATTAGTGTCATTTTCACAATAAACGCTCATTTCATACCAGTACACCTGGTATGACTGTGTGTACCCTCAAGAATGCGGATAGGAGTTTGTTGAGGGAAGCTATGAAGAAAGCTGAAAAAATACCCCTTCTGTTGACCGGAAAATCGAAAAACCCAGGCTTTCAAAAATGTTGAAAGCTTGTGGCTTGCTTGTGATTATTTAATCTTAGTTCATCAACTCTCAGTGGTGATGAAATCATTCAAAGTGTGAGAGAAGAAACTGATGGCCAGGAGGATGACACTGTCACTGAGCAGGACGCAAGACCAGCTTGTGAGACATTTCCATGTCTTGACACTGAAACTCACATGAATGGAGCAACAGCTTTAATGTGACCATATACGGTTGCTCACTGTCAAGGGGTTATGAAGACTTGTCTGCACAAAAATGACTGAAGACAGCAAACCAAATAAATAAACAGTATGTTCAAGAACTGACAATGTATGTAAGTACAGTACTGTACAAAATCTAAACCACATTGTTTTGTAGTAATAAATTAATATTACACTAGTATGTATACACAAATTTAGTCTCCGTCTTTTATTTTAAAGAAATGACCGTGTTGAGTCTCCAGATAATTGGAATTCCACTGTAGGTACATTTCAACTGTTGTCAGGTGCATGGTAGACACTGAATTGGCAGCACTGTCTCTAGCAAGTTTTGTTATTTTGAAAGATGCGCCCTAGGTGACCAAATCTAGAGCTTTATTTGTCATCTGTTACACAACTTCTCACATAATTTCTGGCAAGACACTAGATTTCTTTTTGACTGATTTCTACTTCCAACCATTCTCACACTTCTTCGTTTATGTAAAAAGTTTCTTTGCCTTGTTATTCATCCTTTTGAAACCATGTTAAGATTTAATATTCTGCCGTCCCCAAGTATTTTCTGCCTTTAGCCCCTCAATAACTGGTCCTGGGCTTTAAATGTATGGCATTCCACGCTGTCAAACTATTGGATCAGCTCCTTCCAGGGCAATTTTAACCAAGCAGTAAGCATGAAGCACATTAATGATAATTTTAAAACAGTTATATAATATTTACGAGAACAATTTTATTAAATATGGTGTCTCTGAAGGGTCACTAACAGAACTATTTAAATTAACAGTCTAAGGCTAAACATGGATGCTGATAACCATATTTTCTGATGAAACCGTAATTCTGCAAATAAAAATTATATGGGTTGAGGGCACTTAAGATAGGCAAACACTGTCACAGAACAACATCTAACAACATCTAACAAAAACTGACACCTTACTAATACCATAACCTTTTCTGGTGTCAAAGGTAAACACTTCTGAACAGGCAGAAGCATGAAGTGTATTGCAAAATTGCAAAACTAATTGTACACATAAGATCATCTACATAGATTATCTGCTGTTGCTGCTGCAATGTTCACAAATGTGAAGTATATATGTATTGCTTCCTAATTTAATACCACATAATAATTTAAATTTGTACACAGACAAATGTGGATTGTATAACATTATTTGTATTATCTTACTTTTATCTATATGTGTGCATTGCCTTGTATATAAATTATATATTGTTTAATATCTTATGCCAAAGATGAATACGTAGATAAGAAGCCCGATAAAAATACAGTAAACATAATTTAAATCACTTTACTAACATTGATCTCCAAAGTGTTTTGTTTGGCCTATTTTAATTGTGGTGATTTCAAAGCTCTTACAGTTTAAATAACTTCCTTAATATTTCTAAAAACCCTTTCATAGTGGACTAAACAAACCAGTAGGGCATTTGCTAACTTAACCAACTTAAGAACAAAAATAACAAGCAGAAAATATCTGCATGGAAGAATAATCTTAGGCCACAAGTCAATAGTATCTAAAAAGTGTGCTGAAACTGAATATAGACTTCATACCATTTGCATGATCTTTACCGTTACAAATTTTTCAGGGAATGAATCCAGGATATGTGACATCTATCTTAAACATCTTAAGGTAAAAGATTAAAGAAGTTATTTTTCCAGAATTTTTATTAACCATCACAAATCTTTAACGTATTCTCATATTTATATAAAAAAAACCTCTCACAATGTTCAATTTAATTTTTGAAAATTGTCTGTGCTGATAAACCACTGAACAATAATTTAATATCGAAAAATTTCTGTAGTAGTAATGTGGAAAGGACACATACGCACAATATCTTCCTTTCTTAAACAGCAATGTACTTTTAAGGTTTGACACACACACACACACACACACACACACACACACACACACACACACAGTAGTCTTTTTCAGTAAATGCATATTTGCACACAGTTGGTATTCACAAAGTGTTACAGTTCATCATGTTTTGGACCAGAGAACTCATCATGAGATATGAGGCCATTTTTGTCCTTGTCTTCGTGTTGGAATATTTCATCAACAAGTTTGTCATGGTCCTCCAGCATACGTTTCACTTCTTCACTGTCTCCTCCTTCTTCAGCTGCTACCATTTGTTTCTTCAGGTATTCACTGACCTACAACAAAGCCACGTATAATATGTTAAACGAAGACAAAGTGAAATACTAGTTGCAGAAGAAACATTAATAAAAATTAGTAAACAAGCCAGGCAGTCAAAAGCAAAGAAAAAATAAAAATGTGTAAGTTTACATTATTACACTTGTCTACGTATCTACTGCAAATGGATATCTAATATTCTGCAATTCTACCTGATATTTGGACTGTTTGACATAAAAAGTGACTTTTTGCATTTCCCAGTTTCCAATTTCATGATAAGAGTAAACTCATTGATTTGAAATAAGAGAAAGTTATATTCTAATAAAAACTTGGATCTAAATACCTCAAATTTTGCAATGCATCATCATCATCATCATCAATGTGGCATAAGGTTGAATTCTACAGAGAACTATTTTCCTTTTACATATACTGCTTGTTACTACTATATTTCTGATTGTGAGACATCATCCACAATTTTCAAAATATCTGCCTTAATGTTGAAAACTACTTCCCTGGTTATTCTTTCCAGCAAGTGTTTATTTGTTGAAAGGTTAAATCTTTCCCCTTTTTACTTTTTCAGAGAAACTTGCACTAAGTGCATACCTCCAGCCTACCAAACTACATATACGAGGGTAAGTCAATTATTATCCGCAATTTTGTTTATTTTGTTAGTACTGTCGTTTTACGTTGGTGACATATGCTTTGTTTATTTGTTGTTATATCTTTGCAATTTTCAAGCTCCTAGGTCAGTTTTGTTATCACTGCTGTGCTGTTAATCATGGCTGCTCTGCTGTCTATTTGCACCAAAGAAGAGCAACGTTCAGTGATCCATTTTTTGTGGTCAGAAGGCGTATCAGGGGCCAAAAATCATTGAAGACTTGCAGTACAGTACAGGAACAGTGTTTTGCCACAACGGAGTGTCTACAAATGGATCGAAAAATTCCGAAATGGTCGCACAAGTGTTATGCACGATGAAGGAGCTGAACGATCGTTTACTGCCACAAATGAAGAAACCATTGAGCGTTCACGTGAAATGATTCTTTTGGATAGACAATTAACTGTTGACGAAGTAGCACATCGTCTGCAAATTAGTCATGGTTCTGCCTACGAAACCTACCACAACAGACTTGTATTTCATAAAGTTTGTGCAAGATGGGTCCCAAAACAACTCGCACAGTTGCATAAACAAACATTTGGAAATCTGCAAAACACATTTGGATCTCTATGGTGATGAAGGGGACAACTTCTTAGACAGGATCATTACTGGTGACGAAACATGGATCCATCATTACGAGCTGCAGAGTAAATGGCAGAGTATGGAATGGAAACATCCAAATTCGCCATGCAAGAAAAACTACAAGACCCAACCATCCACAGGAAAACTGATGCTTACAGTTTTTTGGGATGCACAAGGTCCAGTACTGGAACATTATGGGGAAAGGGGTACAACAATAAACACAGATGCTTACTGCCAGGCTAAAGCCTGCAATTTGACACAAATGCCGAGGATTGCTGTCAAAAGGTACTGTGTTTGTGCACGACAATGCCCGTCCGCATACTGCTGCCCACACTGCTGAAATGCTACAGAAACTCAAATTTGAAGGATTTGAAATCCTCCATATAGTCCCCAATCTTGCCCCCTTCCGACTATCACTTGTTCGGTTCACTCAAACAGGCATTAATGGGCCGTCGTTTTGCCTCGGATGAAGCAGTGAAAGAAGCGGTGAAATACTGGCTCGCACCTCAACCGAGAACCTTCTTTTAGGAGGGCATCAGGAAGCTTGTACCATGATGGACCAAGAGCATTGAAAAACAAGGAGACTATGTCGAAAAATGATGTTCTTGGAAGTTTCCTATTTGATTACAATAAAATTTTATAACTGCTTTGCGGATAATAATTGACTTAACCTCATAGTTTGGGGTCTTCACAACTTTTGAACAAATGAGCTGAAGAACTGCTTTGGTATAAGAATCAGCTTTATGTTTACTTTGAATAAATAGTTTTAAGTTCCTCTGACTAAAACAGATGTCATTCTTGTGCAACTGTCATCGTCACCATCATCATCAAATACTATCTGCACAGGAAGGTAGACCACTTATATTTTGCAGGTGTGTAAAAAACTGCTGAGCACACATTGTATGCTATCTCTAATTTCATATCTATGTATATTTCTACATCCAAAATTACATAATGCAAACAGAAAAATGAACTGTGGCAAAACTACACTGATTAGCAGTTCATTTACTCATGTGCCTTAACAAGAAGGGATCATAGCTTGCAGTATCACTTACCTCATCTTTTGAAAGATTGTCGTCTTTATCAGCATCTATTTCCCTGAAGATATTCACAGCATGACCTGCATCAGCATTGTTCTGCTGCCCCTAGGGTTTGATAGAGTTGCTAATTTTGAGGTCCCACTCATGTTATTTGTTTATTACACAAGTTCATCCCTTAAAACAAACTTGTATCAAGCCAGCACTGTTAGTTCCAATGTTAGTAAAGCTTCAAAAAATCTCTTACTGTGTACCTACATGCAGTATCTATTTTTTGAATTCTGTTAATACCTTGCCCATATAATCACATGCAGTCTTTACAGATTTTTGATTTTGTTGTCTTGTTACTTACTTCATCCCTTGAAAGATTCTGGTCCTTGTCTGCATCAATTTCTTTGAAAACATTCACTGGCGGTGGTGAATCGCCAATGCTCAGAAGCTCCACTTCAAATGTCAGTGTTGCACCTGAAACAGAGAAAATTCACAAAGCCATGACTCAGACACATTAATTTATATGTTTGATGATGAATGTATGAGAAGAAATAGATAGGTGTGTGACACAGAAGTTTGGGTCAGTTCAGGGAGTGTGATTGGATAGAGTAACGGTAATGTAATTGCTTGTGGTAAGTGGGAAATCTGAGTTCGAGTCCCAATCTGACTTTCCTATGTCGCTTTAGATAGAATTTGTATATTTAACAGAGCGAAGTTGACAGTCAGGAATATTTTTTTTTTTTTTAAATTATTCTAAGCATTTGAGAGAAAGAGAAAGGAGGCAGTAATTTTAACTGAATGGATCAAAGGCAATTTCCCTTCACTTGAACAGAAAAATAATACTAACGTTTTTTCCAAACTGTATTTCTGTAGGAGTGCTTAAAGATGTAACTTGTCTATTTTCTCACTTTTCTCCCTACATTATTATGCCAAACATCTCTTCAGTAATTGTTTTGCTTTTATGTTCCTTTAAGAACCTTACAGGCAAAGGGATCAAACTGGCGTGGTCCTTGCTTTCTACACCTAAATATATAATCTGAAAGCCACCATATGGTGCATGGTGGAAGGTAACTTGCACCACCACCAATCCCCCCTCCCCCTTCATCATTCCCTTTCCTGTTCCACTCGCAAATGGACCAAGGAAAATGTGAATGTTCTTAAAATCTTCTCAATAGTGTTTCATGAAAACATCATCATCTTTCATTCAGGGATTTCCATTTGAGTTGATGAACCATCTCTGTAATATCTGTGTTTTGGCTTAACAAATATAGAACCAAACTTCTGAATTGCTTCGCTGTCCTCTTTTAATCAAATGTGGTAAGGATAACAAACACCAGCAGCATTCACTATCAATGGGTCACAATAGTGTTGCCTATTGCTTCATAATTTCATTGCCTAATTTATTTTTTGCTCTCTTTTAAACTGTTGTGGAGTATTAAGAACTTCAGATGCTACAAATTAAATAGGAATAAAACAGTAAAGGGTCAAGAACAATAATTTACTGCGGATTGTGACACTGATACAAGAAATTAGGCAGACCACCATATTTTTACAAACTCAAAAATTAAGTTGAAAAGACTTTTGAACACGCTGTGGCAGCACTATTAAGGTGCTAATGTTCTTTGTATGCCAGGAACAAAATTGGTCTCAGAACTTTTTGATGGACAGTGCATATTCCAAACCATCTGAGGAAAAGCCATTATGGTACCCACTAACACGCTAGGTTTGAAACCTTTCCTCTTGTTATACCCATTTTTAACACTTGTAATGTTAGGTACACTGTTATTTATCATTATTAATTTATTTTGTTTCTGGAATTTTGAATCTGAAATGTTTTTCATTATAGTTCTTCAGATGAAGACTACACAGTCAAATCTCACTTTTACTAAAAAATACAGATACATTTTTAAAGAACTCCAGCCAAATTACTGCAGATAACATTTTTTTGTTGACAGGTTTCTCACTTGTTTAAAAAAAAAACACTGAAAATTAAAATGCATATCTTTCAATTTAGTAAAATTACTGCTTGTTTTAAACTTAAGAGAGATTAAGACTCCGAAGGTATAAACAAAACTGCATCAACAAATTCAATTCATGGCCATCACAGGCAATCTTGTAGAAATCAGTAAACTGTTAAGTCTTTCTGCTTTGAATTAGAGCAATTGGGGTTCAACAGGATTAGAGAAGGGGAAAAAAAGTCACTGAAATACCCAAGAAGAACACAAAATATAACCAAGTATTTTGGAATTGTGTTGGCTCGATTCAGCCACATTTGCACATTTTATGTCGCTACTGACCCATGATTCTATGAGAGGTAGTCAAAGCTTTAATTATAATATCAATCAACAAATAAATAAAAATAAAAAAGTCAGGCTGTGACCATTAAATTTGGAAACATTAATCCTCCTCTACATATTCAGACTTCACTGAGACATTTTTCGCAGAAACAAATAACTTGGCAGAGAGCTTGTGTAAAAGCCAGCATTTTGTCTGTTAGGGAAACTATCCACCTTTAAAATGTCGTCATCATCATACTTTAAATGTCTGTGTAATACAATGGTTCTTCACCAGAGGAGAGAGGATAAGGAGGTCACTGGCTGCCATGCGAGTAGAATGAGAGGGTGAGACAAAATCTGACAGCCCAGAGGAGCACCATCTGCGACTGAATCCTGTGCAGAATGACCTGTCATGGAGCTAAAACATTGCCTTGGACAGGTTCCTGTGGTGTCACCGCCAGACACCACACTTGCTAGGTGGTAGCCTTTAAATAGGCCATGCTAGGTGGTAGCCTTTAAATAGGCCACGGTCCGTTAGTATACGTCGGACCCGCGTGTCACCACTATCAGTGATTGCAGACCGAGCACCGCCACACGGCAGGTCTAGAGACTTCCTAGCACTCGCCCCAGTTGTAGAACCAACTTTGCTAGCAATGGTTCACTGACAAAATACGCTCTCATTTGCCGAGACGATAGTTAGCATAGCCTTCAGCTACGTCAATTGCTACGACCTAGCAAGGCGCCATTACCAGTTACTATTGACATTATGAATAATGTACCGTCAAGAGCGATGTTCACCATTAATGGATTAAAGTTAAGTATTCCATGAGCTACGTCCGTTTTTTCTAAATTCTAATTTCCTTGTCCTGTTCCAGACCTCGCGCCAGCCTGCATGAGCTAAAACGCGTGCCTTTCGGCTTCCTCTAGTAACCCGGTGTTGGCTCTCCTGCCAACCCACAAAAGATCCCATGACACTCCATTTCAACAACCTCCCACAGCACTGTCAGGGTATTTCAGTAGTATGCTCGTCTGATGATTTTCCACTTACAAGGACCGTCTGTTAGCATCGTGCCACAGCCTGATTTTGTTGTTTTCAGCAGCAGTGAATTCACATTTGCCCACCATTCGCTTTGCTCCTTTGTCTCAGGGTCATAACAAAACACACAGCATTCTTCCAAGATGATCAGATGGATAAAGAAATCACTTAAGAGTGGCACGACAACTGCAAAGGTTCCACTGCACACTGCTACAGTGGGCTTTATAAACAGGTGTGAGCTGCTGCAGAACCCAGCTGATGGCGAGCTTCATGATGTTTTAAAATTGTGCAATTCAAGGATGGTTTACAATTTTCCAGTATCACCGTGCCTCCACTTCTTTTACGATTCCCAGTTCTTCACAGACAGATGGTCTGCTTCTCCATTGTTCGTTATTTAGCCTTGCATGACTACACAAGAAGCGTCTACACAAACCAACCACTGCGTCATCCCATAATACATGTCCACTCAATTCCATTTGCAGTGCTGATTACCCTTCAAATGCAGATAAGTAATTATATTGTCGTGCTCCCACTCTATTCATTGCCCATTTTGCTTTGGCTTGTGTAGTGGAGTGTGATGGTACTGTGTCACAGGGATTTCAATTTGCTCAATACTGACCTGTATCTGCAAACACAAAATAAATTGTTTAACTATTTCTGGAGGTGATAACTGAAATATTGTAACTGCCATCAGTATGCAACTCACCTGACCGCATATATCACTCACCTATTTTCATAGAAGTCTTAACCACCTCAATCCAATCTCCTCCTCAGCCCACTAGTTTTCCCATCTCTGAACTGTCGCTGAGTGGCCTTTTGTGAAGTTTCCACACTGATAATCTGGGGCACTCAGTCGTAAATCAAAATTGATAATATACACTGAGTCTGGTCTTTCAGTTTCAGATATGTTGAAAATGTCATTCTGAAAAATATTTTGTTTGCCAAAAGCATTGCAGCCCGTTTTTACTGGTTTCTTTACTTATTTTACTGTGCATCCTGTAGCATTTGTCAGCAGTTATAGCAACTATTCTACAACTTTCATACAGAAAAAGTGAAGCCAAACTACAACTTCCTCAACTCCATAAAGATGCAAAAGATTTTTTACAGAATAGGAGTTCTAATAATACTGATTACATTTAGTCTAACTTATGTACAATGGAAACAAAATCTAAGAATAGCATGAGCTCTTAGTGTAACTTATGATGTTCAGTGACTCACTTCAAACTATATTGTTAGCAACAAGCAGCAGTGACTGTCATTCACTTGATATTTCTTGGTTTGGTAAAGAATGCATGAACCATCTGAGTTTTATTCATAAATATTAATCCTTCATCATTTTAATAGTTGATGTGTTCAGTTGCTTCCTTTTTTCCTTCTGAAATTAGTTCAAGTGTTAAAATGTTCTTGATGGAATTGGCTGATATCATATCTCGTTCAGAGATTACCGGTCTCAGAAAGGTTCAGAATCACTGCATTAAATGCATTGAGTACAAACATAACGGCAAACTCCGTGTTTCTAATTATGCATGTTGCCTGCTAGCTGGCGCTTATTATCCAGACCTCTCACCATCTGGTTCTTGGGAACACACCTCTCCTGTATACAGAAGTTTCAATCTGGCTACAGTATGTGAGGTGTCTTCAATATCCCTCCCCACCTTACAGCTGCACCACACCCTGCATGTGCACTCATTTCTGGCACACGAAGTGGAATCCTGGAGATGGAGACAGACAGTCACACAAAAATGGGTTGTATGTGGCTGGTTTGATCTACTTAGGTGCTGCACATAAAACTCCAGCACTCATCCCACACCTTGCTGAGGCCACTCAGGGTATCTGGAACCACAATTCCATGACCTTCCACAAGAGGCCCTCGTTGCAGCAAGTCAGAAGCAACATGTCTCTGAAGTCCTCACATAGTATCCTGTTTTGTTGGCGTTCCTCATTTATTGTGATAGTGCCACTACTGTATCATCTTCCCACACTTTTGTTGGTTTTGGTTTGCCAGCTCCTATGAGTCTCCTGCATGAATTACTGCTGTGGCTACTCCAACACTGCTTTCCTCCTGGGTGATTTCTAATTCAATAAAAAAACATCCTTTGTTATTTTGTTAAATTTGTTCGACAGCCCTTTCTCTTAGTATTAGTGAGACTGTATTATACTGGAAGAAATTCCTGTCACCCTCTATCCGTAGCTACTGTCTAATGCATTCCCCTCCCACCTGATGTGGCATTCTTTTACTCCTACTGACTTTCGTTTATTCCAAACAGCTCGAGTAGGAATACCACAATGACCTTGTGACTGGATTGAAGGGTTTCTAGCAAAGAGGACACAATATGTTACTCTGAAAAGAAATAAATGTCCAGACTTAAAAGTAACTTTGGGCATGGCATAGGGGAGTGTCAGAGGACCATTCCTTTTCACAGCAATTATAAATGACCTTACGAATAACTTCAGAAGTTCCATAAGGCTTTTTATGGATGATGCTGTTGTATACAGAGAAGTTGCAATGCTAAAAAATTGAAGCGAAATTCAGGAAAACTTGCAGAGGATGACACTTTTGCAGGGAGTGGAAATTGGCGCTCAACATAAATAAATTTAACATATTGCAAATACATAGACAGAAAGACTCCTTATTGTGTGATTATGTGATTGCAACCAGTGGAAGCACTTACTTCCAAATGTAGGTGAACAGAGTGATTTGAAGGAGAACAAACACATAAAATTAATAGTGGACAAGGCAGATTGCAGACAGATTCACTGGTAGAATCCTCAGAAATTTAGTCCATCAACAAATGAAGTAGCTTGGAAAACACTTGTTCAACCAGTAATTTAATGCTGATCCCCAGTCTGGGATCCATACTAAACAGGATTCAGAGGAAACAGAAAAAATCCAAAGGAGAGGAGCAAATTTCATTACAGCTTCATTTAGTAATCTCGAAAGTGTCACAGAGATGCTTAGCCAATTCCAGTGGCAGATGCTAAAAGAGGCATTCTGCATCATGGTGTTTTTTACTGTTGCTGTTCCCACAAAGTAAGTTCCTAGATGAGACAGCCAATATATCTCTTCTTCCTATGTATATCTCGTGAAAAGACCATGAAGATAAAAATAGAGGGACTGGAACTCACACAGAGGCTTACCATCAATAGTTCTTACCGGGAGCTATTTGTGGCTGGAACAGGAAAAGGGGAAAATGACATTGGTACACAAATTAACCTCCACCATACGCCACAGGGATTTCAATTGGAATATAGATGTCGATGCAGATGAAGTTCCATGTTCTGTCAATTAGTATATCATTTCCCTTTAGGGCTCAGACTTGTACCTGTTGTTGATGTGTCCCAAGAATGGCAAAATTCTTGGAAAGGCTGCACTTTTATTTCTTGTTTAGTTCTCACAGATTTTTCTAGGATTTCCATAATTATTTGGATGTCTCCCTTCTTCAGCCAAACTTGCAGTGCTATTGGCTCCATAACCTGCAATGGCTAAAGAATGGTCTTCTAATTTTGTGATACTTTATAATCTGAGTTAAATCTCTTCTGTCATATATTTGCTAATTTGTTAATTATATAAAGCCTCTTTTTTTTCCAGATATGCTGAATGGGAAGAGAAATTTTATTTCTCATGTAACAGCAACCCCAGTTATCTGATGGCCTCTTGTCATTGTGGCTACTCGTCAGTTATTTTTGTTATAGGATTTCTGCTCTCGACAACTTCCCTCTAGGCACTAGGAAAACTATCTTGTGTGGCAATCACAAATTTATTCTCTCCATATCATTCTCAAAGCGTTTGTAGAATTTGTTTGCCATTATTTCTGGTTTGCATCTTCAATGTCTAAGACACGGGGCTGCAAACAAAGCCTTGCAGATATAATTTGATTAGCTCTTTCTTAAACCGCTTTCTGGGAAGTCAATTTCGCTCTCCTGTCACAACAGAAATCTCATAGGCAATTAAACAGGGCCATTATCCAACTAATGCCCCTCACTCTTGATGATAAGACAGGCAACTATAAATTATCAAATGTTACTGCAAGTCCACCAAAATTCCAATAATTACTGGTGTCCTCTGTCTATCTTTCCATTTGAAAATCCATACTGCTTGGAGTCTGTGCCTGAAAGAGTCCTTAAAATTACCAATTGTTCACACTAAAGTTTTTTTTAAACTTCCCATTATGAAGTTCCTGACAGACTGAAGCTGTGTCTCAGTCCCGCACCATGTTAAAAATCAGTGCACACACTGTTACAGAGTGAAAAATTATTCTGTAATATTCCCAGTTGCATTTAGGTGGTGCATTGGCTGACATGGCTTCTCTATTACTTGATCATTATCCTCTCAGATTTTCAGATGGACCACGTCCACTGTCTTCGAAAGACCTGGTACTTTTGTTTAAAGTAGGTATTCGTTATATAAATGTGTAAGGTATGGCCCGACTATATCTCGGGACCTCTGCTTCTATTCCATCATGACCTGGAGCCTCATTCTTCTTCAGTGTCGAAATGGCCGTTGATACACTGTTCAAAATAATCAAAAGATGTATCAATGCCCAGGTGGTAAATTATTTTGATAGAGGAGATACCTGTAGTCTTATTGTATAGCTTGAGATCTCTACTTTCAACATAGACAACAATTAAAATCATTCGCTGTCTATTAGCTGTGTTATGCAATATATTGCCAGGTGACCGCTCAGAAGGACATGAGTAACAATGTCCAAGTGTTTTCTGTGAGGTACTCAGATGCCAGTTGTCATTTGTGGATGTTGTATTCAGCCAAGCACATGGAATGCTATGTCTTAATGCAATGCAAGTGCCAAGCACTACGTGTTTGAGCCAAAAAGGATAGACTTTCAGTCATGTTGCTGCATATGCCAATCCCTCTCCATTTACAAGTTGATGTGGAAGAGTTTGCTGATGCATTACAGCCCCACGGGAAGACCATCTGGACATCTCTGTGCCATGGCGTTGTCCAGATACCCCAGAGCAGATGCATACGGGAGTGGCCCTGGCACCATAGACTTATAAAGAGTACACCATGTAGGAATTGGACAGTGATAAATTGCTCATAGAAGGCACACATGTTACTAAAGCTCTCTTAAGTCCAATGAAAAGCAGACAAGATGATGGGATGATTGATTGTTTCCACTTTGTTTTCGACATCAGTCTCACATTTCAGTTTCTTTTATCCAAATTATAGAGAATGTAATCACATTTTGTTGTGTACTTACTTTGTGAAAGATAAAGGTATAATTTGGTAACATACACAGTCTTCAATTATTGCTCAGTGGAGTATTAGAGATGGCCAAAGTAATGTTCCCTTAATTCTTTTGAGCAGAGTATCTTTTCAGGAATAGGAATTACTGTAGAGGCATTACTGCATGGCATTTTGTCACCACGTCTCGTTCTCGCAGCTGTCTGGAAGCAGCATGCCGTTAAAGGTGGTATGCCAAAAGCGAAAGAGCACTCACCTCCTGGGATGACTGCACCCGCCCCACGGTCGCCGTACGCCAGCTCAGGCGGGATAACGAGGCGGCGGCGCTCACCGACACACATGTCCACCAGGCCCTGGTCCCAGCCCTTGATCACCTGCCCCACGCCCAGCTGGAACGAGAATGGCTGGTCCCGGTCATGGCTGCAACACACGGCAATCCCAGGCATTCTCACTTACTGCCATCTTACATAGATCATGCTACAGGAAGCTGAGGGGAAGGGGGCAGGGGGAGGGGGAGGGTTAAGATGGCGTGGGATCTGCAGCACGGATATACTGTGGGGGCCTATTCAGCAATATTCACTCATTTTACAAAACACCTTATATGATTTGACAACTATACAGATTGTTTCAGGAGGAATTCCATATAGCATGTGTCCAATTTTTACTGGTACAGAGATACAGCTATTTACATAGGTAAGTGTGTTTCGTGAGGTGGTACTCCAGTTGCTGTGGATTTATTTATTGACTGTCAGATTTATTTTGATAATCAGGTTGTGCTTAATTTTATATTAATGTATTATACAACTTTGCGATTTGTAGGCTAATTTTATATTTGATTGGTGCGTAAGTTGGTTGCATTTTTGTCTTGCGAGTTAGTACTCTGGTTGCTGCAGGCTTATTTACCAGTTGTCATTTTTTATGTTTTAGTTACTATTGTTATTTGATTTTATATACTGTCATTTTCTCATTTGTACATAGTGAGAGGGGCTGTGGACGATAGAAAATGGAGTGCCACGAGGAAGAATCGTGACACGTTCTTCTGTTTGAGTTCAACAGAGGGATGACAGCAACAGAGCCAGCCACAAACATTCGTGCCATGTATGGGGATAATGCCATTGGACAGCACGAAAGAAAATTGTTTTCTCATTTTAATGGGGATCATTTTGGCAAATTCAGGGAGACCTTCAGAATTTATTCATTAATCCACAATGATCCACAAGATTGTACTCGAGAACTGGCAAATATGTGGAACTGTGATCATTCCACCATTGTCCGACATTTGCATGCAATGGGTAAGACTCCAAAATCAGGTACACGGGTACCGCATGCTCTAAGTCAAAATCACAAAAATCAGCAGGTTGCCATATGTGCACATCTGCTCGGTCGTCATCAATTGGCTCGTGAACACCACTGACCATTCCTATCCTCTATTGACTCTGGTGAAGAGAAATTGTGTCTTTGAACTAACATAGGGAAAAGAAAAAAATAGTTGAGCCCAAACAAAGCAGCAACTCTCCTTACAAAAACTTGGGCGCATCCACGAAAAGGAATATTACGCATCCGGTGGAACAGTGATGGCGTTGTGTACTCCGAACTGTTTCCCCAAGGTGTAGCCATCACTGCTCACATTATTTTACTGTCAACAACTGAAACATCTTCCAGATACAAACCAAGAACAATGACCAGGAAGACAGTAATGTTACTCAATGATAATGCCCACTCGCATTCTGCTCGATTGACAAAGAAAACTACACAGGAGTTGGTTTGGGAAGTCATTCTGCACCCACCTCACTCACCTGACTTTCAGCTGATTTCAGCTTTACCACACACTAACAGCCTGCAAAGAACTTCCTTTCCGGATGAAAATGCACCTTGAATATGGCTTGACAAGTTCTTCACTTCAAAACCACGTGATTTCTACATTAGCAGAGTCAAAAAGTTACACTAGTATTGGCAGACTGTTGTAAATAGTCAATGAGAATATATTATTCATGACCGAAGTCTCTGTTGTGTATATCTGTTGTGCTTATTAAACTTACGGAAAAATACTGCGAACTTGTTCACCAAGACAATAGTATAGTGTTTACAAGTGGTGAGTATGCCGAAATGGTATGGTGTACAGGTTTTGGAACGGAAACGCTGCTGATGCTACTTGCAGTGAGTTTGCTAGACAATGCCCTAATGTCTTCACAAAACTGCTCAATACTGGTGTAGTGCCCAGAAGTCATATTTCAACAGAACACGTAAAAGAACAGGGTTTGGAAGTAACACGGTTCCACATACAAGGCAACAGTGGACATTAGGTATGCATGGCCTCTATTCTAATCATTTACACCAGATTCAACACATTTAAGGAGTAGATGAAGGCAAATTATCTCGCGAGCTAGGATTGCCTAATGGTAAGGCGACAGCTCGCGATAAGCGGCAAATCCGGGTTAGAGTCTCCGTCTGACGCAAATTATTTTCATTCCATCATACACCTAATGGTTCCCCAAATTTTATAACTGTGAATACATTTCGTGTACCAGTAACAGCCTTAACTCGCATCAATAGTCCAACAGCAGAAATCCACGTGCATTTATGCAGTCATTTCCAGGAACACTTGTCTGTAGAAGTGTGGTATGGTATGATATTACATTTGATGGAACCTGTTGGTGTTACCAGACCCTCTTCCAGGGCTTCGTTATGTAGACTTAAAATGTACTGCTACCATTGCTGCAAGAAATTCCCTTGGATACAAGAATTGCATGTTCTTCCAGCCCGTTTTATTCATCAGGTGATACACAATTGAAACATAAGATTCCCTGGAATATGGATCACAACAAGTTGACAATTTTTTTGGCCACCCAGGTCTGTGGACCTCACCCCATTTAAATTTTTGTCTCTGGGCTTGTTTAATTGCGAAATCTACAAGGAGGTAAAAGCAAAAGAAAAATTCGTCGTCTGGATTACGAATAGCGCTGCCCTCATTAAAGAGCGCCAAGCCGACCTCAGAAGAGGCTGCATGTGGCGTTGTCAAGTGAATTCAGAAGCGCATTTTTATTTGGAATGTATGAAATAGCAATTCTGAACTTAATCATTCGCCTTTACTTAACATCATCTGTATTTGTTTGGCTTGCATTCTAACAACTGTATTGCTGTAACCAATAAAAACTGAACACATGTTACTTGCATTGTTTAACTCGAATTAGTCTGTAGTACCACCTCCTTAAACATCTACTATTCCTCCTGCAACGTCCTTTACATTTTAGGTTTATTCACTATTGTGGAGGTGTTTTCACAAAAAAAAATGGTAATTTGGGGTATCAACTTAATCATAATTACATAATTACACTAGTGAGCCAGGAGTGAACATGAGTCCCTCATACCAAAATACAAAGAAAATATCCCGAAACAACCTTCCAAATTTTGCTGGACTCACCATGTCTGTCCAATTAGGGCAGACAATGCAAGACCACTGAATAAAAATTCCTGAGATTACTGAGTAAGCATTTCAACTGAGCGAATGCATAATATCCATACGGAGAAGTAGCTATGAAGAAGCCGTGTGCAAGGTGGGTACCGTGATTGGTCAGTCGATAGAAAACGCATTCAGCGCAACATTTCAATACAATGTCTGGCGATGTTAGTCGCAATCCGCAAGAATTTTTGCGCCGATCTGTGACTCCTGATAAAACCTGGATCCATCATTAGACACTAGAGTTGAAACGGCAATCAAAACAAAGGCGGGTAAGGCAACGACCATTCTGTCAGCTGTTTTTTGTGTGATTCCCAAGGAGTAATCCCCGTGCCTAGACCTTATTATGCTTCATTGTTGGATCGTTTGTAACTTGCGATGGCTGAAGAAATATAGTTGGCACGCAAAAAGTGCTCTTTCAACAGGATAATGCATCATCCTACATCAGCGATAACAGCATGAGCGCGTGAACTGGGCTTTGAATTGGTTCCTCAACCACCCTATTCACCAGACTTAGCCCCAAATGACTTCTTCCTGTTCCGTAACTTAAAACTTTGGTTTGCTGAAAAGAAATTTGCGACAGTTGTAGTCAATAAATATTTTGCAGAGTTCGACAGAGCCTATTTTTACGATGGAATGAAAACGCTGGACTGCCTTTGAAACGTCACTTGTCGTGGCTAGGAGCTTCAATGGCGGGCGACGCGCGTAGTCACATCCACGGCCGCGGCTATGGCCAGAAAACACAACACGCAGAGCGATGTGGCGCGCGAGAGAAGTTGCAGAACTTAATGCTCCACGGATTTGGTCGGAAACCTTTACTGCCGGACGCGGATTACTTATCTGCTCTTCTACGCTATGAAATCACCATATTGGTCGCCAACTTCGCTTTGACCCGCGAAATAGCGTTAAACTTTACAACTTCAAACCGAATAATCGAAAGCAATGTAGCTACCCCACTACTTTCAGGGAAGATTCCGAGGTGCGACCATTGGATGACTTCGAATTATTAATAGGAAAACTCAAAGTTTTTAAAGTAAAACAAACGTTAACATTCTACATCTTTATTCTTCGTGTCTGTATATTTATTTCTCAAATAGTCACCCTAGCGACGAACACATTTCTGCCAACAAGAGACCAGTTTATTGATATTGTCACTGTAGAATGTTTGACTATGTTCAAGGACCCGCAACATCAGCTCTGCTTGCACAGGTCCACGAGCATGCAGAGGCGCCGCAACACGACTTGGCATGGACTCGACTAATGTATGGAGAAGTGCTGGAGAGAATTGACACCAATACTGCAGGGCTGTCCATAAATACGTAAGAGTACGACGGGGTGGAGATCTCTTCTGAACAGCACGTTGCAGATATGCCCGATAATGTTCGTGTCCGGAGAGTTTGGTGGCCAGCGGAAGTGTGTAAACTCAAAAGAGTGTTCCTGGAGCTACTCTGTAGTAATTCTGGACGTGTGGGGTGTCGCATCGTCCTGCTGGAATTCCCAAGGTCCGTCGGAAGGCACAATGGACATGAATGGATGCAGGTGATCAGACAGGATGCATACGTACGTGTCACTTGTCAGAGTCGTATCTATAAGTTCAAGGGGCCCATGTCACTCCAACTGAACACGCCACACACCATTACAGAGCCACCACCAGCTTGAACACTCGCCTGCTGACATGCAGGGTCCATTGAGTCATGAGGTTTTGTCTCCATACCCGTACACGTCCATCCACTTGATATAATTTGAAACGAGACTCGTCCCACCCTAGCAACGTGTTTCCAGCCATCAACAGTTCAATGTCGGTGTTGATGGGACCAGGCGAGGCATAAAGCTTTGTGTTGTGCAGTCATCAAGGGTACACAAGTGGGCCTTGGGTTCCGAAGGACCACATCGGTGATATCTCGTTGAAAGATGTGCAGGAGACTTACTACTTTGAGCTTTCATCACGTACGGTCTTTCAGTTTGACTGTGTGAACCAAGTATACGTGGTACAAAAGAAATCCGATGGCTATGTGAATGGCATACCACTATTTCCGAAGTGAAGAAACAGCACACCAGTGGCGTTAAAAAACCATTATTAACGCAACTGGTGTGCTATTCCTTCGCCGGCCGTTGTGGCCGAGCGGTTCTAGGCACTTCAGTCCGGAACCGCGCGACTGCTACGGTCGCAGTTTCGAATCCTGCCTCGGGCATGGATGTGTGTGATGTCCTTAGGTTAGTTATGTTTCAGTAGTTCTAAGTTCTAGGAGGCTGATGGCCTCAGATGTTAAGTACCATAGTGTTCAGAGCCATTTGAACCATTTTGCTATTTCTTCACATCGACATTCTTCAAATATGTGACAAGATTGATTTTTGCGGTGAGCGGAGACGTGTAAGGGGAAATGCTGACTTAATCGGCACTACCGACACAAACTGCAACGTTTAGTTCACTATGCAATTTTCACACTACAACTGCTACGTCACTGTCGTTGGCAGAAATGAAAACATTGGAAGGCGACATTGAGTGTTCCGGACAAATGAGATGCGTGACGAAACCGAACGGCCGACTTACTGGACACCTGTTAGCAATGTGATTATCGCCAAGCGTCATCGTGCATAGTTTTCCTTTTAATTCTTGCTCTAAGGGGGACACAACAGGCCGCTAGCCTGCTGTTGATCTAATTATAAATCAATACTTAAATATAAAGCTCTAAAACTGGCAGCATATTTACAATGTGGAGCCGATATTTTTACTGGCATGTGCGTCGATATTTTTTTGATCGATATATCGATACTTTCTTCGATGGTTAGGACCGATGATAATACTTTTTAAATGTAGATATTGCGGATTTCCGATTTTTTAAAAATATCAACAGTCCTGATAGGTACAGGACGGCTGCGTTCTCCGATTGGCAGCTGTTCATCGAAGTGCAGGTGGCCCAGCACAGAACGGCTGAAGAGAGGTCACAGAGAATCTACCTACATAGTAGACTCCTATTTTAATGGAGGTTATCAAATTTTTTTTATTCTCATTTACAAATCATTTCAAAATATTTGTTGGTTTTTTTCTGTTTGCACGCTTGACGCGAAAACGATAGTCGTTAACTTAGCTCACAGTTAATTTTTAATGTCAAAATGGTAATTAACTCAACTGACACTTACCCAGGAGATTTCTAACACAGAATATATAAATATACGACAAAGAATTCAGCAGAAAAGATAGGTCGCAGGAAATCGGATGCACCGGCGGAAACTTGTGGAGGAGCCACCTGGACCTGAGGGGTGGTTGGTGTCTCTACGAGGCTGCTTTATGATTCTCTTTATAGCGACCATCAACGATTCTCTTTCCATATCGTGCGTGCAGCGTTAATTTTGAAGGCGCCAAGTATTGGGGAAATGTAGTGTTGCACCAGATTACCTCCTATTAACCTGCTCGTTCTACGTCGTCTCTCTTTTCCTTTATTTCTTAGTTTGTATACAAATAAAAGGGAGAAGAAACTAGGGGAGAAACATTGGAAATTAATGCGTGACAAATTACTCGTGGAAATGCCTACTAATATACAGTGAAGTTTAATGGTTTATTTACAACTTTATTCATTTGCTGTACACTTTTTGGCGAAATGTTTTTGTGTTCAGAAAGTCACTTCTCCACGCATATAGTCGGAGTAAGATTTAAGATATTAAATTAACTCCGAACAGGCCTCGGAAGGCGCTACGGTTCCGACTGACCGCCGTGTCAACCTCATCGAAAAGCGGATATGTAGCGGTATGTGGTCAGCACACAGCTCTGCCGACCGTTGTCAGTTTTCGTGAACGGAGCCGCTATTCTCAGTCAAGTAGTTCCTCAATTGGCCTCTCAGGGGCTGAGTCCACCCCACTTCCCAATTGCGCTTAGCAGGCCCGGACGGTCATCCATACAAGTACTAGTTAAGCCCGACAGCACTTGGGTGCGCCAAGTGAACTGGTGTTACAATTGTGGCAAGGCCGTTGGCAACATTATTACATACTTATTTTAATATTCACTGTTCTGTGCTGTAATGATATTACGACAGCTACCTAATTGTTTTACACTGAAGAGCCAAAGAAACTGGTACATTTGTCTAACATCGTGTAGGGCCCCCGCGAGCACGCAGAAGTGCCGCACCACGACGTGGCATGGACTCTACTAATAAAAGTAGTGCTGGAAGGAATTGACACCATGAATCCTACCAGCTGTCCATAAATTCATAAGAGTACGGGGGGTGGAGATCTCTTCTGAACAGCACGTTACAATGCATCCCAGATATTCTCAATAATGTTCATGTTTGGGAGTTCGGTGGCAAGCGGAAGTGTTTAAACTCAGAAGTGTGCTCCTGGAGCCACTCTATAGCAATTCTGGACGTGTGGGGTGTCGCATTGTTCTGCTGGAATTGCCCAAATCCGCTGGAACGCACAATGGTCAAGAATGGATGCAGGTGATCAGACAGGATGCTTATGTACGTGTCACCTGTCAAGAGTCGTATCTAGACGTATCAGGGGTCCCATATGATCCCAACTGCACACGCCCCACACCATTACAGAGCCTCCACCACCTTGAACAGTCCCCTGCTGACATGCAGGCTCCATGGATTCAACAGCCCAATGTCAGTGTTGACGGGCCCTGGCGAGGCGTGTTGTGCAGTCATCAAGGGTACACGAGCGGGCCTTTGGCTCCCAAATCCCATATCGATGATGTTTCGTTGAATGGTTCGCACGCTGACATTTGCTGATAGCCCGGAACTGAAATCTGGAGAAATTTGCGGAAGCGTTGCTCGCACTTCTGTCACGTTCAACACTTCTCTTCAGACCTCGTTGGTCACATTCTTGTAGAATATTTTCGGCCGCAGCGATGTTTGAGATTCTATGTTTTATCGAATTCCTGGTGTTCACGGTACACTCCTGAAACGGTCGTACGTGAAAATCCTTACTTCATCGATACGTCGGAGGTAATGTGTCCCATAGCACGTGCTCGTGCGGTAGCGTTCTCGCTTCCCGCGCCCGGGTTCGATTCCCGGCGGGGTCAGGGATTTTCTCTGCCTCGTGATGACTGGGTGTTGTGTGATGTCCTTAGGTTAGTTAGGTTTAAGTAGTGCGCCGACTGTAATACCACGTTCAAAACTCAGTTAAATCTCGATAATCTGCCATTGTAGCAGCAGTAACCGATCTAACAAATGCGCCAGACACTTTGTCTTACATAGGCGTTGCCGACCGTGGCGCCATATTCTGCCTGTTTACGTTATCTCCGTATTTGAATACGCATACCAATACCAATTTGAGCTTCAGTGTAATTATATGCTAAGGATAACAATGTTATTGCCCCACCAACCGCACCTCGGAGTGGCAGCCACATTCCATTAAACTATGGGTCTTCTATCTCAGACAGCACTTCTGCATGGTTTGTACATCTAGCTGGATGCAAATTATTGGAAGAAGCACTCGTAAAGTTGGTATATAGTAATCTACATATCCAGTTGTTTCTTAATGTTATCTAGTTTTTTCTAATGTTGTTTTATTGTATTTTTTAACAGAATCATGACAGCAATGGCCGAACCTATTACTACTTTTTGTGGAAGATTTAAGAGTTGTGTAAGCGGATGATTTTTTTTTTTTTGAAGCCCCGTGTACTTACGAGGTGAGCAAACACTCCTGCACACTGTTCCACTGAATGCCACCTATTAAGTTTACACCGTTCACTTATCTCCTTAACCAATAAAATATTTTAATGTTGCGTAGTTGGTGCAGTGGCAACAGTTCGGCAACCTCTGTCTGATGCCCACAAGCAATGCTTATGGTGCCCTCGCACCTGCCTACAAAATTCCCAATTGTGATGTTTAGATACCTTTATCGGTGCATAACGACCAGCAACCTGGCGCGTTCCGCCGACGTTCTTTGACAGTATGATAAACAGGGTTGCCGTTTCTAATAATGGAAGTAAAAGCCCTTCCATCTGTATCTGAGACTTGTCTGAAACGGATAGCAGAGGACTCCATCATCCTTCAACAACAACAACGTAAACTGAGGAATTATTCTGCGGAAGCAACTGACATTTCATTCTGGAACCAGTCATTTAGTTATAGCAAGAAAAAAGTTACTTCCTTTATCAGTCCGCGATTGTTGTGGATATTTTGTGAATAAATCCGTCTAGATCGCTTAATATATTTCTTTATGACGTCGCTTCATCTTTTGTCGCTTGGTAGTGTACGCTGAAGCGCCACAGAAACTGGTATAGGCATGCGTATTCAAATACAGATACATGTAAACAGGCAGAATACGGCGCTACGGTCGGCAACGCCTATATAAGACGACAAGTGTCTGGCGCCATTGTTAGATCTGTCACTGCTGCTACAATAGCAGGTTATCGAGATTTAAGTGAGTTTGAACGTGGTGTTGCAGTCGGCGCACGAGCGATGGGACACTGCATCTCCGAGGCAGCGATGAAGTGGGGATTTTCCCGTACGACCATTTCACGAGATTGCCGTGAACATCAGGAATCCGGTAAAACATCAAATCTCCGACATCGCTGCGGCCAGAAAAAGATCATGCAAGAACGGGACCAACGACGACTGAAGAGAATCGTTCAACGTGACAGAATTGCGGTTCTTCCGTAAATTGCTGCAGATTTCAATGCTGAATTATCAGCAAGTGTCTGCGTGCGAACCATTCAACAAAACATCATCGATATGGGCTTTCGGAGCCGAAGGTCCACTCGTGTAGCCCTGATGAGTGCGCGACACAAAGCTTTACGCCTCGCCTGGGCCCGTCAACACCGGCATTGGACTGTTTACGACTGGAAATATGTTTCCGGGTCGGACGAGTCTCGTTTCAAATTATATCGAGCGGATGAACGTTTGCGGGTATGGACAAAATCTCATGAATCCATGGACCCTGCATGTCAGCAGTGGACTGTTTAAGCTGGTGGAGGCTCTGTAATGCTGTCGGGCGTGCGCAGTTGGAGTAATATGCGACTCCTGATACGTCTAGATACGACTCTGACAGCATTGCGTAGCAAGCAATATCACAATGCCAGGTCTTTTCTTTGGAATTCCAGATCTCTCTCTCTCATTGTTCGATTTACTTTGTTGATCAGCATGAGCGACTAGCAGGCACTGTTTATTGTACTCTGGTCTTCCAAACAATCACAAGAGACGACACTTTGGGCATACCGAAAGACGATCAACATGACTTTTCCCGTTGATGATTGCGTTCTGAATTTCTTTCGGACAGGTGAAATGGTGTGCTTCCATTCCATGTTTTGTCGCTTGGACTCTGGTTCAAAATAGTGAACTCAAGTTTCATCACAAGTTAAAATTTGGTTTAGCAAAGGGCCACCTTCCCTTTCATAGCATTCTTTCAAGTCTGCATACGCTGTGGGTCTTGTTTCCAGACGACGTTACGCTAACTCTTTCGGGTCACACCCTGCACTTTTTCTGCTGTGCTTCAGCTTTTTACTGTGCCAATACTTAATACAACTGTTTTCCCAGTATGTTCAACTATAACACGTCGGTCTTCACGTTAATGTCGTCAGCGCGGGTTTCAAGCGAAGGGGTTGCTATTTTGACAGGCCGGCCAGGACGTCGCCCGTAAGTCACTGTCATTCGACTGTTCTTGAACTGTTCTACCGACTTTTAAATATTTTTCAATCAACTAGCAGTAGCATACAAAACTTGGGGTTTGAAGATTAATTACCAAAAATCAGAATACTTGACTAATGATTCAGATGAGCTATACACTGAAGGAAAGAAAATCAAAAAGATAAACACTTTCTGTTATTTGGGATCCATTCCAGAAATCGAGGGAAAATCAGGGTCAGAAATCAATAAAAGAATTAGTAGCGGACGGAGGATCATTGGGATGCTTAACTCAGTCTTATGGAGCACGAATGTAATGAGCAGAACTAAAAAATTAATATACAAATCCGTATTAGAGAGTGTGGTTCTGTATGGAACGGAGACTTGGGCAATTAACATGAAGCACATTAAAAAATTACAAGCTCTAGAGATGGACTTTTGGAGAAGGTCAGCAAGAATCTCCAGGAAAGAAAAAATAAGGAACACCGAAATAATAAGGAGAATGGAAATAAAAGAAAGAATATGACGTAATGGATAGGAAGAAATTACAGTGGTACGGGCATGTACGACGAATGGAGAAAACCAGAGTACCAAAATTGATACTGGAGTGGGAACCGGAGGGGAGAAGAAGAAGAGGACGACCTATGACTACCTGGCTCCAAAATGTACAGCAGACAATGAGGAGAATGGGCGCAGTGGAAGAAGACACACAAGATCGAAACACCTGGAGGAATATTTTGAGAATATAATTTAAGAACGTTTACTGTTTGTATTGTAATTTCCAAGTAAATTATTATGTTGGAGATAAGCCTCTGTAATGAGGAAAAGCTCAAAAATAATAAAATATTTTTCGCGGTTGATACAATTTTTCGCCAAACTATAAAATCATTCGGGAAAAGACTTTAGCCAGTTTTTCGCCCACCGAAAGTACAAAACGGGTCATTGAATGTTGTTCAATTAACGTGGAAACTTCAAGCAGACACGTCATCGTTAAATGCAATGCTCAGGTTATAAACAAAACAATTTATAACCCGTCAGCTGTTCCCAGTTCATCCCAGTGATGCCAACCTGAAGCCATTAAAGTACAAAACTTTCATATTTCAACATCAATTTGTCTCTCTAATTTTGGCATGTCCCTCGTAACGTTACATTGCCGACATTCCTCCTTCCCGTCTGTCGCCAGTGAATGGGACAGAAAGCGGAGAACTGGGAGGTGCTGTGGTTGGGGGGACGAATAATATTTCTTGACTAGGTTAACGGAGTACAGACAGAGAAGACTGCAGCTGCCACCGGCAGGGCAAGCAGCTGCCGCAATGAGCTGCTTGCTACATAGCCCGCTATCCTGGTGTCTGTCGCGGGTTGCAACGACGTCGCTTCCAGCGGAATCAAAGCCACTTTTTATTCGGGGCGTCGGCAAGCGCCGTGGCGCAGCGCGCCAGCCCGTGAATAATACACACGCCGGGGACGTAATCACGGCGTCGCAGCCCAGTCTGGAGTGTGTGGACCGTGTCTCGCGGATTCCAGTCTCCCTTCCCATACGATAGATAACCCCTTCAGTGCTACAACATCTCTGTCCACCTCCTCAAGAGGATCTGGATAAATGACACCTTCTCTAATTGGATAATGATGATTGGTTTGTGGTGCGTTCAAAAGCGCGGTTATCAGCGCCCGTACACATTCCCAACCTTTGCTCAGTCCAATCTTGCCACTTTCAAGAATGACGATGAAATGATGAGGACAAGACAAACACGCAGTCGTCTTGAGGCAGGTGAAAATCCCTGACCCCGCCGGCAATCGAACCCGGGACCCCGTGCTCGGGAAGCGAGAACGCGACCGCTAGACCACGAGCTGCGGACACTAATTGGAGGATCTATAGCCTGCAGTGATATAAAATCATATGTGCTGCAACGTTATGTGGAAGGGGTGTATCCAGGGTTCTGTTCTGAGCAGATATTTCTGACTCCATACTCAGTGCAGTGAGAAGTGTTACGTTATTGTCGCTGCTAACTTGTTCATTGCTTGTCCTGTATATGTTGTGGCGTTGATTTTGACCGTTTTGTCAGAACTAGTTTGGTGTGGCTGCTGGGAGAGGGCAGAATGTATGACAGGGGGAGGGGGGAGAGAGAGAGAGAGAGAGAGAGAGAGAGAGAGAGAGAGAGCTGGAAAGAGGGTTGTTTGAATGTTGTTTTATGTGGGGAAGTGCCTTTGTATAATTCACTATTTGGTTGCACAGTGTTGTATTTTCTTTCAGGACTATTTTTCCTTGTGTTATTGCTTTTTGTGTGTGGTAGTTCTGGGCGTCTAAACAAAACAAAATGCACATATTTGAATTCTTAGGCCTACAATAGATAAATAAATTTGATACTATATTTTACAGAAATAAAAAAAAAATGACCCACAGAAGATGACATTTGTCGAAACATGTCTGGGTAAATATGAAAATTAAAAAAAAAAAAAAAAAAAAAAAAAAAAAATGTGTTTGCTTATGGCTGATTTTCAAAACACAATTTTCAAATCGCTAACACGGAAAAATATCACGGGGAGCTTCAAACCTTAGTAAAATAAGTCCTTGTTAGAGCTCCAAAGATATAGAGATCGCTTGGGGAGAAATTAGGCCCGCTTACATGTTGCCAAGGTTGTTTGGACTGCGGCGCAGAAGTTCACTGAACGTCCCTACACATCCTCAGTCCAGATCTTTTTTTCCGTAAAGGAACTGACCGCCTTATTTCAAAGTGGGATAAAGGTACAAATAGTTACAGCGATTACTTTTGAAACAATAAACAAGTTTACTTACTTTTTCTTCATCTACCAGTCTTTTGACTGTTCCTTATAGACAGGAAGATAAACTTCGCAATGACACTGCGGGAAGAGATTAAAAGAATCATCCGGAAGATCACGAGATCTACACAAGTCTACAAGCCAACAAGCGTTCTGAGTGTGGTCCGCTCCCGTCATACATACACCGGTGAGACAGAACATGACCTCTGATCATAACGATACTGAAGGCCGTCTCTGGTAGCACGTGACGCGTTAAGTAAAGTACAGAAGCGGAGCATAGGCAAATGGCCAATCACTCCAGCGACGATAAGGGCAGCTAATGGGAAAACCCACTGACGTAAGTAATTTTGACATAGGTCAAATTTTTATGGCCTGGTGCTTAGGAAGGGGAACGTCGATCTTACACTATGTGATCAAAAGTATACGCACATCTGGCTGAAAACGACTTACAAGTTCGTGGCGCCCTCCATCGGTAATGCTGGAATTCAATATGGTGTTGGTCCACCCTTAGCCTTGATGACAGCTTCCACTCTCGCAGGCATATGTTCAATCAGGTGCTGGAAGGTTTCTTGGGGAATGGCAGCCCATTGTTCACCGAGTGCTGCACTGAGGAGAAGTATCGATGTCAGTCGGTGAGGTCTGGCACGAAGTCGGCGTTCCAAAACATCCCAGAGGTGTGCTATAGGATTCAGTTCATTACTCCGTGCAGGCCAGTCCATTACAGGGATGTTATTGTCGTGTAATCGCTTCGCTACAGGCCGTGGATTATGAACAGATACCCGATCGTGTTGAAAGATGCAATCGCCATCCCCGAGTAGCTCTTCAACAGTGGGAAGCAAGAAGGGGCTTAAAACAGCAATGTACGCCTGTGCTCTGATAGTGACACGCAGAACAACAAGGGGTGCAAGCCCCCTCCATGAAAAACACGACCAAACCGTAACACTACCGCCTCCGAATTTTAATGTTGTCTCTACAGACGCTTGCAGATGACGTTGACCGGGCATTCGCCATCGGATGATCACATTGGGTACCGTTATTCGTCACTCCACACAACGTTTTTCCACTGTTCAATCGTGCAATGTCTACGTTCCTTACACCAAGCGAGGTGTCGCTTGGCATTTACCGGCTTCATGTGTGGCTTATGAGCAGCCGCTCGATCCTGTAATTCAAGTTTTCTCACCTCCCGCCTAACTGTCATAGTACATGCAGTGGATCATGAAGCAGTTTCGAATTCCTGTGTGATGGTCTGGATAGATGTCTGCATATTACACATTACGACCCTCTTCAACTGTCGATCTCTGCCAGTCAGCAGACGAGTTCGGCCGGTACGCTTTTGTGTTGTGGGTGTCCGCTCTTGTATCTACTTCACTATCACATCGGAAGCAGTGGACCTAGGGATGTTTAGGAGCGCGGAAATCTAGCGTACAGACGTATGACACAAGTGACACAATCACCTGACGACGTTGGAAGTCCGTGAGCTCCGCGGAGCATTCCATTTTGCTCTCTCACGACGTCTAATGACTACTGAGGTCGCTGATATGGAGTACCTGGCAGTAGGTGGCAGCAC
The DNA here is from genome assembly GCF_021461385.2 of Schistocerca piceifrons. Classification (NCBI taxonomy): domain Eukaryota; kingdom Metazoa; phylum Arthropoda; class Insecta; order Orthoptera; family Acrididae; genus Schistocerca; species Schistocerca piceifrons. The sequence goes on along the minus strand of NC_060141.1, from coordinate 795,064,990 downwards.
AATGCACGTATGTTTTCGGGGGTGTCCGGATGCTTTTGATCACATTGTGTATGTACAATGGCTGAATGACGGTGCAAGGGGTTTGATGAGCACGCTAAATCGCACAACGCCCAGGTCTCAGACTTGTCCGTCTGTACGGAAAGTTGGTTAGTTGACACACGGTACACTTGGCTGCAGCAGGAAGAAGTGTTTCCTAACACTCATCTCGGGGCACAGTTTTGAACACGAGGTTCTGCAGCAGACGACCGAACGTCGTTGTCAACTACGACTGCAGTGGGCACGAGATCATCGAAAATGGACCGTGGATCCATGTACTTTTTTCGGCTCGTCGGATGAAACACAAGCCGTTATCCAGGCAAATGGATACTCGAAACATACACCACGCTACGCATGCAGACAATGGGGGCAGTATTTATACTACTTCCGTGGGACGTGTGGGAGTAAGCTAAGACACTATGGCAGATGCGGATTAGATGAGCATTATTGCGGACCACCTGCACCCGTTCGTGATCGTTGTCTTGCCGGAAGCTGACGGCATCTTCCAGCAGGAAACTATTCGTGTGACAAAAGCCAGAATCGACCAATAGTAGTTTGAGGTGCATGATGATAAAATTCACATTTTCGGTCTTTGCCTGATTTGAGACAGTGGGAACACATGTGGGACGCCATCGGACGCCAGCTCCGCGCCCACTCGCCCGTCACTGTGAGAACTGTAAATAACTTACAGAAATATTTGATGAAGCACTGAATGCAGCATTTCTTCAAGTTCTACTCCCGCCTAACACTGTTAGTTCCGACGCTCCCGCTAGGTGGCCTGTTTTACTGAGTTATTCCAACAGCAACAGTCATCATAGTGTCGTATAACTGTGCAGAGCGTGCGCAGCGCTGTTTATGGTTTCATGAATGCAAGTCCGCTACTACAGTTTAGAGACAATTCAGGACTGAATATCGCGAGATATAGAACCATAGCCGAGCGCCGTGATTTTCAGTTATTTACAACTTAATCATCGAGCTGGCGCACCTATGTATAAAGTGCGCCAAAGACAAATAAAATATTTTTGCACCGTTCCATTGTTGTTTCAAAATTGCAAACTCGTACCTTTTCCTTCATTATTGCTTCTGCTGGAAGTGATAAACCATGCTGTCATACGTCCAAGTCAGCAGCAGTAATGTAAAATAAACCGCGAGATGCAGATACATCAGAAAAAAATTACGATCAGTGCAAGATAATGGCCCACATTACGAGGTAGCAGCACAATCCCACAATGACTCATTTGTCTACGAGATAATGAGTAATTGAATAAGCGGTTGGCTGGGATCTGATGCAACTTTTCTGTTTAATGCTTCCAGCGGGTCATTACTGTGGGTAGCATGTGTCCGTGGCAACAGTGTGATATAATGAAAGTTTATTTCGTTACTGTTTAATTAAACAGAACTTTACCTCATCTCATGCAAGTTTATTTTATCGTTGTTTGGTTAACCTAAAACTAAACTATGATTTTGCTCTCACACGTTTACCTTGGTAACATAAAGACAGCTGTTCTTTACGTATTGGGGAGGACGACGGTTCAATCCCTCGTCCGGCCATCCTGACTTACGTTTTCCGTGATTTCCTTAAATCGCTCCAGGCAAATCTACATCTACATCTACATTGATACTCCGCAAGCCACCCAACGGTGTGTGGCGGAGGGCACTTTACGTGCCACTGTCATTACCTCCCTTTCCTGTTCCAGTCGCGTATGGTTCGCGGGAAGAACGACTGTCTGAAAGCCTCCGTGCGCGCTCTAATCTCTCTGATTTTACATTCGTGATCTCCTCGGGAAGTATAAGTAGGGGGAAGCAATATATTCGATACCTCATCCAGAAACGCACCCTCTCGAAACCTGGCGAGCAAGCTACACCGCGATGCAGAGCGCCTCTCTTGCAGAGTCTGCCACTTGAGTTTATTAAACATCTCTGTAACGCTATCACGGTTACCAAATAACCCAGTGACGAAACGCGCCGCTCTTCTTTGGATCTTCTCTATCTCCTCTGTCAACCCGACCTGGTACGGATCCCACACTGATGAGCAATACTCAAGTATAGGTCGAACGAGTGTTTTGTAAGCCACCTCCTTTGTTGATGGACTACATTTTCTAAGCACTCTCCCAATGAATCTCAACCTGGTACCTGCCTTACCAACAATTAGTTTTATATGATCATTCCACTTCAAATCGTTTCGTACGCATACTCCCAGATATTTTACAGAAGTAACTGCTACCAGTGTTTGTTCCGCTATCATATAATCATACAATAAAGGATCCTTCTTTCTATGTATTCGCAATACATTACATTTGTCTATGTTAAGGGTCAGTTGCCACTCCCTGCACCAAGTGCCTATCCGCTGCAGATCTTCCTGTATTTTGCTACAATTTTCTAATGCAGCAACTTCTCTGTATACTACAGCATCATCCGCGAAAAGCCGCATGGAACTTCCGACACTATCTACTAAGTCATTTATATATATTGTGAAAAGCAATGGTCCCATAACACTCCCCTGTGGCACGCCAGAGGTTACTTTAACGTCTGTAGACGTCTCTCCATTGATAACAACATGCTGTGTTCTGTTTGCTAAAAACTCTTCAATCCAGCCACACAGCTGGTCTGATATTCCGTAGGCTCTTACTTTGTTTATCAGGCGACAGTGCGGAACTGTATCGAACGCCTTCCGGAAGTCAAGAAAAATAGCATCTACCTGGGAGCCTGTATCTAATATTTTCTGGGTCTCATGAACAAATAAGGCGAGTTGGGTCTCACATGATCGCTGTTTCCGGAATCCATGTTGATTCCTACATAGTAGACTCTGGGTTTCCAGAAATGACATGATACGCGAGCAAAAAACATGTTCTAAAATTCTACAAGAGATCGACGTAAGAGATATAGGTCTATAGTTTTGCGCATCTGCTCGACGACCCTTCTTGAAGACTGGGACTATCTGTGCTCTTTTCCAATCATTTGGAACCCTCCGTTCCTCTAGAGACTTGCGGTACACGGCTGTTAGAAGGGGGGCAAGTTCTTTCGCGTACTCTGTGTAGAATCGAATTGGTATCCCGTCAGGTCCAGTGGACTTTCCTCTATTGAGTGATTCCAGTTGCTTTTCTATTCCTTGGACACTTATTTCGATGTCAGCCATTTTTTCGTTTGTGCGAGGATTTAGAGAAGGAACTGCAGTGCGGTCTTCCTCTGTGAAACAGCTTTGGAAAAAGGTGTTTAGTATTTCAGCTTTACGCGTGTCATCCTCTGTTTCAATGCCATCATCATCCCGTAGTGTCTGGATATGCTGTTTCGAGCCACTTACTGATTTAACGTAAGACCAGAACTTCCTAGGATTTTCTGTCAAATCGGTACATAGAATTTTACTTTCGAATTCAATGAACGCTTCACGCATAGCCCTCCTTACGCTAACTTTGACATCGTTTAGCTTCTGTTTGTCTGAGAGGTTTTGGCTGCGTTTAAACTTGGAGTGGAGCTCTCTTTGCTTTCGCAGTAGTTTCCTAACTTTGTTGTTGTACCACGGTGGGTTTTTCCCGTCCCTCACAGTTTTACTCGGCACGTACCTGTCTAAAACGCATTTTACGATTGCCTTGAACTTTTTCCATAAACACTCAACATTGTCAGTGTCGGAACAGAAATTTTCGTTTTGATCTGTTAGGTAGTCTGAAATCTGCCTTCTATTACTCTTGCTAAACAGATAAACCTTCCTCCCTTTTTTTATATTCCTATTAACATCCATATTCAGGGATGCTGCAACGGCCTTATGATCACTGATTCCCTGTTCTGTACATACAGATTCGAAAAGTTCGGGTCTGTTTGTTATCAGTAGGTCCAATATGTTATCTCCACGAGTCGGTTCTCTGTTTAATTGCTCGAGGTAATTTTCGGATAGTGCACTCAGTATAATGTCACTCGATGCTCTGTCCCTACCACCCGTCCTAAACATCTGAGTGTCCCAGTCTATATCTGGTAAATTGAAATCTCCACCTAAGACTATAACATGCTGAGAATATTTATGTGAAATGTATTCCAAATTTTCTCTCAGTTGTTCTGCCACTAATGCTGCTGAGTCGGGAGGTCGGTAAAAGGAGCCAATTATTAACCTAGTTCGGTTGTTTAGTGTAACCTCCACCCATAATAATTCACAGGAACTATCCACTTCTACTTCACTACAGGATAAACTACTACTAACAGCGATGAACACTCCACCACCGGTTGCATGCAATCTATCCTTTCTAAACACCGTCTGTACCTTTGTAAAAATTTCGGCAGAATTTATCTCTGCCGGGATGGTCGCTTTGAAAGGGCGTGACCGACTTCCTTCCCAGTCCTTCCCTAATCCGATGAGACCAATGACATCGCTGTCTGGTATCCTTCCCCAAACAACCCCCAGCTGTTCTTCACGTGTGCACAAAGTACGCCCCGCGCACGCTCGTGTTATGAAAATCTGAGCGCCCACTCGAGGATTAAGTTTATTTTAGGCAGTGTTTGCGTAAGTTATACAAATATTGGAACACATATCTCCAGCCTCTGTGAAATATTACCTAATCCATTATTGTCGTTTCTGAAAAAGGCGATTAGTGTTTAATGTCCCGTCGACAAAGACGACAAAAAAAAAATGGTTCAAACGGCTCTGAGCACTATGGGACTTAACTTCTGAGGTCATCAGTCCCCTAGAACTTAGAACTACTTAAACCTAACTTACCTAAGGACATCACACACATCCATGCCCGAGGCAGTATTCGAACCTGCGACCGTAGCGGTCGCGCGGTTCCAGACTGTACCGCATAGAACCGCTCGGCCACTCCGGCCGGTAAAGAGGACATTGAGACGGAGCACGTACTCCGATTAGGGAGGGATGGGGAAGGAAATCGGCCGTGCTCTTTCAAAGGAACCATCCCAGCATTTACTTGAAGCGATTTATGAAAATCACGGAAAACCTAAATCAGGATGACCGGAAGCGGGTTTGAACCGTCGTCCTCCAGAATGCGAGTCTAGCGTGCTAACATTGCGGTACCTCGCTCTGTCGTCGTTTCTGTACACACGCAGTGCGACTGTGTTCCTGCTCGGTGACATGAAAATTACGTGAACTGAGTTCAATAGTCACTTCCCAATGAGCTCAGAAATGAGAAAGCATGCTACCACACGGAATTATGTGATCGCATCGATCTGATTTAGCAGTAACAGTAAGCTAACACGCATCACGAAGCTTCTACTGTCAAATCGATGCACAAAGGTCGACTGCAGTGCACTCAAGCGCTATGCATCTCTACATCACAAGGGCGTGTCTGCTCATGTGACCGACATTCATAAATAGCAGCATGCGTGCAACTACTGTCTCTACTCTGCTCATGAGCTGCTCCGAGACTTTGGCATTCGCGAAGATGTCACTCGAGGCGTCCCCAACAGAAGAAAAGAATCGGAACCTGCAATATTATAGGAGTAATCCCAAGAAACGAATTTACTGACTACAATTCTAAATCACATATCATCGTATCAACGACATCAGTTTCAGCGATCAATTCTGGATTGCGGCCAAAATACACACATTAAGAAAAGGGCTGTATCACCTCGGTACGTCGCGCAGGTGTGTTGCTATTGTGAGTGTTCCTGTCACGATCGTGTACTCCAGACATTGACTCTAAACACACAAACATTTATCGCGACCGCCACCTATGTGTAGAATTCAACAGTTCTGATTTCAGTTGAAAGTAAGGCACCAGCAGACATATTACAGCATCTGGAACAGTGTAGTGAATATCTACTAAGCCACGAAGTACAATCGCGATCATTTATTCGGTGCAATTTATCACGTTACGCGAAGACGGCTTGGCAACCAGGGAAGTTGTCCAATGGCGTGCACAGGAGAAAAAGTGGTGTGCCGCGGACATGGAATCGGTTCCAACTGACGTACAGTGTTGAGGACTTACACCGCACAGCCGTTAACGCTCTACTGATGTACAGGACGATCAGTATCTGCATTTGAGTCAGTCTAAGGAACCGTGAGCTGAGTGTTCCAGAACTGAGTTCGACGCTCGAAGGGGTTAGGCAGGACGTCCCGTATCACATCAAACGATTGCATGATGCAATTACCACAACAACATGAGCTCCGTTAAAGATGAGCAATAAACCGGATTTGACGCCACATATTGTTTACGGACGACACTCGAGTCTGTTTGTACCCTGATGATCGCAGACAACGTGTTTGGAGACAACCCTTTAATATCTAACGCCTCCAACACCGCGTCCCATATGTGCAAGAAGGTGGTGGTGTAGTTCTAAGGTGTGGCATTACATGGGGCTTTTACACCTCCCGAGGTTGTTTAGGGCAATCTCACTGCTCCGGGGAACAGGTATAAAATTGCGCTGTCATTTTGATGGACGGTAACTCATGCGGATTGTGGTGTTCTTGTGAACACATTCCTTCAGCATATCAGGATCACAAGAACGGAGTGGAATGTCTGTTTCCCAGACACGAACCCAACCGAATATGTGGTGTCGATTAAAACGAACGATGCAGCCGAACTGCAGCACAAACTACTGACTGCAACGTGTTCAGTTGGATATTTGCACATTAATGTACAATGGATTCTCGAAGTTCATCCAATGTTCGTGGCTTTTGTCGATAAACGACGTCCCTTAGTATTCCCCACTGGTAAAAGTCCACAGGAGTAGGTCTGTGGAACGTGGTGGATACTCCACAGCACCTCTACGGCCAATCCATCTTCCTGGTAGATTTTCGACGAGATACGCCCTAACACGATTCTGGTAGTGGGCTGAGGCACCATCTTGTTGAAAGTAAACTCTTCCGTCTCCATACAAGTCTCGGATGGCAGGTAAAATGGATGTCTGAAGCTTCTGAAGGTACACCTCACCGGTAACTGTGCCGTCAATGAAGAATTGCCCAATCAAGCCCCGGTAAGACACATTTACTCCTGGCAAATTCACGGCTTTGTTTACATGGACGTTCGGCGGCCCAGTATATGCAATTGTGGCGATTTACTCTACCATTGAGTTTGAACTGTGCCTCATCAGACCACACAATCATCTCTGCAAACTCTTTCATCGTTGCGCACCATGTTAGTAAACCACTCGCAGTACTCCATTCTACAGCAGGGTCGTCCTCGTTCATTGCGTGTAGTAATCGTGTGATGTAGCACTTCCACTTTGTTGTCTTCAAAATTTGCCGAACACTTGAGCGACTCACTCCAGTTTCACGGGCACACTGTCTCACAGACTTCTGTGGTGAGCGAGTGAACTGTTGTAATACATGACAGGAGTTAGCTGGACTTGTTACCGTTACAGGTCGTCCAGATAGTTGTTTGTGTACATCTTCAGCACAGCCTTCGGCTTCAAATTTGTCTCGAATGCAACGAATCGTTAAACGTGTCGGTGGCTCTGTTTGATACTCATTTCGCCAATCCCATTGAACCTCAATGTTTTCGTACTTAAAAACTACTTCAAAATTGACTTCCTTTCATCGAATGTAAGCCTTGCGCCAACAATGTTTACTCGAGTAACTAAGAACAACTGCGAACAAAACACTGACTATCTGGCGACTGTCATCTGACAAAATAAAACAACGCAATACAACGCTTGTGTGGCGATTGCCGGAACTACAAACTATTACACTACCAAAGACGAGACAACTCCGTCAATTAGTTTGCCACTTACGGATTTTTAAACAGTGGATACATTTTTTTTGGACCGCTCTGTATACGCATGATTCAACGCCATTTTTTGTTTCTTGTGCCATGAATTTAGAAATAATGGAGTGATGCAAAACTTTTGTTGATGTGTGTATTTGCCAACACTGCTCTCTGTAATACAGCGTGTCTCAACTACGAGTCTCAACTAAGAGTCTTCTGGTGTATTGTACCTGGCATTTCGGCAGGAATATGAAGTTTCGTTTTTGCGAAGTGTAGTTGGAGTCAGCCCCAACAAATACTGCTCGTCCCGTCTTTCATGCGACGCTCAATGTCGACGGAACGCGTCTGTCTGTTGCCCGTTAAAAAAAGACGGTATCTGAATCTGAAGTTACATGCCCATCGACAAATTAGGCTTGTGCGATATTCGTTTTATCGATACGTGTTGACAGGAATAGCCAAACACGAAGGATCACCAGCATCGCAGCACCGCTCTGGGCCGCACTAACTGCTGCCGCGATGCAGCTGAGCTCCTCCATCGCTGCTGGAGTTTCAGCTTTTCTTCGGTTTTACTGTCCCTTGGGCACATATCGATATAACGAATATCGCACTTTTGGGCACATATCGATATAACGAATATCGCACTAGACTAATTTGAGGCCTATTTGTCGAATGAATATGTAAAATTCCGATTTCAAAATAATTTAGATTGTAACGGGATATACATGGACGCTTTCAACCGAAAATGGGCCTCGCATGAGAGACTCAATGTGCGGTATTTGTTTGGGCTGATTCAAACACACATTGTAACAACTATCTGCCCAAACATTGGAGAAAATGCACCTGAAGACCCATAGGAGAGTCACCTGGTAGATGCCCGCAATAGACTTCAGTTTTCAAATCTGATGTAATAATTTATCCATAGTCTTATTTGCATAGATTTTCCATAGCCTTAACAGCAGTAGCGTTAAAGCAACGTCGTCGTCCTTCCCCTGCCTACGATCTAAAAAGAGTACAAGTTGGAACCGCCGCACGCCGAGAGGTGAGGAGAAAACGCGACGGAATTTCCATCCCACGCTGGGGGTGGGCGAGGCGAAGTGTAAACCAAGTGTGTGTGTGTGTGTGTGTGTGTGTGTGTGTGTGTGTGTGTGTGTGTGTCGAGAGGTGAGAAAACGAGACGGAATTTTCAGCCCAGGCTAGGGCTGGGCGAGGCGAAGTCTGAAGCGGGAGTGTGTGTGTGTGAGTGTGTGTGTGTGTGTGTGTGTGTGTCTGTGTGCGTGGTGGAGGGAGGGGGGTGTCTAGCGTGCCGTCCCGCCGCGCAGCTGTGTTAGGGATGGGAAGAAAACCGACCGGTCCACACTGATACCGGTATTTTAGTTCTGAATAACAACAGGTATTTTTCGGTATTTGTTTGGCAACAGTTAGTAATACATATTCTCTAATTTTTACTAATCAGCGAGTAAAAAAACTAAATATTTATTAGCTATAGCAGCAGAACCAAGATATTTGGTTGAGTAAACCTTCTTTACAAAACAAGAATGTTTTATTCGCAAAATTTCTACTGCTTTGAAATAATGCGTTATAATAAAAAGTAGGAAGTAGTTAATGGAATTTTAATAATAATGCAGACAGAGACGAGCAACATACACATGGCATAAGAAATGGAACGGTGTTGCTGAGACAATAATGTACCTATTATCATGTGGCGTGGCCTATTAGATGACAGGTGTGTAGACTACGAGAACATTGAGTGTGCAAGACTTGTCCCATCTGGTACGTCGCGGTCATGAGTTGTATTACAAATGGCACCATCCACAGTCTGCAACTATTTTACGAAGTGCGGTATGGATGAAATACAAAGCTACATTTGGTTTAGAATGTTAAAAACTGGAGAAGGCACTACAAACTTGCGACATCATATGAGAGAAAAACATGAAACTTTTAACATTCCTTCATAGCTTACGATAAAAATAGAAAATAGCTGACCTGCTGCCTTGTTGTTGTTTTGGTCTTCAGTCCAGAGATTGGTTTGATGCAGCTCTCCATGCTACTCTATCCTGTGCAAGATTCTTCATCTCCCAGTACCTACTGCAACCTACATCCTTCTGAAGCTACGTAGTGTATTCATCTCTTGGTCTCCCTCTGCAATTTTTACGCTCCACGCTGCCCTCAAATGTTAAATTGGTGATCCCTTGATGCCTCAGAACATGTGCTCCCAACCGATCCCTTCTTCTAGTCAAGTTGTGCCACAAATTTCTCTTCTCCCCAATTCTATTCAATACCCATCTAATCTTCAGCATTCTTCTGTAGCACCACATTTTGAAACCTTCTATTCTCTTCTTGTCTAACCTATTTATCATCCATGTTTCACTTCCATACATGGCTACATTTGTTAACATCGGGTATAGATCCAAGTGTCAGGAAGTCGCTCCCGAAAGCACCTGTATGGAGTGTAGCCATGTATGGAAGTGAAACATGGACAATAAATAGTTTGGACAAGAAGAGAATAGAAGCTTTTGAAATGTGGTGCTACAGCAGAATGTTGAAGATTAGGTGGGTAGATCACGTAACTAATGAGGAGGTATTGAATAGGATTGGGGAGAAGTTTGTGGCACAATTTGACTAGAAGAAGGGATCAGTTGGTAGGACATGTCCTGAGGCATCAAGGGATCACCAATTTAGTATTGGAGGGCAGTGTGGAGAGTAAAAATCATAGAGGGAGACCAAGAGATGAATACACTAAGCAGATTCAGAAGGATGTAGGTTGCAGTAGGTACTGGGAGATGAAGGAGCTTGCACAGGATAGATTAGCATGGAGAGCTGCATCAAACCAGTCTCTGGACTGAAGACCACAACAACAACAACAACAACAACATGGCTACACTCCACACAAATACTTTCAGAAACGACCCCCCGACACTCACATCCATACTCGATGTTAACAAATATCTCTTCATCAGAAACGCTTTCCTTACCATTGCCAGTCTACATTTTATATCCTCTCTACTTCGACCATCATCAGTTATTTTGCTCTCTAGTATCAAAACTCATCACCTACTTTAAGTGTCATTTCCTAATCTACTTCCCTCAGCATCACCCAATTTAATTCGACTACATTCCATTATCCTCATTTTGCTTTGTTGATGTTCATCTTATATCTTCCTTTCAAGACACTGTCCATTCCATTCAACTGCTCTTCCAGGTCCTTTGCTGTCTCTGACAGAATTACAATGTCATTGGTGAACCTCAAATTTTTTATTTCTTCTCCCTGGATTTTAATTCCTACTCCAAATTTTTCTTTTGTTTCCTTTACTGCCTTTGTGCACATAATATGCCTGTATCTGCTTGTAGCCCCTGAAAATGGGCAAATTAATACGAAAAACGCAATTGTTCAACCTCAGTTCTCACCCTTTAGCACTGAATATTCGTAATGCCCAAACAGCGGTATGTCCCTCGATTACAGCGTGACTTTTTTTAACTCCGTTCCAAAACATTACAGTCTATAGACAAGGCGTATACTTGGACAAGGAAAAAAAAAATCCCAGATTTCTCGGTCGAAAATACACTTTTCCCCATGTTATGTGAGAGTATATTTTTCCTCGGCGCTGTAAAACTTATCAGTCTTTTGAATGTTTATAGTTTTATACGCCGACGTAGAACTTCCCGGCCCTTTAGAAAACGAAACTCTGGGGTGGGGGGAGGGGGGGTGGGGACACGTTTTAGAAAGATCTTTGATGGGCAGAAGCAACATGTACGCTGCACATTTTCGTGTTACGAAGATATAAATTAGAATTCCAGCAAACACCGCATGTTGCTTTACAAGACATAGAAATCGAGATTACGACGCGCTTTGTAAGCCAGTCGCACCTCAAGTCATGTGATCTCGCCAGCTGATGACAGCACAGGACACGTGATGTGTCATCCAATAGCAAGATCACTCTTCAGTAGCGCGAGCACACAAATAAGAAAAGTTGATGGTTTAAATTAATATACATAGTGTTGCTACAAGAGAAACAGAGGTTTCACATATAATCTTAGTCTCTAAGATTAATAAGCTGCAAGAGAAGCTAAGCTTCCACATATAATGTTGTGTAACAACTTCAACGGGTTCTGACATCAAATGTAACACTTCTGTTACTAAATGTGACACTTCTGTCACTCAATGTAACTGTGTTTTCTCTTTTGATGCTGTCAATTGTCAGGATGAGCATTCTAAAGCATTCTGTCACGGTGAAAATATTAAATAAATTAACTTTTCTCTCTTACAACATGTGGGCAGGGTGGGTTCTCCCTTGGCTCGGGTATGAGGTCGAATGAAACATCATTTTTACATAAAATAACTTTTAATAGAAGTTTCGTACAACTGTATCTTACTGGGACGTTCTGGTTCGGAGAGCGGCAGCCGTGTCGTTTGCGTAGCCTTCTGCTGCGGCGGCGGCGGCGGCAGCGGCGTCTGATTACGCGTAGCGGTGTGTATCTCGTGTCGCCGTCTCGCCCAGCTGACCGGAGACGCGCAGCGCGAGGTGGCCGGTTTTAACTATTGCGAGCGAAGTCGTGCATCGGATGATACCTTGGGTGTGGCGTCCCAGTGTTTCTCTTCTCTAAGCGGCCGCGTGTGTTGTGCGTCGACCAGCGGAGCGGCGCGGCGGGGGAAGGCCAGTGTCCCGAACTCGAACCACGGACCCCCGCTTGCCAGTCTTCAGCTGTCAGGTCTTCATCCCAGCTCACAGGTGACTACTGATGTGAGGCCGTCTCCTTCCCGTCCTCACGAGTCACCCGGGTATGTAAAAAATCAGACTTCCAATACCTTTTAACTTCTGTCTTCTGGCGCCGCGGCTGCTGCTTGCTATTCCATTACAGCGGCGGACTTGGTGCGTCTGTGCATGATGCAGCAGTCTCTTCTTGCATGACGGTCTTCAGCAGCGAAACTGACTGAACACTACTGCTACTCTTCTTTTCTTCCTTAGTCTCTCGTCTTCGTCTCCGTTCCCGTCTCCGTCTTCGTCTTCGTCCCCGTCTTCATCTGTCTTCCTCTGTCTTCCTCTGTCTTCATCTGTCTTCCTCTGTCGGGCCCACCGCGTCTCGCGTATTTATTCACTTCAGTTCACTGGAGGTGAACGACTTCACGGCCATTGCCTCTTCTGTCACGTTGAAAAGCTTCTCGAAGAATCTTCTTGACCTCGGTCATTGGCTCTTGGAATGTAGGCGGGGGCCTCTGATCGCATGTGACGACTGAGAAACACGTGAGCCGGTCATTGTCTCTTCCGTCACGTTGAAAAGCTTCTCGAAGAATCTTCTTGACGTCGGTGATTGGCTCTTGGAATGTAGGCGAGGGCCTTTGCTCACATGCGACAACTGAGAAACACGTGAGCCGGTCGGGCGATGCCCTGAAGGCTGAATCGACAGCGCCCGCTTATGTGGAACTGCTGACTTCATATGGTCATTGTTTCTTCTGTTCTGCCCGCTGAATGCCAGTATGTAACTCTCTAAACTAAACCAAGTTTTCCATTTATATTCTAATTTCTAGTTCACTTTGATTTCACTAATTTATTTACTTAAGTACCACTCAACAGTTGATCTTTTTTGCGAATGTTACGCTTTAAGATATATCACACAAATGTGCCAGTAAAATTTTTAGTAACGACGAAAACGTCAGATCTGGGCTCGAAATTCTTCTAGGTCGTGCTCAAAGAGTTGATTTTTAATTGAGAGTCAAACGCTCTGTGATTTAAGAAATTCATCGAACATTCTCGCATACGGTTCATCTTGTGTAAAAGAAAATTTACTTCGAAAGTAACGCTTTTCAAACCACCACCCGCAATGTTTTCCCGTGACCTGTTAGAAACTGATTCGTTTCAGCAGTTGCCAGAGAGCGCCAGATAACAGGCGCCATTGCTCTTGCGCAGCTACGATGACACAGGAAGCCCGTATGTTCGTACGTGTAAAACATTAAAAGATCTTGCACTATGTCACAAAAGTAACAAGACATCAGATGTCACTTCAAGTTCATCGGAATTTCGTGAACCATACTAAAATGCATAACTGGGCTTAAAGTGCACATTCCTCTGTCCGGATTCGGATGTAAATTTTCTTGAGAACCAGTACTGTATTATCTAATGTTTGGTTCTTTATTATGGCATAATGCCATGCGAGCTAGAAGATGGAAAACGTGCACTTGAAATGCAGCGAACAGTTGACACTAGCCAACAGTGTGAAATAAACACTTCGTTTCAAATAAATTGACTGCTTCAGCACAAAAGATTAATAAAAGCCAAATCTCTTTAGGAAAGCGACAAAAATAATTTCATTGTTCTGCAAGGTGATTAATGCTTAACTGTCAGAGAGGTGAAAATAAAACCTGGAAATAATAACATATTTTAGCCTTCCGTAATTATCCGAACGTATTTTAATTCATTTGATAGATCCCGGCCACAGAAATACGTTTTGTTTTCATTTGGCATGAGAGTAATAAATGAAGAGGAAACAGCAAAATCGCTAAACCTAAACACAGGTCAGGTGGAGACTACCCACCTCCCCACCACAACTCTGACTGCTCTGTGCATCAGCCCCGGATCTACGAAGCGGGCAATACTAGATAGTGGCGTCCAGCCACACATCCGTAGCCAGAAGCGGGAGAAGGTCTTTCTAAAGCCTTTGACACACTTTGCTGTTGGCAGGCGCTTGAATGAGCACTGTGTTTTGTTGTTGTATATGGCGGATTTCCTTTGCGACTTACGTTTTATTTTCGTTTTTTTCCTTCCTCTTATTAGTGTTTTGTTGCTGCAGTATTATCCTGGAGACACGGGATACAGTAATATCCTTTGTTGGAGTATTGGTTCTTACCAGTCAAAATCACTAAAATTTAACTGAAAACTGAAAGAATGAAACATTCCCGGAATTCAAAAAAATTCCGGCGTTTTTCCCGGTTTTCTCCCGGATGAAAAAATTCCCGGGTTTTTCCCGAATCTCCCAGGTCGTATACACCCTGATAGAATACTGATTATTTTACAGTATTCAACACTTACCACTTTTCGAGAAAAACAGTGGACGGATTAAGTTTTCTTTTTATGTGCCTATTTAATAATTTAGATACTACGTATCATGAAATTGAAGGAGTAAAAATTTTTCAATATTTCTTCCAAAATCGGTTACTTCAGAAACCGGCTATTTTGAGAGGTTTTAATAGTAAGATTAAACAGGCGTTGAAAAAACCGAAAACTGGTATTCCTAGGCTGCGCGCCCAGCTGGACCGGCTGGCTGGGGTGGTCCGCCAAGGTCGGCCCACACAGACGCCCACGCGCTGTCCGTGGACGCGCCTCGTTGTGCCGCGTCCTACCCACTGCGACTGGCTACAGTCTCGAAGGTCAGGTTCGTCGAGAGGTCCAAACCTACCACTCACGAGTGACGACATTCACTACAGAAATGGCAACCCAACTCGGCCACAACTGTGACGGTGTGCTGAGAAGTAATGAATGAAGCCGAATTTTTAATACAAAAACTCAAAGCCTTTTAAATAAAATAAATATCACTAACATTCCAAATATTTATTCTTCATTTCTACAAACTTGTAGTCAGTCCTCTGCAGCTAAAGGGCTCCGAATTGTACAGTTTAACGCGGCATTGTTTTGAAGGAACTAAATCGGAGCGTAAGAAGCAGCATGTTGTAATCGAGTATCGAAGAGTCCGTCCGCACTTGGGGCTCCCTGTCCATCAGCATGACAGTGCCGGCCCACACACGAGCGCTGAGACATCTGCAACAATCCGGTGCCTTTGATTCACTGTCATCGATCATTCTCGATACAGTCCCGACTTGCCCCATCCGACTGTTCATGGCTTCCCAAAACACCTTCGAGGACTTCATTTCGATAGTAACGGAGCGGCGCAAGCAACAAACTGGTCTCTCGTTGGAGGAAATGTTTTCGTTGCCAGGGTGACTGTTGAATAATGCATACGGAGACACGAAGAATAACATTTGTGTTATTTAACAAGAGTTTTCACATAAATTCTAAGGCATTACTTTTCAGCACGCCTTCATTTGTCACGAATGCGAAACACGGTCCAAAAACGGTTTTCATAAATTGAGGAAAAATAAGAACATCACCCTAATCCCAGACAGCTGATCTAGAAATTAGAACTATCTTCAAAATCTTACATACAGTCAAATAAAGTGGTTAATCCAGAAGTCCAGGTGACCGTGAAGAGTCCCACAGAGATGAGCGATCTGAGCCCCCACTGTTTTCTCAACGATGATACTAACGCGGCGCGATGCACCGAGATGAAAGAAGACCTACGAGAAATGGAGAACAACACGGGAGGGTCTCCAAACAGCATTTAGCTCAAGTGGAAACTCCTAGAGCACCTTAGTTTGGAACAAATGCGGAAACGAAATAATAGCAAAAGGTGGATTGATGCGAGGAAGGAACAGAAGAGGAAACGAGTCCGGTAATACAGGGCTTAAGTTAATGCCAAGGCAAAGAACACTGAGCACTACAACTGAAATAATGTGCTTCGTTGACGGCTGATAAGACAAAACACAGGGACAGTAACCACAGAAGACATAGCTGCTTGACAGAGTGAAACGAAGACGAATCCTCACTAATGATAGAAAATTCTTCATTCGACCAGTTCTTGGTTATGATTAGTTGGTTTGGCGCCCTTGGGGTACACAGGGCGATACTGGATCATTCGTGTGTACAACTTGCGAAAGGAACAAGATGAAAATGGTACCTGAATAGTTCAATTTTCTTACAGCCGTACCGTAACTTGCGGAAAAAAAATGTGTGCATGTGCAAAGTTGAATGTGTTTTTACTAGATTGGTGCTACACCAAACCTCAACAAGCAAAACTGTGGCAACACAGTTCGCTACGTCCTATGTATACGAGATCTGGTTATATAGCAACAAAACATTCTAGTGGTGTAGAGTTGGCAGCACTGTGTCCACCACACCACTGAGAACCCCCATAGACAGTGAAATATATTTTGTTTCGGAACTATAGCTTGTCAAATAATGGGAACGACGATGCAACCGCCTTAGGCTTCAGCTGATGACACGCCACACTCAGATTACCAGTGCTCTAGTGCGCACCGTGCGCCGTTTCTCAGACGACTCTGAGGAGCGGCTGTGAGAGAAAATTCGTAAAAGGAGGTCTCTGTAGCGGCGAGACAACGCGTTGCCACACTTACTTCGGTTCGCTGCGTCCTGTTCCAAATAGCAGCACAACTTCACACGGAAATGTTGGGTACAGGATAAATATTACCACAGACTACTTTCATAGTTCTCCTCTGTACCAGTTTTATTCCAAACTTAATCAATATTGACTGGATAATGTGCTACCAGATCCATCTTTTCAGTGGAGCCGGCCGGAGTGGCAGAGCGGTTCTAGGCGCTTCAGTCTGGAACCGCGCGACCGCTACGGTCAGGTTCGAATCCTGCCTCGGGCATGGATGTTGGTGATGTCCTTAGGTTAGTTACGTTTAAGTGGTTCTAAGTTCTACGGGACTGATGACCTCAGAAGTTAAGTCCCATAGTGCTCAGAGCCATTTTTTTTTTTTTTTTTTTTTTTCCAGTGGACAACATTGATCATTTCAACTCAGGAAAAAATTAAAAACATCGAAATAGCTGAATTTTTCTCCAAATTTACTAGTAAATGTCATTCTAGAATACCGAAATTTCATCGTCTTGCAATTTAAATCACCACTAAGTCAAATAGATTGTGTGTATATTTCATTACTAGGGTACTTAAGTTTCCAGCAGAGCTGTTAGCTGGTTAGTGGAGCGACTGAATGGTGCAATTTTGGTTCTGATTTCAAGCGAATGGATGCCCTCCTTCCACGTTCTCTTGTAAGCGAGGAGACGGAAACGACTAAGCTGCGGAACACAGCTGGTGCGCGTCTCGCAGGGACAAATATTTGCTTTCTTCAATTGGACAGCGCGGTGCTTCGCTCGAGTTTCAGACGCGCGCAAAGCTCTCGCATGCACGGTACTATCTTCTGTCGTAGTTGTTGTTGTGGTCTTCAGTCCGAAGACTGGTTTTATGCACCTCACAAGTTGATCTATACTTGCGAGCCTCTTCACCTCTGAATAACTACTGCAACCTACATACTTTTGAACCTACTTACTGTATTCGTATCTCCACACTTTTTATCCCTCACACTCTGTTCCATAAGCAGACTGGCTATTCTTCGATGCCTCGGGCTGTGTCCCATCGACTGATCCCTCCTTTTAACCAACATATGCCGTAACACCACAGCCAAATACTTTCAGAGAAGCCTTTGTAAGACTTAGTGACGCACATAAAACGAGTCCCTGCGCTGAAATGAATACGAATAAAGAAAATCAACGTATATCATAGCTTTCTTACATTTTTATTGTACAGTTTCATTATTAACTATGTAATTAACAGTGTAATTAACAGATTGACTTTTATTAGTTTAATAAGCATATTTTAGAAAGGAACTTAAAGTCTGTGTTCAAAATGTTCTCCGCCAACATCCAAGCAAAGTTGTGCATGTCGAAGTTTGTTAAGGAAAACACTTTCCAGTACTCTTTGAGGAATGTTCGAAATTTCTTCACATATTTGTTTTTTAATGTGTCAAGTGTTCTGGGATTGTTGCGGTAGACTCTAGCCTTTAGAAATCCCCAGAGGTAAAAGTCACATGGTAACAAGTCGGGAGAGCGGGGTGGCCACAAGCCCTTACTAATGGTCCTCTCTTCTGTAAAATCAATATGTATACGAGCTAAGGACAAATCCGACGTATGAGAAGTTGCCCAATCTTGCTGGAAATATGCACAACATTTTTCGTTTGGAGGTAACAGGGTACAAAATTCATTGTAGAGTTGCAAGTACACATGTGTTGACAGTTTCGTTGAAGAACAATAGCCCGATAATTCTCTTACCAGATACAGCACACCATACACCAATTTTTAAATCGTGTAACGACTTTTCCAGTATGCCAGGGGGGTTCTCTGCAGCCCAGTGTCTTGTATTTTGTGAATTAACGTAACCCGACAGATGAAACCTAGCTTCATCCGTCCAAAAAAAGGAGGAACGGATAAAGATGTCCCCCAGCGACATTTTCCAGCAACTAATTACAGTAGTGTGTGTACGCTTATCCTTGTCCGCTTCTTTTATTTGCTGAACAACACTCACACGGTAAGGTTTCATTTTTAAGCCATGAAGGACGCGTTTGCATGACCTGCGACATATTCCACGTTGCTGTGATAATCGTCGTGAAGACTTGTAGGGGCTTCTTTCGATGTGTGCCGTCACGTTTGCCACAACTTCAGGTGTATGTACAGTCTGCGCCTTATTTCTCTTTGAATTAACAACACTGCCTGTCGAACGTCACTAGATCCTGAATCGTTGATTTTGAAGGAATATTACTTTCAGGAAACTTTTAATGAAAAGTGTCACGGACAACTTTAATGGATTCAGGCAGCACATATTCTTCAACAATGAAGTACACGGTTTATAACGACTACTTTCCGTATGAACTACTCACACGCTACTGCTGTTGGAAGGTGGCAAAGAAACTAACAAGCTAGTAATGCTACTCACGCTCGTTCGCATTCAGGTTCGGGCTAGTTTTGTGTGCGTCTGTATGAGACGTTAATACTCTCTTTGTCAGTAAGTTCCCAGGAATGTTTCTTTGAAGAAAAGAAAAAAAAATACAAAATTGCACTTCCAAAGTAATCCTCCTATCGAAGTAGCCCCTTCGCTGTCTGCGCACAGTTGCCGACGTTCCTGGAGGTCATATGACAGCCTGCTGGATGTCTGCAATATTTCGCTTAAGCTTTCCTCTCAATCGCATGTTCACTCGCGGAAACAAGAAAAACATCGCCAGGCGAGAGGTCGGGCGAATATGGCGGATGTGGGATGGCAATAACAGAATATCTGGCCACATACTCTGTAACAGATAAAGCAGTATGGGGTCTTGCATTGTCATGCAAGAAGAACCAGTCCTGACAAGGGAACCTCCCCATCGCACCCCCTCAGAGTTAGTTATAAGTTGGCACAGTGGATAGGCCTTGAAAAACTGAACACAGATCAATCGAGAAAACAGGAAGAAGTTGTGTGTAACTATGAAAAAATAAGCAAAATATACAAACTGAGTAGTGCACGCGAAGATAGGCAACATCATGGACATTCCGAGATAAGGAGTGCCGTGGTCCCGTCGTTAGCGTGAGCAGCTGCGGAACGAGAGGTCCCTGGTTCAAGTCTTCCTTCGAGCAAGAAGTTTAATTTTTTATTTTCAGACAATTACCAAAGTTCAGGCACTCATACATAATCGGCTTCGCTCTCCAAAAGTCCAGGACCAAATTTGCTTGGACATATGCAGGATTTGACGGTCTACACACGGAAAAATTTGAAAACGTAAAAAACATATGTTTTGACAGAGCACAGGGAAAAGTGTGCGAGTGTGAGACTTTTGGATTCATTTGTTGTAGTTTATGTGACAAACTCTTATGTTTTCATCACTTTTTTTGGGAGTAATTATCACATCCACAAGAAAACCTAAATCGGGCAACGTAGAAGAATCTTTTTACCCATTCGCCAAGTGTACAAGTTAGGTGGGTCGACATCATATTCCTGTCATGTGACGCACATGCCGTCACCAGTGTCGTATAGAATATATCAGACGTGTTTTCCTGTGGAGGAATCGGTTGAACTATGACCTTGCGATCAAAAGTTTTCGGTTCCCATTGGAGAGGCACGTCCTTTCGTCTACTAATCGCACGGTTTTGCGGTGCGGCCGCAAAACACAGACACTAAACTTATTACAGTGAACAGAGACGTCAATGAACGAATGGATAGATCATAACTTTGCTAAAATAAAGAAAAATTTTTCGCTTGAGGGGAGACTTGAACCAATGACCTCTCGTTCCGCAGCTTCTCACGCTAACCACGGGACTACGGCGTTCCTTATCTCGGAATGTCCATGATGTTGCCTATCTTCGCGTGCACTACTCAGTTTGTATATTTTGCTTATTTTTTCATAGTTCCACACAACTTCTTCCTGTTTTCTCGATTGATCTGTGTTCGGTTTTTCAAGGCCTAATCTGAGGGGGGTGCGATGGGGAGGTTCCCTTGTGAGAATACCACAAATCTGGCCGGCAACTAATTGCTTGTCGCAAACGTTTCAAGACTTAGATGTAAAGAGTTTGGTTCACTGACCTAGAGGAACATACTCATGGCGAACTAATCGTGTACTATCAAGGAATATGATCAACATTGTCCTTGTTCTCGAAGGCTGTCGTATGACTTTTCGAGGCTGGTGGCACAGGACTCCGCCATTCAGTACTTTTGACACTTCTTGTGAAAGTCACACTGGTAGCACCAACTTTCATCCGCAGCAATCTTTGACAGAAATGTGTGATCAAATTCTATGCCCTTCCTCTATCCGTTCGTCTATTAGTGTGTGAGGGGGCGAGTTTTGCATTTAACTTCGGTTTCCCTACATCTTCGCTGTAAAATCTTATGACACACATCAGGATTCAAATTAAGTTCTTCTGATATTCCATGCACAACTACATGACGGTCTTCTTGCAATAACTGCCTAACACGCTCCACATTTGCATCGGTATGCACTGTAGACGGGCGACCAGTTCTGGTAACATCTTGCACTGAAGCTCTGCCTTCAATAAAAAACACGACTTGTTGACACGACACCTTTTGTGTCAATCGAAAACACGACTTCTTGAAAGTGCCTCACCTGCATATGCTTTCTTAATCATTGTCCACATTTCACTAGCGGCTTTTCCAAGCTTAACCCAAAATTGCATTCAAACTCACTCCTTACAATCGGCATAAATTGTGTCATAGTAACTAATGCGCCAAGAACCCAAAATAGTGTGTTGCTTCGCACAGCCCTGCCACCTAGTGAGTATGCGCGGAAACATGGTCAAGGTCATTTCAAGGAAGCACACATATTAGGTAACATAAAAACAACATTTGTTTCTTTGTAGTATTGCAAGCTCAGAAGCCAAAAAACAAGGAAAAAAACTGTCCTGGAACTTTGCACCGTACATTAAAATAGAAAACTGAGAACATCGACCCGTAAGGTCACTCTGAACACAAAAGTGGTTTGATTTTTTAATAGCACCGTACTATTGCTGGCGGCGCCACTTAAATCACCCAGCACTTCATCGTTGCAGAAGTGTCAAGCACTGTCAGATACACTGATCAGCCAAAACATTATGACCGCTGCCGACCGCGACGTTGGATGCCGCTTGGTGGCGTTGCGATCACGTGACACGGTAACAAAAGTATGTAAAGCGGAGCAGACACGGACAGGGGGTCACCTTAGCGAAGATACGGGCTGCAAATAGGGAAATACACTGAGATAAGCGACTTCGACAAAGGGCAAGTTATTATTGCGCAGTCTGTGAAAGAGTATCTCGAAAACGGCGAAGTCGGTCGAATGTCCCGTGCTACTGTGTTGAGCATCTATGGAAAGAGGTAGGGCACAGAAGTACCACGGCGCGCTAAATGGAAGTTCACGACTTTTCAGAGAACATGGGGTTCTGAGGCTTGTTTGCTCTCGAAGTATGATCTGTCGCATCTCTGGCGAAAGCGCACTCTGCTGACGCACACGCAAGTGTTTCGGAGCGCACCGTTCACCGTCAATTAAGATTGCAGTGGGCAACGGACCATCGGGATTCGACCGTCGAACAATATGAACGTATCGGCTCTGAGTCACGTTTCTGCTACACTAGATCGATGGTTGTCTCCATGAACGCCGTCATCGATGTGAACCGCGGCTCGAAACTGCAGCGCGCCACGGACGCAGATCGGTGGGAGCATTGTTATGCTATGGGAGACGTTCTCCTGCGCTTGCGCGGGACCTGTGGCAGTACTCGAAGACAAGTGGCAGTTGCGAACCACCTACATCCCTTTATGCTTTTTGTCTTCCCTGACAAGAATGTCATCTTTCGGCAGTGTAACTGTTCCTGCCTCTGAGCCAGAACCGTCCTACAGTGGTCTGAGGAGCATTATGGTGAACTCACGTTGATGTCTCGGCGACCAAGTTCGCCTGATGTACATCCGATGGAATTACTATATACGCGAATTACATGACCTTTCCGTAGACATCTAATGCGACATACGTCCACAAACTTACCAATAAACTGTCGGATCAGTGATGGACAAACAAGCTATTGAGCAGGTGGTCATAATGTTTTGGCTCATCTTTGTTGAAAAAAGGCATTTTACACTTCACAAATCTAAGAAAAAACACATAGTATTGCATGACTACAATGTCAACGACTCAAAATGGGAGTCGGTTAACTCTTGCAAATATTTGAGTGTGACAATCTGGTAGTGACTTTAAATGTGACGATCGCACAGGCCCAGTCGTAGGGACGACAGGTGGCAGACTTCGGTTCATTGGTAGAATACCAGGGAAATGCCATCTGAAGGAGATTGCTTACAAAACAGTCGTACGTCTCATTCTAGAATATTGCTGAAGAGTGTGAGTGTACCAAATAGGACAAACGGGTAAATGGAAATGTGTGGCTAGTGCCTCCCGTCGGGTAGGCCGTTCGCCTGGTCCAAGTCTTTCGAGTTGACGCCACTTCGGCGACTTGCGTGTAGATGGGGATGAAATAAGGACAACACAACACCCAGCCCTTGAGCGGAGAAAATATCCGACCCAGCCGGGAATCGAACCCGGGCATGACATTCCGTCGCGCTGACCATTCAGCTGCCAGGGGTTGACGCAGAAACGGGTGATTTGTAACGTATACAGAGAAGTGGACGCGAATTGAAATACGTCATAAGAACCAGTTTTATGTGATTAAACTCCCGCAGGCTTCACGAGGGCAATATTAGGTCAATTACAGCGCGTATAGAAACGTATAAACATCCTGCGCGCAATACGCGGATGGAAGAAGCCATAATAAATGGCACACTGTAAAGTAATCTCTGCAATGAACTTGCGGAGTGTGGTTGCAGATGAACGAAATGGAGAAGGAATTCATAAACGTAGTCATGCCAGATAGATTTACAGTGCCACATGAAGCACTGCACAGGGGTTTTATCAAACTGCACGCTGACACTTCTCCTAAGCACTCAAATACTGACATTTCTCCTTAGCAGTCAAATATTTTTCTAGAGTAGGATTCGAAATGTCAACCTCCTGTCGATAATGGCTGGACCAGTGTGCGCTGATTTACAGAGCCGGATCGGAACATTTGAAATGTCTCTCCACGACTGGTGTTCATATGTGCTATTTTACACTGCCCCTCGTGGCGCGATTTACGGGGAAGCACCCAGTTCAGCAGCCGAAGATGGTGTTTGATCGTCTCCATTCAGTTTGCTATCATTTTAAGAACATTTTCATACACCAGGGTGGGTACTCAAATTTGGAGGAAAACGAGAAAAAACCCTGAGAATTCCAGGTGTGGAGGAGGAAGATGGTGTCAAGAAACTCTTCATAAATGAATGGAAATTAATGTTCAGGGGTGGGGAGGCGGCATACGTAATAATGACTTTCCTTTCCTCTCAGCTGAGCTATATACCAATCATATGTAGTAGTTTAACCACAGCATTTAAACATAGGTAGTTTACATGGAATAATAATTAAAATTAGCACTCTTTGAACCATTATTTCAAAATATGTAATCTACAAAACTCAAGTTTCAATGCTACGTTTAAAACGCAGAATTCCCTGTGATATTATGAAATTCCCTGCTTTTTCCACGTAAAATGTAATTCCCTATGCTGTGAGCGGTAAAAACTGCTACCACACCCTAAAGTCCTTTGGTTCCACCGAATAACGTGTATTGAAAGTTAACACAGTTCTGAATATGGCATTATGACAATTTCTTTGTACATAATGAAAGAAGTCCGCTCGAAGAAACATGCTGAGATGTGAGATTGAATACTCCGGCAGCTACTCTAGCCACTAGGTAGCAGGGCTGCTTTTCCAATTAAATGGCGCTCCCGGAGTTCCTTTTCCAATTAAATGGCGCTCCCACAGTTAAGTGCTGAAGCCATAGCGCAAACATTACCTTCCCCTCACTCTCGTGACTTCCAAGAATACACCGTCTTACAGCTGCTCAGTTGCTGTTGGTAGTTCTACAGCGTAATAACTACACCAATGGTAAACAATACCAAGAGACACCTGTGTAATGGGGAACCCTGGACCTGCATGACATGTTCTACATCTCTTCCTTTCATTAAATTTGTGCTTTACGAGGGTGAAGGAGTGATAGCTGGTTATGTGTTGATCACAGCGGCTATCCGAAAGTCCCGTCTTCCTTCAGCAGTGTATGGTGACATTTTTAACACGTTTTTATTAGTCTGATCGGTACGAGTTTTGCAACTGATTTTGTGCTAATTTCATGATGAGCAAGAGACTGTAAATTTATTATCTGGCTTTTTTTGTCGCTCTGTGTGCTATAGGAGGACGGGGGGGGTGAAAAAGGTTAGGAGTACCCGACACTTTAGTTGCACTGCAGGGCCGTTGTGCTGTGTGGGTAGTATCGGAGTATGTTCCAGGCGGTATGCGAATGGATGGACACAGCTGAGTAGGTATAGGGGGGAAGAGGAGATGAACCCAAAGGGTGGTGGTTGTTGTTTTTGGGGGAAGGAGACCAGACAGCGAGGTCATCCGTCTCATCGGATTAGGGAAGGATGGGGAAGGAAGTCGGCCGTGCCCTTTGAAAGGAACCATCCCGCATTTGCCTGGGGCGATTTAGGGAAATCACGGAAAACCTAAATCAGGATGGCCGGACGCGGGATTGAATAGTCGTCCTTCCGAATGAACCCAGAGGGGGTGGGGGGGAAGATGTGAGCATCATTATGTGACACGCATCAGCAGATGTTGCTGTGGATAAAAAGTTAGTGAATATAATCTCAAAATGTGTAAGATTCATTTCGAATTTTCTACACACACAGAAGATTAAAAAGCAGAAATTATTTAAATAAGCTAAATTTTTAATAGAACACATTTTTAAATTTTAGTAAAAAGTATAAAATAATTTATCCTAGCCCCATATACAGATTCCTAACCCCAAGCGAATGGTCCTCAAAATCTATGCTTGTGAATTTTTAACAGCTACGGCAATACTTTTAAGATTTATAACGAAAAACGTGGGGTGCACGCAACAGATGATAGCCACAAGGTGAACTATTCTTGCACCAATTATGTATTGCATACTTACAACTACTGTCAATGATTGTCATAGCTATTAAAAATACACAATCATAAATTGTCAGGATTATGTATGCGGTTAGGAATCAATACGGGACTAAGTAAAACTATTTTAGAGTTCTTTTTTAAAACGTGTTATATTAAAAATTTTGTATCGAGGCTCTTAGTAGGTAAGCACATGATAAAACACGAATTTTGCTAAAGTCGATCTGGGAAGTCCCAAGTCTGCTTTAGCTAGTATGATGTACGCTGGCAATTGAGACAAGGTTTCCGATTTGGTTCGCACAAACACGGTCGGTAAGAAATGTACACCCGGAAGGTTATGCGTAAAATAATCACTGAAGGCATCGAAATCATACTCCACACCTACCAGTTATCGTGAATCTCTCCCGCCAAAGAATGCTTATAAAGGAAATACTTTATAACACACTGTTATGTTTGTCGTAGGCAGTTACGGACGCGAATAAGTTAGGCAAAATTATAGGTGGAAACCCTACCAAATTTGCTGCCATATTGATACTGTAGTATCACTGTGACTTACAGAAAAATAACTTTAACTGAAACGACTCGCATAAAGTCACCCACTAAAAATAGTCAACACTATGGCTTTCGGATCTTCGATCATGATTCAGTGGACTGCAACTAAATATGTAAATTCTTTATAATTCCATTACAGTCAAAGACAAAAACACGTCTGCTAAACTTTTAGTTACGAAACTCAAAGTTCGTCGTACGCCCAATGACCAGTTCGGTATCTTCTTTTGTCGCTTTATGACCGAAGTCGCGTGAAACAAATTTAGCGATAAAATTTTAATTCAATACGTTCGCCTAGACGGAGAATATCTTACAGTGTAATAAGCAGACAAACTGTACTTTTCCTTTTACATTAATTTTAAGAGATCTGCTTAGATGACAGAGTGATAAACTAGATGGATCGAAAGCAGCCAGCCATTTGGGGGAAAAAGTGTTTTATTCAAGTTTTGACCCGGTTTCAAAGAATTGAAAGCCGCCACCTTCAGGAGTCCATGTAAGTAAAATTTCATATTGGAAAAACACCAAATAATGAAGCGATCTGACGTTTTTAAACCGGCCGGTGTGGCCGTGCGGTTCTAGGAGCTTCAGTCTGGAACCGCGTGACCGCTACGGTCGCAGGTTCGAATCCTGCCTCGGGCATGGATGTGTGTGATGTCCTTAGGTTAGTTAGGTTTAATTAGTTCTAAGTTCTAGGCGACTGATGACCTCCTCAGAAGTTAAGTCACATAGTGCTCAGAGCCATTTGACGTTTTTACATCTGTAGAAACCACGGTCAAAGGTTGATTAAAACCACCTTTTATTGCAACAGACTGGCTGCTCTGGATTCATTTACAGTCTCTAATCGTTGCTGAAACGCAGCCACGTTGTTTGAAAGTAAAGAAATTTAAGAAAATTATTCTAATGAATGCTAATTACGTCACATGTAACAACCTGTAAACCAATAGCTACTCTCAATCAAAATATCATTCATACGGTTGCGATACACGACTTATATAGTCAGAGAACTCAATGAAACCACAGACTAACAGTTATTAAATGGAGCGCAAGATTTTTTTCTTATGCTTATTGCCTCATTCACCTCTGGAAACGGTATGTTTATGCGTAGAGTGGCAAGCTGCAGCACAGTCGGTCAAAAAGTTGTCAGTAGGCAAGGGCATACAGTTAGGAAGCATGGACGTACCAACACAGTATGACATGCCAAGAAAACTGACAGCGTTAAGTTAACACTAAGAGTTGATATTGCGTGTTCTCTTTACTTACAGCAATGCAGTACGTTCGGTGTATTAATACACTTTTCTTATATTTGACAATATTAATTTTGGTAACTTTAATCTGTGCCGAAAACTTTAGTAGAAGTGCGCTGTGCACACTGATTAGGAAGTTTTATGGAAGCAGTTTTTTTAGCCAAAGATTAAGTCACAAGACAAACAGCGCAGACACCTTATGACAATAACTTATTACGAAACATAACACTAGGGATACTGAACAGCATGCTGGTTTACTTCTAGCTTGTAACCCTGTGGAACGGGTATTGCCCAGTTCTGTTAGTAATTTCAAACCTTTTCTAACCTTCCTCCCGCTTACACGCTTAAGGGTAAATATTTAAGACAGTAATTCATCTCTATAGTAAGCAGGCGTCTGAAGCTGTTTTATATACGGGAGTTCGATTCGTTAAGGAATGGAGCATTTACTGATGGTGAAATAATGGACTTGTGAGAAAAGACGCCAAAACGAGAGAGAGTACTTTCTAGCTCGTAAGCTATCAATATGCAGAGGACAATTTCAGTAATATAAATCCTTAACCGACCTGGCAAGAAAGTATATAGTAAAAATACTTTGAATGTGGTGATTTTTATGCGACCGTTGCGGCCTTCTGAATCACACGACTCCTGGGAGTTTACTCCGCGCCCGTCTCACCATGAGTGGCGCGGTCTTCACATATCGCTTAGAGAGACTACGTGGGCGCTCTAATATCGCTCACCTCGGCGGCGCAGCGTGGACCTGCCGCGCCGTTCCAGCACCGACATCATCGTGTTCCAGGTGCCTCTACAGTTATTTCTTGCCAGGTGGACAAATGAAATCACAGCAAATTTGCTACTCTGACGCGAGAAAATACTGTCGGGCTGGGCTAGCACTTGGATGGGTCACCATCCTGTCTGTCGAGCGCTGTTGGCAAGCGGGGTGCACTCAGCCCTTTTGAAGCAAACTGAGGAGCTACTTGATTGAGAAGTAGCGTCTCCGGTCGCGTAAACTGACATACGGCCGGGAGAGCGGTGTGCTGACCACATGCCCATCCACATCCGCATCCAGTGACGCCTGTGGGCTGAGGATGACACGGCGGCCGGTCGATACCTTCCAAGGCCTGTTCGGACGGAATTTAAAATTCACTACATGAGAACTGGCGTGTTGAGAGTTTCGTTCGTTTTATATTAAAAAAAAAAGCATCAAACCGCACTTATACGCTCTCCTATACACGTATTTTTCCTACATCAAACAAACAGTCGAAGATCACATGCACCACGCTGCCGACGCGCCAGCCAGACAATGCTGAGCAAGCAGTCGATTGTGCAAGAGTGCGTTTCACTCCACACATCCGTGTCGCAACCGTATTTAGATATTGCAGTACAGCGTCTCAAGTTAGTTTTAACCTTTCATGTTCGTTAAAATTTTTTAGCTCGCCGTGGTTTTATATGTATCTCTTGTCTATTTATTTTAACCGTAGGTGTGCTAGTATTCACATTTTTTAGCGCCTTGAACCCCAGTAACAACAGCCTATTTCTTGTTTCCGGATGCAAGAGGGCCAATACGCGAATGACGCCAACATACTACGTGTCCGTGAAAATAATCCAATTTGAGCCAAGTGTCCGCGATTTTGGAAGTCTTTGTACGGGGTGGGCAGGCCTAGTTCTGGATAACAGCGGTCAGTGGTTAATGTGTTTCACGCTCCTTGTAAGCCGATGTTCGGCGGGCTTATAACGGTCGCCGAGGTGCTGTAGCAGCTACCAGCCAGTTTCACGAAGACGCTACGAAGGCGGGGGACGCGACGCTGCGGCTTCGTGGTATTCTCGCGTCCCTCTGCTAGCGGCCGGCAGGAGCGCGGCGCATGTCGAGCCCAAAATCTCCCCTCCCACTGGAATTTCGGCGTGCTCGTTTGCTACTAACCTCGCGCTGCCGCCGCCGCTGTCTCATGCAGACAAGATGATCCCGTTTCCTTACCTGCAAATAAAGAAACACCATTAGCACAACGATAAAGTTATTACAGTGCTTATACTAACTTCCACAAAAAGCTTGTCTTAAATGCACGTAATACAGCGCAGGAATTTTTTATCTTGGAATTAAAGTAACTAAATGACCGAAGTAAAAGGGCGCGGTGAGTGGTAAAATATCACCAACAGGAAAGGAGTAAAAAGATTTCGTCAAGAACAATTGCCGTGTCTTCTCCAACAGTTATCCAACTGAAAGACGCTCCTGAACCCGTAAGGGATCTGCTACAACAACAAAGTACGGTACGATACTTTAAGGCGATGAATATGATGGTGTGCCTTTAATGAATCAAGCGTTTCCTCAGAAGCAGTGTCACTGCGACAAAGATCTGCGATCTCACAACACCTTTCTGAGTGTATCTGGCAATGACAACGTTGAGGAGGGCGAAGTAAGCCGTCGGCGTAGAGGTCCGAAGATGGTAACCGAAGCCGGCCACCCTATTCTTCGTAATGCTCCTTACTCTTTCTGTTTAACCCTACTGTGTTTTTATTTAATCGTGATTTTACCTAAACGTAAGTGCAACTCAAGGCTGAATACTCAAACACAATCAACAAAAATTCTGGCTCGTATTTCACCCAGTCCCAATGTTAAATAACCGGGCGCCAGTCTCGTGTGTGTGTGTGTGTGTGTGTGTGTGTGTGTGTGTGTGTGTGTGTGTGTGTGGTGAACCACCTAAAACTTGCGCCACAAATATTATGGAAATGGATTGGTAGTCAGGAGCTGGTAGTGTTAGCCAATCAACAGATTGTAATAATACTTAAAAAGTGTATTTGTTGTGCAAACATACTTTTTATGTGGAACAATGCTTATTGACATAAAAAACTAAAATTAGTAAACATTAGCATGTCACTGGTGTTTGTTGCAGGATTCTAATGCGAGCCGTTTTTTTTTTTTAGTGCATATTCCATTTGGGTATTACAAATGGTAGTCTGGAGAGGATGGAGAGCGATAGGCAGAGGGAAGGCTGAGGTGAACTTATGCCTAATGTAGGGAGAGTGATACACATTGACGAGTAGAGTCTTCATTACTATTTACAATGTGCTGTTATAAAGAGCAAGCAGGAGCTCCTTGAGAGGGTCGTGGTACTGTGTTGGTTCAAGTAATTACACTCCTGCAAATTGAAATAAGAACACCGTGAATTCATTGTCCCAGGAAGGGGAAACTTTATTGACACATTCCTGGGGTCAGATACATCACATGATCACACTGACAGAACCACAGGCACATAGACACAGGCAACAGAGCATGAACAATGTCGGCACTAGTACAGTGTATATCCACCTTTCGCAGCAATGCAGGCTGCTATTCTCCCATGGAGACGATCGTAGAGATGCTGGATGTAGTCCTGTGGAACGGCTTGCCATGCCATTTCCACCTGGCGCCTCAGTTGGACCAGCGTTCGTGCTGCACGTGCAGATCGCGTGAGACGACGCTTCATCCAGTCCCAAACATGCTCAATGTGGGACAGATCCGGAGATCTTGCTGGCCAGGGTAGTTGACTTACACCTTCTAGAGCACGTTGGGTGGCACGGGATACATGCGGACGTGCATTGTCCTGTTGGAACAGCAAGTTCCCTTGCCGGTCTAGGAATGGTAGAACGATGGGTTCGATGACGGTTTGGATGTACCGTGCACTATTCAGTGTCCCCTCGACGATCACCAGTGGTGTACGGCCAGTGTAGGAGATCGCTCCCCACACCATGATGCCGGGTGTTGGCCCTGTGTGCCTCGGTCGTATGCAGTCCTGATTGTGGCGCTCACCTGCACGGCGCCAAACACGCATACGACCATCATTGGCACCAAGGCAGAAGCGACTCTCATCGCTGAAGACGACACGTCTCCATTCGTCCCTCCATTCACGCCTGTCGCGACACCACTGGAGGCGGGCTGCACGATGTTGGGGCGT
This sequence comes from Schistocerca piceifrons, assembly GCF_021461385.2. Lineage (NCBI taxonomy): Eukaryota > Metazoa > Arthropoda > Insecta > Orthoptera > Acrididae > Schistocerca > Schistocerca piceifrons. Next base: position 795,033,450 of record NC_060141.1, on the reverse strand, counting down.
GAGCGGAAGACGGCCTAACGGTGTGCGGGACCGTAGCCCAGCTTCATGGAGACGGTTGCGAATGGTCCTCGCCGATACCCCAGGAGCAACAGTGTCCCTAATTTGCTGGGAAGTGGCGGTGCGGTCCCCTACGGCACTGCGTAGGATCCTACGGTCTTGGCGTGCATCCGTGCGGTCCGGTCCCAGGTCGACGGGCACGTGCACCTTCCGCCGACCACTGGCGACAACATCGATGTACTGTGGAGACCTCACGCCCCACGTGTTGAGCAATTCGGCGGTACGTCCACCCGGCCTCCCGCATGCCCACTATACGCCCTCGCTCAAAGTCCGTCAACTGCACATACGGTTCACGTCCACGCTGTCGCGGCATGCTACCAGTGTTAAAGACTGCGATGGAGCTCCGTATGCCACGGCAAACCGGCTGACACTGACGGCGGCGGTGCACAAATGCTGCGCAGCTAGCGCCATTCGACGGCCAACACCGCGGTTCCTGGTGTGTCCGCTGTGCCGTGCGTGTGATCATTGCTTGTACAGCCCTCTCGCAGTGTCCGGAGCAAGTATGGTGGGTCTGACACACCGGTGTCAATGTGTTCTTTTTTCCATTTCCAGGAGTGTGTGTGTGTATATATATATATATATATATATATATATATATATATATATATATATATATACTTGAATGCGATTATATACTTGAATTTGGGTTTTCGTCGGTGCTGTGATTCGGGGAGATGTCTTCCTTGGCGAGCCTTTTGTTCTGTGTGTTTGTGCCGTATCGTGCTCGTAGCTCGACCAGTCTAGCTTGGGAATGGTTCTATCTTGTCTGTTCGGTAGACCTCACTGCTTGGCGTGATGTAGGGGAGTTTAGCGAAACTGCGCAGGAGTCCTCTCTGTACTGTACAATCTGTTAGCTATTTGGGTGTACGAGCTATCATATTGTGCAGAGTTTCCACCCCGATAATTGTGTCATTTAACCTGCGTAGTTGCTAGGCACGATGCAGTTACGTTTGCTTAGAATGTGCTTGCGTGATTCCTAGAGTGTACTGCGACTTGTTGCAGTCCAAGCAGTAGGTCGCGAGTGGACGATGGGATCTACCAATGCAGAAAAAGCCAACATTCTCATGGTGTATGGAGAGCTCTTGCTTGTACAGTATATGAGGAAGATATCCCAACAGGTGCGACCATCTGGGCACATATTTATCAACCTCTTCAACCAGTTACGTGAAACCGAATAGTGCAACACCCAGGCAACGCAACAGAAGGAAACAAGTGTCGGCACAAGAGGGAGAAATTAATGTTCTTGGTGCTGTTGCAGTTGATCAGCGCGTTAGCTCCTGCGCAATCTCACGAGGGTGTCGCGTGAGTCAGAAGAGTGTCCTACGCATTCACTGTCGACAAAGGTTCCATCCGAATCACATCTCTCCATTAAGAGCTTCACTGAAACGATTATCGGAATCGTGTTAACTTCTATATACGAGCATTACGACAGGATACACCAGATGTATTGTGTTTAGTGATGAAGCCACATTTACGAATCATAGCCCACCTGTAAATCGTCATAAAACATGCACCATTTGCTGTTGACAATCCTCGTTGGCTTCGTCTGGTGAAACGTCTGCGTTCATGGAGTGTAAACATGTGGTGTGGGATAGTGAACAAACCAGCTCATAGGCCCTCGTAACAAACCACCGTCCACGGATGCTAGACTTTGCAGAATAGCAGGAACCTGTGGTATGAACATGTTGGCAGGCCTGTGCCATCCAAATTTGCGAAGGCGCTGCCGGCGCAGGATTTTGTGCACGAACTGACCTCTCTATTATGTTCCTCCATGAACGTTCAATGGGATACGTATCGGGCGATTTTGGTGATCAAACAATTCGCTCGAACTTTCCAGAATATTCTTCAAATCAGTCTGGATCAACTATAGCCCTGTAACATGCCGCACTGTAATCCATAAAAATTCCATCCTTCGGGAACAGAAGTCCACGAATGGCTACAAATGTTCTCCAAGTAGCCGAACAAAAGTAGTCTTTTTCCGTGTCGTGTTTCACCTAATACCCACAGTGAAACGTGTGAGCAGCACCCCTTGGAAATGTTTCAGTCTGGCCGTTTGATATTTTTAAAGACATCGGACACCTAGATTAGCCAGTTCCTTGAGGGGGAAATTTATCCCACGGTGCGCCGGTGGTCCCATAAGTACCCGACCTGACCGAGATATGACAGTCGTCGTCGAAAAATATCTCTGGATTAGAAAGCATACGATCAATGGAGCATGTGTTTCACGTTTGAAGATGCCACACTGTTTAGTATTTGTTTGGCAGCAATCAATAGTGAACGTGTGAGTGAACTCGTGAAAATGGAGAAAACTGGTCATCGTTATGCGATACACATTTTTTTTAAGGCCTCAGCGCAGCTGATCTAGATTATGCTTTGGGAGGGTCTGCTCCTTCGTTGACAACAGTAAAATACTGAGTAGCTGACTTTAAACGGGGCCGTACGAGCTGAAAAGACGAGCATCGCAGTGGTCGACCAAATGAGGTGACGACTCCAGAAATGGTGAAGAAAATCCACAAAGCGGTACTGGATGATAGTCGACTGGAAGTGCGCGAGCTAGCAGACATAGTAGGCATCTCAAAAAGTGTGGTACATCGCATATTATCTGAAAATTTGGACATGAGGAAACAGTGCAAGGTTTGTGCCGCGTTTGCTCACACTCTAGCAAAAACAGTGTCGTGAAGATTGAGTGTTAACGAAGTTTCGCAGCAACAAAGCTGACTTTTTGCGCTGTTTCACAGCCACGGATGAAACATGGGTACACCACTTCACTCCCGAGACAAAAGAACAATCAATAAGAGAAGGCGAAGACCGTTTCATCTACAGGCAAAGTCATGGCGTTGGTTTTTTGGGATGCGCGTGGGACAATTTTCATTGACTACCTTGAAAAAGGAAAATCAACGAAAAGTATTATGGGGAACTTATTATAACGTTTAGGCGAAGAAATCAAGCAAAAACGGCAACATTTGGCCAAGAAGAAAGTGTTTCTTCAGGACAATGCACCAGCTCACAAGTCCGTCATTGCAATGGCCAAAATTAATGAATTAAAGTACGAATTGCTATCTCATGCACCCTCTTCGCCAGATTTAGCCCCCTCGGATTATTTTCTGTTCCCAAAATCGAAAAAAAATGGCTCCGTGATCGAAGATTTGCAACAAGCGAAGACGTGATGTCGGCAGTTAATGGCTTTACGAGGAGTTTAACAGTTCTCATTACAAAAAGGGTATCGAAGTTATTGAACATCGCTGGCAGAAGTGTACAGAGCTGAAAGGAGATTATGCTGAAAAATAAATATTTTTTTTCAGAATTTTTGTGTTTTCTTTGTTGGCTCGGATACTTACTGGACCACCCTCTTACGTGCGTCGGTAAGTAGTCTCTCAACCGTATAGCCTACGACAGACGTCCGAACTACTCCGTTCATAATATCGCAAAACAATTTCATTTCATACTAAAACAAAACAATCCCATCCAAATGTTATGAAAGTGAGTTATGCTATAAATTACATAACACTGTTTCTAAGCGCACTCACTACACTTAACTACGCACCGTCAGTTTGTGGGTGAGGAGTTGGCGGTCGACAGCGTTCCAGATGTGTGACAACTGCATAAAAATACAGAATTCTCACATTCGTGCCATTGCCTTGATCTTGACTGAGCTACTGCTTTGTTCTACTATCCTCCGACTAATGCACCGGATCACTAATATTTAGCTCTACGTCAACTCTTTAGATCTTTCTAAATCAGACGAAGCAGGACTAATAACTTGGTTGGCAGTATGTTGCCACCTCTTCACTTGATGAATCACCTCCTCGTCAATGTTCTACGCTTTGTCCAACCACGCTGAAGTACACTCTTTTCGCTTTGTCAACTGGAGAAAGAGCACTGCAAAGCAGGTATCTGTTCCACAATCAATCAAACGTCATTGTGAATTCAAGTGTAACGAAACACTACTGGAGACGATATCTCACTGTATAAACACCGAATGTGTACGCTGAATTCCGTTCTCCACAGCAGACAAACATCCGTTAGCAGCGTGCGACCTTTAGCGGTAATACGAAATGTGTGCGATTCAATCGATGCCAGAGGGATCGTTAAACTACCGGCAATCAGATGAACAGACGCGTAACCGATGGTGACCAGAAACTGATTTCAGATGCAACGTCCATAATTTTCTACACAACGGGATTGTTCGAGAATTATTCTGGAGTTCTCTTTGGGTAAATATGCAAACATTACGGTTGCGCGGCAGAGTTGACACAACGCTGGGGTCATCGTAATTCACTTACCGCTCGGTTTCCGTGAAAATGGCGACAGCGGTGCGATAGAATGAGCTCTGACAGACCGCATTATCCTGCTAAATTAAAATGAATGTAAAATTATACCGTAAAAACATGGGCACGAATTTTGATTTTTTAAAAAGGTGTAACATGCATGTGACGCATTAGCAACACAGTAAATTTGTATCTTTTTAGCTGTCGATTCTCTGGTAATCAACCATTTCTAAACTTTTTGTCTACTGAACAGCCTGGTTGAACAACAGGCTGGAGTAAAGCCTGCGAACTGCGTTAGACGCGACTGCATCAAAATGTTCAATAACTGATGACGTACAGAAAAGAGCTTCCCACGCTACTCTACGAGAGCAGGGCACCAAGTCCACGTACGCCAGACCGCTTCCTAGTCCACAACAGTCGTCGTTTGTTATCTGACGTCACGTCGACACCAAAACCACTCCTCCTAAATCCGACACGAAAACTTTAGTTTCGGTAGCCACAACATTGTCCAGAAGACTTTTTTCTGTGTCAGGTGGCCTGTCTAAACAAAGTTTTAATTTTCTTTTCCACAAATTAAGGTTATTATTTCCGGGCAGAAGGCAAATCATGTACAGTTATATTTTGACTAAAGTTCAGTCTTGATCACATCATGTATGTTTTAATGATATAGGTAACCGGTTTCGGTTCTTTCTACAAAACCATCATCAGACCTGTGGATAAATTTTAAGAAATACTAGATACCAATCTTTAAATAATATGAAAGTGTCTAATGATGTCAAAATTTAACAAGATAAAATAAAATTAATTATACCCATGGCTCCCTTAGGATGGTAGGCGGAGCTCTCCTCGCTGCTACGCAGTCAACTGATGGTTATGAGTGCTGAGCACGAGCTTAAATACGCAGAGGCTCCGCCTACTTCCTGTCACACTACTTCACAACTGCCAATCAGCGTTCATAATATGACGCCATCGTCAAAGTATAAAAGTAGGAAATACACTAATAACATAAAATTGATTCATTTAAATGTCTGATTAACAGATAGTATGTCTACAGCCTATTTATATTTTGGATAAAAACAGTGAACTACGATGTGTAACCGTTGTGCCCTCTATGGGCAACCTTAATACTATTACAGTGCCAGTTACATCAAAGATGTGAAAGTCCTTGGCGTTGTGGTATGTATCGATTATACCGAGTCCCCTACATCACAATTGCATCTTTGTTGGATGCTGCAGAATCGTCTTATTTTAACTGTAGTTTTTATAGCAATATTCTTTATAGCAGTAGGGTATCAGCGAAGAGTACGTTCCACATTATGTATATCTGAATAACTGATGAGACTGCTGATTAAATTTTTTAAAATCATCGATCTAATAGTTTTTATAATAATCAATGTCAATTTAATAATTTTTTTAATGTTGTGCAGCATATTTTACATACATTGCTTTTGCCATGGGTATAACTAGTCTTATATTTTTAAAAAACAAAAGAGTAGATGCTTTTATTATAAAATTTCGTCAAAAAGGTCGTAATAATATTTTTCGCGAAAATCTAATTGTTCACTGAGCAGCATTGATGATTTGGTTTTCGAATGAGCATATATCTCGATTTCTTCTAGGATATTCATAAGTAAGCCTTTATTTGCATAATGAAGAACTTGTAAATTCTGTTGTACTGTCCCCTCAGCATGATTATGTACAGCATGTAAAGTTAATTCTGAAAGGAAGGAAAAAGCCGCTTTGTTTCCAAAACAATGAAATGTTTTCGCGGATAAGATCCAGCCGACAGTGGCGTCTTAGCGTTCAATTGTAATTTAGACTAGGGGAAGACGGAGAAACTGTGTAACTGAATTCTTCAGTGAACCAGCGTCTATTGCTCATTCTGTCCCTTCACAGTGACACCTCACACGCTTTACTCAGGAATAGGAATGCACTTTATTGGACTCAACTCCAGACGAAAGGTGTCCCACATTTACGCTTACTTAGGCCACATTGGAAGAAGACTAGTATTTTTGGGCTCCACATAAAATACTTAACACTGAAAAATATAGTAGGGACGGTCGGGCGTAGATATTTAATAAATTTTAATAGTTTAGAATTGCTGATTCATTATTCTAAAAAAGCAAGACGGAATTAATTTGTCATATTTGAGATTTCATTAATAATTATAAATATAAATAATTACAAATCACAGAATTAATGTGACATTTGACTCTGAATTTGGGAAACAAATGTAACAATACCAGGTTGCAATGTCGAATGACACTTAACATCATCCAGGCAATGTATGAAAAAAGCTCTAGTTGTGTTCAGACACCAGTTGGAGGAACCGAATGGTTTAAGAATGTTACGGGACTAAGACAAGGAAGTGTGATATCAAATGGCTCTGAGCACTATGGGACTTAACGTCTAAGGTCATCAGTCCCCTAGAACTTAGAGCTACTTAAACCTAACTAACCTAAGGACATCACACACATTCATGCCCGAGGCAGGACTCGAACCTGCGATCGTAGTGGTCGCGCGGCTCCAGACTGTAGCGCCTAGAACCGCTCGGCCACTCAGGCCGGCGAAGTGTGATACTACCACTACTATTTATAATGGTGATGAATGGATTAAAGGAGACAAAAGAAACCCACAGAGGAAGGGAGATGAAGTTGTTACTATTTGGTGATGATATTGTGGTGTGGGGAACAAGCAGTAAGGTGGTACAAAAACAAAGAGACATCCTAAACGATAAGGTCGAGAAATACGGAATGAAATGTAGTGTGGAGAAAAGCACGACCATGTTGGTAACCAGAGGGGATAGAGAGGGCAAGGGACAAATTCATATTAATGGACAGGATGTTGAAATAGTGGACAACTTTAAATATTTTTGAAGTGTATTAATCGGGAATGCTCGTTTGGAGACAGAAATTAGCAAAAGAATACAACACAGAAGTACATTTTACCTGTGTGTGAGGGGCTTGGTGTGGGGAAGGGGAGTGCCAATGAGGTGCAAGCTGGTGCTATACAAGACTTACTTCACACCCATACTAACTTACGGCTCAGATACTTGGACTATGACTAGAAGAGAGGAGAGTAGGATACAATCCAGTGAAATGAAGTTTCTGAGAAGTAGGATACAATCCAGTGAAATGAAGTTTCTGAGAAGTATGCTAGGGAAGACGAGGGGAGAGAGTGAAAAACGAAGATGCTAGGAAGGATATTGGGAGTGGAGAAGTTGACTGAGAAAACTGAAAAGAATAGATTAAAATGGTTTGAGCATGTGAAGAGGATGGGAGAGGGAAGAATACCAAGAAAAGAAAGATGAAATTTAAGACTGAGGCCAAAAGGAAGACTGAGAACAAGATGGATTGATACAATAAAGATGAGTTGAAGGAGGAGAAACCTGCTACGGAACCAAATTGTGGAAGAAGAATGGTGGAAAAGACCGAGTCAAGTGGGGAAGTACCATTGATACCACAACTCGACCAGATGTTGGATAGAGGGGAAACGAAGATGATGAATGTCGAATGAAGAAATTGAGTTGAATTAAAAAAAAAAAATGGCTCTGAGCACTATGGGACTCAACTGCTGAGGTCATAAGTCCCCTAGAACTTAGAACTACTTAAACCTAAGTAACCTAAGGACAACACACACATCCATGCCCGAGGCAGGATTCGAACCTGCGACCGTAGCGGTCGCGCGGTTCCAGACTGTAGCGCCAGAACCGCTCGGCCACCAGCGGCCGGCAGTTGAATTAAAGCTCGTCTCTTCTTGCCAGGTGACACTGCCGAATACTTTATTTCATTTTGCTGCTACATACATTCAGTGTATTCTACCATACGCTGTGTCAAAGATTGCAATGCTCTAAATTTTTTTTTTTTTCTTGCCGCAATATTTTGCCACATTCTGTATTACTTTAAGGGCCTAGCTGTGAATAAAAGGCGTATGAGACCTCATTGAAGTTACAGATAGCGACTGACCTTCACTTGTGGTTTCTCATCTTGAGTCACAATTTAATAAAACACGCTGTTAATAATGCAGCGCTAATGATTTCGACGTCCACCTACAAGTGCCGACCAGAGCCGTGGGCCAAGTTGTTGCGGCCAGACAGTACAGTACAACCACGTTATAAAGAACTTCCTGTGCTGCGGGTGGGGTGTGAACGGAATGAGCATAATGACCGCTGCGGGGCGACGAAGGGCAAGGAAGCTGCTTCCACCCTAGCGTCTGGTACTAACACATCTTGATTTGTACCAATCAGCCGCTGTGGTAGAAAGTAACAAGATTTCGTGGAACCCCATTATAGAGACGGCCATGTTCAAATGTTGTTCTTACTTTTAGCAGTGTATATGGTATCAAAGTAAACTAGTTATATTTGTAGTCGGTTTGATGAGTGGCAGCTGGCTCTTAATGTAGAAAAATTTAAGGTAATACGGATGAGTAGGAAAAATAAACCCGTAATGTTAGGATACAGCTTTATCAGTGTACTGCTTGACACAGTCACGTCGTTTAAATATCTGGGCGTAACGTTGCGAAGCGATATGAAATGGAACGGGCATGTGAGGATTGTGGTAGGGAAGGCACGTGGTCGACTTCGGCTTATTGGGAGAATTTTAGTTAAGTGTGGTTCATCTGTAAAAGAGACAGCAAGTGCTACCTATTCGTGACTACTGCTCGAGTATTTGGGATCCGTAACAGGTCGGATTGAAAGAAGATATCGAACAATTCAAAGGCGAACTGCTAGATTTGTTACCGATAGGTTCGATCAGCGTGCAAGTGTTATGGATATGCTTCGGGAGCTCAAGTCCGAATACCTGGAGGAAAGAAAACATTTATTTCCAAGAACACTACTGAAAAAGTTTAGAGAATCGGCATTTGAAGCTGACTGCTGAACGATTCTACTGCTACCAACATACATTTTGCGTAGAGCCCACGAAGAAAAGATACGAGGGCTTTTGAGGAGGCATGTAGACAGTCGTTTTTCCCTCGCTCTATCTGCGAGTGTAACAGGAAAGTACATTACTACTTGTGGTAAAGCGTACCCTCTGCCACGCACCGTACGGTTAATTGTGGAGTATGTATGTAATGTAGGTAACATAATTACGATACTGTTGGATAGCAAACATTGGTAGTAATTGCAATCCACATGAAGATTTCTAACTTCAACCGGCTTGTGATCAGAACTACGGTGAAAATGTTTCTTTATCGTAACTGGAACAGAATTTCCTTGTATTTCCGAAAATTACTTTCATTATTACGTCTCTAAATCACTAGTTTCACATCTGCATGTCAAGTAGCCGTAAGACAGCAGACCAGCGCGTCTAAAGGGTTGGCCGTTTATAACAACGAGACTCTGCAAACCACAGCAAGACGCACAGTAGAGGATAATCAGCAATGTCTTCTGGTAAACCTTCCGGGATGTAAGGTCGTGGTCCATGAAACTCTTCAGCTCCTAACGTTTCGTCCAGAGCTGCGCTGGACATCTTCAGAGGGGGGTTTCTCCTCCGGTGAGTCTTGCCGACTGACGGGTCGGACGTCTGAGAGCGAATTATATATCGTAGAAAGTGGGCGTGACCAGAGTTACACGTGATATGCAGAGATAATCTTTGTCAAAGATAAAACTTAAAAAGTAGATAAGAAACCATCTCGCTGGTATCGGTATGTAGACGATACATTTGTGGTCTGGCCACATGGTAGAGAAGCCTTAGGCGAATTTTTTGATTACCTTAATAATATAAATCCAAGAATCCAGTTTACCATGGAGAGAGAAAATGATAACAAAATACCGTTTTTGGATGTTTTAGTTATGAGACAGACAGATGGAAGATTGAAACAACAGATTTTTAGAAAAATAACGCACACAGACAGATACTTACATGAAAACTCTAACCACCATCCAAAACAAAAGAGAGGTGTGATTACAAGTCTCGTTGACAGAGCCAGACGGATTTGCACGCCGGAGTATTTAGACGACGAATTAAAACACCTGAAGCACGCTTTTGAGAAAAATGGCTACTCAAAGAAAGAAGTAAGCAGAATTCTGCACCTAAACAACAAAAAGCTTAAGGACAAGTCCGAAAAAAAAGAATATAGTCTCTCTCCCTTTTATAAAGAAAGTAACGGATCAGATTGGAAAGATTTTAAGTAAACATGATATTAGACCTGTTTTTCGACCAACGAAGAAAATTTGTCATGTTCTTCGGTCTGTAAAAGATAAACGCGCTCCTCTATCAGCCAGTGGCGAATATAAAATTCCGTGTACATGTGGTAAAGTTTATGTTGGAACAACAAAAAGAAGCGTAAATACACGGTTAAAAGAACACAAAAGTCTTTGCCGATTAGGAAAAACAGATAAATCGGCTGTAGCAGAACACGCTTTTCAGCCAGGAAATCATCAAGTGAAGTTTTCCGAAACAAAAATTTTATCTACGACGACGAACTATTACCCACGGCTTTGTAGAGAAGCAATTGAAATATATAAACATAGGGATAATTTTAATCGGAAAGAAGAGACCATGAAACTTAGTGATATTAGGGCAGTAGCACTACAGAATTGCTAGACAGTTTTATCCGTGACGAGATTACGATCGATAGTTAAGTTTTATCTTTGACAAAGATTATCTCTGCATATCACGTGTAACTCTGGTCACGCCCACTTTCTATGATATATAAGTCGCTCTCAGACGTCCGACCCGTCAGTCGGCAAGACTCACCGGAGGAGAAACACCCCTCTGAAGATGTCCAGCGGAGCTCTGGACGAAACGTTAGGAGCTGAAGAGTTTCATGGACCACGACCTTACATCCCGGAAGGTTTACCAGAAGATATGTCATCCGGTCGTGAAAGCTTTCATACTATAATCAGCATTGTATCAGATGTTAAGGTTTCTTCCCGTTCCATGGGCGTCTGTAGTGCGGGAAGAATGAACGCTTTAACAAGCTGCTATAATTCGCCTATCTTGTCTCCGCATCCCTTACGGCACCAATATCAATCTAGCCTGCTGGTACTACTTGGTACGACTCGGGCAGCAGCAGCACACGCACACCTGTGTTTCACAAACAGTCTTCTTTGCAAACTCACTGTACTTACATTTTTAGTGTCCTGCCAAAGAAATGAAGTGTGTCACCTGCATCACCTCACCTACGACTGATCATGTGATCACTCCGTTTCATATCTCTACTATTTGTTACACAAAGTACACGGTGACAATTATTGAACTGTACGAAAACAAACGTAAATTATTTAGAAACCACAGCGTGCACACACTTTATTCAACATGTAAATGTCACTAAAAGTATTCGGATTTAGGTTATGACATGTTCGATGTGCCTGACATTGTTGGCGATTGACGTGGCGCAGACGAATACCGACAGTCTGCATGGCCCGCTGAAGTTTTGGAACATCGATGCTGTCTATGACCTCCTGAATGGCTGTTTTCAGCTCAGCAATGGTTTTGGGGTTACTTCTGTACACCTTGTATTCAATATAGCTCCACAAAAAGGAGTCGCATGTATACAGATCCGGAGAATATGGCGACCAATCGAGGCTCGTGCCAGTGGCATCTGGTTACCCCAGAGCCGCAATGCAGTCCCTAAAGAGCTCCTTCGGGACATCAAACACTCTCCTGCTTCGATGGGGTCGAGCTCCGTCTTGCATGAACCACATCTCGTCGAAATTAGGTCACATATTCCAAAACCTTCACGCAGATACTCAGTCCTCCAAATGCGCCAATTTTGCTTATTGACGAATCCATCCAAATGAAAGTGGGCTTCGTCGCTAAACCAAACCCATGCATGCGCATGCATGCCCCGCGACCAACCGTGCAGTTTGAATGTCCTAACGCAAACCACTCATTCAGAAGTTGTGACGATTTCATATTGTCCAATAATCGTCACCTCGCATTTGTATGAGTCCAATTTTGACTTATTAGTCTTGTACCCACTACTTTTCTGAATTTTAAGAACTGCGCAATTCTACATTTGAAAACATTTACAAGAAAGTTGCCTATCTTTGCACAAGCTTGAATCTTATCAGGAACTTACTCGATATTTGTGCTTATTTCCCAGACAGTACTCTTATTATGACTGCACCATCTGCGAACAGTCCGAAGTTATCATTAATATTGTCTGCAAGGTCATTGATATACAACATGAACGCTAAATGGTCAAAAGAAGACACACAGCAGTGAAAGTACGACGTCAGCAATACAAATTAAGTGTTACAGCACTGAATGGACATGCAACTGGAAACGAACTCAGAATCCCAAATTCAAAGATATAATTTTTAACAAGTGGGAGGGGAGGGGGTGACTACATTAAAGCATCCGAGTGATATAGCAGGATACCAAAGTTTATATTTTAATGACATGTAGTGTTTGCTTGTGCAAGATAGTATGACGGTTTCCGTTAACACGAAACAAAAGGCCTCCATGTACTGATTTGCAAATGATTTCCTGATTACTTTGCATCCTGCTTTGTGAAGCAGGTAGCTGCGGCCGGGAATATATGGAGCAACAGACCACCTCAGCAGGAAATTTGAGCAGTCGCGTGTTTGTGGGGGTGCTGCTGCTGCTGCACTATCCAAACACGGCCGGAAGCGAGTATCCAATGTCTCGTTCAAGTCCAACCGAACGCTACCAACAGGTTGTACCTACTTTGGTTTTACTGTGTAACGCCTCTGAAATTATTTGCACAAAATAACGCTTTAGGTAACAGACTCCTGATGGTAAGAAGTTTAACACAGCTGGCTACTGACTGGGCAGTGAGAAATTCCTTTGCCTGACGGAGTACGTGTTGGATATCAATGAAATTTTGTTGATATCCGAGTGCTATAACACAAGTCAAGCGTTAACACGAATTTTTGTTGAGTTTGGAGCACTCGACAACTTTGTTACTAACATAATTTTGATAAGTGGAATAGTTTTCTTTGTAGGCATTCAGAGTTGTCGTATTGTGTATTTTAGTCCAGATGGATAAAATTCTATGCCGTTCAGTTACGAAAAATCGCCAAATGAAATACTACCAAAGTTAGAGAAGTTACACAAGACGACCTGATTCTACATTTTCAACAATTTGGAAACTTGATTTAAACATGGAGTGCTTCTCTTTATGTTAATCCAGTTGACCACGGAGCTACAGCCACTTGTGTGAAATCTTATGGGACTTAAGTGCTAAGGTCATCAGTCCCTAAGCTTAAACACTACTTAACCTAAATTATCCTAAGGACAAACACACACACCCATGCCCGAGGGAGGACTCGAACCTCCGCCGGGACCAGCCTCACAGTCCACGACTGCAGCGCCCAAGACCGCTCGGCTAATCACGCGCGGCGTTACAGCCACAAATGGAAACATCGAGGGAATGCAAAATACGATATTGCACTACCGACGAATAAAGGTGTAAGAAATAGCTGTCGTCTTAGATATGTCAGAAAGTTAGAGTACAGTGCACTTTTCATGAACAAGTAGGTATCAAGAATGTATCTGACAAACTGCAGCACTATCTTCAACTGGTCACTGGTTTCTGTCAAAATCACCTGCACTGCCAGCGAAGAGGGCGTACCTGGGTTCGAGACCTGATCGTACTGCTCTCACAAAATGTCCGAAAATTTCATCCACCACCAGGATTCGAACCGGCAACTTTCTGCGTCGATCGCCAACACAGAAGTGTGCGTTGGTGGCGAGTATTAACTAAGATGAATGTTGCGGAATTTTGTACAATGCGCTGTACGTGTAACATTGCAGCTGTGTCGGGAACGTCTAGTCCACCAGCATAACGGGCCAGTGAGAGGGGTGGCCGAAAGGCGGCATTATAGGTGCCACGGCATTGTGAGGGAAGGGGTAAAAAAATCCGCAATATGACAAAAAGAACAGCTCGTTGTCAGTGGACAACGTAACCCCTCCCCTCCCCACCGCCTCCCAACACATCCCTCATCTGCCCCATTCTAATCGCCAGCGTTGTCTGGATCTCTGCCTTGGCTAAATTCTGTAATTCCTTTGAAATTTTGGAAAGACATACGTTCCAGCTCGCCTTCCGCGTCCGCCTACCTTGCTCAACTCGCGTCCTGTACCAACTCATCCATTTCCTGCACCTTCTCCTCCTCCTAGATCATCTTACGATCCGGTACATTCATCGCAAAACCCAGTCCCAGCACCCAATTTCCCAACCACTAATAACCAGTTCAGTTACCCTACTGCGCCACTGCATCCATAGTCGATCTACCCATCCTCTCCCACCGGAATTTTAACCAACTCGCACTCCCCAACAATGCAATCCGTCCCGAGATATACCCGTCTTCCAACCCTAACCAAATCGCTCCATCTCACATCATCCTTCAATTTTCTTCTTCCCCCTTCCTCCAGCTTGCTGACTTGTAGTCGCAACCTGCGGTTCTGCAGGGCCCCATAGACATACTCATCACCATAGCTTCATCAAGACAATTTTTAATGCGCTTCACATTCATTAGTGACTGTATTTTCACTGCAATATAAACTCATCAAACGACTTTTAAAAATCATCGGTATTTTCAATTTCTGCGCATTTGACAAATCCTCGTTTATTGACGCTTGTTTTTGCGTGAAACCCGTAAATATCGTCCACCCAAACAAAATCATTTGTTATTGTCACCTTTTGTATATTTTAATTATCTTTGAACACGATTTATATATAACCTTTGGATGAAGAGCGGTTTCTGTCCGTTGTCAGGCCGCTCCCGTTGTGGAAAAAACAGCCAAGCCAGTTGAAGCTGACCCAATGGCCTTTTACTTCTGTGATGGTAACTTTTGGACAGCCATCCTAACAGTCGTCCGTATACACACAATATATACCCTACTAGCGTATTAGGCCCACAGTGATATGTTCCACTACTAACCTTCAATTTCACACAAGTCACTTACTGTTTGACAGTTTGATCACAGTAGCCTTGCGTTTGAGGTTTAATTCACTGCAGCCACTGTGGTCTAACGAAAAGTTTCTCTTACTTTATTTCTAATGAAGTGTTTGGTATTTGTCTACCCGTGAAATGTTTCTCGCTTAGTCCCCTTGTCAGCAGGTTGCTTCAGTTCTTCAACTTCAACGCTGAAATACCAATTTTAGTACGCCTGACCAGAGTTCCGGATCCCCTTCAGGACAGGACGCGCGAAACAAACAAGGACGCTAGCGTGTGATCTGCGCCGCCTGCTTGCTGAAGAACAGTACGTGGACGTGGAAGATTGACGAGCGCCGTCAACAGGTGAGCGTTTACCGGTCTGTGGGAGGCCGGTGACAACGCTGACAGACGCGCCACAGGCTGGCCGGGCTGCCTGTAGCCGTAAATAAGTGATGTGCAGCCGCGGCCGCGCGCACGCCCACTGACAGCCGAGCCGCTTATCGACACTGACCTGTCATACTACACGCAGGCGCGTATCATTCTCGCTACTGTCAGCGAAACGACGTTCATGCAAACTGTTCCCCCCCCCCCCCCCCCAAAAAAAAAAAAAAAAAAACAACCAAAATCTTACACTCTCTCTCTCAAACCACTGCACTGTGTGTCCCATATTTCGCGCTACGCCTGAACGTGAGATCTACATTAGATGCAGAAAAAATGTGGTACACAGATTCCTTCCGGGCGGAGGTGGTGAAACTCTACCATAACCAATGTATAGCAATGGCAACCCCGTAGGGGCCCAGGAAAAAAGAAAAGAAAGAAGGTTGTCTGTTTATCCCTATGTTTGCACCTGGTACTTGAGTTAAAGAGACTACAAACTAGTGCAAAAGACTGTAGATCTCAGAGTTTGATGAAAAAATCTTTGCACACGACCAAAGCATCTAATACTCTTGGTGTTGGGAAGAATTCATTTCGAACTACACGCAATAGCAACCATTCTTGTGATAACCGTCTAGATTACGAACATATCTTCAATTGGCGAAAGCAGCACACCTTTCGGAGGTATAGAAAAAGTTTATTTACTCTCTCAATTTTCAAAGGTCAATTCTACGATTTTCTACATTTAAATTCACTCTAGCCTCCACATATGTCTGTTTCCATTTTATCCGTAGCCCGCAAGCTACATTGTCCCAAGGGGCCGGCTGGGGAGGCCGAGCGGTTCTAGGCGCTACAGTCTGGAACCGCGCGGCCGCTACGGTCGCAGGTTCGAATCCTGCCTCGGGCGTGGATGTGTGTGATGTCCTTAGGTTAGTTAGGTTTAAGTAGTTCTAAGTTCTAGGGGACTGATGACCTCAGAAGTTAGGCCCCATAGTGCTCAGAGCCATTTGAACCACAATGCTATTACAGTGTCTAACTTGGTGTAAGATGAAGCCTGGAGGCCGAATGCAATAGAGAAATATGGAGAGGTATTGTCTGCGATGCTGTGTTTTGCCTGCGCGCTATTACGGGTGTGGGTAATAGGCTTCGGAGCGCCCTGCGAGACGTATGCCGGGCCAGACGCAGGTGGGTGCGACCTCGCGCTACGGCGCTAAGCAGTCCCTGCTGCCGAGCTAAGCCGAAGCCGCTAAGCTGGGTGCGGTGCGGCGAGACAACACCCGAGGCCCACGCAGCACCTGTGACCCGAACGCGTGCGTCACACCACGCGCAAGCAGGCTGGCGACGAAACGTGTCCCAGAACGGGGAGACATCCGTGCCGAAAGAGCTGTCACAGCCATCCCGTGAAGCAATCACTATGGTCCAGACCACTGTCTGACACTGAACGGGACCTTACGGAATGCTCTGCCTTCTTCGATTTCATTCATATTCAAACGATTTGAAGGTCAGCACTTTGACATCAATTTACTCAAGCTGCAAGACGCTTTTTTTTATGCCGACCTCTGTTAAGTACAAAATATTTAAAGCTCTTTGACATAGCTGTGTGCTTATGGTGATAGGTGTAAATGAGGGAATAATGTTTTATACATTACTCGGAAGAAGGTAATACGATTCGGAACGCGCCTCTGTTTTATCAGATTTAAATCTTCGTTTCATTGGATTTAATAGTTTCGTAGATTCATTGATTCACGGGGATGGGTCTTGTATATAATTTATAAATATTTCGTAGAAACTGTCTGAATACGACGAATTTAAGTTGTGAAAACGATGCCACTGCCATCTAGCGAACAGCCGACGTAAGTCGAGATAGCACCTGTACCACGAGAACGTAGTAATGGAATGTATTTCGCATCTGTTCTGGTGATCTATTTAGAGGTATAAATTGTGGCTGGAAACCTAGAGTTTGGTATCCAATCCCTATGATGTCGTGCTTTTTGACGTAGCATTCACCTCAATGCACATACGCATTTCGAAATCAACACTCAATTACCTGATAATTCTTCGAACGTCGGGCACTGAGTTACTAAACTTAGAAGTTTCGTAATAAATTCAACCAACAACGGAAAGATAATCACATCATCAGGCTGGCATATGAGACTTACAATCTGAAATAATCAAATATTTTTAAGCAATCGTGCCGGCCTGTGTGGCCGAGCGGTTCTAGTCGCTTCAGTCTGGAACCGCGCGACCGCTACGGTCGAAGGTTCGAAACCTGCCTCGAGCATGGATGCGTGTGACGTCCTTAGGTTAGTTAGGTTTAAGTAGTTCTTAGTTCACAGATGTTAAGTCCCATAGCGCTCAGAGTCATTTGAACCATTTTTAAGCAATCGTTTGACAACAATTACAGCGTAGGGAAAAAACATGCTAATCGAAAATGTGCTGTTTTTCTTTTAGGCAACAAAATGGCTCTAAGCACTGTGGGACTTATCATCTGCGGTCATCAGTGCCCTAGACTTAGAAGTACTTAAACCTAACTAACCTAAGTACATCACACACAATCATGCCTGAGGCAGGATTCGAACCTGCGACCGTAGCAGCAGCGCGGTTCCGGACTGAACCACCTAGAACCGCTCGGCCACAGCGGCCTGCTTTAGGCAACAAGTAGAACGTTTTCCAGAAATCTACTTCAGCAACTTTGTTTCGTTTACATGCAGCATTCTTTGAACATTGCAGCAGGTAAGTTTCAGCTTTCTGCCTTCGTTTAGTCAAACGTGTTGCGCGGCGAAGCAGTGTGCCATCAAGGGTCTAAGACAAAGAATGCATCACCACTGTGCGTGCCAAGCTTCACAAGAGGAGTGCTGCAGCACGAGCTACACATGCACATCACGCGTCCTTTTCCTTATTTTCTCTTTTGTTCTGCCACCCCACCAAGCCTCCGATACATACTGAGTCCGCCCCCCCCCCCCCCCCTCTCTCTCTCTCTCTCTCATGCGCGAACGCGCGCGTGTGTGTGTGTGTGGGGGGGGGGCGCTTTTACACTGTAAACAGTATTTACATTACAATGTACTCCCATCATTGTCATGACACCTCACACCAAACGGTAATTCAATATGGAACACACAACATTCATGCAAAGGCCGCCCATTGCAGGGAGCAGTTTTTTGTGAATACCCGTAAGTTTCATACAGTTAGTTATTAAAAATAGAAAGATATTATTTTTACCAAAATGTACGATTCAGTATTTTTAATTCTCTATTTGTTAAAAATAAACTATGAAATTTTAACCAAGAGTAAAAAATAGTTTCTACCCACGAGATTAGACCCAATGACTTTGTGACAACTAGGCTTTTACGCTGCATAAGTACCGGAAACTTAAGATGCTTTAGATGTCGTATAGTCTACAGCTGATGGAAATCTGATTTTCAAGGGTGATTTCTTCACTTTTTGCGTAACTGCGTCGTACTGTTTTCGGGAACAATTACGAGCACTAAATTACAAATCCTACAATTATGGAGGGAAAAAGATGAGGGAGGGTACATGAGGCCCTGATCAAATTAAAAGCTGAAGATTCAGAAAGCGATAGAATGCTCGATATTCCATAACCGAACAAATCTGACTTTCATTCGTGAGAGTTAGAAAATAACAGTCTTCCAATTTCCCTCTTTGAGCAAATTTTATAGACCTTACAAGTTAACTTGTGTGTCACTGTGGCCTTACAATCCATTCACGACAGCCAAAATATTACGTAACCTTTGCCACGTTTCTCAGATGGCACGTCTTTACATACGCTTTCTCTACATGAGCACGTCTTTCGACAGGAAACTGCTTTATCGGATCACATTACCTGTTCCCATCGGACGGTTTGCTAGGTAAGCGATGTTCGACAACTCAAGCCGGCTCTACCAAAAAACCGAGCAACATGTCGCAGTCGCAAGGCACGGCATTCCCATTCGGGAGAAAGGTGGTTGAAATCCCCTGGAATTAGATTTTGCATTATTTCTCTAAATAGCTTAAGGTGAAGGCCGGTATGTCCTTTTAAGGCCCATTTCCGTCGCGGTGGCAGAGCGGTTCTAGGCGCTTCAGTCCGGAACCGCGCGGCTGCTACGGCCGCAGGTTCGAATCCTGCATCGCGCATGGATATGTGTGATGTCCTTAGGTTAGTTACGTTTACGTAAATCCTGCCTCGGGCATCGACGTGTGTGATGTCCTTAGGTTAGTTAGGTTTACGTAGTTCTAAGTTCTAGGGGACTGATGACCTCAGATGTTAAGTCCCATAGTGCTCAGAACCATTTGAACCATATGAACCCATTTCCGTCCTTTTCCATCTCTAATACGAGCGTGCAATGTATCTGTAATGACCTTGGCATCGACGGCGCATTAGACCGGCATTTCCCTTCCTTCCGCTATGCAAGGCGGCACTTTGTGGCAGAGGATGGCTACGACGTTTTACTGTGTTGCTAGCAAGTCTCCGTCATGTTTTGTTCAACTGGCAATACCGTTTAGGTCAAATTAGGCAATATACGCACGTCAACGAGTCATTTCCCTCATTTGTCTAGGTAGATGCTGATCTGGTTTCCTATCTGCACCTCACGAGCAGTAAGCAAACAACGAACACATGCAGAACACGTATACTGTCCATCACGTGTCGGAGTAACGCTATCTACCGTGCAAGACTGCGGTATGTCTCGCTAGGAGCTATGCCAGGATCTTGAATTCTGGAATATGCCTAGCTGCGCATCGGTATCTAATTTCAGTCCTGTGTAAGAGGATAGCCCTGCCTAATGCAACATCGTGAAAGTAAGCAGCACCGGACTCTCGAGCGAGAAGCAGGTGCGCCCTGTCTGGAGGAAAATACCGTGGAATGTTCCTGGTGAGTCAGCGACGGAGGCCGAGCGTAACGAAGCCACTAAGCGAGTACAGACAGCGCCACCACTGTGGGCTGCTTCCGCCCAGCACAAGCTTCGTTACCAGGCCATGATTTCCACATATTGTGTCTATCAATTTTTTATTTTTACTTTTACTCTTCACGAGTACTTTCTTGTTTGCTTGAAAGGATACTTACTGTGCTCAGTTTTCACCCTAGCATCCACTGACTGTGTTATTACGAAGGAATTTCTTGCGACACTGCAAACGCTGTAAGGAGAATACACTAATTCTGGCACAACTGATCGACAAGGAAACGCTCCAGGAAACATTATAGGGAATTTCGTGTTGAAATGTGTCAAATCGAAAGAGCGGCGAGAACCATAATAAAATAGCGGACATTACTCTTGTCTTTTCGTGAAGAAAAGATCCGTCGGAATTCAAATGCCAAGTTAATTAATTACGTAGATCCACATGCAGTCATGGAAATAAGTAGTCACACAGTAGGTGGTGACAAACTACGATAGGGTAGTAAATCACCCACAGCGCCGATACGAACAAGTACGATGATATAGCGTCAGACAACCATGTTCTTGGTAATGAAGCTTCCCGTATGCCATGAATCTTATTCTGGGAAAATAAAATATGTTACACTCCGCACGGTCTACGGCAGGGCAAAATGTATTCATACAGCGGACTACTTTCAACCAAACAAACGGCTGACGCAGCCCCGGAGTGCATGCCACACTTGTGTAGTCGTGCGGCGGCCGTGAAGCAACAGCACGTCGGACGTGGCTACCGTGGAACAGCAGAATGGGCCGCAAGGGGAAGGAGACGACCACTGAGGAACGAAACATCGTTGTCGCCCAATATCTTCAACACAAGTCGTATGCCGAAATTGCGATCATCATAAGACGAAGCCGAGCGACTGTGCAATCTATCATTAAACAGTATAAGGACAGAAATGTAGTAATAAACAGTGAACGACACGGTCGTCCATAGAAGCTTACAACAAGAGATCCGAGAATGCTACTAAAAATCATCAAGAAAAACTCGAAAACGACAGCGTCGGTACTATCCGCATATGTACATGACCACTTCCGAAAGGAGATCACTCCAAGGGCAGTTCGTACCATTCTCAATCGTTCGGGCTACAGAGCCAGGGTCCCGAGACGAAAGCCCTACATCAGCAAAAAGAACAGGAAGTGGCGGATGGAATTCGCGAAACAGCATGTATCCAAGACAGCAGACTTCTGGGATACTGTATTGTTTAGTGATGAAAGCAAATTTAATATCGTGCACAGTGACGGTAGGATCTTGGTCTGGAGAAGACCGAATACAGACCTCGACCGAAACAACATTCAACCCAGGGTGAAGCACGGAGGTGATGGAGTGATGGTATGGGGCTGTATGTCAGCCTCCGGTGTCGGGAAATTAGTGTTTGTGGAAGGTATCATGGGCAGATTTGTGTATATGAACATTCTCAACCAGAACTTACAACAGAGTGTTGACGCCTTGGGTCTTCCTAGAAATTATTACTTCCAACAGGACAATGATCCCAAACATACGGCGCAAATTGTCCAGTTGTGGTTGCTCAACAACATTCTACACACTCTTAAAACACCAGATCAGAGTTCGGACCTGAATCCCATCGAACACTTGTGGAGTGAGCTGGAAACACGAGTGAGAAAACACGACATCCGTAGTAAGGCTCTCCTTCGACAATGGGAAGGTATCACGTCGGAAACTACAAGAAAATTGGTCCATTCCATGCCACGGAGGTTGCGAGAAGTAACACATCGGAAGCGTAGGCATACGAAGTATGAAACATGTTCTGCATTTGTTAGAAGTGTCATTTTCTGTTGGTGTATGAATACTTAATTCCCAGCGCAGTAGAGAATTTGGTAGACGTTTATGTATTTTTTTTTTTTTTTTTTTTTTTTTTGTAAAGGCTTTTTCATTCTCGTTCTATATACCAGCATTGCTGCATTGCCGACTGGCCAATATGTACAGTGCATATCCAATTAGTGTTTTTGGTTTCGTATTGTCAATAAAGGCAGTTTACTTTTCCACGTTCTAGTGTATGAATACTTATTTCCATTACAGTTCTCTGCAGAATAACTACACTACTGGCCATTAAAAGTGCTACACCAAGAAGATGACGTGCTACAGACGCGAAATTTAACCGACAGGAAGAAGATGCTGTGATACGCAAATGATTAGCTTTTCAGAGCATTCACACAAGGCTGGCGCCGGTGGCGACCCCTACAACGTGCTGAGGAAAGTTTCCAACCTATTTCTCATACACAAACAGCAATTGACCGGCGTTGCCTGGTGAAACGTTGTTGTGATGCCTCGTGTAAGGAGAAATGCGTACCATCACGTTTCCGACTTTGATAAAGGTCGGATTGTAGCCTATCGCGATTTCAGTTCACCGTACCGCGACATTGCGGCTCACGTCGGTCGAGATCCAATGACTTGTTAGCAGAATATGGAATCGGTGGGTTCAGGAGGGTAATACGGAACGCTGTGCTGGATCCCAATGGCCTCGCATGACTAGCAGTCATGGGGACGTTTCAAGACAACAATCATCTGCACGAACAGTTCGACGACGTTTGCAGCAGCTCTGAGACCATGGCTGCGGTTAGCCTTGACGCTGCATCATAGACAGGACCGCCTGCGATGGTGTACTCAACGACGAACCTGGGTGCACGAATGACAAAACGTCATTGTTTTCGGATGAATTCAGGTTCTGTTTACAGCATCATGATGGTCGCATCCGTGTTTGGCGACATCGCGGTGAACGCACATTGGAAGCGGGAATTCGTCAACGCCATACTGGCGTATCACCCAGCGTGATGGTATGGGGTGCCGTTGGTGGCACGTCTCGGTCACCTCTTGTTCGCATTGACGGCACTTTGAACAGTGGACGTTACATTTCAGATGTGTTACGATCCGTGGCTCTACCCTTCATTAGATCCCTGCGAAACCATACATTTCAGCAGGATAATGCACGACCGCATGTTGCAGGTCCTGTACGGGCCTTTCTGGATACAGAAAATGTTTGACTGCTGCCCTGGCCAGCAGATTCTCCAGATCTCTCACCAATTGAAAAGTCTGGCCAATGGTGGCCGAGCAACTGGCTCGTCACAATACGCCAGTCACTACTCTTGGTGAACTGTGGTGTCGTGTTGAAGCTGCATGGGCAGCTGTACCTGTACACGCCATCCAAGCTCTGTTTGACTCAATGCCCAGGCGTAGCAAGGCCGTTATTACGGCCAGAGGTGGTTGTTCTGGGTACTGATTTCTCAGGATCTATGCACCCAAATTGCGTGAAAATGTAATCACATGTCAGTTCTACTATATTTGTCCAATGAATACCCGTTTATCGTCTGTATTTTTTCTTGGTGTAGCAATCTTAATGGACAGTAGTGTAAATCTGCCAAGTAATGGAGTGAGCGGCGTGTTGTTGTATATAAATGACGTTGGATGGCTAATGGCTCGGAGCAGCGTGCGACTTAACTTCTGAGGTCATTAGTCGCCTAGAACTTAGAACTAACTAAACCTAACTAACGTAAGGACAGTACACACATCCATACCCGAGACAGGATTCGAACCTGCGACCGCTACTGCGACCGTAGCGGTCGCTTGGTTCCGGACTGTAGCGCCTAGAACCGCACGGCCACTTCGGCTGGCAAATGACGGAACGTCGTGTCATTTTGGGCGTGACTGATCTGTTTGCAAGATTACTGGGGGCGTACGCTGTCGCTGCGTGCGTGTCTCGCTTTGTCGGTTGTGCGTGCAACCTGGTCGGAACTTTAGTCTGCCCTGTCGGTAATTCAGAGGCACGAACAACAGGTAACACAGAACGTGAGAAGTCAAATACGGTGATTAGAGAAAAGGTGTTTTTGCAGGTGAGATGTTTTCGTACCGTTCTGGCGCAACACCTGAGCAATTATTAAAACGCGTGCTTGCTGGCGCGTCACGTGCTGTGTGGGTGTATCGCGCTACGGCGGCTGCAGAAAGTGGGTCGATACGCAGGCGTTGTTCTCGCCTCCGCCTCGGCTGACCGCGGAGATGAGAGCCACACCGGCCACGGCCGCTGCTAGCAAGCTGTAGCTGGCTGCTCCCTGCCCTCGTCTCCCACGGCCTGCGACAGCTGACAGGTAGCCCGCGTGACGTCACCGAGCCGCTGCCGCGCCAAGGGGACACAGGACGTCCACTAATAACGTGAGCTCATAATGGGCAGGTCCGCCAAAATCTCACAAAGTCTCATTTAGGGAAGCGAGCTACGAAAACATCACATCAACTTTTTATTTCAGGGAATGTACGCTATCGTAACGGTAACATTATGTTTTACCTAATTAATCCCGAGTATAGACAATATTAGAGTGCCCACCAATCTACATGGCCTAACTGAACATTTTTTTTTTTTTTTTTCATGTGTGCATGCCCGGGATTCCCCGATTTGAAACAAGTGGCAGATTTCAGGGAGTCCCCTCCCAGGCTGTTCGAAATCACTGCGTGTCAGTAAGTCGTGATATTTTGCAACGCCTATAAAGCTGATGTTACGTTTAACATGAATTTGTATAAAAACTTTTACAATGCGTTTGTTCAGCAGCATACCGACATGTCTAAATACGCGTGCGAGCAAGAAGTTAATTGTTTGCGGAAGGAAGCTAAGCTGAAGTTCAACGACAGCATCATAAAATCCAAGGTACGTAATCATACGGTTTAAAGGAAAGTACAAACAATGTTGTCTTTCATTTGCAAAGTAACTAAAGGTTAAAATTTCAGTTTTTCAGCCTTTTTGTCCTTATCTGTGTCTATCCGAATATACTCAGCATTGGCATGTTTAAAACCGTGTTTTTAATCACGTTTTAAAACAGTTTTTATTAAATTTCATTTTTCTCAGACCATCGGGTAAACCTCACTTGTGGGAGATTGAGGGGCGCGCGGGGGGAGGGGCGCGCGGGGGGAGGGGGGGGGGAGGGGGGAAATCAAATAACATCTCATCAAGTGGGGAGGAGGATCCAAATTTTAAAGAAAACCCCTCACGCAGTGAACAGACGTCCTCCAAGTCGAACTGTGAGTTAAAACACGCTGTAATCTTTGAAGTCCCGCAGGTTGCGGCCGAGTTCTGACCCCATACGATACGACAGGTTTCAATAACCGATTCAAAATCAGGATGATTCACTGATATTGCGTCATTTTGATGAAAATACCTGCGTTAGCTTTGCATTTATTTTTCGACGAGCGCCGTATAGTAGACAGCGCATAGTTTATTGAAATTATTATTTCATGGTCGAACGTTTTGAACGTTTTTCCTCCTCAGACTTGTTGCCTCCGACACCCGTTGTAAGAACCGAGTCATAGTGCTCATGACATTCTGTATAACTTGACAAATTCTGTGAAGTTCTTAATACAATTCATGGTTGGTGGTACCTGTACCTTCCTCTGAACGTACTGTAACACTTATCCTGATAAATCTTGTTTTTTCTACTACATACACAACCAAAATCGCTCATATAATTGCATATTTTCAGCACTTTTCTAGGTTGCAAATAATTGGGCAACTAAAAAAATTTCAGAGACACATCCTGGACAGAGTAGATTTGGTTGTTGTAGATGAATAATGCTGCATTTTCAGTTTCATAGGTATGAGATTCTTAAAAAAACATTAATAAATAAAAAAACTGAAAATAAATGTGTGTTAAAAATGAGACTTTCGGTGTTTGAAGGCTCTTGCATCAAAGTCCTGACACTGAAATATTTAGAAAATCTTTGTGAACAAATGATTATTACGCATCTAGTGTACGTTCATGAACAAGTAAAACAGCAACCACTCAAAGAATTACGTAAATTTAGTATTCAACGAGTACACAGGAGCTTACATATCGCACTGTTTATTAAAATTTGATAAATGGATGCGATAAATGCAAGTAGGATAAACGGCAATATGAATTCGTATTTACTAAATCTGTGCGCAGGTGACTCAAGAAAACACCAGATTTAATATGTCAAACTGTCGTTGGAGGACACCAGTTGTTTCAAGCATATCTGTCTGATCAGTTTCTTCTGGGGCAGCGAAAATCATGGGGAAATACTGAGACATGGTGTGAAAATTACGGCTGACTACTGGCTTTTCTGGTAAATGTTATCTGTGGTAAAGATATCAAAAGAATGACTTCAAAAATAAGTGAGAAATATTTTTTAAACTATTCTAAAGTAAGGACCAGACCACCTTGTAAACATCAGTAAATTGAATTTACTTACACTTTCAAGACACACGTATATTTCTGTGTAACGATTTGTCTTTTCCTTACTAGTTCTCCGTCCCGACCGGCTGTTTTCCTGTACCACGTGGTACAAAAACTATTTTTTTTACACTGCATCAAGCTCAAAGGCTGCACATTTCACAAAAGCTGCCGGCCCGTGTGGCCGTGCGGTTCTAGGCGCTTCAGTCTGGAACCGCGTGATCGCTACGGTCGCAGGTTCGAATCCTGTTTCGGTCATGAATGTGTGTGATGTCCTTAGGTTAGTTAGGTTTAAGTAGTTCTAAGTTCTAGGGGTCTGATGACGATAGATGTTAAGTCCCATAGTGCTCAGAGCCATTTGAAACATTTTGTCATGGCCTGGGTGAAACTTTATCCTGTATAAACATTCATTATGAACGAATTCTCCAGCTTCTGCCATCCGTGCTCTCGAGCGACTCACTAACAAACTCTCGGTAGCTTTCCCGGATCACTGTAAACTCAGGGGACGAGCTAATTTCATGAACTGTAAACAGTGGTAACCTGCATGGTGGACACATCAGGGAGAATTGTGTATTCGCTTTTCAAGATCGGTACGACAGGCTGCAGGCAGTTATTTGTTATGAAAAAATCAGTTTACAAGCATGTGTAGGAGCACTCGACTTATCTTCGAACACAGACTGACGAATGGGGGAACCTACATTTTTACGCTTTGTAGATTGGGAGAATGTTCTTGACAATGTTTAATAGAATATACTCTTTGAAATTCAGAACGTAAGGGGAGGGGGCGGGAGATGGGTGCAAAATTGGAGGAACGAAAAGTTTTTCGAACAGGACGCAGTCATTAAGAGTGGAAGGACGTGAAAGGTAGAAGGTAGCTGAGAAGAGTGAAGCAGGGTTGTCTGAACAATGAGCAAGATGTGACGGTTACCAAGGAGAAAT
This sequence comes from Schistocerca piceifrons, assembly GCF_021461385.2. Classification (NCBI taxonomy): domain Eukaryota; kingdom Metazoa; phylum Arthropoda; class Insecta; order Orthoptera; family Acrididae; genus Schistocerca; species Schistocerca piceifrons. Next base: position 795,005,845 of record NC_060141.1, on the reverse strand, counting down.
TTAGGTAGGGAATTACAATTCTAGGAGAAGAAATAAAATCTTTAAGGATTTCCGACGACGAACTGTAAAGCATATGAAAAAGCAATTGAACGGAATGGATAATGGGAGAACAATTAACAGAGTACAACACGACCAAAGGAAGGGTTCGGTTAGCAGGACATCCTTCGGCATCAAGAAATGGAGAGAACTGGAGGACTGGTGAATGGCTCTGAGCACTATGGGACTTAACTTCTGAGGTCATCAGTCCCCTAGACTTAGAACTACTTAAACCTAACTAACCTAAGGACATCACACACATCCATGCCCGAGGCAGGATTCGAACCTGCGACCGTAGTGGTCGTACGGTTCAGACTGTAGCGCCTTTAACCGCTCGGCCACTCCGGCCGGCTTTGGAGATTATATTAGGGTGTAGGAAACGAGAGAAGTGTCCTTATTGGCTGAGGGAGAAAGGGGTGTTCTCTCTTGTCCTTCGGATAGACAGGGCGATTTAGTCACGAGGAGCCACTCAAAACGCACGGTCGAGTAACCGGGGCGGCTATAAAAAACGGCCGCGAGTGCATATCTCAGCTGTTAAACAAGCTAGAAAGCTAAGTTATTAGTATTGAGAACGCCGCGTGTCGTGAGCAGTGTATCATTATGTAAAGTCAGTGAACTGTGTTAATGGGTGTAAAGAGTCGAATATAACGGCGTAGTCCAGAACCACCATATTGTGATGTGTGTGAGAAAGCCATTTCTGTATTAAAACTAGTACAAACGTTGTTGACAATTAACAAATGGCATCCCAAAACACTCAACTTCAGCAGGATCACCACCTACATGGAACCTGGCGACTGAGCGCTTCTACTGCGCGACGAGACACTTACCGAAGCAGCAAGACGCCAGATTAGTGATACCGCCCAGAGAAGCACTTCCTTCTCGCTACAATGCCATTGAGGGTGTTGTAATATCACTGATTAAATGCCTCCAACAAGCTAACGGGAAAACGTGGCACCGAAGCAATAAAACCTGAACTGTGGAGCATTGGAAGAGTCATTTCGTCGGACGACTGTTTCCACAGCTTGGTCTAGTTTACGTCTGACTTAAGCCGTCCGAAACTTACGAAGCAGACTGCTTGCTACCAAGAGAGAAACATGGCAGGGGATCGGTTGTTATTTGGGCAGCCACATCGTGGTATTCTATGGTCTCTGCAGGGTCGCAATACTACCTACAATTATGTTGTTAGTTTTGGTAGATTAAATCCATACCACAGTTGTTCCCCAATGGTGACAACTGACGACGGGGCAGCTGTTCACAGGGGTCGCTTGAGGACTCGTTCTGCGAGCTCGAGGATAAACTGTAGCATCTTCCATGGCCGCTAATGATCGGATATCAATATTACTGAGCCTTTGTGGTCTACTTCGGACACAAGGTTGCGAGATCGTTATCCACCATCGTCGTTACCTATAGTTGCCACTATTTTGCACGAATAATGGTATACGATTCCCTTGAAAATCGTACAGGACTCGTATTTATTCATTCAGGGACGACTGGAAGCTGTTTTTAACGCTAAGGGTAGGGTAACATGTTGTCTCCCGCGGGGCGCGTGACGACTGCAGTGGGATTCACGTACAGCAGGCGTCGGCGATTGGTCCGGCGTGGCGTGGGCGCGCCAATTTCGCGCGAATTACAGGAGGCCGGCTGCAGCGCGTTTCATTACGGCGGCGGCAGAGTCGCGCGCAGATTTAATTACGCCTGCAGCCGGCGTGCGCGCTGGCGGCAAACACGTGGCCGCAGCCCTGACCTCGGCGTGCAGCCACCGAGCCGATGCCGCCGCCAGCAAGCAAGCAACGGCCGTCCTATCTGCAGCACCGATCGGCTGTCTGTCTCAATTGACTAGCCGAGAAGAGGACAAGCAGGTCTACTGCAGCGCTCCTGGCGTTTTATTCCGATACTAAGTCCCGCCTGTTGCGAGTGGTCGTTTTCGTTTCACGTTAGCGTCAAATTGAGAGCGGTATCTTGTGCAGTTTGGCACCTGAAATGTGTAAGTGAGGTTATGAAGGGCTATCCTCGTTACAAAAAAATCTAAATACACTGAAGCGCCAAACAAACTGGTATACATAGACATGCGTATGCAAATACAGAGAGAATACACGCAGAATACGGTGCCGCAATCGGCAACGGCTATTTAAGACAACCAGTGTCTTGGTGCAGTTAAATGGTCAAATGGCTCTGAGCACTACTGAACTTAACATCTGAGGTCATCGGTCCTCTAGACATATTAGTGTTGCTAAAAGAAAAGAAAAGCTTTCGCATATAATATTTGTCTCGAAGATAATAAGCTGCAAGAGAAGCTAAGCTTTTACATATAATGTTGATCTGTTTAGCGCATGTTACACTTTAAGGGGAGACGGTGGCAGTCTTGCACAGATATTTTTGTAACTCCATATCTGTGCCATTTTGGAGACAAGCTAATGTTTGCATCTGCAGGCCCGACCCTAATCTCAATGTCAGTTTTTCGCTTTATATTGGAAATATGGGACTTACTATATTTTTTAAATACTTTACCAGGCCTAGGCATTGTAAAAAGGGATCAACAGATTCAACCTTGCACAAAGAATGGCACAATAAATCAAGCGGCACTCGAATTCCACTGAACAGCACGAAACTTGTTTACAACACTCCACAGCCTTTTATACCACACTGACTGAACCAGAAAATGGCTCCACAGCCTTCTTTACAACACTGCTGTTGTGTATACAAAAAATCACAGCCTTCTAAAGCTATATTTTCTAGGTTCACAGGCCAAATTCTGCAATAAAATGTTTCCTCCATTTGATACATTGAAAAGCGGGCTTGGCGCATTACGCTGCTTAGTGTTTTAATTTTTTTACGCCGTTTGTAGTTCCAATTTCAAGGAAAAAACTTGGGATAATAATCTCAATTATATTTACTATCGAATAAGCAAATAAAAATAATTTGTAAATTTGTGATTATTTCTGCCACCGTCTCCCCTTAAGATACACCACACAAATACGCCAGTAAAATTTTTAATACCAACATAAATCTCTGATCTTCTGGGCTAGAAATTCTTCTAAATGGCTCGTCATCAAAGAGTTGATTTTTAAAAGAGAGCAAACGCTCCGTGATTTAAGAAATTCATCGTACATTCCCGCACATAGTTCATCTAGCGTAAAAGGAAATTTACTTTGAAAATAACGCTTTTCGAACAATTCGCAATATTTTCCCGTGACCTGTTAGATTCATTTCACCAGTTGCCAGATAATAGGCGTCACCGCGGCTGCGCAGCTACGGTGACGTAGGAAGCCCGTATGTTCGTACTTTCAAAACATTAAAAGATTTTACATTATGTCATAAAAGAAACAAGACATCAGAGGATTATCCAAGAGCGTCGGAATTTCGTTAACCATACTAAAATGCATAGTTCGCCTTACAGTGCACATTCGTATGTCCAGAGTCCCAATGACGTAGCCCTCCACTAGATGTGAAGCTTTCCAGTGTGGTTTTCGGGACGTACATGTTCTTTGAGTACCAGTACTGTGTTGTCTCTTGTTTGGTTCTTTTTTATGGCGTAATGCCAAACGCGCTAGAAGATGAAAATCTGCACCGGAAATGCAGCTAACAGTTGAAACTAGCCAAGCCCGCATCTTGTGGTCGTGCGGTAGCGTTCTCGCTACCCACGCCTGGGTTCCCGGGTTCGATTCCCGGCGGGGTCAGGGATTTTCTCTGCCTCGTGATGGCTGGGTGTTGTGTGCTGTCCTTAGGTTAGTTAGGTTTAAGTAGTTCTAAGTTCTAGGGGACTTATGACCACAGCAGTTGAGTCCCATAGTGCTCAGAGCCATTTGAACCATTTTTGAAACTAGCCAATAGTGTAGAATAAATTGACTGCCTCAGCAGGAAAGCTTAATAAAAGCCAAATGTATTTAGCAAACCGACAAAAATAACTTTATTGTTCTACAAGGTGATTAGTGCTTGCCTGTCAGAAAAGTGGAAATAAAATGAAATCTGAAACTAGTAACATATTTTAGCCTTCTGTGATTATGTGAACGTATTTCAATTCACTTGATAGCTCCCAGCCACAGAAATCCGTCTTTTCATTTGACGTGAGAGCAGTAAACGAAGAGGAAACATAGAAATCACTAAATGTAAAAACGGGTCACGTGGAGACCCCCTCCCACTATAACTCAGACAGCTCTGCGCATCAGAACGTCAAAAACTTACAAAAACTTTTCAAAAAGAAGTTCATTTTGTAGCGCACATCTTTCTGAAGAGTCTGATACATAAAACATATATCTTCGAGGAAATATAAGACACGTTATTTGGTCTTAAGTGTGCAAGGCAGTGCGACGCATCTTCAAACATTGTTACACCGCACGTCACGGTATTTCCCTCTGCGGAATTCAAACGTGTACATTTTGTGATGGATGCCATGAAACTATTTCAGGACAGTGGAAATTAAAATGTCCTGTAGGGCCACTCCTGCTCCCAGTCGGTCGGTTGGACATCCTGCCCCCCCCCCCGTTTTTTTAACCCTCGCAATTAATACTGGATAGGATTATTAGTAACCAGGAGAACAAGAACTCTTCAGAAAATCTGGACTCTTTACTGCCTATTAGCTACTAACTTGCTCTTCTGTGTGACAAATTAAATATAGGATACTTAAAACCAGTAATGACAAGAGACTGGCAAGACAGTACACATTTCTTCAAGCCTTAATTCCTAGCGAATTTTCTCTCTAACCTTGCTGCAGCTTTACATGGCGTGCTTTCCGTCTGCGAAAGAACTATTACCTTATCAAATTTCGTCAAACGTTTTGCTACATGAAAAATAGAAATGCCGTTGTCTAATACTGAAAAAGCTGTTGATACAAACAGTACCCAAGATTGGTGTGGTTTCTCGATCTAATTACATCTATTTTGTCACTGTGTGCTGGATAAAACAAAATAGGCCTTTCTAATATTGCAGCAATTGTAACACACCAAATAAGAGAGACTGTCTTGGCAATAATGATCATTTTTGTAAAACGACAGAATATAATTCACGAAGTACCAATACGAAATACCTATTTGGCCTACTACAAGCAAAAAGCTTTACGTTCGGAAATAGTTTCACATTTCATTCATACGCTCCAGTTTCTCATGCACGAGACCGAAAAGTAGTAGAACGAAATTTTTGTATTAATCTGGAATCGTCATATTCTTCCATAATTTGTGTGATGTCCCCGTTTCTTCTCCTTCCTCGTTCTAACAAGTATTCTTTTCATCACTAATTCTGTAACTATTCCTACCACTGACAAAACTGATTCTCCGGTTAACTCTACTAATCCTGCCACAATCACCGGTTTAGTTATCCAGCGATTATTCTCCGCCCTGTGCAGTGTAGCGATCTGGGCAAAAATTTTCTGTCAAAATTTCACTTTCTTGGATACACCGAGAAGATAATACGTAACCTTTCATACCTGTTATTTCTGTTAGTCGTTTATTTCCACTCTGGTAGTCTAAATCTATGGATTTCGTTAGTAATTATAACAACGCTGAACATTCGCAAACCGAATCAACCACATAAACAAGCAGCAGTTGGCGTCCACCGGTTCGGCTTTATTCCGCTCAGCTCGTATAGCCCCGCCCCATTTTGTCTGCAGGAAAGTTTATTTCTAGATGTGACGAAGATTCATCTGGGAGAGACATCACGTACACTATGCACGCATTCGAAAATCATCTTATAATTCATTCAGAAATCAACTTAGAATGTGTTCAAAAACCGGCAGGGGTGCGTTTGAAAATCATATGAATAATCGATAGACGGATGTGAGCTGGATGCTAGGTGCTTTGTGAAACACGGTTTTTTTCCTCAAGAATATGAATTTGCCCCCTCCCACCGAAATTGCCACCTGGTTCAGATACCCTGGTTTGCCCCCACACGCCACTAGATCCGGGCCTGCCGCACAACCGTGAATCTGGCAGCTTGGGCGCGCCAGTAAAATTTTTCCGGGTACCATGTGGTTGGTTGCTGCTACTGCTGCTTACAAAGCCAAGTCACATTTCTGTAGCCAGAAGCGGGAGAAGGTAGGCTACTACTCATACGCGACTCAACTGCGCGTGAGCACGAGCCCGCTCGTAACTGATTAAATGAATCAAATGTAAACAGTTGTGACGTCACGCTCATTGAGGGCAATTTGTTGTTATGCAGCATTGTATAGTCTTCCGAAAGCCTTTGACACATTTTGCTGTTGGCAGACGCTTGTACGAGGACTGCGTTATTTTATAATGCAATTTAAGGTTTATTTTCGTTTTTTCCTCTTATTCATGTTTTAATACTGCAGTATTATTCTGCAGTAGCGGGATACAGTAATATCCTTTGTTAGAGTATCCGTTCTTACCAGTCAAAATTAAAAAAAATTAACTGAAAACTGAAACAACGAAAAATTCCCGGAATTCTAAAAAATTCCCGGGCTTTTTCCAGATCTCCCGGTTGTCCCAGGTAGTATACACCCTGTAAGGACATCACACACATCCATGCCCGAGGCAGGAATCGAACTTGCGACCGCAGTAGCAGTGCGGTTCCGAACTGAAGCGCCTAGAACCGCTCAGTCACAGCAGCCGGTCTGGCACAGTTGTTAGATCTGTCACTGCTGCTACAATGGCAGGTTTTCAATATTTAAGTGAGTTTCAACGTTGTGTTATAGTCGACGTACGAGCGATGGGACACGGCATCTCAGAGATAGCGATGAAGTGGGGATTTTCCAGTACGACCATTTCACGACTGGACGAACCCGGTAAAACATCAAATTCCGACATCGCTGCGGCCGGAAAAAGTTCATCAGTCTACTGACTGGTTTGATGCGGTCCGCCACAAATTCCTTTCCTGTGCTAACCTCTTCATCTGAGAGTAGCACTTGCAACCTACGTCCTCAATTATTTGCTTGACGTATTCCAATCTCTGTCTTCCTCTACAGTTTTTGCCCTCTACAGCTCCCTCTAGTACCATGGAAGTCATTCCCTCATGTCTTAGCAGATGTCCTATCATCCTGTCCCTTCTCCATATCCGTGTTTTCCACATATTCCTTTCCTCTCCGATTCTGCGTAGAACCTCCTCATTCCTTACCTTATCAGTCCATTTAATTTTCAACTTTCGTCTATAGCACCACATCTCAAATGCTTCGATTCTCTTCTGTTCCGGTTTTCCCACAGTCCATGTTTCACTACCATACAATGCTGTACTCCAGACGTACATCCTCAGAAATTTCTTCCTCAAATTAAGGCCGGTATCTGATATTAGTGGGCTTCTCTTGGCCAGAAATGTCTTTTTTGCCATAGCGAGTCTGCTTTTGATGTCCTCCTTGCTCCGTCCGTCATTGGTTATTTTACTGCCTAGGTAGCAGAATTCCTTAACTTCATTGACTTCGTGGCCATCAATCCTGATGTTAAGTTTCTCGCTGAGCTCATTTCTACTACTTCTCATTACCTTCGTCTTTCTCCGATTTACTCTCAAACCATACTATGTACTTATTAGACTGTTCATTCCATTCAGCAGATCATTTAATTCTTCTTCACTTTCACTCAGTATAGCAATGTCATCAGCGAATCGTATCATTGATATCCTTTCACCCTGCATTTTAATTCCACTCCTGAACCTTTCTTTTATTTCCATCATTTCTTCCTCGATGCACAGATTGAAGAGTAGGGGCGAAAGGCTACAGCCTTGTCTTACACCCTTCTTAATACGAGCACTTCGTTCTTGATCGTCCACTCTTATTATTCCCTCTTGGTTGTTGTACGTATTGTATATGACCCGTCTCTCCCTATAGCTTACCCGTACTTTTTTCAGAATCTCGAACGGCTTGCACCATTTCATATTGTCGAACGCTTTTTCCAGGTCGACAAATCCTATGAACGTGTCTTGATTTTTCTTTAGCCTTGCTTCCATTATTAGCCGTAACGTCAGAATTGCCTCTCTCGTCCCTTTACTTTTCCTAAAACCAAACTGATCGTCACCTAGCGCATTCTCAATTATATTTTCCATTCTTCTGTATATTAGTCTTCTAAGCAGCTTCGATGCATGAGCTGTTAAGCTGATTGTGCGATAATTCTCGCACTTGTCAGCTCTTGCCGTCTTCGGAATTGTGTGGATGATGCTTTTCCGAAAGTCAGATGGTATATCGCCAGACTCATATATTCTACACACCAACGTGAATAGTCGTTTTGTTGCCACTTCCCCCAATGATTTTAGAAATTCTGATGGAATGTTATCTATCCCTTCTGCCTTATTTGACCGTAAGTCCTCCAAAGCTCTTTTAAATTCCAATACTGGATCCCCTATTTCAATGTATTCTTTCCACATATCCGCTCTCTCCTCTACAATTAACAGTGGAATTCCCGTTGCACTCCTAATGTTACCACCGTTGCTTTTAATGTCACCAAAGGTTGTTTTGACTTTCCTGTATGCTGAGTCTGTCCTTCCGACAATCATATCTTTTTCGATGTCTTCACATTTTTCCTGCAGCCATTTCATCTTAGCTTCCCTGCACTTGCTATTTATTTCATTCCTCAGCGACTTGTATTTCTGTATTCCTGATCTTCCCGGAACATATTTATACTTCCTCCTTTCATCAATCAACTGAAGTATTTCTTCTGTTACCTATGGTTTCTTCGCAGCTACCTTCTTTGTGCCTATGTTTTCCTTCCCAACTTCTGTAGTGGCCCTTTTTAGAGATGTCCATTCCTCTTCAACTGTACTGCCTACTGCGCTATTCCTTATTGCTGTATCTGTAGCGTTAGAGAACTTCAAACGAATCTACTCATTCCTTAGTACTTCCGTATCCCACTTCTTTGCGTATTGATTCTTCCTGACTAATGTCTTGAACTGCAGCCTACTCTTCATCACTACTATATTATGATCTGAGTGTATATCTGCTCCTGGGTACGCCTTACAATCCAGTATCTTATTTCGGAATCTCTGTCTGACCATGATGTAATCTAATTGAAATCTTCTGTTACCTATGGTTTCTTCGCAGCTACCTTCTTTGTGCCTATGTTTTCCTTCCCAACTTCTGTAGTGGCCCTTTTTAGAGATGTCCATTCCTCTTCAACTGTACTGCCTACTGCGCTATTCCTTATTGCTGTATCTGTAGCGTTAGAGAACTTCAAACGAATCTACTCATTCCTTAGTACTTCCGTATCCCACTTCTTTGCGTATTGATTCTTCCTGACTAATGTCTTGAACTGCAGCCTACTCTTCATCACTACTATATTATGATCTGAGTGTATATCTGCTCCTGGGTACGCCTTACAATCCAGTATCTTATTTCGGAATCTCTGTCTGACCATGATGTAATCTAATTGAAATCTTCCCGTATCTCCCGGCGTTTTCCAAGTATACCTCCTCCGCTTCTGATTCTGTAACAGGGTATTCGCTATTACTAGCTGAAACTTGTTACAGAACTCAATTAGTCTTTCTCCTCTTTCATTCCTTGTCCCAAGCCCATATTCTCCTGTAACCTTTTCTTCTACTCCTTCCGCATATTGCTGCAGATTTCAATGCTGGGCCGCAGTGAACACAACGAAACATCATCGATTTGGGCTGTCGGAGCCGAAGACCCACTCGTGTACCCTTGATGACTCCACGACACAAAGCTTTACGCCTCGCTTGGCCCCATTAACACCGATATTGGACTGTTGATGACTGGAAACATGTTGCCTGGTCGGACGAGTCTCGTTTCAAATTGTGTCGAGCGGACGGACGTGTACGGGTATGGAGACAACCTCATGAATCCATGAACCCTGCATATCATCAGGGGACTGTTGAAGCTGGTGGAGGCTCTGTAATGGTATCGGACGTGTGCAATTGAAGTCATATGGAATCCCTGATACGTCTAGATACCACTCTGAAAGGTGACACGTACGTAAGCATCCTGTCTGATCACCTGCATCCATTCATGTCCATTTCGACGTATGTGGGCGATTCCAGCAGGACAATGCGACAACTCACACGCCCAGTATTATTGCTGCAGAGTGGCACTTCTGAGTTTAAACAGATGAACATTATTGAGTATATATAGTATGCCTTACAACGTGCTGTTCAGAAGAGATCTCCACCCCCTCGTATTCTTACATATTTATGGACAGTGCTGCAGGATTCGTGGTGTCAGCTCGCTCCAGCACTACTTCAGAAATTAGTCGGGTTAATGTTACGTCGTGTTACTGCACCTCTGCGTGCTCACGGCGGCCCTACACGCTATTAGGCAGGTGTACCAGTTTCTTTGCCTCTTCAGTGAATAATAACGAGATATAGGCACAAGCAATGAGATCTATGGCCATTGTAGTCTGGTCCCTTCAATCCCACAAACCAACCAACCAACCAACCAACAAGCAATGGTAACAACCTTTATGAAAGACAAAGCAGAATTAATAATAAAGTTCTTGTCACAGGTCGTGTGGTATATTCCCTACACTCCCAATACGCCGAAATTTCCATTAAAACCAGGTATTTTGTCTTTTTTGTAGGAGAGAACAACTAGAAAAAAATTGTTCAAATGGCTCTGAGCACTATGGGACTTAACAGCTATGGTCATCAGTCCCTTAGAACTACTTAAACCTAACTAACCTAAGGACAGCACACAACACCCAGCCATCACGAGGCAGAGAAAATCCCTGACCCCGCCGGGAATCGAACCCGGGAACCCAACTAACTAGAAACAGAGGGTTCCATTTAATCTCCTCAGTGTGTCACAAAAACAAAGCAAATTACACAAACATTAAAATGACACGGAAAGCAGGAAATTCATTTCTATAATGGAAGTGAATGTAACAGTGCAGCAGCTGCTTATGACCGCCAGAATTCACGGAAGTTGTTGGTTAATTATACTCCACTGTATAATTGAATATTATTATTCTTGTTATTTTGCATGGCAACTTTTGAATTATCGGCGTATTTATTACAACACTGAATATTTCAAAATTATTTTAGTCCATAAAGAGAACCAAGTACACAAAATACATATTGAAAATGAGTACATATATTTGCATAAATACTGCATCTAAAATCATTAAAAAATCACGTAAGAGCACAAAGAAAAATTATCCTTCCTCGAGAAAAAAATTCAGGTCTGAAAGGGCTAAAGAGGATATACAAGATTGGGGAAACAGTTGTTTCGATTTTTTACGAGGTGTCGATTGACAAATAATGGCCCATTTCTTGGCTTCAAATGGCTCTGAGCACTATGGGACTTAACTTCTGAGGTCATCAATCCCCTAGAACTTAGAACTACTTAAACCTAACTAACCTAAGGACATCACTCACATCCATGCCCGAGGCAGGATTCGAACCTGCGACCGTAGCGGTCGTGCGGTCCTAAACCAGTGGAGGGAATTTAAGCAATCTTAGTACACACATCCCTTACTGCTAGGTGACAATCACTGTGGGGTAAGAAGCACCTACCACAGTCAGAAGATATGGCGTCATAAACTCTGAGGTGCGTAAGAAACAGCCGTTTCATGCATTATTTCTTTACGAAAACCTATATTCGCAACATATTTCGCAGACAGCATCCACATAATTATGCCACTCAATGCACCTCCACAAATGTATCATTGTACGACACAGTGTGCAAGACAAGACACTTGGATACACAAAGGTATGCTCAAAATGCTAACCACACACCACAGGCAGGACTGATATGAAATGTTGGCCTTTCTGTCACGAATCGTTGCAGCAGACGGAGCGTGCATGCATCACTTTTGGCGGGAAGAATGGGCAGTCACTGGATATGCACCAACAGCAATCACCAAAAAAGAAGAAATCGAAGGCAGCTCCCTGCGCTGTTAAAGTCATAGTGACAGTCTCTTGGGATAGTGATTGTTTCATTCTCGGAGATGGCTTGCCAAAATCGTCCACCATCAATTCGGAGGTATGTGTGAAAAACTAGAGAATCAATTCCGGCATGTTCGGTGTGACAAGAATCCATGCATGCCAACATACAAAGTCTCAAGAGTGGGGAACACATCACCAAATTGGGTTGGACGCCACTGCTTCATTCACCTTACTGCCCAGACCTGGCGTCCTTAGACTTGCATCTGTTAGGAACACTTACGGATTCTCTACATGGGTCACGCTTTTCAGATTGTGAGCGCTTAAATCAAAGTGAAGACACGACTACGAGCGCAACGCCAGAGCTTTTACCAACAGGGAATACATTTTGTTACACACCACTAGCGTGGGCCATTACTTTTCACAATACACACTGCCGAAAAAAAAGTTGTTACCCACGGAAATACGATATTGATTTTGATCTGATGGTGGCATATGCCACCTGGGAGACAGTAGATATAATGGTAATGGTTTTAAGGTCGTCCGCGAACAGATGGCGTACTGGCACGGCTGCTAGAGTGCCGTCTGTGTCTACCCTTTAACAGGGAATGCTCAGTGTGATGCAAACATGTAAAGCGAGCAGACAACCATGCCACATGGATTCACTAGCGCTTCCTACAGCCAACTGAGCGAATCTGAAAGGGGTCAAATTGTGGCCTTCTAAGAATTGCCACGCAAGTTGGACGTGTGGCGTCGGTTTTGCAACGATGCTGTTATCAGTGGTGACACCCGTACACGAGGCTCTGAATGTCCACGCGGCACAGACGCCTGCTAGGACCGTCGTGTCTTAAGGACACTACATCGTACAGCTACCACAGCAAAGATAAGGGGGTTTGTGAGCCCAGACGTGCCACCACGAACTGTTGCGAACCGGTTACAAGCAGTGGGATTATGGCCACGCACACCTCTAGTTCGTCTTCCATTCATGCCACAGTTATGGACGTGCACGGATGGGCTGGTGCCGTCAGAGGACTTGCATGATTGCCAATTCGTGCCGAACTAATTTTTACAACTCTTTCGGCAGTTGTATTTGGGCAACGTGAATTACTTAACTTCGATTGCCACATCTTACCTCGTTTGAGTGTTTTAGTGAGGCAATTACTATCATATTTATGGCTCTATGTAACTTCTGCATAAATGGCCGAATGTACTACAGACTTCCGATGACGTTAAGACGGGGTGGGCGCTGCACCTTTACGAATATATTATCTGTCGCCATCAATTCGAATTATCCGTTCAGTGAAGCAATCAACGTAGCAGAATTTTAAGTATCTGCAAAGCTATAGTTTGTAGTGAAGGGTGGTTGGCTGCATCTCCCAAGTAATTTGGCTTTAACCAGTACCTATGAATCTATTTACCTGGGAGAACAGTTTACGGTATACTTAATTATCCTTGGCAGTCGTTAACTGAAACGACCTCTGGGCACCATTAACCTCGCAAATACCAGCCTTCTAACTACTGTGTAGTTACACAGGACAACTTAAGTACGTTAACTCCCATTACCCAAGCTTTTCAACCAACTAGCCTCAATGTCTTAGTATCTGGCTGTTGCAGATGAAGTCGAACTGCAAACATGGACCTTACTGAAAGTAGACACGTTCCTATCCTATAAACATCTCCAAAATAAAAGCTACTGCAATAAATTCACTTTAGTATACGTTCTGTGTGAAATGAAGAAATCGGCTGACCTCACTTTCGACAAGCGTTTAACTAACACTTCCGCAAGTCAAAAATGGTCATGCTTCTGCGGCGGTATTGAACAGGAGTGGAAGCTGCATACCTTTAATACCAGCAGTGTTAGGTTGTTGCTGGATGGTAATACGTCTCCAAGTAATTCGGTTCAAAATGAAATCCTGCCCCCAGCTTTTTGCATCATCTGTGTTCTCATTTACAGTATCAGATTCGCACGCTTTCATCAGTGTGATATCGTAGTGGCGCGGATGTTGGGAAGCACTAATGAACCGCTCTATCACGACTAAGCAGATTTTTAACATACTGGAGCTTTTACTTTAGCTTTCCATTGGAGTGTATCTTTATTATTGCTCATTATACTGTCATTTCTCTGTTTCGATTGCTGGCGGATACATTTCAATGGATACCTAACTTCAGTTTTATTGCTGTATTTTGGAATATCATAACATTACAACGTGTACCTTAGCTGATGAGAACGAACACTAACATACAGTTTTCTACTGCGACCCATATTTAATACGAGAGAAACGTCATTCTGTGCTGCTACTTTGTACGCGACGCGAGACGCCGATCGATCACCAAGGTAAATCTCCCAAGTTGCCACGCGAGGGAATTACGACATAAGAAACGCATGTTTTAAAAATGCACAAGTACATTTATCTGGGTCAAAGAATAATGAAATGAGAAAAAACCAATGCACCTAACATGTATTCTTGTCGAAGGCGAAAACCACCATTGTAATCAACTGTAAGAATTATTTTATACCTAGAGGAGAACTCTAGATTTCAAGTTACTGGAGTTCCTCTCCTTCCCTGGGCTGGTTCTAATAACGTACTGTTTTATAATCATAGGCATTTTGTTGGATTTTGGTGTGTACGAGCTGAGAAATTCCGTGGTAATTACATATATATTAAATATACAGGGTGATTAAAATTAAAAGTTATAATTTCCAAAACGCTATAGGAATAACACCACTGGTCAGAATGACGACGAATTACAACGGAATATCATCGGAGAAGGGGGAAAACGTATGGCAGAAGAGAAAAAGTAGTGTGAAAATTTATCAATAGATGGCGCTGTATGTAAATGAAAACACCAGTCATGCGCACGGTCCATTGACGTTGATATAAATACGCCTCCTTTCGCGTCTGCGATGTTCGCCATGACTGTCCCAATGCAGTATCGCGCTGTGCTTGTGAAGCTGTATGACAAGAATGGTGACTGAACACGTCGCTCTGCATAAGTTCCGGACACTGAAGAGTTTGAAAAAAGGTGTAAGTAAGCAAATAGAAAAGAAGTTGACTATTTATTTACGGAAATTAAATCTGAGCTCTAGTTATCAGCTATACTTAAAAAAAAAAATATTCGAAAAAGCACGTCGCAAAAGTAACTATTTCCCGCTGCATATTGAAACATTGTTCAACGACATTCAATATTTTTTTTAACAAATACACCCTGAAGAAGGTAGCTTGCAACAGGGAGCGAAACGTCGGTAGCTCTACATATTGACAATGTCACAAACTCGGAAATATTTTATTTAATGTGATAATGACCGCGAAAGCCTATGTTTACATTGTTCAATGACGTTTAAATAAAGTAATAAAGGTTTTTTCGTTACCGTTCAGTATCAGTCTCTAAACAATGCGGTCCTCTCCGGATTAATTCCGCACGTATATATAATAAAACAAAAAAAGGGGACGAATTCTAAAGAAACAACGCTGAAAACTTTTCTGCCACCTACGAAAACACAGGATCTACTTCACGTGTTAAAGACTACCACTGCCTACGAAAGTCCGTGGAATTTCAAACGCCAAGCTATTGCCACAAAAAATGACGAATATAGGGCAGACGGCCACGCACAGCTGAAGATCGCCGCCACCGACACCAGCGGCATAGTCGGCCACAACAGCCAAGAAAATCTGGCACGGACTTCGAACAATTGGAACTGTGTCAAAAGAATCGATTGAAATACGAGTCAGGAACAAGTTATAAACATAGCAAGGCATTGGAGCCCGCTCCTTGATTAATTAACATGCAAAAAAAGATACAGCACAGGATCAACGAACTGGCTGCTAACCACGTTATCCACTGGACGCATTCCCGGGCGCATACATCCGACGGCGCAACAATAGAAGGTCCCCTACACCTGTACCCAGTTTCCGAAAGCGAATGAACGGGCGATGTGGAGGTAAGACACGTGCTTTCCCTCTTCATTAGTGATTTCAGCGGCACACTTGATGACAATGTGATCGTTTGGCGAAATCTTGTGCCAATTGGTAGTTAGTTAGGCCTCGAGAATTATTCTCTGATCAATGCCAGAACAAGGACGTCACAGCGCTTGCAAGTCGGATTATGACCACACTGGTAAATACCTTTACTATCCGTTTTTCTGTAACCAAATAATTTTTCCACAGCGTAGCACGGTTACTTACGCCCCGGCAACTTATTCAATAGTTCAATGGTGGCAGCTTCAATGTAAAACCTAAATGATCCGTACTGTGGAATGAAACTACTCCCTGCTATCTTTGTTACGTAATAGATCCATCGGAAATGACCAGTGGTTTAAGAACTTCGAACGCCAAACAGTCACTGTGGAGCTCCAAGACAGTCCGCCGCCACCTTTTCGTAGAAAAGTGAACGGAGGGCGTGCCCAGTGGAGTTCTTTGTCACAATACCCATGTGCCTTGAGTGGATAACTGCAATTAATCTTAGTATATAAAATTTACATTTAATGTCATACCCTAAATTTAAAAAAATCCTTCAATAAGAGAACAGTCAATTTACACCGTACAGCTTAACGCCTTAACAACTCTCAGCAAATGCCCCACCAATCTATCGGATTTTTAGAGCAAGTTTCTTCTTATACCTCCTTATTTCTTACTTAATTCTTTCATTTTATTTACATTAATACTTCCTCATTGATTTTTTTTGTTTCCACTTGTCACTTGTATTGGGTGACAAGGTCTCTCAGATGTTATCCACAACAGCACATAAGAAAACGCTATACTTATGACCCAACTGATTAAGCTTTAACTCCTATAGAAACCTTCGCAGTTTTGTTTTCCAGTTTATACCGTTCCTTTATTGCTTTCACTATTCCCCGTATGTCCCAGTTTTGACTGGTAGCTTTCCACTGAATATATTCTATCATTGGTACTTTTATTAAAGTTTAATGCACTTTAACACTATGACGAGTATGCTCAGATTTCCCTTGGAGTTGTAATGCCCTGAATTTTACTTTCGCCTTTGTTTTCAATGCTCCTACATGCAGAATGGTCAGCAGGAAGTGAAACTATTCTTAGTTTACAATTGTTCTACATTTATTGGCCACAGTTGGTTGTTACTTTATGTCAAATTGGTTTTTCGAGTATTCGCCTATCGGCGTAAAGTTCGTATTCACAGTTCTGCATCCATCTCAAAGCGCTGCTTCCTCTTAAGTCCGCAAATGTCTAGCAAGTTACTCATTCTTTTTTCAATGGTTGTAACATAGCCAGGTACACTATCCCATTGATCGTTCTCTCACGAAAAAAGGGCCATACACTTTGTTCTTGCTCAATGCACAAAAAAAGTTCATGAACATTTGCATTTTTTGATGTGGATTATCACTGCCCCAAATCCTACAGTTGTTTGTATTAACCTCGCCACTTTGTAAGTGATAAGTCGATTCGTCAGAAAAGATGATTTTGTCCAATAAATCTTCATCTTTACGTAATCGCAATAAAATATCCGCACATAAGTTTTTGCGAGCAATTTTATCAGCGTCTTATTGCTTGTGCGATTGTCAATCTGTACGGTTTCAAATGCAAACGGTTTCTCAATACACGCCAAACAATCGTGTGTGGGATTTGCAGTTTGCGAGATGCACGCCGGGTCGATTTCGTACGGCTGTTTTTTCAGTGCCACACCGTTACGACTTGATAGAATGGTCTTGTCTAAATAAAGAAATTGAAACTGCAAATAAAGAGATGCAAAATATTTGCAAGCGGTTTGAAAATGTAACATTTGTGAACATCAGCAACTTAGGGAAAAGATTTCACACAACACATGGTTCCCATCTAAATGTACTGGGAAAAAACGTAATAGTAACCAAAATTTTAGAACTTGTAAATAAAATCTCAAATGTGCAGTGTGATGATAGAAAAGTCATACCTCTCATGGACAGGAAGTGTGTGTATCCTGTAGAATCCAATGTGAAATCTGCTATCAGTGAAGCTACACCTCACCAAGACAAATGTGAAATTTTATTAATGCAAGTGAACACTCCAAATGTTAATAATTCACAGAAAGGCACAGTAGTTATGGAACAACAAACACCAGAAATAAGTGAAACAGCAGCAGCACCATCATTATCAGCAGAAGCAGCAGCAGTAACAGAACCAACAACGACTGGAGCAGCAACACAGCAATGCTTAAGGAGGAGCCAAAGGAAAAATACATCTGTGTCATTCAGTGATAATTTTTTATGGTTTCAAGCCAAGAAGAAAATAAAAATGTGAAAAACCAGCCTGCTAACTCACAGATAAGTCACAACAACATCCTATTTTTAAACATTCAGGGTCTTGAAAATAAAGTTGAAATTCTGGATGAGTCATTGCCACAGAATAAGTATTCTTTCTTATGTATATCAGAACATTGGCTTAAACCAGAACAAATACAATACTATGTACCAGAAGGTTATAAATATGGAAACAGTTTTTGCAGATCTCAGTACCGTAATGGTGGTACTGTTATCTATGTTTCAAATGAAATAGAGTGTAGAGAACTAGATCTTGGTTGGGCATGTGTAGAGAAACACTTTGAAATTACCGGGATCATATGTGATATAATGAAACTTATCATAGTATGTATCTACCATTCCCCTGACTCAGATGATAAAACTTTTTTAGATAATTTAGACAGTGTACTCTGCTACATAACGAAATGGAAACAGTATGTAACTGTAATTGGGGGAGACTTTAATTCAAGCTTTGATGTAACATGTAACAAACCCAGTGTAAATAAGTTACTGAATATGCTGAGGCAGCACAACTTCCATCATGTAAATTCAGAACCAACAAGACTACAAGCGTGCTTGGATAATGCTTTTGTCAACTGTGCTCGTGATATGTACTCCACCAAGGTAAAGGAGTTTGTTTTCTCAGACCACTCCATGTTAACAGTAAAGTTAAGACATTTTATAAAAGGAGATGAGAGCAAGGCTGGACAAAAGTTAACAAAATCTAATACCTTAATATTAACAAAACACAATCTCATAAAACTAACAAACCAGTTGAGCATAACAAACTGGGACAAATTATTTCAAAACTGTGATTCCAGTGCCCAAACAGTTTATGAAACATTCCACAATTACTTAACAGGTATTTTAAAAGCCCATCTTGTTCAAAAGAAATACCATAAAACAAGAAAAGGTAAATTTTGGTACACCAAAGAACTGGAGAATCTAAAAAATAAGCTACTGCTGTTGAAGCGCCTTGCCAAAGTAAACAATTCTAATGAAATTAAGGATCTTGAAAAAATCACTAAGAAACTGTATAAGAAAGAGTTGCAATTAGCGAAACTAAGATACAACACAAATTTCATAAAAAAATAGTAAAAACCAATGCAAAACAGCCTGGTCAGTAATTAATACTGTTAAAGGTGAAGTCAGAAACTTCGACAAGACAGTCCCAATACCAGCAGATACATTCAATAAATATTTTGTAAGCTGTGCTGATGATATCAAAAAGCTGATCAGTAAACCGAATGTAACATATATAGATTATCTGAAGAGAGCAAACCTAAATCATAATAGGGCCGGATCATCATTGAAACACTTCAGAGAGGTATGCCAACATGAAGTTCTTAAAATAGTCAAAGAAATGAAAAATTCATACAGTACAGATATTTTTAATATGTCAAACAATCTATTGAAAGAAATCATACATTACATTGCAGCACCATTAACGTATTCTATAAACCTGTGTCTCATAGAAGGGTTTTTTCCTGATCCTCTCAAACTATCCAAGGTAACTCCAGTCTTTAAGAAGGGTGTCAAATCAGATCCTGCAAACTACAGACCAATTTCACTAATTCCAGTACTAGGAAAAGTCTTTGAAGGCATAATATATAAGCAGATGTATGAGTACCTAGAACTAAATGGTATGTTAAGTGCATCACAGTTTGGTTACAGAAAAGGAAGGTCAGCTATACATGCCATAGAGCTCTTAGTCAGAGACATTCTAGCAGCATTTGAGGACCATGCGCACGCACAGGTAACCTTATGTGATCTGAGCAAAGCTTTTGACTGTGTTGACCACTCACTTCTGCTCTCTAAACTTGAGTACTATGGAATATGTGATAAAAGTTTAAAACTCATCAAATCATACCTCAATAAAAGGAACCAGGTGGTGAGTTCAGGAAGTCATCTGTCAAACATACTCGAGGTTCAACATGGAGTGCCACAGGGATCTAAATTGGGACCACTTCTTTTCCTTGTACACATAAATGACTTACCAGGAAATATAGATGTAAAGACATATATGTATGCAGATGACACAACTTTTCTATCTGTAAACCATGTACTTGATAACCTTGTAAGTGATATGAAATTGGCAAAAGAAAATGCAACATCATGGTTTAATGCCAATGGTCTGCTATTAAATGAGGAAAAGACCCAGAATATGTGGTTCAGTCTATCAAAGTCTGCAAAAATAGAAAAACAAAAGGCAAAGTTTTTAGGTATTGTACTTGACAACAGTCTAACATGGAACTCTCATGTAGATCACATAGTGGTTAGGTTGTCAAGAGTTATATATTTGTTGAAGAGACTGATGTGTTGTGTGACATTTGAGTACGTAAGGACAGCATACTTTGCCTTTTTTCAATCTGTTTTAAGGTATGGGTTAATACTCTGGGGAAACAGCAGAAAAATAAATGAAATTATGGTGATCCAGAAGAAAGCAATCAGAGTAATGGCTAAGGTAGATAATAGAACACATTGTAAACCATTGTTCACTAAATATAGAATTTTAACAGTAATTAATTTATATATTCTTGACAGTGTTAACTACATACTTGCTGAACTACCTAATTTAAGTGTAACAAATGAAAGACATGGCTACTATACAAGAACGTGTACTTCTCTGCTGTTGCCACAAAATAGATTAGCCAAAAGTAACAATAGTCATAAGTATATGGCAATTAAAATATATAACAAATTGTCTAAAAATGGGTCAATCAAACCTGACAAATTATTTAAAGACAATGTTCATAACTTCTTGTTAACCAATCCATTCTATTCATTAGAAGAATTTTTAGAAATGCCTAATATCAACTTAAATGTGTAAAAAATTTTTTTTGTAAAATTAATAAGTTAAGTGAACTGACGAAGTCTATTGCATGTAACAATGCTGAATGACTAATAAAGAATCTGAATCTGAAAAAAACATTATCTCACTCGCTCAACGACGTCGTCCGATGTGCTTGGACGACCTGATGTTTTCCCATTTCTTACCGAGCACCCTGTTTCTACAAAACATTATGCCATTCATAAATTGTAGGCATACTAGGAGGATCTTTAACTTACATGGTACGGAAATTAAGCTCAACTGTTGTCGCCGATTTCGATTCTTCAAACCAAAACACACACAGCTAGCACGCTCGGGTCCGGTGAAGGCAGCAATCTTCAACGAAACTGCCGCTAGCGCTCCTTACGGTAGGATTCGGCATTAGCGAACCACGCGAGACAAAACTTTGTGTATTTCCCTACAAATTGGCACTATAATCACCTCTGTAGATACTACGAAGTAACTTATATGAATTTTCAAGTTCGTAAAGTGCGTTTTGAAACACCCTGTGTGATATAATAGTCAGCAAGTTTTAATCGCGACGCATGAAATCTGTAGCATGTGGTATTCCATCAGTGTGACGGTAACGGTTGTCACAATTCGTCTTGGCACTATCCGTGTTAAACGCCGCAGTTTCCTCTTTTTACTTGCTGACAGCTACAGATTTAAGTTGTCCTGCATTTAGCGTCTCGCTGGTGCTGCCTGTACAGCGGCTTGGCCGAGTCGTGGGCAGCGTTTACACCTTCCCATGTTGGGCTTCATATCTCTGAGAAGTGCAGTATAGCGGCGCGCCGGCTGACGTGATTTCCCAGGGGTACAGCGACAGCGGACAAACGCCGCCAGCCGCCACGCGCTGCTTCACAACTCGGGAATTCCTGCCGGGAAATAAGACTAGGATATTTAAATCTGCGAAGTGTGCCCTACAGGGCCGTTCGTGCAGGAATGCCGCGGGGGCGTGTTCCATAACCCAGCTCATCCGCTAGAAAGCCAAGAGCTGTAACAAATTTTCCACTACTTTAATCACAAGCATCGGATATCTTAATCAAGGATATGCAGACTTCTCCTTTAGGGTCGACTTCTTTTACGTATGTCACCAATACCCGCATCGTCATGCCCCTAACATGTTACTCGATTAAATAACATCCTTGAGATACTATGTACAAGCGAAAGTTGGCATGCGAAAGCAGCAGTGGTAGTATTCAAATCCCAAATCATCTGACTGTACACGCCACTACTTCCGCTCTCATTACGGTACTCATGGTGTGTGTCTGATACTGGTGAAGGTGATCAATCCTTTAGGAACATTAAGTTCGGGTTGGCGCTTTACGAGAACGAGTTTCTTCCCCTTCCTTTCATTCCCAATACCACCTATAATATACTGTTGACCCAACACTACACTGCATAAGAACTTCATCTACATCTACAGGGTTATTACAAATGACTGAAGTGATTTCACAGCTCTACAATAACTTAATTATTTGAGATATTTTCACAATGCTTTGCACACACATACAAAAACTCAAAAAGGTTTTTTAGGCATTCACAAATGTTCGATATGTGCCCCTTTAGTGATTCGGCAGACATCAAGCCGATATCAGGTTCCTCCCACACTTGGCGCAGCGTGTCCCCATCAATGAGTTCGAAAGCATCGCTGATGCGAGCTCGTAGTTCTGGCACGTTTCTTGGCAGAGGAGGTTTAAACACTGAATCTTTCACATAACCCCACAGAAAGAAATCGCATGGGGTTAAGTCGGGAGAGCGTGGAGGCCATGACATGAATTGCTGATCATGATCTCCACCACGACCGATCCATCGGTTTTCCAATCTCCTGTTTAAGAAATGCCGAACATCATGATGGAAGTGCGGTGGAGCCCCATCCTGTTGAAAGATGAAGTCGGCGCTGTCGGTCTCCAGTTGTGGCATGAGCCAATTTTCCAGCATGTCCAGATACATGTGTCCTGTAACGTTTTTTTTCGCAGAAGAAAAAGGGGCCGTAAACTTTAAACCGTGAGATTGCACAAAACACGTTAACTTTTGGTGAATTGCGAATTTGCTGCACGAATGCGTGAGGATTCTCTACCGCCCAGATTCGCACATTGTGTCTGTTCACTTCACCATTAAGAAAAAATGTTGCTTCATCACTGAAAACAAGTTTCGCACTGAACGCATCCTCTTCCATGAGCTGTTGCAACCGCGCCGAAAATTCAAAGCGTTTGACTTTGTCATTGGGTGTCAGGGCTTGTAGCAACTGTAAACGGTAAGGCTTCTGCTTTAGCCTTTTCCGTAAGATTCTCCAAACCGTCGGCTGTGGTACGTTTAACTCCCTGCTTGCTTTATTCGTCGACTTCCGCGGGCTACGCGTGAAACTTGCCCGCACGTGTTCAACCGATTCTTCGCTCACTGCAGGCCGACCCGTTGATTTCCCCTTACAGAGGCATCCAGAAGCTTTAAACTGCGCATACCATCGCCGAATGGAGTTAGCAGTTGGTGGATCTTTGTTGAACTTCGTCCTGAAGTGTCGTTGCGCTGTTATGACTGACTGATGTGAGTGCATTTCAAGCACGACATACGCTTTCTCGGCTCCTGTCGCCATTTTGTCTCACTGCGCTCTCGAGCGCTCTGGCGGCAGAAACCTGAAGTGCAGCTTCAGCCGAACAAAACTTTATGAGTTTTTCTACGTATCTGTGGTGTGTCGTGACCATATGTCAATGAATGGAGCTACAGTGAATTTATGAAATCGCTTCAATCATTTGTAATAGTCCTGTATATTTCGTACTCTTTTTTAATAGACACCTTACGGTGAAGTCATAGTCTTCTCGCGAGATATGCGGAGGAAGCAAGTTAACTGCTTGAGGGGACTTTTCCGGTCTCGATGTTTCAACAACTCGTTCCTTGTCATATTTTGACTCAGTCTGGAGAATACGTGATCAGAAGCATTTTGTTGCGGAATAATTCTTTATACCTGAAAATCACGTTTCAACGAAAGCGTGCATCGGCCACTCTAGTCGCTCTCGGCGCTTGTGCAGTTTGAGACTCCTATTATCTTTTTCTTTGTAGAGCTATTTTAACGTTCTGGGCTGAAGAAAACATCGATATGTCTCAAATAGATGCTTTAGACAAAAGTGAGATGAAAAAAGAGATTATGGCGACACTTTAGCAAAGGAGTTCAACGAATGACAATCTGCAGCACGGTTGCTGTTCTGAAAGTTGGTGTAAATGGAAGCAAGCTAAGATGTACGGGGCACTGGATCCTTCTGATACAGGCCACGACTGAGGAGTGAAATTACTCAAGCTATTGCTGATGTGCACGATCATCTGACTGACGACAATTTGGGGGAGAGGTTCCTTGAGTCGATATGCAGAACGATGAAACAATGGATTCATTAATTTTGGTGTCCTGCATAACATGAAACTCGGAGTCATTACCGACACCATATCTTGATCATTCGCTACAAAAAGGAGCAAGAAGCGCCTCAAATTTTCGGAACCCCTCTCGTTCTAGAGCAACGTCGAGGTTAGAACTGCGGCTAGAGAGACTCGCGCTTTAAAAAATGAGGCCCAAGAACAGCTGATCAATGGTAAGCTGAAAAAATTTTGGCGTGAGCTTCAACAAACAATAAATTTTTCATAATGTTTGTTATTTATTTACATTTATGGGGAACGTGGCCTAGTCACTGGATGTCGTCCAAGTAAAAAAATCCATCAGGGCCTTTCAACCTTTCTAAATCTGTCCAAGTCAGCTGTTGGTGATGTGAGTGAAACGGAGAATCGAAAAAACAACCATTGCGAAATAAAGACCAGACAGGCAGACCGACAGGATCTGTCGAGCACTGCAGAATGCAGTTATAACGATGAATCATAGGTAGTCCTCCTTGTAGTGTAGTATATCTTCCTCTGTTGACCGATTTTTTTAAATCAAGTTTATTTATTATATTTGTTTAAACGTCAAGTTCCTTACGACCAAATTGAGGAGCAAATCTCCAAAGTCATGGAACGTGTTAGTACATTAAATTACAACATTAAAGTAATAACAGATCAAAATAAAATATTTATGAACCCGAAAAAAGTCAAGATTTAAGTAAACGCAATCAATCAACAATACAACAACAGTCAGCTTAATTTTTCAAGAAATTCTTCGACAGAATAGGTATGACCCATGAGGAAATTCTAGAGTTTCGATTTGAAAGCGCGTGGAGTACTGCTTAGATTTTTGAATTCTAGTGGTAGCTTATTGAAAATGGATGCAGTAGTATACTGCACACCTTTCTGCACAAGAGTTAAGGAAGTCCGATCCAAGCGCAGGTTTGATTTCTGCCGAGTATTGACTGGGTGAAAGCTGCTTATTCTTGGAAAGAAGCTAATAGTGTTGACTAAGAAATGAATATATAGAGGCCAGTGTCAATGGAATGAAGAGGTACCCCGAAATATAATACCATACGACATAAGCGAATGAAAATAAGCAAAAGACTAATTTTCGTGTCGAACGACCTCTCACTTCAGATACCGTTCGAATAGGAAAAATGGAAGTATTAAGCCTTTGAACAAAATCCTGAACGTGGGTTTTCCACGACAGTTTACTATCAATCTGAACACCTCGAAATTTGAACTGTTCGGTTTCACTAATCATATGCCCATTCTGTGAAATTAAAACGTCAGGTTTTGTTGAATTGCGTGTTAGAAACTGTAAAAACTGATTCATACTGTGATTTAATGTTAGTTTATTTTCTACAAGCCATGAACTTAGCTCATGCAGCCGGTCGGTGTAGCCGAGCGGTTCTTGGCGCTACAGTCTGGAACCGCGCGACCGCTACGCTCGCAGGTTCGAATCTTGCCTCGGGCATGGATGTGTGTGATGTCCTTAGGTTAGTTAGGTTTAAGTAGTTCTAAGTTCTAGGGGGCTGATAACCTCAGAAGTCCCATAGTGCTACCGAGCGAGGTGGCGCAGTGGTTCGACACTGGACTCGCATTCGGGAGGACGACGGTTCAACCCCGCGTCCGGCCATCCTGATTTAGGTTTTCCGTGATTTCCCTAAGTCGCTCCAGGCAAATGCCGGGATGGTTCCTTTCAAAGGGCACGGCCGAATTCCCTACCTGTCCTTCCCTAATCCGATGAGACTGATGACCTCGCTGTCTGGTCTTCCCCAAAACAACCAACCAACCAACCAACCCATAGTGCTCAGAGCCGTTTGAATTTAGCTCATGAACTGCACTATCTGAAGCGGAGCCAATGTTGCACATAACATCCTTTACTATCAAGCTAGTGTTATCAGCAAGCAGAAATATTTTAGAGTTAACCGTAATACTAGAGGGCATATCATTTATATAAATAAGGAACAGGAGTGGCCCTAACACTGATCCCTGGGGCACCCCCCCCCCCCCCCACTTGACAGTACTCCACATCACAGCCTTTCTAAATACTGTGAATGATGACCAGTTTTTTTTTTTTTTTTTTTTTTTTTTTTTTTTTTTTTTTTTTTTTTTTAGAGTTGGGCTGTGCAGCATAAGAGGCACCATGTACACCATCACACATGACAATATACATTCACAATGTATATACACAACATTTTAATTTTTCTCTGGGACAATGAAGGAAATCTGTTACAGAAATAAAATACAGGGTTATTACAAATGATTGAAGCGATTTCACAGCTCTACAATAACTTAATTATTTGAGATATTTTCACAATGCTTTTCACACACATACAAAAACTCAAAAAGGTTTTTTAGGCATTCGCAAATGTTCGATATGTGCCCCTGTGCCCCTGATATGTGATTCGGCAGACATCAAGCCGACAATCAAGTTCCTACCACACTCGGCGCAGCATGTCCCCATCAATGAGTTCGAAAGCATCGTTGATGCGAGCTCGTAGTTCTGGTACGTTTCTTGGTAGAGGAGGTTTAAACACTGAATCTTTCACATAACCCCACAGAAAGAAATCGCATGGGGTTAAGTCGGGAGAGCGTGGAGGCCATGACATGAATTGCTAATCGTGATCTCCACCACGACCGATCCATCGGTTTTCCAATCTCCTGTTTAAGAAATGCCGAACATCATGATGGAAGTGCGGTGGAGCACCATCCTGTTGAAAGATGAAGTCGGCGCTGTCGGCCTCCAGTTGTGGCATGAGCCAATTTTCCAGCATGTCCAGATACACGTGTCCTGTAACGTTTTTTTTCGCAGAAGAAAAAGGGGCCGTAAACTTTAAACCATGAGATTGCACAAAACACGATAACTTTTGGTGAATTGCGAATTTGCTGCACGAATGCGTGAGGATTCTCTACCGCCCAGATTCGCACATTGTGTCTGTTCACTTCACCATTAAGAAAAAATGTTGCTCCATCACTGAAAACAAGTTTCGCACTGAACGCATCCTCTTCCATGAGCTGTTGCAACCGCGCCGAAAATTCAAAGCGTTTGACTTTGTCATTGGGTGTCAGGGCTTGTAGCAACTGTAAACGGTAAGGCTTCTGCTTTAGCCTTTTCCGTAAGATTCTCCAAACCGTCGGCTGTGGTACGTTTAGCTCCCTGCTTGCTTTATTCGTCGACTTCCGCGGGCTACGTGTGAAACTTGCCCGCTCGCGTTAAACCGTCTCTTCGCTCATTGCAGGCCGACCCGTTGATTTCCCCTTACAGAGGCATCCAGAAGCTTTAAACTGCGCATACCATCGCCGAATGGAGTTAGCAGTTGGTGGATCTTTGTTGAACTTCGTCCTGAAGTGTCGTTGCACTGTTATGACTGACTGATGTGAGTGCATTTCAAGCACGACATACGCTTTCTCGGCTCCTGTCGCCATTTTGTCTCACTGTGCTCTCGAGCGCTCTGGCGGCAGAAACCTGAAGTGCGGCTTCAGCCGAACAAAACTTTATGAGTTTTTCTACGTATCTGTAGGGTGTCATGACCATATGTCAATGAATGGAGCTACAGTGAATTTATGAAATCGCTTCAATCATTTGTAATAGCCCTGTAGTTTCAATTTGCCACTGGTTGTCAGGTGGAACACCTATCTATTCCCGACTGGAACACATCTGTTCCACTACCATGACATCTGGTGCTGGCTGAAGGGACCCGTGACTCACTGATGGGCTGGATCTAAAACAGCCTGCCCTACTTCTCGAAGTGGAGGGAAAATAAAACCCACGAGAGCAGTTTGTCGTCCCCTCGGCCGGCGCATTCCGGTGGCTGGTGGTTCCGCTCAGAGCGTCGTGTTCAATGGCCGTGGTGGTGCCGCGCAGCCACGACCCTGCGGTTTTTTCTGCGGTTCGCGGTCACCGACAGGCTACAACAGCGGTTCTCCATCACTCGTGCGCCAAGTACGGCCTGAAGCTTCGCTTTATCAGCCCTACAATCACGGGACGGAAAACTTATGCGAGTGGGCATAAAACTAGCTACAGAAAAAAAGGTTGAGATTGGTCGAAAGAATCTTCAGGAAATGTAATTCACCCACGAATGAAATGCTTACTAAATACTATTCGACCGATTCTGTGTGCTGCTCGTCAGTATGAAACCCTCACTGTGGTGAACTGACGAAAGAGCTAGCCTACAGTGTAAGATGAAAAGATTCTTCCAGCATACTTCCTCCAGTCACACACGTCTTGCAAAATGATGAGGAGAAAATCTTGAGATATTAAAGGTTAGTTCAGCTTTTCACTCCACGCACCATTGTCAATTGATAGGGGCCGGAAGAAGTAACAGTAGTACCCGAAAGTCACACTTGTTTTAATACTCTGGGTTATTATGCTGTGGTCGAAAGAATTTCTTGAAGAGTCCGAAGGTTTCATCCCCATGGGATGGTAGCTACTATGAGTCTGATTTACACCCTGACCAACTGCGTATGTCCTCTGCAGATGGGGGCAAAGCGTTGAGTTTCTCCCAGAAATTCATTCCACCACGGCGTAATAGCCCAGAGTATTCTAACAAGTGTGACATTTGCGGCCGTGAAAGTATAAGCTTTACAACGGTGCCGGAAGTATCCTTCGCCACACACCATACAGTGCCTTCATGCTGTAACGGTACGCTTCGCCCAATACCTATATATTGTAGTGGGTTGTTACCTGAAAGACAGTTACGGATGACTGCTGAAACTGCTAAAATACTGAGTATCAGAGAATCTACTCCCTGAAGCATATTACACATATTCCACGCAATGTTCACCGAGGATGAAAGTACGCATTGTTTTTGGTTTGTAAACAATGTATTGTTTTGAAGCGATTCACTAATTGAAATGTTGCATCTTCCTAGAAAATTATATTAGTACATCTGTATTTATGTCTGCTCTCAGAACAGGAATTTCGTTATATCACCACAGGACTTTTTCCTAAGAAGTGGAGCTAGTTGGCGTATTTACGGACAAGATATCAAAGGAAATTAAAACGTATTTAACTCAAAATTATCGAAGAAGTGTCAATACCTTAAGGTATCGACTCTTCACTTCTCGTCTCCTTCCTGGCACATATGGTTGCCGGATTACTAACAGTCAGAAATTTATTTTACTCATTTATTTTGTTTTTTATTTATTTTGTAAACGTAGGGGTACTTTATTAAACCGAAGCATACAATTTTAAAACAGAGGATGTATTTTATTAAATCCAGAAATACATTAATTTTCAAATAAAACTTAGTCCTTGGGTGTATACAATGCATAATTATACAGTCGTATCACTCGCTCTGAAACATGTCCCTTATTTTTAATTGTCGCAATGATGATACACGACGGTGGCATGCTTTATCACGCAACCGCTTTACACGCATTAAATCGGTACTGCATGTATCTGGTTGTTGCATAATATACTCCAGGAAGACCTCGGCAGCTTCAGTACCAGCAGTGTGAGAAATCTCCATGCTCTTTCCTACTGTGTCTCCTTCATCACTTTCATCATTACTTTGTTGCACGCTTTTGATTACATATTTCTTCGTCTGTTGAAGTTTGGTCCTTATCACAGTTTACCTCATTCAGCCACTTAGTAACATCTTCACCATCAATTTCTTCTCCTCCTGGAAGGTTGTGGAACATGTCAGTGTACAAAGTAATTGATAATCCCAAATTGACTGGCTCAAAGCTGTCACTTACTACTGGATCCAACTGGCCATCAATTTTCTCTAGCTCTCCATTATGGTACCTCTCTCCATTTTATCCCATGCTTCGGCTGCTTTGAAAACATCAGGTATGTTAATTGCTTTCTACGCCTTCAGCAAGGAGATGAGAAGTGAATGTCGATAATGATGTTTAACTGATTCCAAAATTCCCTGGTCTATGGGCTGAATTAGGGCTGACATTGGGTGCGAGAAAGAGTGCTTCTACACGTATACCATCGGACTTTAGAGAAACATCTGAAGGATGACTGGGAGCACTGTAAATTATGGGAATAGCTTTCAGTGGAAGCCTTTTCTTCTTTAGCTCTTTTCTCACTGCTGGTACAAGTGTTTCATGGAACCACCGAGAGAATATTTTTTCTGTCCATCCATGCTTTCTTCTGAGCGCGATACTGTACAGGTAGATTATTTATGTCAGTGCGTTGAAAACAAAGTGGGTGTTGGGATTTTCCGCTCACCATAAGCGGTAGTTTATGACTCATTTGCATTACAACACGCCATTAATGTTACGCGCTGCTTCTGTTGCTTGTAACCACGAGATTCCTTCTCGTTCTTGGCAGCTAAAGGAAGCATCTTCTAAAAGAGTCCTGTTTCATCAGCATTATACATCAGCAGTTAAATCTTCTTCCTCTATTACCTTTCATATCATGCTTACAAACTCATCAGCATTCTTATCGTTAGCTGAGCGACTTTCCCCGGTGACCGTCAGCTGCCGAATGCCATGTCATTTCTTCCAATTTGATAGCCAACCTTCGCTCGCTGCAAACGAGCTACTACCGCCAAGCTGATTTTTTTTTAAATGCAGCTGGTTTTTCCTTTATAATCGGGCCACTGACGAATTCTTTTATTGCGTTGTTGTAAGAACCACCTATAAACAGGTACGTCCAGTTCTCCATTCTCACCCTCGCCCTTTCGCATAACCTTCCGTTTTCTCAACTCATTGTCGAATAACATCTTTCTTTTTGATGTCATAAATAGTAGCTCGTCCAACACTGAACCCAGCAGCAATGGCTTTCTGCGAAGATCCTCGATTTAACGTATCTAGAATTTCGAGTTTCTGCTTGAGGTCTAGCGTAACGAGTTTCCTTTTAGAAGACATGATCCCGAACTGTAAAGAAAGTTACAATTTCAAATACAGTATGTAAAGCATTGTTTAACTAAGCATTGTTGTGCACGATAATTCATTGTGGACGTGGTTTTGGATGTGCGCCGGATTACTGAGAGGCCGGATTAGCGCGAGTCTAATGTATATTTTCTTTTGGTAAAAGCGGTGGATACTATTGGATCCAATTTTGTCGAGCTCTTGTCTTTAAAATATATCTGTAATAGAGGGGGTAGCATTCTTCATACATTTTGAACAGAATAATACAAATGTTATACCAAGCGATGTTTATTTTCATTACGGATAATTTTTCAGATGTGTAAGCTTAGGGACTGATGACCTTAGCAGTTAAATCCCATAAGATTTCACACACATTTGAACATTTTTTTGAGGAGATCCCTGACAGCTGATAGCAGTGATGTGTTGCCATAGACTGTAAAATCGCGATAAGTGTACGACTGAGGTAGAGGCGGAAAGCCGCCGGTGACAAACCCATTACAACTGTCAGGGACCTCCTTTCGCCGACTATCGGCTAGGTTCAGAAGCGATACGCCGCTGCTTTTCCCCGATCCGTGTACTGACTTACCAAGCCAGTTTGAAGGGTAACGAAGTTTAACGTGAATTACCAACCACGGTCCAAGTCGGCATTTTCCACGTTACCAGACGTGACAGAAATAATAGGCAAATAGCCTGGGGTGACCGCAGACTGAACCATTGACCTTTGGATCCGCAATTTGGCACTTTAATGCTAAACGACAGAAGTCAAAAAATAGAAATACTTGTTTCCTGCCCTGTGTAGACTGGTGCAAGCACTAGCCTTTTATGCGCTCAGTCCGGAACCGCGCAACTGCTACGGTTGCAGGTTCGAATCCTGCCTCGGGCATGGATGTGTGTGATGCCCGTAGGTTAGTTAGGTTTAAGTAGTTTTAAGTTCTAGGGGACTGATGACCACAGATGTTAAGTCCCATAGTGCTCCGAGCCATTTGAACCATTTTGAACTAGCCTTTTATGCGGTAGGAGAAGGGTTCAAATCCCCGTTCCGGCGACTAGATCTAAGTTTCCCGTGGTATCCCTAACACCTTTCAGGTCAATGTAGGGGTAGGCCCCCTCGTCGGTCAATTTACTCAACAAATTCCGTGTATCTGCTAAGATACACAGACTGCCACAAGTTTCCCACAGTGAAGTTGTCTCACAGTTCCCTGATTTCCTTGGTCAGTTTTAAGTTCTGAAGCGTAAGGAACAGCTGTTGATAAATATAAGGAATTCTGTATTTCTGAAGGTACTTTTAGCTCATTTCAAAACAGCAAATTTACGATTTATGAACTGAAGCGTAAGTAAACAGCTAAGTTGTGTGCCGGCGACGATGCGTGGCGTCTCCGTAAACAATTTCAACCGTTGAGCCAAAAACGATATTTTCCACTGGGATATTTTCCCGAATTTCCCTCATTTATCTGACACGCTTAAAACCCGTGTTAACTCCGCTACCTACCTTGGAGTCAGGAACCAGCTGTACCTCCCACTACCTGTCCGTAGGTTTGAGAGGTGTAACGAAAATAAAAAGCAGAGGTGAAGAAACGCGCCCTGGATACTCCAGAGTGGGAGCCCTTTCCAGGAGAGACCGGCGGGACTGTGGGGGAGGGTGCGGCACGACCTCGTCTGACCATTCCCTCCCCCCCCCCCCCCCCCCACACACACACAGCCACCCCTTCCGCTGGGGAGATCAAAGCGACCGCGCCACTTGTTTCCGCTGTGCCGGCCGCAAAGTGGTGCTCGGTTTCCTCGCCTCGCTGTCCAGAGCTTGTGCCTCCAGCTCCAGCTTCACTCCTACAACTGGTTTTCATGCAGCAGAGCCGTGTAATTCAGTTACTGCCTGCAAATGATCCGAGATGTACCGTGTACGACGGCGATTCTGTAACATTACGTCGAGCTCGAATGTTCCAAGCTAAAGGCTGACTATAATATCGCTGAAAGACAGTTTTCATTAGTCTAATAATATCCATACAACAGTCTTAATGTGCCGTGTAGCTAGGGTACGGACAGGGAAAAAATAACGATACTTCCTGGTATCGGGTAATTTCATTTCGAAACACACACTTTTTTTACTCTATACTTTTCAACTGACACTTTCACTCGTATCAGTACTTTGTAGTATCATACGAATGAGCCTAATAACGATTCATTGCATTTTTATCGTTTATCCCAAAATTTCGGCAGCGCAGTTCCCACGCTATCAACTAGATGAGCACTTTGCGTACGAGTGACAGAATATTAAAAAAAACCACTTGCCACGCTTCGTCAACGTTTCGTTCGCAGTTCGTTCATCTGGATCCCTTTGTTTACGCGACTGACTGACTTGTTTATCTTTGTTTTATTATTTGAACAGTTTTAAGTGCACGAAATACTGAATCAGCTGACAGAATGGCGCCTGCCAAAAGTGAAACTTGGCTGTATTTTGATAAAATTGATAACAATGACGTGAGATGCAACACCGGTTTAAAAAAAATTGCCGAAGTATTCGGGAAATGCACCATTTAAGAAAACACCCCACCAGAACAGCAAGGTAAAATTATTTACTTAACAAGGTAAGAGAGAAAAAGATGCCGCAACGATACATGAAGGTATCCATATCTTTCTCACTATTTATGGCTAGTATGTCGATACTTTTCGTTCGATACCGTATCCCTAGGGCTGGGCACATTTCAGGTTTTCATTTTTCTCGTTATCCCATATTTCAGTCAGCTTTTCCACAATAAAAACAAGTCTTGTTCCGTTACAGTAGTTGCGCAGCAACCAGTTCATTTCAGGTGCTACACTTTGATGATTTACGAGTATTAACGCCGAGTGTAATACCCGAAATCCACTAGTTGCTCTGAAACTACCAGTACTACTGATCAAAGATGATATGTGAGACCGGTTATCACTGCAGTAAAAAAAAAAAAAAAAAAAAAAAACCGATATTTCAGCAGTACCGGTTTTCTCCAACGGACAATCTGCCCACTTTTCATTCACGTATCTTATCTAACATAATGCGTGCAGTACTCCCCTTCCCTCCAGATCATAAGTAGGAAAGAGTACCGGAAATTATGCTGGATTCTATGCAATCTCGTTGAGGGCTGCGGCTGTCGAATAAAATTTGCAAAGTTTGTGGAGCTTTCTTTTCCAAGTTACTTATTACTAAGTGCAACGTTATTTTTAATTGTGTGTTCAGTATGCCAGAAAAGGATATTCTCAGCAGAACTTTAGGGTTACTCTCGGGGAATATAAATAATACGTGGCATAAAAAGGATGTCTGTTGTTCACTTTTAGATTGTACTGAATATCGGTGCTACTAGGCATGGTTCTATTGCTGGTGGTATGCTGCTGCCTTCGAGCTTCGTTAGTTATAGCTTGGGGGGGGGGGATACAGTTTAACATTGAATTCGAACAACGTTGCGTCAAGGCATGCTAGTGATCACATGACAATACTTCGTCACACAATAATGTATATAGCAAAGTACCGTAGCTGACAGACTGCCGGACGATACAGGATGACAGACAGAATTTCTATGTGGTGTGACGAATGATAGCTTTCTCTAAATGTAGAAAGAAGACAACGCAGACAATCCAAACGTTCCAATATAGTACATTAGTGATGTGCAACTTGGAAAAATGATGTCGATTAAATATCTAGTTAAAGCGCTGCAAAGCGATATGAAATGGAACGAGCACAGAAGAGAGAACAGGGCTCATGGTCGACTTCGGTTTATGGGGCAGTTTCAGGCCAGTAAAGCCCATCTACAATGGACATCGCGTTACAGAACACTTCTGCGATCCATTTTTGAAAACTGCTGGAGTGTTTGGCATCATCGCCAGATCGGATTAAAGCATGACTCAAAGAAATTCAGAAGCGTGCTGCTATATTTGTTATCGGTAGATTCGATCAACGCGCGAGTATTGGAGATGATTGGTAAACTCAAATGAGGGTTCCTAGAAGTGAGCACGACGCTCGCGTAGGTGACTGCAGAATAATTCTGCAGCTCCTAAATCGTGGATGGAGACGGGGGGATACAGTCTCTCAAAATTTTAGAATTCACTTCCGTATCTTACCATACAGTCAAATGAACCATTTTATCATTCACGGTCTTTTCTTTATAACCGTGTTACTGACCTAAAAGTCTTAAAGCTGACAGAACCCACAACGTTATTATGGACGAAAATACCGACTATGTGCGAAGGAAGATTGAGAAAACTGTCCAATTTTTAGGTCAACGTCCATGGCAGAAATCGTCCAGCACATGTTGCCGGTCGAAGCAAAGTGGCGCAAAGAACAGCGTTTTGACGCCAGCATTTAACAGAATACGGTTTTCTAATACAGTATACTGTGTTTTGTGCTAGATTCAGTTCCGGACATCACTAAAATTATTTTTGGTTGGATAGGAAATACTAAATCACAACCATTTTACGATTATATAAATTACGCTATTGCAAAATATTTGCGCATTTATAACCTCATGAAAACCCAGAGCTCCAATTTTGTATTTAATCATTGTCGATTTTCCGTACCTCAGGATGTTTATTTACATACGCACTAACTTTTAAGTTTTTGGTAGTTCCATCGAATAATAGTCGCTCGACTTGAGTTATGTGGACACGCTGTAAGTTGAAATACCATTTTTGCCATATTAGCGGTTTTTTTTGACATGGGATAATTTAACGGCAATAACTATTGTTGCATAAAGTGAGGTTTAGTTGACCATGGTCTAAACAGCCTCTTCCCCCCACCCCCCTCTCTCGTGTGATGTAGGATATGCATATATACATTGTGTGTGTGTGTGTGTGTGTGTGTGTGTGTGTGTGTGTGTGTGTGTGGTTTTTTTTAATCGAACACAGCGGGCAACAACCATAATGAAATATGAACAAACGCGTCTGCATAAAACGAAGATGTCTGTACAGGTATTGATTGGGATGAAGGCTCCGCACAGACTGTCAGCGACCCGTACCGTTCACACATTCCGTGCAGTGTAACGAGTGAAGACTTGGAAATTTTATGTGGGCAGCACGGCACACTGGTTAATGACTGATACTATCTCAGAACAGCTGTTACCTGTTTCCAGCAGTTTTACAGCCACCAGGAGGTCTCGCGGCTTTGCCTTTCAACAACTGGACTGTCTGCCGCTGGCATTTCAAATAAAACAGCGAACAGTCACCTCTGAGATGGTTTTAATATTCACAGTACAGTTCTGTGAGATATCTGCATGTGAAGGTGGTACATCAAGACAGTTGTGCCACGTCAGTGAGCTAATTCATGTACATCTCTGGCAAACCTCTCATTTCCGTATCTATAGTCTTGCAGTACAAGAATGGACGTTATATTACAGGCTGAACTGACGTGGAAGATAAAAATACGTTATCAATGTCTCACCTGCAGATAAATCTCTCTATATGTCCGAAATACATCGAGACACTGAAAACGAATGACAGGGACCCACTTCGGTTTTGTATTTGGGTGCAAAATGTCGCAAATTATATTCTCAAAGTTGACCGTCGTGGTTATGTGTAAGAAACCACAGGGTTCCTAGCACATTTCTGTTACCTGACTCCAAGAAGGCGGCGATTGATTGTTTCTTCATTTATAAGTTATGAATTAGAACACAATACAGTTATTTTTGAAACATTTTTCTTTTAATACTTTACTTTTAGGATAGATATCTTAATTTCACACTTTATAGGTTAAAAGGGCACTCATTTTCTTCGAAATCTTCCACTGAATATGTCTTGCATCTGCCTTTCCGACAGTTTTAAGTAGTAGTTCCACTTTAGATCGATACAGATGGGTACCTATAACTTTTACGGTTGTGACTGTTCCAATGATTTATCGTGTACGTAATGAATCGAACTAGGGAGAAATGATGTTCACGGCAAAATTTGACTAAAAGAAGGTCTTGGTTGACAGGACACTTTGAGACGTCAAGGAATTGACAACTTGGCAACTGCGTAACTGAGTAGTATATACTGTAGAGGACACCAAGACTTGATTGCACTGCGCAGTTTCGAATGAATATAGACTGACATACGCAGAGATGATGAAGCTTGCCGAGAGCTGCAGCAGACCAGCCTTCACTGGCGACGACATCAGCACAATTAACGCTAACTGCTCTTTCATCTATTTGTTTGCAATAAATTAATTTATGATGGTCACTCGCCGCATAAAGTTTATCATTTGCTGGTCTTCCAGCATTTCGCTATGGTTTACTGTGGTTCCAGCTTTCGTAGATAATACAGCAGTGTGAACTGCATTCAGCCTCACGGAGTTTCTGACGATCGTCAACACCTATGGTGAGAAAATTTGTGCAGTGTTAACAGCGAGCTATAAACGCAAAACTTCCTACAATGGAACTGCGTTTCTTGGAATCTAGAAATATGAACAGAACTTTCGAGTGTTGCGGTGAGCTTATGTAAGACCGGAGGAAAAAGCGGCGAGATTTGGTCGTGTTGCAAACAACAGTTTTCCTTAAACCAAGGAGCAGCCACTCTTTCCGCGTTCGGCTCCAACATGACATGGCACGAAACTGTACACCCACTGTCGGCGACGCTCAGGCCTCTTAATTTATCTGAATGTCCCCCGTATCTCCCTAGCGCTCAACTTCGTAAAGTGTTCTGTCTATTAGCTGGGTCGTGAAATCATTGCGTTCTCCATCTTTATCCTGTTATTTTCTTAACTAGGTTTAAATAAGTTCCTTGCTACTTTACCCTTCACTGTACTCTACTGATCTTCATTTTAACAACTCATTTTATTTCCTCCAGTTTCCTCGAAACCCACCTCTCTGATGCTTCAGTTCTCCCTCTTTTCATCAATATCCAGCTTTCACAGCAGTACACAAAAACACGCCATACGAAGCATCTAAACTATCTTTTTCTTAACTCCAACGCCAGCTTTTCATAATAAGCATTTATTTTTCTGGAGAGTTTGCCATTGCAAACCTTGATCTTATTTCTGTTTCAGCAGTCCAGTTAACACTTAACACGCTCCCCAAATATCTGTACTGTACAACCTGTTAAATTTGACCTTTTTCACTTTCATATCTTCTTTGTCACGTACTCCCATCACTTATCTGTTTGTTTCAAGCCCGGATACTGTTTTCTGAGGAGAGTTTTTATCTGCAAGTAGTAACTGGTCATCAGCAACTCTGATCTTCCGCCCTCCCAACGTTACTCCTTCCTTCTAGCGTCATCACCCTGTCAGAGTTGCTGAAACACAACTTTCTCTTACTCCTCTTCCATTTTCAAACTGTCATACGATTTCTTAGTTTCATGGTTGCTCTGCCCTCTGCAACTGCTTCAATTAGTATCCTATTCTTCCAGTTCACCAACTTCAATTTTAGAATTTCCATCATTTTGTAGCCCATTTTAATCTGTCACAGGTCTTCTCTAGATAGAAGAAGCACGAATTCCTAGCATTGGCTGATACAAATCAGGGTTGTTTTCAAGTTGTGTGTGTGTGGGAGAGTAACATATTTACTATGAAGTAAAAATTCCTAGCATTCCCAGATTACAAATCAGGACTGAAATGTCATGCAATACGCTTGTGGAACAATAACACGTCCAGATGTATGTGTGTGAAATCTTATGGGACTTAAAAGGACAAACACACACACCCATGCCCGAGGGAGGACTCGAACCTCCGCCGTGATCAGCCGCACAGTCTATGACTGCAGCGCCTGAGACCGCTCGGCTAATCCCGCGCGGCCATGTCCAGATGTTAAGGTTTTATAGTGTCTCGTTAAATGGCTACCGTTTTTCCTTGTGAACAATAACTCTAGGGGGAGAAAAAACGGTTCTTGATTTCTTGTGCATAGCAGCTTGCAGCCTCTTGATTTATTGTGTTATAGCCATTTTTAACAGAATTACAATATCATCGGCAAATCACGCGTTGTTATTTCCTCTCCCTGACCTTTAATTCACTTTCCACATTTCTCCATGGCTTCCTTCGCTGCTTGCTCAGGATACAAATTGAATAAAACCGGGGTAGGCTGTATCCCTGTCGTACGCCCTTCTCAGCTAATGTTTCCTTTCATGATGCTGGATTCTTAAAACTGCAGTCTGGTCTCTCAACAAGTTGTAAACAAGCTTTCAATCCCTGTATTTTATACTTACTGCGTTCTGAATTTGAAAGAGTAGTCCAACATTACCAAAAGCTCTCTGTAAATCTACAAACGTTATGCGTGTAGGTTTGCCATTCTTCACCTGTCTTATAAGACGACGGGGTTAGCTCTACCTCTCGTGTTCCTCCAACTCTCCGGAAACCGAACTGATCTTCCCCGAGATCAGTTTGTCAAACTTTTCAATTCTTCTGTAAATTTAGGGTGAACCCGAATTCCGACGAAACTTTCAGAGGTGGAATTCGTCCCAAAACTTCAACAAAGTTAAGAATATGTTGGAAAGAATTTCTGGTGTCTGCACCATGAAGGTTAAATTAGTGAGGCCGATTTCGAACGGAGTCTTACCAGTAACCCCCCCCCCCCACCCCCGTGAACCATGGACCTTGCCGTTGGTGGGGAGGCTTGCGTGTGTCAGCGATACAGATGGCCGTACCGTAGGTGCAACCACAACGGAGGGAGAGAGACCAGACAAACATGTGCTTCCTGATTTAACACTAACCAAACCGGCCTTACTGCGCTGGTACTGCAAACAGTTGAAAGCAAGGGGAAACTACAGCCGTAATTTTTCGAGGGCATCCAGCTTTACTGTATGGCATGGATAGCTGCATCAAACCAGTCTCAGGACTGAAGACCACCACCACCACAACAACAACAACTTGCCAGTAGTCGTTCTTATCGCGCACTATTCACTGCTGGAAGAGGAAACGAGGAGTAATAGTGGTAGATGAAGAACGCTTTGCCTTAGCCTTTTGGCTTGCGAAGTAGAGATGTGGACCGCGGGGTTATTAGTGTCTTCTCCAGCAGTATACCGTCGAGTGGGAAGGTTTGGAAAGCGTGGCGCGGGCAGAAAGGGGAGCAGCTTTCCCCTGGTCAGACCTGCTGACCTCGCCACCGCTCGCCGACCTTCCACAAGGACGGCCCCCGCCCAGCGGCCAGCGATCGGCAGCTGTTCTGTTCGCTTCTCTGCCAGATCTCCAGCAGCCCGGCCGGCTGCACCCCAAGGACGTCCCGCGTGCGGCGCCGCAGGCATCACTTGGTCCCAAACGACAATCCGTACCATTTTGTCTCATTTGTTTCGTTCGCCAATACACCTGTCATGGGCATAATTTGTTATGTATCTTCCGCTTCTAGATGATTTGGATTCGGTTTACGCCTAGCCCTTTCAATCAAGAGGTGGCCCACTGTGCCAGACTGGGCAATCGCCCCGATCCGAGGAACAATGTCACGATTCTTTTTTTATTACAACATTCTGCTTTGTTCGTATCTACCAAGCGAGATGGCGTGGTGATGCCTGCCGGCCGCGGTGGTCTAGCGGTTCTAGGCGCTCAGTCCGGAACCGCGCGACTGCTACGGTCGCAGGTTCGAATCCTGCCTCGGGCTTGGATGTGTGTGATTCCTTAGGTTAGTTAGGTTTAATTAGTTCTAAGTTCTAGGGGACTGATGACCACAGATGTTTAGTCCCATAGTGCTCAGAGACATTTGAACCATTTTTTTGGTGATGCCTGTGGGTTTAATTCCCATCTGGCGACCCAGATTTGGATAACTTTCCGCGTCAGATTTCAAGTATAGCCTTCGTCGTCATCATCGTCTGTAGTTAAATTCGAGACAGACTTAGCTCCTGACGAGGAAAATGGAAGTTAT
Organism: Schistocerca piceifrons; assembly: GCF_021461385.2. Classification (NCBI taxonomy): domain Eukaryota; kingdom Metazoa; phylum Arthropoda; class Insecta; order Orthoptera; family Acrididae; genus Schistocerca; species Schistocerca piceifrons. The sequence continues at coordinate 794,964,993 of NC_060141.1, read as the reverse complement.
CGTTGAAGCTTGCAGTTTAGCCGGAATCTGACGCAACAGCTAGACAACTTTTCTTTCCGACTCCAACTGCCTAACACGTGAGAACACCCATCCGACACAGTGTTTCGTACATATGTTAGTTTTCCGAAAATAATACTCCGTCTGTTATAACAACGTAATTTAATTTTTGTACATAGATTAGCAGAGTGTATATTTACAAATTTTATAAAACTTACGCTGTTTTTTTTTTTTACTAGAAATAGATTTCAATTCTGTACGTAAATAATAGTCAAAACTGACAGTTCTTATCTGCACAAACTGTGGTTGGCTGTACGGTCATGAAACGAGAAGCCACTTAACAAAAAATTAGAACTTTTTGCTCCAGGACTACAGCTCTTGACTTGGTATTTTCAGCAGTTTCACTAAATCTCTTGCGGCAAATGCCCAAGTGTTTCCTTTGGAAAGGAAACGGCTGTTCCTTTCCCTCATTTTCCCCAATCCGAGTCTGTGTTAAGTCGTTGACGGGACATTAAACCCTCACCTCCGCTTCTTTTTTCTTAATTTTTGCCATAACGGCGAACAGCTACAACGGACTGTATTGAACCACAGCCACACTTTAACTGTACATGCACAGCTACAAACGGTTGCGAACTCAAACGGCCGTAAGTCATGCTGCATGTTTTCATTGCGACGGACGCTCTACCAACGGCTAGAATGCAACTACCGAGTGTGTTAATGTAAATTAGATGCAAGTCCAATACTACGCCATAAATTAAGCCAGATCAAACTAATAACTAGTGAATCTTATATACGCAAATAGATTCCAGATTCGCAAAGGGTTAATTTTTTACCAGGGCGAAGCACTTGCAACAACGTACTTTGGCAATCAGAAAACAAAGGTATCTTTTAAGTATAACTGTCGCAGCATTCACCCCTAATTGACCGGATCTGACAATGACGATTCAAATGGCTGTAAGCACTATGGGACTTAACACCGGAGGTCATTAAAAAAATGGCCCTGAGCACTATGCGACTTAACTTCTGAGGTCATCAGTCGCCTAGAACTTGGAACTAATTAAAACTAACTAACCTAAGGACATCAAACACATCCATGCGCGAGGCAGGATTGGAACCTGCGAACGTAGCAGCAGCGCGGTTCCTGATCTGACAATGAGTTCCACCAATTTCCACACCTAAACAAATTTGTTGTTGGGAGAACGTTTTGAGCTAAATAAGTTTATGGGAACTGTAGATGGCTATTTTGCATGTCTCCCAGAATCTTAATTCAGGAATGGAATCTACTCGTTGGAAAAACATTGACGGTAGTGTCTTCAACACTACGTCGAAATATGCTTTGTTTTACCTTAAAGAAACAAGTCTTTCACTACCACTCTGAGAAAGTCTACCCTCGTCGTCTTATTTCGGATTTTACTGACACCTTAACAAGATTCCTTTTTCATTCATGCGATAAAAAACTTACCTTTCACAACTTACACTAGTACTACGCCTCGCTTATATCTTGTTTTGGTGTAAAGCGGCACTCAAGTTTCAATTATCAACAAGCACATTTATTACAAACGTTTAGGAATCTTTCAGGGACGTTTCCGAGCTCGAATAAGATTTGAGACGAAATGAAATTAGCTTCTTGACAGCATGTATGCCTAAATGCATAAATGCACAATTATTTAAAATGTGAGGAATTTTTTCGGAGTGCAACTGCAGTGGAGCAATCTAAATTAAGAGCAGCAAAATCATAATTCAGTAAGACCTATATTCGGAAGTTCTCGCACCAACAACTTGGAAAGCTTGAAATCAAGCCAACGCTGCTGCGAACCGTTAAAACAGCTAGATGTCAGAAAACCGCGACTGGTACGCACTGTGCTATGAGAAGGAAACCTACGCTTCCCGAAACAGGAGACATCCCAGTACTGACATCTCAAAATATGTATACGGAGTTCCATGGCGGTACCAAGTTTTACCTTGCCCACACCTTCGTTAGCACACACCCAACAATACACAAATTGTTAAGAGTGATCTTCGCTCAAGACCCCTAATTGAAAACTGTGGTGTCACCGCCAGACACCACACTTGCTAGGTGGTAGCCTTTTTAAATCGGCCGCGGTCCGCTAGTATACGACGGACCCGCGTGTCGCCACTGTCAGTGATCGCAGACCGAGCGTCACCACACGGCAGGTCTAGAGAGACTTCCTAGCACTCGCCCCAGTTGTACAGTCGACTTTGCCAGAGATGGATGACTGACAAATACGCTCTCATTTGCCGAGACGATAGTTAGCATAGTCTTCAGCTACATTTGCTACGGCCTAGCAAGGCGCGGTATTCAATTGATGATTAATATTATGAAGCATGTACCGTAACAAGAGATGTTCTACAATTATGGATTAAAGTTAAGTACTCCAGAAGCTACGTACTTTTCTTTATAGCATTCATTACGCATCCTGTTTCAGACCTCACGCCAGCCTGCGTGAGTTTAAGCGCGTGCCTTTCGGCTTCCTCTCATTGTGTCTAGGCTGTCTTGTCTAGACACAACAAAAACAATATTTGGCAAAAGGAGCTCACGCGTGCGTGTAAAGGAATCGTTCGTATGAAGAGGGCGGACTATGTGTCGCGGTTTCCCATCTAACTACTTCTTCAACTTTATAACTGATCACTCCAGCTCTTCTCTAGAAGTTAGTTCGAAGGCTAACTTAAGCAAGCCCATTAACTGACAATCTAGTGGGGGATGTGAATGTCTTCTCTTTAACCTGATTATGATGTGTTAACCTACGCTGGAGAGGACCTAACACTGACCATATCAAAGCAAAGTTTTGTTTGTGTGATTATTACAAATTTCCAGTAATTAACTTTTGGTGAAATAAGGACATACTGGGTAATTAAAACAGTGAGTGAGTTATGTCGTACAATTCGTGAAAACAGCGCAGCACTGAGTAAGACCCCCAAGCCAAACCAGGTGCTCGGTCGCTAGGCTCCTGCAAGAACTGTGATGAGCCGCCTCATTTTACCGCTACTCGAGAGCTTCCGCTCCCGCTGATAGTCTTATCTGGCTTATCGCAGGCTGCACACCAACGGCCGTAGACCGTGCGTTTCTCGTGCTCCACAGTCATTCAGGCAACTGGAAGTTCTTTCAGTGGCCGCATGTTTTCCACTTCTGGTTCAATGATAGATAAAAGGACCAAAATCACGGCATGCCCGATAACAGGTTAAGATCAGGAGCAAATCAGTTTTCATCAGTAAGCATGAAATTGGAACGCATGTCCCTTTGGGTCCTACAAGGACACAATGCTGAGGCATTGTCCTCAATAAATATTCTATCACCCACTCCAACTGATAGTGCATGAAGGTAAGATGGCTATTAGAACAATGTCGTATGCATGCAGCATGCAAAGAGAGTTGACGAAAACCAGTTTCCTTTAACCCTTAATGTCCCAGGTGCGATCTCACAGACCGCTAGCGTTTATTGTTACTCTGTTGATAATGGATAACGGTGGGCTAGGAGGTTACAAAGTTGTGTAGTTGCTCTTTCCCGGAGATGTCGTGGTTTCCTTTGTCAGTAGTCGCTCGCATATGACATGGATCTATACTATTACTGCTTTCGTGCTAGAGATCTGTAAGAATACAATGTCTCCTCCTCAACCTTCAGCATGACTTTATTGTGGAAAAATCCGTTCTGATAAAGCAGTGACACGGCCAACAAGGCGGTACGCAAGTCGATAGATAGTAATCATTAAGTCCATGCCAACACTAACCGAATTTAAGTTTCAACTGATGCAGCATCATACTGTATATTTTGACTGTTGTTGCTGAGGTTAACTATTGTTGCCAGGGATATGAATAGTTACTGGTGTATTCCATAAATTATACTTAAACGTTTATTGATAGTGGTAAACTTATGATTAAACAATCTTAAAATCCTGTTCTAGAAAAGAAAAACAAATTGTCAAATCTATTAAAAGCCCAGATAAAAATGAGGAGAAAGATGCTTGAGCATAGAATAGAAGGGAAAAGGTGCAAAATATAGTAGTCTCACAAAAATGTGCAACAAGCTGTGAGTATTTTGCTTAATTCATGTCCTCAAATGCGTATATTGATCTGCCTGTGTGAAAAATAGTTATGTTTTTAGTGATTCATAATTTCGCACAACGTTGTACCATTGTCTATGGCTGTCACTTTGCCTACCGCTTGATTTAGCTGAGAAGAATCTAACGGTGTTATAACTGTTCACCATTGGAATAGAAGTCCCTCTACTGACAAACAACCCCGGTGCATGGGGTGGTTTATCGGTGAGTTCAGCCATGGATGAAAGTTTATTTCTCGGGAGGAAAACTCAAAGGTTGAGATGGTCGCAGCAGGAACTTGACTGATGATACGGGAATCTATTAACTTAAGACTATTTACGATGGCAGAAGTCTCGCGATGAACCCACTATTTCACCTGACTTTCCAGACAAAGCGAGGTGGCGCAGTGGTTGTCGGGGTCTTAAGTAAAGAATTATCAATACACACTGTGTGTGTGTTTTTTTTCTTTACTTTCGCACTGGTCCTATACTGTACTATGTTCACTTTCAATTTCTTTGTCACTGTCTGATCCAGCATCACTTCCTAAACCGTCCTCAAACCATTTTAAAACAAGATCCCCAAAGTCAGGGTCCGTTAAATATGAACTTTAGACGTAGACCTGGCTACTGAATCCATAACGCAGGGAGTAGAGGGAGTTCTATTCCAATGGTGAACAGTTATCACACCGTTAGATTCTTCCAGGCTAAATCAAGCGGTAGGCAAAGTGACAGCCATAGACTATGGTACAACGTTGTGCGAAATTATTAATCACTAAAAACATAACTATTTTTCACACAGGCAGATCAATATATGCATCTGAGGGCATGAATTAAGCAAAATAGGCACATTTTTGTGAGATTACTACATTTTGCACCTTTTTCCTTCTATTCTATGCTCAAGCAACTTTCTCCTCATTTTTATCTGGGCTTTTAATAGATTTGACAATTTTTTTCTTTTCTAGAACAGGATTTTAAGATTGTTTTATCAGAAGTCAACCATTATCAATAAATGTTTAAGTATAATTTATGGAATACACCAGTAATTATTCATATCCCTGGCAACAATGGTCAACCTCAGCAACAACAGTCAAGATATAAAGAATGATGCTGCCAACAGTTGAAATTTAAATTCAGTTAGTGCTGGCATGGATTTAACGATTACAATCTATCGACTTGCGTACCGCTTTGTTGGCCATGTCACTGCTTTATCAGAGCGAATTTTTCACAATAAAGTCATGCTGAAGGTTGAGGAGACATTGTGTTCACATTCTGAAGAATTCAACACTTAATTTATCGAAGCCATTCGCATCATTCTGCTCTAAATGTACATATATTGCAATCGATGACTAGCATGAAAGAAACAGTATAAACCAGAACGTCCAAAACAAACGTAAATTTAAAGCAGCCAGAACAAACACATATTTAAAGAACACTGAATTTTACAAGTCGAAACCTCAGCAAATTACTGTGATACATGCCTTCGTTTCAGAATGTGAAAAGCAGCGGTTGTGGAATGAGTTCAGTGCTCATCTTACCATGGCATTAATCTAGTAGGAATTCCAATCCACAAGGTGGATTCAAATCATTTATTGAGAAGTGAAGACACGTGTCAATACCTGATGAGATGAGAAAAAGTTACACACAGCCAATTAATGAGAACGTTTTAGAGTAAATAGAAGATGGGTTCGTTTTAGATTAGATGAAAATATTTATAAGCTGCAAACGTATGTTGGCCGAAAGCTTATTTTGCGACAGTCTTTTTGTTGTGCCTATCTGCGACTCAACATCTCCGCTGTAATGGTCAGTAGGAACTATCCTTTTCATAATATTGTTAAATTCCACCCTGTATTTTCCGTTGTTTAAAATAACAAGTCAATGAGACAACTGATACAGCTTAATTCTAACAACACTCTATTTATATTTATACAAAGATGAAGTAATTCTCAGTGCATCGCGAGTGCTACCTACAGCTCCTCCCCGGAAAAGAAAGCTGATTATCCACAGTGATGATACCAAGTCAAACGGGGTACAGTATACTTACTGCTTGTCTACCACTACATTCCTGGTATCCTTACCCTTGAAATGGCACAAATCGCAAGACTTCAGGCTGCCAATCCTCTGCGTCTGACCACTGTAGTATACGAATGTAGCCATTACATAATTACTACTGCGCTGTGATTTCAAGTAGCTCGCTTATTGTAGCGAAGTGGATAATGAAGCAGTTTCTGCTCCGCTGTGGGAACGACATGCAACTCAGAAAGCATTTTCATGAGATACTTAAGCATATATGTATGAATTTTACTGTCACAGGTGGGCGATATTAAGTATATGTGCAGTAGCTGGACTCTGTGAGGAACAAGATAGGTCTTCATACATTCGTTTCAGAAGCTGTAACCTACACCACATTGTTTCACGCGTTAACGCTAGTACTTGAAATTTAAAAAAAAAAATAATGTAAATTTGGTAATGTAATCAGTATTACAGTTTTACGAAATAGTGATAATGATTTTTTTGAAAATAGTTCAGTTTCGAGGTTAACATTACTAGACCCTTTTTTTATCCCTCAGAAAATTTCATTCTAACCCTCAGGGGGTAATATTCCCCAGGTTGGGAGCCACTACCGTAGAGGAATGCTTGACTGAACATGGCAGCGCGGCCATCCAACGGCCGTTAGGGTCTGCTGAGAAGTGGTTTCGCGTCAAACTTGCCAGTAATGAGCTTCCTGCTAGGGGCCTGGTTCTGGCACCGACTGAACGGTTATAAACAGCTTGTGACAGGCCATACAGAACCACATCAAAACGTCGACGTAACTCTTCAAAGGAAGTGAGAAACCTATCGCCATCTGATTACCACTACGTTCGCTAAAGTAACTAGACTAACACTGTTTTATAAGGGACGTTACTACGTGACAACACAGGAGGGTTACTCAAACTTGGAAAAAAAGAAGTCCCCGATAGTTTCAAATCTCAGAAGACGGTGTCAAGAAGTTCCTGATAAGTTATAGAAATAAATGGTGAGCAGGAGGGGGGGGGGGTGGATGGTGGGAAAGAGGCAGCATACCACAATAATGACTTCTTTCCTCTCAGCTAAGTTATATATTAGCCATTAGTAGTGGTTTAACCGCAGTTTGTAAACAATAATTTATGTGAAATAATATTCATATAATTAACACACTTTAAATATTACGTACTTCAAAATTTGTGATTTATAAAACTCAAAATTCAGTTTCGGTGCAACGTTAATTCTAGGTAAAATGTAATAACCCGAGAATTCCAGGTTTTCCATAACAATCGCCACTCTTCAACCAAACCGAATTGAGTTTTCAGGTCGTTATCCTGATACTTCTGACCAATGCGTGTAAAACGCAGGCACCGGTCAGGTATACAACAATGAAACATTCATAAAAAGCTGCTAATGTTTACACCTGAGTTTTTCGAAAAACCTCCTTACATTTGAGATTGAGATTTTAGTTCACACCAACCTTGAAGAAACCACCACACCTCAAGCCTATACAGCAAATCTTACGTATCTGATACTGTAGACATCAACCCACAATGGACAATAGTTTTGATGTTTATCTTTACCAGATCTTTTTCGTTACAATGCCAAACAGCGACGACATGGCAGAAGACAAATACTTTCTGTGCCCTGGAACCATCACGCAGTATCCAGCCCCACAATGTCCACAGCTCGTGGTCCCAAATTCCATTCACGACCGGGTCAATTTTCCTTCGCTCACGGACTGGGTGTTTTCTGCTGCCCTACTCACTGCATCTCATATCCATCAGTACGGCGCCCAAATCACTAAAATGGCGTCAAACAGAAATATCTGCATCTACGGCTACCAGGTATCCCCATTTTATCGAAATCGTTCCTACTCTTCTATAATTGTCCCGTCTCCCTACGTGAGTATAACGGGACACCCTCCAACCCCTACTTTCTTGGTTTAATTTAAGAGTTTTACTTTTTTATCATACTACATAACTTTAATTTCGCATAATTAAGTTCATCATCTCATTCATGTTAGGCAAAGCCAATCTGTTACGAAAACAAAAAGTTTCGAAGTTAATTATTTCGTCGCCCCGTATTGATAACAGTTATGTTGAAGAGGCAGTTGTATTTATGGAATGACCGAGTGAAGTGCAGCTTTCTGATGTCTGATTCATATGTAAATCAATAGTTTAATTCCGAAGACTTCCCTTTTTAAGGATTTCGCTGTCCTGAGGATGAAAGACGAGATGACCTCTCATAGCCTTATAAATACTGTAAATGACCGTAGTATAAAAATTTACGAATTGTAGAATGAGTTCATAGTGCTAAGAAGCGTCACTTAAAGTTTTAAAATTTCGATACAGCAACAGACCAAAAATGGGTTCATTTCTTTAGTAAAACTGCAGTCCCAAACTTATAAAGGATGCTGAAATTTGTTTTTTCTATTCCTGTGAGCAAAGCGCAATGAACTTCTTGTTCGAACAAAATACGAGCTGCTCAGTGTTCTATAAGCAGGTTACAGACGAGAAGAAACTTTAAAAGGCTGCTGCATCAGACGACAAGTACGTCTGTAATTGCGCATTTAATATACGCAACTGTTCACTTGCCCCTGCTTGCATAGGCGGCCGACACAACCCCACTAATGCCATAAGATCGTTTGATATCCACAGACTTGCAACAATGGGTACTTCTCGATGATTTCTGCAGCATAATGAAGGATCCTTAACTGGAAGTTCTTATATCCACTGGAGACAAATAGGGGTGACACCATACGGCCCAAGAAAACCAAGCTGCACATGATTTGCTTAATATTGGTTGATATGGGCAAGAAAACACTGCAGAAATGTTTATCCAGCCCAAATGCCGAAAAACCATTGCGGCGTTATATCCAGTATTGTAATACTGATATCTTCTTAACGCAGAGCAATGATATTTACAAAAAATACACTTAACTTATTTGCTGTTCACGAACTTTTTTTTTTTTCACAGACGAATTCTAGGAACGCTGAAATGTTTTTTGATATTTGACTATTGTTGCCAGACGTCCCGTGTTTCCGGCATAATTTTAAATGTCCCACCGAAACACGCTCTGTCCCGTACTTACACCTTGTTCGACCATCATTACGCAATCTGTCGCGCCACAGTTGGGCCGTTGCCTATTACCAACGCACGTACCGCATGAAGATGCGACTAGCTCGGCTGTCTGCCTTATCATAGTGCCGGGCGGGGCCGATATTCACCGATTCCCACCCTCTCGCGCCGCGCCGCTCTGTGTTTTACATTCTTCTACTTGTTTACTGTCCATCTCACTTCCTTTCTACGATTTTGTGTGTTCCATTTACGTTCGTTTGCTAACTGGTTTATATGGTATGTCAACGCCTGTTAAACTGGTAGCATTAAATTCTTTCTTGATCGTCATTCTAGTTTAAAACTGCGTTCATTGTTTTGGGAGAACTGCTGAGTTTTGAACGTGTTATGCTTGCGAATTATTTCTAAAACTATTGACAAAATGAGTGATTTAAATGATAGTGACACAGATAATTCGTCTAGAAGCGGTGGAATACCTTCTAAGAAAGCCAAAAGACTTAAGTATAATCTGAACTGGGAAAATAGTTATTCCTGGCTGAGACATATATAAAACAACTCGTAAAAGACGTACTGTCACCTGTGCAATGAAGATTTCTCGTGTGCTCATAGAGACGTTCCTGAAGTAAAACAAGCATCTGCCAAATCAAGCGTGACTGTTGCTAGCAACAGAACACCAAGTACCTTATTGAAATATTTCTCGAAGCCTGAACCATCTGCCTAGGAGACAGATAAGATTAAGCTTGAGAACTCTTATCTGTTTATCACACGGCAGAGCCTTCTGTTACTTACAATGGAATGGACTGTTCACACCAATTATTACCATATATTTGCAGTGATTTTTAAATCACTCAAAAGTTTTAGCTGCGGAAGAGCAAAAGCGGAAACTACGCTATGCGAAGTAGTGGCCAAAGAATTTGCTATAAGTATTTTAAAGACGATCCAAGGAAAAAACTATACTTTTCTGTAGCGCCAGATGCAATTAGGCCTAACAAAAAAAAAAAAACGGAAAAATGTTTCCAATTTGCTTAAGATTCTTTGCTGAATGTAACGATGAATGGGCATATCAAGTTTCGAAGTTATTAAGAGACAAATTGGAGAAGAATAGATTGTCTTTAAATGAAGTCTCGACATTCGTTGCTGATAACACTTAACTCCTGACTCACGAGGTGACTTCTCAGTAACGTATACCACGAGGTGGGGTCTCTAAGACCCCTATGTGTAAACCGAGATTTAAGGCAAAAATCATGTGAAATTTTTAATTAATGCTATATAACATTTATTTTTAGAATTATTTAAGCGTTTTTAAATGCTTCTCGTTTATTTATTGGACTGAACAAAGCCTGCAGCATTTTACTATCAATCACACAAAAGCATATAATTTTGTGTGATTCTTGTAAATAGTAGACACAAACGGGCAGTTTGAGTACTGAATTTTACATTCTGAAAAATTATACGATCTCTGTAGCAAAGAAATTTCAAAGTAAAATAAATTCCAGGGTTTAAATTTGCGCATACAAATTCCACCCGATAGGTACAAAAAGAAAGTGTCAAATTCGCATTGCTGGGAGCTATATTTTTACCACCAATCAGAACACGTTAGATTTTAACAGACACTACGAATTTCATTGACGAAGGAGGCTGATCCCCATCACAACTTTTCTGAAGTTCCTCTTGTTCGATAGCATGTCTAGGAGACTCGCAACACCTATCGATAAAACGTGTCAACAATAAACACAGAAGGCGATAACGCAACCGACAACAAAACATCGTAGGCTTGGCAATTTAAGATGGGAAGGGGGGGTATAGCAGCACTCCTCCAGAACAGACCTTGGATAGCGAGTTCGAACATTTTCGCGCTGTTTGAGACCACACCTCGTGCGTTAAGGGCTTTTGTAAATTTCGGCAGAAACCATCCCATTTATACACTTCTATTACCTGAAAATGATAAGATTGTCAAAGCTAGTTGCCCCGTCCGTATTCTCCACAATGCTGCAAAATACACTACTGTTAAAACTAGAAGCGGATGTTGAAATTACGATACTGAAAACATGCAGTCACTTCAGTAGACCTGGAAAACGAAGGGCGGACTTTCAACTCCAAATTGAAGCGAATGAGATGCAATGCGAAGAAATAATAAAACATTCCGTCACGAGATTTTTATTTCTTGGTCCGGCTGTTTAAAGAGTATTAAAAATATGGCGTGCACTTATATCTCATTTTCTGGATGCAATTCTGCAATGAATGTCCTCGCGTGTTAGAAAAATTAATCACATGTGGAGAGGCAGAGAAAAAACTTTGGCGCTTTCGTCGTTTCTGCATAACGTAATGTTTTCGGTAGAAACAAGAATAAAGAAAATTGAATCAGATTGTCAATTGTTGAGATGCATGCTGAAATGCACGGGATTCGCGAGAAGACTGAGCACAGAATAAAATAACTTTTTCGAAAGTAAGACTAGAGAAATAATGGGTGAATAAGCACTAATGCAAAAGATATATTCGGGACGAATTTCTACAGTTCTACACCAGTTATGTAGGATACTTGTTACTGCGATAAGATTTCTCAGCAAATAACAACCTGTCCATTACGTTATTTTTTTAAACTTAAAATCACCACTACATTACGACCATTTTTAAAATGCTTTTAAGAACCGATCAAGTGGATGTGGACTCCTTACACGAAGAACTTCAAATAATTAAAACAAGTCTGGACATGGCACGGGCTTTTAATGACAAAAATAAGGGTGCGATTGAGAAATGGAAGGAAAGAGTTTTCCAAGAATGAAATAAGTATGTAACATTTTTCATGTCTTATGGTGCATCTTTAGTACCCCTAGTTCCAACTGCTTTATAATAAAGTGTTTACTTCACAGATAGCATTAAAATGGACTGATGCACCAAATAAATGTACCCCGAATTTGATAAAAAGTTAATGACCAATTTCGACTATGATTATAACTGGATGGAGTATGTAAAAATTAAACAAAGCATTTAAAAACCGACACATTCATTAACATTCAATAAAGATCAATAAATCACATAAAATAATTTAGGTGATTCATTTGTCCCGGGTAAAAAAAATGAAATTCCGTTTTTTTTTTGCCGAACTCAAGATTCGTCCGTTACAGGGTTATAACATCTGACAACACTAAATTGTAAGTGGCTTGACAATACTGTTATGTTCCAGCGGTACCTTTCGCAACAGACGTCATGCGGTCAACAATGCCTGACTATTACTACCTGCGGAATTACATTTGTTCTAACCTGAAAGATGCAAAAAGAAAATGGGACGACTTTAGTGTGGTACTGTTTACTCGAGACATTCGTAAAATATTAACACTGACACTATCACGAAATGAAGGTTCTGTACTTATCAAATAGCAAGTTCAAATAGCTCTGAGCACTATGGGACTTGACATCTGAGGTCATCAGTCCCCTAGAACTACTTAAACCTAACTAACCTAAGGACATCACACACATCAATGCCCGAGGCTGGATTCGAACCTGCGACCGTAGGAGTCGCGCGGTTCTGGACTGTAGCGCCTAGAACCGCTCGGCCATCGAGGCCGGCAAACAGCAAGTTCCACTGAAGTTCCGAACCAATACGGGTTGGTAGCGAGCAACAATGGCCACCAAACAATGAAATACGTGTACATGTACTGAAATCACAAAGACAATAATGACATTTTAGTTGCATTTCCGGTTCTCGTACTTCCCACCTATGCTGTAGCTAGAACACACGATGTCACGAACGATGGCGGTCGAGTTTACACACTGTCAGGTAAACCTGCTGCGAATAAGAGAAGGCATCACTTTTAACATTTTCGTATTCAATTTGGATATGCACTCACGAGCATCGAATTGCATACGTCACTACTGAAGTTCGTTCGTTGTTTCAGATCGTCGGGAATCGACAACAATACGTCGTCATCGGCCGCGTTTTAGTTTGCTATCTTACATCCATTGCTCCACAGAGACGCAGATAATGTGGTATTAACACATTTACGGCACTGGTTCGCATCATTTGCGCGCCTAAAACAAGTTTTCACTGGTGAATGTATATTAAACACTTATTACTAAACTTATTTCTAATTAACAATTAGCTATCGGTGCACGAGCCTCTCCACTGTTACGCTTCTAAAGCTTTGTCATATTGCACGAAAACATCACCACGTGCAAATACTAACCTGAACCTGTGAAGTTATGTAGTCGAAGTATTAAACCTGAGGGTAAATTAATGAACAACGCGCCTTACGAGGAAATAAGTAAGAATCTTATGTTGTGTGTGGAAAGCAATAACCCGCCATGGATCGAAACCATTTGTGACGATGGAAGAAGGTGCTACAGGTAGCTGTTAGCAGTATCTTGCGAGTTCTTCATTCCATTTGAAAGATACGTGTTCCATACTTGTAGCTTCAGGCAGTACTTCAGATTGCTCTTCCTAAAACAAATTTTGACATTGGATTGACTAAACTAAAACAAGTAAACCCTCTAATGTTTTTATGCCCGTTTCGAGTAACTGAACAAATTGTGACTGTTCAGAGGTAAATGAAAGTACTGCTGTCTGTACATCCTGTAATCGTGATGGCCGCTGCGTTGCTCATTGACGCTTCAAAGATACGACCGACGGCTTAGCGCATATGTTGGGACAAGAACTGACCTGGAGTCGAACTGCTTGCCGTCGTCCAGCGTGCCACGGTAGTGCATGGTGAGCATGTCGCCCGTCTTGGACTTCTCGGTGCACTCATCGGGCACGAACAGTTTCTCCACTTTGAGGTCTGACTCCTTGGCGCGGCAGCCCACGGCCAGCAGGGCCCCCAGCAACGCAAAACTCAGCACGCTCACTCGCTGCATGTCGCCGGAAGACTGAGACACGAGGCGCCAGCGATCCCTGCTGCCACGCGGCCTCCAGCCGCGCCCCGGCGCTGCCAACAGCGCGGGCCCAAACTCCCTAGCAGGCGGCACGCCGCTTCCCAGAAAGATTTCTCCTGCGTCGGGCGCCGCTTTCTTTCAGCTGTTTCACAGCCGGAACCTCTCCCTGACGCGGCTGCTCGTAGTGCTCCGTAATATTTACACTGGCTAAAGAAACATGTGAAGATATACGCGCCGCAGGGAGATGGCAACCTCTTGTTCTTATTCCATAGTTGCTAATACTTGTCATGATAAAGCGGGTAAACGCAAACGTACTACATTTGTTGCTTCAACGTTGCTGTGAGCAAAACTTCCAGTAAAATCATCTTTGGATTACGTGAATAGAAAATATTTATTTTATTTATTTAGTGTATAGCACAAACCACAGTTTATAAAGGGCAGCATAAAAGTACATAATTTCGTAAATAGCCAAGAAGAATACAAATAAAAGTTACGAACAGATTACAAATATACAAAGAAAAATATAAAAATAAGTATAAATAAAGATATAAATATGCGTATGAAGGCACATGCCTTAGTCTATAACAAAATAAGATGCACATGGCGAACATACGTCCATATTACTAACATAATCGATGTCCTCTTTTTATTTTATTTTTTTAACTGACTAGTGGGACTCGATCCAGCCACCCAGCGATTACGGGACTTAAACGCTAACCACTTTTTTTTTTCTTTTTGTTGTGGCGTAGCAAGACAGCCACGCCACGGAAGTAGCCGAAAGGCACGCGCCAAGCTAAAGCAGGATGGCGTGAGGTCTGAAACAGGATACGTAATGAATGCTATAAAGAAAAGTACGTAGCTTCTGGAATACTTAACTTTAATCCATCCTTTTGGTACATCTGGAGATTGTGGCGATACAAGTGAGACTCTTTAGATACATGCAATGTTACTAATGGCGCCTTGCTAGGTCGTAGCCATTGACTTAGCTGAAGGCTATTCTAACTATCTGCTCTGCAAATGAGCGAGGCTTCGTCAGTGTGCATCGCTAGCTACGTCGTCCGTACAACTGGGGCGAGTGCTAGTCCGTATCTCGAGACCTGCCTAGTGGTGGCGCTCGGTCTGCGATCACACAGTGGCGACACGCGGGTCCGATATGTACTTATGGACCGCGGCCGATTTAAAACTACCACCTAGCAAGTGTGGTGTCTGGCGGTGACACCACACTTTTAATCTTATTTTGTTCGTTTTATCTGCTCTGGGCGGACGTCGAAAGACACCTGTTTCAGTTCGTTTTTGATCCATTAACTCAGTTTCTTTTATTACAGAGGGCAACTACCCCTCTGACCGAACACGCTGAGCTACCGCGCCGGCGTGTCCTCTTGGTCGCCTTCAGGAAATCGGCAGTTAGAGTTGCCTTCTAATAGGGCATGTCTTTCAGCACCGAAATCACTCAGGAGAAGTAACTACATGCCATTTACACTTGGAGTCTGCACATCTTCTGCGGTTCGTTCTTATCCTGTTTAGCCTGGTTCACACTCTCCTTGGACGATTAAACCCTGGCGGTTTTCCGCTGGATCTCTTTGTGATTTGTCAATAAAACCATCTCTGGCTCTCTAAGCCAACATTCTATCATTTCGAAATCACCTCGTTGCAGGTCTACAGGAGTCACAATGGTAAGATTTATTTACCGATGTCTGTTGATGGAAGATAAAAAAGTGTAATGATCTTAATAAACGTCGTAGCAGTCTAGGTACGTTTCTCGGGGCATTTCACGGATGAAATCTTCTCATATTATTAGCCCACTGGTAGTGTTGGCTTAAAGCTGCTTTCGAACGAATTTCCTGCTCATCGTCTTATCTTGAAAACGACGAGTGGAAAACTCACTTCAAAATGACATTACCACTCGATTGATAATCCTCGATGTCATCAACAATGTAGCCTGTGATTACGAAAAAAAATTTCTGATATTAGTTTTCTGCACAAGACAAAATGATATTCCCTATGATACCCGTTTGAAGATTAGTTACTCCTAGAAAATGTAAAGGTACTAGATGGGCGTTTTTATCCTTCTGTACTATTATAGATGTGCGGGTAAAGAAAACCGAAGACATCTTAATGGTATTTACGGACCTACAGAGAGCACTCGACGATGTAAGGTGGCTTTAGATGTTCAAAATTCCAACAAGAATTAGAAATGAAATGTAGACATAACAAATAATCTACATTAAAACAATATAAAATGAATGGCAATGAATTCTTCTTAATAGAGCTGTAAGGAAGAGTTGCTATTTGTCATCACTGCCGTTTATCATGAATTTCGAAGAAGCAATGCAGCACGTGAAAGAAAAATCCAGAACACTAACCAGATGTCAATGGTAATGTTAACAGGTGACATAATCGTGACTGGAAGTGTGGAAGGCTTCAAAGAATTTTTCCATGGGATGAACCATTCACTAAGCTTTGAATGTGGTATTAGGGAACAGAAGAAGAATGGCATGTTTCCACTGCTTTGGCCAGACGAGGAGGCAGAGTAATCGGGCATAGAGATTTAGAAGCAGTTAAAACCGTTGCGGTCGCGCGGTTCCAGACTGAAGCGCCTAGAACCGCTCGGTCACAACGGCAGGCTCATTTAAGAAATGTGAAGGGGGGGGGGGTAGGAATTGTAGGGGAAGATAAAGACGAATGTAGGAAAATAAGAGCGTTAGGTAGTTTGGGCATGTAGACGATGATGATGTTGGGTTTGTGGGGCACTCAACTGCACGGTTATCAGCGCCCATACAAATTCCCAACCTTTGCTCAGCCCAATCTCGCCCCCTTCATGAATGATGATGAAATGACGAGGACAACACAAACACGCAGTCATCTCGAGGCAAGTGAAAATCCCTGACCCCGCCGGGGGTCGAACCCGGAACCCCATGCTCGGGAAGCGATAACGCGACCGCGAGACCACGAGCTGCGGAGTTTGGCACGTAGAGTCGAAAATATTAGCGTAAGGAGGAAATAAGGAGGACCACCTTAATGATGAGAGGAATGAAAAGCCTCTGGTAGATACTGTTCTACAATGTTTCAATGGAAGTCGTACCATGTAGTAGATAAGTTTCAGACGGGGCTACAGTAGTTCTAAACGCCTTTACTTACTGGATTCCTCTACTCCATTGGTCGTCGAAGTGCTTCCCTGCGGCCCGATTCAAGTATTTATGCGGCCCTCGCTTCTCATCCGTATTTTACAACAATGTGCATCTGGCAATTAACAGTCAAATCCGAAAACGTCAACCAACGCCAACATCTTCTTCAGAATTTAGTTTCCCTGGTCAGTAAATAAACAAAAATACTTACACAGAGAGTAATACTTGAAGATGTGCTTAATTTTAATTGGCGTTGGTGATTCGTCCGTGAATTATGTAAAGTTCTTCTTACCTTAGGGGCAGAGGGGTGGGTTGTGCGTCCCTTGCGGGATTAGAGGATGTGAGAGGGGTAATGTTTCATAGTCTGTCTTCTAGTATTGGCAATTCAAAGGCGTGCGCCACTCGTGCAGATCACATGCTGTGGTATAAACTTCAAACGGTTCAAATGGCTCTGAGCACTATGGGACTCAACTACTGAGGTCATTAGTCCCCTAGAACTTAGAACTACTTAAACCTAACTAACCTAAGGACATCACAAACATCCATGCCCGAGGCAGGATTCGAACCTGCGACCGTAGAGGTCTTGCGGTTCCAGACTGCAGCGCCTATAACCGCACGGCCACTTCGGCCGGCAAACTTCAAACGGAAATAATATTGATACGTGAATGCGCACTACAGACACAGCCATGTTCGGATGCGATACATATTTGTAGCACGGAATACTAAATTACACTACAACAGTTGTAGTGAAAGGCAATGAATAGAACAAAAATCACATTCAAAACTTTTAATAGACATTTGAGACCGTTTCTTGTATCGCTTAATGTATTTACATATAAGTACAATTACTGTTATTAATCAGTCAATCATCCGCTGGCACAGACAACACAGCACTTCGTCAGGCTGTTACAGTCTCACAACTTTGAGATCGTCTAGTGAGGCAGCAATCTGCACTACAAAGTAGCCATCAAGTGTTGCGGACGGTGCCGACTTTGTAACGATCGGTACCAGGAAAGCGGCGGCCATCTTTATCACTTCTTCACTATAGGTGGTCTATTGGGGGCTCATAAAACACGAATTTGTGTAGTTCAACAATTAATAATGAGATCGGAAGACATGCGGCCCTGTGTGCTCATCCCCCGCCCTCCCCCTCTCCAAACCGTCCGATATCGGCGTCCGCTCTTGGGCAGATACGTTTGACGATTGCTGCCCTGCTCTGATCTACAAATAGTCAAGAACAGTGAAAGATCCAATCTAGACAGAAAGAGAACTTGATTGTCTCGATTTTCGGTGGACCACACCCTAACGCCACTGGTTTCGTACACACTGTAATTATATAACTCTAGTCAAAAGCCATTCGCTGTACAGTTACCGTCAGTGCTATTCGCTGGTGTGCAACACTTAAGTAGGAAACTAACTTTCACGTGATGCGTTACTGCCAAGTAACATAGCTCGATGAATCTTAGACGTACATAGAAAGAACTGCTACAGTGTAGGACAGAACGTAACTGAAAGAAACACTCAACGAGAGGAACAGAAGTGATTCTTTTATTCGAAGACAATAAATAGGTTGAAGTCACCTCGATTCATGATAGTCCCATGGACATTAAAAAAGGTGGAACATGGTTTAGGCCGTGTGATCAGCAGTGCAGCAGTGCAAGTTCTGTAACGTGCTCCCATGATGGCCACAAAGTTCGTTTGGAGGGGGGGGGGGGGAGGGGGGAAAGGGGGAGGTCTTGTGGTAGAGCATTCCATTCCTCAATCAGAGCTGGATAATCGTTGGCACATGTGGTGGTGCTTCAGTCCGTCTCCCCAACGCATGCCACACGCACTCGATAGGATTTATAGTGCGCTGAAAATTAGTTGCGACTTTTGACAGTTCAGTCCGAAGTGAGTGGAAGAAAGCGCAGTTGCCAGCGTGTGATAAGCGCGTCATCAGGTGATGATAATGCCGCCATCTTGCAGCCTTGCTTGTCTGCGTCAAATACAAGTCGCGCAAGTCTACAGTCTTTCTCAAACGATTTTAAAGGAACAACTCACTAATAAACTCTGATTCCCGCACATGTTATAGCTTAATTCGTCAGCTTCATGATGAACAGCCTACCATTTCTTTAATTGTCATAGTTACCTCGATATTTCCGTATTCTGTCAACTACAACAAGAAATGCTTAAAGCTTGGAGTCAAAAATAGGGGTCGCTATGAATTTGCGTTTCATTTGTTGTGCTTATAAAATGTAGGTGACATATTGAATTATGCTTTAAATTTGGAAGGATATCGCTATCTGCCTCTAATCTCGAGAAAATGGAATTTCTGTAAAACTTTCAATCACAAGCTCACGCGCCAGGAAAAAAGCCAATATAAAAAGGTTCATAAATCCTTCGTTCTCGGTCGGCGTGTGTGGCCGTGCGGTTCTAGGCGCTTCAGTCTGGAACCGCGTGACACTTCGGACGCAGGTTCGAATCCTGCCTCGGGCATGGATGTGTGTGTTGTCATTAGGTTAGTTAGGTTTAAGTAGTTCTAAGTTCTAGGGGACTGATGACCTCAGATGTCAAGTCCCATAGTGCTCAGAGCCATTTGAACCCTCGTTCTCGTAAATGATTTGAGGTACTGAAACAAAATGTTGGCCAATGGTAGCGCACAAAGATGAGAGTATTTTGCAATATGATTAATATGCGAAACTTCATTATCTACCGAGGTGTTCAAGCATCTACATTTTTTTTCCAGTGAAATAATGCAGTTTTTATGGGTCATCGATTGCCGATGGAACGAGAATTTCTGCGCGTTTGCTACACTATAAGTGAAGTGACACGTTTATTTTTATTCCCTCGAATGGACTTTTTCGTGAACAATTGACCTATCTTGCCCTCAGTTGCTAGTTTAATAACACAGTGTTTCCGGATTTTGAAGCAATTTCTACTGCATTAGGATATTAATGTGATGAATATTTGTAAATTCTGCTATGTTTTGGCGAAAGAAGCAATTTTTAACATGGCAACAGGAGAAGTTACATATTACTCGAAACTGCTTTGAGTCCTTCATGACTCCATGTCTCCTCAACCACCTTCCTGGTATGGCTGCCAACTCGAGACCTGTCCTATGGTGTAACGTTTGCAATGACTTTTACCGTCAGCTTTTCAACCTCACTGAGCGTAAACTTCTAGTTACACTACTGGCCATTAAAATTGCTACACCAAGAATAAGTGCAGATGATAAACGGGTATTCATTGGACAAATATATTATACTAGAACTGACATGTGATTACATTTTCACGCAATTTGGGTGCATAGATCCTGAGAAATCAGTACTCATAACAACCACCTCTGGCCGTAATAACGGCCTTGATACGCCTCGGCACTGAGTCAAACAGACCTCGGATGGCGTGTACAGGTACAGCTGCCCATGCAGATTCAACACGATACCACAGTTCATCAAGAGTAGTGACTGGCGTATTCTGACGAGCCAGTTGGTCGGTCACCAGTGGACCAATTGGTGAGAGATCTGGAGAATGTGCTGCCCAGGGCAGCAGTCGAACATTTTCTGTATCCAGAAAAGCCCGTACAGGACCTGCAACATGCGGTCGTGCATTGTCCTGCTGAAATGTATGGTTTCGCAGGGATCGACTGAAGTGTAGAGCCACGGGTCGTAACACATCTGAAATGTAACGCCCACTGTTGAAAGTGCCGTCAATACGACAAGAGGTGACCGAGACGTGTAACCAATGGCACCCCATACCATCACGCTGGGTGATACGCCAGTATGGCGATGACGAATACACGCTTCCAATGTGCGTTCACCGCGATGTCGCCAAACACGGATGCGACCATCATGATGCTGTAAACAGAACCTGAATTCATCCGAAAAAATGACGTTTTGCCATTCGTGCACCCAGGTTCGTCGTTGAGTACACAATCGCAGGCGCCGCTGTCTGTGATGCAGCGTCAAGGGTAACCGCAGCCAAGGTCTCCGAGCTGATAGTCCATGCTGCTGCAAACGTCGACGAATTGTTGTTGAAGATGGTTGTTGTCTTGCAAACGTCGCCATCTGTTGACTCAGGGATCGAGACGTGGCTGCACGATCCGTTACAGCCATGTGGATAAGATGCCTGTCATGTTGACTGCTAGTGATACGAGGCCGTTGGGATCCAGCACAGCGTTCCGTATTACCCTCCTGAGCCCACCGATTCCATATTCTGCTAACAGTCATTGGATCTCGACCAACGCGAACAGAAATGTCGCAATACGATAAACCTCAATCGGGATAGGCTACAATCCGACCTTTATCAAAGTCGGAAACGTGATGGTACGCATTTCTCCTCCTTACACGAGGCCTCACAACAACGTTTCACCAGGCAACGCCGGTCAGCTGCTGTTTGTGTACGAGAAATCGGTTGGAAACTTTCCTCATGTCAGCACGTTGTAGGTGTCGACACCGGCGCCAACCTTGTGTGAATGCTCTGAAAAGCTAATCATGTGCATATCACAGCATCTTCTTCCTGTCAGTTAAATTTCACGTCTGCAGCATGTCATCTTCGTGGTAGAGCAATTCTAATTGCCAGTGGTGTATTTTTCGCGACATTACTTTTCGCCTAGGCCTATATACTCTCAGGCCGTTTTAAATGAGCGCGATGCGGAGGAAACCTGATTTAAACTATGTCCTTTAGCGTCGGCCAGTTTGTCGACCTGGTACTGTGGAGTTTTTGCCTTCTACAGCACTACGAGTTCCACTAAGCCTTCGTTATACATGATACGTTCAACCTTACCCATTAGAACATTTCTTTCCAACAAGAGCAAAAATGCGGTTTCGTTCACTGCATCGTTGTAGTTCTGTACGTCACAACAGGGTCGTACGGCGCATTGTCTCTTACTATTTGGAATTCGGAGTAATATTATCTTCACATCTGGTGAACGTGTTGTTGGACGGCCAATTTTCTTTAATTTAGTGTTCACTTGTGCTGCACTGTTATTATAATGTAGCGCCAACACAAAACACTTCTTCACAGTACCTAATGACCGCAGATTACTTCAGCGCCAGAAAATACTACTTTACAATGAGTTCTGATGAAGGTGCACTCATCGCGCGACACGTCATGGTTCTGTTTCTCGACGGCGAATTGCTGGCGGCGTGGTGGGGAAAGCCGGCTCGCCATTTTTGTTACCCGGCAACGGCGTCGCGTCCCCTCCGGCGAGCCAAACGTCAAAAGTCACAACTAATTTTAAATGTACTAAAAAAAAAAAGTCGAGGGAATGGGCAGGCGAGTCAAATGTCAAATATCTTCTCGTCCCAAGATTTCGTACATGTGCGCTGTTCGATGCGGTCGTGCATTGTCATCCGCAAAAATGAAGTCATCTTTGAATGCACCCCCAAATAGATGAACATGGATCAGGAGTACTGTTGCAATGCTACAATGATGATGACTGGTGAGTGCAGCGTGGTCAAAAGTTTCGAGGTCAGAGCGCCCCCCTCCCCTCCCTTTCATAACACCTGGACCACGAGAACGATAGTGTTCGACAATGATCCTGGGCGCAGTACATATATCGAGAGGTGGGAACAGGTAATGCACCCAGGAACATTGTCGAGCGTACTCGTTTTCGTGGTCCAAGTGCTATGGTGTGGAGAAGCATAATGTGTCATTTGGTGTACTGACGTCCAAATCTTTGAACGCGGTACGCTTATCGGCCAACGCTATTGTGACACTGTACTCCTTCTATGTGTGCGCCTTTCGGGGATGCATTCATCCTTAACTTCATTTTTATGGACGGCAATGCGCAACTGCATTGGAAGCTTATATTTTAACATATCATACGTATACATAGTATACCGTTTTATCGAAGATTATATGTAAAGATATGTGAAACACACGTATGTATAATCGAAGACGGGGGCAAGCCCACCGCTTCCCTGTGATGGGTTCTCCTCCTGTATTTGTCTATCAATCAGTATGTTCTGGTGAATCATTAATGGGATGTATGGGATGGGTCGTTAACCACGACCCAAAAGGGCTCTTTTTCTGATGTATGCTATTATTTTAATACAATTTGTCTTTTAAAATACATTGAAGCCCTACACAGACAGCGTTTTGAATTTCTATAATAATGTCTGACATCACTAAAAACTTCAGCCTTATCGCAATTAAGAGCACCTTTAACCCATACTTGACACAGATTCGGACTCATTTATTTTGAGATGATTCCTCATCCTTCGAACCAACGTCATTGTAGATATATAATAAGATGTACCCATATCTCTGTTGCAAACCCACAAATCCGCCGAAATGTCCGATAAAGCAATAATCTCTCGACTGTTAAAAGTCTCAAGCCCTGCTACAATGTCTATTTTAGGACCACGTACTACAGCCACAATAACACAACCATTACCATATCGATTCGGTCTGCGTTCGTAAGCGTAAAATTCAGAACACATCCGCAAAACACTGAAGGTCCAGGCAAAATCTCTTGGGCAACATTATCGACAGCTTTATACACTGTCAGACGCGAAAGCCTTATCGTCCTACACTACTGGCCGTTAAAATTGCTACACCACGAAGATGACGTGATACAGACGCGAAATTTAACCGACAGGAAGAAGATGCAGTGATATGCAAATGATTAGCTTTTCAGAGCATTCACACAAGGTCGGCGCCGGTGGCGACACCTACAACGTGCTGACATGAGCAAAGTTTCCAACCGATTTCTCATACACAAACAGCAGTTGACCGGCGTTGCCTGGTGAAACGTTGTTATGATGCTTCGTGTAAGGAGGAGAAATGCTTACCATCACGTTTCCGACTTTGATAAAGGTCGGATTGTAGCCTACTGCGATTGCGATTTATCGTATCGCGACATTGCTGCTCGCGTTGGTCGAGATCCAATGACTGTTAGCATGGAATCGGTGGGTTCAGGAAGGTAATACGGAACGCCGTGCTGTACCCCAACGACCTCGTATCACTAGCAGTCGACATGACAGGCATCTTATCCGCATGGCTGTAGCGGATCTTGCAGCCACGTCTCGATCCCTGAGTCAACAGATGGGGACGTTTGCAAGACAACAACCATCTGCACAAACAGTTCGACGACGTTTGCAGCAGCACGGACTATCAGCTCGGAGACCACGGCTGCGGTTACCCTTGACGCTGCATCACAGACAGGAGCGCCTGCGATGGTGTACTCAACGACGAACCTGGGTGCACGAATGGCAAAACGTCATTTTTTCGGATGAATTCAGGGTCTGTTTCCAGCATCATGATGGCCCATCCTCGTGTGGCGACATCGCGGTGAACGCACATTGGAAGAGTGTATTCGTCATCGCCATACTGGCGTGTCACCCGGCGTAATGTTATGGGGAGCCATTGGTTACACGTCTCGGTCACCTCTTGTTCGCATTGACGTCGTTCCGTTCCTACACCAGCACTGTTGACAACTGTTAGACGGTCGTTGGTGTGTGTGTGTACGTGATGCAGTACTATATCTCGACAACGAATCCGACGCGTGTTCGATGGAACTTAAATCGGGCGGCCAGGAGAGACGATTCGCCGAGTATCTTCCCCTTCCGCTCCATCGCATTTAATCCCTACACAGAAAGCGATTTCAATTTCTATGATAATGTGTGACATCATCAACATCTTCACTCTTACTACAATTAAGAGCACCTTTAACCCATACTGACACAGACTCGGACTCACTTACAGCATCGACACACAGATAGCATGCCATGTTGTTATACACTACTGGCCATTAAAATTGCCACACCAAGAAGAAATGCAGATGATAAACGGGTATTCATTGGACAAATATATTATACTAGAACTGACAGGTGATTACATTTTCACGCAATTTTGGTGCAAAGATCCTGAGAAATCAGTACCCAGAACAACCACCTCTGGCCGTAATAACGGCCTTGATACGCCTGGGTATTGAGTCAAACAGAGCTTGGATGCCGTGTACAGGTACAGCTGCCCATGCAGCTTCAACACGGTGCCACAGTTCAGCAAGAGTAGTGACTGGCGTATTGTGAAGAGCCAGTTGCTCGGCCACTATTGACGAGACGTTTTCAATTGGTGAGAGATCTGGAGAATATGCTGGCCAGGGTAGCAGTCGAACATTTTCTATATCCACAAAAGCACGTACAGGACCCGCAACATGCGGTCGTGCATTATCCTGCTGAAATGTCCATGCTGCTGCAAATGTCGTCGAACTGTTCGTGCAGATGGTTTTTGTCTTGCAAACGTCCGCATCTGTCGACTCAGGGATCGAGACGTTGGTGCACGATCCGTAACAGCCATGCGGATAAGATGCCTGTCATCTCGACTGCTAGTGATACGAGGCCGTTGGGATCCAGCATGGCGTTCCTTATTACCCTCCTGAACCCACCGATTCCATATTCTGCTAACAGTCATTGGATCTCGACCAATGCGAGCAGCAATGTCGCGATACGATAAACCGCAATCGCGATAGGCTACAATCCGACCTTTATCAAAGTCGGAAACGTGATGGTACGCATTTCTTCTCCTTACACGAGGCATCACAACAAGGTTTCACCAGGCAACACCGGTCAACTTCTGTTTGTGTTATGAGAAATCGGTTGGGAACTTTGCTCATGTCAGCGCGTTGTAGATGTCGCCACCGGCGCCAACCTTGTGTGAATACTCTGAAAAGCTAGTCATTTGCGTATCACAGCATCTTCTTCCTGTTGGTTAAATTTTGCGTCTGTAGCACGTCATCTTCGTGGTGTAGCAATTTTAATGGCCAGTAGTGTATTACGGGGGGAGAAAGGGACTGTGGTCACTCCGGTGGAGAACATACTGCAACGAGTTATACAAGCATAAAAATGGAAAACTTGGTCGTGCAAACATTCCAGTAGAGGAGGAACCTAATATCTTAAAAGAAGAAGTCCGCAAAGCTGTACGTAAATTGAAAAATAATGAAACGCCCCGACCTTATATTATTACCGCTGAAATTTTAGTTTGGAAATCATGAATGAGATGTGTAACAGTATATGTAATAGCGGAACGTGTTTAGAGGACTGGACCATGTCGGTAATGATTCCGTTTCATAAGAAAGGATACACACAGCGTTGTGAGGACCACAGAACGATTTCACTAACTTCACATGCCAGCAGGATTGTTCTAAATGTCGTTCATGAACGCCTGATAACTTACTTAGGTAAAGAAACACCACCAGAGCAAGCTAGGTTTGTGCATAATACAGGTACACAAGAGTAGATCCTCAGTGTCAGACAGCTAACTGAATCTTCCGTCGGTTCTTGGTAGAACAACATTATAATAAATGTTGGATGATGGCCTTGTAAGGCGAAAACCCATTAACACAATAAATTATTCCTGTATAGCAAAAGCAAAGTAGCGCTTTTCATGGTTAGGTTAGGTTAGGTTAGGTTAGTGGTGTTTAACGTCCCGTCGACAACGAGGTCATTAGAGACGGAGCGCAAGCTCGGGCTAGGGAAGGATGGGGAAGGAAATCGGCCGTGCCCTTTCAAAGGAACCATCCCGGCATTTGCCTGAAACGATTTAGGGAAATCACGGAAAACCTAAATCAGGATGGCCGGAGACGGGATTGAACCGTCGTCCTCCCGAATGCGAGTCCAGTGTGCTAACCACTGCGCCACCTCGCTCGGTCTGCGCTTTTCATTTATCAATCAGTAGCTAATTGAAAAATATAGGTAATTCAGTACGTCATTAGTTCTTCGTTTCTTGGACTATGATTAGGATTTCTACTGCTGTCGATAGAAAGAACTGCGGAGGACGCTAGCAGAAATAGGCGTTCCTGTTCATCTTATTATCCTTAGCAGAAATCTCTACTCTGATATTAAGGCAATAATCAGACTAGACTAAACTATTTCAGGACCTTTTGAACCATGTAAAGGAGTTAGACAGGGGCGTATTCCATCACCGATTCTATTTAACATCTATGGAGAATATGTGATCATAAAATGTCTTCATGACTAGACTGGTGGGACCCTAAATGGCGGTCGAAGAACCAGTAATTTAAGCTTCGCTGCTGACACCACACTGTGCGCAGAATTACAAGTGGAAATGAAGGCCCTACTGGATAGACTCAAGACAGAAAGCTAGAAACTTGGATTGTCGTTTAATAATAAAAAGCCCGAGACCATAACAACTGTCAGAGATGAGTCACTACCATCAACAGAAGTACCATCAGAATATGAAGAAGTTGAGCATTTTGCCTATCTGGGCTCAGTGATTCAGAAAGAGGGTGGCCCTACACACGAAATATGACGTAGAATTGTTCTGGGTCGGGATGCTGCACCGAAGCTGACAGTGACTTGGAAAGACCGAGTCCTAATCAGGCATACTGCACCACTGACCATTAAAATTGCTACACCACAAAGATGGCGTGCTACATACGCGAAATTTAACCTACAGGAAGAAGATGCTGTGATATGCACATGATTAGCTTTTCAGAGCATTCACACAATGTTGGCGCCGCTGGCGACACCTACAACGTGCTGACATGAGGAAAGTTCCCAACCGATTTCTCATACACAAACAGCACTTGACCGGCGTTGCCTGGTGAAACGTTGTTGTGATGCCTCGTGTAAGGAGGAGAAATGCGTACCATCACGTTTCCGACTTTGATAAAGGTCGGATTGTAGCCTATCGCGATTGCGGTTTATCGTAACGCGACATTGCTGCGTTTGGTCGAGATCCAATGACTGTTAGCAGAATATGGAATAAGTGGGTTCAGGAGGGTAATGCGGAACGCCGTGCTGGATCTCAACGGCCTCGTATCACTAGCAATCGAGATGACACGCATCTTATCCGCATGGCTGTAACGGATCGTGCAGCCACGTCTCGATCTCTGAGTCAACAGATGCGGACGTTTGCAAGACAACAACCATCTGAACAAACAGTTCGGCGACGTTTGCAGCAGCTAGGACTATCAACCCGGAGACCATGGTTCCAGTTACCACTGACGCTGCATCACAGACGGGAGCGCCTGCGATGGTGTACTCAATGGCGAACCTGGGAGTACGAATGGCAAAACGTCATTTTTTCGGATGAATCCAGGTTCTGTTTACAGCATTACGATGGTTGCATCCGTGTTTGGCGAGATCGCGGTGAACGCACATTGGAAGCGTGTATTCGTCATCACCATACTCGCGTGTCACCCGGCGTGATGGAATGAGGTGCCATTGGTTACACGTCTCGGTCACCTCTTGTTCGCATTGCCGGCATTTTGAACAGTGGACGTTACATTTCAGATGTGTTACGACCCGTGGCTCTACCCTTCATTCGAGTCCTGAGAAACCCTACATTTCAGCAGGATAATGCACAACCGCATGTTGCAGGTCCTGTACGGGCCTTTCTGGATACAGAAAATGTTTGACTGCGAAACTCCACATCCCAACAGGATAATGAATGACCACATGTTGCAGGTCCTGAACGGGCCTTTCTGGATACAGAAATGTTCGACTGCTGCCCTGGCCAGCATATTCTCCAGATCTGTCACCAATTGAAAACGTCTGGTCAATGGTGGCCGAGCAACTGGCACGTCACAATACGCCAGTCGCTACTCTTTATGAACTGCGGAATCGTGTTGAAGCTGCATGGGCAGCTGTATCTGCACACTCCATCCAAGCTCTATTTGACTCAATGCCCAGGCGTATCAAGGCCGTTATTACGGCCAGAGGGCATTGTTCTGGGTACTGAATTCTCAGGATCTATGCTCCCAAATTGCGTGAAAATGTAATCACATGTGAGTTCTAGTATAATATATTTGTCCAATGAATTCCCATTTATCATCTGCATTTCTTCTTGGTGTAGCAATTTTAATGGCGAGTAGTGTAAATTGAGAGTGGTGAAATCTCTGGTGTCTCCAATTTTCCTGTATGGCGCTGAAACATGGACAACAACTAAAGGGGACCGCAAAAGAAATGATGCTTTTGAGATGTGAACATACACTGAGGTGACAAAAATCACGATCCAGCCATATGCACGCACACAGATGGCGGTAATATCGCGTATGCAAGGTATACGAGGGTTGTGCGTTGGCGGAGCTGTCATTTGCACTCAGATAACTCGTGCCAAAAGGTTTCCGACGTCAAGGGGAATTAATAGGCTCGGAATGCGGAATGGTAGTTGGAGCTAGACACATGACACATTCCATTTCGGAAATCATTAGAGAATTCAACATTCTATGATCCACGGCGTCGAGTCTGTCGAGAATCCAAATTTCAGGCATTACGTCTCACCAACAGACAACACAGTAGCCGACGGCCTTCAATAACAGCCGAGCGCAGCGGTGTTTGGGAAGAGTTGTCAGTGGTAACGGACAGCAACACTGCGTGAAATAATCGCAGAAATCAACGTCAGGTGTATGACGAACCTATTCTTTAGGACAGTGCGGCGAAATTTCGAGTTAATTGGCTACGGTAGTAGTCGATCGACGCAAGTGCTTCTGCTGATAGTGCCTGTCCTGGGCTCCTGACCATATCGATTAGACCCTAGGCGACAGGAATATCGTGGCCTGGTCAGACGAGTCGTGATTCCAGTTGGTATGTTTGGAATGTGCCGCCGATCTCGTGAACCCAAGTTGGCGACAAGGCACTGTGCACGCTGTTGCTGCCTCCGTAATGGTGTGGGCTATTTTACATGGAATGGACTGGATCCTCTGGTCCAGCTGAACCGTTCATTACCTGTAAATGACTGTGATCGGCTACTTGGAGACCATTTGCAGCTATTCATGAACTTCATGTACCCAAAAAACGCTGGAAATTTTATGCATTACAATGCACCATGTCACTGGGCAAGAATTGTGCGTGATTGGTTTGAAGAACATTTTGGACAGTTCGAGCGAATAATTTGGCCCCGTAGATCGCGCGACATGAGTCCCATCGAAAGGTTATGGGACATAATCAACTGGTCAGTTTGTGCACAAAATCCTGCACCGACAATTCTTTCGCAATTACGGGCGGCTGTAGAGGCAGCATGGCCCATTATTTTGTCATGGGGCTTGCAGCGACTTGTTGCGTCCATGTCATGTCGAGTTGCTGCACTAGGCCGGACAAACGAAGGTACGACACGATATGAGGAGATATCCCGTGACTTTTGTCACCTCAGTGTATCGGAGGTTGCTGAGAATATCATGGACGGACAAACGGACTAACAAATCAATCCTAAAAGAATTCATGGTGGAGAAGAGGTTGATCAGTATTTGTTTCTAGCGAATCCTGCTGTTCTTTGGCCACACAGTTCGACGAAACGAGGATAACTTGGAAAAGTTCATAATCCGAGGCAAGGTCAAAGGGAAAAGATTGCAGCGAAGACCCCGAGACAATGGATAGCTCAGGTAAAGTAGAAGACACACGAAACATGGGTCAGCTACTCCGAGATGCAGAAGAGCAGGAAAAATGGAGACAGACTGATAAGAGAACTGTCTCATGAATCACCATCTTTCAACCATGAAAGACGGAGTGTTGATGATGTGTATATTTTATGTGGCCATAATGCATTGAAAGTAGTTGTGCAAACATGCACCAACCGAAAACAGTTTAATCTAGCAGACGATTTCGAAGGATATAAAAAGGATAAAGAGGATGTAATTTTATTGATTCAAGTGGATTGTCAACTAGCTGCAAGTATTTGTAATTCACGAATTGTAGCTATTATGAACGATAATTCATTATTACTGTGCTGTACAATTAGGATAACTGAGATCATATATTTCACTACTGTTTGATGAAGAGAAGAGTATAATGCTTATGTTTTTCGTTCCTATGGAGTTCTAATAGCGTTTCAAGAACTCTACTGCCAATGCTCTTTAGTTACAGCTACAGTCTGAAATGTCACCGTGTCTTCTTGGCACAAGGAGGACCCTAGTTGGATCCTGGGCACGTCTGTAAGAGATGTGGCAGGGGGTGCTCTCAGCCTCGCAACCTGATTAGAACAATCGACAAGCTACGTAGAGGAGAAATAGCGGCGGTGGTTTCGAAAGCCGACAGTAAGGGCCGTGAGGACGTTTTGCTAACCACATTCCCCTCTAATACCGGCATCCAATTTTGTCTTAGGGCACAGGACGAAGCAGGGCAGCGTGGCGGCTTTCCTTCGGCCAGCCGACTGAGCCATGTTACAGATCGCTCTTGTCAGTCCTACCCCTCTAATTCACACTCAGAGCGCAAGATTTGCTACAGGCAATCATTTATTGCTGTTTAATCGTGATCTGCCTCCCTGAACCGCCTCACTCACAAGTGGCACTATTGTTAAAATGACAATGATATAGTTATCTGTACAAAGACAAAATGTCTAACGTAGCATAATGATTAGAGGAAAACCGAGTAAAACGAAAGTGGTATAACCGACTATCAACTAAAGATATGGAACTATACTACAACTGTATACTACTGCTTTGTTTCTATTCCATACATGTTACAGGTTGCATGGCTATCTCGCAGAGACAGTGAGCCTTGCTAATTGCATCCTAGCCTATCTGACTATGGTACATCTAATCAACTCCGTGTATTCTGGTGCGAGTCTTCGTAAACCCGTGTGTACTGCCGACATTCTAATTCAAGTACTACATTGTAGATCCTACTTATAACTATGTAAAACAAACAAATACATTCAGATAACAGATATAAACAAACGTATAACACTAACAAGAATTAAGAAAGGATGTTATGGGCTGTATTTTGAAAACTCTGCATGTAGTTTTGCACACTGATGAGTATATTTCATGGTCTGACGTTAGAGTCTTAAGCTTCCTTCGTCCATGATTCTAGAATCAGTAATTTCGTAGACCCTGTTAACGTCTTTTCGCCATAGCAAACACGATGTAACAATGAATCTCACAGCCTGGACGTACGCCAAGAATCACGAACAGCACTTCAGCCATTGTAGCTTCCAAATCTCCGGAGAGTCCTAGGAGTGTGTATCATTGCCCTCTCTTCGATAGGGTCCTGTAGCATTCGCTTCACAATGGATGTGGTCGTACATCCACTCCAAAGCTGTCTGTCTTACTGAAGCCGGTATCATGATAAATGGGCATAATTTTTCTTTTTGAAAGGAAATGCGACGCACTAAATTGGACACACAGAAATCTCAACTACGCAAGCACCTCTACATAGCCATCCACATAATTAAATGGCTCTGAGCACTATGGGACTTAACATCTGTGGTCATCAGTCCCCTAGAACTTAGAACTAATTAAACCTAACTAACCTAAGGACATCACACACATCCATGCCCGAGGCAGGATGCGAACCTGCGACCGTAGCAGTCCCGCGGTTCCGGACTGAGCGCCTAGAACCGCTAGGACACCGCGGCCGGCACACATAATTAAAGGTGGCACATTAAACGCACCTGGAAACAGTAACGAAAACCATAAGGGGTAAAACTCTAGCACGATATATCAACTCCAGAATATTTTTGCACCATTGTTGTAACTTTCTTTTTCCAGAGCTCCGCTCTGGCCGACCGGTTCTAGGCGCTACAGTCTGGAACCACGCGACTGCTACGATCGCAGGTTCGAATCCTGCCTCGGGCATGGATGTGTGTGATGTCCTTAGGTTAGTCAGGTTTAAGTAGTTCCAAGTTCTAGGGGACTGATGACCTCAGAAGTTAAGTCCCATAGCGCTCAGAAGAATTTTGAACCAGAGCTCCTCTACCACTCTCACATGTATTCAACAAACCAGTCATCGATATTACAGCATGTATGCAGAGCTCAAACATTCACCACAGATGCAGTGTACTGAGAACCCCATACACAGTCAGCATTCCAATAATTTCTTCAGAGCTATAAATCTGAGGCACAATTTCTAGTATTTTGCCAGTCACCACTAGCTTGGGATTTGGCATAACTGCAGGTTAATTGATATGTCAGACCAATGTACATGGTCTCGTATTGTTAAAAATCAATATATGAGTAACGCGAGTTTACTCCTAGTTGATTAATTTTGAGGTCAAATCTATTACATGTTTTTTTAGCAAAACAAAAAGAGGAAGACCAGGTGTTTATGGTCCTATCAGTAGAGGGGTTAACTGCATACTGCACCAAGGGATCCATTATTCACCTTATGTAAACAATAATTTCATTTGGCCTTGACTCTTATGGAAACAAATCACATGTATGCTCTTCCTAATGTAAACAAAGAGATCGCTGTTATGTTTATGCAAGCGTAATTTGTGAAAATGTAAACAAACCATTCACTTCGGCTCTCAATGCTTTTTTATTGAAGTCCCAGATGTTTTTCTATCTGAGGCCTTTCAAGTTGCTCCCTCCTCCCTCTCCTTCCGAACCCCCCCCCCCCCCCCCCACCCTACCCACTCTTCTGTAGGACACTTGAGTGGCATAGAAATGACATGGTAGCCTGAGTTATTATGAATTATGATGTCAGACACTTTTAAAGTACAGTGGATGTGTGAAAAATGGTGGAGCATTATCTTATTGGTTGAATTATTGCTGAAGTTATTACGATTTATCGCCCAATAAGTTTATCACGGTAAATTATGACCCAGTATGTTATTCTTATCTTAATATTATTTTACTATTATTTATGACAACTATCAAAATATGGATATCTTTGTATTTAAATCACTCTTATATTAATTATTATAATTTATAACCCCAAAATAATATTGTGACTACGCAACGACATTTTCTGGATTGTATGAGCACCTCTCATTTTAGTATTTAGAGTTTTTGGGCAGTTAGTTACAATATTGGGAAATATGTTGCAGTTTTGCTGATTTTTTCTGTCACACCAACATATGATTACATTCCACTTCTATATTTGCAATTTTGGGGCAATTAGTCACAATTCTGGGGCGATGTGTTGCAATTTTGACGATTATATCTCGCTTTCCAATGTATGACAACTTTCCATTGCTATATATACAGTTTTGGGGGAATTAGTTACAGTTTCGGGGCAATGTGTTGCCAATTTTCTGCAAATAGTCCAATACCCACTTCTCAGGATCGACATCTAAATACACATAAATATGAGAATTTTAATGTTGAACGATATAGTCTGTCTATGTACAATTAATATTAATATCACATATTTTAAACAAATTTCCACAGTCTATTGACATAAGACACGAATAACATCATTACTACAAACAACCAAAAATTTGAGCGGAAGTTTCTTCCATGGTCAGCTACGTGCATTCTACGTGCATAGCGCCATAGCTCCTCCGTGCTATGGCCGTTATCCTTCTGCAACAAGCACTATTATACAGCCAGAAGTGCAAATATATGCATGCCGAAAGGCCAGTGTTGGCAGACACATGACGAGTAAAGAAATATGTTGCCTCACTCCATCCAGCAATAGTTATAACAGATAGCCCGTTATCCTAGTACACAGTACTGTCCAGGGCAGTATCTAAACAAAGGCTGGTACTTCCAGAATGACATACACTCCTGGAAATTGAAATAAGAACACCGTGAATTCATTGTCCCAGGAAGGGGAAACTTTATTGACACATTCCTAGGGTCAGATACATCACATGATCACACTGACAGAACCACAGGCACATAGACACAGGCAACAGAGCATGCACAATGTCCGCACTAGTACAGTGTATATCCACCTTTCGCAGCAATGCAGGCTGCTATTCTCCCATGGAGACGATCGTAGAGATGCTGGATGTAGTCCTGTGGAACGGCTTGCCATGCCATTTCCACCTGGCGCCTCAGTTGGACCAGCGTTCGTGCTGGACGTGCAGACCGCGTGAGATGACGCTTCATCCAGTCCCAAACATGCTCAATGGGGGACAGATCCAGAGATCTTGCTGGCCAGGGTAGTTGACTTACACCTTCTAGAGCACGTTGGGTGGCACGGGATACATGCGGACGTGCATTGTCCTGTTGGAACAGCAAGTTCCCTTGCTGGTCTAGGAATGGTAGAACGATGGGTTCGATGACGGTTTGGATGTACTGTGCACTATTCAGTGTCCCCTCGACGATCACCAGTGGTGTACGGCCAGTGTAGGAGATCGCTCCCCACACCATGATGCCGGGTGTTGGCCCTGTGTGCCTCGGTCGTATGCAGTCCTGATTGTGGCACTCATCTGCACGGCGCCAAACACGCATACGACCATCATTGGCACCAAGGCAGAAGCGACTCTCGTCGCTGAAGACGTCACATCTCCATTCGTCCCTCCATTCACGCCTGTCGCGACACCACTGGAGGCGGGCTGCACGATGTTGGGGCGTGAGCGGAAGACGGCCTAACGGTGTGCGGGACCGTAGCCCAGCTTCATGGAGACGGTTGCGAATGGTCCTCGCTGATACCCCAGGAGCAACAGTGTCCCTAATTTGCTGGGAAGTGGCGGTGCGGTCCCCTACGGCACTGCGTAGGATCCTACGGTCTTGGCGTGCATCCGTGCGTCGCTGCGGTCCGGTCCCAGGTCGACGGGCACGTGCACCTTCCGCCGACCACTGGCGACAACATCGATGTACTGTGGAGACCTCACGCCCCACGTGTTGAGCAATTCGGCGGTACGTCCACCCGGCCTCCCGCATGCCCACTATACGCCCTCGCTCAAAGTCCGTCAACTGCACATACGGTTCACGTCCACGCTGTCGCGGCATGCTACCAGTGTTAAAGACTACGTTGGAGCTCCGTATGCCACGGCAAACTGGCTGACACTGACGGCGGCGGTGCACAAATGCTGCGCAGCTAGCGCCATTCGACGGCCAACACCGCGGTTCCTGGTGTGTCCGCTGTGCCGTGCATGTGATCATTGCTTGTACAGCCCTCTCGCAGTGTCCGGAGCAAGTATGGTGGGTCTGACACACCGGTGTCAATGTGTTCTTTTTTCCATTTCCAGGAGTGTATAACAAAACCATTTCTAATTACTTATTTGAGCAGTGTGCTGTGCGAAGTTGTTTTCTTCCTAGCAGCTTTTAGCTTGATCTGCATTCTGCGTACACTATGTGAAAAAGATATCTAGGCACCTACGTCATGTTGCAACCAGCGTACAGTGGCCCAGTACATGCAGGAGCAGGTGGGGGACCACGTGTGTACAAACAATTAAGCCCCCACTCCAACACCAGAGACTAGATAACACTTATTCCTGCCCACTGCCCGCTAGTCATGAGGCAGTGTCCACTTTGAACACTGTATGTATTCACAGTTAGTGGGCTTCAGTCACAAACGCACTATAATTTTACAGCTCGGCTTCTTCACTGTTGGAGATATTTCCAGAAATTAGACGTTATTAACCTTCAATCACAGTGACATATTTTCTTCATGGGAAGTCCTGCACAGAAAAAATTTTAACGTCAGATGTACTATATTTAAATAAGTAATGACTGTTATGCCAATGACATTGTGGTACAGTCAGATATGAACTGGCTTCGAATACTGTCATTTGTAGCTCGCAACTCACTTAATGTGAATATGTGTTAAACAAACAGACATTGAAGGGCACCTGCCACAGACAATTTTGAGTTGCAGAGCCTTCCACTTTATCTTAGTGGAGCGCACTACATGGCAGTTGCATTAGATGCATCAACATTCCATCACCCTGACATACAATCCCTGAAAAAGTTCCCCAGTGTCGAGCTATACACACACATATACACACACACACACACACACACACACACACACACACACACACACACACACTTTGCTTGTGAACTTCAAAACAGTCATTTAACTCCTGTTCAGTAACGACATAGGTACCTCCATCAAGGCCATGGGTCTCCAGCAGTGCTAGAAGTTATTTTATAGACAAGTCCATTACTTACATTAAGTTCCGAACACGGAACTTAAACTACTACCATTATTTAACATCCATCCCTCATCATTTTGCGAATGATGGATGGGAAGAATGTCTGATTGTAAACCCATATAATACCTTTTGTTTTCCATTGTGGCCATTTCGCGAGATGTGTATGGGAGGAAGTAACATAAAAATCATTTTATAAAGAAGTCAGTTATTTACATTTCATTCCAATGAAGGTGTCTTTGTGAGCAGAGTGTTAATCTGTTACTGGTGTATAAATTAATGCCAGAAAGGGGACATTTGTGTTTTGATTTACAGCGTAGAATCCTCTGATACCTAGAGTCGTCAGTACTCCAGTAACAATGAAGTTGCTCCCCTTTCATCTGCAGTAAGTGCACTGCGTGATCGACATCATGCATAGTACCTGGACACCTGCTAGTAGGCACTAAGCAGTCCCAAAGTATCGACTGCACACCGTCGAGCGCAGTGCTGGGAAACGGCATCGAGAAGGCGCTGACCCGCGCGCGAATGGAAAGAGGTACAGCGCCACACCCCCAGGAAGACAAGAGCTCAGCGCTCCCTGCCAGCGGTGACTTAACCAGCCGCCCATCGCTGGTCAGACCCACTTCGGTCGTAGACTTCGAGAGTATCAGTATTGCGTAATAGGAAGACGTTACTTTGCATTCTGCGAGTGATAATAGAGAATAAAGGAATTGTATGCAGAAGGCACAGAAAGCATAGGAATCAACTTATGTCGTTCCCTTAATTGAAATAAAGTTTTCTATTCATTAGAAAGTGTTTTTTTTACAGATGATTTTGGATTCTTGCCGCCGGCCATCGGAACTTCTCTCTTTCCTTGTTTGTTTCGATGCTGATTCCCACATTAGCCGACGCAACATTTCGGTACGAGGAGTCCAGAACCAACGCTGCTTCACTCTTGGGCCCTCCGCCACAGTGCGTCACTAATATATCTCCATTTTCTTTCAGAGGCGCATTCCTACTGATTGTGTTCTTTATTGCAGAGTGGCCGCAACGCTTCCGCTGTTTGTGTATAATTACTTTGTTGCGGCGCTCCTCTCATTAAAATGACCTCTAAGCCGCCTCCTACACCACCTGCGCCTCAGCCTGCGGTTGCTGATGGCTTTGATCTAACGCACTTTATCCATTTCAGAACCACCAAATGTCGCATTTGATGACGGCAGTCCATCAGGTCAGTAAAGCACAAGCCGCTGCTGCATCAGCTCCGCCACAACCGCCAGACACATCCACTGTAACACATCTTTCCGAGCTTTCGATGAACAACAAGCGGAGTGGAACGAGCTCAGTTCGACGCTTATTGTGCTGCACATCAAGTGGAAGCTTTCTTATTTCTTGTCAACGGCCAGCACTGGAGTTTACCGCCTGGCTCAGACGTTATTTGCGACTAGTAGGCCTTATGAAACGTCCTCTTTGGAAAATTATGAATTACTGTGCTGGTAAACCTCTTACGTTATTTGTTTTTCAAACAGCTGAGCAAAACTGAACGTACTCAGACATTTCTCTCTTTACTTATTCTGATCATCACTAAACTGACACACAATAATTTTTTAGCGCAACGCAATCTGACTTTCAATAATCCCTAACAATAACCTATACCTTTCCTGAATCACTTACCTCACAAAAATCTTCGTTACTCGAACTACTGCAATACAGCGAGTGCCAATACTGCCAGCTAAATAAAATACTCTAACTACTGAAGGCACTAACTACTGATAGGCATAGTTAGCAAATGAAAGATTTTGATAGAGAACAAACAATGTATTTACCTTAATAGTGTTCAAAAGTCATCATTTATATATCTATCAATTCATGACATCCATCTTTACAAATTTCCTTTTTCTGGAGGACACACTTCCAGATCGTCCGTTCTCAAAACTCTGGCATCTCTCTCCCCACATCCATCACTGCTGGCGGCTCACCTCCAACTGCACAACGCTACGCGCTGTTCACATCCAACTGCCCAACACTACACAAGCGAATATTCCAACAATGAGTCCAACCAGCCACAGACTGCCCACAGTGCAGTCAGCGATTTTAATACAGAGCACTACGTGGCGTTACCAACATAAAAACCTAAACAGCCTACTTACAGCCTGAGTTGCTAGATTTTGAAGATTTTTTTCCGCCCTCACTAAGTATTACGAGGCTCAGGTACAGGTTGTTGCAGCCTGTTAAAAGTTCTTTGACCGCGGAAAAAGCCAGAACACACATACCGTCAGGGGGTCACTGGACTTCAGGGTGTGACACGACAGAGTCGTTTCAATGTAGCTGTGGACAGTACTATAGTGACGCAACGATCCTTGATGTAATTACTTACAGTGTGTCAGACAGTAGGATTTGTGAACAAATTCTCAAACTTTGTGATACGACCTTGAAACAAGTGTTATAAATAAGTGAACTTCAGGGCTCGTTTGATGGCGCCGCAGAAAACTCTGAAGTAGCTCCCATTTGCAGTGTAACGCAAAGCCACAAACAGTACCGCCTTGTGACCGACCGCCGCGTGCAAACGGGCTGCTGAACCGTGGCCAGAGTAAACAAGTGTCAACGCATGTGTCTGCTGTGAAATCATGTCCCCACTGTTTTTCAATGCATAAAAGACAACATTGCCTTTCGCGGAATGCAACCCGCCTTGCTTGTGGAAAGCCAGGTCATGCACAATCTGTGTGCTTGCAACAGTAAAAGAACTCTACCCACGTTGGCTCTCGTAAGCGTTCTACCTTCTCACTCAGTGAATGCAGTTCTTTTTTTTAACCGGCTACCGGTACTATGACCAAATTCAGGATGAGCCTTCAC
This sequence comes from Schistocerca piceifrons, assembly GCF_021461385.2. Classification (NCBI taxonomy): domain Eukaryota; kingdom Metazoa; phylum Arthropoda; class Insecta; order Orthoptera; family Acrididae; genus Schistocerca; species Schistocerca piceifrons. The sequence goes on along the minus strand of NC_060141.1, from coordinate 794,925,330 downwards.
CCCGCCCGAGTGCTGTGCAATGTCAAACAAACTGTTTGTGAACTTCGTTACCGACGCTGCGTGCGACTTGAGATAGACACTGGCTCCTCTGTTACATTGCTTACAAACAGTTGGGCTTGCCACAGTTGACAAAATCTTGCACTCAACTTACTGTGTGTAAGGGTCAGGACATTCCAAAGCTTGGTACTTGTAGTTTGCCTGCCACATTCCAGTCTCACAACAGAACAATGACATTTATAATTTTGGGTTCGCGACTCTGTGAAAATATTTTTCGGTTAGATTTATTTTATTTGTTTGGTCTTAGTGTTCAGGACAATGTACTTGCTGTTTTGTCTTTCAACCTAAAGTACAGTGTTACTCAACTGACTGAGGAGCTTGCTGATTTATTTTCTGAAGAACCCGGCAAAGCAAATAATTTTGTGGCGCATATGGCAATGAAGGAGAATGTGCGCCCTAGTTTTCTCGGGCACGTCACCTCCAACATGGACTTAGAGACAAAGTTGCAAGTGAACTTAAAGAATGGGAAGACAATGGTGTTATTGCTCCTATACAAGCTAGTCAATGGGGTTCTCACTTAGTAATCTTACCAAAGCCTTCTGGAAGACTTCGTCTTTGTGTTGACTATAAATCCACTGTGAATGCTCAATCAATAATTGATACTTATCCTTTGCCTCGTCCTGTGAAATTAATGAACAGGCTTGGTGCAGCTGGGTGTTTCTCAAAAACTGCCATACGCGGTGTATAATCGCAACTTAGGCTACATGAGAAGTCTCAGAAAGTGTTGAAAGGTGGCAAGTCAATCTGTCTTTGGTCGGATTAATATTCATATTTAGGTCATGATCTTCGTATTCCCCAATATTACACTTGGTATGTCTGGCTTATGGCTTTTTTACATGAGGACATTGTGAGCAGAACGTTCTCATAACTGCCTGTGTAGCCTGTACAGAACTTGTACCAGAGGGGTCGTAGTGGAGGCGACGGGGAATACGCAGAAAGAAGAATGTCGCGAAGGCGGCCAGTTGGCGGAAAGTAGGTGGAGGAAGCCATTTAAGAGAGACTGCTATAATCTGAGCTTTTGTGCAAAAGGCAGGACAGTCATAAAACTATTAGCATTCTCATGTTAGAAGCAGAGAGCTGGTGCACATGTTTAATGGATGCAAGACTGTGACTTCCCTGATACCAGGAGGTCTCCAGGCTCTTGTAACGAGCGGGAAAAAGAAAAACATATTTCACAGGCACGACTGTCTGGGAAGCTTAACAGCCATCTTTCAGAAACAGGAAATGGTCGGCCTGGAAATATCAAATCTCTCTGTAAATGAGGGACTGCGGTCCCGTCTAGGTAGATGCTTTTCGCCGAAAAGTGGCCATGATTACCATCAGAACGACACCTCCCTCACGTAAAATCTCCTTTTTCCAGACGAGAGAGATTTTGAGTCGCTGATGACTTCCCTCGGGATATGCAAAGCAGACACTTGCTCCCCCAGCGTGGTAAACCCGGTGCTGTGTCTGGATTGGCTACCCGGCCAGAAGAAAAGAGGGGAGTTCAACGAGTGGAGGATAGTTCGATTGGTTTGTACAACATGAAGGCAGGTTTTTTTCTGCTAATTCGGCTCCTGTAAGAGGCTTGGTGGAAACTGTGATTCTTTGCCTTCTTCGTCTTCTGGTCCTCCCCTGATGGAGAACTTCAGGTGTATCCCTAGTGGGTGGGACTTGTTGCATGCAACTTGTGGTGGCCTAAGAGCCAGCCATCTAACGTATGACAATTCCAGCATGTGCCATCATGGCTGTGAGGCGAATTGGTTGGCCAGAACAAGAAACGGGTGCACATCATCCTGATATCTGCTGGGATTGAAGGGCTCTGATAGCTAGTCTGCGTAGTTTGCAAGATTTCATGTACATCTCAGAACATTTCAGCGGCCGCGCTCCACCCATCGCACACAGCATGCTGTTTTCTGCTGTTGCCTGAATCAAGACGAAAGGGTCAAGTATTCCTGCACCCGCGTAGGGTTGTTAAATAATATTCACAGCCCCCTGTTCTCCGTGAACCATAGTTTGTGGTGTGCCTGGTCGTAGTTGATTCCATTTGAATAGAATTTGGCCTCACAGTGGATTCATGTAAACGAAGACTGATTGCGTTATAAAAGGGATTAATTCAGGGGAGAACTTGTATTGTTTCCACCCCAATGAATGCACTATTCTTTTCCTCATTTGTTTGCCATTTTTTAAAGGTTTATCAGTTCATTTGTAGTTCTAAAATGATGAATGAAAACTTATCACTATTTTTTTAAACTTAAATACGCCACTCTTCTTATTCATACTCCCCCATCTATTCAGTGTTTTTATTTTATTGTGGTGATACATGGATACACCAGAAATTCAGAATGCACTCCTACTAAATTAGGTAACTTGATGATTACTTTGAGGTCTGAAAGACTGCAGACAATGGAAACAGAAGTGCCATGAGTAAATTCACTCATTTCAGACATAAAAATTGAGGGTGCAGCCCAACATTTGAAGAGTGTTGACAATATAATACCTATCTGTATGTAAAGATAATAACATTTAGCATCACTTGGTTCAAATGGCTCTAAGCACTATGGGACTTAACATCTGAGGTCATCGGTCCCCTAGACTTAGAACTACTTAAACCCAACTAGCCTAAGGACATCACACACATGCCCAAGGCATGATTCGAACCTGCAACTGTAGTAGCAGCACAGTTCTAGACTGAAGCACCTAAAACCGCTCGGTCACAGCGGCCAGCTAGCATCACTTGGACAAATAATCTTGATAAAGCAAGTTACCAGTTGCAACTGGCGACCCTGCCAGGATCTCGATTTATGGCACTTTTGTGAGGCAGTTAGCATGTTATTTTGTGGAACAAGCACATATTTTTCTTTTTTTCAAAGTGAAACTATGATTCACTGAGAAGATTTGGACTCGATTGTGGCGCTGTGTGTTGTATCTCAGTAATTTGTTGTATGCTGTAGTCTTTTTATTTCAGTATATGTATTGTCTGCATCATCTATTTTGCTTTTCATTGTGTCTTGTCTGTGACTTCTGTGCTTCTTGTCTGATGCGTCATCGGTAACAGCACTGTGCAAGCTTTTGTGGAACAAATTTGTTGATAGGAAGGTGTACTGTATTTAAGAGTAGGTTTTATTTCATGGGATTAGGCATAAATGTGTGCATTATTTGAGTAAAGGTCAAAGTAGAGTTGTGGCACATGATGCATTTTAGTCGGAAGCTTGCAGAAATAGCAGTTTATCTGAATACTTACAAGATGCAAAGCCTGTGAGTGTAGTGAGAAAGACTGTGCACTATTGTCGTCAAAAGTAGAACACGAGCCAGTCATTGAAGCAGAACAAGAAAGGAAAGAAAAAGAAGTTTATTTAAATCACTCTACAAATGGGATTCAAATGTCAAATGCAGAATATTCAAATGACGAGAGTTCAGTTCAATCAGGAAATGAAGGTGATAACTGTGGTGTCACCGCCGGACACCACACTTGCTAGGTGGTAGCCTTTAAATCGTCCGCGGTCCGCTAGTATACGTCGGACCCGCGTGTCGCCACTGTCAGTGATTGCAGACCGAGCGCCGCCACAAGGCAGGGCTAGAGACACTTCCTAGCACTCGCCCCAGATGTACAGCCGACTTTGCTAGCGATGGTTGACTGACAAATTACGCTCTCATTTACCGAGACGATAGTTAGCATAGCCTTCAGCTACGTCATTTGCTACGACCTAGCAAGGCGCCATTATCATTTGCTATTTATCTTGTGATGCATGTACCGTCAGACCGATGTTCACCAATTATGGATTAAAGTTAAGTATTCCAACAGCTACGTACTTTATTTGCTAGACACAAATCCTTTAACTGTTCCAGACCTCACGCCAGCCTGCGTGAGCTTAAACGCGTGCCTTTCGGCTTCACCTCCTAGTGGCTTGGCTGTTTTGCCAAGTCACAACAATAACGATGCCAAGCTTGCAAGTCGTGTAGGGTGTGTAAATAAGGAGACAAGTAGTCAGGGAAAGTAACATCCGATTTCACAGGCAGTGCGCCATAGAGTAGCTGAGTCGCGAGTGTCTAGTCCTGGCGACATTACTGGAAGCACACAATTACACTTAAGAGCCAAAGAAACTGGTATACCTGCCTGCTATCGCGTAGGGCCCCCGCGAGCACGCAGAAGTGCCGCAACACGGCATGGCATGGCCTCGTCTAATGTCTGAAGTAGTGCTGGAGGGCACTGACACCATCAATCTTGCAGAGCGGTCATATGTCTAAGAGTACGAGTAAGTGGAGATCTCGTCTGAACAGCACGTTGCAAGGCATCTCAAATAAGCTCAATAATGTTCATGTATGAGGAGTTTGGCGGCCAGCGGAAGTGTTTAAACTCAGAAGCGTGTTTCTGAACCCACTCTGTAGCGATTCTGGACGTCTGAGGTGTCGCATTGTCCTTCTGGAATTGCCCAACTCTGTCGGAATGCACATTGGACATGAATGGCTGCAGGTGATCAGACAGGATGCTTACATACGTGCCACTTGTCAGAGTCGTATCTAGACTTATCAGGGGTCTCATATCACTCAAACTGCACACGCCTCCACCAGCTTGAACATTCAGTGTCTATGTATTCATGAGGTTGCCTTCATACCCGTACACGTTCATCCACTCGATAGAATTTGAAAGGAGCTTCGTCCGACCAGGCGACATGTAAAGTTATCAACAGTCCAATGTCACTGTTGACAGGCCCAGGCGAGGCGTAAAGCTCTGTGTCGTGCAGTCGTCAAGGGTACGCGAGTGGGCCTTCGGCTCCAAAAGCCCATTCGATGATGTTTCGTTGATTGGTTCACACGCTGACACTTTTTGATGGCCCAGCATTTAAATCTGTAGCAGTTTGCAGAAGTGTTGCACTTCTGTCACGTAGAACGATTCTCTTCAGTCATCGTTGGTCCTGTCCTTGCAGGATCTTTTCCGGCCGCAGCAATGTCGGAGATCTGATATTCAAGGTAGACTCTTGAAATGGTTGTACGGGGAAATCCCCACTTCATCACTACCTCGGAGATGCTATGTCCCAGCGCTCATGCGCCGACTATAACACCACGTTCAGACTCGCTTAAATCTTGATAACCTGTCACTGTAGCAACAGTGCCGGCCGCTGTGGCCGAGCGGTTATAGGCGCTTCAGTTCGGAACCGCGCGACTGCTACAGTCGCAGGTTTGAATCCTGCCTCGGGCATGGATGTGTTTGATGTCCTTAGGTTAGCAGGTTTAAGTAGTACAAAGTTCTAGGGGACTGATGACCTCAGATGTTAAGTCCCATAGTGCTCAGAGCCATTTGTAGCACTAGTAACCGATCTAATAACTGCGCCGCCAGACACTTGTTCTTTTATATAGGCGTTGCCGACCCCAGCGCCGTATTCTGCATGTTTACATATCTCTGCATTTGAATATACATTTCTATACCAGTTTCTTTGGCGCTTTTCTGTAGAATCGATCATTCAGTTTGTACAAGAGACAGAGAAGAGGACAGGAGGACGAAAAACAGAGACAGGAAAGACAAGAAAAGATCCACATTAATGAGATTAGGGAAATTCAGAAGCGACAAGACAAGGAGGAAGAGAGACAGGACGAAGTAATGAAGCAAATTTAGGAAATTCAAACGAGGCCAGAAATGAAGTAAAGGGTGTAAAAGCAGAGGTTGAAGGCATTAGGAAAACGTCGGATGAGATGCGAGAAATAGCGGTAAATTTCAGACGTGAGGCTAAGACAGCCAGATTAGTTGTATGAGACGTGCGGAAAAATGCCCAAATTGCGCGAGATCAGGCAGTGCTAGCAAAGATCGAAGTGAGCACAACCAAGGAGGCTATTTCTGCTCTTAAAAAACAGGGACAGAGAGTAGCTGAAAAGTCACAGGAAGAAATGCTACAAATCAAAGACGAGCATAGACGTCTCACTACCCAGCAGAATAAGCTGGCAGATGAGATGAGACAAATGTGCGAACGGGACGCTCATGTAGAAATTCTGCCGGAAGCAACAGCTCGTCGCCGTGAGATCGTTGTCAAAGACAAAAGAGAGAAAGACAACGTGGAGCCACAACTACCACTCGGGCCGATATACAGCAGGAGCGTCCACTTAACGGGGTACAATGCTCCTCCGAGCGTGCACAGTCAACGGCGCATAGTACACAAAGCACTGATCCAGACCACAATTGCGCACGACACAGACGTACAGAAACATTGCCACATGATTCTGATGACACGAAGTGAGGGTACAACAGCATACAGGGATTGGTCGGCGCATGCGTGCTGGAATTTAGAGAAAGTTCAGGGGTACAAAGTTACGAATAGTTTGACATAAAACATTTTTCTCTCAATTCAGAATTTTCATGTTTACAAAGAAAATTACAGCTCATTACACCTGAAGACATGGATTGCTCAGTACAGTACAGTATTACACGAGTCATTGCTACCAGTATACAAACTGGAATTTGTCTGTGGATACCTGGAAGTATCAATACCGGAGCTTATGTGTAGCGTTGCAGCAAACTGCTGCAGTTTCGGCTCGCAAAACATTTTACTTGGGCCAGGTGACAGTCCACTGCAAACGTCGTCAGATGGTGGAAAGTGGGTGAAGGAAGCCATTGAAGAGAGACTGCTGTAATCTGAGCTTATGTGCAAAAGGCAGGACAGTCATAAAACTATAAGCGTTCTCATGTTAGAAGCTGGGCCGATACGATCGGAGTGGCTGCAGTACGTGTTTAGTGGAGGCAAGACTATCCTGATGCCAGAAATTCACCAATTTCTTTTAGAGAGTGGAAAAAAACACACGTATTGCACAGGCACGACTATCTGGAAGGCTTACCAGCCAACTTCCAGAAATCATACATGGTCAACCTGGAATATCTCTTTGTAAATCAGGGACTGTGGTATAATCTAGGTAGATGCTTTTTGCTGAAACATGGCCGTGCTTACCATGAGAACGACGCGTCCCTAGTCTTTTTCCGGACAAAAGAGATTTCTAGTCACTAGTAGGCTCCGCTCAGGATATGCAGAGCAGACACTTGCTCCCCCAGCGTGGGAACCCCTGTGCTGTGTCTGAATTGGCTACCAGACCAGCAGAACAGTCAAGAGGGGAGATTCAATGAGTGGAGGATAGTTCGATTGGTTTGTACAACATGGAGGCAGGTTTTTTTCTGCTAATTCGGCTCCCGCTAGAGCCTTGGTGGAAAGTGATTGTGATTCTTTGCCTTCTTCGTCTTCCGGTCCCCCCAGGTGTTTCCCTAGTGGGTGAGACTAGTTGTATGCAACTTGTGGTCGACTAAGAGCCAATAGCAGTTTCCAACTGTACCGACGGTGGAACTGCATATCATCTTGGACACGTTGTGTGTCATGAGGGTGAACTTATTACACCCGAGTCGGCCGTCTGGCGTTTGACAACCCCAGCATGTGCTATCTTGCCTGCGAGTCGAATTGGTTTGGCCAGACCAACGAATTGGTGCACCTCACATTGATATCTGTCGCGATTTCTGGGCTCTGATAGGGAATTTTCCTGCGTTCTTATAATAGGAACGCCAGTCCGCGTAGTTTTCGTGGACGTGTCAGTACATTACAGCTGCCGCTGTGCTCCGCTCCTCGCCCATAGAGTCCTGTTTTCTGCTGACACCTGAATCAAGGTGAAAGAGTAATGTATACCTGCACCGGCGCGGCGTAGGGCTGTTAAATGATATTCACAGCTCCCTGTTCATCGTGAACCATAGTTTGTGGTGTGTCTGGTCGTAGTTGATTCCATTTGAATAGAATTTGGCCTCACAATGGACTCATGTAAACCAAGTCTGATTGAGTTATAAAAGGGATTAATCCAGGGGAAAACTTGTATAGTTTCCACCCCAATTAATGCACTCTTCCTTTCCTGATTTACGTTTGTCATTTTTTAAAGGTTTATCAGCTCATTTGTAGTTATAAAAGGATGAATGAAAACTTATCACTATTTTTGTAAACTTAATTTCTGAATGGTGCGAAAAGTGGCAGTTAACCCTAAATAACGAAAAGTGTGAGGTCATCAACATGAGTGCTACAAGGAACTCGTTAAACTTCGGTTACACGATAAATCAGTCTAACCTAAAACCGTAAATTCAACTAAATACCTGGGTATTACAGTTACGAACAACTTAAATTGGAAAGAACACATAGAAAATGTTGTGGGGAAGGCAAACCAAAGGCTGCGTTTTATTGGCAGGACACTTAGAAAATGTAACAGACCTACTAAGGAGATTGCCTACACTACGCTTGTCGGTCCTCTTTTAGAATACTGCTGCCTGGTGTGGGATCCTTATCAGATAAGACTGACGGAGTACATTGAAAAAGTTCAAAGAAAGGCAGCACGTTTTGTATTGTCGCGAAATATGGGAGAGAGTGTCACAGAAATACAGGATTTGTGCTGGAAATCATTAAAAGAAAGGCGTTTTTCATTGCGACGGAACCTCACGAAATTCCAATCACCAACTTTCTCCTTCGAATACGAAAATATTTTGTTGACACCGACCTACATACGGAGGAACGATCACCACGATAAAATAAGGGAAATCAGAGCTTGTACGGAAAGATATAGGCATTCTTTCCGCGCGTTATACGAGATTGGAATAATAGAGAATTGTGAAGGTGGTTCGATGAAACCTCTGCTAGGCGCTTAAATGTGATTTGCAGAGTATCAATGTAGATGTGGATGTAGAAATACGCCACTCTTCTCGTTCACACTCCCCCCAGCTATTCGGTGTTTTTATTTCATTGTGGTGATACTTGGACACACCGGCAGTTCAGAATGCACTGCTACTAAATTAGGTAACTTGATGATTAATTTGAGTTCTGAAAGTGATCGGAGACAATGTCAACAAAAGTGCCATGAGTAAATTCACTAATTTCATTTATAATAATTGAGGGTGAAGCTCACGATTTGAAGATTTTTGAGAAGATAACACTTTTCTACATATGAAGACAACAACATTTAGCATCACTTGGACGTATATTTATGATAAAGGAAGCGACCTCTTGCAGTGTTTGTGGTCAACACACATGTGGGGTTTAAATCCTTCCGCTTACCCTTTGGCAGCGCTTCCATGCCTGCCATATTCCAACTCTGTTTAGAACGGCTTACTGCATAAGTTCCATTCTGTTCAAATTTCTTGTACGATATTGTGGTGTCAGGATGTACACCGGAGAAACATATCAGTAGCTTTCGTACGCTTCATCAAGTACTTTCAGCTGCAGGATTGAAGTGCCTGGATAAATGCGCCTATTTTCAGATTGGATTTCAGTTCTTAGGCCATGTGCTTAATAGACATGGTGTTCATCCCCTTCACTCACCCAAGTGCTGGCCATCCGGGATCTCCGTGCCCCGCGGAACGTGACGGAATTGCAGCCACTTCTCAGGAAGCTGACATATTACATCCGGTTTATACCCAACGCAGACGAGGTCGCAGGTCCGTTGCATCGTCTGCGCCGGGCGAATGTGGCTTTTGGTTGGAACAAAGAGTGTCAGGATGCATTCCAGGATCTTAAAAATGCCTTGCCAAGTGACAGGTGCCTTTTTCTTCTCGATCCCGCTATGCCTGGGGTTTTGGCAGTGGGCGCTTCTTCGTACGGAATCGGAGCTGTGTTCTTTCACAGATTTGGTTCACCGGACAGGCCGACTGCTTTCGTGTCCAAGTTATTTCCCATGCCTCAATGTAGCTATTCCGAAATCGAGAAGGAAGCGCTCGCTATTACCTGTGGCTCGTGGTCGTGCGGTAGCGTTGTCGCTTCCCACGCCCGGGTTCCCGTGTTCGATTCCCGGCGGGGTCAGGGATTTTCTCTGCCTCGTGATGACTGGGTGTTGTGTGCTGTCCTTAGGTTAGTTATGTTTAAGTAGTTCTAAGTTCTAGGGGACTGATGACCATTGCTGTTAAGTCCCATAGAGCTCAAAGCCATTTGAACCATTATTTGTTTAGCCGGAAGTTTTAACTAGTGACGTACCAGAAGTCACTTCAGTCTTTGTTTCATCTTTCAAACCTGTTCTCCCAGTCACGCCTCAGAAACTGCAACACTGGACTTTGCTGTTGTCCCAGTATCGGTACGAAATATTGTATCGACCTACGTCGGAGCATGAAAATGCTGACGCCCTTTCTCGCCTTCCTTCTGATCCTGATTCTGAATTCGATGCCGCCGCCGCATCTTGCTGTCAGATCGTTGCGCAGGACACTGAAGTTCTAAAGACTTTTCCTTTGTACCATAGAAAAATAGCACAGGCTACGGAATCAGACCCCGATTTGAACCTTTTGTTGCACTACATCCTTACTGCTTGGCCTCGTTCAGTGAAAAATATTCAGAATTCTTCTGAGCGCCGTCGGCATAGCCTCTCCGTCCAGCACGGTGTGATGTTATTGCAAAATGACTCCGGATAATGGCGTGTGCTTATTCCTAAAGTGTTGTAAAGAGATGTGTTGCGATTGCTACACCAAGGACATTGGCGAACTGTACGCACAAAACAACTAGTGCGTCTGCGGTGTACTTGGTCGGGCATGGACGCCCACATTGAACAGAGAACGTCACAGTTGAAAGACGCGCACCTCATTCACCATTCAGTGCTCGTATTTCATATTTCTAATCCCAGCATTCTGATATTCGGTAAAATAATAATTCAGGCAATATTAATAATTTCTGTGATTTGCCTGATTTATTTGACGATTTTTACAGCTTGTCTCACACTGATCTGTGAGAGGAGCTTGGTGCCATGAATTTTCTTTATTTATGGGCGAGGGCAGCAGTCCTCCTAGCAGCCATGATGGCTTCCCGTTTCCCATCCTTTTTCCGATCGCCAGAGTAGCACGTGGTGCCGTTTGAAAGTTCAGTAGTGGTCAAAGTTTCTCCTGTCCTCAGTTCAACAGTCTGTCTTACCAACCTTGTAACTGTTATTTCTGCTCGATTTTAACGTCGCGAGGTCACCTCCCTGTGAGATTCCGGCCCTCTGATTGGCCAGTTCAGGTACGCGCCCGTTTTTCGCGGGCGGGCGCCAACCGCCCTCCGCGGGTGGATGGTGGACGAAGGGGCAGTAGTCAGTCCTAGTGTGACCGTGCCTGAGGCCGGAGGTGCCGCTTCCAGGAGATGAAGTTCGGTAAGCATGAGCGCCGACGTGCACTGTAGATACGCGCCCTGCGGCCCAGAGGGAACCTTATAGGTCATTGTGAATAGTTTCGCGTCTTGCGGGTTTTATTGCTTTAGTACGGGATGCTACCGAGCGATTCACGCACAGTAGCATCGTCTTAGTCTTGGCTAATTCCCGGTGGTGGTCGTTGCACGCCCGCAACCCCTTCCTTTACTAAATGGGATTCTGTTTGATAATACGGCGATCGTTACTAAAATTCCTTTTCTCCTGCTCTCGTGGCTTGTTATGAAAGTACGTTGGGGCAGGCTGTTGAACTCGAATCTTTCTTCTCCCCACCCCCATTTGGTTGTATTATTGTTTAATTTTCAACTGTTTAATAAATGAGTCCTTTAATCTTACATTCTCTCTCTTCCATTACGTGAAATCTCCCCTAGTGTAGCAGAATAATGCAGAACTATAACGGTTGCTATAAGGTCGTGCAGGTCTCGCGTCACTAATGATAGTATAAAGATTCCATATCTCACGCCTGGCACGACCATTGTACGCATGGCACCGATAACAACAGTAGTAATCTTGTTCAATTATTCCCCATTCGCAAACTGGGAAGTGTTCACGGCTCAGTGTGAGTACGTGAGCACTAAATCCACTTGATGTGGTGGAAGTAGTGGCCTCTATTTCACCTTGCTGGTTTAGACAAAATATCAAAAACCGCAGCACCTACAGCAAGGAATAGTAACCTGTGAAATAAAAACGAGCCACCGCTTTTACAGTGTCGCGCTGCTGCTGAAAATCGTGGCCAGAGTCTCAATCGCCGTGTGCAATGAGTGCATATTGACTTTTCTGGTCCCTTTTGGAACACTCGTCGACTTTTTATTGAGGACTCTTGTAGCAAATATTCGTTAAAGCGCGCATGAGCTCGACTATGTCAAGTAGTACCATTCAGGTTCTGTCGTGTATTTTTTGCTTAGTAGTTTTGAAGGTTTGCCTGAAGTGTTGGTAGACAACGGCCCACAGTTTACGGTCAGGACGTTGAACAGTTTTGTACAGCCAATAGTATCACTCACCTTACCAGTGCTCCGTTTCATCGTCAGTCCAAAGGAGAAGCTGAACGATAGGTGTGGACGCTCAAGCAACAGGTGAGTACACTACTTGCGTCCCACACACGGGGGCAAGCGCTGCTGCTCTTGCTCGCAACGTACTGCGAACGCCCCCTCGACGGTCCATCCTGGCTTCTAGTCGTTCGTGGCTGGCGCCACCGTACGCTGCTCCAGTTGCTGCACCCATCGCAGCGCGCGGCGCCTCCCCTGCTCCGCTTTGCGCCCAACGATTCTATTATTTTCAGAGTTTTTTGGTCGCGCCAGGCGCTGGAAGAGAGGAACGATTCTAAAAATTTGGACGCACGGTGTATTTAATTTGAACTCCTGCTGGGTTGCTGCGCCACCATCAGAACAGGACTCGAGTTTGTCGACTGCGAGATTCTCCCGCAGATTTTCCGCCCCCAGATTCGCATTCTCCCGGGATCTTGCGGCCGGCTTGGGCGGCCCCGGATACCTCTTCGGCACCGCCTGTGGAACCGATGGAGCTGGACACATCGCCTTCACCCCCGCAGCAGCTGAACTTCCCGGAGCCCGAACCGTCTCCGCTGCCGGCATCGTCGTCGTCGCCGCCGTCTCCCCTCTCCATTTTTCGTCGAACCGGCTCAGGAAGAGGGTGAGCGCCTTTCGAGATGCTCCCCTCGGAGTGCAGGACAGATGTCGGGGCGTAGATGGAAGCTCGACATCGGTCCCAGTTGCGGCTCCTGGCCCCTCACGCCACACAGCTTCCTGAATTCCCTCCCTCCCCCTCCCCCCGTCGTCACAAGATGGCTCCCTACACTACAAAAGTGCGGCATTTTGTGGGGAGGGGGGGGGGGGGACGGGGAGGGATGTGCAATTGTACATCATCGACTGCACACCGACCAGCGCAGCGCCGCGAAACAGCATCAACGAGGCACTGACACATGCACCAATAGAAAGAGCGGGCAGCGCCACACCGCCAGCAAGACAGAATTCAGCTCCCCCCTCTCCCCTCCCTCTGTCAGCGCTCACTTAACCATCTGCACGTTGCTGGTCGGGTGCAGTTCGGACGCAGACTTTGAGAGCATCTATCGAGGTTTCTCACATACTTTATGGTCCGGGATAAGAGCACTTTTGGTCATGTGTTCGTGACGTCACTTCCAGCTATGTCCCACAAATTTAGTAGGCTGCCATGTACTGTCCCTAGTTCTACACAGTCTACAATTAAAAGCAATAATTTTTAAAACATTTCATTTTTTGATATGTGCTTTAATATATATAAAAAATATAGATAAGTAAATCCTAAATCCCTCCTATGTAGATGTTTTCGGGTAAAGAGTAATAGTGTACATACAAAACACATGCTGGTTGCTTATCATAATATGCAAATATGATTATAGATCTCTGATCACAAACGAAAAAATTCAGTCCTGCATCCAAAATAAAAATTGTTTGTATTATTTCTCAAAATATGTAAGATTTTGAGTACAAAACACACGTATAGCACTACTGTTCTAACTTAATTGTTCTGTAACAGTAAAAAACTACACATGACTCACATATTGACACTACTGGTACAACTTAAAGGTTAAGCCACACTTGTTTTTGATCTTAGTTTGATCTGTGAATAACACATTACAGAAATGAAGAAATTGTTTGTATTATTCTTTGCAGCATTACAAAATATACATAGCACGGCAGTAATGTTGATCTAACTTGCAGCTTAAAGTGCACCTGTAGACGAGAATAGTTTGATATTCGTAGTAAAGTAAGAGAAGGTTATTACCAAATCTACATTTTCTATATTTTTTGTCAAAAACTCGTCTTAGTTTGGTTAAAAACGACATCAAAGTCAACCATATGTTGTAGTGACTTCCATGCCAAGGAGAAAAAATCGCCTTGCACAATAAAACGTTTGTCACCTGCTGCTAATTTACACTGTCGTACAAAGGAGACTACTTGTCATTTTGACCCGTACGTCACCTGTTTACAGCAACATTCTAACAAATTGCCCCATGGCCTATTCCCTCAAGTCCTTTTCTTGCCGCTGTTAGTGGATTCTGATTTGAAGTGTACAAGCTGCCTCTGTCAGATGCGTATTAATTGGATTCTAAATGGTGCAGTATTCTTTCTGAATCCGAGCGAGCTGAATGTCATATGTATTTGAACTATCCTGTATCGCTAGGCACTTTTACCGTCCTAAAATGTCTTAAGGATATTACTCTACAGAAGAAAAAAATGCTGATTGTAACCCTTTGGAAGGCTGTTCACGTGTATTAAACGCCTACAAGCATCGAAATTGTGCTGAAGTAGCTCCACCGACATTTACCATAACTTGTCTGGCAATTCTGTGGATCTCCTACGTTTTGGCAGTAAAATCTTAGGTTGAAAACCTTAGGGTTTTCTTGTAGAATGCTATAACCTTTGAAAATTACAACTGCGTTGTTGTATGTTGTCTGGAAACTACATAGGGACGGTAAGTGCATGAATTTTTAAGAAAAAACTCAACGCCAACATCTTCCTTTAAAAGACAGAGTTATTACTGCTTTTATAAGCAAAAGAATTAGTCGCAGGGTGCCAATAGTCCATAAATGTTAAATTGGGAATGGTTTACATTGATTCTTGTAAGGCATTGCACAACAACCTTTTTTAAATATGCTACATAGCCCAGAACACGGGTCTGTGAGCCAAAATTCCACACAGCTTCCATATTGTAATGAGTGCGCCACCTCGAGGCACTTCGCCAGTCAGTCAACGATTCAGTTATGGAAGAGACACGTATGAGTGAAGTGGAACCCACTGCGTGTGCTACTCCCTTCATAAATTTCTTTAGCCCCTAATTGTTGCAACGTGCATGTTACAGAAATTATCATGCAATTGTGCGGTTGTTATTATAGTGGTACTAGTTAATCGTAAGTCGTATACACCATCCTATTCTTATGTGTGTCTTTGAGTTATAGCAACTGCACGATGAAAAAGTTTTGTAATTAGACTTGGTTTTATTCGTTATCCATTATTCTCGAAGTATAGGTGTTTGTTTAGCCTCTATCTGTTTACTGGTTGCCTGTCTGCATGTGCACGTGCGTTGTGTTTATGGAACTGTGTCACTGTGGCTGTGATGTTTGTATATGTAGTTTTATCAGTTTACTTTCTCGCTGTGATAGTGACCTACATAGTCAGTGGCAGAATGAGGTCGAAACAGCTTTCCGTCTAAAGGGATGGTGCTGTCGCATCACGAGGGTTACCGAGTGACATGCTTCCTATCTGTGTCATTGTCGTTCAAAAATTGATGTTACTTAGAATATGAAAACCCCTAAATGATGCATAATTAGTATTAACTCAGATGGAGAAATCACTACACAATCCACGAGTGACAAGGGGGTATACTGTACTCTTAATGGAATGGATGAAATCTGTGTTGTGCAACTGCTTTTCGATACAGTCTTTGTATAAACAATAATATTGTCTGGGAAGGCCGTACGGTTAACAGTAACGAAGCCTACAACAATAGTCTGCCTCGAAGTATGTATAGATATACAAGCTATACCCGGCGAACTTCGTTCCGCCTCTGAAAATCTTTACATGTTATAGCTGACCCGGCAAACGTTTTGCCATAAAACTATCTCTAGTCTATAAGAATAATGTATACGTGTAGCACAATGTATACGTGTAACACAATAGCCGTTGTTGGCGGGAGCTCGTGACTCAATAATAATGGCCCGAAACTGTGTAGGGAGTGAGAAAAGGCTTAGGGGGAAGTCCGGCAGTATCGGCCACTACTAGCTCTAGCATTTCTACGTTGGATCGCGCGGATTTAACAATTGCAGCCGATACACGGCTCGTCCATGAGCATACAAACATAGCGGCAATTTTGTGTCGAAACGTGCTCGCCAGCATTATGAATAAGGCCCAGCGCACACGCATCGATTTTTTATCATACGTAAAAATATTGTACAATTAAATTCTTTTAGAGGAACAAAGGAGAGCATAGGAACTTCTTTGTTCCACTAAAAGAATTTGATCGTACGATATATTTCCGTACGATAATAACTGATGCGTGTGCGCTAGGCCTAAATGTGGGTTTGGCTACCTAGTTAAACTTCTCGGTCTAGTTACGTAGATTCAAAGAGGGATATTCGAGTCGTTGCTTTTGGTACGTTTTCTTCAATTACCTATCTATCGAATAGTGAAAGACTATCACCGGTAGAAACCTGGCGGGGATAACTCATGAGTTATCAACCGTGGTTGAAAATTATTACATTACTAATATCGCTATTAAAAAATAGGGGTTGGTGGTAGAAGGATGAAAATTAAGAGTTGCGTGTATTTTGTAATGCCACATCATAAAAAAATAAAAATAAAAAGTTCTGTCCGAAGAAAAAGAAAATTTTTTTGGGGGGTGGACCACCCTTATCAGTTAGGGGTATGAAAAATAGATTACGACCGATTCTCAGACTTACCGAATACACATGTATAATTTCATCAGAATCGATCGAGCCGTTCATCAAGTGATAATTGATGGTTATCGACCGGGATTGAAAATTATTAAATTACTAAAATCGCTATTAAAAATAGGGGTTGGTGGTAGAAGGGTGAAAATTTAGGGCTGTGTGTATTTTTTAATCCCACAACATAAAAAAATAAATAAAAAGTTCTGTCCAAAAAAGAAGAAAAATTTTTGGGGTGGATCACCCTTATCACTTGGGGGTATGAAAAATAGATTACGACCGACTCGCAGACCTACCGAATATACATGTAAAGTTTCATCAGAATCGATAGAGCCGTTTCGAAGTACAGCAACTAACACTGTGGCACTCTTTCTGTCTACTAGAAAGTTAGAGAATCAGTTCATATATCTGACCCAAAGAGTGTATTTTTGACGCTAAACAGTCCAGTACGATCAAGCAAATCATCCACTGAATGGGATGTAGGCCTACATGGGAAAAGATTGTCTTCCCAAGTCACGCACCATGTCCGTGAAACTCTCTCGTCAGATTCGGGATAATACAAAATAAGCTATTCTCCTTTGAACTGTTTAAATGTCCACTACCTGGTAATGATCCCTTACTATGCAGCAATACTCTAGAATAGAACGAAGAGCTGTGATGTAGGCAGCCTCTTTTAGTAGTTGCATCATTTAAGTGTTCTCCCAGGAAACTGCAGTATATGGTTCGTCTTCCCCGCAGTGTTTTACACGTCCTTGCACATGAGGTAGTCACTGTTTCTTCCAAAGTGGAC
This sequence comes from Schistocerca piceifrons, assembly GCF_021461385.2. Taxonomy (NCBI): domain Eukaryota; kingdom Metazoa; phylum Arthropoda; class Insecta; order Orthoptera; family Acrididae; genus Schistocerca; species Schistocerca piceifrons. Next base: position 794,907,901 of record NC_060141.1, on the reverse strand, counting down.
AACAGTCACGATATTTCGCCCTTAATGATTGTAGAAGATGTGTCAGTGCGTGCTCTACGCCCTGTTTCATCTAAAGACATTATTCAAAACATACTAACCAGTGTATAAAATCATTATTGCTACGGTAAATGACGAGGTGTAATATTACTGTACATTGCACAACTATCAATGAGCAGAGGTCTTGATGGGATCTCGATCAGCCGGCCGCTATGACCGAGCGGTTCTAGGCGCTTCAGTCCGGAAGCGCGAGACTGCTACGGTCGCAGGTTCGAATCCTGCCTCGGGCATGGGTGTGTGTGATGTCCTTAGGTTAGTTAGGTTTAAGTAGTTCTAAGTTCTAGGGGACTGATGACCTCAGATGTTAAGTTTCATAGTGCTCAGAGCCATTTTAACCATTTTGATCTTGATCATCAATTATATGGGTGTCTGCAGGGGGGTTGATCTTGAAGGCAGATCCCACTATCTTTGTGACGCTTTGACCTTCCACCACCTTGGCCGTCATCTTGGTGATCCCTTGACGTTAGCGGAGGGGGATGGGTACCTAAAATTTTCGAGTTATATATTATCTTGGTCAGACAGGTATGCAGATTTGAAGTACAGGGGACCATAATTAACTTGGCAGAAGTATTGGAAAGTGTAAGGACTGTTGCAGGCCTCTGCTGCGAGTGCCTGACTAAAATTCGATGGTCATCATAGAACCTTTATTATCCATTAATTTAGACAGGTCTGTAAATTCCGGTGGCAACCTAAAATTTTGAAGTGTAACCAGCCTGGATAGCCCAACATATATTTAATTGCTGTGACTTGCAGAAGGTGTAGCCACGAGTGTGTCTAGCATTCTCTGGTCATCAGTCAATTGTGACATGCCTGTAAATTCCGAAGTCAGCCTAATATTCTCAGGTGCAGTCAGCTTCTGTGGTTCAGCTTATACTTCATTTGACGGGCGCGTATCGAATATGTGTATGAGATTATGGTTGCGGCACTCGAGAATGCCGTGGAGTACTGCCGCTGCGTCTAAGGGGTGACGCCGTGTAGGAGCGCAGTTGGACGAACGGACTGCCCTACCTGTTCCCCCGACTTAAATCCACCGAGCACGTGTGGGAAGCGTTGGGGAGGCGGTTGCAACACGTCGTCATGAGACAACGACCACTCAACAGTTGAACTGCGCCCTACCACAAGAACTCCTAACCAACCTTGAGGCCAGTGTGGGAACACGTTGTAGAGCACGCACTGCCGTCCTTGGTGATCGCACACCATTTTAAGGGTCATGTTCAAAAAATGGTTCAAATGGCTCTGAGCACTATGAAACTTAACATCTGAGGTCTTCTGTGCCCTAGAACGTAGAACTACTTAAACCTAACTGACCTAAGGACATCACACACACCCATGCCCGAGGCAGGATTCGAACCTGCGACCGTAGCGGTCGTGCGGTTCCAGACTGAAGGCCTAGAACCGCTCGGCCACCACTGCCCGCTTTAAGGGCAAAGTCCAGGCTTTTGTAACGTCCAGGTGACCATCAAAAATCGTGGTGACTTGTTTTCTTTGAGTGAAGGTGTCGTTTCTATTCGTCTCATTGGGTATTTCTTTCAGTTATCTTCTGTATTATACTGTAGCAGTTCCATCTTTCATCGAGCTGTATTACTTTGCAGTGAGACATCATGTGAAAGTTGCATTCGTCCACAAGTTTTGCACATCACTGTAGTTTACTCGCCCGTACAATGGCAGATTCAAAGTCTAGCTTGTAATGCAGACCACGATGAAATACCGAATTTCTGCACTATTGGCGTAAAAAATTGCTACACCAAGACGAAATGCAGATGATGAACGGGTATTCATTGGACAAATATATTATACTAGAACTGACATGTGATTACATTTTCACGCAATTTGGGTGCATAAATCCTGAGAAATCAGTACCCAGAACAACCACCTCTGGCCGTAATAACGGCCTTGATACGCCTGGGCATTGAGTCGAACAGAGCTTGGATGGCGTGTACAGGTACAGCTGCCCATGCAGCTGCAAGACGATGCCACAGTTCATCAAGAGTAGTGACTGGCGTATTGTAACGAGCCAGTTGCTCGGTGACCATTGACGAGACGTTTTCAATTGGTGAGAGATCTGGAGTATGTGCTGGCCAGGGCAGCAGTCTAACATTTTCTGTATTCAGAAAGGCCCGTCCAGGACGTTCAACATGCGGTCGTGCATTATCCTGCTGAAATGTAGGATTTCGTCGGGGTACAATGAAAGGTAGAGCCACGGGTAGTAACACATCTGAAATGTTAAGTCCACTGTTCAAAGTGCCGTCAATGCGAACAAGAGCTGACCGGGGCGTGTAACCAATGGCACCCCATACCACCAGGCCGGGTGATATGCCACTATGGCGATGACGAATACACGCTTCCAATGTGCGTTCCCTGCGATATCTCCAAACACGGATGTGACCATCATGATGCTGTAAACAGAACCTGGATTCATCCGAAAAAAATGACGTTTTGCCATTCTTGCACCCAGATTCGTCGTTGAGTACACCATCGCAGGCGCTCCTGTCTGTGATGCAGCGTGAAGGGTAACCGCAGCCATGGTCTCCGAGCTGACAGTCCATGCTGCTGCAAATGTCGTCGACCTGTTCGTGCAGGTGGTAGTCGTCTTGCAAACGTCCCCATCTGTTGACTCAGGGATCGAGACGTGGCTGCACGATCCGTTACAGCCATGCGGATTAGATGCCTGTCATCTCGACTGCTAGTGATCCGAGGCCGTTGGGATGCAGCACGCCGTTCCGTATTACCCTCCTGAACGCACCGATTCCGTATTCTGCTAACAGACATTGAACCTCGACCAACGCGAGCAGCAATGTCGCGGTACGATAAACCGCAATCGGGATAGGCTACAATCCGACCTTCATCAAAGTCGGAAACGTGATGGTACACATTTCTCCTCCTTACCCGAGGCATCACAACAACGTTTCACCAGGCAACGCCGGTCAACTGCTGTTTGTGTATGAGAAATCGGTTGGAGAGTTTCCCCACCGGCGCCAACCTTGTGTGAATGCTCTGAAAAGGTAATCATTTGCATAGCACAGCATCTTCTTCCTGTCGGTTAAATTTCGCGTCTGTAGCACGTTATCTTCGTTGTGTAGCAGTTTTAATGGCCAGTAGTGTATTATGTATTATATATCGGTATTCCTACACTATCCCAACCCCAATTCTTTAAAGAATCGAACTCACAGGTATAGAAGATCTGATAACTTTATATTGACTTGAAGCATGTTGGCGAGAAAAGTTTAGAGAAGGTTTGAAACTATGTTTAATAGAAGTGACTACGCGCTCTCATTATCATGCGCTGGGTGATTATAGTGAGAGTAATGTGAGCACCGTTTTAAGCAAAAGCCAGTTTTTCACGCATCTCAGTGTTTATGACGTAATATCTCCTGAACTATGAGTCGTACAATGATATAATTTTGCAGAGACATTCAGTGGTTTATGTGGATACTGTCTGCAAAATGTGTTGCGAATAGCGTTAGTAATCAAGAAGCAGGCAATTAAAACGTCATTCATGACCCTGGTAAACGATAAACTCTTCTCCTTTCACTTTTTTGAGGAGCGCGTCAGCAAGAAAATGTTTCGTAAGGGTTTAAAGTTATTGTAAAGTTTGTTAAAAATTGCTCAGTGCTCTGATTCTCAAAATACTGGACCAATATAGTTTGAGAAATTTGCCTGCCTTGAGTTATGTTGCGTCAAGGCACAGAAACAGTTTCTAACTGTAATACTTGGCTTACTGTGTTAAATCCCATTAGTCTATACCTAATAGTGAGTAGATTGTGGGAGGTCTTTATATTTTTAAACGCTATCAATAATTATATGAAATACCGAAAATCGAATTTTTGTTTCCCCTGAAAGCCGTTAGATGGATAACTTGGAACTGGGACCGTGCACTGCACACCGGGTTAGCCATTTACTGATATAGATTGTCTCCAAAGAAGTAACAGTTACATAGACAGTTAAGTGAACAAGTACGTTCTGGCGTAACCGTAAGCGCCGGAACGTAGATGAAGGATGGAATACCAGAGAAGGCGGTGACCAAACGTCACCCAGTAGCCCGCTGACAAGGACCGACAGCGACATCTGCAAGAAGTGAATATAAGCGCCGCCCCTGCCACCTCCACCGGACATAGTGCTCAGATCGGCTCCTTATACGGACATTAGTGGACGGTTGTAGACAGGCACTCGCAGATCTGATTGCAGTGATCTGTATCAAGTGATTACTTTGACTTTGTCTATAGCGAACATTATTACTGTTTGCATGTCACTTGCCACACCGATGTAACTCCGAAGTTAAGCATTGTTAATCTGCTTTATAGAAATAAAACAATTAATGTCATTTCCTTGAACTGTAGTATAGCATTCTGAGAATGCAGCATCCCTTAGGCACCCTATAAGCGACGAGCGGGCAAGCTCCAACAAAATACACTGAAGCGCCAAAGAAACTGGTCTAGGCATGCATGTTGAAATACAGAGATATGTAAACAGGCAGAATACGGCATTACGGTCAGCAACGCCTATATAAGACAACAAGTGTCTGGCGCAGTTGTTAGATCTGTTGCTGCTGATACAATGACAGATTATCAAGATTTAAGTGAGTTTGAACATGGTGTTATAGTTTGCGCAGGAACGATGAGACACAGTATCTCTGAGGTAGTGATGAAGTGGGGATTTTCCCGTACAGCCATTTCACGAGTATACGGTGCATATCAACCACCACTCCGTCTACAGGCCGCAAGCGGCCCGTCGGGACTATTCGACCGCCGTGTCATCCAAGGAGGATGCGGATAAGAGGTGCATGGGGTCAGTACACCGCTCTGCCGGTCGTTATGATGGTATTCTTGACCGAAGCCGCTACTAGTCGGTCGAGTAGCTCCTCAATTGGCATCACGAGGCTGAGTGCACCCCGAAAAATGGCAACAGCGCATGGCAGCCTGGATGGTCACCCATCCAAGCACCGACCACGCCCGACAGCGCTTAACTTCGGTGATCTCACGGGAACCGGTGTGACCACTGCGGAAAGGCCGTTGCCCTACGGTGCATATCAAGAATCTGGTAAAACATCAAATCTCCGACAGCGCTGCGGCCGGAAAAAGATCTTGCAAGAACGGGACCAATGACGACTGAAGACAATCGTTCAACGTGACGGAAGTGCAACCCTTCCGCAAATTACTGCAGATTTCAGTGTTGGCCCATCAACGAGTGTCAGCGTGCGAACCATTCAACGAAGCATCATAGTTATGGGCTTTCGGAGCTGAAGGCCCACTCGTGTACCCTTGATGACTGCACAACACAAAGCTTTACTCCTCGCCTGGGCCCGTCAACACCGACATTGGACTGTTGATGACTGGAAACATGTTGCGAGGTCGGACGAGTTTCGTTTCAAATTGTATCTAGTGAACGGACATGTACGGGTATGGAGACTACCTCTTGAATCCACGGACCCTGCATGTCAGCAGGGAACTGTTCAAGCTGGAGGAGGTTTTGTAATGGTATGGGGCGTGTGCAGTTGGATTGATATGGGAACCCTGATACATCGAGATAAGACTCTCACAGGTGACACGTACGTAAGCATCCTGTCTGATCACCTGCATCCATTCATCTCCATTGTGCATTCCGACGTACTTTGGCAATTCCAACAGGACAATGTGACACCCCCTACGTCCAAAATTGCTACAGAGTGGCTCCATGAATACTCTTCTGAGTTTGAACACTTCTGCTGGCTGTCAGACTTCCCAGACATGAACATTATTGACCATGTCTGGGATGCTTTGGAACGTGCTGTTCGGAAGAGACCTTCACCTCATCGTAGTATTACGGATTTATGGACAGCCCTGCAGGATTCATGGTGTCAGTTCACTCGAGCACTACTTCAACAAACACCAGTCGAGTCCATACCACGTCGTATAGCGGCACTTATGCGTGCACGCTGTAGCCCTACACGGTATTAGGCAGGTAAACCAGTTGCTTTGGCTCTTCAGTGTATAACGCAATTAATTTGGCGGTGAAAATGATAACAATACGGCACGATGAAGGCGGAAGCAAAGAATGGCGCATAAGTAAAGAACCAGTGACTTCTAACTTAGTGTCCTATACAGATAATGGATCGACGTAAACGCGGCGTGGAAAGGAAACATGCCTATCTTTGTGATCTGTGCTTTTACTTGTGTGCATTTGTGTGAGAGAAAGAAAGACTTGCTTTCACTGTCGCATTAACATGAGTAGTAGTCCCGTCGTTTAATGAAATTGGCGTCCTATATTACAATTGTGTGCCGGACAGTGACTAAAACTGAACGTCTGGTTTCCACGAGTAGTGCTTTTCACTAAGCTATGTGCCCGGGTAGCTGAGCTCTAATCTACAAGTTCTGTGAATCCCCTATTTCTATTATCCCCTACTGTTCCTCCTCTGTCAGGCTCTCTCCCGTATACAACTCAATACTACCAGCATGGCGGCAGACGCTGTTGAAAATTTGCCTGATACTGAGAGGCGATTTTGGACACAGAACTTCGAACACTGTTCTCTAACTATCCGGAGATGAAATACGACGCCATTCTTTCGGATGTTGAGAGAGCATTAGACTGCATAGGGCGCTGAGTTCGGTATAATTTTGTACTTTGTTGCTACAAAGGAAACACTTTTGGGAGAGGGGAAACTATGTAACACCATATGTCCTTTTTCTTGAAAGAAGGCGATATTTCCTACTTACGCTACAGGATGGGCAAAATAGAACTGGCTTGGAAACTATTTACAATAAGATTGTTGCGGGATGTTGATAGAAGATGCGAGATGTCTCCACCGTTGACTTCAGTGTAGCGCAGTGCTCCATTTATCAAACTGAGACACGCGCAGCAACTTTGCCTGAGGGACAGCAGCAGTGGCGTTTTCAAGGTTCTGCTGTAGCTCTTCCAGTGCGTGACGATTGTTTAAGTACACTTGACGCTCCAATTTGACCCACACGTAAAAACCGTAGGGAGAGAGATAAGTCTATTGAGATGGCCAAAAGATTGTACATCTCTGCTGATTATACTCTCTTCACTGAATACCTCGTTCACTAGTGACAAGGTCGTCAGGGAAGACAGTGCTGTTATTCCGTCTTGCTGAAAATATCCATATAGTAGTTTTCTTCCATGAGTTGATACACGGATTGAACACTTACCGGAGATAACCGGCTAGTATTAACAGTTTGATGAAACAATCGTGTTACTATGCGTACAAGAGACATTATGCACCAAACATGAATTTTAATATTGTCCTGCGCCTCTTCGAAAGCCTGTTGGGGATTTTCTGATTCGTAATGGCCTTATCTGAAGAACGAAAAAAATGAGGACCCAATTGTTCTGATTCCACTTCACTCAGAAAGCACCGGCGGAAATCACTATACGAAAGTTCGTCTGGACGCTTAAACTCAGTCACAACAGTAAATTTGCAAGGAGACAGATGCACTTCCTTTTTGATAATGTCTCGACATGGTGATCTCTTAATTCCCGCTTGCACAAGCGGACGGCGTCGAGCTTTTGTCGGACTTCCTATCAGGCTTCCCTTCACTCGACCATTGTTTTCTGGTATTCGAACTCACTTCAGCATCGTTAGTTTCTCGTCATTTTGCCACTAAGTTCAAATGGTTCAAATGGCTCTAAGCACTATGGGACTTAACATCGGAGGTCAGCAGTCCCCTAGACCTAGAACTGCCTAAAGCTAACTAATCTAAGGACATCACACACATCCATGTCGAGGCAGGATTTGAACCTGCGACCGTAGCAGTAGCGCGGTTCCGGACTGAAGCGCCTAGAACCTCTCGGCCACAACGGCCGGCTGCCACTAAGTTTTGCATTGCAGACGTTGCTGAAGGTTTTGCAAAAACATTTCAAGTCTTAAACTCTTGCGCAAACAGTTCTGCACACGTTTTCCATGAACTGTGCTTCGCGTAATACTTGGCAATAAAATCGTGGTGTCTTATCGTGAGCAGCATTTTGTGTTCCATTCAGCTGTTCACTAAACACTCCTGCTTCTCTCACCCACTCAAACGTAATGATACGGCAGAGCATGCGGACGATGCGCATGCGCGTACATGTGACTCTAACCGACTGGTGCATCTGAATCACGGTTTCCAGCATCACCTACGATGGGTACTTTTACTAGAATTTGACATATTCCCATACGTAAGTTGTCGACCTTTTGATGTTTATATAATATCTTATAAAGCCCAGGCTGTAGTGTAACTTAATAATATATATATATATATATATATATATATATATATATATAATAGTAATTTAAAAAAATGTATTAATAATTATTATTTGAATATTAATAATAGTAATTCTTTCTTTGCCAGAGAGGCTAGATGTACGACTTATCAATTAATTATGTATTGTCCTTGAAATTAGTTTTCTAGTGTGAATGAGAGTTGACTCCCTAAGCACGTTGACTGGAAACGGTGAATATGCTTTGATAGCTTGTAATAAAGTGACGTCAAAACAAAAGAGAAATAACTCTAATAATACTATGATTATAGTTCTGTTAAATAATTATGCACTAAGTCTCTCAATGATTAATAACGCAACATTACTATTAGCCCGACGCTGATCAGCAATCGGCAAACTAGCTCAGTACTCAGGGTGGTTACGGGATTATAAATACTTGTTTCTCTCTTGAATTATCTCAGATATTCCTCAATATATACCAAAAGTATAGTTAAAACTCATATACTTGTAACGCCACATAATATTTCGTAGTCAGTTCAATGTGAAGTAATAAAACCCGTAACTCCAGATCGTGGTTTCGTCTGGAATACCAATATAAGATAACAAGCATAATCTTTGGCAGATGAAATCTTATACTAGAACTAGAATCGAGTGACCAGGCCTATCTGCCTGGTATGTTATCTCGCAACCTTGAGAAAATCTGAAAGTGAAATATATTGAAATATTCCAAGCTGCCGCGTAGCTCGTGGAATCTGAAAGAAAGTTTAGTGTCCTAACCAGGGGCACGTCTCGAAGATGAGCTGAAAGAAAATTATTAATTATTTTCTAGTATGGCCCCTAACAATGGTGAATGTTCCGTTAAGGCCACGTCTACTCTGGACAAGCACGGTTTAGGTTTACAAATAATTATGTATCATACACAAGTCTGAAGCCATGAACAACTATATTTTAATTTCTTTTACAACTTACATAGACTGTTACAGCACGATGAAGTCAGATAATCGTTCTTTCCTCTTATAGTCCAAGAACAGAAAAAGTCGATCAGAATAGAAAGTTCAGATGCAGCATCTCAGATGTCCATGGAATATTCATCAAGGCATACATTGCAACATAATCTATTTGTGTACTCTCTGGCATACATCGCCAGCTATTCATACAATAATTATCAATACGTGGCATTTACAAACTTCAAATTCGTGACCACCCCAGGAGAACAGTACTAAGCTCACTGAAACTTATAACAGTATTCACATTACCGGTTTCGGCACTTGATTGCCGTCTTCAGATGTTATTAATCTGCTAACAGCTTCATCAAGACATATAAAAATTCCAGTTAAGCATTCTGAACATCTTGATGTTTTATAAAGTATGGCAATGAATACATCATATCATCACATATTGGTTTATTTTAATGCGTGAAGTGTTCCCACGAGCATGGGATTATAAACATCGGACAATGGATCAGTGGAGACATGTCGCCTGGTCAGGAGACTCAAGTTTCTTGTTATACAAGATCGATGGTCGTGTTCGGACACGCCGTCATCCAGGCGTTGATTGCTGGAAACGTGCACGACGCTACTTAACGCAGGACGGTGGAGGCAGTATTATCCTACCGGGAACATTCACCTTAGCATCTATGGCACCTGTGGTATGAATGGGACACTTAGTAACAGTTGTGGGCTACGTGAACCTCATTCCGGACCATCTGAGTCGCTTCATGCTTGATATCTTTTCCAACGATGATAGCATCTTCCAGTAGGTTCAAATGGCTCTGAGCACTACGGTACTTAACTTCTAAGGTCAACAGTCCCATGGAACGTAGAACTACTTAAACCTAACTAACCTTAGGACATCACACGCATCCGTACTCGAGACAGGATTCGAACCTGCAGTCGTAGCGGTCGCGCGGTTCCCGACTGTAGCGCCTAGAACCGCTCGGCCACGCCGGCCGGCCTTCCAGTAGGATAACTACCGATGTCGCAAGGCGAGAATAATCCTGAGGAGCACGGTACTTCACTCAACTTGATGCCTTGGGCATCAAATTCGTCTGATCTGAATCCGATGGAGCACATCTCGGACACTGTGGGGCGCCAGCTCGGCTCCCACGACCACAACCGTAATTCACATGGATTGCGTGGTTTTTCGTAAACGTCTTGCACCATATACCTCTGGAAACTAATCAAGGACTTGTCGAGTACATGTCACGTAGAATTGCAACTATATTCCGTTCCAAATGTGGACCAACACGATATTAAGATGGTGGTCGTAATGTTTTGGTTCATCATCCGGCCGGCCGCGGTGGCCGTGCGGTTCTGGCGCTGCAGTCCGGAACCGTGGGACTGCTACGGTCGCAGGTTCGAATCCTGCCTCGGGCATGGGTGTGTGTGATGTTCTTAGGTTAGTTAGGTTTAAGTATGAAACTTCCTGGCAGATTAAAACTGTGTGCCCGACCGAGACTCGAACTCGGGACCTTTGCCTTTCGCGGGCAAGTGCTCTACCAACTGAGCTACCGAAGCACGACTCACGCCCGGTACTCACAGCTTTACTTCTGCCAGTACCTCGTCTCCTACCTTCCAAACTTTACAGAAGCTCTCCTGCGAAACTTGCAGAACTAGCACTCCTGAAAGAAAGGATATTGCGGAGACATGGCTTAGCCACAGCCTGGGGGATGTTTCCAGAATGAGATTTTCACTCTGCAGCGGAGTGTGCGCTGATATGAAACTTCCTGGCAGATTAAAACTGTGTGCCCGACCGAGACTCGAACTCGGGACCTTTGCCTTTCGCGGGCAAGTGCTCTACCAACTGAGCTACCGAAGCACGACTCACGCCCGGTACTCACAGCTTTACTTCTGCCAGTACCTCGTCTCCTACCTTCCAAACTTTACAGAAGCTCTCCTGCAGAGTGAAAATCTCATTCTGGAAACATCCCCCAGGCTGTGGCTAAGCCATGTCTCCGCAATATCCTTTCTTTCAGGAGTGCTAGTTCTGCAAGTTTCGCAGGAGAGCTTCTGTAAAGTTTGGAAGGTAGGAGACGAGGTACTGGCAGAAGTAAAGCTGTGAGTACCGGGCGTGAGTCGTGCTTCGGTAGCTCAGTTGGTAGAGCACTTGCCCGCGAAAGGCAAAGGTCCCGAGTTCGAGTCTCGGTCGGGCACACAGTTTTAATCTGCCAGGAAGTTTCATATCAGCGCATACTCCGCTGCAGAGTGAAAATATCATTCTAGGTTTAAGTAGTTCTAAGTTCTTGGGGACTTATGACCTAAGATGTTGAGTCCCATAGTGCTCAGATCCATTTTTTTTTGGTTCATCCTTGTATATTTGGGCTTAGGAGTCGTGACTGCTTTGGAGAACGACGGATGCGCGCGAGTCCTCGTTCGCGTTTCGTTGTAGACCTCTTGTTTTAATTTTCTTCGTAATTAAAAATTCAGTACTGTTAATTTTTGGAGAACCTTTAGGCTGTTTTTTATTTCTCGAACGACCTCCAAATGTTGTGCTGAGAAGATATGTGTAGTGCGTTTAAAAAAAGTTTCGACTTTTGACGGCTCAGTACAGTGCGATGGAGGGAAGTGTAGTTGCCACCGTGTACTGCGATCGTCAGCAGGTGACCACAGTATAATGTCACTCCTATTCGGCGCAGAATCTGGCTGGATCGCTTGCCTGCGTGAACAGCAAGCCGGTCGATCTGCGATTTTTTTTGAAACGATTTTAAAAAAACTATTCGGTAGTTGTCTCTCACTCTCGCACGTTTTGTAAGTAGGCTGTTTAGGTTTTTATGTTGGTAACGCCATGTAGCGCTCTATATGAAAATCACTGACTGTGCTGTGTGCAGTCTGTGGCTGGTTTGCATTGTTGGAATTTGCTATTGTAGTGTTGGGCAGTTGGCTGTTAACAGCACGTAGCGTTGCGCAGTTGGAGGTGAGCCGCCAGCAGTGGTGGACGTGGTCAGAGAGATGGCGGAGTTTTGAGAGCGGATGATCTGGACGTGTATCCATCAGAGACAGTCAGTTTGTAAGACTGGATGTCATGAACTGATATATATATATATATAATCACCTTTGAACACTATTAAGGTAAATACATTGTTTGTTCTCTATCAAAATCTTTCATTTGCTAACTATGCCTATCAGTAGTTAGTCCGTTCAGTAGTTAGAATCTTTTATTTAGCTGGCAGTAGTGGCGCTCACTGTATTGCAGTAGTTCGAGTAACGAAGATTTTTGTGAGGTAAGTGATTCATGAAAGGTATACGTTATTGTTAATGAGGGCCATTCTTTTGTAGGGATTTTTGAAAGTCAGATTGCGTTGCACTAGAAATATTGTGTGTCAGTTTAGTGTTGATCAGAATAAGCAAAGAGCGAAATCTCTGAGTACGTTCAGTTCTGCTCAGCTGTTTGAAAATCAAATAACGTAGGGGGTTTACCAGCACAGTAACTCATTAATTTTTCTAAGGGGACGTTTCAATTTTATAGTTAAATTCGTCAGCTTCGTGATGAACGGCCTATCATTGCGTTAACGGTCATAGTCATTGCGATGTTTCGATAATAGATAAACTAATCCAAGAAATTCTTGCTTTACAATGTAAAAAAAGGTGTTGCTATTGATTTGTGTTCGGTGCGTGTTAGGTTAGATGTTGCTGCGGATTATATGTAGGTAATATATTGAACTATTCTTTAAACTTGAAAGGATGTGCGCCCCCGGTAGCTGAGTGGTCAGCGCGACAGAATGTCAGTCCTAAGTGTTGTGGCGTAGATTAACAGCCACGCCACTCGGAAGTAGCCAAAAGGCACGCGTTAACTCACGCAGGCTAGAGATAGGTCTGGAATGATTAAGAGTGTCTTGAAACAGGATACGTAATGAATGCTATAAAGAAAAGTACGTAGCTGCTGCAATACTTAACTTTAATCCATCCTTGTTGTACATCGCTATTGACGATACAATTGAGACTCTGTATATTCAGGCAATAAACTACTAATGGCGCATTGCTAGGTCGTAGCCATTGACTTAGCTGAAGGCTATTCTAACTATCTGCTCTGCAAATGAGCGAGGCTTCGTCAGTGTGCATCGCTAGCTACGTCGTCCGTACAACTGGGGCGAGTGCTAGTCCGTCTCTCGAGATCTGCCGTGTGGTGGCGCTCGGTCTGCGATCACTGACGGTGGCGACACGCGGGTCCGACATGCACTAATGGACCGCGGCCGATTTAAAGCTACCACCTAGCAAGTGTGGTGTCTGGCGGTGACACCACACTAAGGGCCCGCGTTCGATTTCCGGCTAGGTCGGAGATTTTCTCCGCTCAGGCACTGGGTGTTGTGTTGTCCTAATCATCATCCTTTCATTCCCATCGACGCGCAAGTCGCCGAAGTGGCGTGAAATCGAAAGACTTGGACCCGGCGAACGGCCTACTCGGCGGGAGGCCCTAGTCACACGACATTTACATAATTTGGAAGGATACAGGTGTCTACTTCTAATCTCAAGAAAATGGAATAGATGTAAAGTGCTCCGTCACGAACTCATGCGTCAGTGAAAAAGTTAGAATGAGCTCTTCATAAATTCTTCGTATCTTATAAATGTTTTGAGATATCGAAACAAGATTTTGGCAAATGATAGCGCGCAAAGACGACAGTGTTTTGCCATATGATTAATATGCGAAACTTCCAATCTACCGTGATATTTAAGAGACTACAGATATTTTTCGATCAAATAATGTAATTATTGAGGGCGATCGATAGCCTGTGAAACAAGAACTGCTGTGGTTTTTGTAACAATGTAAGTGATGAAGTTACACGTTTATTTTTATACTGAGAATGTGCTCTTTCGTAAACTATTGACATGACTTGCACTCAGTTCTTAGTTTAATAATTCACTATTTCAGGATTCTGTCGCAATTTCAACTGCATTAAAATGTTAATGAGATGAATACTTCTATTTCATCCAGACCCATATACTCTCAGCCGTGTTTAAATGAACACGATACGGGGGAAGCTTGATTAAACTATGCCCTTTACCGGTAGCGAGTTCATCGACCTGGTACCGTGGAGTTTTGACTTGTACAACACTACAAGATCCATTAACTTCGCCTTATACACGCTAGATTAAATTTTATCTCATGGGACATTCCCTTGTACCCAGAACAAAAAATCAGCTTTACTCCATTGCACTGCTGGAGCTTTATGCATCACAACAGATTGATGTTGTTGTTGTTGTTGTTGTTGTTGTTGTTGTTGTTGTCTTCAGTCCTGAGACTGCTTTGATGCAGCTCTCTATGCTAATCTATCCTATGCAAGCTTCTTCATCTCCCAGTACCTACTGCAACCTACATCCTTCTGTATCAGTTTAGTATATTCATCTCTTGGTCTCCCTCTACGATTTTTACCCTCCACTCTGCCCTCCAATACTAAATTGGTGATCCCTTGATGCCTCAGAACATGTCCCACCAAACGATCCCTTCTTTTAGTCAAGTTGTGCCACAAACTTCTCTTCTCCCCAATCCTATTCAATACCTCCTCATTAGTTATATGATCTACCCATCTAATCTTCAGCATTCTTCTGTAGCACCACATTCGAAAGCTTCTACTCACTTCTTGTCCAAACTAGTTATCGTCCATGTTTCACTTCCATACATGGCTACTCTCCATACAAATACTTCCAGAAACGACTTCCTGACCCTTAAATATATACTCGATGTTAACAGATTTCTCTTCTTCAGAAACGCTTTCCTTCCCATTGCCAGTCTACATTTTATATCCTCTCTACTTCGACCATCATCAGTTATTTTGCTCCCCAAATAGCAAGACTCCTTTACTACTTTAAGTGTCTCATTTCCTAATATAATTCCCTCAGCATCACCCGACTTAATTCGACTACATTCCATTATCCTCTTTTTGCTTTTGTTGATGTTCATCTCATATCCTCCTTTCAAGACACTGTCCATTCCGTTTAGCTGCTCTTCCAAGTCCTTTGCTGTCACTGACAGAATTACAATGTCATCGGCGAACCTCAAAGTTTTTATTTCTTCTCCATGCATTTTAATACTTACTCAGAATTTTTCTTTTGTTTCCTTTATTGCTTGCTCAATATACAGATTGAATAACATCGGGGAGAGGCTACACCGCTGTCTTACTCCCTTCCCAACCACTGCTTCCCTTTCATGTCCCTCGACTCTTATAACTGCCATCTGGTTTCTGTACAAATTGTAAATAGCCTTTCGCTCCCTGTATTTTACCCCTGCCACCTTTAGAATCTGAAAGAGAGTATTCCGTTCAACATTGTCAAAAGCTTTGTCTAAGTCTACAAATGCTAGAAACGTAGGTTTGCCTTTCCTTAATCTTTCTTCTAAGATAAGTCGTAGGGTCAGTATTGCCTCACGTGTTCCAATATTTCTACGGAATCCAAACTGATATTCCCCGAGGTCGGCTTCTACTAGTTTTTCCATTCGTCTGTAAAGAATTCGCGTTAGTATTTTGCAGCTGTGCCTTATTAAACTGATAGTTCAGTAATTTTCAGTTCTGTCAACACCTGCTTACTTCAGGATTGGAATTATTATATTCTTCTTGAAGTATGGGGGTATTTCGCCTGTCTCATACATCTTGCTCACCAGATGGTAGAGTTTTGTCAGGACTGACTCTCCCAAGGCCGTCAGTAGTTCTGATGGAATGTTGTCTACTCCCGGGCCTTGTTCCGGCTCAGGTCTTTCAGTGCTCTATCAAACTCTTCACACAGAATCGCATCTCCCATTTCATCTTCATCTACATTCTCTTCCATTTCCATAATATTGTCCTCAAGTACATCGCCCTAGTATAGACCCTCTATATACTCCTTCCGCCTTTCTGCTTTCCCTTCTTTGCTTAGAACTGGGTTTCCATGTGAGCTCTTGATATTCATACAAGTGGTTCTCTTTTCTCCAAAGGTCTCTTTAATTTTCCTGTAGGCAGTATCTATCTTACCCCTAGTGAGATTAGCCTCTACATCCTTACATTTGTCCTCTAGCCATGCCTGCTTGGCCATTTTGCACTTCCTGTCGATCTCACTTTTGAGAAGTTTGTATTCCTTTTTGCCTGCTTCATTTACTGCATTTTTATATTTTCTCCTTTCATAATTTAAATTCAATATTTCATCTGTTACCCAAGGATTTCTACTAGCCCTCACCTTTTTACCTACTTGATCCTCTGCTGCCTTCACTACTTCATGTCTCAAAGCTACCCATTCTTCTTCTACTGTATTTCTTTCCCCCATTTCTGTCAATTGTTCCCTTATACTCTCCCTGAAACTCTCTACAACCTCTGGTTTAGTCAGTTTATCCAGGTCCCTTCTCCTTAAATTCCCACCTTTTTGCAGTTTCTTCAGTTTTAATCTAAAGTTCATAACCAATAGATTGTGGTCAGAGTCCACATCTGCCCCTGGAAATGTCTTACAATTTAAAACCTGGTTCCTAAACCTCTGTCTTAGCATTATATAATCCATCTGAAACCTGTCAGTATCTCCAGGCTTCTTCCATGTATAAAACTTTCTTTTATGATTCTTGAACCAAGTGTTAGCTATGATTATGTTGTGCTCTGTGCAAAATTCTACCAGGCGGCTTCCTCTTTCATTTGTTACCCCCAATCCATATTCACCTACTACGTTTCTTTCTCTCCCTTTTCCTGCTACCGAATTCCAGTCACCCATGACTATTAAATTATCGTCTCCCTTCACCATCTGAATAATTTCTTTTATTTCATCATACATTTGTTCAATTTCTTCGTCATCTGCAGAGCTAGTTGGCACATAAACTTGTACTACTGTAGTAGGCGTGGGCTTCGTGTCTATCTTGGTCACAATAAGGCGTTCACTATACTGTTTGTAGTAGTTTACCCGCACTCCTATTTTTTTATTCATTATTAGGTTTGGTTTGTGGGATTAAAGGGACCAGACCGCTATGGTCATCGGTCCCTTTTTCCAAATACTAAAAACACCCACAGAGAATAAAAAACGTTCAACAGAATAGGAGACAGACGACACAGAACAAAAGAAACGTAAACAAGGACCAGACAAAACGAAATAAAATCACACAGAGTGTGACGGTGGTTGGCCGACTATTAGAACAAAAAAAGGAAAAGCCAACCACCGAAAACACATTAAAAACTGAGTTTAAAACCGTAGGCTGAAGGCCAGAATCAACACAAGACAATAAAATAAAACATAAACACTCATATTAAATTATAAAAACACCCTGCCCGAATAAAACGCAAAACTAAGTCCACCATGGCAGAGTCATCTAGTAAAAGCGCAGAGAGCGCGTCAGGCAGCGCAAACGTCTGCCTGAGCGCAGATAAAAGTGGACAGTCCAACAAAATGTGGACCACTGTCAATGCCGAGCCGCAGCGACAGAGAGGAGGGACCTCACGGCGCAATAAGTAGCCGTGGGTCATCCGCGTGTGCCCAATACACAGTCGGCAGAGGACGACAGACTCCTTGCGAGAGACTCGCAAGGAGGAGTGCCACACAGTCGTCGTCTCCTTGATGGCACGGAGTTTGTTAGGGGTGGTCAGACCGCGCCATTCAGCGTCCCAAAGCTAGATAACTTTGCGGCGGAAGACTGCCCTCAAATCAGTCTCCGGGAGGCCAATGTCCAGGGTGGGTTCACTGGTGGCCTGTTTGGGCCAGGCGGTCAACAGGTTCATTGCCCGGGATACCGACATGACCGGGGGTCCACACAAAGACCACAGAGCGGCCGCAACGGGCAAGAGTATGCAGGGACTCATAGATAGCCATCACCAGACGAGAACGAGGGAAACACTGGTCGAGAGATCGTAAACCGCTCAGGGAATCGCTACAGATAACGAAGGACTCATCTGAGCAGGAGCGGATATACTCCAGGGCACGAAAGATGGCAACCAGCTCAACAGTGTAAACACTGCAGCCATCCTGCAAGGAACATTGTTCGGAATGGTGCCATAGAGTTAGCGCATACCCGACACGACCAGCAACCATCGAGCCGTCGGTGTAAACAACTCCAGAGCCCTGATACGTGGCCAGGATGGAATAAAAATGGCATCGGAAGGCCTCCGGAGGGACTGAGTCCTTCGGGCTCTGTGCCAAATCGAGCCGAAGGCAAGGGCGAGGCACACACCATGGGGGTGTATGCAGATGTGCCCAGAAAGGAGGTGGAACAGGGAAAAACCCAAGCCCAGAGAGGAGCTCTTTGACGCGTACGGCGATCGGACAACCCGACCGGGGCCGACGTTCTGGCAGATGGACGACTGACTGTGGGAACAGGACACGGTAATTTGGATGCCCGGGCAAGCTAAAAACACGGGCAGCATAAGCAGCCAGTAATTGTTGGCGTCGTAACCGCAGTGGAGGGACACCTGCCTCCACTAGTATGCTGTCCACAGGGCTGGTGCGGAAAGCACCAGTGGCAAGGCGTATACCGCTGTGGAGGATTGGGTCCAGCACCCGCAATGCAGATGGGGATGCTGAGCCATAAGCCATGCTCCCATAATCCAGACGGGACTGGATTAACGCCCGGTAGAGCCGCAACAGGGTAGATCGGTCGGCGCCCCAGCGGGTGTGGCTCAAGCATCTCAGAGCGTTTAGATGCCGCCAACACGCCTGTTTAAGCTGCCGGATATGAGGCAGCCAAGTCAACCGGGCATCGAAAATCACCCCCAAAAACCTGTGTGATTCCACCACTGAAAGAAGTTCGCCGGCAAGATAAAGCCGCGGCTCCGGGTGGACAGTACGTCGCCAGCAGAAATGCATAACGCAGGTCTTGGCTGGCGAAAACTGAAACCCATGAGCTACAGCCCAAGACTGCGCCTTGCGGATAGCGCCCTGTAGCTGACGTTCAACAGCTGCAATGCCAGTAGAGCTGTAGTAAAGGCAGAAGTCGTCAGCATACATGGAAGCGGAGACAGAATTTCCCACGGCCGCAGCGAGCCCGTTAATGGCTATTAAAAACAGGCAGACACTTAAAACAGAACCCTGTGGCACACCGGTCTCCTGGACGTGGGAGGAACTATATGAGGCCGCGACTTGCACGCAGAAGGTACGATACGACAGAAAATTTCTGATAAAGATCGTCAGAGGGCCCCAAAAACCCCATCCATGAAGCGTAGAAAGGATGTGATGACGCCATGTCGTATCGTACGCCTTCCTCATGTCGAAAAAGACAGTGTCCAGGTGCTGACGGCGGGCAAAGGCAGTACGGATGGCCGACTCCAGGCTCATCAGATTGTCGGCGGCGGAGCGGCCTTTACGGAACCCACCCTGAGACTGAGCCAGAAGGCCCCGAGACTCCAGTACCCAATGCAAGCGCTGGCTCACCATCCATTCGAGAAGCTTGCAAAGAACGCTGGTGAGGCTAATGGGGCGGTAGCTGTCCACCACCAAAGGGCTCTTGCCTGGTTTCAAAACGGGGATGACAATGCTCTCCCGCCATTGCGACGGGAACTCACCCTCGACCCAGAGACAGTTGTACAGGTCGAGGAGGCGTCGCTTGCAGTCCACTGAAAGGTGTTTCAGCATCTGACAGTGGATGGTATCTGGCCTGGGAGCGGTATCAGGGCAAGTGGCAAGGGCACTGTGAAATTCCCACTCACTGAATGGAGCATTGTAGGATTCAGAAGTGTGGGTGCGAAAAGAAAGGCTCCGACGTTCCATCCGCTCTTTAATGGAGCGGAAGGACTGGGGTTAAGTCGCAGAAGCGGAACTCATAGCAAAATGCTCTGCTAAGTGGTTTGCAATGACGTCGGAGTCAGTACAAACTGCTCCATTCAGTGAGAGCGCAGGGACGCTGACAGGTGTCCGACAGCCGTAGACGCGTCGAATCTTGGCCCAAACCTGCGATGGAGTGTCATGGAGGCCAATGGTGGACACATACCGCTCCCAGCACTCCTTCTTGCCTTGGCGGATAAGGAGGCGGGCCCGCGCACGCAGCCGTTTGAAGGCGATAAGGTGGTCTATGGAGGGATGTCGCTTGTGACGCTGGAGCGCCCACTGGCGATCTTTAATCGCGTCAGCGATCTCAGGCGACTACCAAGGCACAGCCCTCCGCCGAGGGGACCCACAAGAACGGGGAATGGCAGATTCGGCGGCAGTAACGATGCCGGTGGTGACCGATTGAACCACCGCATCAATGTCATCACTAGAAAGAGGCTCAATAGCGGCAGTGGAGGAAAACAAGTCCCAGTCAGCCTTATTCATAGCCCATCTGCTGGGGCGACCAGAAGAGTGACGTGGTGGCAGTGACAGAAGGATTGGAAAGTGGTCACTGCCACACAAGTCGTCATGCACAATCCATTGGACAGACGGTAAGAGGCGAGGGCTACAGATCGAAAGGTCGATGGCCGAGTACGTGCCATGCGCCACGCTGAAGTGGGTGAAGGGGCCATTATTTAAGAGTGAAAGATCGAGCTGTGCCAATAAATGCTCAATGGTGGCGCCTCGACCTGTTGCCACTGACCCACCCCGCAGAGGGTTATGGGCGCTGAAGTCGCCCAGTAAGAAGAAAGGTGACGGCAATTGGGCTAGTAGCGCAGCCAGCTCATGCTGCGCGACATCACCATCCGGTGGAAGGTAAAGACTGCAGACGGTAATAGCCTGTGGCGTCCACACCCTAACAGCGACAGCCTCTAAAGCTGTTTGTAGAGGGACAGACTCACTGTGAAGAGAGTTAAGGACATAGATGCAGAAGCCACCAGACACCCTTTCATAAGCTGCTCGGTTCTTATAATAACCCCGAGAGCCGCGGAGGGCGGGGGTTCACATTGCTGGAAACCAAGTTTCCTGAAGAGCAATGCAGAAGAAAGGGTGAAGGCTGATAAGTTGCCGGAGCTCAGCTAGATGGTGGAAGAAACCGCTGCAGTTCCACTGGAGGATGGTATTTTCCATGTCTGTGAATGGCGTGATCGGACTGGGAAGGCAGATTACGCCACTGGGTCACCTGCTGCCTCCAATGGAGCACCCATGCAAATGCGATCCAGTGCATCCGAGGGACCGGCGAGATCGAGGTACTCAGCGGACGCCAGAATCTCCACCTCGTCCTGAGAGGCAGAGCTGGTAGGAAGCGGTGGAACGGGTGCCACCGCAATATCGTTGGTCTTGGGGACTTTCTTCTTCTTCTGCTTGTCGCGCTGTGCCTTCGGTGGTTCAGGCTTCATGGGCTTCACTGGGTCAGTCTCAGGGACAGACGACGACCGTGAGGCCCTACGATCAGGGACTGGTGGTTGTTTCAACCACTTGCGGGCGTCCACTTTTCCACTGGTCGGAACCTGCAAAGGGAGGTCCCCAAGGGATCCCTTCCGGGCGAGAGTAGCCAAAGAAGTCTTACGCTTCTCCGGCTGGGAAGGGGGAGCTGATGTCCCCGATGGTTGGGAGGGTGTTGCTCCTGAAGAAGATGGAGCAGGAGCAACAGGGTGTGAAGTGCCCCCCACAATCAAGGGGGCTGTTGGATGCTGACCAATCATAGAACCAACCGTACGGGACGACACAGGAGATGGAAGAACCGTCGTTGCAGCAGCGGCGTACGTTGACGTCATTGGCACAGGATGGAGCCTCTCATATTTCCGCCTAGCCTCAGAGTAGGTCACGCGGTCCAGGGTTTTATATTCCATTATCTTCCGTTCTTTCTGGAAGATCCTACAGTCCAGCGAGCAGGGGGAATGGTGTTCTCCGCAGTTAACACAGATGGGAGGTGGAGCACATGGAGTATCGGGATGCAAAGGACGTCCACAATCTCGACATGTGACGCCGGAAGTACAGTGGGATGACATGTGCCCAAACTTCCAGCATTTAAAACACCGCATTGGAGGAGGGATATATGGCTCCACATCACAGCGGTAAACCATCACCTTGACCTTTTCGGGTAAAACATCACCTTCGAAGGCCAAGATAAAGGCACCGGTGGCTACCTGATTATCCCTCAGACCCCGATGGACGCGCCAGACGAAGTGAACACCCCGTCGTTCTAGATTGGCACGTAGTTCATCGTCGGACTGAAGTAGAAGATCCCTGTGGAATATAATACCCTGGATCATGTTTAAACTTTTATGGGGAGTGATGGTGACGGAAACATCCCCCAACTTGTCACAAGTGATCAACCTCTGTGACTGGGCAGAGGATGCTGTTTTGATGAGAACCGACCCAGAGCGCATTTTGGACAAGCCCTCCACCTCCCCGAACTTGTCCTCTAAATGCTCCACAAAAAACTGAGGCTTGGTTTGCATAAAAGATTCACCATCGACCCGCATACAGACAAGGTACCGAGGTGAATAATCTCCACTGCTGTCTTTAGCCATGCGTTCCTCCCATGGAGTGGCCAGGGAGGGAAATGATCGGCGATTGAATTGCTTGCCGTTGAGGTTAGACCACGATCACTTAGAGACTGCTGGGGGAGGCCCACCAGCGAGAGATGATGTACCACACTTCATTGTGGGTCATCTGCCCTGATGCCACCCACTCCGACCAGGGGCTCTCCCCACGGGCGCCACCCGGCCACAGCAAAGACCACCTGGCGGGATGGCCTTTGCCGGGAGTCCCGATGCCCCAGAGGGATAGGCATCTACTTCTCGGCATACGTGGGGAGGTAGCAGCTCAGGCATCAGCAGTGCGATCCCTGTGTAGTCAGGGGGCTACCACCAACAGAGTGCATGACATCCCCACCACAACGGACTGGCTACCGTGCTGGATGTCGGGTGTCGAAACATCCATGTACATCACGAGGGCAAAGATGGAAGTGCACAATGGAGGGAATGTATGCTATGCGGAACACACTTCAGCAGACGTGGCCGGAAGCTCGATGTACATCCAACTCCATGACAAGACTGGGTGTGCCAGATCTTAGGGCAAGATGGATGTAAGAAGCACCACGTAAGGCGTCCTTCCGCAAATGGTACTCACTAACGGAAAATTTTGAAATGTAGTGGTCAAACCCCTTAGGGGACCATCATATTAAAGGCCGAAACAGTTGAGACTCCTTTTAGTCGCCTCTTACGACAGGCGGGAATACCACGGGCCTATTCTTACCCCCGAACCCGCAGGGGGGTATTCGTTATTAAACCGACTCCTGCATTACCCCTATTTGATTTTGTATTTATAACCCTGTATTCGCCTGACGAAAAGTCTTGTTCCTCCTGCCACCGAACTTCACTAATTCCTACTATATCTAACTTTAACCTATCCATTTCCCTTTTTAAATTTTCTAACCTACCTGCTCTATTAAGGGATCTGAGATTCCACGCTCCGATCCGTAGAACGCCAGTTTTCTTTCTCCTGATAACGACGTACAGAGTAGCATGGCATTTTGTCTATTACTATTGTCGAATTCCGAAAAATGTTTTGCAACAGAACGTTGTATTCTCGGCCGGTGAACGTGTTCTTGGACAAAATTTTTATTGCAAATCTCGTACTCAGATTACTACACTGTTGTTACTAATACAAAGCCAACACAAAACACTTGTTCACAATACCTGACGGCTACAGAACATTTCAGTGAGCGAAAATACGACTGTACAACGAGAGTTGACAAACGTTGATGCATCTAATGCGTGCAACAGGGGCGCTTTACCAGCCGAACCGCTGGCGGCATTGTAGGAAAAGTCGGCTCGCCAACGGAGTCTCGTTCCCCTCGGGTCAGCCAAACTTCAAAAGTCGCAACTAATTTTAAACGCACTATAATTATGTGTGTGGAGTGGGCGGGACATCTAGGATGTTGGTGCTATCTGGATTGCCTTATATTGAGTGGGCATCAAATCTCTTAGGAAGTACAGGTACTTGAGGCTGTTTAGAACAATAAATCAGGGACCAACGAAGCGATTCTTGAAAAGCACGTGCCAGATGTTAACAGACTGAAGTCAGTGTTTATTCCCGTAATAGTCAGTCTCCTTAAGGCTGAATATTTCATTTCATTTTGACGTTTATCTCTCAGATGGACAATGGATCTAAAGACAATATTGTCTTGTCTTCCAGTCCTTACTTGAAATCGATTGTGTGTACATGAGATAAACATCAAAATGAAATGGAAAATACTGCTGTAAATAGACTGTCTTTCACTGAAGTGAATAAATAAAAGCTGAATGTCCTGATGGCTGTTCAGTACATAACAGACTCTACGAAAAGACGTTTTATATCCGTTTCTCTCAGACTCAGTCGATTTTCAACAAAACAGTAGTTTATATTTTGAAAACTGATTTGTCCTTGGTTTATAAACAATGCCTGATCTATTCCATGAAGTTTCGGGACCGCAGCCGGGTAACGTCGACTTCTTGACACGATATTTCGGCTGACAACTATTCAGCCATCTTGAGGTGGAGATGCACTGGAGATTGCTGCTTCAAATCTCTACCTTTATACAG
Organism: Schistocerca piceifrons; assembly: GCF_021461385.2. Lineage (NCBI taxonomy): Eukaryota > Metazoa > Arthropoda > Insecta > Orthoptera > Acrididae > Schistocerca > Schistocerca piceifrons. The sequence goes on along the minus strand of NC_060141.1, from coordinate 794,883,333 downwards.
CAAATTTGCGCAAAAACGCATCCCCAAAGACAGCCGCTACAAGAGCGACCTCTGTCGAGTTACATGCCATCTTCGAATATTGCTCCATTTATGGCGCACAGGCGCCTATGTAATGAGACACACTGTCGGAATACGCATTCGCTGAGTTAAATCTCAGATATCAAAATGAATAAAATTAATTGTCACTAGACGTGTCACTGGACATAAAATTAAAGGAATCACCGGGTCCCAATCCTTATGCAGTTGAAATCCGCCATCACGATTAATAACATTTTGCGCTAAACCTATTTCCACCTATTTCTTTTGTAACTGAATCCCAGAAAGATCTCGTCAAGGCCACGATTTCCATGGCAGAAAAATGCATGGAATGTCCTGTGGAGATACAATGCTCCGCTATGACTGACTTAGTGGGCTGCGGAATGTTAGTGTGGCGATCATGTTAGACGCATCTTTCGGGCACTGTGCGCGTTGTCTGATCAGTTTAGGCTTGCCGCACAAGCAAGGTATTCTGTAGATTCCATCCTTCCGCAATCCCAGATCGTCCTTTGCTGAGAAGAAATCACGTCTTTGTAAGTGGGCGGAACATTATTTTGACTTGATGTGTTCTTCAGATTCTGCCTAATTTCGACAAAGTATTGCCGACGTTCGGAACGAAAGTCATGGACGTGAACCTCTCTTTCTATTCCTGATGGCGTCGGTGGTCACGTTTTTTCTTCCCTAAAGCTGTGATGATTTGATATGGGGAATAGCAATTATCTTTGAACACTGATTGCAGGTGTTTCAGCTCTTGTGCAAGGCTATCTCCATCAGACACAACATATGCCCGGCGAATCAACGTTCGAAAGACGCCCATAGTTTCTGATGGATGGTGGCAGCGAGACGCCTGCAAATACAGGTGTGTATGTGTGGGCTCACGGTAAAGGGAATGCCACAATGATCCATCCACATTCCGTCTGACCAAAACGTCAATAAATGGCAGACAGCCGCCCTTCTCCTCTTCCATCGTAAATATGATATCCTTGTGGATAGAATGCAGATGCTGCAAAAAGCGTGACGGTTCTTCTTCACCGTGGGGCAACACCACAAACGTGTCATCCACATATCACCAAAAGACTTTTGATTTAAGTTCTGCCAAATCAAATGCCCTCTCCTCAACGTGAAGAAGAACTGTCATCAACTTAACATCTTCCCTACAGACTCCATTTTGAAGCCTACGTATAGCGCTACCATCTATCGGAACTTCGTGAAAATGTAGGGGCTGAAACGGGAATACTCCACGATGTTCCACAACAAATTCCGCATTTTCCAGTCGGAATTGTCCGAGAAAAAATGTGTTACATTACTTGTTGAAGGCCCCTAGTAGAATCGGTGCATCACTTTGCAGTTTTCGTAGGTATCATTCGGACAACTATAACTTATTCTGAAGGTCCTTGCCATGAAGCTGTTGACGGAACGAAATGGGGAAAGGATGGAATGAGTTGGAATATAATATTCCCAGAACACTCCTTTGGCTTGTCCCATTCGCATATTCAAGCAGGTTTGTAGCGACATGTGAATTATGTGTTACCGCTGTAAATGTCAGTTGCACTTCCCTCATTAGTCGCTGTTGTTTTTCGTTGGCGTACTTTAATTTTTAATTCTTCCAGCTTTTTAACGGGCAGACAGTGAGGGCTTGGCACGATCAGGGTAACTTTCAGTACCTGTATTTTCGTCTATACTTTACAAGCCAGCATAGGCTGCTTGGCGGAGAGAACTGCTGGTAACACTTTCTTTACTCGCTTTCCTGTTTCTTCAAAAGTGGCGTTGGGAAAAATGACTGTCGGTATAGCTCTATATGAGCTACAATTTCTCTGATTTGTTAATACAGTGTGGATTTTAATAAGAACAGTAGCTGTGAAACACGCCTGTAATAGAGTCTACGAGGAAGGACGTATGCAAAACCAGCAGATAATAAATGTAGATAAATAAAAAATCTCTCAGTTCATTACTGTAACAGTCTGGCGACTTACGAATTAAAGGAGATCATATTTACTTTTTCGCTGTGGCACTCGCATACATTGCGAAAGTGTGAAACTTTCACGAGCAGGTTATCTGATCGCACAACCTAAGGGGATTCTAGCGCAGAGGTAAATACACATACCATATCTGATCTATGAGTTTCCTTCAGTTTGGTGCAGTAGGGTAGACATATTCGTGTGACGTCTTCTCCTGACGGTCGGAGGGTAGTCTGCTTCGCTGTTATCGTGTTACTACACTACTGGCCATTAAAATTGTTACACCACGAAGATGACGTGCTACAGACGCGAAATTTAACCGACAGGAAGAAGATGCTGTGATATGCAAATGATAAGCTTATCAGAGCATTCACACAAGGTTGGCGCCGGTGGCGACACCTACAACGTGCTGACATGAGCAAAGTTTCCAACCGATTTCTCAGACACAAACAGCAGTTGACCGGCGTTGCCTGGTGAAACGTTGTTGTGATGTCTCGTTAAGGAGGAGAAATGCGTACCATCACGTTTCCGACTTTGATAAAGGTCGGATTGTAGCCTATCGCAATTGCGGTTTATCGTATCGCGACATTGCTGCTCGCGTTGGTCGAGATCCAATGACTGTTAGCAGAATATGGAATCGGTGCGTTCAGGAGGGTAATACGGAACGCCGTGCTGGATCCCAATGGCCTCGTATCACTAGCAGTCGAGATGACAGGCATCTTATCCGCATGGCTGTAACGGATCGTGCAGCCACATCCCTGGGTCAACATATGGGGACGTTTGCAAGACAACAACCATCTACACGAACAGTTCGACGACGTTTGCAGCAGCATGGACTATCAGCCCGGAGACCATGGCTGCGGTTACCCTTGACGTTGCATCACGGACAGGAGCGCCTGCGATGGTGTACTCAACGACGAACCTGGGTGCACGAATGGCATAACGTCATTTTTTCGGACGAATCCAGGTTCTGTTTACAGCATCATGATGGTCGCATCCGTGTTTGGCGACATCGCGGTGAACGCACATTGGAAGCGTGTATTCGTCATCGCCATACTGGCGCATCACCCGACGTGATGGTATGGGCGCCATTGGTTACTCGTCTCGGTCGTCTCTTGATCGTATTGACGGCACTTTGAACAGTGGACGTTACATTTCAGATGTGGTATGACCCGTGGCTCTACCCTTAATTCGATCCCTGCGAAACCCTACATTTCAGCAGGATAATGCACGACCGCATGTTGCAGGTCCTGTACGGGCCTATCTAGATACAGAAAATGTTCGACTGCTGCCCTGGCCAGCACATTCTCCAGATCTCTCACCAAATGAAAACGTCTGGTCAATGGTGGCCGAGCAACTGGCTCGTCACAATACGCCAGTCACTACTCTTGATGAACTTTGGTATCGTGTTGAAGCTGCATGGGCAGCTGTACCTGTACACGCCATCCAAGCTCTGTTTGACTCAGTGCCCAGGCGTATCAAGGCCGTTATTACGGCCGGAGGTGGTTGTTCTGGGTACTGATCTCTCAGGATTTATGCACCCAAATTGTGTGAAAATGTAATCACATGTCAGTATAATATATTTGTCCAATGAATACCCGTTTACCATCTGCATTTCTTCTTGGTGTAGCAATTTTAATGGCCAGTAGAGAATTTGGTGAAGCTCCACCCGTGTTATGTCGCTGAAGTCCTCTTCGATGGCTCTGTGCTATTCCACAGGAAAACGTATGTCATTCAAATGAAAAGGTCGGTGTAATAATTTGACAGCTGTAAATGTTATAAATTACTTGCTCGTTCGACACATTGTCAACTATATCATAATCCGATTTTCCCGAAACTTCACTCAGTGGAAGGGGAGTAAAAATAAACGAACACGCGTCTCTGTCCGTAAATACTCGACCGTTTCTGAGAAAATGACGATCACATTTTTCGACGTAATTTAGACGCCTTTTTGAGCGCATTCCTCTCAGGGGCAGTGGTGGCACAGTGGCCAGTGTGGCGGCCTGTCACTTTTCCACCCCATTTTCCACACTCTACTATTGTTTATATTTATTTAATTTTCTGTTTTTCTTTCTTTTTTTTTTTCTTCCCCACCCCGTGTCCGTCGAATGTTACTACACGAATGCGTCATATCAAGTTAAGGGATACAAGGGCGTCGCATTAACTGTAAAACTGCAACTAGTTTTCACCATGTCATACCTTTTTATACAGTGTGAACATTAATGATACTGACAAACAGCAGGGACGGATTCCTGACCGGAAATGCATCGTTGCCATGGTAGATGGCGCTGAGGAGCGAAAGTTCCTCTGACCACGTGCAGTGTGTTCCTGGAGGGTTGCACGGCTTGCCGACTGACGCAGCATACTGTAAGAGGCAGAATAAATCGGTATTCATGTCGGGAATAGGCCGAAATGGTGTTTGTGTACGGACAAACAGGTGGAAGCGGTCGAGAGGCATCACGGCTGTTCCAAACCTAGTAGCCACACAGACAAAAATCACAGTACACAACATTTCATGTCCTTTTTGGACGTGTGTGTGATCATGGGTCCCTTCAGAATGACAAATGTGAGGGAGGCGGTGGACTGTGTGTACACCAGATTTGGAGGATCGGGTTCTACAAGATGTTGAGACGAACCCTAGTACAAGCTCCAGGCAAGTGGCCAGATCAACAAAGTATAAGCCAAAGTACGATTATGTTTTTCCTGCATGACAACCGCTACTATCCCTATCACCTGCAACGAGTGCCAGGATTATCAGCAGCGGGTTTACCTCTACAGGAAGGATTTTGTCGATGGTTTTTGCACCAGACCATCACAAGTATGGGATTTTTGTCATCCGTCCTCTTTACCCACGAAGCATACCAGAACTTTCATGATTAACCTGCATAATTGTTATCTGTGGGCTACAGACACGGCACGTAGTGAGAGTAGGTCTTATTCGCCAGCGCTCTCTACAGTGGCAACGATGTATTTCCGGACAAAGGTTCATAGACCCTTTTTTCCTACATTTCCAGTCAGGAATCCATCACTGCAGTTTGTCGGTTTTATTAACGTTCACCCTGTATAACAGATGTGTGACGATATATTTGATTCTTATATCGATTCTTATATTCATTCTTATATTTTATTCTCACGTTTATTCTTCAGGAAGATTTCGTGCATTCCCTTGGACGGTAGCGATCGTAGAAACATTCGATGGATAGAAATTCCGAACACCAAAAACATCTCGTGAAGATATTTCCTCGTATGAATCTGACTCTGGCGAGGAACGTGGTTAACATTGCTGAAGATTTCACGTATTGGCCATACGTCCACGGCAAACCACGGATAACGGATCACTTTTCCCAAAACTTGATTATTGATCTAGATACACTAAATGAATTTCACCGAAAACAATTTCAAATAGTTTTCTCATTCATTTATTGCTTTCTTAAGATTACTTCACCAGACATACAATTAGTAGACGAGTAAAGTCAACATTATTTCGGTGTACACTGGAACACATTCGTACAGTAATCTTCTATCGACATTGGTAGGCAAATGGAACAAAAATTAAAAGTGATAATCGGGTTTCGAACACGTGGAAAAAAAGTGCGGATCTGGGAAGCTAGCCACTGTGCCAACGCTTGGATTACGCTGTTTACTTCCTAAAAGGTGCATCAGGTATGTCGAAAACTTTGACCGTCATTTTCTCAGAGACGATCGAGTGTCTACGCATAAGCCGAGACACTTGTTCCCTTATTTTGACCACTCTTCCACTGAGAAAAGTTTCTGGGAAATCGGGTTATGGCATTTGCCGAGTCTTCCTCGTTATTGGGAACCACAGCTCGATTTATCTACTCTGAATATGTCTGTTTGGACTGACTTTTCTGTCTCACGCTGTCTAGACGCTGACAGCGGTATGTCTGAAGTTACGCAACTGCTGGGCTAGGAATAAATTTGCTTTTGACTACTAACTGAACTTCAATTTCTTTTTTATTTTTCGCGAAGAAACTGATCAGTTTTGCAGTCAGAGACACATTTGTTCCTCATCTCAACCTGTCATGCGACTGCGTTCCCGCGTTCGATCAAAATGGGAAATTTAAATATTTGCAGATATGCTTTGTTTGATAAAAAACCAGCAGTTGAGTGGTAAAAGGGTAAAGTAGATTTAAAAAGATATACACATGAACATGTATAGAAGCAATTCATTTAATTATCAATGTGAGTAGATCACCGCAGCAGCTGATGCTTCTGCATGCTGATGTACAGACTTCCTTGTTCCACGTCCCTTTAGGCCTTTTTTCATGACGTGATTTAGAAGTAGTGACAATAGCTGTGCTCATCTGTAGACCACGTTTACAGGAATGTGTCTTGGTATTACAATTTAAGAACAGCAGAAATAACGTAATTCACATATACACACATTTATATAGGTTGAGGTCTAGTCTGATAAGGATGGGACAGGTACTCGAGAGTGGCCTTTAGTAGTCTGAACCGTCATTGCATTTGCCTGAAATAATTTGGGGAAAACACAGAAAACCTAAATGAGCTTGGCCGTATGAAGATTGGAGCCATTTTTTTTTCTTTATTGTTATTTTAATCACCTTATACAAAGGTGGACTGTCAGGAGCACAGTACGCTGCTCTTCAGCCACGAGTGGTACAATAAATATGACAGAAAGGTGGTACAGATAATACAATAAAAATGGCGGGCAAAAACGGTAGACATGAAAAACAATAAACATGAAGCCTTTCACGCTATGAGAAAAAACACTAAAACCTGTTGACACGGCGCACAAAACACGGACGACTGCGACGGCACAGGTGAACAGTGGTGGCGTGACGGCGAAAGAACACTAAACACAAAACGAAGGCACACACACGAGACACTGATGGCGATGATCTCCGGCGCGTGAATGGCCACTGAGCATGTACAAGTCCAGGGACCTGCCAAGAGGGGAGGAGGGGGGTGGGAGAGGGAGAGGAGAGAGCAGAGATGCCGTGGGCAGGGGAGATAGGGGGAAGGGATTAAGGGAGAGGAATGGGGAGGGGAAGCCCAGGGGAAGAGGGGTGGAGGAAGGGAGAATGGGGGGAAAAGGAGAGAGAAGAGAGGGAGGGTGCCCAAAGGAATAGACACAGGAAGTTGGAGGGGAGGATGAAAGTTGATAGGAGGGGTAGATGGAGGGGAGGAGGACATCATCAGGGAGCTGGCAGAAGCCACCTTGGGAGAGGGTAAGGAGGGTGGAGAGATGGAGATCGGGTGGGACGTGGGAATACAGGCGCGGCAGCGTACAGGGGTGGGAGAGGATGGGGCAGACAAGCAAATGAGGAGGATTGAGTTTTCGGGAGGTGTACAGGATCCATATCCATTCAAGGAAAAGGAGGAGGTGGGGGCAACGGAATGAGGTTGTACAGGATCCGCATGGGGGAGGGGAGACGGATGTGATAGGCGAGGCGGAGAGCATGGCGTTCAAGGATCTGAAGGGATTTGTAAAAGGTAGGGGGAGTGGAGATCCAGGCAGGATGGGCGTAACAGAGGATAGGGCGGATGAGGGATTTATAGGTGTGGAGGATGGTGGAGGGGTCCAGACCCCACGTACGGCCAAGAAGGAGCTTGAGGAGACGGAGTCTGGAGTGTGCCTCGGCTTGGTTTGTCCGGAGATGGGGGCGTCCAGGAGAGACTACCGTCGAGGGTGACGCCAAGGTACTTAAGGGTGGGGGTGGGGCCGATAGGATGGCCATAGATGGTTAGACAGAAATCAAGGAGGCGGAAGGAAGGGGGTGGTTTCGCCTACAATGATCGCCTGGGTTTTGGAGGGATTGACCTTGAGCAACCACTGGTTGCACCAAGCGGTGAACCAGTCAAGATGGGATTGGAGAAGGTGTTGGGAACGCTGCAGGGTGGGGGCGAGGGCAAGGAAGGTGGTGTCATCGGCAAATGGAGAAGGTGGACGGGGGGTGACGGCGGCGGCATGCCCGCCGTATACAAAAGGTACAGAAGGGGGGAGAGGATGGAGCCTTGGGGCACACCGGCGGAGGGGAAAAAGGTGTAGGAATCCGTGTTATGGATGGGATTGGAGCCTTCACCCTTCCGAATATAAGGCCAGTCTGTTTACAACAACGTTCCCTCATTAGACTTCTCTGCAACCTTGTGTGGTTTACCATTAAAATTGTTCCGGCGTAACGACAAGCGCCGGCACGATGTTGAAGAGCGATACAGCAGAGAGGGCTGTGAGGCGACGTCAGCCAATAGCACGCTGACTAGGACGTCACCACGACAGGAGCGGCATCCACACGAAGAAAATCTAGGCGCCACCTAGTCTCGGGCGCACTAGTTGACCCGGGTTAGAAGAGAGCACTAGAAGGGCCCGACAGCAGTGACTTATGAACTTGTGTGATTAGCTTGCAAGGAAATTGTATTTATCAAAGGACAATGATTAGTTGCATGAAGCCAACTGCTTTCGACCTATCACGTAGAAACGAAAGTTAACTATTGTCAATTCAGTTACTGTAATAAACTCCATTAATATGATTTGCTTGTTTCTCCGAGAAAACAGCTTCCTAGGCACCCTGTAAGAGACGAGTGGGCAGGATACCACAAAATATCATGAATGAACGAATGAATGTATTAATGGGGACATGGGAGCACGGTAACTTGAATAGTAGCGACTGACGTCTACAGAGCCACTACACCTCTCCAGTCAACGCCCGAACACATTTTAACGAATTATTTTTCGAATTCTGATAACACCGGCTGAGCTGGCTGGTGTGGCCGAGAGGTTCTAGGCGCTTCAGTCTGGAACCGCGCGACCGCTACGGTCGCAGGTTCGAATCCTGCCTCGGGCATGGATGTGTGTGATGTCCTCAGGTTAGTTAGGTTTAAGTAGTTCTAAGTTCTAGGGGACTGATGACCTCAGATGTTAAGTCCCATAGTGCTCAGAGCCATTTCAACCAACACCGGCTGAGTGAACACCACAAAGGGCAAAGTAAACTGACACTGGTGTTCAAAATATAACTGCCCTGTCTGGTTTGTTCTGCGTGAAAGCGTCTGATGAGCAGTAGTGTCTAGGCTGCACTATTATGTCGTCGTATTTGCCCGCGGGCTGCGATGGCAGCCGACAAAGGTCACGCTGCTGCCGTGTTTACTGCGGCCTTACACACTGAGAGGCGGGCGACGTGGGAGTCCCCACGCACCCCCACCTGACCGCCACTCTCCGTGCCCTGTGATGGTCCACCTGGAAGTAAGAGAGTGTCGAATGTCGCAGCCCTACTGCAACGTACCAGAAATGTACTACCCTGAATTCAGACGACAATATTTATTAGGCATTTCGGGTTTATTTTCTGAGTATTTTGCTATAAGGAAACGTAATTATGATTTATTCGATTTGTTACCCCAAATAACTTTTGTTCCTGTGAAAATACCTTCTCAGAAATGTAAAGCCTGTTATATGCAGTCGCCAAAACAAACAACACAAAGCCCAGAGTAATGAGACAACGCTCGCAAGGAGACCACACGGTAATCAGATTTCCGTATTTTTTTACATTTATGGTATGTGAAGTTCAGAACTCAAATATCAGTCTCACCAAAGCAGTTCTACACAAATTTAAAAAATTCTCGGGAAAATTGACTACCAGTTTTTACGAATGTCTTTAATATCCTAAAGCAAAGTCGTTGTTTTCGATGGGCCGCGTGGTTCTGTGGTACAGTGGTCGCCGGCCACGTTTGTCGTCCGCATTCGATTTTCAGCTTTGATAAATCTGTCAACAATGTTGCACCTTTCACGAGCGTTTCCATGGAGCATAAGATACATAAAGATGAAAAATTAATCTGTAATATTTAAAAAAAATCAAAGGATCTTTTGTAGCAGATTGATAATCAAGAATTTATATTTGCAATAAAAACTGAATTTGCGTGTGTAGTATGTAATTAGAAACAAGATCTGCTTTATTCCATAAAAATAATCAGATATATTAAAGTCCGAGAAATTTATAGAGGAGCCTCCGAGCTCCATTGTACGCCGTATTTCCTTATGTTCCACTTTCACTGTTGTAGTAACGTGTCTATTTGTCTGGTGGTATCTTAAGTTGAAGGTCAAGGCAACTACTTTGAAAATGAGACAGAGTAAATCACGTTACGCAGATTACCAAGACTATAATCGTATAGTATTCGAGAACGAGAGCACTTACCAACTTCTAACAAACTTTACACATAATTTGAAATGTTTTTCGTCTGGAACCGCGCAACTGCTACGGTCGCAGGTTCGAATCCTGCCTCGGGCATGGATGTGTGTGCTGTCCTTAGATTAGTTAGGTTTAAGTAGTTCTAAGTTCTAGGCCACTGATGGCCTCAGATGTTAAGTCTCATAGTGCTCAGAATCATTTGAAACCCTTTTCTCAGTTGCACACTCCATCCCCCCCCTCCCCCCCAACACCCCACAAAATAATGAAAAAAATATCGTCTCCTACAGTTTTGCTGTTCAAGCTATAAAACTTCAGCGTGAGGCACTGCGTTTTAATTCATTACTTTTGTATTACTAACTCTATTCGCAACACATTTTGCAGATAGTATCCACTTGTACCAATCAACGTACCTGCAAAATTATAGCAACGTACGACAGATATTTAGCCCTTTTACACATTTGGAAGATAATGAGATATTTGAAGGTCTTTTATATGAGGGTTGGAACATTAATAGTGGCAACTATTTATTTACGGCTCGCACAGAATAGATACGTGATTGAAAGTTTTACTGACCTTCAACGTAGTCACCAGCATTGTGCATAGCCAGTTGCCAGCGATGTGGAAGTCGTAGTATACTCTTAGCAGTGCCAGTTGTGTTGACAGTTCGAGCGGCGCGGTCTGTTACCCGACGAATTAGTAGCAGTTCTGAAGCGAATACCAGCAAGTGTTTCCTTCAGTTTAGAAATCGAGTTGAATTTACGAGGGATTACGTCAGGGGAGTGCATTTGGTGGCATAGCACTTAGCAGCCCCGTCAGTCAAACAAGTCGTAACAGCTTGCACCATACGTGCTTGAGCATTGTGCTGCAAAATGATGGTCAGGTCCCGCAGAAAGTGTCATCACTTCTGTCTCTATGCTGTTCATTTTTGGAACACAACCTACGACCAGCTTAGAGACAGAAGTGATGACACTTTCTGCAGGACATGACCATCATTTTGCGGGACAATGCTCAAACACGTAAAGTGCAAGCTGTTACTGACTTGTTTGACTGATGGGGCTGCTAAGTGCTATACCATCAAATGCACTCCCCTGATGCAATCCCTCGTAAATTGAACTGGATTTCTAAACTGAAAGAAACACATCACTGCATTCGCTTCAGAACTGCTACAAATTCGTCAGGCAATAGACCGCGCCGCTCCAACTGTCAACACAACTGGCACTGCTAAGAGCATCCTACGACTTCCACATCGCTGGCAGTGGGTTATACATAATGCTGGTGACTACTTTGAAGGTCAGTAAAACTTTCAAACACGTATCTATTTTGAACGAGCTATAAATAAATAGTTACCACTATTAAAGTTCCAACCCTCGTAGATTCGAGTTAGATTCTTTAAAGAATAGGGGTGGGGGAATGGAAGTGGAGGGAAGTTAGTGGTTTTGCGTATCTCTAACTCGACAATATGTGCTGTATTTTCCTGCGCTCTGTGTTTAAAGAAAAACACCTTTGTGGCGCTACAGCATTCAGCATGTTCGTGAACACTTGTCGTCTACGTCTTCCTCGCCCGACTTCCCTCGTCTCGTGTGCAGCTCGCGCCGCGCTGTCTGCTTCCACCAGCCAGCAGTGCTACTCAGTCGCTGGTGGAACTCCGACTACTCCTCGTAGTTTCTCTGTCCGTGCTCACACCTATCATTAAACTAAAATCGCAATTAACTAATCGGGCACAGCTCCATCGAAAGGGAACAGGAAGCTCCACTTTAAATAGCATTTTGTTTGTAACGAGAAACACATCGACGTTTCCCACTGACGCTGAGCTTCACAAGAAACACGTCCTCAGCGCACCTTATTTGGCATGACTTGGTCTGTACAATACACAGTGTAGAGTTTGGCGCTTACCAAGTAAGAACCAGCCGAGCTGCTGCGGTAACAGAGGGGACGGCCTTTCCATCCCTGGCCTTTGCCTTACAGTCAAGAAAAATCTCGCGGTAAAACCTGGCCGGAACAGAGATATTCCAGTTTTTTTTAAGGTTCCGTACTCTGTCGGCAAACACTGAACGCTTATACGAGTGCTTTGTTGACCGTCTGTCTGTCTCTGTCCGACTGTCACGAACACTTTTTCTCAGGAACGAGTAGACGTATCATGATGAAATTTCTGTCGCATACCAAGGCATACGGGCCTGTGGCGGTGTAATATATTTAAGCCTCTAAGTCAGTGTAATCAAAAGGTTCAGCCATAAATGTCACGTACACTGAGGTGACAAAAGTCATCGAATGCCTCCTAACATAGTGTCGAACTTCATTTTTCCCGGCGTAGTCGGTGCACTGTTTTGTGCACGAAATCCTCGATCATATCCAATAAATGTTCGATGGGATTCATGTCTGAAGATGTGGGTGACCAAATCATTCACTCTAACTGTTCAGCCGGCCGAAGTGGCCGTGCGGTTAAAGGCGCTGCAGTCTGGAACCGCAAGACCGCTACGGTCGCAGGTTCGAATACTGCCTTGGGCATGGATGTTTGTGATGTCCTTAGGTTAATTAGGTTTAACTAGTTCTAAGTTCTAGGGGACTAATAACCTCAGCAGTTGAGTCCCATAGTGCTCAGAGCCATTTGAACCATTTTCTAACTGTTCAGAATGACCTCCAAATCAATCGCGAACAATTCTGATCCTGTGAAATGACATCGTTGTTTGGGCTGCAAATGGTCGCCAAGTGAAAACTAAACTCTGCTGGAAGGCCCAACGTACCAACTGGCCGCCGTGCCATCCTCAGCCCATAGGCGTCACTGGATGCGGATATGGAGGGGCATGTGGTCAGCATACCGCTCTCCCGGCCGTATGTCAGTTTACGCGACCGGAGACGCTACTACTCAATCAAGTAGCTCCTCAGTTTCGCTCACAAAGGCTGAGTGCACCCCGCTAGCGAACAGCGCTCGGTAGACTGGATGGTCACCAAAGTGCTAGTCCAGCCCGACAGCGCTTAACTTCGGTGATCTGACGGGAACCGGTGGTCACCAAGAAGCCGAACATAACGATTTCCAGTCAATGGTCGGTTCAGTTGGACCAGAGGATCCAGTCTGCTCACGATATTATGGAGCCACCACCAGCGTGCACAGTGCTTTGTTGACAATCTGGGTCCACGGCTTTGTAGACCCTGCGCCACACTCGAGCCCTATCATCAGCTCTTACCAACTGAAGTTGGGACTCACCCAACCAGGCCACGGTTTTCGAGTATCTAGGTTCGAACCGATGTGGTCAGGCGCCCAGGAGTGTCGCTGCAGGCGACGTCGTGCTGTTAGCAAAGGAACTGGCGCCGTCGTCTGCAGCCATGCCCCATTAACACCAAACTTCGCCGCACTGCCCTAACGAATACGTTCGTCCTACGGCCCACATTGATTTCTGCGGTTATTTCACGCAGTGTTACTTGTCTGCTAGAGCTGACAACTCTACGCAAACGCCGCTGCTCTCGGTCGTTAAGGCCATCGTTCACTGCCTTGTCTGTGATGAGAGGCTGTGCCCGAAATTTGGCATTCTCTACACACTCTTGACACTGTGGAACTCTGAGTATTGAATTCCCTACTGGTTTCCGAAATGGAATGTCCTATGTGTCTTGCTTCAACTACCATTCCTCGTTGAAAGTCTCTTAACATCTGGCATGTGGCAATAATCGCGAGGGAAACCTTTCTACATGAATCACCTGAGTACAAATGATACCTCCGCCAATGCATTGCCCTTTTATGCCTTGTGTACGCGATATTGCCTACATGTGCATATGTGCATATCGCTACCCTATGGGTTTTGTCCCCTCGGTGTATTTTAATACTCGAAAAATCACTTACCGTTGACCTAAAGTCATGAAATTTGGCACGAAACAAGATTTCACAGTAAAAACAAAAAAAACAAAAATTCGATAATTGTTAATTTGTAATTACATCACACGATTTTTTTTCCTTTTTTACCCGTCTGTCGGTCTGTCTGTCGGTTAAGACCTTGTTTTTCTCAGGAACAGATGGGTGTATCAGGCTCAAACTTGGCAGTGTAAAACATTTAAGCTTCTACGTTAATAATTTCAAAAGATTAGCGCGTTGTCTCACATATTTTGATACTCGCAAACTCATCTATTGAAACCTATAGGGTACGTCCCGTTGACCTAGAATGACGAAATTTGGCAAGAAACAAGGTTTCACAGAACGATTAAAGAAAAAAATCTGAAAATTGTTAAATTGGAATTATATCACAAAAAAAGATATTTTTGCCATTAGAACTTATATTGCCTTCGTCATCCGCCAAAAGCGTAACAGAAACATAGTACCGCATGCAAACAGAAAATCTAAGTTGCAGTTGTCTTTCAGTCTGTACATAAAAATATTTCATTAAATCTTCTTTTTCTCTCTACTGAAGCCCCAGCTCGCTTCTTTTTATGTGTCCAGGCTATCATCGACAACCACAGTTGACACTTCGATACAGTCTTGGAATTTCCGGGATCGCTATCTCGCCAGTATCGATATCGAGAAAGGTAAAAATCGTCGAGGGTCCCGATTCCCGGGGTGGATGAATTGTCTACACACACAATTAAGTTCGTACGGAACCGTCAGTGCTCGAGTCCTATTCCCACTTGGGCAATTTTTATTTCAGGGGCAATACGTCTCGGGCAAAAATAAAGTCGATTACTTGTCCTACATGTTCAGTGTAGCTACCCCAGAAAGTACTCGTTTCGTAGCGGCTGTGAGGTACAGTCGCCTAATTGGTAGGGTTTTCTTTCTCCGGGCATAATGGGGCTTTTCCTTTGTGAGAGATGTGTCTTGCCTCCGGGCATAATGCAGCCTTTCCCTCTCGGAGTGTGAGAGATGTGTCTTGCGTTTCGCAAATGAAAAGTTGTGGAGTGAGACCAAAGCTTGAATACTGGATGTAGGGCGCAGTAGGTAGGCAGAGGTGAAGGGATTTCACAGAATATCATGGAGAGCTGCATCGAATCAGATTTCGGACTGAAGGCCGCAGCAACAAACTTACAAAATATCCTAAGTGTATACATGGAGCGAGGTGCCGCAGTGGCTATGGGTAGCTCACTGGACGCGTTGGTTGGTTGTTGGTTGTTTTTGGGGGGAATGAGACCAGACAGCGAGGTCATCGGTCTCATCGGATTAGGGAAGGAAGTCGGCCGTGCCCTTTGAAAGGAACCATCCCGGCATTTGCCTGGAGCGATTTAGGGAAATCACGGAAAACCTAAATCAGGATTGTCGGACGCGGGATTGAACCGTCGTCCTTCCGAATGCGAGTCCAGTGTGCTAACCACTGCGCCACCTCGCTCGGTACTGGACACGTATTCGGTCCAGATCCCTGTCCGACCATTCGTAATTTCCCTAAATCAGTTAAGGCATAGGCCGGGAGGGTTTCTTTGAAAAGGACATTCCTTTTTCCTTCCCATCCTTCATTAATCAGAACTCGTGTTCCTTCCCTAATATTCTCATTGTCGACAGGACGCGAGAAACTAATCTGTTTTTTTTTCCTTTCAAAGTATGTGAAGTATCAAATACATAATACAATACAAACATATGAACAAAAATAATAATTAGATCATCCTCATGTCACGCCGAAAGTTAATCAGCGAACATATTCATGAAATACGCTGCCTGTCAAAATAAGCACCCAATAGGACAGGAGAAAACAAAACTTCACTGATAAAAAAATCGAGTCAAATTTACAAAGAAGTTTGTGGCATGTGCCCATTTATCAGAATGTCATTGCACCCCCTCTGGCCTGGACGCATGCTCTGATTCGGTTATCCTCTCCTCTGTTGCCTCAGATATCCTGGATACCTGCTCTGAGACACGGCTGATGTCTGAGCTGGCCCTACACAGTCACGTTCTGTCGGGGACACATCTGGGGATATTGCTGGTCATGCAGCAGCTGCCTCATCATCACATTGGCAGTTCGTAGACCCATATGCAGCGTGTGGACGAACATTGTCTTGTTCAAAATTTGCAACACAGTACTGCAAAAAATGGTTCAAATAGCTCTGAGCACTGAGGTTATCAGTCCCCTAGAACTTAGAACTACTTAAACCTAACTAACCTAAGGACACCACACACATCCATGCCCGAGGCAGGATTCGAACCTGCGACCGTAGCGGTCCACAGTACTGCAGCATGAAAGGTGAGACACGAGTACGCAACGTGTACGTGATGTCCCATTATGCCGTGAGGGTTATCTCAGTTCATAGCCCAGACAACTAAAACCAACAAAGGTCGAAAAAGGGAAAAATTCGTATGGGAGGGGTATGTCGTGAACAGCATAGTAAGAATCCTGACCCACAGGATGTGAATGTGTAAGAGGGGCGAGGCGGGGCATATTCCCCTTAAACTCGAAAACACAGCTTCTGGCGAAAAAACTAATCTACGTTTCATTTAATACAAACAAAACGCTGTTCATTTTCACAAAATTTTGTACATGGTTGCACGTTCAGAGATCGTGAATAGTTACAATTGAGAGAAAAACAGCCCTCAGTCACTATTTTTAACAAATAAACCGGGTTTCAACAATGCTAGGAGTGTCTTCTTCAGAATTTAAACCAAAGAATGGTCTGTATTCTAATACATGGTCACAGAATAGTGACTAAAAACGTATGATAGGGTATAAGTACGGAACCATCGTAAAAGACTGACAGTACTTATATGTCATTTATAAAATAACAAATATGCCAAAAGGGCATTAGTAACAAAGATATTTAAGATAAAGAAAACCGTGATGGCGAGCCACTAAGGGCTGCTCGTTACTTGCGTGGTGCAGGTTGTAAACGGACTGAGGTGCCCGCGTTAACAAATGCGGCCAGGTGAACATGGCACTGCAACGAGGGCGCCATCTAGTAGCCGTAGGTAGATGCAATTAGGCTACTTCACATTGAAATATAGGCAGAAATGATTATAAATAAACAGTAGTTGGTACATAACGGTAAGCAAATGTTTGTTTGGTAGTAGCATACAACGTAACATTTTGTCTACATCAAAGCTTATAATAGTAAGACAAAAAATGAAAACATTATGAAAATGTAGATAGGACTGAATGACAACTAGTAGAAAGCAATATTGACGTGAAATGCAGCCAAGAAACGTTTGATAATTGAAAAACATAGGACTACCTTAGAACGAAAAGAACATTTCGGCAACCTGCACAAGGAGACCTGAAGTCAGATATCGAGTAACGGCTTTATACCGTCGAAAAAAATTTTGTTACGTAACTGTAGCTGTTCGTTAAGGATCGGGCTATCATTTCGAGCATTC
Source organism: Schistocerca piceifrons (assembly GCF_021461385.2). Lineage (NCBI taxonomy): Eukaryota > Metazoa > Arthropoda > Insecta > Orthoptera > Acrididae > Schistocerca > Schistocerca piceifrons. The sequence continues at coordinate 794,865,907 of NC_060141.1, read as the reverse complement.
TGTGACCATGTTATAGAATATAGACCATTCTTTGTTTTAAATTCTGAAGATGACAATCCTAGCAGTGTTGAAACCAGGTTAATTTGCTAAAAATAGTGACCGAGGGCTGTTTTTCTTTCAATTGTTCATGTTCATTTTTTCCGTAGGACCAATAGCTTCCGCATTGCAGGGGATGGAAAAATCGAAGATCATTATAAATAACGTTTTAATAGTATATAATTAATGTATATTGTTAAATGAAGTGAGTTTAGAACAAAAATTAAACGCGTGTACCACATCTAAGCGCAGGAGAGCCGTGTTAAGGGATGTATTGTGTCCGGGAGGCGTGATATGGTGGAGGGGGAGGAGGGCGGAGAGTAGGCGCGTGAGGGAATGCAGGTCACCGGGTCAAGGACTTCCCTCCTTCGTAGTCCTGCAAACTGAAGAGCGGGCAGGCGAGTCCCCACTACTTCACAAGAAGCAACAACAGGGTGTTTCACAAATTATACCGAGTCCCCTGCAGCCTGCTTTAACAATCATTGACGATGTGTTACGCAGACACGCCTAGAGCGCTTTCTTTTCCTCCATACGAAGGCAATCTCTGCACACTGTTCTGCTCTAGAGGAGAAATTTATTCTTAGTCGTTCCATACAGCGACTGTTCCCCACGAGTGCTGTCCGTTTTCTGTTTACAGACAATCTTCCCAGCGTTTCCCTTACTGGTTGTCTTATGCGAATGGACAAAAACACTGAGCTCGTGTTTTTATAGTGAAGATATTTTCATTTTATTAAGTGAGTACTTGCAGGCAGCAGTCAAGTGAGCTTTTATGTAAAACACGTCTAATTTGTTAGTGTGATATTGTCAGTCACCTATGAAGCGTTGGTGAGAAAGGAACTGTATTGACAAATGTGGCACCTTACTTCCATCTACCGTTGACAGCACGTTGTAAAGCCGTGCAGCCGTGTTGTAGTCACTTGATGGTGAGTTAATGAACGACCAGCGACGGATCTACGATATTTCCGAACCGGGGCAAAAACTTGATCATGGCCCCCCGCCTCCCTCCCGCCCCCCATACCCTTTGAGCGTTTGAGTTAGGACGTCAAATATTTAAAAAATTGATTTTTCAAAAATATGTTCAACTTGCAATGTCATATTTCTGTAGAGTTTGATACATAAAACTTATATGTTAGAGGAAATGTAAGACATGTTCTTCAGTTTTAAGTGTGCCGAAGTGCAGTGCCACGCCTCTTCATACAGCATTCTTATATCGCACATCACTGTATTTCGCTCTGCGGAATTCAAACGTTTATATTTTGTAATCGAATCCATCAAACCTATACTCAGACAGTGGAAATGAAAATGTCCTCTGGTGCCTCTCCTGCTCCCAGTCGGCCGGTTTGACATCCTACGCCCCTTTAAAAAACTCGCTGTTGATACTGGGTGGGATTATATGTGACCGGGAGAACAAGAACTCTTCAGAAAATTTGCACTCTTTGTTGGCCGTTAGCTAATAACTTTCTCTTTTGTGTGACATAAAATTAAATATAGGAAACATAAAACCAGTAAAGACAAGAGATATGCAAGACAGTACACGTTTCTTCGATCCTTAGGTCCCAGCATTTTTTTCTCTCAGACCTTGCTACAGCTTTCCACGGCGTGCTTTCCTTTCTGCGAAGGAATCTACTATGTCGTCAAAATTCGTCAAACGTTTTGCTACATGCAAAGTCAGAATGTCGTTGTCCAATACTGAAAGAGCTGTTAATACGAATAGTACACAAGGCTGGTGTGGTTTCTCGATTTGATTACGTCTATTTTGTCACACACTGCTAGATAAAACGAAATAAGCGTTTCTAATATTGTAGCAATTGTAACACACGCCAAATACGCAAGACTGTTTTGGCACAAATGGCCAATTTTATATACTTCATTTACGTAAATAGCACGAGAGAACCTAATTAACGTAGTACCAATATGTTATGCCCATTAGGCCTACTACAAGCAAAAAGTTTTATGTTAGGAGATAGTTCCACATTTCATTCATACGCTCTAGTTTCTCAAGCATGAGATCTAAAAGTAGTAATACGAACTTTTTACATAATCTTGGAATTGTCATATTATTCAGTATGTTTTGTGTGATGTCCCCGTTTCTTCTCCTTCCTCGTTCTAACAAACAATTTTGTCTCCATTAATTCTGTAACCATGCCTAGCACTGTCAAGGCTCATTAATCACCGGTTCAGTTATCCCGCGTTTATTCTCCGGTTAAGTGCTATAACGTGTTCGTACAGCGCGTTTTCCGCATTATTCCAAGAATAGGACTTACAGCAGCTGCTAACTGGGGAGTATACAACTGGTAGCGAAGCGATCTAGTAAAAATTCTCTATCAACATTTCATTTCCTTGGATACACTGAGAAAATAATATGTAATCTTTCTTACCTGTTATTCCTGTTAGTCATTTATTTGCACTCTGATAGCCTGAATCTATAGATTCCACGAACAATTATAACAATGCTGATCATTCGCACACCCAGTCAACCACATACACAGCGGTTGGCATTCCCCCTTTTTGGTATTCGGCTCAGCTCGTACAGCCCCGTCCCCTTTTGTCTGCGGGAAAGTCTTATCTCTAGGTGCGACGGGGACATCACGTACACTATGTACGCATTCAAAAATCAACTTAGAATGTGTTCAAAAATGTTCGAAAACTAACTGGGATGCGTTTCAAAATCATATGAATAATTGATAGACCAACGTGCGCTGGATGCAAGGCCCTGTCAAACAAGGTTTTTCCTTCAAGGAAGCTTCCTGAAATTGCCGCCCAGGGCATCAGCTAAAAAGGCATGTGTAAAACATAGGGATTGATACATAGTTAATTGTAATAAAATTAACACTTCGGTATTTAACTTTTAAGTAAATACTTCTCTCAATTTAAATTATAAACAGATTCTCTCCAGATGATGCCGTCCGTATCAGAGATGCAGAAGCAGCATTTGAATGAAAAAACGTGCAGCAGGATTTAATTAACAGTAAGACAAACTTTTCTAAAGTGCCCTCTACAGTAATAAAATTAGAAGACACGTGTCTGCCATAACACTTAGGTGACCTACTTCTGATGCAGAGGGAACGAATGTAAACCTCAATGCCAATTGTTGAGGTATTCCAGAGACTCCTCAGTGACGCCCAAGGAAACGAGGGGAAGATGCAAAGAATAGACTGGACAGTGTCATAAACAGGAACTCAGACTGCCGATTCTTTTGTACAGTGAAGAAAGTGTTCGTGGTGAAAGCATGAATGAAGAACTTGACCTGACACTGTGACAAATATGTCTGTTCAACCCTGCACTTGTAACTTCTTGTGACGCAGAGGTGCCATTTTCTGCCTACAAAAATATTTTGACTCATAAGCGCAGAAACCAAACAGAAAAAAATTTAGAAAGGTTGTGTGTTGTTAACTGTGCAAAAATGGAAGTGAACAAACCTGATAGTGCATATTTTAATGTATTTTTCACTCGATCATGCATGATTTGCACTTCGATAGTGCATCAATGTATGCATATTTTGGAATTTTATAGTGCATGGAATTCTCGCCTTTAGTTATTACATTTCTCTCACCATTATTTGTGTCACTGCTGGACTACATAAATCTTTTCCATTCAGAAACCGCTGGCACTTGTAGCGGTGCACTGAGTGGAGGTACTTACCACGCATCCAAAGTACATCTTGCAAGGTGGGTGGGAATATGTCTCACACAATGGAATTGATATACCCAAGTCTAGAACACTAATATGCTATAACGCACTGCTTGGCTTGTGTTGAAATACACTCCTGGAAATTGAAATAAGAACACCGTGAATGCATTGTCCCAGGAAGGGGAAACTTTATTGACACATTCCTGGGGTCAGATACATCACATGATCACACTGACAGAACCACAGGCACATAGGCACAGGCAACAGAGCATGCACAATGTCGGCACTAGTACAGTGTATATCCGCCTTTCACAGCAATGCAGGCTCCTATTCTCCCATGGAGACGATCGTAGAGATGCTGGATGTAGTTCTGTGGAACGGCTTGCCATGACATTTCCACCTGGCGCCTCAGTTGGACCAGCGTTCGTGCTGGACGTGCAGACCGCGTGAGACGACGCTTCATCCAGTCCCAAACATGCTCAATGGGGGACAGATCCGGAGATCTTGCTGGCCAGGGTAGTTGACTTACACCTTCTAGAGCACGTTGGGTGGCACGGGATACATGCGGACGTGCATTGTCCTGTTGGAACAGCAAGTTCCCTTGCCGGTCTACGAATGGTAGAACGATGGGTTCGATGACGGTTTGGATGTACCGTGCACTATTCAGTGTCCCCTCGACGATCACCAGTGGTGTACGGCCAGTGTAGGAGATCGCTCCCCACACCATGATGCCGGGTGTTGGCCCTGTGTGCCTCGGTCGTATGCAGTCCTGATTGTGGCGCTCACCTGCACGGCGCCAAACACGCATACGACCATCATTGGCACCAAGGCAGAAGCGACTCTCATCGCTGAAGACGACACGTCTCCATTCGTCCCTCCATTCACGCCTGTCGCGACACCACTGGAGGCGGGCTGCACGATGTTGGGGCGTGAGCGGAAGACGGCCTAACGGTGTGCGGGATCGTAGCCCAGCTTCATGGAGACGGTTGCGAATGGTCCTCGCCGATACCCCAGGAGCAACAGTGTCCCTAATTTGCTGGGAAGTGGCGGTGCGGTCCCATACGGCACTGCGTAGGATCCTACGGTCTTGGCGTGCATCCGTGCGTCGCTGCGGTCCGGTCCCAGGTCGACGGGCACGTGCACCTTCCGCCGACCACTGGCGACAACATCGATGTACTGTGGAGACCTCACGCCCCACGTGTTGAGCAATTCGGCGGTACGTCCACCCGGCCTCCCGCATGCCCACTATACGCCCTCGTCAAAGTCCGTCAACTGCACATACGGTTCACGTCCACGCTGTCGCGGCATTCCACCAGTGTTAAAGACTGCGATGGAGCTCCGTATGCCACGGCAAACTGGCTGACACTGACGGCGGCGGTGCACAAATGCTGCGCAGCTAGCGCCATTCGACGGCCAACACCGCGGTTCCTGGTGTGTCCGCTGTGCCGTGCGTGTGATCATTGCTTGTACAGCCCTCTCGCAGTGTCCGGAGCAAGTGTGGTGGGTCTGACACACCGGTGTCAATGTGTTCTTTTTTCCATTTCCAGGAGTGTATCTGAAGTTCCATAACACTTAGATGACCTACTTCTGATGCAGAGGGAACGAATGTAAACCTCTGGGTCTCTTCACATGTTGGTAGATCACTAATGCAGTCTGGCCCTCATGGGTCTCATGCTGTAAAGAGTATTTGAGCCACCTACCTTGACAAAAGTCATGGGACAGTGACACTGAACCGTGAATTTAATTTCAAAATCTTTCTTAAGAATTTACTTTATTTACTAGCGATTCATCAAGAACATTAACACATTTGATCAGACTATGTGAGCGTGGAAGTAATTGCCAGTGGGTAACTGATGAAAACAAATCAAATTTCTCTCAACAAATGGAAATTTTATTCCTAAAAGCTTTTTTTTTTAAACAGATTTAAAATTATAATCAGAAAGCACCCTCTAAATGTCAAGTTACAATTTATTCAGAAGCAGAAAGAACAAATACTTGACTGTATGAGCTTTCGGGCTGAGAATCTTGCCGCTGCCCTTTGACACGGCCGTAGTCAAGACCGCTCACAACAAACTCTGAATGACTACACTGGTGCAATACACCAGATTACTTTAAACTAAAAATTTTAAGAACTCACACAAGCACATAAACTATGCACCCCGTAGGAGGGATGGAAATGGTAGATAACACTAACATTAAAAGATTAGCTTGCCACCGAAGGTGCAACATGATTTAAAAAAAAAAGAAAAAAAAAGGGTCTTGCTGTGGAAGGTGGCAACTTTATATACTAAAATGGCCATTTAAATAAAAACCCATGAAATGCAGTCTTACACAAAATATAAAAGGTTGACCAAACATGCTCTACATTACACATATACCGCCTCTCAAGCTGATAGGCAAGATAAAAACATATTTCAGGAATTCGGCCATTACACTTCAAGCAATAAATTCGTTAAGACCGAATCCGACAAACATGACAGAGGCAGCTATTAACGTACGGCAGACCGACAGACAGAACAGACAGACAGTTGCTCTCGTGTCGGCCGCGAAGCCACTACCCCTCGCTATACGGCGCGGCCCACTGGACTGACGTGGCGACCTCACATGCGCCGACGCTCAAGACGGACAAGTCATCTTGTGTCTCAGTGCGCGACCGACCAACCGATCGATCCAACCGCCAATGACTATTGCCTAAACAAACTTGAGCAGACTGGCGGCCTAACACATACTAGCACTCCGGACGACAGACAGACACTGACTGCCCCACACTGACCCGGCTGACCAACTGACCAAACTCGCCGCCTACCGAGCTCATAGCATCCCTTACATGCACGTGAACAGGCAACCTTTCCCCTTTCCCACCAGAGGGAGACACCAAAGCTGCGATTGCCACAGCGGTGCCACCGCCAGAAACAGAGGGCGACTGCTTTACACTACGCGCTGCGGCGCGCTCTTCAAAACAGCAAATTTTACCACGGCTCAGATATGAACTTATACAGATGGCTGTAGAATCACAAACACAAGGTAAAAAAGGGCAGTACATTGGCGGATCTGTCATTTGTGCTCAGATGATTCATGTGAAAGGGTTTCCAATGCCATTATGGCTACAGGACGGGAATTAAAAGACTTTGAACGCGGATTGGTAGTTACAGGTAGATGCACCTGACACTGCACTTCGGAACCCGTTAGGGAATTCAATATTGCGAGATCCACAGTGCCAAGAGTCTGCCAAGCTTACCAAATTCCAGGCATTACCCCACATCACGGACTACACAGTGGCCGAAGGTCTTCACTTAAAGACCGAGAGCAGCGGCGTTTTTCTTAGAGTTGTCAGTGTTAACAGACGACAACACTGCGTGAAATAACGACAGAAATCAATGCAGGATGTATGACAAAGGTATCTTTGAAGACAGTGCGGCGAAATTTGGCGTTAATGGACTATGGCAGCAGAAGACCGACTCGAGTGCCTTAGCTAACAGCTCGACATCGGCTGCAGTGCTTGCCCTGGTTTCGTAACCATATGGGTTGTGTTGTGGATTGGCAAGAGAGCCAACCCACTATGAGAGGAAGCCGAAAGGCACGCGTTTAAGCTCACGCAGGCTGGCGTGAGGTCTGGAACAGGACAAGGAATTTAGACTTCAGAAAAAAGGTGGTACTTGATGGAATAGTTAACTTTAATCCATTAATGTTGAACGTAGCTCTTGTCTGTACATTATTTACAATATCAATAGTAACTGAATAATGGCGCCTTGCTAGGTCGTAGCAAATGACGTAGCTGAAGGCTATGCTATCTATCGTCTCGGCAAATGAGAGTGCATTTTGTCAGTGAACCATCGCTAGCAAAGTCGGCTGTACAACTGCGGCGAGTGCTAGGAAGTCTCTCTAGACCTGCCGTGTAGCGGCGCTCGGTCTGCAATCACTGATAGTGGCGACACGCGGGTCCGACGTATACTAACGGACCGCGGCCGATTTAAAGGCTACCACCTAGCAAGTGTGGTGTCTGGCGGTGACACCACATTCCTCCCCCGCAAATCGGCGGACGGTTGTGGCATCAGGCTTCCGCCCACCGGGGGAAGGACCCCATGTTGACGTATGCGACGAGGTGGGGAGCCTAACAACAGGCGAGGCTGTGCCACCCGCACCCTGCCATTCGGACCGAAGGGAGCTAGGAAACGCCTGAAAACCTGCTCCAGGGTGCACGTCAACATGCGGTGTATGCGCCCGCAGAGAGACAGGAGGGGCCGAAGGGTCGACCTCCATCAGGTCGGGGCACCCGACGGGCGAAGACGACATATGGTCCGGAGCGGGCAAGAGTTCCATGGCGGAGGACAACCGGTCACGGGAAGCGAGCGGCGGCGCGTGACCCAGGGAGGCGCCCGGAGGCTGCAGCGAAGCGTTCACTACGGGCGTCGCCGGCGGGAGAACAGGCGGCGGCGGCGGCGGCGGCGGCGGCGGCGGCGGCGGCGGCGGCGGCGGCGGCGGCGCGTCGCCATGGGGCAAAATGGAAGGCAGCGTCGGTAACACCTGGGGATGAGGCGAGCCAGTAGATGGGTTCCCAGGGCGCTGACCGGACGGCACCGTCGCTGAAAGCAGACGGCGAGCGGCAGAACCCAGGCGACGACAGAGGCGCAGCTGGTTGAGATGCCGGCGCACCTCACCAGAGGCCCCCAAAACCAGATACATAGGGCGGCCGAGGCAGCGAAGAATGCGCCCTGCGAGCCAACGCCGTGAACCTCGATAGTTGCGATAGTAGACAACGTCGCCTGGGGCAAAAGCAGGTGTCTGCCGCTGCACAGGAACCTGATGCGGCGGATGTAAAGACATCAAGGTGCGATGAGGGCGACCGTGCAGCAACTCAGCCAGCGAGCGACCATATTGAGGCTGAGAGCGATACGAGGACAAAAAGAGCAATAACGCGTCCTCCCGAGAATGCGACGCTTTCTACTTCAACATCTGTGACTTGAAAGTCCTGACCACCGTTTGACTGTGGCGAAAACGGCGCGGACGTCAGATGTTGAATACCATTGGCCTTGCAAAATGACTGAAATTCTGCGGACATGAATTGTGGGCCATTGTCGGAAACAATAGTCTGTGGAAGACCTTCAATGCAAAAGATAGCGGATAACGCTTGGATGGTGGCAGATGACGTCGTGGAAGACATCCGGACAACAAAAGGAAAATTACTGAATGAATCTACCACAACCAACCATCGAGCGTCCAGAATGGACCAGCAAAATCGATGTGTAAGCGTTGCCAAGGGGAAGTGGCTTTCGGCCATGCAAAGAATTTCCGCGGTGGTGCTGATTGTTGTTCGACACACACCATGCAAGAAGAGCACATATTCGTAATCGCGGCATCGATTCCGAACCAAGTACAGTGCTGACGAGCAAGTTGTTTCGTTCTCACTATACCCCAATGTCCTTGGTGGAGAAGCCGTAAGGCAGAGGACTGTAACGAACGTGGGACCACGACCCTGGACTGATCATTATCAGACCGCAACAGCAAAACACCACGTCGTACAAAAAGTCTCTCCTTGTGAGCAAAAAATCGGCGAACCAACGGATCCCCGATCCGTGACTTTGACAAGGGCCATTGAGTAGCAACGAAACGCAGAACGGTAGCCAGGACAGGGTCGGCAGCTGTGGCTGTAGCTACACGACGAAAATCAATCGGAAACGAGTCGACCACATCATCGGTTTCCGAATCAATGAGCATGCAAGCAAGTTCGGAGGAATCGAATGCTCTATCCTCAGCAACAGGCAAACGGGACAACGCATTGGCGTTTCCGTGCTTAGCAGTGGACCGATACAAGTTATCGTAGCGGTACTGCGAGAGGAAAAGAGACCAGCGAATGAATTTCTGCGCTGTACGTGGAGGTACAGGCTTGTTCGGACGAAAAAGCGATGTCAAAGGTTTGTGGTCTGTGATGATGGTAAAGTGACGACCATACAAGAAATCATGAAACTTAGTAACACCAAATACGAGAGCCAATGCTTCTTTCTCGATCTGTGAATAATTTCTTGGCGCAGACGAGAGCAATTTGGACGCAAAGGCAATAGGACGATCGTACGAACCATCTTTGTGCGCAAGCACAGCACCGATCCCGAAATCCGATGCATCCACCATCAACAAAAGGGGCTTCCGGGGATCGAATGGCGTAAGGCAAGTATTGGAAAGCAACGCCGATTTCAACTGGCGAAAGGCGCGTTCGCATTTCGTCGTCCAGACGAACGGAACACCTTTACGGCGTAAGCGATGAAGCGGAGCTGAAATGGAAGAGGCATGGGGAACATATTTGTTATAGTAATTTATTTTTCCCAGCACACTCTGTAGCTGCTTCAAATTTTGCGGCGAAGGCAAGTCTTGTATGGCACGGAGGTGCTCTGGACTGGTATGTATGCCTAGGGCATTGAGTACATGTCCCAGATAGGGTGAGTCACGAGCAAAAAACACACATATCCTTCCGCAAGCGAAGACCATTTTGTCGCAAGACCTAAAATAATGTTCTGAGATTGGCTAAATGTTCTTCTTCCGTCTTTCCGGAGATCACAATATCGTCCAGATAGTTTGCTGCAGTAGGGACCGACGCACAAACAGTTTGTAGATATTGCTGAAACAATGCAGGGGCGGATGCACACCCGAATGGCAGTCGTTTGAAGCGATACAAACCAAGATGCGTGTTAACCACCAAAACGCGCTGGGATTCTTCGTCCGCTGGTATTTGCAAGTACGCATCCGCTAGGTCCAACTTCGAAAAATATTTACCCGGGCACAGTTTGTCAAAAAGATCTTCCGGGCGGGGTAAAGGAAAAGTTGCAGTCACTAGTTGTGGATTCACTGTTGCCTTGAAGTCCACACAAAGTCTCAATTTTCCGGAAGGTTTTTGCAAAATTACTAAGGATGATGCCCAGAGAGAAGCCTGCACACGTTCAATTACACCTTGTGATTCCAAATCGTGTAATGTTTTTGCGACCTCATCACGCAATGCGTGGGGAACATTGCGCGCTCTGAAAAATTTCGGTTTCGCGTTTACTTTCAGTTCCAAATGTGCTTTATAGTTCTTAGCGCAACCAAGGCCCGGTGCAAAAATGTCTGCAAATTCTTCACAGAGACGAGAAACACTGTCTGAAGGCACAGTCTGGTTCACTGATAGGACCTGATTTACTATAGACAAGTTAAACAACTGAAATAAATCTAAACCAAACAAGTTCACAGCAGAAGAAGAACGAAGGACGTAAAATGACACAAGTTTTGTTTGTCCCTTGTATGTTGCAAGAAGGCTGCACTGTCCTAACACAGGGAGCCTGTGACCTGAATATGTAGTTAGCTTAACATTTGCGGCACGCAACGGAGGTGTGCCCAGCTGTTTGTACGTGTCTTGATTGATCAGTGAAACTGCAGCTCCGGTATAGAGCTGGAATGGGATCACTTTGCCGTTAATGTCCAAGTCTACAAAAAGTTTATTGTCCTGCTGACGACAAGAGCGACTGTCTCGTGCAACGTGAACTGACACTGGTACAAAATCATGTGTGACATGACGGGGTTTCCGTCGATGTCGACGCACACTATTTGTGGGACGAACACAGTCACTGTTAGAGAGAGTGGCACTGGGTGGAGTGGAATGAACTACATGAATTTCCATGGGCGAAGTTTCACGAGCCAGAGTATCCTTGGTTCGATTCCGATTCCGGCGTGAAGCAAAGGGCCTGGAATGGTTTTGAGCTTCCGATTGGAGCTTTTTCTGGCAAACACTTTGAACATGTCCTTTTTTATTACAGAAAAAGCAAATAGCCTGGCGTGACGGGCAATTCTCCTGCGAATGTCTAGTAGCACACCGTGGGCATGATTTCACTGGATTTGCTTGCCGGCCCGGTACACGTGGCCGAGAGCCAGGCGGCTTTGGCACGGCCGGGCGCGAGGACTGTTTACTGTTCCGTGCAGCTTGCCCGGCGGGCCGGTTAACCCACACATGGGTGGTGAAGTTTCAAATGATTCCTGAGCAAAGTCAAGTGTGTCCTGCCGATCCAATATGTCCATCACTTGTTGAAGGGAGGGATTGACTAGTTTCAAAATCTGTTCCTTTATACGAACATCAGAAACGTTCTGTGCAATTGCAGCATGCACCATAGTATCTGAATAAGGGAGTCCACACTGACACTCAAAAGCACAATCCCTTGTAAGGCCTTGCAAGGTTGCAACCCACTCCCTATTAGTCTGACCTGCCGTACGTTTTGTACGAAAGAAGGTATACCGTTTCGCAACTACATTGGCTGATTCTTTGAAATATGCATCCAATGCAGACAAAATTTCATCGTAGGACAGAGTTGCTATGTCGTGCCGGGGAAATAATTTGACTATCACACGGTACGTGGTCACTACTACGGAGGACAATAAGAAAGGCTGCCGCTCGTTACCTTGAATTCTGTAGGCGGCGAGATGGAATCCAAATTGGCGTGACCACTCCGTCCAGCTTTTCAGTGCAGCATCAAAAGGACGAAAAGGTGGTGCAACTGCGTTTTGTGGCTGTGTTAGCGGTGGAGCGGCGGCTGCCGCATCGGTTTGCATTGCTCGTTGACCCTGGACGAGATGTCCAAGGGCATCCAGTAAGGCCTGCATCTGCTGATTCTGGAAGCGATAAAATTCGGACAGTACATCTGGAGATTGTGGCGAAGCCATTACACAAGTAAATCAGGGCAGGATAGTTACGAACGCGAATTGGCCTCGTCGCCAAATGTTGTGGATTGGCAAGAGAGCCAACCCACTATGAGAGGAAGCCGAAAGGCACGCGTTTAAGCTCACGCAGGCTGGCGTGAGGTCTGGAACAGAAGAAGGAATTTAGACTTCAGAAAAAAGGTGGTACTTGGTGGAATACTTAACTTTAATCCATTAATGTTGAACGTAGCTCTTGTCTGTACATTATTTACAATATCAATAGTAACTGAATAATGGCGCCTTGCTAGGTCGTAGCAAATGACGTAGCTGAAGGCTATGGTAACTATCGTCTCGGCAAATGCGAGCGTATTTTGTCAGTGAACCATCGCTAGCAAAGTCGGTTGTACAACTGGGGCGAGTGCTATGAAGTCTCTCTAGACCTGCCATGTGGCGGCGCTCGGTCTGCAATCACTGATAGTGGCGACACGCGGGTCCGACGTATACTAACGGACCACGGCCGATTTAAAGGCTACCACCTAGCAAGTGTGGTGTCTGGCGGTGACACCACAGGTTGAATAGTAGAAAGAAGATGAACACCCCTGGGAACGTCTGCCTACTGCATCGCCAGTTATTCATTAGACGCCCTGTGGAATGATCGGTACATCTTTGTGAAACACCCAGTAGCTGTTTCTTGTGTTGTAATGTGGTAGAGAGAGAGGGCAACCGTCTGGTCGCTCTTCAGTTTGCAGACCAGCGAAGGACGGATGTGCATGACAGTCCAGCGGCATACCTTCCCGCACACTCTTATCTTCCAGTCCCTGAATCTTCCATCTTTTTATGTCCTCAGAACACAACTTATCTGGTAATACGGCTCTACTGCAAGCAGATGTGTATATATATATATATATATATATATATATATATATATATATATATATACACACACACACACACACACACACACACACACACACACATATATATATATATATATATATATATATATATATATATATATATATATATATTTGTAGGAAATTTAGCCCAGTTTACTTTTACACAGGAAATGTTTTCACTAGAAGCCGCAGTTTCCAAGTTATTCATGAAAGAAATAAAAGTGATCTTTTTTGTCAGACAGTGTAGTTCTTCCTGCACCCCTTGATGATATTCAATTACCCCATCGGAAACAGTGAAAGATCTCGGCATAGTCCTGGATGAAAATGTGATCTGGGAAGCGTAAAGTGTCACCGAATGTAGGAAATCTCTCTCTCTCTCTTGCCTATATGCAATACAAAAATTCAGAAAAATATTTTCACTCTCAATAAAACTAAAACTAGTCGTCTTGTCTTGAGCCCTGCCGAATCTTTACTGTGCTGTATTTACATACGGCACAGACAGTGAAAATTGAAGAAGAACGAAGCTTCCCATAAGTACTTGTGTGCAATACACGTATAACGTTCGGTCAATTTTGGGTGGATGCGGCTGAATAAGCAGCCTGAGTCGTTATCACGTATGGATATCGGACGCCTCCCATCAATATCGACGGTAATTTGAGGGCCGCGCAGTGCAGTAGACTTACTGTCTAGCACTACAGTCAGTATTTCGATGGTGGGCTCATCTTATAACACGATAACATACGAGCACACCGCACCCAGGTCATGAACACCTTCTTCCGAGAGGCAAGAATGATGTCACGAACCCAACTGAGCAGGCCTGCGACCAGATGACACTTGTAGCGCGTCATCGCCAGAACCCTGCTCTGATTCTGTATACCCCGTCGACGTGTGGGATAGACTTGAACTGTGACGTCCAGACCACTCTGCGTACAACGTGGTAAGGAAGATGCATACAATACCTGGATCATCTCGGTGTTCTGTGTTGACCGATAATAGTGTTTGGTCTCTCAGACGTGGAAATTCAGAAAGACAACGTTTCTTTTTAAAACCGTTTCGTTTATATTTCGCAATGAAACGTGTTTTTCTTAAACAGTTTTCTCCGCAGCTCGTGGTCGTGCGGTAGCGTTCTCACTTCCCGCGCCCGGGTTCCCGGGTTCGATTCCTGGCGGGGTCAGGGATTTTCTCTGCCTCGTGATGACTGGGTGTTGTGTGATGTCCTTAGCTTAGTTAGGTTTAAGTAGTTCTAAGTTCTAGGGGACTAATGACCATAGATGTTAAGTCCCATAGTGCTCAGAGCCATTTGAACCATTTGAATCTTAAACAGTTTCATAAGGCATACTGCTTCGTTCCCTTCTCCCCTCGAATTAAAGATCATGCACTTTCGTTGATGTTCAGGTGGCGCTAAATTTTTTCGAGCAGTTTATACGTTTCGACACGACAAGGAGAGACGGCTATAAAGTAAAATTATTTGTTAGGTACTTAAAAATTTAAGTTAAAATTTATGTAACTTATCCCAGGTTTCAGGATATTTATAACTAAACTTGACAAGCCCTCTCCCCACCCCCACCCCCATGAAAAACGAGTGATCTTAGGACAATGAGACTCTGTGGAAACATTTTTGAGAGCATATAGGAGAGAAGTAATGAGTCAAACATTGAAAAAAAAGACATTTTACTCGTAATTTCCACATGAAAGGGTAAAATTTGTTAATTGCGTACCATGTTTATGATCCACATTACAAACGTTGCTCATTGTGAACTCCATTTGCATCCACGACAGCCTCGAACCGCACTAGAGACTGCTCTACCGCTCCCGAAATATCTCAGATTGGATGCTGGCTACCTTCCTCGCTGTGCTGATCCTCAACCTCCAACGTGTTTTAGTGGCCCGTTGATAAATCCTGTACTTCAGGTAAAGTCACAGCAAGAATTCACACACGAGTTAAAATCTGGTGATCTTGGTCGCCACACAGTTTGGAACGATTGGTCAATGATTCTGTTTGCTCCAAACGTTATGGAGTAGCCGATTGACCTCACGAGCAGTGTGAGCTGGAGCTTCCTGAAGCATCGAAACAGTTCAGTTCGAAGCACCTATCTCCGGCAGACCAGCGATCACTTGTTGGTGGGCCGGCCGGTGTGGCCGAGCGGTTCTAGGCGCTTCAGTTCGGAACCACGCGACTGCTACGGTCGCAGGTTCGAATCCTGCCTTGCGCATGGATGTGTGTCATGTCCTTAGGTTAGTTAGGTTTAAGTAGTTATAAGTTCTAAGGGACTGATGACCTCAGATGTTAAGTTCCATAGTGCTCAGAGCCATTTGAACCATTTTTTTTGAACTTGTTGGCGAAGAAGGTCACAGTAACATGTGCCGTTTACAATGGATGTTCTTGGTCCTTGGGATCCGAGGACCTGAAAGAAAAATAGATCAACCCTGAACTGTGCCATGAAGCTGCCCCACGAAGTGCCGCGTCCGCTATGCTAGGGAGCTTCATGAAGGCTAATCAGCGGCGAGGATCCCCAAATAGGCGAATTGTGAGTGTTCACTGTCCCAGTGATCGTAATGTGTGCTTCATCATGCCAAGTATCCAGAGCAATTATAGTAGTAAGCAGCTGGCGGCACAAGCGCAATTTTGATATCAAATTGATATGCAAATTAATTAAATTGATCAATTAATTCCACACACCCCCGCCCACGCCCTCCCCCGACACCGCCCACGCCCACCCCGGATGACGTCACGTATTTTTCTCAGGTGCACTTGTGTCCCAGCCCAGCCTCCTCATCATCCTCCTTCCTCCCCCACCCCAACCCCTGCCCCTCCCACCAACCTACCCTATTGGCGGGAAGTCCGAATTTTGGCGGGAATTTCGAATTTTTGGCGGGAATTTCTTTGTCCCACGGCTGTGCTGATGTGCCCCCCCTCACCCCCACCAGGGAATTCGCGGGAAATTAAAATTGACAGTTCCCTTTCCGGGCTCTAACCCTGGTCCTCCTGGGCAGAAAGCCCAAGTTCATCTCACTAACGCAATTAAACCACCAAAGGCGTTGGGAATTGACGAAAAATTAAAAATGGCGGACCTCTTTCCGGGACTCGAACCCTGATTCTACTGGATTGAAGGCTCCAGTGCACCCCCTAACACATGGAGACTATCCAGATGTGGGGGAGGAAGGTTATGTTAGTGTACTTCATTTATTTTGCTCGGGAAACTGACGGAAATATCGATCCTAATTACGTAATTAATCATAAAGATCTGTCCTAATTACAGGACTATATGCATAGCACTGCACAAGGACGGCATAAAATCGTAATACAGCGCAAAAACTGACGTTATTCACCAACTGCGACATAATCGCGTGTACAAACAGTGATCCAATACTGTAAAATGCTTTTTTATTCCAGTCTCTCATCACAAATGAATTATTTAGACGATGACCGGTTTCAGTCTGTAATGACCATCTTAAGATCTAAAATATATAAATATATACATCTAGTGAGCAGTGTGTCTTTTAACACAAAACAGCAACATGTATCACAATATACTGTCATACACTAGGGAAATGTACAGATAAAATATGGTATAACGTACCTTTTTTACACCATGTCCTACAGTGATACGGCCATAATGGCATCGTCAAAACATATAAATATAATCAGCATAGCATCGTCACACAGATTTAAAATATGGTGTAGAATAGGCCACATCGTCCACATAGTGATTATTGCCAACTAGCTACTGAGGTACAGTCGCATCCAGAAACCTGTTTGCCTACACCCTCCCTAGATGTCGCTACTGTGTGCTTGCTTATATGTAGTCATCATTTACGCAAAAACGTAATCTGATAAAAGCATATTAGATAAAATGCATGTAGCAGACTTATTAAAATTGATGACTATCATAGAAACCAATTGTGATACACTAAAAGATGAATGCAGTTACCCATGTAAAATTATTAAAAGAAAATATATGAAGAGTATAGTTCCGACCCTTTTTTTATTTTATGGTGAATTTACGGTCAACAATTAATATAGCGTAATACTCGTACATTGCCTGTGGCAACCTATAAATTACTTATGAAAGGTAAAATGTCTATATGACAGCTGAAAAAGAGACAGATCAATGATCAGCGCCCTCTGTTGGATCGACGTACAATCACTGCCGAAAATCGAGGCCCTCTCTCCTCCCAACCTTCAACCACCTACAGGGTGGATGGACAGAGGAAGGGAGCCAGCAACTTCGAGACACGTGCTGGCCGATGTCCACCTTGAGACGATGAGGCTTCGCCAACACAAAAGCACGTATAGTTAACTAAAGAATAAGAGATAAAAGAACGGCTGTCCTGAATGCATCTTGGACATCTAAAGTATAGTGACACATTCACCCCTAATGGTTAGGGGGCGCACCTGCGGCGATGGGCTGTCACAGACTTGACATATCCTCAACGCCTCCAATAGGCCTCTCGTTCTGGGATGGAAAACACTTTTGTTTAACATCACATAGGACGCTCCAGCTGGGACCGGGGGAGAGCCACTGTCTCGTAGGGAAGTCGCCCGCCGTTCTGCGATGGACTATTTAACACCAACTAGACTACTATAATAAAGCAACTATAAAAAAAATCGCGATGATAATAAATGTCCTTTCCATGAAAACAGACAAAGTCCATTTTCATTTAGTTTTATGAGCAAAATCGGTATAGTTTTTTTCGTTCGACTGCTCTCGCACCTCATTATTTTGTGACGTCCAGCGAAGTGTACCGCCACCGATCGCAAATGTTCAGCAGAGAGATACCCACCCTGCGTAAAATCAGGGAAAAAAAACTTCCACTATTTTGATGCGAAAACTACCTCTCACCGCAGAATGTCCTCGATATTTCGAAATTAAATTGATCATGAGAGTCACTTTGCATGGCGAATAATTTTTGTTTTTGTTTTTTTTTTTGTTTCTTTCTGTAGTCGGATTACACCTACTAGGAATCCGTGGAGGGAACATTGTGTTCTTTCCAAGGAACACTATTAAAAAATGACATCTGAAGCTGAACACAGAGGGATTGTGCAGCCCACATCATACATTTCCCGTAAGGACTGTGCTATTAAAAACACGATCGTCGCGATCACGTTACCATCACCCTGCATAAAAAGCAGTCTTGAGTCTACAGATACACACACGAGCTGCTCATAGTGTTACACTTTCTGGTAGAAAAGCTGTTAGCGATTTTGAATTAAGTCTATCCATTCAACCACTTACTTGCATTGGATTCTGTAGAGACATCTTTTAGTGATTACAGCGACTGGTGAATCAAATGCATGGCACTCTCATATCTCGAAATGAGGCACCTTTTATCGAACCTATCTGCTAAGGATCCAATACGACAGAAACTCCAGCACTGTTTTCTAGATAGCCCCTCTGCATCTTGTAACTGCACCTAAGTCTATGCCCCTGCCATCCATGCAGCTTAGACTACGGTATGTGATCGCACCAATTTAAGTCTGACCTGTACGGAATTCGGAGAGCGCTACATCTAAGACCTTCTGCTTCCTGTAGGGAAACAGGACGAGCTGAGTTAATGCGACAGGATCCGTGTTTGCTGCTACTCCATCAGCATTTCTGTTTCGGAGGCATGGTGCATGGTCGTTGACTAATTTTGCTCTGTTTCTGGCGTTGGCGGGGAAGACCTTTAACAGTTTTTAATATTCGCCCACAATATTACTACGGGGCGCAACACCGAAGTCAGAAATGTGACTTAGTATGACTAGTGTTCTAGGGCACTAAACGGCGCGATTATCAGCGCCTTTGCATGAAATAAATAGGGACGAGGGTGGCGAAAACATATTAAAAAATAAATTTCAAAAGCAAGCTGTATAAACCGTCAAGCCTTTAAAACGCAACACTGAGATGAGAAGATTCATACAAGAGCATCCATAAAAGAAAGATACAACACAACAGAATAACTAGATAAAATCTCTATATACGAAAGAAAATATTCTGACTGACTGACTCACCATCACCCAGCCCAAACAGCTAAGGATAGAAATTTGAAATTCGGTGAATGGGTTGATCTTATACTGTTGGTGTCGTTTAAGAAGAAACTTTTCGAAATCCCAGCCTTAATGGGGTGAAATAGGGGCTGAAATGATTTTTGACAACAATTCACTACGAAGTTAAGTTTGAGGCTAAAACTACCAAATTTTCGTTTGGTTTCTCGGTCAAAAATAAAGAAATACGTGTATCAGCATTTTTAGGGATTTAACCCCTATGGGGGTGAAATAGTGGGTGGATATTTTTTACAAAAATAAGTCATTTTTGAAGCTACTTTTATGAAAATTGTTGTTTGACTTCCGTTACAAATAAAAAATGCGTGCTTGACTGTTTTTAGAAATTCAACCTCTAAGGGGTTGAAATTGTGGCTGGCTGATTCACTAAGTCATCATCACCCAACGGAAACCGCTGATGGCAGAAATTTGGAGGGGATGTTGATCTTACACTGTAGGCATCGTTTAATGGAGGATTGTTCGGATTTTCATCCCAGAGTGTTTGAAGTAAGGGATGAATAGCTACTAAAACAATTTTGAAGCTAGAACTGCGACAATTGGTATTTGGTTTTTCGGTTAGAAATAAAATATTTGGGTATCCAACATCTAAGGGAGAAACTAGTGGGTTAAAAGTTTTTGAATCTAATTAATTATTAAAGTACTACTAAAGCATTTCTAAAGCTACAACTACTAAAACAGGTACTTGATTTCTCTGCTAGAAATAAAAAAAAGTGTTTCAATGATTTTGGCAAGTCAACCATCTAGGGGGTGAAACAGGGAATGAAAATGTTAAGAAAAATATTTATTATACGAGGGCAGTTCAATAAGTAATGCGACACATTTTTTTTCTGAAACAGGGGTTGTTTTATTCAGCATTGAAATACACCAGGTTATTCCCCAATCTTTTAGCTACACAACACTATTTTTCAACGTAATCTCCATTCAATGGTACGGCCTTACGACACCTTGAAATGAGGGCCTGTATGCCTGCACGGTACCATTCCACTGGTCGATGTCGGAGCCAACATCGTACTGCATCAATAACTTCTTCATCATCCGCGTAGTGCCTCCCACGGATTGCGTCCTTCATTGGGCCAAACATATGGAAATCCGACGGTGCGAGATCGGGGCTGTAGGGTGCATGAGGAAGAACAGTCCACTGAAGTTTTGTGAGCTTCTCTCGGGTGCGAAGACATGTGTGAGGTCTTGCGTTGTCATGAAGAAGGAGAAGTTCGTTCAGATTTTTGTGCCTACGAACACGCTGAAGCCGTTTCTTCAATTTCTGAAGAGTAGCACAATACACTTCAGAGTTGATCGTTTGACCATGGGGAAGGACATCGAACAGAATAACCCCTTCAGCGCCCCAGAAGACTGTAACCATGACTTTACCGGCTGAGGGTATGGCTTTAAACTTTTTCTTGGTAGGGGAGTGGGTGTGGCGCCACTCCATTGATTGCCGTTTTGTTTCAGGTTCGAAGTGATGAACCCATGTTTCATCGCCTGTAACAATCTTTGACAAGAAATTGTTACCCTCAGCCACATGACGAGCAAGCAATTCCGCACAGATGGTTCTCCATTGCTCTTTATGGTGTTCGCTTAGACAACGAGGGACCCAGCGGGAACAAACCTTTGAATATCCCAACTGAAGAACAATTGTGACGGCACTACCAACAGAGATGTCAAGTTGAGCACTGAGTTGTTTGATGGTGATCCGTCGATCATCTCGAACGAGTGTGTTCGCACGCTCCGCCATTGCAGGAGTCACAGCTGTGCACGGCCGGCCCGCACGCGGGAGATCAGACAGTCTTGCTTGACCTTGCGGCGATGATGACACACGCTTTGTCCAACGACTCACCGTGCTTTTGTCCACCGCCAGATCACCGTAGACATTCTGCAAGCGCCTATGAATATCTGAGATGCCCTGGTTTTCCACCAAAAGAAACTCGATCACTGCCCGTTGTTTGCAACGCACATCCGTTACAGACGCCATTTTAACAGCTCCGAACAGCGCTGCCACCTGTCGGAAGTCAATGAAACTATACGAGACGAAGCGGGAATGTTTGAAAATATTCCACCAGAAATTTCCGGTTTTTTCAACCAAAATTGGCCGAGAAAAAAAATGTGTTGCGTTACTTATTCAACTGCCCTCGTAAAATTTGTACTTGGCTTCTCGGTTAGATATAAAAAATACGTGTTTCAGTGGTATGTGGAAATTCAACCGCTAAGGGGATGAAATAGGGGATGAGAATTTTTATGAAAATATTTCGTTACATTAAACATATTTAAAAGCTGAACCTATGAAAACTGATATTTGACTTCTAAAGAAATATGTGTTAGGAGATGAAAGCTTTTATGGAAATATCACCACAAGAACTCAAAAGGCAGGATTAAGAAAGACCTTCGATTCCAGCTACCAGAATCCCTTTTTGGCCGGAAAAGACCATGCTTCTATGGTCTTACTTAGTGTGAAAGTTTAGAAGATGCTGCAATTTGTGAACAAAAAAAAAATTAGAATACAGAAAAACTAAAAAGTATGTGCAGCGGTCTCTGAACTAGTTAAATACAAAATATTGCTACTAGTATAAACACATTTAAAACGAATGCTGGATGCTAGAAATAATGGGTGAACAAGTCATTCTGTGATAGACTAAGATCGCACACCTAACATTTCGGGACGAAGTCCTCACGCCGCACAAAACGTTAAAACACGAATCACTCTCGCCTTATTATCAGTTGAAAGAAAGGGCAGGTTCTCTGGGAGACCCATGTCACCCCTCAGGTCGTCATACAAAACACACCCAGTTAAAGGATGTAACATCGACATCAAAAGTGAGACCCAAGAACTTCATCTTTTCCTTAAAAGTGAGAACGGTATTCTCCAGTTTAAAACAAAACGGAGAGGGAGCATTAAAATCAACACTGTTTTCTCCAAAGAGAATTTGAACCCGTAATGTCCGTCCATGCCTTCAAACACCTGATCGTCAAATGTAGCCGCCGGGTAGCTTTAGCAAGGTTACGGGACGCACAGAGGATGAAGAGGTCGTCCACGGACAAGGAACGTCCTTACTACGGAAATACTGTTTATCCTGATGGCGAAAGCCGTTACACTTAAAACATCCCTTGGCCTTGACGGATGCCCTTCTACTTATAACGGTCTGATTGGACATTCCCGACTCTGTATCTACGAGTAAAGCACATCTGAGATCTGAAAGAGGAACGACTCTGTGGAAGTGGGGAGTCGTCGACGGAAACAGCACTTGTAGAGCTGCAACAAAATACTATGCCTGCAGGTGCGGTAGTATCGTAAGCCTTTTACAAGTCAAATGATACATTGATAAAGAGTTGCTTACGTAAGAAAGCTTGTGAACTGCTGTTACTGGCAGGGTCTGCCTATCGATTGTCGAGTGATACCTCTTGAATCCGCATGGGAGCGACTTAGCACTGAGATGCTTTCGAGAATGTTGGAGAATTGGTATTTTGTGGTAAGTTCCTATGGGACTAAACTGCTGAGGTCATAGGTCCCTAGGCTCACACACTAATTAATCTAACTTAAACTAACTTACGCTGACAAAACACACACACACAGACACACACACACATACATACCCGAGGGAGGACTCGAGCCTCCGATGGGGGACCCGCGCGAACCGTGGCAGGGCGCCTGAGAACGCGCCGCTCGAGAATAATGCTTTCAGTTTTCATTGTGCTGCAGTTTTAACGGTCAATAGTGAACGTCGTCGGGTTCTTGAGTCCCTAGGTACCGTGATTGTGTTGATAAGCCGTTCAAGAGCGGGGTGCGTTCCACTTGTCACAATAATTTCAATAAATTAGTCGCATTCCGTAGATCTCGCGGAGAGAAGTCACTGGGAAGCGGAAGGAAGGGGAAGATGCACATTTTATTAAAGTACAGTGCAATGAAATGATTTAACATTATTAAACATTATTGTATTACAGAGATAATTTAGTTACTATATAATTTAAAACATGTTTTTTAGTGTTTCCTTTATTATGCTGTTCAGTGTTGAGGAACTATACAATACTTGCTGTAGTTTCCTCTTGGTTTTTGCCGTTCGCAAAACGAATAGAGGAAGGTCATGTGTAAGTAGGCTGTTTATGTTTTCTCAGGCTGTTTATGTTTTCTCTATGTAAGTAGGCTGTTTATGTTTTCTCTATGTAAGTAGGCTGTTTATGTTTTCTTATTGGCAACGTTACAAGTAGGCTGTTTATGTTTTCTTATTGGCAACGTTACGTAGCGCTCAATATGAAAATTACTGGCTGTGCTGTGTGCAGTCTGTGGCTAGTTTGCATTGTTGTCTGCCATTGTAGTGTTGGGCAGCGGCAGCTGGATGTGAACAGCGCGTAGCGTTGCGCAGTTGGAGGTGAGCCGCCAGCAGTGGTGGATGTGGGGAGAGAGATGGCGGAGATTTGTAATTTGTCATGAACTGATATATATATTATGACTTGTGATGATATTAAGGTAAATACATTGTTTGTTCTCTATTAATATCTTTCATTTGCTAACTATCCCTATCAGTAGTTAGTGCCTTCCATAGTTTGAATCTTCTATTTAGCTGGCAGTAGTGGCGCTCGCTGTATTGCAGTAACTTGAGTAGCGAAGATTTTTGTGAGGTAAGTGATTTGTGAAAGGTATAGTTTAATGTTAGTCAGGGCCATTCTTTTGTAGGGATTCTTGAAAGTCAGATTGCGTTGCGCTAACAAAATATTGTGTGTGAGTTTAAGCACAGTCTCATATATAAATTGTTGAAAGGGGACGTTTCACATGAAACTTCCTGACAGATTAAAACTGTCTGCTGGAGCGAGACTCGAACTCGGGACCTTTGCCTTTCGCGGGCAAGTGCTCTACCAACTAAGCTACCCAAGCAAAACTCACGACCCGTCCTCACAGCTTCAATTCTGCCGGTACCTCGTCTCCTATCTTCCAAACTTCACAGAAGCTCTTCTGCGAACCTAGGTCCCGAGTTGGAGTCTCGGTCCGGCACACAGTTTTAAACTGTCAGGAAGTTTCATATCAGCGCACACTCCACTGCAGAGTGAAAATCTCATTCTAGAGGAAGGTCATGTTGGTTATTGTTACTGGGCCAGATCGGCCAGCCATCCAGACCGATGCTCCTTCAACGACTGGGAAGCCAGCTAGCTCTCTTTAGGAGCCGCAGTACCAGCAGGACCTTTGATATGACCTGGGAGATAGTTGTATACGTGTTTACCTTCTGTACTAATGTTACTGGTAACGACAAAGGACATGAAGGAATATTTATATCGAGAAGCTCTGTCAAGGTACCAGGAAGCTTCCTATGATATTCTAGAACTAATAACAGATATAATTCTCATAAGAAGCTCCTGTATTCTGAAAATATTATCCCTGCACGCTGAATTTCACCAATAACGAATACGTATTCATTGCTAAATATTCCAGTTTCTCTTATGTACTGCCAGTATCGCTGTATCCTTTGTACTAGTTAATGGTTACCAACATTCAGACTGTGGAGTTCCAGTGGATCTGCAACATGAAGCCCTTTAAGTGCGTGATCAGTATTCGTTGATGGGAAGTTTCACAACTGAGACTTAGCACAAAATTCATGAGGCAGTTTTTTGCTGGGAACTATACAATGTATGCATTGTTTATCTTCTGGCAAACCTTGCGGGATGTAAGGTCGTGGTCCATGAAACTCTTCAGCTCCTAACGTTTCGTCCAGAGCTCCGCTGGACATCTTCAGAGGGGTGTTTCTCCTCCGGTGAGTCTTGCCGACTGACGGGTCGGACGTCTGAGAGCGACTTATGTATCGTAGAAAGTGGGCGTGACCAGAGTTACACGTGATATGCAGAGATAACCTTTGTCAGAGATAAAACTTAACTATCGATCGTAATCTTGTCACGGATAAAACTGTCTAGCAATTCTGTAGTGCTACTGTCCAAATATCACTAAGTTTCATGGTCTCTTCTTTTCGATTAAAATTATCCCTATGTTTATATATTTCAATTGCTTCTCTACAAAGCCGTGGGTAATAGTTCGTCGTCGTAGATAAAATTTTTGTTTCGGAAAACTTCACTTGATGATTTCCTGGCTGAAAAGCGTGTTCTGCTACAGCCGATTTATCTGTTTTTCCTAATCGGCAAAGACTTCTGTGTTCTTTTAACCGTGTATTTACGCTTCTTTTTGTTGTTCCAACATAAACTTTACCACATGTACACGGAATTTTATATACGCCACTGGCTGATAGAGGAGCGCGTTTATCTTTTACAGACCGAAGAACATGACAAATTTTCTTCGTTGGTCTAAAAACAGGTCTAATATCATGTTTACTTAAAATCTTTCCAATCTGATCCGTTACTTTCAGATTGGAAAGATTTTAAGTAAACATGATATTAGACCTGTTTTTAGACCAACGAAGAAAATTTGTCATGTTCTTCGGTCTGTAAAAGATAAACGCGCTCCTCTATCAGCCAGTGGCGTATATAAAATTCCGTGTACATGTGGTAAAGTTTATGTTGGAACAACAAAAAGAAGCGTAAATACACGGTTAAAAGAACACAGAAGTCTTTGCCGATTAGGAAAAACAGATAAATCGGCTGTAGCAGAACACGCTTTTCAGCCAGGAAATCATCAAGTGAAGTTTTCCGAAACAAAAATTTTATCTACGACGACGAACTATTACCCACGGCTTTGTAGAGAAGCAATTGAAATATATAAACATAGGGATAATTTTAATCGAAAAGAAGAGACCATGAAACTTAGTGATATTTGGACAGTAGCACTACAGAATTGCTAGACAGTTTTATCCGTGACAAGATTACGATCGATAGTTAAGTTTTATCTCTGACAAAGGTTATCTCTGCATATCACGTGTAACTCTGGTCACGCCCACTTTCTACGATACATAAGTCGCTCTCAGACGTCCGACCCGTCAGTCGGCAAGACTCACCGGAGGAGAAACACCCCTCTGAAGATGTCCAGCGAAGCACTGGACGAAACGTTAGGAGCTGAAGAGTTTCATGGACCACGACCTTACATCCCGCAAGGTTTACCAGAAGATATGTCATCCGGTCGTGAAAGCCTTCATACTATGCATTGTTTGCTATGTATTCTGACTTCCAGAAACCCCTTTGGCCGGGCACCACAATGTCATTTATTAAACAAAGTGTGTACTGTGGGCATTTATAAACAATAGGAATTCATTGTTTCACTCGGAGTGCAGAGATCTGGTCGGCCACACCGGCGGGAGATGTAACTGGTTTTCTAACACTGTTTGTCGGCTGTAGTTACAGTTACGAGAAAGCAATGCTGCGAAAGGAAAATTACGAAACCATGGAAGATTTACATAATCAGGACCGGCTCAGAAAGCAAAAGCTCCCAGCTAAACAAATGCAGCGTAAAGAACAATGACGAACTTGCGATTAAGAGGAGGAGCTCTTGACAAGAGATGGCTTCGATTCGATGCAGTAGGGTTGTTGCGACTACGTAATTAGTAACACATTTCAAGCCAATACGAGGTAGAATCCCGAGGTGGTAGATAGCTTTCCCACATGCAATAAACAAGTAAAACAATCTGATATCGTTTAATTATGTGGTCGGGGAATAACTCACCTTGCCATAATAATCAGATATCAAAGGGTGGCCATCTATAGCTATTGAAGATAGGAAAAACGATTTTCTTTTATAGTGAGGGGGAAATACCTATTATGTGCACCATAAAGAGAGTTATGACTGATCTTATACGATAAAAATTTCTGTTAAGCTATGATATTTCACTAAATCTGGGTATTTTCAATCCTTGTCAAGATGGATAAGGGAAAAAATTGAAGCAGTTATGAAGGGTGTTACTATTGTAACAGTCCACTACACACGTTGTCTTTATTTTAGGGCAAAATATTAATTTTAGATATAAGTGAGGAAAGATATTGATTTCGAATTGTTAATGCGTGAAGGAAGAGGAGCAGCATGTGGGGAAAAATCTTTTTATTAATATTTGTGGAACGAAATCTGTTTCATATAGTCATTAACGAGTTTCCGAACCGCCGGGTGGCTTTCAGTTCTGACAATAAACCGAACGACAGTTGCAAAAGCGATGGAGACACGGGACAGCACGGAGTCCATAACTTGCTGTTGCCGAGCTGAAGACAAGAAAAAACTAATAAAATCTGTTCATCAGTATTTGTTTTGTATCCGTTCTGGACTGACCGACATGTGTCTTTGTGTGCCAGCGGTCGCAGTTATTTTTCATTATTTTTCTAAAACATTTAGAGGTTCAATATTGCTAGGAGCAGGTCCTGTAATTTTCTTCAAAGAATATTTATATGTTCTTGAAATGCAGTGTGGGGGTGATCTGCATTGTGTCATAACTGAAGATACCTTCTCGAGCCAAGATCATTACAAAAAGCATTTTATTGGATGACCGGTTTCGGCAGAGCAATGCTTTCATCATCGGATCGTATGCTTTTGAATTATCCAGTGTATCAGCGTTGCCAATCACTTCACACTGCAAATGTACGCCCCACTAACATGAAAGTCTCTACAGATCATCATGTCAAATGTGAAAGTACTATGTACAAACATAAGCATAACTATATTGCGCCAACTGAAAGTGTTCAAGTTCACTACCAGTTGGCAAACCGGAGCAGCGGAAGAGAAGACTGTAGAATGAATCTATGCAAATATGTTACAAAATGCCTCGAACTTGTAATGGCCACTGTAAGCTATTTCAACGTTTTGTAAATAAAAAGAGTCTTATTTTAAATGTGTGGTCACTACGTTTGTTGGGTAGCGTAGTGATACCAACGAGCAATACAGAAATTATTTCAGTTTCTCTGACCTCTGGATAACTTTGAAAAGCCTGTGAATGTTGACTATTCAACGGAAGGAAATGACTTAAAATTTAACCATCTGTTGACTAATTGATAGTGATGTGAAATATGTTAATCATAAAGTTATTTTGGAAAACATTTAGATACGTCGGAATATGTGCAAAAAGTTCACCTATTTCTGAAAAAGCGTCTGAATCAGAATTTTGTAAAATTAGGATAGGAAGAAACTTTTTCTAAAATAATTTTGAACAATGTAGCGAAATAATTTCATGTAATTGTTTGAATCGAAATTTGATTTGATAAGTCAAGAGCTACTCTCAGAACAATACGGTTACGCTAACTTTACTTCGAGTAATGGAATCCGTGATGCTTGCTTGATGACAGTTTTATTTCAGACGCGTGTACGACGTTTAAGTGGACATACGATTTAAATAGTAACAAATCTTAAATTCTCATCAAAGATATTAATTGGAATTTCCATATAAAAACAGTTTAAAGTGATATGTTTCGATGTTACACGACCGAACCTTTTAGTAGCGTCTGTGGCTGATCGAAGTTCACGACAGAACGTGTCATTTGTTTTTGGTGAAACGGAGAAAGCAATTCTTCACGACGTCGACGATTTAAATGAAATTTTAGCGGCAGTCTCTTCTTGACTAGGCAGCCTAGACGATTCTGCTGTATATAAGAAGAAATTGAAATACACTTTCCATTAACAAAGATATAAAGTAATTACGAAGAAATTTAAGTACGACGTGTAGTCCCACCGATTAACACTGTCATTTACATCAAGAAAAGAAGCCATTTGAACAATATTAATTAATTTATAACATCTGAAGAAAGAATACTAAGTATTACTATCTCAGAATACAACGACCTGGCTCTGTGTGCTACTGAAGACAGAAAGGCATTCAGTTATCCATTTTATGTCAGTGGAGAGAGTACACATTCTGTGGAATACGTCACCACCGCTACTATTGGAACGGACCACCTCAAGCCAACGTACAACAGTCTCATGAATCAGTACTGAGAATGTCACGCAGTAGTTGTCAAACGTGTAATATATTTACCTCAGTATGTTTCGAGACTTCGTTATGCCGTTTGCAAGTGCTATAGAATATGGAAGCGAATCAATACACCGCAATACTACACATACTACCTACTTTGTAAATATTTGTATCGTCCTGTAGGATAACATTTGTTGAAACTTCTGTGGTTTAGGAACCGTCAAAAGTAAAACGCTAGCAGAAAATTAGCATTGTCAAACATAAAACCCTTCCTTCAACATTTCACGTCGGCGCATCATATACTCAGAAAGTTCAATATCAGATGTTAACTAAAAGGAAGCTGCCTTCAATCTTGTAACCTCCCCCTTACTTATCGGCCTATTCTGCTTGCGATATAAAATATGACCGTGGATCGCGTGTGTACCGAATGGAATGTTTCTAATTGGATAAGGCTATCTTTCCCGAAGAAGTAATACCGATAAGTAGGGGGAAAGTGTACAAAAAATGATTCAAATGGCTCTGAGCACTATGGGACTTAACATAGGAGGTCATCAGTCCCCTAGAACTTAGAACTACTTAAACCTAACTAACCTAAGGACATCACACACATCCATGCCCGAGGCAGGATTCGAACCTGCGACCGTAGCGGTCGCACGATTCCAGACCGAAGCGCCTAGAACCGCTCGGACACACCGGCCGGCGAAAGTGTGCAACCGATCTTTCTGATATAAAAGTCTACTAAAAATAAAAAAGTAATTAAACCGAACAGGGCTACAATTTGGAACAATGAAAGTTATTTTGTACATTCAGTCACAAACAACACTGGACAGAAAATGGATACCACTAATCATGAATCCAAAAGTTACACTAATGAACGAAAACGAAATAATTACGGTCGCCAGCCAACTAGGGCGATTTACATCCAAAATACTATATAAGATGATGGGAAAGAAAAAACATTTATTATTAAACACTGACGTGGCAACTGAAGGTTGTCACGTTTTTTGACACTAATTTTAAGTGAGTATGTAATGATGAAGAAAACTGAGAAGTTACTTTTAGGTTAAGTTTGTCATTAAATTTTGAAAAAGGCAATCGAGTAATGATTTGAATATATCCACTTAAACTGTATGTTAGTATTGAACTTCGTTACGTGAACAATGACTTTCAGAGACCTCAACATAACATCATCAAAGAAATTTAGAGAAAGGCAAGCACTTTTTACTTTGCAGTTACTTAGTTTTCAAATTGGATTTCATATTATTGTCTGAACAACTGAGCCTTTTTTACTCACTTGAACAGAATTAAATATTAGAATACGTACCAAAGCAAACAACCATGTGCTCCAAGCTATATGTAAAATAAATAAAACTTCCGTACTCTTAATTTGTGCATTTTCTTTAGATTTGGATTTTTTCCAGTGATAGATTGTCAAACTTCGGTTAGCATATAAGAAAAAAAGGGAACAAGGACCCTGCTTGGTAACAATGTCTGGCGGCAATGAGGACACAGTCGCCGTGAATTTAACTGATTATTTTTTAAATAGAGTTCATTAATCAAATCACATTCAGTTGTGCTGCTGGGGTTAGCAGTTAATACTATCTCCCAATGAACAGTCTTACTTCAGTGCTGTGCGTGCGACGAAACTCGGAGCCGACGACGAATCTGTGTTGCTGGAACTGCTGCTGTTGTTGAAGACGGTACCATCTTGTGGGGCCACGACTAATTACAGGAACGGGAAATGGTAATTAATACAGCCTCTTCCGCCCGTCCACTGTCCGTACTCCTGCTCTAGACATCTGGCCGGCGCGCGTAACATGATGCCGCCGAAAATGGTACTCTCTACTGCGAGAGCTTTAGCACTACACTTCCCCACACTACAAGCGCTGGAACCCGTCTCCCGCTCTTTCCGCGCGCTCTTCGCAACGGCCCCCTACCCAAAGATTTTACAACGCACAAGCACTGATATTATCGTTGCTAGTCGATGCAAATAACAATTCCTTTGGTTTTTCCCAGAGCTTACAGGTTTCACAGTAAAACACAGATAAACACAATGAAACGTCAACAGACTTCTTCCTAAATGTACACATACACTGAAGCAATGTCCTTACTTATTAAAAGAAAGCATTTAAATTACAAATATTTACATAAAATAAAAAAGTTATACATCGATAGCAGGTGCCATGCATCCTGCATTTTCGGTGTTACAATCTATGAAAGATAGCACTATCCTGTAACGCTTGTATCACAGCTCCCATCAATGCTATTGTCGATCGTAAAATGTTTGGACGTTATATGTCAGGTCCTAGCAAATTCTAAAAACCAGTATTGCATCTACATTGCAGTATGTGCAATCATTTAGAATGACTAACAAAAAACAAAACCTAACACCTCTGATAAGATGGTGGCTGCTTCTCAAGGAGGACATCGTTAAAATTCGTTTGATCATTTCATATGGATTCACACATTGCAACACAGATGTACTATTGGTTTTTAGAATTTACTAGGACTTGACATATAACGTTCAGAGATATTACGATCGACAGCAGCATCATTGGGAGCTATGATATATAGTTATAGGATAGTCCTGTCTTTAGTAGGTCAAGACATCTGTTTTCAGTTTACAAGTGAGCCTTGTGAGTGTATGACATGCCAATATGAGGTGTTCAAGGAAGAGTTTTATGTTTGACAATACGTGTTTGTTGCTGGCTTTTTACTTTCGATATTGCTTAGTGGCGTAGAAGGTCTAAGGTATGTAACACTACAGGACGATGTAAATATTTACAAAGTTGTCAGCATGTGTAGTATTAGGATGCATTGATTTGTTTCCTTGTTTTGTATCACTTTGTAATGAGATAACGTAGTTCGGAAACATGTTGTCGTAAATCACACACCTGGCAAATAGTGCGTAACATTCTCAGTACTTTAAATTTTAGCTCCGGTTGCAAACCTCATTTTTAAACTTTTATTGCAAACGGGAGCTACAATGGCGAGCGTGCACGACCAACTCAGTAAGATGCACAGGAATATTGCACTGTAATCTGTGGAGGAAAGAGTACGTTCTTGGTTAAATAAAAAAAAATATTTGAGAGAAAATCGGTATAACGATGCAATAGCCTTCAATGACGAAAAACGCATAAAAACAACACAACAGTGGTTAGGGTACGTACCGAGGCACACAGGAAGTAATTTTCCCCTCAATTGATCCAAGGGTGGCTGAAGTAACGGTAAAGCTCTGCTTACAAGTTTATCGACTATGCGGTAACTAGCATTTCATGATGTGTCGTGCACATGATATTGTGTGGAAAGTATTATTTATTATTTTCCACGCAAATTACATTGTTTTAGCACGCTTCCCATTAATTTCGTGTGATTATACAAACATAACCGCACGATTAAACGGCTTGGTGGTTGTTTGAATGCCAGATGACTTATATTTATGCAGGGTGAGCATTAATGAAACCGACAAACTGCAGGGACGGATTGCTGACTGGAAAGGGAGGGAAAAGCGGTCCTGTGATTATGTGGTCGGAAAAGCATCGTTGCCACGGTAGATGGCGCTGACGAATGAAAGTTCCTCTGACTACGTGCCGTGTGTTGCAGGCTGTGTGATTGACGCAGTGTACTGTAAGCAGCAGCATGGTGCAGTATTTATGGCGGAAACAAGCCGAGATGGTGTTTGTGTGCGGCCAAGCGGATGGAAACGGTCGAGAGGCAGCATGGCTATACCAAAAAAGTATCCTCACGGATACCAACCACATCACACAACATTTCAAGCCCTTTTTGGGCGTTTGTCTGATCACGGGTCCTTTCAGACCGACGAACGTGCAGGGAGGTGGCGGTCTGTGGGCACACCAGATTTGGAGGACTGGGTTCTACTGAGTATTGAGCTCTAGGGAAGTGGCCCGCCAACATGATGAAGCCAAAGTACGATTATGAGCATGCTGCATGGCAACTGCTATTATCCCTGTCACCTGAATTCCTGTGGAGGCCACTTTCAGCATCTGTTGTGGCGTGGATGTGGATGCGATGGAGATCCGTACCGTGTTCAAATGGCTCTGAGCACTATGGGACTTAACATCTGCGGTCATCAGTCCCCTAGAACTCAGAACTACTTAAACCTAACTAACCTAAGGACATCACACACATCCATGCCCGAAGCAGGATTCGAACCTGCGACCGTAGCGGTCGCGCGATTCCAGACTGTAGCGCCTAGAACCGCTCGGCCACTCCGGCCGGCCTGTACTGTGTGTTCCGGGACGATTTGGTGTCAATACATGCACACAGCCCATTGCTGGACACCTGGTCATGGGCCATTTCCAGTCAGCAATCCGTGCAGTTTGTCGGTTTTCTTTATTTAAGGTCAGCCTGTAGACTTGTTAAAAATGTTTGTATAGCTGAAATTGGTGAACTGTGATCTCAATAACCACAGTTCTATGCAAATATAATCAGCGGAAATAATGCCACCTAACAACAACTTAATAGTACTTTTAAATCCAACCTAAAAACAGTAAGAACTAATAGGGAAACTTCTCGAGAGTGCCAGCCCAGTTTCAGGAAGTACCCCTCCTATATGGGCATATCAGAGTCGAGGCGAGGGACATAAGGATGCATGAGGACCACCATAAAGATATTGAGGTGCGTAGAGTACATTCGTACAGGCATTCGTTTTTTCCTCTCGTAACGTACGGTCTCTCAGGGAATACAAATTTACTTGTATTCAGTATAACGCCTCTGATGTCACAGCAAGGATAGATCAACCACATCCGTCTAAATTCATTTTCCACTGCTACGAGGGGCCCGAAATTCATCTTACAACTATTCGAGTGAATACGTTATCCGGCGCGGTATTGGAGACGTCGCTGCTTGCCTGATAAGAATTCTTCTGGCTCACAAGATAGCAGCCAGCGGATTACGACGCCTCGTTGCTCTCTTAATAGCCTTGGGAAAACGATAACCCAGCACACTTCTTTACAGGTCGTTCCCGTCTCTTTTTCCCAGTCAGCAGGCACGACTCGCTGGAATTCTTTCATATCGCGGAAGTTTTAGCTAGATCGGCAGCTCAAATTCAGTTAATTAACACGTGTTATTTCATTTTCTATTTCATTTTCTCCTGCACTACATTCTTTCATTTCGTATTCTACAAATTTTCTTACTGTATTTCATTTTCCTCTCCCTGCCGCAGCCGTAATGACTCGTGGATTAACTGTCTACATTTCCAGTTTTGAGTTAGTGATGTACGTTAATAACATGTCGGACAAATACGGGATCCCTCCGCATACTAACATTCGCAAAGATATAAATAAAATACTGGAGTAGTTGAAGTATTTGTAAAGTAAACTACACCTTTGTCTTAATTCTGCGCATAATCATCGCTCATATTCAAACATATATCTCCTACCCAACTGCATAAATTCGTCGGACTCAAATCGATGGAAACCAAACCTCATTTTTTACGCGCATTAAAAGGTTTAAACCGATAGGCTATTAAGGCTTGTGTTAAACAACGTCCGATTGAAATTGACGCAACTCTGTTGTTTTTGCCGGTTAGTATGACCGAGGAATGCCGCACAAAAACACGACCCCCTAGTCAAATGACTGCGCCGCTCATGTTCAGCGGCTGTACTCGTAAGGTAACCTTTGCGAGTTCTCAAGTTCAGTCTTTAGTAAGGATCATTTAAAAGAACGGGTTAACAATTATGATAGAAAAAATGTTAGCTGCTAATGACTCACCGTATGCACCAGGAGGCCGACAGAAAATGAGTGTCCAGGAGGTGCAGAGATCAACCGTCTATATCATGTACGTATTACGCTTCACGAGATGGACAACACTGATATTGAAGAAATGTTCAAAAGAAACCATGAGCACCGGATGAAAACTGGCGCGCCACAGTGATCACAAAGGTTTGTACTATCAAGATTGAAGGCGAACTCCTTGGGAGTTACAAACGGTGCATGACGTTCAGCTAGGTATCCACTTTTAAAGGATGCATATAGGATCACATTCGGGTAACGAGGTGATGAGAATTGATAGAATATAATGGCATACAACCAAATACGAAACATTCTATGTGCAGTTTATCGTGAATCTGGCTATCCCTTAGTGCGTAGCTGCAGATAGTGCGAGAATATCTTTTACAGGCACGAAGAAAGCAAACATCCAGAGGTTGAATTTATCCATTGGTTTCGCCGGCCGGAGTGGCCGTGCGGTTCTAGGTGCTTCAGTCTGGAACCGAGCGACCGCTACGGTCGCAGATTCGAATCCTGCCTCGGGCATAGATGTGTGTGATGTCCTTAGTTAGGTTTAATTAGTTCTAAGATCTAGGCGACTGATGACCTGAGAAGTTAAGTGGCATAGTGCTCATTTGAACCATTTATCCATTGGTTTCAAGTAGTACTAACTGTAATGTCACATACTTCTCAGGAGAGATAGTTCGTTCTAAAGGAGTGTGATGTTTAAGCGCAAACCAGCGATCAAGCAAAAGCAAGTTACACTGAAGCGCCAACGAAATTAATATAGGCAAACGTATTAAAATACAGTTGTATGTAAACAGGCATAATACGGCTCTGCGGTCGGCAACGCCTAAGTAAGACAACAAGTACCGTGAATATTAGGAATCCGGTAAAGCATCAAATCTCCGACATCGCTGCGGCCTAAAAAAGATCCTGCAAGAACGGTACCAGTGACGATTGAAGAGAATCGTTCAAGGTGACAAAAGTGCAGTCCTTCGGCAAACTGCTGCAGATTTAAATGCTCGGTCCCCAACAAGTGTGAGCAGCGGATCATTCAGCGAAACTTTATTGACATGGGCTTTCGAAGCATAGGGCAAACTCGTTTGCCCTTGATGACTGCACAACACATAGCTTTACGCCTCGTCCGGGCCCGTCAACACCGACATTGGACTGTTGATGACTAGAAACATATTGCCTGGTCGGACGAGTCTCGTTTCAAATTGTAGCGAGCGGATGGACGTGTACGAGTATGGAGACAACCTCATAAATCCGTGTACACTACATGTCAGCAGGGAACTGTTGAAGCTGGTGCAGGCTCTGTAATGGTGAGGGGCGTGTGCAGTTGAGTGATGTAGGACCCTGATACGTCTGACTGGTGAGACGTATGTAAGCATCCTGTCTGATCATCTGCATTCTTTCATGTCCATTATGCAGGACGATGGACTAGGATAATTGCAGCAGGACAATGCGACATCCCGCATGTCCAGAATTGCTACAGAGTGGCTCCAGGAACATTCTTCTGAGTTTAAACACTTCCGCTGCCCACCAAATTACCAGACATGAACATTATTGAGCATATCTGAGATGCCTTGCAACGTGCTATTCAGAAGATATCTCCACTCCCCCGTACTCTTATGAATTTATGGAAAGCCCTGCATGCCGGCCGGTGTGGCCGTGCGGTTAAAGGCGCTTCAGTCTGGAACCGCGTGGCCCCTGCGGTCGCAGGTTCGAATCCTGCCTCGGGCATGGATGTGTGTGATGTCCTTAGGTTAGTTAGGTTTAATTAGTTCTAGGCGACTGATGACCTCAGAAAAGTCGCATAGTGCTCAGAGCCATTTGAACCATTTTTTTTTTTTTTTTGGAAAGCCCTACAGGATTCATGTTGTCAGTTCCCTCCAGCACTACTCCCGACATTAGTCGAGTCCATGCCACATCGTGTTCCGTCGCTTCTGCGTGCTCGCGGGGCCCTACACGATATTAGACAGGTGTACCAGTTTCTTTGGCTCTTCATTGTATTTTAAATGCTCTGAGTTGGGCAGAGTTCTGACGACTTGCCAAGGCATGGTTTGGCAAGCACTAACACAAGCATTAGAAACTATGTGGGCGAAAGGGCAATGTCTTTTTGACATGTAAGGCCAAGATTGCTTGCCATTAATGCAGTATCGTCGACGTACCGCAGTGCTGTAAGGGTCCCGCCAATGACGCCTAAAGGGTACCTGCTACGAAATGAAATGACACCGGAGACCATCACTACTGGTTGTCGGGCCATATGGCACTGCTGTCTGGTACTTCTCTTGGCACATCTTCGCTGGTCATCCGGAATAGGACTCATCGCTGAACACAATTCCGCTCCAGTCAATGAGATTCCAGGCCGAAGACGCGTCTAGAGACCCCCCGGAGAGCGGTGGTATACCAACCTGACTGACACTCGCCAAATGTCCCGACAACCAGCTGTGAGGGTCTGGATGCCATTTCTTTGGTCGTCATCCGTGGCACCTCTACAGCACTGCGGTACGTCGACGATTTTCTTCGCCCCGTTTTGTTGACCTTCATGGTAAACCCTGGGATTGTATACCAGCGTGATAACGCTTTTCCGCGCACGACGGAAGTTTCTACTTTTTGTATTCGTGCTTGGCAAACTCTAGCTTAGCCTGTAAGGTTGTCAAATCTCTCCCTAACTGAGAATGTTTGGAACATTATGTGCAGGGCCCTCCAATCAACTCGGGATTTTGACGATCCAACGCACCAGACGGACAGAATTTGGCACGATATACCTCAGGAGGACATCCACAAACTCTACTCATCAATGCCATGCCGAATAACTGCTTGTATAAGGGCCAGTGATGTGACAACGCATTATTGGCTTGCTTAATTTGGCGCCTTTTTCTTTTTTGTTTTTAGAATGTATATGTTGTTTGCAGCAGGTCCTCCGTTTATTGGGAGAGTTGTGCCTACATGCGTTTATATGTTCCTTAAATCTAGTTCGGAAGCTTCGTCTGGTTTGACTCAAATAGTGTCCTGAGTACTCATTGCAATATGTGGGTCAGACCAGGCGAACGTGGCAGCTTCCTTTCTCCTCGGAGCTTCAAATTCGGATTCGGACATCGTCAAAGGAAGCTGCAGCAATGGTCGCTGGTCGCGCGCTGTTGGCTGCGATCCCGCACGACGTTGAGTAAAGTTTCCATTCAGTATTCGTATCACAGTCATCAGATGCCAACAATGCGAACAGCAGACCTACGGAGCTATAGGCCGCAGTCTCTACAAGCCACGGTCCTGCCTGTATAGAATTCTGACATACGTCGTCAGGCGTTTCGCCATCTTACGTTGAGGCATAAGACGATCTTCTCACAGACAACTAACATTCGAATACCACTTCTGAATGACAAACCGTTGCAGAATCTTTTCTTACATAGAGAATGTGGATGGCATTACTCCTATCTGCTGTATGTGCTGGGGGCGGGAAAAACTGGCCGGTTGAAACCGATATCGACGTGTTACTTCTGAAAAACCGGTATTCTTCGTTATTTGTTTCATCTGTGTTGTAACGGTCTTTTTAATGATTACCAGGAATAAAACCGATGTATCAATCTGCCATAGCAGTGGTCCTAATTTTTTTGATTTAGGATTAAACATTTTGTAAAAACAAGTTTTGCAGGATATTCTGTTATTTCTGATAGACTGATATCATCGTTGAGTGGTAATGTCTCTGATGAAAGAACATGATTAACAGATTAACGGATTATAGAACGAGTATTCATGAACGGGTTGAACAATAAATACTCGCCACTGGATTAATTGATCACCAAAATTTGAAATGTTGTCATGTACTTCTCGGTAAATGTTGTATTTTGCCCTCTATCTAAACAGTTCATCTGAAGCATTTCAAAGAGAACTCTTGGTTTTGTCAGCAAAAAATCTGTTGTATTCAAAGAACATTGCAAATTTTACACAAAATCTTATCATTTGTCTACAATCTCTACGAAATAATAAAAGAGAAAGGTTATGGCAAAAGTAACAAATTAGAAACTTAACAATTCTTTCATATCTTCATCTACATCCATACTCCGCAAGCCACCTGACGGTGTGTGGCTAAGGGTACCCTGAGTACCTCTATCGGTTCTCCCTTCTATTCCAGTCTCGTATTGTTCGTGGAAAGAAAGATTGTCGGTATGCTTCTGTGTGGGCACTAATTTCTCTGATTTTATCCTCATGGTCTCTTCGCGAGATATACGTAGGAGGGAGCAATATACTGCTTGACTCTTCGGTGAAGGTATGTTCTCGAAACTTTAACAAAAGCCCGTACCGAGCTACTGACCGTCTCTCCTGCAGTCTTCCACTGGAGTTTATCTATCATCTCCGT
Organism: Schistocerca piceifrons; assembly: GCF_021461385.2. Lineage (NCBI taxonomy): Eukaryota > Metazoa > Arthropoda > Insecta > Orthoptera > Acrididae > Schistocerca > Schistocerca piceifrons. The sequence continues at coordinate 794,826,751 of NC_060141.1, read as the reverse complement.
AACGCTTTAGCGATTACTAAATGATCCTGAAACGAAGTGCGCTGCTCTCCGTTGGATCTTCTCTATCTCTTCTATCAACCCTATCTGGTACGGATCCCACACTGCTGAGCAGTATTCAAGCAATGGGCGAACAAGCGTACTGTAACCTACTTCCTTCGTTTTCGGATTGCATTTCCTTAGGAATCTTCCAACGAATCTCAGTCTGGCATCTGCTTTACCGACGATCAACTTTATATGATCATTTCATTTTAAATCACTCGTAATGCCTACTCCCAGATAATTTATAGAATTAACTGCTTCCAGTTGCTGACCTGCTATTTTGTAGCTAAATGATAATGGATCTATCTTTCTATGTATTCGCAACACATTACACTTGTCTACATTGAGATTCAATTGCTATTCCCTGCACCATGCGTCAATTCGCTGCAGATCCTCCTGCATTTCAGTACAATTTTTCATTGTTACAACCTCTCGATACACCACAGCATCATCTGCAAAAAGCCTCAGTGAACTTCCGATGTCATCCACCAGGTCATTTATGTATATTGTGAATAGCAACGGTCGTATGACACTCCCCTGCGGCACACCTGAAATCACTCTTACTTCGGAAGAGTTCTCTCCATTGAGAATGACAAGCTGCGTTCTGTTATCTAGAAACTCCTCAATCCAATCACACAATTGGTCTGATAGTCCATATGCTCTTACTTTGTTCATTAAACGACTGTGGGGAACTGTATCGAACGCCTTGCGGATGTCAAGAAACACGGCATCTACCTGGGAACCCGTGTCTATGGCCCTCTGAGTCTCGTGGACGAATAGCGCGATCTGGGTTTCACACGACCGTCTTTTTCGAAACCCATGCTGATTCCTACAGAGTAGATTTCTAATCTCCAGAAAAGTCATTATACTCGAACATAATACGTGTTCTAAAATTCTACAACTGATCGACGTTAGAGATGTAGGTCTATAGTTCTGCACATCTGTTCGACGTCCCTTCTTGAAAACGGGGATGACCTGTGCCCTTTTCCAAACCTTTGGAACGCTACGCTCTTCTAGAGACCTACGGTACACCGCTGCAAGAAGGGGGGCAAGTTCCTTCGCGTACTCTGTGTAAAATCGAACTGGTATCCCATCAGGTCCAGCGGCCTTTCCTCTTTTGAACGATTTTAATTGTTTCTCTATCCCTCTTTCGTCTATTTCGATATCTACCATTTTGTCATCTGTGCGACAATCTAGAGAAGGAACTACAGTGCAGTCTTCCTCTGTGAAACAGCTTTGGAAAAAGACATTTAGTATTTCGGCCTTTAGTCTGTTATCCTCTGTTTCAGTACCATTTTGGTCACAGAGTGTCTGGACATTTTGTTTTGGTCCACCTACCGCTTTGACATAAGATCAAAATTTCTTAGGATTTTCTGCCAAGTCAGTACATAGAACTTTACTTTCGAATTCATTGAACGCCTCTCGCAAAGCCCTCCTCACACTACATTTCGCTTCGCGTAATTTTTGTTTGTCTGCAAGGCTTTGGCTATGTTTATGTTTGCTGTGAAGTTCCCTTTGCTTCTTCAGCAGTTTTCTAACTCGGTTGTTGTACCACGGTGGCTATTTTCCATCTCTTACGATCTTGCTTGGCACATACTCATCTAACGCATATTGTACGATGGTTTTGAACTTTGTCCACTGATCCTCAACACTATCTGTACTTGAGATAAAACTTTTGTGTTGAGCCGTCAGGTACTCTGTAATCTGCTTTTTGGCACTTTTGCTAAACAGAAAAATCTTCCTACCTTTTTTAATATTTCTATTTACAGCTAAAATCATCGATGCCGTAACCGCTTTATGATCGCTGGTTCCCTGTTCTGCGTTAACTGTTTCAAATAGTTCGGGTCTGTTTGTCACCAGAAGGTCTAATATGTAATCGCTACGAGTCGGTTCTCTGTTTAACTGCTCAAGGTAGTTTTCAGATAAAGCACTTAAAAAATTTTCACTGGATTCTTTGTCCCTGCCACCCGTTATGAACGTTTGAGTCTCCCAGTCTATATCCGGCAAATTAAAATCTCCACCCAGAATTATAACATGGTGGGGAAATCTACTCGAAATATTTTTCAAATTATCCTTCAGGTGCTCAGCCACAACAGCTGCTGAGCCAGGGGGCCTATAGAGACATCCAGTTACCATGTCTGAGCCTGCTTTAACCGTGACCTTCACCCAAATCATTTCACATTTCGGATCTCCGTCAATTTCCTTCGGTACTATTGCACTTCTTATCGCTATAAACACGCCTCCCCCTTCACTGTCCAGCCTGTCTCTGCGGTATACATTCCAATCTGAGTTTAGGATTTCATTACTGTTTACGTCTGGTTTCAGCCAACTTTCTGTCCCTAGTACTATACGGGCGTTGTGACCGTTTATTAATGAGAGCAGGTCTGGGACCTTTCTATAGACGCTCCTGCAGTTTACTATTAGCACATTAATGCGAAAGTCTGAGGGAATTTTAGAAATTTTCAGTCTTTGTTAGATGTCTACGTTTATTGTTGGAAATAACGGTAACAAAAAAAAACGGAAATTCGGACATTTGAGCGGTTTTTACAGCGAGGTGAAGTTGGAGATGAAAAAACACGTTTAACAGAAAACCAGTTGTTTCAGCGATAACAGCTATATATGGCTGCCGTGAAATGTTAATGACAGGCGTATGCAAGCATGTAGGGCATACACTTCGCGCAGAACTGTTCAAAAAGTCTTCTTGCTGTCGCAGTTTGAGTGGCCAGCAGTGTAGGTGGCCATATGTCATTAAAAGTTAAACCACCCACGATTAGGGCTAATGTTGTTAACCAGGCCGCCTCTAACTGCCGGAGAGTGAAGAGTGAGGTTCGGTGATTATCCCCTGCTTTACACGGGCTTCGTTTCAATTAGCGCTCTGCTTTCGCTGCGACCGTTCACTGCGACGCTACGGGCCACCGCTCCACATTAGCAATTACCGCTAATGGAAGAACTGCTGCTCCATTTTAAACCTGATTCCGAATCCTGTTCCAGACTTTGAAATACGTTCTTGCACCTCTAGTTTCAATTTATCTGTCGACTCGGCTGTCGAATGCATCTTATAAATGCCAGTAGCATATATGGCTTTACCTTGATTTAAACACTGATCTTGCCACGATATACCCATCGTCATGATGGTTTTAAACCACGTGTCCTTTTGTCGATTCCGTAACAAGACCTCATTTATAATGACCTCTTACCGACCACAAATGAATATAAAATACTGCCACAATATACAGGGTGTTTCACTAAATGTGTTTGCATCTGTAAGTTACGAAGTAACAGGCGACGGAAATATTTATTGCGGTAGGTCACCATAAGAAACTTTACACTGTCGGCGGAGCTATGAACATAGTTTATTGTGTTATTATCCAAAGAGTTACAGCAAAAAGATACAATTATTTTAAATGGAACAATAGTTGTTTTTGTCATGCACTGGAGCCGGCCGTGGTGGCCGAGCGGTTCTAGGCGCTTCAGTCTGGAACAGCGCGACCGCTACGGTCGCAGGTTCGAATCCTGCCTCGGGCATGAATGTATGTGATGTCCTTAGGTTAGTAAGGTTTAAGTAGTTCTAAGTTCTAGGGGACTGATGACCTCAGAAGTTAAGTCCCATAGCACTCCGAGGCATTTGAACCATTTTTTGCAAGAAGTGAGGAGACGGAAGTGTTTGTTTTAGCTGCAGTACACCACGATCCTCATGTCAGCTTACGAGCCGTTGCTGCATTCGCTGGTGTCAGACTCACATCTGTGTGGCGTATAGTACACGGCCACAGGTTTCACCCGTACCGCTTGTCACTGACCCGGGAGCTGCATGGGAACGATTTCCGTGCGAGAGTTACATTCTGTGAATGGGCCATGCGTAATTTCACGCTGGAGTCTTTACAAGGTGTTATGTTCTCTGCTGAGTCCACGCTCACAAATTATGGTGCAGTGATTTGCCATAACGTGCACTACTGGGCCGCAGACAATCCTCGGTGGGTACGACCTGTCGGCCGTCAACGTAGGTGGTCTGTTAATGTGTGGTGTGGAATCCTTGGGGATGAAATCGACGGTCCATGCTACTTCCCAGGAACACTGACAGGTGAGTTATAGCACGCGTTTATAGTCGACAGTTAGGGTGATCTCCTTGAACACGTGTGCCTACACACGAAAGTCGGTATGTGGATGCAACACGATGGTCACCCAGCCCATTCTGCGCGTGCTGTTGTGGAAGAACTAAACAACAGGTTTGCAGAAATGTGGTTGGGGCGCCATGGTCCTCATTCATGGCCAGCAAGGTCGCCCGATTTGACACCATTAGATTTCTTTTTGCGGGGATATCTAAAGGATCGTGTTTATATCACTGAGCCCACATCCCCAGTTGATCTAAAACGGCGCATCGAGGACACATGTTGCTCCATGACACCGGCGATGTTACATCTCGTCCGCAGATCCTTCAGAAGGCGCTTTGCATTGTGCATTCAGGAACATGGACACACATTTGAACATTTCATTTAAATCAACTTACCACCGCCAGAACATCAATCACCCACCACACAGCCATGTATTATGTACAGCGTGTGGTATCTACCCCTGAAAGTTTGAAGGGTTGTAGCTCCCAAACTAAAAGTGGTAGGAATGTAATTTAAATTGATGTATACACAGCTGGTGTTACTGATTCCAGTGCATGATAGAAGCAACTGTTCTTCCATTTAACAAGTTGTATCTTTTTGCTGTAACTTTTTGGATAACAAAACAATAAACTATGTTCATAGCTCCGCAGACAGCGTAACGTTTCTGACGGTGACCTACCGCAATAAATATTTCTGTCACCTATTACTTCGTAACTTACAGAGACAAACACATTTAGTGAAACACCATGTATATCTGAAGATATGACCTGCGTAAGTGCTAACAGATTCGTTTTCCTAGATTGTGCTATCCAACGTCACACATTCCACGGAGCTACACTGTCGGATAAACAATCGCAGTATCAAGAAGGAGTTGTGCAACGTAAACGAAAGTTGGTAGGCGTGTTTCTATATCTGAAAGATGATGTCTATTCCAATTTCGCGTCAGTAGCATAAGTGTGGCGATAGTGGTGTCGTGAGCGTTAGTTACCTTTGAGATTGTACGTGGTAAGATGAAGTTAGTCAAGAATGCCTCTCAGGCGACAAAAACGCCATTATCAATATCTCATTGGGTTCAAACGAGGTCGTGTAATAGGGGTACGGAGAAATGGATGGTTCTTCTGCGATACTGCAGAAAGACTTGGAAGGAATGTAGCGACTGTACGTGACTGCTGGCAGCGGTGATCGCGCGAATGTGCAGTCTCAAAAAGACAGGGCTTCGATCGGCCACGTGGCGCTACCGAGAGGGAAAACCATCGTAGTTGGGGTATGGCTCCGGCGCATCGTTCTACATCTGCAGCAGCAGTCTGAGCAGCTGTTGGCACCACAGGACAGCTCCGAGCCAGACGCCCTGTAGCTTGCATTCCACTGACGCCACTTGAGACTTCAGTGGTGTCACGCGAGAGCTCATTACAGGGCAGGGAGTAGGTCTGATGAAAACTGGATCTACCTCGATGCCAGTGATGACCGCGTGTTGGTTATGATGTGGTCAGTTGAGGTCCTGCAACCAAGCTGTCTGCATGCTGGACGCACTGGACCTACACCTAGTGTTACCGTTTGGGGTGTGACTTCGTGTGACATCAGGAGCATGACGTGGTTATCCCCCGCATCCTGGCCGCAAATTTATACGTCACTGTGGTGATTCGACCTGTTGCACTGCCGTTTATGAACAGCACTCCAAGGGGTGTCTTCCAACATGCTCTACAGAGTATCGACTTGCAGGCTTGGCCCGTTCAGTCACCTTATCTGTACCTGGTGGATCACATATGGGACATCATCGGCCGACGACTCCAGTGTCATGCACAATGAACATTAACCGTTTCTGTATGGGCCGACAAAGTGCAAGAGCACAAACTGATATGCGGTATCTGTCCCAATGGACATTATTTGACTCCCTCAGGGGAACATCCAACATCTCTGTCAATCAACGCGAAACCGAATAGCTGCTTGCATAAGGGCCAGAGGTGGACCAACGCGTTCTTGACTTGCTCAGTTTGTGAAGCTCCTTCTCTTGAATAAATCATCGAATTTTTCGGTAATTACCATAATTTGTTTGTCTGTAAACATCTACAGATTTAGAATAATTCCTTCGTGGTACTTCGTCTTTGTTTTGTCTTAGAGTAAATTTTCATTATTTCGAATTTCGCGGTAAGTAAAAACTTCCGCTGTAACTTCTCCTCTAGATTGGTGAAAAGTTCAGCAGGCTGTCTCTAGGTTGTCCTAGCCAGGTTTTGATGTGCAGTTTTCCACCTGCAGGATACGTGAGGAATTCCGTAATCGAAAAAGAAAGTTCTCACCAAGTTCTGTCCGTTGACATCTTAATGACTGACGCGATCCTCTCGTAATCGTGTGGTCTCTCAGTCTCTGACGACGCGCCACTGGATTCCGAGTTCGCACAGTTGTGCCGGCAGGTGTACGCTACTCTCTGATACAGGCATTAATGGCGCCACGACTCGCGGCAGCACCATTTATTTTTTTATAATCTCCACACATTGCTTTAGTCACACGAATTTCTCTCGTTTCGGAGAATCGCACTGGTTGTGTGTCCTCGCACTCAGTTCGTTCCTGCAGAGCTCGTATTCTCTTGGACGGCGAGACGTTGGCTTCTTGTAGACTAAATTATCAGCGCAAGCGAGTCATATTTTCTTTTACTTTCTTCAGACTTGCCTCAGCCTGCACCCGTCTGGTCATATTGCTGTCGTCAGTCTTTGAAACCTCGGCCACCCTTTCGTCAACGGACTTGATTCAACCATTAAATTCTTCGCACAGAGTCGCCAACTCTTCTCTAGTTTTATGTATGTATCCGCTAATCTTCTGTTTGTTTAGGCCTTTGCATCTGCGCTCTCTTTCTGCCCGCTGGAGCATTTTTCCTGTCTTCTATCCTGTCTCTCTTCTACCCTTTTCATGTCTTCTTCTACGCTTTTCACTCTTCTTCTACCCTTTTCATGTCTTCATCTGCCTTTTTTCTGTCTGGTTCTACTACATCTAGCATTCTCGTTACCCACAGGGGAATATCTCCCATGTTTCCAGTGTTCGTGCTGCCATGCGCTACTGCGTTTCTGTCGCACGAATTTCGTTACTTCCGCTAAATTCGACTGTCGCTTCGGCATCCTGGATTTCAGACAACGCAGGTGTCGCGGACGGCCCTCCTGCAGAAAATTCCGATGCGGACTGTTTTGATTCCATAGACTCCTCTAGCTCCTGTAACACGACAGCCTATTGTAAAGGGAAGTGACACTTTATTCATTCACAATCATGCGACCGCGGACGCACGGGCTGCGGCAAAGGTCGGATCATATTTGTGTTGAAAGCTGAAATCAGCTTGACAGGAGCACGTGGATGGTCAGTTTCACACTATGCTCCACCTTCCGCTAAGGTGACAGCGTGACCGAGAAAACCCTTCCTGTGGGCAGCACAATGGCTGTTCGTTTCTCATGGCCGCTTATCGCGTCCGGTGCAAAATTAAAGCTTGTCCAAAAATTAATAAATACTGAACTATATGCGTCACTGAAGAGCCAGAAGGCTCATTTGAAGCGCAAAAGTTGGTCGATTACGCGTGTGAAGACATGCGTTCGATATCCGCATTAGTTTACAAGTTACTGTAAGTTAAATGTTATAAATAATTCCTGAACTGCAAAAGAGAATATCTCCGCAACGTATTATGCTGTAGCAACAAACGATGTGTCTACGGATACATCTCTTAGAACTGTATCGCACTGTGGTAGTAAATTTAGTGAAATTATATAACTATTTAAACGAGAGGCCAAAAAGTGGATTTCGCGCAACTAAAACACTTTTGCTTACTAAATAAATAGAGAAACCTTAAAAGTAGCGGCAGTACTCTAAACTTCGGATATACAGGAAATTATTGGATCTATAAATTGAATTGTTTATTAATATTTACACTTATAAATACGAAAATGAAAGAAAACAATGGAAATTATTGTTTACAAAAAAAGTATGGCAGATAGAAGAAAACTAATAACAGCATAATATTTCTTGGAAAATTTCTGTGTGATTTGATGTATCGTATATGTATAAAATGTTAAAATTATGAATTTCAGCAATTTTCATGTTCAATGGTTTAAGTGCTTCAGTGGTACTTGACCGAGGTTTCTTGGGCGAGCAGCGGAATTTTGGAGGGCGGTCTACGTTCGGACGCCGTTTGAGGTGATCAGGCTGTGTTAGTCTGGTCTCAAGAAAGTATTACCAGTGAGCGGTAAAATAGCCCGTAGTTCGCGCGTGTGAATTATTTTGAGTCCCTACTTTTGAACATAGAAATTTTTCGGCATCTTATGGATTTGTTATTCTTCGTGTTGCGTGTGATACAAGCCGCACTTAGAAGATTTCCGTGTGTAGCCATTGTGGAATTTGAGATACTGTGGACCCTTAATGGTTTTCTAAAGATAACTCACACAATCAATCGTAGTTTATTCAACCGCCTCCGGGATCTTAAGAGACTCGGTCAGGCTCTGAAATTAATTTATCGTGAACTGTGACTTTCGATTTTCCTGTGTTCTTCTTGGAAATAAACACGTATTTGCGGGTAACCCTTTTCGTGCACTAGCACATGGAGGCTCCGAGCTGATATAAAACTTGTGAACAGTTTAGAACTTTAATTTTCGGCGAGTTGATGAGAGAGAGATAGTATTTTATTTCGTCATCCATACCACATGCACATTCCCATACAGCCCGTAATTCGCAGGCTGAAATATTTCTCGCCGATATCGACTGCGCCCGGCTGATCGTGTCCATGTATACAAGAATAAAAAAAAAATACTATTTCACAAAATTCAACACAGACAAATGAATGAACACACAAGAAAATGGCTTCACACGCATTGCAATGAATCGCCATTCGAAATACGCAAAAGAAATCTTCATTTGTAACTTAATCTTCAATGCAAACACCTATGATACGACTACATACATCGATAACTTACGTAAAAACCAAAATGCACAATCGCAGCACGAGCATGTTTCCTTTCTGCAGGCTATTGTTTACTTGGACACTGATAGAGATTATCCCCATCCTACCCATCCAGGAAAACTGAAGAATAAGAATCTTGTAATGTAGGTAAAATTTGCTTTTAACAAAACTTTTATTTATTTTATGTTGAACAAGACTTGTCAAATGTAATTTTGTCATATGAAGACATGGCTGGAGACCGTGGCTGTTATTTGAATACAGATGTTGATGGTGTTGAGACGGCAACCAGGCACAAATTTATTTTTAGTTCCTTTATTCAAAGGGTACCGTTACCGGTTTCGAATCATTATGATTCATCTTCAGACAGTTCATGCTTTCATCACAATGTTTTTTTCAGAGATTAATTGCCGTGAAATTTCGGTTTTCATTACATTCGTCCAACAGATGTGAATACATTTCCACTGCATTCTTATCGTTTTCTCGCTGAACACTTTAGATTTGTCAGAGCAAAGATTTCTAGCACACACCACATGTTTTGATACAATACTTGTCAAAGTTTTATTTGCTTTGAACAAAATTTTTAATTTGTAGCTTTAAATGATATTGGGGTATACCACAAGTAATCTTATACGTTCCAAAATGAACGTAACAAATGCAAGCAGTGAAATAAAGCTAATCCGACTTCAATGACGTTAACGAAGTTGATGAGATTAACACTGTGGGACGAACTATATGCGGGGAAAACTGGAGGAACGACATAGTACCACGATATCCTTATCTGTGCAGCTCGCTGATACAGCAGTAAACAACCTAAATTAAAACTGGAGTTAAGTCAGCGGCATGGGTTGTATATTCAAATGTTTGAGGACCCCGATACCGCAGATTCCGAAAATTTGTCTCTGCTCCAAGTCCGCAGTGTGCTGCAAAACAGCCACAGATGGCCGCCAGCTCCTGTCTCTGACCGTTAATAGTCTACGCCTCTCGAAACTCCGTCACCGACTCTCTGGAAAATTCACTCTTCCTGGCCAACTTCCAGCATCTCAAAAATCACAGGTGGAGGGCCTAACCCTATACTATTTCCAACATGCAACCGATAAACGCCACAAAATATTCGAACAATCGGGAAAAATGCACATTTAACCTTCACGAAATTGGTAGTGGACTGAAACCCAGTTACTTTCGATTGGTCAGTTCGTCTGCACCTCCGCTAGGCGAACTGACGTAAACTCATTGGGTGAATCAAAGTTTTCGAGCGAAAAACAGAGGCGTCACTGCCAACACTTCCACTTACGCCGGTGCAGTCACCCTCAAGACGCACGGACAGAGAGGCCTGATTAACGAACAGACGGCAAGTCTCGGCCACCACTATGTGGGTGTGGCTAACGCAATGAGATTTACGACGACTCTCTGTCGCTACAATAGGACCCTCAGCCAGCTCCGTGTCCCCTTATCGGGTGCCAAGCTTCTCTTTCTACCCACAGTCCACAGACCAAAAAACGATAAATGGAAAAATAAGCTGTCCCTGAGACGAATACATATCGAATAGCGACACACTGTGTTGTAAGCGAAGGTGGGAGGCGGAGACAGCTGACAGTGGAACTGTGAGTTGGAAATCAACGCATACTAGAGTTCGTGGCTTTTATGAGATTTGTGAAAAGTAAAAATGTGGACAAATAGTAATTGGGACTGTGCCGGTGATATACACTGATAAAAACAAATCTCAACACCAAAAATTAATTTATATAGAGTAAGGAAATACCGGGAATACAGTAGTCTAGGTAACATATTTAAGTGATTAACATTGCAGGATGGCAGATTAATGTAAGCGCGACGTAAGCCAGCGCAAATGGACATACTGATAGATTAATAACCGGTGTAATCGCCAGAATGTTGAATGCAAGCATGCAGATGGGCATGCATTCTGTTGTACAGGCACAGCGTGTCACTTTGTGGTATGGAGTTACACACCCTTTGTACTTGGTCAGGCAGTACAGGGACGGTTAATGTTCTTTGTGGATGACGGTGGAGTTGTCGTCCATATGTGCTCGACTGGAGACAGATACGGCGATTAAGTGGGTCAAGCCTACCTGTCGACACTCTGTAGAGCATGATGGGTTTTACCACAGCTGTATGTGGCCGAGCATTATCCTGTTGGAACAAAACGCCTGGAGTGTGATCGTGTGAAACCCAGCTCGCGCTATTCGTCCACGAGACTCAGAGGGCCATAGACACGGGTTCACAGGTAGATGCCGTGTTTCTTGACTTCCGCAAGGCGTTCGATACAGTTTCCCACAGTCGTTTAATGAACAAAGTAAGAGCATATGGACTGTCAGACCAATTGTGTGATTGGATTGAAGAGTTTCTAGATAACAGAACGCAGCATGTCATTCTCAATGGAGAGAAGTCTTCCGAAGTAAGAGTGATTTCAGGTGTGCCGCAGGGGAGTGTCATACGACCGTTGCTATTCACAATATACATAAATGACCTGGTGGATGACATCGGAAGTTCACTGAGGCTTTTTGCAGATGATGCTGTGGTGTATCGAGAGGTTGTAACAATGAAAAATTGTACTGAAATGCAGGAGGATCTGCAGCGAATTGACGCATGGTGCAGGGAATAGCAATTGAATCTCAATGTAGACAAGTGTAATGTGTTGCGAATACATAGAAAGATAGATCCATTATCGTTTAGCTAAAATATAGCAGGTCAGCAACTGGAAGCAGTTAATTCCATAAATTATCTGGGCGTAGGCATTACGAGTGATTTAAAATGGAATGATCATATAAAGTTGATCGTCGGTAAAGCAGATGCCAGACTGAGATGAATTGGAAGAATCCTAAGGAAATGCAATCCTGAAAACAAAGGAAGTAGGTTATAATACACTTGTTCGCCCACTGTTGGATATTGCTCACCAGTGTGGGATCCGTACCAGATAGGGTTGATAGAAGAGATAGAGAAGATACAACGGAGAGCAGCGCACTTCGTTACAGGATCGTTTAGTAATCGTGAAAGCGGTAAGGAGATGATAGATAAACTACAGTGGAAGACTGTGCAGGAGAGACGCTCAGTAGCTCGGTACGGGCTTTTGTTAAAGTTTCGAGAACATACCTTCACCGAAGAGTCAAGCAGTATATTGCTCCCTCCTACGTATATCTCGCGAAGAGACCATGAGGATAAAATCAGAGAGATTAGAGCCCACACAGAGGCATACCGACAATCCTTCTTTCCACGAACAATACGAGACTGGAATAGAAGGGAGATCCGATAGAGGTACTCAAAGTACCCTCCGCCACACACCGTCAGGTGGCTTGTGGAGTATGGATGTAGATGTAGACGCTGTTCAGGAATGCCAGCACAAAAGGTCGAATGAGCAGACCGACGTGCAGTCAGACTATGTGCGGTAACCAAGAGAGTGCTCCTGCTGTCATACAAAATCGCACACCATGCCATAGCTCCGAGTGTAGCTCCAGTGTGTCCAGCACACAGACAGGTTGGCTGCAGGCCCATAACTGGCCTCCTCCTAACTAACACACGACTATCACTGGCACTGAGGCAGAACCAGCTTTCAATGGAAAACACAACAGACCTCCATGCTGCACTCCAGTGAATTTTCGCTTGATACCACTGAAGCTGCAAACGTCGGTGGTTTGGGGTCAGTGGAAAGCACGCTGCAGGGCGTCTGGCTTGGAGCTGTCCATGAAGCAAAAGATTTTTAACAGCTCGTAGTGTCACTGTGGTACCAACGGCTGCTCAAATTGCTGCTGCAGATGCAGTACTATGAGCCAGAGCCATACGCCGAACACGATAGTCTGCCCTCTCGGTAGCGCCACCTGGCCGTCCGGAGGCTGGTCTTCTTGCTACCGTACATTCTCTCTGTCACTGCTGCCAACAGTCATGCACAGTGTCCTGCGAAGTCTTTCTGAAGTGTCGCAGAACCAGTCGTGGACGATGAGAGTTGTATGAACAGGGCCCTGTCGTATTGCAAAACACTTCAACATCAGTGATGTGTTGATAATGGCGTCTTTGTCGCCTTAAAGGCATTCTTGACTAACAGCAACTCGCCACGTCCAATCTCTAAGGCAAATAACGCACACGGCCGTTACAGCGTGTATTTAAAGCAAACCTGATCTGCATTCCGAAGGCGGCGCTACTAGCGCCACACTTATACGGTTGGAGCGAAACCGAAACAGACATGATCTTTCAGATGCGGAAACACGCCTACCGACTTCCGTTTATGTCGCACAACTCCACCTCGGCGTTGCGAGTGTCACTCGTTGCCCGAACAGTATTCTGCGCAGTTGTGAGTGCATCACATCGCAGGTAGGTGAATTCGAACGTGGGCATAATGTTGGTGCTCGTATGGTGGGCGTTTCCGTAACCATTGTAGACGAAGTGTTTCGTGTTTCAAGAGGTACAGTATCGAAGACTTATACAGCGCACAGGGGAAGTAGAAAAACATGTTCCGTTAAGTTACCAGCGGACAAAAGTACGTGTTTACTGACCATGACGGACTGTCTTGATGAGTATTGTGACAAAAAATAAGCGGATGACAGCTGGAAAAGTATTTGCAGAACTAAATATCACACTCGTCTACCCTGTCAGCGTGCCGGTCGGGGTGGCCGAGCGGTTCTAGATGCTACAGTCTGGAACCGCGCGACCACTACGGTCGCAGGTTCGAATCCTGCCTCGGGCATGGATGTGTTTGATGTCCTCAGGTTAGTTAGGTTTAAGTAGTTCTAGGGGACTGACGACCTCAGAAGTCTCATAGCGCTCATAGTCATTTGATCCTATCAGCGTCAAAATAACAGAAAGTAAGCTCCACAAGCAGGAAATTGCAGGTCGAGCCGGAATTCGAATACCGCTCATGAGTGATGCAAATGCCCGATAACAGGGAAACGTGGCGCCGAGGCCACAAAACATAGATTGTGGATCAATGGAAGATCGGTCTTGTTCCACACCGTATCCGACCTCTGCACGAGCTTACGTCCCAAAAGTCAAACAAGGTGAGAGTTTGCGGATGATTTAGACGGACATATAGTGGTATCCCACGCGCCCTATGGTTATTCTGCAAGTTCATATTTCTGTCAAGAAGAATAGCTGATTAGCCGTGTGCCCTCGCCTTCGCCAGAACACCGCTCGGCTCTAGGAAATATTGTCTAGCAGGCGCTGAACTAGGCGCGCCTATGACAAAAGAAGACCAACACCCGCCCCCAGGCTACGCCCCGATAAAGCCCCCCCGCCCCATCCCCACCCCGGGCAGCGTGAACGTAGGCCGCCGCCACGGCGACCGAGATCTCTCAATCTCAGTACCTCATTACGTCACTTTGGGACTCAGTTCGCACTGTACCTCAATACGTCGCACTCTCCTCTAGTCTCCCAAAGTGATACTCGTCGCCTCACCTAGCTGTGAGGCAACGTTAGCCACTGTACATAGTCGTGAGGTGGACTTGCACAAGATTCTAGAATTAGCACATGTTATTTAATTGCTGTGAACCACAGAACTTCAGACTGGACATCACTGAAGTTCAGTACTCAATTGGTTCCTGTAATAAAGGGTATTTTAACTACATGCGCATTTTGTGTTGTAGTGAGAGGAAACCGGCCACCCACCTATAATACAACCTTCTCCTCATCCAGACGGTTAGCACAAAGCATTACAAGAGGGCGAAGCCACTAGGTGACGTTGTTTTCCAACACGACAGGGCCCTGTTCACACAGCTGGCATCGTCTACGACTGGTTTCGTGAGTACGAGGATGAACTGTCGCACCTCCCTGGCCACCATAGTCGTCACCATATTACAAAATTATTGAGCTTCTATGGTCTGCTTTGGAGAGAAGAGTGCGTGATCGCCGTCCATCTCCATCATCGTTATGTGAACTTGTCACTGTTTTGAAGAAAGACTAACATAAGATTCCCTTGAAAACTATACTGGACCTGTATTTATCCATTCCGAGACAACTGGAAGCTCTTTAGAGCACCAACGGTTTTCCTACATCGTATTAGACATGGTAATTTATTGTGTTTTTGGTGTTTGCACATATTTGCCCACCTTCTGTAATATCTAATGTAAACAAATTTGTGTCTATTAATTAGATACAAAAGGACTGATAATCTTATGTTACAATTCTTACACGTAGCTTATTACTTCTAGATTTCTAGCAGGCCACTAAGATCACTTTACGCACTTCACTCACACAGTCATTATCACTCTTCGCCAGACTGACGATGATAAGTTTATACATACGTAAAAACAAAAAAAATTGTTTCACCCTGGTTCCCAGAACGCCTGAAGACAGACATTGACTGTGAACATTGTATCACAGACACAGACGCTTTCACTGTTCAGAGATGTCACTAAACCCGCCCAAATGTGTAAACAACCATGCATGAGCAGCGCCTATTAGACGGAGGGGGACGACAGCCGATCAGTTCCGGTCATTCCACCAGGAAGGAGGTACACGGCTCGTGTTGTCTGTAGTTCAGCCATGCCTAGACGGTCAATACCGCAGTTCGATCGCGTCCCCATTATTACTTTGTGCCTGGAAGGGCTCTCAAAAGTGTCCAGCCACCTCGGAGTGAGCCAAAGCGATGTTGTTCGGATCTGGAGGAATAGAGAGAGACAGGAACTGTCGATGACATGCCTCGCTAAGGCCGCCTAAGGACTACTATTGTTGAATAATGCTTTTCGTGCAGCCACAGGACGTCGTGTTACGACTCAAACTGCGCGCAATAGGCTGCATGACCCGCAACTTCTCTCCCGACGTCCATGGCGAAGTCCATCTTTGCAAACACGTCACCGAGGAGCGCGGTAGAGATGGGCCCAACAACATGCCGAATGGACCGCTCAGGACTGGCGTCACGTTCTCTTCACCGATAAGTGTCGCATATGCCTTCAACCAGACAATTGTCGGAGACGTGTTTGGAGGCAACCCAGTCAGGCTGAACGCCTTAGACGCACTGTCCAGCGAGTGCAACAAGGTAGAGGTTCCCTGCTGTTTTGGGGTGACATTACGTGGGTCCGACGTATGCCGCTGGTGGTCATGGAAGGTGCTGTGACGGCTAGTGCAACCATATCGGCAGCATATTGGCGAGGCTCTCGTCTTCATGGACGACAATTCGCGCCCCCATCGTGCACATGTTGTGAATGACTTCCTTCAGGATAACGACATCGCTCGAATAGAGTGGCCAGCATGTTCTCCAGACATGAACCCTATCGAACATGCCTGGGATAGATTGAAAAGGGCTGTTTATGGACGACGTGACGCAACAACCAATCTGAGGGATCTATGTTGAATCGTTGGTGAGTGGGACAATATGGACCAACAGTGCCTTGATGAGCCTGTAGATAGTATGCCACGACGAATACAGTCATGCATCAATGCAAGAGGACGTGCTACTGGGTATTAGAGGTACCGGTGTGTACAGTAATCTGGACCACCACCTCTAAAGGTCTCGCTGTATGGTGGGACAACATGCAACGTGTGGTTTTCATGAACAATTAAAAGGGCGGAAGTGATGTTTATGTTGATCTCTATTCCAGTTTTCTGTACAGGTTCTGGAACTCTTGGAACAGAGGTGATGCAAAACATTTTTTGATGTGTGTATGTTGCTGACTACACGGAAACAATCAAAACAGAGGAAATGTTCATTTTATGAAAACACGTCATACTTTTTTTTAAGAAAAAGTCGAAGACCTGTGTCAGTGTGAATAAATTATGGATTTCAGAACGCTATAGAAAGTTTCAGCTCTTATCTTACGTTTCGTAAATTAATCCAACATTTCTGTATAACTTTTTTATGTAGTAGTTTACTTAAGACTTTTTTATGTCGGTTTATTAACTTTTATGATATATGAGGTCGTCCTGTAAGTTATGGCAACTATGGTGTATCTTACGATAACGCGGCAACATGAGAATTCCACGATACGTACTGAATGTATCTGAATGTCAACATAAAATAGGTTCCCAAGACAGGCCAGGAGGTCAGCATTAATGCTGAAATGAAACACGTGCACTGGAACTATGTATTGTGTACGAGTACAAATGTAACAAAAATGAATTAAAATCAACTACTGTGCTTCAAAATAGTCTCCCAATGCATACACACAGCTTTCCAACGATGGGGAAGCGATGAATGCCAGTGGTATTGCCATCAATGTGTGCCACCTGTCGCCGAAATGGCGTGAGGTCATTCGTCCTGTTTGCAAACCGCCTATCACGCAATGGTTTCCTCAGTTGTAGAATGAGGTGGAAGGGGAATCCATGCTGTAGCATGGTCAATCCAACACTGAACGTTTCAGGCATTGGTACCGGCACATCTTCGCACGCGGTCGCAATCTGTCTGTTGATTTCGGCAATGCTTGCCGTGGGCTTTTGAATGTATTTACTGCAATTACGTTGATTTATCATAGTTGCCATGACTTATGGAATGACCCTTGTAGAATCCTATGCGTACTTGTCTATTAAAATCATTCTTACTTCCGTTTCATACCTGTGAACTTTGCTGTTTAATGCAAAAAAGAAACCTACCTATATAGTTCCAGGTAACACTTTCCTGTATATATTCATCTAAACTTTTATGTGAATATAATCTTGGAAGTGTTATAAATTTTAACACTTTAAAAATGTCCTTGCATGATTTATTTGTAACCGTTTCGTCATCTTTTTTGCTTGTTTCTGAATTTTAAGTGATAATTTTACGAAACTTGCATTTCCCCAAACAGCAAACGATACCATGACTGGAAGTATCCATTTCCTTAGTAAGTACATGGTACTATTATGGAAGTCCCTAGGAATTCTCAAGGCATAAAAGTATTTACTCAACCTTTTGTTATCGTCTAAAGACACTCATAGATACTTCTTGTGAGATGTTTGTTCAAAGCTATATAGTTTTCTAATTCTGGCTTTATTATAGTTTTCTAATTCTGGATTTATATTGCTTTAGTTTTTATTCTTACATCTCTCAGGTTCATCCGTACCGTTTTCGCCTCATTTACAATAGTGATTGTCTAGAAAACAGTCGTTATGCTTCTGTTATCATCACGTAAGCCATCGCACATTAGCGAACTTCACAGTGTCATTTAGCAAAAATGCTAGTATCATTTGCAGACAATACTGGCTCTGCAGCTGACGCGTGGTATCGTAAATGACTAACAAAATCCAAGATTAACAGATGGCTAACACCGAACCTTCAAGTAGTCCATGACCAACTAACCCATATTCTGGAAAGTGTTTTTAATTTTTGTGTCATATTTCTACAATCCATTGCATGCCAGAAATATATGATAAGTTGTAGACAGCTCTGTGGGTACCATATTTGTATAATTTCCTGAACAGCTCTTTGTGATGCATCCGATCAAAAGCTTTAGAGAGATCTAGAGAGAGCTCACTGTTTAATTCATCTTGGTCTTTAGTACTGAGGACTTCTTAAAAGAAGTTTAATACAGTTGTCTCAGTAGATTTTTTAGTGATATCATTTTCAACGTTAGTCCTGGTAATATTAATATTTTAATAAAAAGAAGTTAGATAACCTTCCATGATTGATCCTCAGTTAGAGAAATCAGATAGGAGTGAGACTGGCTTGTAGTTATTTATATATTACTATAATCCGTTTGGTGAAGTGACTTTATGATTGATTGTTTTAGACCTGTCAGAAATGTAAAAACCATCGGTCTCGATTGCAAAGTACTTTTGTTAAAAATACCTTGTAATCGTTAAACCTCAAAAATGAGGTAACCATGTCAATGCTTAAGATCTATTGGGACTATTACTTTACTAACTGAAACTTTCACAATATAAGTAAGTTGAGAACCTGTTTACTTTCGCTGTGGTTAATGACTGGGATACCATACGACCACACAGTGATTATTTTTAGTTTACTGGTTTTACTGGTTGCGTGTATTATTTCTTTTATACTCACCGAATACAGATACATAGTATTTTCGTTTAGGAGGCGTTTCTCATCCATATGTTGCCTATGTTCGCTTTTATTATTATATTCTGCGACATGTAATGTTCATTACATATGATAGCCTTCTTTATTGGGTCTTCAACAGTTCTTTCTTTTCTTTTTACAATGAACTTTTGTGCTTTTATTTTTGCCCACATTTCATTTAACATATACGTCATATGGACTCTAACGAATGAAGATATCAAGTAACATCAAGCTGCTATCATCAGAAGATATCGCCACCCACCCCCTACTCTTTTTTCCTTTCCAGTCAACTCGCAAATCCAAAAATTGGGCGATCAGTTCAGGAACTACGAAATTGGGTCGTAGGGTAAAATATATAACGAGTCATTAAACTAATAATTTTCCACAGTTGTATTTGTTAGCAGCTCACAGTCCTGCAGAATTTTTTAAATGACTTCATATTCGCCACTGACTGTACGTTTAATACAATAACCACCTGCACCCACTTGAAAATGACCATAAGGTCGAAATTGCGATAGTGAATATTGTACAGTCAGTGGTGAATTTTAAGTTAAAAATGAAAACTTTTAACTAACACACGAATAAAAAGGGGGTTAATGAAATGGGTCCACGACACGTAATTGATAATGTGCAGAGGAAAAACAGAAGATTTTTATAACCCCAGAGAATTGCCTATTCATGTATTAAAAATAAAGCAAACTGAATGAAATACGTGCAGTGTACGGCTCACATGACATCTAGAAAACGTTTGATTTTATCCAAAAGTGTTAAATTCACTGATGTTGGAGTAATGCGGATATTAATAAAATTCAGAGTCACACTCGCAAACCTTAAGAATGACAAAGTGTTGCCTCACAATGATGTTTACGTGCATAATTTTTATCATGAAGTATTCGAATCAAAATCATTGAATTTTCTCTATTAATGATCTTTGAATCACACTGATAATATTTTTAGTACATGGAATAGTGCTATAATGCAACACTGGGGTACGATGTATAAGCGAGCAAAAACTACACATAAAAATGCATTTAGGCAAAAGTTAAATAATCAGAAAAAATGAATTAAGCAATTTATGTTATTGCTAGTAATATACTGTAAATATTCAAATTTTGGGAGGCGCTTTTCAGTAAAATTTACTGCCTTCTACATTAGTTTAACTGATTTTGAAATTTTCTTCTAAAATAATAGTCTTTCTTGGGCTTCTGATTTTGGAACTTTTGGCCAAATAAGAATGTCGTACGCCTATAATCTTTTTCATTGAGGATACCACAGCCAGATATTTATTGGACTTCACTACTAAATTCTGGAATGATTACAGTGCTAAGTAAATGCAGACTTCACAGACATATGCTGCTGATAGAAAAGATGGGGAATATGACAATCGAAACATCACGGTATTACACCACTGCTACCTGGCTGAAGCCCAAGCACTTTGCCTCGGACTTACACATCTATTCTAACTTTATCAGTTCTTAGTTTTATCATTGATATATGGATGAATAGGACATTTTTTGTACTTTGACTTATTTATTTTATCATTCTTTTTTTCTGTGCACAAACCAAATGTCAAAACTGTCAAAACACGACGTACAGTTGATTTTTCGTAATCTAATATGAATAATATGAATGGAGACACAAACTGTGAAGACCTTGCCAATTTAGACATTCGGAAAATTTAAATATAACTATTTTTCCGCTAAAATACCATCACACCATTATGTTCTCATTTCTTATCGGTAACGTAGTGTGTGTTTTCACATAGATAATCACTAGACAATGGATTCATAATCATAAATCAGTTGTGAAAGGAAAGAAACATTAAATAAATAATAGCCTTAGTAGAAATAGTGCCATATTCATTCAATTCTAAGTGATAAAACCAGGAACTGGTCAAGTTTGAACAGATCTGTAATTCTGATGCAAAGCGCTCGGTTTCCAGCAGGGTAGCAGTGACGTAATTCCGCGATGTTTCACACTGTCATACACATCACCATTTCCATCAGCGCATTCACTTAAAAATATGATCATTCCGAAACTTAGTTTCGAAATACTGGACAAGTCTGGCAAATTCTGACTGTGTACAAAGTTTGGTCTTACAACCTTAGATGCAGCAAATGCGATGCGTTTGGAAGATGGGAATGATTCGTTTTCTGGGTCGACGTAGAGGGCGTGCGAACGAAATGCTACATCAACATTAATACTCAGGTAGCCACCTGCTGGTGTGTGGCGGAGGGTACTTCTGCTATCACTAACTGGTCTCCCTTTCCCTGTTCCGTTAGCGAATGGCGCGTGGAGAGAATGATTGACGGTAAGCCTCTGTATTAGTTATAATTTCTCGAATTTTCACGTTGTGGTCATTTCGCGAGAAAGAAAGGGGAGTAAGTAATGTGTTGTCCTCTTCACGGATAGCACTTTCGAAATTTCAATAGTAAACCTCTCCACGATGCACAATGTATGTTAAAAGATCGCCGTTCAACCGCCCATCGCCAGTCACAGCTCATGGAATCTCTTGATGCACATGCACCACATCTGACGATTATGTACGTGATTCACTACTGTTTTTTCAAATGTTAGCACCATTTTGAGAGGATACGTAACTTACCAAATTCCACAGAAGTATTATTTCCTCACAAAAAATAAAAGTTTGTAAATTATACTCATATTTCATTACAAAAGAATAATCAGACCACCTGTTACGTGTCTACTGGTTAATATGACTGATGCCACCGAACTTTCAATGAGCGCTGTGCTCTGAGCTTCGTTCCGCTCTGTGTCTGCTAAAAATTACAATGAGTAACATTTAAAAAATTATAATCGAATAATACAACAAAATTGCGAGAGTTTGTATTTTTAAATATTATTTGACATTCAGAATTTGATTGGCGCTCATGTTTATTTTGTCTTAACTCTAACTATAAATCAGAGTTTTTTTGTATATCGGTAATTCTGCTGCAAGTCTTCCAATTAGTAGGGTGAGAACACTGTAAAAGCAGAAATAACTTATGGGAATCGCCCGATTGAAGTCACAGCAAACCGGCAGTATTTCGACACGTGCAAGCCCTGTCAGTTTCAAGGCAAATCTGCAGCAAGTAAGCTCTGTGCAAGTGAAATTAAAACCTCGGTCTGCACAGTAATGGCGTTTTATATTCACTTGCACATCGCTTAGTTGCTGCAAGTTCGCCTTGAAAATGACAGGGTGCGCACCTGTCGAAATACTGCCGGTTTTCTACGACGAACGCTCCGATATGAACGATCCTGTCTGCATCGCAGCGCTTCACACTGTGCGAATATTGATTGCTCCGAACGCGTGACGTCATATACGATGCGCGTTTGCTCCTCGTCATCCGGACACATTCGCTGACGGGCGATGCTCATCCCGGGTAGCTGTGTCGTGTATGGGTCTAGTTCAATACGGCAGAAATTCTGTTAAGTTATTAGCGATACGCTGTCTTACACACACAATTCTAACAAGGGGACCTCCCCATCGCACCCCCCTCAGATTTAGTTATGAGTTAGCACAGTGGATAGGCCTTGAAAAACTGAACACTGAACACGGCGCTGCTGAGCTCATGTTGTCCTTGATGTTGCCTATCTTGCACGTGTACTCAGTTTGTATATTTTGCTTATTTTTTCATAGTTACACACAACTTCTTCCTGTTTTCTCGATTGATCTGTGTTCAGTTTTTCAAGGCCTATCGACTATGCCAACTTATAACTAAATCTGAGGGGGGGGGGGGGGGGTGATGGGGAGGTTCCCCTGTAAGAACATAATTTGCAGAGTCTGACATTTGCAACGATGATATGACCTAGGTACGCGATAAACAGTGAAACACAGCTACTTAAGCTACTAAAGAATGAAATTATCATTAGTGGAAAAACTGTGAAGTCAAAAATATAACAATTAATAATCCAAAACCAAGAGACTCATGTTGATCAAACAGGAGATATAACTTACTTCTCAACGCTTTTTTTGAACTGTATATGGATAGTAAACTTTAATTATTTGAAGAAAATCATTTGTGAATAACTTACAATACTAGGAATAAAGGAAATACAATTGGTGGAGTCCTTAAAAACAAATACTAAGATATATACGGAAGCACGCGGACGTCTGATTACAGATTAAAACTCTACGCCCAGACTCCGCGATACCTCGAATGGAAATTCACATAAAGAATAAAACCGGAGAACTGTCAAGGGATGGAATTACTGACAGGAAAACTGGGTCCAATTCATGTGCTACTGTTCAGCAGAAGACTCCTTTATTCGTGACTAATTTAGCAGACCAGAATGCCAAGGTTTTGCATGACTTTATAAAATAAGGTTAATGTTGAGTGGTAAGACATCGTAAACATCCTCTTTGTCGAAATGCTCCTATCTTCAGAAGTATCGAAAATGAAATCAGCAGGAGCTTTCTTGGCCATTTACGGATCTGCCAGCAGGCACAATGCCGTTAATGATAATGATGGAATTTTACTGTAACTGTGTCCTTGATGAGTCTTTTGTGTCTTAAATGAAAAATGTAAATAAGTGTCCTGTTGTCATTTTTCTGTGGTTAAGAATTAAGTTAAAAAACCGCCTCCTGCAAAATAAACTTTTCTGTTTTGTTGTTATCTACTAAGAGATATTTCGACACCAATGAATCATTTATTGTGGGTCTCGTCTTTCTTTCTAAAGATGCACTAATTTAAAATTTGATAAAATTGTGTGTAATAAGAGAATGAAACTCTGAGTCTGATTAATAAATTCATTAATGTGGCTCTGGCTGTTTCGTACTTCCCTGCTACGTATTGGATATTAAATTATCAAAGAAACCATGGAATTTTCAGGAGAGGAATTAAACTACAAGCAGAATAGATTTCCAGACTGTAAAGGCCTTCTGACAGAAAATAAAGAACACTCACATGTGCTGTGTCATTCAACTGATATATCACATTCTGGTTAAATGTAGTTAATAGAAGGTAAACGGAAGTAACATATTGGTGACTAATAGAAAGCAGAAGACTAGTGACTCTCTAAACATAAATCTGGAATGAACTGTGCTAGCTAGGAAGCAGTACTAGAGGAGACAGCCAGAGTAAGGAACAGGCAACCAGGGAGGCGTAGGAGAAGCAAACCTTCTTCAAACCAAACATTTTCAGTGTTACCAAACAGTGACAAAGCATTGCGGAAGAAATGAAATGCAGGGAAACTAGTGAAGAGGAAATTGAAAGAATTTGTAATTTGGGGCTACATGTTGTTGCTGTGGTCTTCAGTCCTGAGACTGGTTCGATGCAGCTCTCGATGCTACTCTATCCTGTGCAAGATTCTTCATCTCGCAGTACCTATTGCAACCTACATCCTTCTGAATCTGCTTAGTGAATTCATCTCTTGGTCTCTTTCTACGATTTTTACCCTCCACGCTGCCCTCCAAAGCTAAATTGGTGATCCCTTGATGCCTCAGAACATGTCCTACCAACCGATCCCTTCTTCTAGTCAAGTTGTGCCACAAACTTCTCCCCAATCCAATCCAATACCTCCTCATTAGTTATGTGATCTACCCATCTAATCTTCAGCATTCTTCTGTCGCACATGGCTAAGCAGGGATGGATAGAGGACAAATGTAAGGATGTAGAGGCTTATCTCACTAGAGGTAAGATAGATACTGCCTACAGGAAAATTAAAGAGACATTTGGAGAAAAGAGAACCACTTGTATGAATATCAAGAGCTCAGATGGAAACCCAGTTCTAAGCAAAGAAGGCAAAGCAGAAAGGTGGAAGGAGTATATAGAGGGCGATGTTCTTGAGGACAATATTATGGAAATGGAAGAGGATGTAGATGAAGATGAAATGGGAGATACGATACTGCGTGAAGAGTTTGACAGAGCACTGAAAGACCTGAGTCGTAACAAGGCCCCGGGAGTAGACAGCGTTCCATTAGAACTACTAACAGCCTTGGGAGAGCCAGTCCTGACAAAACGAGCTACATAAGTGTGTTAAAAGGTAAATGGACGGCTAAAAGAGGAAATGAAGAGGTCCCAGAAAGTAAAGTGATGGAGCGAAATGGCAAGTCTGTACGAGGAGGTGGGTCAGGATAGTGTCGTATGTGTTAAGGTATTCTGGAATTATTAATTTGTGGTTCGAAGCAGCAGAAAGGACATATGACTAAAATTGAAGATGGCGTTAAGAGAGTCTATAACCACCCATAAATCGCCAGGAGACTACACAGGATTTGAGACTGCTGAGGCATGCTACAACTTATAGTTACATACTCTGTTAGTGATCCTTCATCTGTGGTCTGGTCGCATTGACAGTTAAAGTCGGCTAATAGCACCAACAGATATTCATCAACGAACAATTTTTATTTTAAACCTAATGAAGTGTCCAACACGCTGAAACTCATGCACGAGTTTCAAGAATTCAGTCGTGACACGGAGGTAAAATTAGATTTGCATGTACATCGCCACTCAAAATTGCTAAAAATTGTTTCAAAAAATAAGTAGCTTTTGGGTGCATTAAACTTGTTAGTAAGAGTGATCGTGTCGTAATGGACAGAGGCACTTGAGTTCTATTGATAGGTCATCATCACATGTAGGTAAAGACGCCGAGTGCACGGAGCTTTGTGTGGATACCTCACGGCTTCAGTAGGTGTGCTCTTACCAGTGGTGGCATATCCTTAACCTAATGCCTTGCGTACTCCAGTATACAAAGTCGAGCGATAATTTGTACCTAGACAGTGTCTGTAGGCATTCGAGAGATTTTGTATATAGACAATTGAGACATTTCTTGTCCACAGACGCACTTTTGCAACAAAGTTGCAGAAGTTATGACTCCCTTTTGAAATACGAGACATGAGACATTTCATAGACAATGTTGCGCAACATTTCGTAATACGGACGCGTTCGTAGGTGTGGCCTCCCGTTATTTTCTCTGCACTGTGAAAGACGATTCCTCATTTTTTTATAATTTTTGTTTTCCCTATCGTTAAACACTACTTATTAAGATGTGGTAGAGTGTTGCAGCTGATTGAATATTTTCACGTGGCATTATAATTGTGGGAATCACAACAAGAAGCAGTTCGTTATCGAAGAGCTGGCCAAAAAATATTAAGTATGATTAAGTGATGTTGAGAAAGAAAAGGTGCTTCTACTTTCGAAGTCGAAAGTAAATTACAAACGACATGAGGGCCTCCGCAAACAGTTCACATTTCCACCAACCTCTTTCTATTTCTTTCACTGTCCGTTATCAGTGCGCAAGTCATGATACCAACGAAATCACCCATATTTAGCAAATATTGCAGAGCAAGACATTCAAGTTGTGACTGAGATAACGTATGTAGACAGTCTAGATACGTTGTCTAACTACATGTCTGTAGACAGTCCTATATTGTCTATGGACAATCGCTCATCTAGTTCGTCTATAGACAATCACTTGACTTTGTATACAAGTGAGAATGTAGGATTCCTAGACACTACACCTTTAAACAATTATTGTCAGTCAAAATTTGATTAGCAGCCATTTCTAGAGCTGTACTTGGCTTACTACTTTTGCAATGCGTGTGTTATCTGCAAACAAAACAAACTTAGCATCTGGCAATTTAACAGACGAGAGCTCATTAATATACACAAGAAAAAGCAACAGACCCAAGATGGAACCTTGAGGAACACCTCTTGTAATTAATTCCCAATCAGATGAAGACTGACTGCTTACTGCACACGTATTTCGCAAAGACACCCTTTGTTTTCTGTTAGTTATATAAGACTGAAACTATTTTTCAGCACTAACAATGACACCATAAGATTCTAATTTACTTAAGAGAATTGTATAATTCACGCAGTCAAAGGCTTTCGACAGGTCACAGAAAATGCCAGTAGCCTCTAATTTGTTACCTAATGAAACAAGTACATTCTCACTGTACGTGCAAACAGCTTCTCTGTATCACAACCCTGAAGAAACCCAAACTGTGACTTGTACAATGTATTATTTGCAGTCAGATGCTTAAAGATACGCTTGAACACAACCTTTTCAAATATTTTTCAAAAAGCCGGCAAAAGTGAAGAGAGAGAAATCAGACGTACGTGGCGCTATCGACCGACAGTGAAGTTAATGATTCATGTGAATAACGATGTGACGCCAAAGTCTACGGCTTTCCTGTTATTGCCAATGTAATTTATCGTATTCTCAGGAAAATGATGTGAAGTGTGTTTTTCGACCGCCAGCTATGATTAGGGCTACTTTAGTGTCTCTAAAGGATGATACTGGTTTGCATAAGGCGCATGTCGACCGTATCACCTTCAGCTGTGTCATGTCGTAGGTCGGTGAACCCATCAGGCTTGCGGATGACTGTTGCACTGAGAATAATGCACGTGGTTACAACATTAGAGATAATCTGCAGTTGCAGAACAGTGTTCTGGTACAGATCATCTGATGGAATTCACTGAACAGGCAAAAAAAAAAAAAAACTTGTACACCTGTTTAATATTATGTAGGGCCCCTCCGAGTACGCAGAAGTGCCGCAACACGACGTGCCATAGACTCGACTAATGTCCGAAGTAGTGCTGGAGGGAAGTGACATCATGAATCCTGCAGCACTGTCCATAAATCCGTAAGAGTACAAGGGGGTGGAGTTCTGTTCTCAACTGCATATTGGAAGGCATCTGAGATATGCTCAATAATGTTCATGTGTCGGGAATCTGGTGGTTAGCGGGAGTGTTTAAACTCAGAAGAGTGATTCTGGAACAACTCTGTAGCAATTCTGGTCGTGTGAGGTGTCGCATTGTCCTGCTGGAATTGCCAAAGTCGGCCGGAAAGCACAATGGACATGAAGGGACGCAGGTTATCAGACAGGATGCTTACGTACGTGTCACCTGTCAGCGTCGTATCTAGACGTATCAGGGGTCCCATATCACTCCAACTGCACACGCCCCAAACCATTACAGAGCCTTCACGAGCTTGAACAGTCCCCTGCTGACATACACGGTCTATGGATTCATGAGGTTGTCTCCATACTCGTACACGTCCATCCGCTCGACAAAATTTGAAACGAGACTCGTCCGACCAGTCAACATATTTCCAATCACCAACAGTCCAACGTCGGTGTTGACGGACCCTGGCGAAGCGTAAAGCTTCGTGTCGTGAAATCATCAAGGGTACGCGGCAGGGCCTTCCGCTCCGAAAGCCGATATCGATGATGTTTCGCTGAATGGTTCGCACGATGACACTTGTTGACGGCCCAGCACTGAAATCTGCAGCAATTTGCGGGAGGGCTGCACTTCTGTCACGTTGAACTATTCTCTTCAGTCGCCGTTGGTTCCGTTATTGCAGGATCTTTTTCCGGCCGCAGCGATGCCGGAGATTTGATGTTTTACTGGATTCGTGATATTCAGGGTACACTCATGAAATGGTCATATGGGAAAATCCCCACTTCATCGCTGTGTCTCATCACTCTTGCGCCGACTATAACACCACGTTCAAACTCACTTAAATCCTGACAACCTGCCATTGTAGCAGTAGTAAATGATCTAACAACTGCGCGAGACACTTGACTTATATAGGCGTTGGCGACCGAAGTTCCGTATTCTGCCTGTTTACATACCTCTGTATTTGAATACGCATGCCTATACCCTTTTGTTTGGCTTTTCTGTGTATAATAACAGAGATACTGTTACTAAGATAGTGTTACTAAGATAGTGTTACTAAGGAAGCTGTTGCAATCGAACTAGCAGGTGGCCTTATAAACATAGACGGAGGTTTTTGCTTAAATTCTGCCTGGAATCCTGCTCTGGCCTCGGTCATAAGGACAGAGTTAGCGCCACTTGTTTACCCGCTGTTTGACTATCGATAACGCCTGAGGAGATTATCTTCTGTTCTGTGATGGCGCTAGTTGTTGACAGTTTGCTCTTGTCTTTCTGCATACGGGCCTTTCTGATTAACGTAACCATGGAAATGCACAGTCATCGCCTGCTTCATTTGTGAGGGGGAGTTCGCCTATCAAAATATCGGCGGCTATCGAGGATGTTAGCAGCTCGCATTTCCGTAGGTTACTTGAACTCTAGTACTCTGCTACGCTGAAACACAAATCCCTTCCCCGTTCTCTCTCCGCTGTCGGGTGCAGGCCACTTGGTATGCCTTCCAGAGGGTCACAACCTGGCCAGCTGATCGCGCAGCCTCGGCACGCTCCAACACTGCGTATCGGTCGCCGCGAGGAAACTGCCTGCACGGGACCCCGAGAAAAAAAATACAGCAGCCATGCCCCGTCTACAGTCACTCTGCCAACACACCGTCTTGAGTCGCCTTCAGATCCGTTCTTTCACCTGGCATTTGGAAGAAATACAAGGGGGCAAACCTACCGCCCTTTCCTTTTCCAGATGACTGCTAATCTTTAACACTAATCTCTTCAAAAACAAGCGCAAATGGACACCTCTAGAGTTTTACAATTTTAATGTTCCCGTACGTTAATGCGTTGCGAGTGTAAAAGAAAATGGTAGGTGGTAAAAAAGGAAGGAAGATCTGGTTTAACGTCCCGTCGACATCGAAGTTACTAGAGACGGTCGTAGGTACATTATGCAATTTACAGATTCTCCAGGCGTTAGCTTGTTAAACAACCGGTTAATAGCTCAGGAGGCGAGGTAGTACCATGCTAAATAGGACAACCGAGACGTAGCGGAATGGGCTCCTGCTACGATTTTTACTTTATGTGATTTTAGGACTGCCAGATCGCATTTGAGTCATAATCTACATCTACAGTCCATTGCACAACGCATGGTGGAAGTAATGTAGTTATCGGCATTACGCATCCGCTGATCTATTCAGTTCGCGCTTTATTGTCGACGTCATTGTCTCTCTTACCGCATTCTCATGGTAACTAGCGAGAGATACCGCGCGGGCAGGATAACTGTTACAAAGCCTACCTCGAACACCGGTTCTCTAAATTAATCCGACAATGTTGTCACTTGTCTTCGAGAGATTCTCATTTAAGTTCCATGAGCACCTCTGTTACACTTTCGTATGGGTTGTACCGACCAACTAAGATGACAGTAACGTGTCTCCGAATCCCTCAGGCGTCTACTATCGCACCTACTTGGCAAAGAATCTTAAGACAGCAGCATCTGTATTACTAAACTGCTATCCAGGGACACGGTGAACGTCATAGTTGCAGATTGCCTATCTAATGCCTTCAAGGGGCAAAGAAATTTGCTTTTCAATATTTTATACAACTGTTGACCAAATTTAAAAATTTGAAATGCTGTCATAATCTACCCATTAAGTGATATTAGTTGAAGCTAAAAGTTTAACACAGTTAAGCTAAGTATTGCAGCTAGAAACTGTGTATATCTTTTCAGGCAATGTAACTCATGGCGTGCATATTACCCAGACTACACTCGTCCATTAATTGAGAATGAGGACACACAGCGTCTTCCAACAAATTTTACACGTAATTTCAAACCCTTACGAAACTTTTTCTCGCTAAAACGCTACCCAATCTCTTCAGTGCGGATGCACGCCAGTCTCGAAGTCTTACGGGAATCGGCGAAATGCCGCAAGTAATGAGGATAATGGGCGAAGGGAACTACGTTAGTAGTGTGGGGATAAGTTGAAGATTTGCGTTTGATGGGAGGCGTGCTAGAGTGGTCTGTGCAGTTGCGATGACCACTGTGTCCGCATGGCTCAGTGGTCAGAGCATCTGCTTAGTAAGCAGCAGACCCGGGTTCGAACTCTGGTCCGGCACAAATGTTCAACTTTCCCCAATGAATTTAGTCTACGCCTGCTTGCAGCCAATGTCTGTAATTCTTTTGTGTCCTAAAGATCCAGAGTCTGGTGGAATTCCTGTAATATTCCGTACCGAATATGCACCCGATTTAGCCCTTCTTTTAACCCCAGAAAAAAATCTGCCGTTCAATATCCTTCAAATCGATTTGCTGTAGAATCTTGGAACATGTTCTGAGTTCAAATGTGATGAGGTATCTCGAACCTCCTCCATGGTCACCTGAATGAGTTCCGAAAATATCTTTGTTTTGAAAAACAGCTCGCGCTTTCCACACATGACTTGTTGGAAGACAACTGATAAGGCATTCAATTAAAGGCAGTGTTTCTTTACTTCCGAAAAAGCAAACAAACTGTTTTTATGAAAAGCACGATCGTGTGGTGATGTCAACCAAGTTTGTCACTCAGTTGAGGTTTTATTAGTATGGACGACGGAACATGTTATCTTGGATAGACAATAATCGACAGGGGTAGTAGTAAATTTGTGTGTGCCTCAGGGAAGTGTTCTGAGGGCCTTGCTGTTCATATTGTACATAAATGACCTCACAGACAATATTATGAGGGCAGCTCATTTTCCATGAATGCAGGTTGGTTCCATTCAGGGTTTCAATACACCGTATTATTCCCCACTCTTTCGGCTACAAACCCTATTTTCCAACATGATCTTCGTCAATGAGATGGCCTTACGCCACCTTACTGGGAGGGCGTGTATGCCCGCTTGGTACCACTCTACTGGTCGACGTCGAAGCCGCTGCACCAATAACAACACATCATCCATGCACTGCTTACCACAGAGTGCATCCTTCATTGGGCCAAACAGATGGAAACAGTAGGCTGGATGAGGAAGAACAATCCAATGAAGTTTTGTGAGCTCTTCTTGGTGCACAGCACTACCAACAGAGATGTGCAGTTAAGCAGGAAGGTGCTTGAACCGTCGATCACCTCGACTGAGAGTGTTCCACCCTCCTGCATTCCAGGAGTCACAGCTGTGTGCTGTCGGCCGGAACGCGGGAGATCGGAAACGTTTGCGCGGACTTGTTGCGATGATGAAGACGCCTCGCCCATCGATTCACCGTGCTTTTGTTCACTGCCAGGTCTTCGTAGACGTTCTGCAAACGCCTATGGATATCTGAGATGCTCTGGCTTTCCGAGAAAAGAAACTTAATAACAGCTCTTTGCTTGGAACGCACCTCCGTTAAGACGCCATTTTAAGGCTAGGTATAGCGTCTACACCAATCGGAACTTCATGAAACTATAGGGGCTGAAGCGGGAATATTCCACGATGTCCCACAACAAATTAAGCGTCTTTGAAACCGAAACTGGTCGAGAAACAAAAAAATGCGTTGTATTATCTTTTGGACGTCCCTCATAACAGTAACCTCACACTTATCACAGGAAATATAATCTACAATGAAGTACTGTCATAAAAAAGGAATACAACATCATAAGTATTCATTTAGATCTTGATAAAATGTCAAAGTAGCCCAAAGATTAGAAACTTGTTTATATTTTCAGATACGCAAAATTGTGAACGCCACAAAACGAAAAGATATAGAGGTTAGGTTAGTGTTGTTTTAACGTCCCGTCGACAACGAGGTCATTAGAGACGGAGCGCAAGCTCGGGTTAGGGAAGGATGGGGAAGGAAATCGGCCGTGCCCTTTCAAAGGAACCATCCCGGCATTTGCCTGAAACGATTTAGGGAAATCACGGAAAACCTAAATCAGGATGGCTGGAGACGGGATTGAACCGTCGTTCTCCCGAATGCGAGTCCAGTGTGCTAAAGATATAGAGACCTCTGGCAATAATATCAGCGTGTCCACAGTTGGAATCGGCCAACAAATACCTGAGTGTAACAGTTTGTAGGGTTATGAAATGGGATGGAACGATCGCAAAGTCTCAAGCGTAGCTAAAGCAGGTGCCGGAATTCGGTTCACAAAACAGTAGTACGACCCGTCCTAGAATACACTATTTAACAAATTTAAACTATTTTCTGTAAATGGGTGGATTTACCTAATTTTGGGGTGCTGAATACGCTGGTAAAATCAGTTTTTCTCTACGACGTTACATGTACTAGATACACAGCAGAGTAAAAAATAGTAATAGCGAAAATTGACACAATTAAGTCAAACAAAAATACACATTCCGAACGTTTGAAATCAATGCTATTTTGTATGTATATATGGGCATGATGCCAATGAAAGGTCCAAATTAATTCAGAAGATATTTTAACCTTTACTCGTCTTTGGTTTTTGAAAAATGCGATGCGCGGAGATATTCTTTTGTTTGCCGTTCCATCATTCTCCCTAACAAGACCCCAGCAGTAGTCACCCATCATCGAAGGGTTCCAATGGCCTTGGTAACGGTGTTCCATGGTGAGAATGTCTTGGTGATAGCGTTTACCATGCTCATCGCTTACGGCTCGCAAATTTTTCGGGAAGAAATGAAGGTGAGAATGTAAAAAGTGAGTTTTAAGCGACATTCTACACCCCATGCTCTGATAGTTGTCCAAACGATCATTGACAATGGTAACATAGCTTTTGTCTCTCCTCTCACTCAAAAAGTCCTTCACAGTTGCTTGAAAAGAAGACCAAGCAGCTAATTGGATATCTGTGAGTTTTGTTTCGAAGGTTGGATCTTACTTATTTGTGGTCCAACTCCCGTCGGAGGTTCGGGTCATCCCTCGGGCATGGGTGTGTGTGTTGTTTTTAGTATAAGTTAGTTTAAGTAGTGTGTAAGTCTACGGACCGATGACCTCAGCAGTTTGGTCCCTTAAGAATTCGCACACATTTGTACATTTTGTGGTGCAACAAATATACCCTCTTTAATCTTTGCCACACTTAATTTGGGAAACTTTCCTTTTCAGTGATTGAATGCCTCCTCATCTTTATCCAGAGCTTTTACAAAGTTCTTGATAAGGTCCAGCTTGATATGAAGGGGAGGCAAAATGATTTTATAATGCTCAACCAGTGGAGTATTGTTCACATTTATGTTTCCAGGAACATATGACTTCCTTATAGGCCACTCCTTGACTGTATAGTGGTTCTTGGTGTCACGGCTGTTCCAAAGGCACAAAAAGCAGCAGTATTTCGTGAACCTGTAAGGAGTGCAACAACTTTAAATCACAGCAAAGCTGCCATTAATAATCCATATATTTGACTTCCTCTAGCAGCAAAGCCATGGTTTCATGTCTGTCATGTCTACTGGATAAGCCAAAGGTACCGTTGGAAATACATTGCCATTATGCGGTAGTACTGAGGCAACGGCCTTGACGCAGTGGCTACACCGGTTCCCGTGAGATCACCAAAGTTAAGCGCTGTCGGGCATGTTTGGCACTTGGAAGGGGTGACCATCCAGGCCCCCATGCGCTGTTGCCATTTTTCGGGGTGCGCTCAGCCTCGTGACGCCAGTTGAGGAGCTACTCGACCGAATAGTAGCGGCTTCGGTCAAGAATACCATCATAGCGACTGGGAGAGCAGTGTGCTGACCCCACGTCCCTCCTATCCGCATCCTCCACTTAGGATGACACGGCGG
Source organism: Schistocerca piceifrons (assembly GCF_021461385.2). Classification (NCBI taxonomy): domain Eukaryota; kingdom Metazoa; phylum Arthropoda; class Insecta; order Orthoptera; family Acrididae; genus Schistocerca; species Schistocerca piceifrons. The sequence continues at coordinate 794,792,465 of NC_060141.1, read as the reverse complement.
TCGGATGGTCCCGGTAGGTCACTCGTGGCCTGACGACGGAGTGCTTTTATGCAGTAGTACTGATTTCAAACTGGCTTTACTGGAGTCAATAAATAGTCGCCACTCCTGTGGATTATGTTGTACACATAGCTGCATCATCAGACCATTGACATCTCTACATACACACATTGAATTCTACATACCGAAATACTGAGCGAAGGAAGCATCTCTTGATCTGAAACAGGAATTTTTTGTCCCTGGAGCTAGAAGGTTTCGTTGTTGCATCTCGACCGCAAGAGTTCAGCTCGCTGTTTCGAAAGTTTTAGATCACGAACCAAATCATTCAATTCCTTTTTATTAAGGAGCTGAGGCGAAGTGTCATGATATTGAGAGCAGTACTCTTCCCGTGGCTTTCAATTTACAGACAGGAACAGGCAACCCCTCATCATGGGGCACAGGCAAATACACTGAAGGTGCATTTAGATACTTTATTTTATGTCTGGTTTTGCTTGAATGTCCCAAAATATTTGTAAAGCAGAAGTAGCACACCTGGATAGCCGTGCGGTCTAACTCGCTGCTTTCCGGAGTGGGAAGGAGGGCCTGTTCCCTGGCGCGAATTCGCCCGGCGGACTTGTGTCGAGGTCCGATGAGCCGGCCAGTCTATGGAAGGTTTTCAGGTGGTTTTCCATCTGCTTCAGCGAATGCGGGTTGGTTCCCCTTATTCTGCCTCAACTACACTATGTCGTCGATTGCTGCGCAAACAAGTTCTCCACGTATGCGTACACCACAATTACTCTACCACGCAAACATAGGGGTTACACTCGTCTGGTGTGGGCGTTCCCTGGGGGGGGGGGGGGGCGAACCGCACAATAACCATGAAATAATGGCTTGGTGTGGGATGGTGGAGGGGTGAAGTGGACTGCGGTAGTCGTCGTGGGGTTGCGGACCACTGCAGCTGCGGCGGGGACGTAGCCTCGCCGTCGTTTCTTGGCCCCCGGTTAACATACAATACAATACAATACAAGGCAGAAGTAACAGTCTGAATAATGGTCATTAGGCTCACACCACACCGTCGGAACAGCGAATGGCATGGCTCGGAGTTTTCCTTTCAACCACCCGGTTAAGGTTGTAGGACAGATTATGCATGCAATATGAGGTGCAAAATTTTTATCTTGACCACCAACAGGACAATCAAAATACAATTTATATGCCTTCTTAACCAAATCAGTGATTGATTTTCTTTGGGCTTTTGGAGTGAATTTCCCACACACATGACAAAAGTTGTTGGGCTGGTTTAGACAACAACGAGATTTACTAGTTTCCAGTTCTCTTAGTGTAAGTTTTAAACACAAAACGTTAGCACTATCTTTCACAGAAACACTCACTGAGGGTCTCTTTCACACCTCTGGATTACCACACCAACCATTTACTGACGGTTTGTAGATCTTCTGGCTCTCCTCTGTAAATCAAAGATAAACAATTAAACATCAAGACAGAAGAACAGCAAAAAGCGAAATACTGAATACAAAAAATAAAAAACATTTTAAAACTCAAAAATGGTATCTGCTAGAACATTTTTAAAAAGGTATATTCGGATTCTACACACCAAGATACATTGTAGTTAATGTATCACATCCCAGAAGCAAAATGGCTGTTGACTAGTAATATTGCTCAGATCTGTGGAGCCCGGTGTAGAGAGGAATAGCAGGGGATACTGAAGGTGTACGAAGATGGGCAGCGCCAAGGGTCACAGGTTTCTTTGAGCCCTAGGAGATCGTAACGGAGATGCTGAAAGAGAGGAACTGACAGACACATGCAAACTGTGCTGTGAAATGCAAACTAGTTTTGCGTAGGTACCAATTATAAGAGATCGCTCCCATAGGGATTGCGCACACGTGATTAGACGAATTACGGCGCCCACAGATACCTCGAAGCCAGGGGTTCCCAGAGGTGGTACATTTCAGGTGGTACACGTACAAATAAACAGAACCCGTACTGATACAAGAAATATATTCTCTCACGTTACTTTACTTATAAAGTAGAATGACAGTGGGAAAGCTCATTGATAAAAGTAGCGTCTGTTAATTCTGTAAAATGTTAAATAAAATGTATTTCGTGCAGAATGTTTGTTTCTGACTGTACGCAGGCCGCAGGAAGGTCGAGTAGTATCCTGCCCCCCGCTCTCTTCATCGGTCGTCGCTGCCACGGGCGGAAGTGAGTCATACTCCTTTGACGTTGGCCGTATTTTGTTCGGTGGTTATTCGAAAGTTTTCGTGTCGCTTCCTAACTGCTACTGCAGTAGTCATCACGTAGTGAACGGTTTATTGCTGTTATTGCCGTTTTGTTTGGCATTACCTTAAATGACGTCGTGATACAAAGAAGGCATGCAGCAGGGATGCCAGAAGTCCTGGTTTTCCGGACAGTCCCGCTTTCAGATTAAGGAAATCGACGTGCCGATAAATACTTTTTTGGGAAGGCAGTTCGTCTCGGATTTCGGATTTCAGGGAAATATTCTCTAAATATATTTTTCCTCCAAATTCTTGCGTGGATTTATATTTCAACTCCAGCTCTTCTGCTAAATAATGAATGTTCTTATTATTGCAGCTGACTGAGTTTCTTAAGGAGTATTATATTGCACGGTTCGACTGCTGAGTCTCCATTATTATCTTTTGTCTCTGTTCAGTTTAACCCTCTGCTACTCGCGCGAAAATTCGTGACATGGTCACTCGCGCGGATGACAGGTGTCATCCACAAAGCAAGCGGTCTATTTGTATGCTTTGAACGGTCTTTACGACTGATTTTATGATTTTTATTAAATCTAAATATAACACATTTAATATTCGTACTCAGTATAATATATTCTAACGTTCGAAACACTTCGACCATTCAAAGAACAATATCTTCAGCTGAATTACTGGCATTACATGGTCCCTTTGGTTGCTTACCGACGTACGTTTCTAAATTCAAATTGTAAGCTGTTTTTACATCAACCAAAGCAAACACTTCTAACCCATACTTTGCTGGTTTGCTAGGGATATATTGCCTGAATGGAATGGGCAGTTACCTCTAAATGCCAAAAGCTGTTCCTCAACAGTAAGATACTCACTAGGTGAAAAATATTTTTGGCAATTATTTGTGAATAGTTCATGTACCTCTCTGATAGGAGCCAACTTGTCAGTCTCGCTGCGAACACCTCTATCACGGATATTATCAAACCTAAGTCATCTCAACAGAAATCTGAATCGGTTTTCACTTATGCATAAATAACATGATTCAAGTCCGTTTCCTTTGCGTTGTCCCACAATTTTGATATACTCTTCCTAGAACGTCTCAAAGATCCACACATATAACAAATTAATGAAAGCTCTGGTATCTATCGCATCTGTTTCTTTAGCATCCCTTTCCCTAGAGAAGTTACCATGAACTTCACTGATGGTTATATTAGTGCATGTTGCAATAATGCTTATTATGCTTTCAACCAAGAACAAATTCAGAATTTCTATTTCTGTCTTTTTTATACGGACTTGATTTTTTGGTCCAGGCAAGTGCATGATAACATTGCAAGATCTGGTTCTAACACTGGTAGGATATGTATTTTTCCCCCGTTTATTAATTCCATCTTTTCCAGAAGAAATGCATCTTCTTGACTTACTTCTTCCTGTGACTCATATTCAACATTCTCTGGCACTTCCTGTTCTGTTCTGACTCGTGACCGCTTGCATGAACACAGTCCTCAGTCTCCGAGTCAGCGCTGTGAGCATCTTCATCACTCAGCTCATTGAACCACTCCAACCATACATTAGTATCTCTAATAAACTCTGTCCGAGGTTTTTTGCCTTTGACATTTCTTCCACAATCTAAAAATAAAGAGAATACTAGGTAACACGGGAGGTAACTGCAGTCAGTTTCAATAAGTCCAAATCTACGCACATGAAAGATCGATTGAATCTAGGAAAGCAATGAAGTAATACAGATTCACTTCGTTTCAGATTGTGGCAGCAGAGCTCACACGGATCACTGGTGTCCTCCAGACTATAATAATGTTTCATAAACGATGTATCTTTTGTAACTGAAAGCCAACAAGGCTTGGAACTAACTGCTGGAGATTAACAGAAAGGTACTGAAAATGGCGCGATCGCAATCCTGCCGCCGGCCGGGATGGCCAAGCGGTTAAAGGCGCTACAGTCTGGAACCGCGCGGCCGCTACGGTCGCAGGTTCGAATCCTGCCTCGGGCATGGATGTGTGTGATGTCCTTAGGTTGGTTAGGTTTAAGTAGTTCTAAGTTCTAGGGGACTGATGACCTTAGAAGTTAAGTCCCATAGTGCTCAGAGCCATTTTTTTTCAATCCTGCCCTTTCAGACTAAATTGAGCGGGAAATTCATGTGGATGACGGGTGTCATCCTCGCGAGCAACGGAGGGTTAAGTTTTGCACCAACGTGGTCCTCTTTTTCTCTGTCTGAGTAGTATCACCATTAATTTATTATTAAATTGTTTGCTTTTTTCAAGTATATTCAAAATGCCGAAGAGGAAGAGTCAGTTCCAAGAAAAATAATCAGGAGAATGGTCCTTCATACGAGGGCAGTTCAATAAGTAATGCAACACATTTTTTTCTGAAACAGGGGTTGTTTTATTCAGCATTTAAATACACCAGGTTATTCCCCAATCTTTTAGCTACACAACACTATTTTTCAACGTAATCTCCATTCAATGCTACGGCCTTACGCCACCTTGAAATGAGGGCCTGTATGCCTGCACGGTACCATTCCACTGGTCGATGTCGGAGCCAACGTCGTACTGCATCAATAACTTCTTCATCATCCGCGTAGTGCCTCCCACGGATTGCGTCCTTCATTGGGCCAAACGTATGGAAATCCGACGGTGCGAGATCGGGGCTGTAGGGTGCATGAGGAAGAACAGTCCACTGAAGTTTTGTGAGCTCCTCTCAGGTGCGAAGACTTGTGTGAGGTCTTGGGTTGTCATGAAGAAGGAGAAGTTCGTTCAGATTTTTGTGCCTACGAACACGCTGAAGTCGTTTCTTCAATTTCTGAAGAGTAGCACAATACACTTCAGAGTTGATCGTTTGACCATGGGGAAGGACATCGAACAGAATAACCCCTTCAGCGTCCCAGAAGACTGTAACCATGACTTTACCGGCTGAGGGTATGGCTTTAAACTTTTTCTTGGTAGGGGAGTGGATGTGGCGCCACTCCATTGATTGCCGTTTTGTTTCAGGTTCGAAGTGATGAACCCATGTTTCATAGCCTGTAACAATCTTTGACAATAAATTGCCACCCTCAGCCACATGACGAGCAAGCAATTCCGCACGGATGGTTCTCCTTTGCTCTTTATGGTGTTCGGTTAGACAACGAGGGACCCAGCGGGAACAAACCTTTGAATATCCCAACTGGTGAAAATTGTGACAGCACTACCAACAGAGATGTCAAGTTGAGCACTGAGTTGTTTGATGGTGATCCGTCGATCATCTCGAACGAGTGTGTTCGCACGCTCTGCCATTGCAGGAGTCACAGCTGTGCACGGCCGGCCCGCACGCGGGAGATCAGTCAGTCTTGCTTGACCTTGTGGCGATGATGACACACGCTTTGCCCAACGACTCACCATGCTTTTGTCCACTGCCAGATCACCGTAGACATTCTGCAAGCGCCTATGAATATCTGAGATGCCCTGGTTTTCCGCCAAAAGAAACTCGATCACTGCCCGTTGTTTGCAACGCACATCCGTTACAGACGCCATTTTAACAGCTCCGTACAGCGCTGCCACCTGTCGGAAGTCAATGAAACTATACGAGACGAAGCGGGAATGTTTGAAAATATTCCACAAGAAATTTCCGGTTTTTTCAACCAAAATTGGCCGAGAAAAAAAATGTGTTGCATTACTTATTGAACTGCCCTCGTAAAACGAGGGAGAAGTGACTGAAGCAGAAAGTGTATGTTATGTATCCACTGAAAGGGGGAAGAGCAGATATTAAGTATCATTTAGCTAGGCGTAAAGCATAAATCAAACGTGTACCCTGCACACACTTCAGAAAATGGGCAGTCATTATTTTAGAGAGAACAAATTAGTAACAGCTGCGGAATTAGTAATACCGTTAAACAACATATGTCTTTCAAATCAGCGGTCTGTAATTCTAGGCTAAGCTCCAAAGTTTTTAATGATTCCGAAGCAGGCAAAAAAGTGACATTAGGCAGAACAAAATCAATAGCAATTGTGAAATTAGTGTTAGCACGCGATATAGTCAAACAAATAGGCGATGATCTTTCAGAGATCCGTTATTTTTTATATATCTACGGACAGTAGTAAACTCAAACCCCAAAAATTATTCCCAGTAATTAATTCAGCTCTTTAATTTTGAGAAGTGTCCCTGTTCTGCTTCCTAAATCATATCCGTTTTTAGCCAGTTTAAGAGAAATGTTCCGGTTTTTGAGACAGAGATAATGGAAGCCCTAAGCTTCCGCCTGGAACCGGAATGTGCTTATTACAACATGCTGATTCTTGACTATTGTAAATGTTATATGAAGTTTAATTTTACTGAGCGATTATTATGCGTTTGTTTTTTAAGTTAACCAGGAAGCAATTTTCAAACGGTGAAACTCCTACTTTCAAGAGTGTAATTAAGAAACCTGAAGCAATACCTAAGCGCAAGTGTGACGAAAGCTATTTACAGTTTGCCTCTACGATAACGACCGATACAGTTGAAAGGGTACAGTACCGCCCGACATTGAAAATAGGTACAACATACTTCATTATTCTTGTCTGAACAACATATTTTTTATAATAATAACTCAATTTCAATTAATACAGCGAAGCCAGATACCAGTGTGGGAAAGAATGACAATTTATTTATTTAATTGATCACATGTGCACTCCCACAAAATAAATCCCTACATTCAGTTTGGTGAGATCTGTGAAATGAATGAATGTATGGTCTGCTAACCGCAGATAGTGAATGTGAAAATATGATCATCTTTGAGACGATCCTTTGGCCACCTTTGGTGGGACCAAAGAGATGAAATTTACCTGAGCTTTGAGCGCCTGAAATGTGGCTGACCAATACGGTAGCATGGTCTTCCCCCACCTCTACAGAGGTGCGAGATGACCGGAAGAACGGCCATGTTTCAACACTCTGCCACTGGATCTTGTGCTGTTAAGACCTGTTTTAGTTGTGCTCCGTAATGACAAAAGAGTGGAGACAAGGTATGCATGTGGAATATTTAAGAGTAGTTTGAAATAATAATTTCTCTATTTCAGGAACTTTTGTGGGGAGAATTAAATGTCAGGCAGGTAATATTAATGGGATTGTAGTAATCTTCGGAAGTGACCAACGGTCACAGTGAAACCACGTGTAGCAATAAGTTGAAATACTTCCGTGTGCTTAAGTTAAGCTGAATTACTAGCGTGTGTACAATAAGTTGAAATATTTAAGAAATAGGTTGTGTACCATAAGTTGAAATATTTAAGAAATGGCGTGTGCAGGACTTGAAATTAGCGACGAGTACTTCCACGTGGTGAGTACTGTGTGAGTCTCAAACTGTGTATGAGACAAAAGATAAAGAGAAGTACTCGTCCATGGTATCAGTTGAGGACTCGCGTGTGTGATGAATACGTTCTTAATATTACTTTGCGTGATATGATTCCGTGTGATGCTAGATTCAAACTCTGAGAGAGAAGCAAGGTGAGTCGGCCGTCTATCCAGCAACGCCACTTGGCTTGCATTGCACAGGAAGACGTGCATATATCTCCAGAGTTCATAGTAGGAAAGTAGAATTACGAAGTGGGGCAGTGTCGTGTGAAACTGGGATAAATATTAATTGAAGTGGGAAAGCTGAAAGTGATAATGTTGTGACTATTCCCTGTGTAGTACTTCATGTTGCAGTGTGGTGTATGTCATGTAATTCAAGTATGTGTGGCTTGCATGGGAGAGTAGCAAGGTAGTTTCAAAAGATTAGTGGGTTATGCGTGTTCCTTTTGTACTGCTCGGTCTGGAGGAATGTTTCGTGATTATGATTGTGAGAGTCGAAGTGTGAGAAATAATAAAAGATCCACCATTCTATCCAGAAAGTGCACTGTAGCGTTAAATAGTTACGAGACCATAAGATAGAGATTCACCAATGTAAAGCCATGCCCAGTGGGCGGAATTTCTCATGTGTTATTGTTGTAGGTTATAGAATTTGTGTGTTTAGGTTATAGAATTTATCGGAATAAATAAGATAGTGAAAAGAAAGAGATTGGTGGCCTTTTCCTTCGAATTGTATATTGTCATGATATCCAGAATTTATAATGTGAGCGCCACTCATATTCAGTGCGATGGCCACGTGTTGATAAAAGCCGTTAAATAAAAAGGAAAGAAAATGTGGTATTGCCAGTGCGTAGTGAACAGAGTTCTGTAAATTACTGATAGTCAGATGCGTGTTTCCGTTGCGTATTAATCATATAGGAGGATAACTTGTAACTTAAGTGTGAGTACTAGAGTTCATGTTACTCGATAAATAAGAATGAATCCACTCGCTCGGCAGACCACTCATCTTGCAGGCCTGACTGCTTGACGCCACAGTATGAACAAGGCACGTGGGTGCCTCTCACAGTAACCGGTGGCAGTCCACTTCTCAGTGCGCTGTATGCTCATGAATACTTTCAAATCAAAGCGTGGCGCCTTTTCTGTTAAAAGAGTTCTAAGCACTCGGGTGTTAACTGGTAAACCTCGACTTTTTTGAAGGGTAATCTGCGTTTTGTAAGAAACATTAACTTGATACAAGCCTCATTCCCGAGTAGTTTCAGAATTGCAAACGAAAGATAACCTCAGACCATCGGCTATTCTCTCTTACTGCCCGCGGCTAGAGAACACTGTGCAAGCAACTTTGGGGGAAAGCGGCCAAAGAAATTCTGCGCCGCCATGTGTTACCTCTGATGTGAGAGTGTCGTGGTGCCACTTTCCAACAGGATAATTCTCGCTCACACATGGCACGTGTCTCTCTGAACTGTCCGCTTGATTTTGACGTAGTCTCATGGCCAGCTAGGTCCCTAGGTGTGACCAGTACAACGTGTGCGGAACCAGCTCTGACGCTAATTCTCTCCCACTGCTAGTATTCAGTATATCAACGACCAGTTGCAGCGCTTGCCTCAGGAGATGAAACAACGGCTTTATGTCACCCTTCGAAACAGGGTCAGTACATTCATTAAAGTCAGCGAGGGCGAACGTCATACTGAAAAACGTGCTCATGCTGTCAAGTAAATTTGACTTTCTTGTAATCACTGAAATAACTTCACATATTCTCTGAACCCGTGAAGTTTGATTATGTTCCTTCTCTCTTTTTAGGTGTTTTATGGTTTCTGTGAGGCTGTGTGTATATCATAGAGCAGCGAAGGAATTCAGAAGTCCGGCGTTTCATAAACGCTCACGATACGGATGTGGAAGCTCAAGGATGGGCATTTGAGAAACGCAAAAGTCAAGCTGATCACATCCCTAGAACGTCTCTCAGTATATTATGAGCAAAAAGGTCGCAAAATAAATCCAAGTAAGACCATTATGGCGAGTGAAGTTCTTTAAACATTTAGGAGGAGTTATTAACAGGAGTAAGTTTTGATATTTTGTATGTATCGAACTTTGAAAATAGTACACTCTCGGACAACATAACCGTTAGTAACAATGGGTACTTGCAATGGAGCGGAAGTAAGTACCGTGGCGCCCGCTATTTGGCGTGAGGCTGTCTAGCATAGCAAACATATCTTCGGACAGATAACTTCAGCTACATTAAAAAACAATAGGATACCTGGTTGTTATTAATTCTACTGTGCACGTCCGTTACATGTTCAAGTCGAGTGAAGCACTGTAACAGTTTACCGACCGTCTGCGTGAGTCTCGCCAACATACGAAGTCAGCGGTAGCAGGAGAATTACGATGACTTGCGTCCGTCGCTGCCATGTCATCGAAAGCCTCTGTTTGCATCTGCCAGGGTATAACCGTTTCGTCCCGTACAAGTCGACCTACAAAGTCGCCGTGAATGACAGCGTTTTAGCTCGTTTCAGCTTTATATAACGAACTAAAATTGTTCCTGAAAAAAAAAATGTTTTAAATATTATTATTTTTTTTTTCGTACGGGCATGTCATGTACGTTAGAAGTTTCTGAGTAGGCGTGTGGAGAGAGTACGGGCTGTGAAGCATGTCTCGTCAGCCCCTCTCACTTTGCAAGGTACCCCCACTACTGTTTCAGTTTAACACTATGCGCAACGGATTGATTTGCAGGACCTTTGCATAAATGCCCTAACTTGAAAGCTATGCCAATTCTGCTTGGCCCAATGATTGACATTCAAGCATATAGTAAAATCATTAAATAAAATTTCTTTTTTCAACAGATAATAAAATAATGAAAGGTCTGTCTACTCTTATAGAAAGCATGTTCCGACTCAAATTTGAATTTTATATAATAAATGGTTTATTCATTAAACATTTCAGATAATTACTCACTTCTTTAAACAAATCTTAACGCCTCTGATCTTTACACAGCGCCGGCCGGTGTGGCCGTGCGGTTCTGGGCGCTTCAGTCTGGAACCGCGTGACCGCTACGGTCGTAGGTTCGAATCCTGCCTCGGGCATGGATGTGTGTGATGTCCTTAGGTTAGTTAGGTTTAAGTAGTTCTAAGTTCTAGGGGACTGATAACCACAGATGTTAAGTCCCATAGTGCTCAGAGCCATTTGAACCATTCGAACTGTACACAGCATGAAATTTGCATCAGATTCCACAGTGTAAATTAAACGCATCTGACTTTCTTATTAACAATGTAAAATCTAAGGCATCTGACTTTGTATTTAAATTTATCGTTAAAGCATTTGACTTTTTTTACTAAAACTATGGTCTCCTACAGAATGGTATCTCTTATTGCCACAAATGTCCACTTTTGGATAGGAAGAAAAGGATAATCCACAACTGTATCAAGTAATCAACATGCACACACAGTTACTGCACCAACATATGCATAGGAGAAACGTAAGGATCGAGGCGTTAGCACTTCCGATATTCACCATTCAGTAGCTATCTCTGCTCAAAATTATCTCACTGAAAGCCAAAATTATCACATACAAATTCCGCGCCTATTTGATCATTCACTTTATAATAGCCACTATTGTACTGCTGCCTACTCCAGACACAAACTCACCCACTGAAATATGAAAACCCTTCCAAAAATACACATACAAAATACACACACACAAGCTGAACTACGTACTTCGTTGTAGCCAAAGTTCATGGCTACGTTATCAGTTTACTAATCTCTCTCCCCGCTTTGCAATATTAATTATTCAGAAAATTTTCCCACGTGACTTTACATTCCAATAAACATGAATAAGTAAGCATTATCTTCACTTGGTTTGCTAAAATTCGACACACGCTTCCTTAACAAAGGATCCTCATTACTAAATCTTTAAGGATTGCAGATATGTAAGAAAATTGAAAAATTTTAACAGTACTTAATTCCACAAGCGTATTTCATGTAATAGCACACTCACACTTCCTACTTATATGCTATAGGTCCCTAACTCTCGTGCCTCCACGAGTTATAAGATTTTTGATCGGCCCTCGTGGCGAGTGCCAGGTGTAAAACTAAGTAAACTGCCACATGCACTTAAATATTTCATTTTTCCTAATGAACTTGCTTGATCAACAAATTAAGTTTAATTTATTCACTGCGAAATTGTTATAAAACTCCAAAATTGTGAATTAATATCACAAAGCAAAGCAAAATTTCTACATCACCTACTATTGCACATTACTTACCTAAATAAACTTCGTTCCTTCAAAATATTAATATTACTTTACGTCTAACTGCAAAAAGAGGCTTGTTCACCTAATGTGAAACCATTAATCATAAATATAGCATATTTCCCACACTTAAATCGAGCATACTCGACTCATCTCAGAAAAGCGCACTCTCTCCCCCAACTCTTCAGCAGAAGTCCACGACTCGGACCCACTCTACCGTTCTGCTCGCCTGACCGCTCGTGGTGGAGGCGGCTCCCAACCAATCATCAGCTCAGAATTTCCCCGGTTTAAGGTTGCCGGTCAAACCTCCCTTCTTCACAATGGGAAAGATAACGCGCTTTGCCTCACAAAGGCTGAAACGTAAGTTTTGCAGACTATCCAACCTTCCTACACCTCGCTACAGCCAAAGGCTGAAGTTTCACAGCTTCCATAATCGCTGCCTATCGACTAGTTGTTCCCTATCGTACACCCACAATCGCTAAATGTCGTTCGATCCTTATTCACTCCGCAAACATTCTTCCTGCAATTATTTTCAAACATTCATTTCTGTCTCCCTTCTTGCTGTGCAGTCAATACGGTAAGGAAATATACGAAACAGTGGGCATTCTTAACTTATTCAATCAATAAAAACAGTTCGATTCCTCTGGTCATTCTTTTATAACTTGGTGTTGGTTTGCAGACACCGACAGTAAGTCTGCGCTAAGTAAATCAAATGATATTATTACGATCAAAAAATGATATTATTACGATCAGACTCGAGTTCTCAGAAGAGCACGACTATCAATTGCATTAAATATTGTTACATTATTAGAAATATAAGTGAGAGTTGCCTTTGCCGAAGACAATGGCCACCTCTCAAAATGACGTCGAATAGTACTCTATGTTGTGACTTGGCAAGGCAGCCAAGCTACTATGAGAGGAAGCCGAAAGGCACGCGTTTAAGCTCACGCAGGCTGGCGTGAGGTCTGGAACAGTTAAAGGATTTGAGTCTAGCAAATAAAGTATGTAGGTGTTGGAATACTTAACTTTAACCCATAATTGGTGAACATCGGTCTGACGGTACATGCATCACAAGATAAATAGCAAATGATGATGGCGCCTTGCTAGGTCGTAGCAAATGACGTAGCTGAAGGCTATGCTACCTATCGTCTCGGCAAATGAGAGCGTAATTTGTCAGTGAACCATTGCTAGCAAAGTCGGCTCTACAACTGGGGCGAGTGCTAGGAAGTCTCTCTAGACCTGCCGTGTGGCGGCGCTCGGTCTGCAATCACTGACAGTGGCGACACGCGGGTCCGACGTATACTAACGGACCGCGGCCGATTTAAAGGCTACCACCTAGCAAGTGTGGTGTCTGGCGGTGACACCACACTCTATATATGCTAATCTTTTCCTGATGGCCTTTGAGCGCGCTATTATATACGAATGGATCATTAAGCGAATATAACAGCTTTCCTTGATTTGTTCAGACATAAGTGCCACTCAAATTTAACTGACTTTTCAAAGTCGATTCCGTAACAAGTACTGCTTGTCCAAGTACTCAATTTTGCGTCATTGTAGATCGTTCTTCAATCTCTCCGAAGCGCTACACGATCTTTCAGTTTCAGATGCCGATACTGGCTGGGAACAAAATAGTCTTAGTGCAATAAATATTGCTCAGTTTGCACTCACGAATTCTGTTTATCAGCTGACGTAGAGTCAGTAACTGAAGTTGGCTCACTGAACTGACTGGTAGATGATGATGTTTGGTTTGTGGGCCGCTCAACTCCGTGGTTATCAGCAGCCGTACAAATTCCCAACATTTGCTCAGTCCAATCTCGCCACTTTCATGAAAGATGATGAGATGATGAGGACTACACAAACACCCAGTCATCGCGAGGCAGGTGAAAATCCCTGACCGAACTGACTGGTAGTCAGTTCGACAATAATATGTCCAAGAAGGAAGTAAAGGCAGTCGATGAGAGAGAAAAGTGTGACTCTTTCCGATGTCGAAGAGAGGACGGCCACCGATCCCAATAGCAGCTAAAGGACAATAGCTCACAAGCGATAGGCACCCGTGTCCTGTAATGAAGAGTCTGCTAATACCTTTTCCATTAGGAAAGATGGTATTCTGCTCGTCATAAATTATGACTTGGATAAAATAAGCTCGTCTTTCTTACACCGCTATGTCTATGAAATGGTTTAATAATTGTTTCAGATGGGCGCCTTGTGTGATGTACGGGTCTGGGAGGGAGAACCGTTGCCCTCACGCTTCTAGTCGGTCCTGTTTCGCCGTCCGGAGTGGTCGAGCGTTCTAGGCGCTTCAGTCTGGAACCGCGCGACCGCTACGGTCGCAGGTTCGAATCCTGCCTCGGGCATGGATGTGTGTGATGTCCTTATGTTAGTTAGGCTTAAGTAGTTCTAAGTTCCAGGGGACTGATGACCTCAGATGTGAAGTCCCATAGTGCTCAGAGCCATTTGAAGCATTTTTTTCGGTCCTGTTTCCGTGTCGCCCTGCCACAGTTCAGACTGGAGGTTTGCCACGAGGCGAAGCTTCTCCGAACACGTTTAAGATCCCCTACAGAGCTGCGCTCTACCAAATCTATGGTTCGGTAATTTTGCTACCGTACGTAGACGACCTAGTAAATGTTAAATTTACAGGTAGTACTGGTAGAAAGAAACATAAATGAATGTGTGAGACAAATTGGGAGGTTACGACTTCTCTTTGTTTTGCATGCAATTAGAACCGCACATGATTCACTGTTAATCTATTGCATTTTATAAGTAAGAAAGCTGCTCACGTAACTTCTGCGCTTTGACGTAACCAAAACAATTGCTTTTGATGGAAGTACAGCTTACAAACACAAAGACAAAAAATCTGTATAATTATTGTTGATATTTTGTACTCAATAGAAAGTTCTTCTTCAAGATCAGGATCCTAGATACGAGTTCCCTGTTATAACTGATAGTAGAAACATGTTTTATACGAGGGTTGGAACTTAAATAGTGGCAACTATTTATTCACAACCGATAAAAGAGAGTTACGTGTTTGCACCTGTTACTGTCCTTCAACGTAGTCAGCAGCGTTGTGTAGAACCGGTTGCCAGCGATGTGGAAGGCGTAGTATAGCGCTAGCAGAGCCTGTTCTGTTGATGGTGCGAATGGGGCGGTCTACTGCCTGTCGAATCTCTGGAACAGTTATGAAGCGAAAGCGAAGTCAGGGGAGTATGGTGGTTGGTACAATACGTCCCAGTCCCATCGACTGAACAGAGCAGCCACAGCTTGCGCTGTATGCGCCCGCGCATTGTCGTGCAAAATGATGGATGGGTTGCACAAGAAGTGTCGTCACTTCTTCCGCAAAGTTGGTCGCAGGTGATGCTCCAGAGCCCCAGTATGGTGAAAGTTATCGTGATTGTCGCGTGCAAGTGTGATGGTGGTATCCTAACGCATTACGCTCCTCCACGGCAGACCGTCAATGAACAGATTACTGTTCGTTTTTGGAGCATCACCTGCGACCAGCTTTGCGGAAGAAGCGGCGACACTTTCTGCGCAACCCACCCATCATTTTGGACGACAATGCGCGGGCGCATACAGCGCAAGCTGTGGCTGCACTGTTCAGTCGATGGGACTGGGAAGATGAAGGCATTCGCTTCAGAACTGTTCCAGAGACTCGACAGGCAGTAGACCGCTCCATTCGCACCATCAACACAAAAGGCTGTGCTAACAGTATACTACGCCTTCCACATCGCTGGCGATGGGTTTTAAACAACGCTGGTGACTAGTTTGAAGGACAGTAACAGGTGTAAACATGTAACTCTTTTGTATCGGTTGTGAATAAATAGTTGCCACTTTTTAAGTTCCAACTCTTGTATAAGCTCAACGAAGTACTGAAGCGGTGTTTGATACATTCTTGTTTTGCATTTATAAAGATTTTACCTTGTTTGAGAAAATTGCCTTTTCTACGATAAAACTGTAGTTTTTTATTTTTAATACAATATCTCTCTGTTTCACGTTACAAATCAACAGCTTCCGAATAAAACCTGAATTAAGCAATGACAATTTCAGTTTTGGTATTAATACTTTCTATTTTTAAATAACATACAGGAGAATAATTATGTAGGACAGAAATATTCTGTAGATTACACGGACATTTTTGTATATATCCACATTCAGTTTCCTGACAGTTCACCGCTTGCAGTTTCTAGGGGAATAGTAAGACACTGATCTCATACGCAAACAAAGCGAACGAAAGAGGTAAAATCCGACAGGTATGCAACACACCTAACGTACAGGTGGTGTGTTTACGATGTTTACTTTCCAAAGCTACTAGGAGAACAACAGTAGTCTACGCTTACGATAGTTTACGGTAGTCTATGAGGGTTTTGTACCTCTAATCCCCTACCTAATGGATAAGGGCGAAATGCAGTTCTAAAAGAGCTTAAAAACTGAGTTTTCTCTATTCGTTT
Source organism: Schistocerca piceifrons (assembly GCF_021461385.2). Lineage (NCBI taxonomy): Eukaryota > Metazoa > Arthropoda > Insecta > Orthoptera > Acrididae > Schistocerca > Schistocerca piceifrons. Next base: position 794,776,272 of record NC_060141.1, on the reverse strand, counting down.
ATTGCTTGCGAGGTTGGTTTAAGACCTAATTCTACTTTCGACGGGCGCAGAGAAGGGAATAATCAGCTGTTCTATTATTAAATTATTCAAATGGTTCAAATGGCTCTGAGCACTATGGGACTTAACATCTGGGGTCATCAGTTCCCTAGACTTAGAACTACTTAAACCTAACTAACCTAAGGACATGACACACATCCACGCCCGAGGCAGGATTCGCACCTGCACCGTAGCAGCCGCGTGGTTCCAGACTGAAGCACCTAGAACCGATCGGCCACAGCGGACGGCTTAAATTCTTCCATTGTGTTGTGTTATTAACCCAGTAGCAGCGTTCCCTTGAGGTAATGTCTCATCAAGTTTATTATTCGCCAGTATCACTCACATATGCTCATAAATCGGAAGTTGTCTGTAGATAGTGTTCGTCGTCCCTTAAAAGAGCAATGTGCAGGAGCGTTAAAGATGGCGTAGAGCTGCTACAGGACCCAGCATCACTGACGTAATTCACTGCAGCGTAGCAGCGTGTGTGTGTCACTTGATTGTATGGAATCAGCGCCGTTGACGTGGAGAAGTGACACAGTGGTGGAAAGGAGCTATCGTTTTTGGAAGTGCCCAAGACCAAATCGTGAATGAAGTTGCCAGAGTTATCCGGTTGTCAATGCGGAAAGTCCAACGAGTCTACAAGAAATCGTGTACCACTCGAAACCATGCAACACGGCGTAACTAAAATGGCCATAAAAAAACTAACCGGCAACAGCTACTGCTGTCAGATCATGCACATCATTGTCGTCCATTTATCTGATGATCGCATGCGCGGCGCAGTAGATGGCGGGCAGGGAGTGCTCCGTTGGCCGGCGAATTAGATGCCGTGTCGCCCAAGAAACTATTCATCACACAATACAATTCTCTTTCAGAAATTGCACTAATTGACTCGCAGATATTATTTTTTAGTTCCTGTAACGTGTGCGGATTTGTTTAGTACATTTTATCCTTTAGTGCTTGATGGCCCTCGATCTTCCACCACAATTGAGGCCAAATATGAGGTAGCCAAGGAGGTGGAAACGTTGGTTCTACTGTGCCAAGACCACTTGGTAGCTACAACAGGAAAACACAATTAATTAGCAGGAGTACAAAATAAGAAACAGGAGTACAAAATAAGAAACAGGAGTACAAAATAAGAAAGTATTTATTACTTAACTTTGCTGTAGTGCATGATCAGTTGGTTGACAATTACAGAAGACGCGACTAGACCGAGCGTCTGTAGAATGACATAATTTACAAGTCACAAATCTTGCAGTGACGAATTAATCTCTGGTACTCTTGAATGTCGAATCCGGTGAATTTGAAGACTAACTTGGAACGGAGCTACAAAGATCTGATGGCAGCAACGACTGAGCTGCAGACGGTTACTAACATCGGCGCTGGCTGACCACTGAGCGCGGCTACGAACTGTAGGCCGGCACAACTGCACTACTCTCCTGCTACACATGAAGTGGTCTAGCGGCGCCCCGCATAAGTACTGCTACTGGCTGTGTACTCTTTGGCTAACACAGCCGTCCTTCTGTTCCGTTCATCGAGAGAATCGCATCCGGCGGATCGATCTCTCAGGCGGCGGTGTGGTCGTATGACTGACGACATCATAGTGCTCCCCGCGAATAGAAATCTCACGAAGTTAAACCGGGACATCGAACGGGCCAGAAGTTGTACTAATGATTCTAATGGAACACATCGTAAACTGCGTGCAAAGAACCATTGGCAGTATGAGCTCTTGCCTAATATTGTTGAAAAAACGGGAAACTTTGTTCTGTTTCAAAAAATTAAATAATTAAAAAACGGTTGTAAAATGTATGGCACTTACCTTTCACTGTTAACTGTCATTTAAAAAATTGGGCCTATTATTCTGTCACACCTAGCTCCACACTACACTCCTGTTTTCTGATCATGAAGCAGAACAGGTCTATCGCCACTCTAATGTCGACGGGTTTGGGAAGTAGCATACCTGCGCAAATGGAACCGAACCTCGTTTGAAAACGGAATGAATTAAGGATCCGTTTCATCGTCATCCACTTGTTACAAAATATGTTCTCAAAATCTGATCCTGTATGCAGGATCACCAGGTTTAAGTTACTTCATAGGGCTTCAGCCTAAGTAACTCATCAGCTCTTTGTATGAGGTATAGGAAATTTGTATTTACTGTGAAAGACGTCTAAGAGATTTTTGAGGAATTTTCCAAGTGGTGTGCAATGTTATCGACATCAGCTTCTGTGAACACTCTACGCTGTCGTTTATGCTACGTCGTCGTTTACACTTCTTGTCATGAACACTTTCGTTTCACGAAACGAACTGCGTCACGATTCGGAATTCGAAGACTTGGAAACTCCTGTTCAAACAATCTCCGGACAATACTAGCGGACTCTGTACACACATACGAATGGTAAATAAACCCTCGTTGTGGAGTGGAATAATTTCTGCACGTCTTCAACACAAAAATTGAACAATATCACAATGAGGGCTTTTAGTATGGTCCGACGAGTCGAGATTTTGCCCTTTTTCAAACGATTCTTTTCGTCTAGCCGTTTGACCAGTGTGGCGTATGTAGGTAGTGACGGAGGTTGTTCTGTAACGTTTTGCGGGGTGTTTTAGCATCTGCGGTCCAGTCTCTCAGGTCAACGTGCATATGCACTAGTTTGTGAATTTCAACATTCTCAGTGACCAGCGGTCGCCCTTTTTATACATCATCAAGGTATCATGTCTACATTAATCCTGGTGGACACTGTAGTCTTCGAATATTACAACCGCCATGTTCACAAGGCTGTGCGCACACTGACGAATACTCAGCCTCTCGCGCCACGACTGGCCCGCTAAATTACTCAATCTCAATCCCATAGGACTATTTGCAAAGCGGATGAAGTGTACTAACCCACAATCCCTCAGTTTTTTAGCTCTATGGAGATCTAATCAAGAATGAGTGGCTTCAGCTGGATATGACTCGAAAAAAAAAAAAATCAAAACGAAACTCCGCGATTGGGCCCTGAAGACTACGCTATGTTGGCCGGCCGCCGTGTCGCCCTTGGCACGTGGTAAGATACAGAAGCGGTATGGAGGGCCGTGTGGTCAGCACGCCGTTCTGCTGGCCATTGTCGACGGTTAGACCTCGGAGCTGCTACCTCTCAATCAGGTAGCTCCTGAGTTGCACCTCAGTCCAGTCCTCCCACCAATGGAAAACCGTTGACAGTACTGGGAATCGAAGCCTGGTCCTACACGTGGCAGTCATCTACAAGGACCACTCAGCTATGGAGACGGACGGAAATCGCATGACTGGAAGAAACTTGCGAACTCCCTTTTTCGCCTATTGAGACCACGATAAAGGCTGGAGGTGGTGTTGGGTATTAGTGTCATGTCATCTGGGAATTACAAATATTTTGTCGAGTGTGCTTATGAGCAGCAAAGCATCCCTAATGTGAGATGCAAACTGCACTGCTTGTTAGTTGCATGTTCCATGGATGTTAATCTATTTTGAACTTCTATTTCATCTGATGATTTATAGTTTACCTATATTCATTCTCTCTCTCTCTCTCTCTCTCTCTCTCTCTCTCTCTCTCTCTCTCTCTCTCTCTCTCACACACACACACACACACACACACACACACACACGCAGATATATATATATATATATATATATATATATATATATATATATATATATATATATATATATACCATAGAAACCCATAAACAATAGAGACACTACAGAAAAACACACACACACATATAAAACAATTTCATAAATTAATCTACAGTGTAGAGGTGACAAGTGTGAGCAAAAACTCATAATAAAACACAATACTAACAATTTTTTGATTTATTACCTTTTGCATGTTTACGCATATAAATGTTTCAGGCAACAGTATCTACGAATAATTAATTTCCTTCATCATATGCGATGTTTTCCGAAAGCCTGCAGCAGCGCCAGTAATGAGCTGAATAATCAAACACTGCGCCAGTTACGTATTTTCGTGCGTAGCACGACGCGCTTCGGCAATTCATTCCTATTTCCAAGTGGGGGTTTACACGAGCATTGAAAGAGATGTGTGCATGTGTGTTGTTGTGTTGTTCTGCGTCACTTTTCTTGCAGTATTGTACCCCCTTCACAACACAGAAATTCACACTAATTAAAACCATCATTCATACTGTTTGCTTTATGTAAAGCCATAACAAGGTACAATGTCTTCATGTTTTCATTTTCTATTATTCCTTACGTTGTGTACGACTTTGAAGTGAGAAGACTCTGGTAACTCATGAAGTGGGACTGGAGCCGGCCACTTAGTACTTGAATAATGATGATAAGACCAGCGGTTGTATCTGAATGTAACGTCGTTTATTCTCTTTATAAGGTGCTACCAGTTTCGACACCACTTGGTGTCATCTTCAGGCCCTGAATGCAACCTGCCATCTGCAACCGTTTTCATGCGCAATGAACAGAATCGTATTCAGCAGGCCAAAATTAACTGGATTCCGTACCTCCCATAGCAACGACAAGCCCAGCATGACTCAGTAGTCGTCACAGAAGAACTGTGAAGTTTGGAAGGTAGGAGACGAGGTACTGGCTGAACTAAAGCTGTGAGGACGGGTCGTGAGTCGTGCGTGGGTAGCTCAGTTGGTAGAGCACTTGTCCGCGAAAGGTTAAAGTCCCGAGTTCGAGTCTCGGTCCGGCACACAGTTTTAATTTGCCAGGAAGTTTCATATTGTTTGAGTTACTTACGATTTCCAGTGTTGTTAGTTCATGCTTACTCAGTCTCCATACTCCAGATGACCGGTTTTCGACGTTTTCTCGCCCGTATTTATTACATCATTTCACTCGCACTTTTCATTGTTTGTTGAACATGTAAGTGTTTACAGTGTGTGTGCGTTGCCGACTGTTGCTGTTCTCTTTCGTCTCTTGTTTATGTGTGGTTTGGTATTTATTCATTTGTGTGTGTGTGTGTGTGTGTGTGTGTGTGTGTGTGTGTGTGTGTGTGTTTCTGCAGTGTCTGTATTGTTTGTGTGTTTCTGTGGTGTTTGCATTTTCTGCTTGTTTTCAGTTTTCTTCAGTTGTGGTTTGATTTTCTGGTTTATTTTTTGTACCATATTGATGTTATAACTATTTTTGTGGCAGCGAGTTGTACTGCTTGTAATTCTTATTCATAGGTTTCTTTTCTGAGTCAGATATTATTTAATCTGTGTCACATGTGTCGTACGCCCGCCAATTTTTCATTTTGTGAGTGGTTGGACGTGGTGTGTATAATTGTGACTGGGGCTGTTGGTTTTCTGAAGACGACAAATGTGTGCTTATAGCTTTCTCTCTTTATTGCTATATCCTAGATAGTATTATCTTTCGTGTTTCAACCGTGAACTGAATGTTTTTATACGGAGTGTTTATGTCTTTATGAAGTTTAACTATTATTTTCTCTGTTGGTTCATCTACTACACCGATTACATCATCCACATATCTGTACCAGTAAAAAATTTTGTACCCTTTCTTTGTAATGATTGTTTCGAAGTCTGTGGTTTCTATGTGGTTGATGAATAAGGTTGCCAATGTTCCTAATATGGGTGATCCCACAGGAAGGCCATCTTTTATTAAACAAAGTTCCTTTTCAAATTGTAAGTAACTTTGAGATGTGATTACTTTAAGGGTTTTGGTTATTTCCCTAATATCGTCTGCATGTAGTTTGTTGCATGTCAGTAAGCTCTCAATTAATTTTGCTGCATTTGCAGTGGGTATTGAGGTGTACATCTCATATGTCAAAGGGGATGAGTGATGCTGTTTTTGGAATGTGTAAGTATTTTATCTGTCTTATGAATTCATTTGAATTTTTCACTGTTCTGTTGTTGCTCTTTTCATAGTAATGCAATACGATTTTGTTCATTGTGCTGGGTGAGAAAAAACGTAGATAGTGCAGTGTTGTTGCTAAAATCACCTAGGAGTACACTGTGATGTGACAGTAACAATTGATTACTATTTTGCTCATTTCTTGGCTATTTTTGAGGATAGTACAACGTTTGCTAACCCTGGAGGGATGCTTCAGGTTATCTCGTTGTGAAAGGAGCGGACCAGATGTCCGTGCCGTGGTCTAACTCGACCACAGGCCAGTCTCAGGTCTCTAGAGAAGGGCAGAGGCTCCCCAGGGCGCTTCAGCGATAAGCCCCTCGCCACTCCCCTTGGCTTTCTCCACTGAAGGCAGCTGCCGCTAAGCCACTACAAGCCCCTAGAGCATAACAGCGCATCACGAATTCACTTCCCTAGACACAGATTTAAATGACCCGACGCTGTGTCGTTCGGCCAATGTGAGAAAGTGCGTTTCTTATTCCTCCAGATCTTGTTATCCAATCAAGAGAGTCTCGCTCGCCATCTTGTTTAAGCGCGAAGGGCTCGCCCGATGAGGGAATATGGCTACCAGCCGATAGGGACCTTTTGCATGTTAAGATACGGGCGGGGTAGGAAGAATAATGTGAACATCTGTACTTACGTGGGAATGGTTCGTTAATAAGGGGTTGGGCTCCATTTACCCACAATACAGCTGCGATTCTTCTTGAAATACTGGCATATAATGATTGTATATTCTCCAGTGGCATGTTGTGCCACTCTTCGATCAGAAACTCTTTTAACTCCTGCAGTCACAAGGGAGGGGGAAATTTGCTCCGGTGTCTGCGCTCCAATACCGCCCACAAGGGTTCGATAATGTGGAAGTCTGGGGACTATGCTGGCCAGGGAAGACGCTGCAGTTCAGATGCATGCTCCTCACACCATGATTGTGCTGTCCTGGCTGGGGAACTACATTTGAATCATGTGCACCTAATCACCTAAAATGTTCACATAATCGTTGGCTGTAATACGGCCTTTGAGAGTAATGATAGGACCAGCAGAATACCATGATATGGCTGCCTACGCCATCACATGCTTAACCGTTGGAATAAAGCAATCTGGATTGTAGGCTCCTTTTGGCGTTCTCCAGACGTAAATTCTGTCCGATGTTGGAAATAACGAAAACGTTGACTCGTCGGACAGTACGACGTGTTCCTACTTATCAGGCGTCCAGGATTTACGCTCCAGACAGCATGTTTTACGCTTCTTTGCGTTGGTTGTCGTCACTAATGGTTTCGGTATAGCATCTCGTCCATGAATATTTGATTTATGGAGCTCTCGGTGGACAGAGTCGGTACATACGGGGTCTCGAAGATGGCTATTGAGGTCTGCACTAGCGGTTCTAGGCGCTCAGTCCAGAACCGCGCGACTGCTATGGTCGCAGGTTCGAATCCTGCCTCGGGCATGGATGTGTGTGATGTCCTTAGGTTAGTTAGGTTTAAGTAGTTCTAAGTTCTAGGGGACTGATGACCACAGATGTTAAGTCCCATAGTGCTCACCGCCATTTGAACCATTTCTTGAGGTCTGCAGTAATTTTAACCACCGTAGTTCTGTGTAGTTTTGACACAATTCATGTTAGCGTACGACGATCTAGTTTTGATTTCCGCCCATTATTACGTTTGCACGATGATGTCTTTCCATGTTTTGTGTAGGCTGTCATAACTGTTCATATACACTACTGGCCATTAAAATAGCTCCACCAAGAAGAAAAGCAGATGATAAACGGGTATTCATTGGACAAATATATTATACTAGAACTGACATGTGATTACATTTCACGCAACTTGGGTGCTTAGATCCTGAGAAACCAGTACCCAGAACAACCACCTCTGGCCGTAATAACGGCCTTGATACACCTGGGCATTGAGTCAAACAGAGCTTGGATGGTGTGTACAGGTACAGCTGCCCATGCAGCTTCAACACGATACCACAGTTCATCAAGAGTAGTGATTGGCGTATTGTGACGAGCCAGTTGATCGGCCACCTTGACCAGACGTTTTCACTTGGTGAGAGATCTGGAGAATGTGCTGTATCCAGAAAGGCCCGTACTGGACCTGCAACATGCGGTCGTACATTATCCTGCTGAAATGTAAGGTTTCGCAGGGATCGAATGAAGGGTAGAGCCACGGGTCGTAACACATCTAAAATGTAACGTCCATTGTTCAAAGTGCCATCAATACGAACAAGAGGTGACCGAGACGTGTAACCAATGGCACCCCATACCATCACGCCGGGTGATACGCCAGTAAGGCGTTGACGAATACACGCTTCCAATGGGCATTCACCGCGATGTCGCTAAACACGGATGCAACCATCATGATGCTGGAAACAGAACCTGGATTCATCCGAAAAAATGACGTTTCGCCATTCGTGCCCCTAGGTTCGTCGTTGAGTACACCATCGCAGGCGCTCCTGTCTGTGACGCAGCGTCAAGGGTAACCACAGCCATGGTCTCCGAGCTGATAGTCCATGCTGCTGCAAACGTCGTCGAACTGTTCGTGCAGATGGTTGTTGTCTTGCAAACGTCCCCATCTGTTTACTCATGGATCGAGACGTGGCTGCACGATCCGTTATCCCGCGTCCGGCAATCCTGATTTAGGTTTTCCGTGATTTCCCTAAATCGCTCCAGGCAAATGCCGGGATGGTTCCTTTCAAATGGCACGGCCGACTTCCTTCCCCGTCCTTCCCTAATACGATGAGACCGTTGACCTCGCTGTCTGGTCTCCTTCCCCAAAACAACCAACGAACCAACCACGATCCGTTACAGCCATGCGGATAACATGCCTGTCATCTCGACTGCTAGTGATACGAGGCCGTTGGGATCCAGCACAGCGTTCCGTATTACTCTCCTGAACCCACCGATTCCATATTCTGCTAACAGTCATTGGATCTCGACCAACGCGAGCAGCAATGTCGCGATACGATAAACCGCAATCGCGATAGGCTACAATCCGACCCTTATCAAAATCGGAAACGTGACGGTACGTATTTCTGCTCCTTACACGAGGCATCAGAACAACGTTTCCCCAGGCAACGCCGGTCAACTGCTGTTTGTGTATGAGAAATCGGTTGGAAACTTTCCTCATGTCAGCACGTTGTAGGTGTCACCCCCGTCGCCAACCTTGTGTGAATGCTCTGAAAAGCTAATCATTTGCATATCACAGCATCTTCTTCCTGTCGATTAAATTTCGCGTCTGTAGCACGTCATCTTTGTGGTGTAGCAATTTTAATGGCCAGTAGTGTAGCTGCTCTTGAAGCATTCAATAAGTTGGCTGTCTTGGTTACTGGTGCTCCAGTTAGTAGGGCCCTCACAATCTGCCCTCTTTAGGACTCTGTTACATCTTTCATTGCGCGTCGACATCGGACTGTGAACGCAAACACGAAATGTGCTCTACTCCCGTAAACACTACTCCGAACTGAACAGGCACAGTCCAGCGCAACATGTGGCTCACCTGCGTTGTTGATCGTCAAACACCACCATCTCATTACTATCACTGTTCACATTATTTTAGCTATCCCGTGTATATACAGTAGCCAAAAATGGGAAATTTCTGCTGTGTTTCTTTTATTAATGTAAGTAGAGCGAAATTCTCACCAGTCACTGTGGCAATGGTTGGGTGTCCTCCACTCCATGTAAAGCTTTTCGCAGAGTCGAGAATTAGGCTCAGAGTAGGGTAATTTTGAGCACTTTTAGTGGGGAAGCCGTCTGGGTCGTCGTGGTCTAGAGGACATCGGTGGCTGCCCTTTCCTGCCGCCATCTCGGCTGTCTTTATCCGTGGCTGACTGGCGCGCTCTGCTGCGTTTTCAGTACGTTTCGTATTAGCGCTGACCACTTTCTGAGCGGCTTAAAACTTGCGAGATTTGCTACGCAACTTGAGTTGCCAGATTAATTGTACTGTTTTGTGATTCTTGGACTCGTTTACTTTGCGTTTGCGAGTTGCACAAATTAGGAAAGTTTGTAGCGTTTCCAAGGCAGTTTTCCACGTAGATGAGCTACCTCCCACATTGTTAGCGGGACATTCACTATTAAATTGTGCTTATACAGGGTTTTATGTTTGAATATTTTAGAAGGCTTTTCGTTTCATTCTTAGTCAACACTACGATTTTTTTCATCTTGTTGGTAGTTCTGTCATTTTAATATGGTGTACGTCAAGATCTTAAATAAATGAATGACTTATTAATTTCAGACGTGATTTTAATCTCTGAACCAAACTGTTGATCTACAGCGAATCCTCGCTAGACGAAACTATAAAAATAAAAATAGCCCCGCATTCCCAATTCACTCGTCTCAATGTCACGGTTCTCCATTCCAAAGAAGGTACCAACCCTTTTGTTTAAGTATTGAATAGGAATACATTTTGTTCCGTGATTATGATATATGATTTACGAGCACTGCACGGAGTTCGTCTTGTGTTAAAGGCTGGCCCTTGAGAGATAGGCAGACGCTAATTTTTTAGCGTTAAGAATTCTTGTTAGGCAAGAAGATATAAGAGAAAATAAAATTATTGAATGACTATCAGAGAATGTCAAAGATGTATTACAATTATCTGAATTTAGTCAGAATAGTGGAACACACCTGTATATAGGCACCAGTAGAAAATTTTTTTACTACCCAATTTGTTAAGTTCAGCCAGATAACAGGTTATTGCCACTTTAGGATATAACACTATGGCTGCATAATTTATCAAACGTGCTTATCGAGCAAGGGGAAGCTATCAAAGGAATCGCAGTTAACATTGCCCATCACTGTGACATAATTAAGCCAAAATGTTCAGACAAAATATAAGTGTAATTATATCAGCTGCGCCGCAAGGGCAGTGACACAATTATTACAAGTTCGAGACGTTTCGCCTATGACGACCGTAAGTAAGTAATTTTAATCCTCGTTTACATCGCCGACTGAAATGGCGTGGTGTTTTGAACACTGGTGCCGCATTCGGCGGGACCATGGTTCAAATTCGCGTCCGGCCATCCAAGTTTATGTTCACCGTGATTTCCCTTGTGGCGGTAATTTTTAATTGATTAAAAGATGCGCCCTCTGACAGCTAGACAGCGATAATTCCTGTGACAACGATGAAAGATAGCGGGACATAGATGGTTATTAATGAGCAATCCAGCGCACCCTGATTAATTAGTAGCTGTCTATCTGCGTTGAGATTTGAAAGAGACCAGGCGCATATGATTACTTGTTTAAAAAATGTACGCCTGCCAAATATTATTAACCCTGTGATTGTATTACGTAAAGGCTGTATGTGAAATTATTCGGGACAGTTTCAAAAAGTTGTTTGAATATTTATTTACTAGTCCATGAAAGCACATTATAACAAGGATCCGCAAGGACACCAGTAATAAAGGAAGGAAACACCAATGTGTCACCGTAGCGTTGAAGAGGGGATATAAGACCATCTTTAATTTTTATATCTATGTATTCACAACAAAATCTTATTCTTCAATTTTTTTTAATTAGCTACGGTGACTGTTCGGACAGCCGAAACCCCTCCTTTATACGACAATATATTCCAGAATAATCTTAAAAATCATTTAACCCTTGAAACAATATTTCCTTTATTTCCAAGTCCTTTTCCCATGATTTTAGGCCGATTTCCTTCCTTATGCTTGAAAAATTCGGAGTTTGTGCTCGATGTTGACGGGATGTTAAAGCCCAAGATTCCTTTCTTCTTCGTGTACATTATAAAGAAAGGAAATCTTATCGGTCGATTTTGCTGAGCGGCCAAACGAAAGCATGCCGCAGAAGCTGTTTCTTTTAAAGAGCCACGCAGTATCCAGAGGTAATTGCGGAGATGAAATTGCCTCGCACTCAGCTGCGTGGGCAGCGACAGCAGGAGAACAATGGCGGCAGCAAAAAAATGGCGGAACGCCACTGCTGCTGAACATGATAATGGTATTAATATTGTTGCACGCCAGTGTTACTCATGTCTTCGCAATCGACTGAAGTTCTCCTTTTTTTGCGCTAGTGCAGTCTTGATAATGGGTCAGTCTGAAATTAGCTCTGAGTCATCTGAATTACATTAAGGATAGTTAGGTAAATACAGCTCACTTCATTTATCTTTTTATTCAAAATACGTGCAAGAATTCTTTACAGCGTTAATGATGCACTACTGGCCATTAAAATTGCTACACAACGAAGATGACGTGCTACACACGAGAAATTTAAACCACAGAAGAAGATGCTGTGATTAGTTTTTCAGAGCATTCACACAAGGTTGGCGCCGGTGGCGACACCTACAACGTGCTGACATGAGGAAAGTTTCCAACCGATTTCTCATACATAAACAGCAGTTGACCGGCGTTGCCTGGTGAAACGTTGTTGTGATGCCTCGTGTAAGGAGGAGAAATGCGTACCATCACGTTTCCGACTTTGATAAAGGTCGGATTGTAGCCTATCGTGATTGCGGTTTATCGTATCGCGACATTGCTGCTCGCGTTGGTCGAGATCCAGTGACTGTTAGCAGAATATGGAATCGGTGGTTCAGGAGGGTAATACGGAACGCCGTGCTGGATCCCAACGGCCTCGTATCACTAGCAGTCGAGATGACAGGCATCTTATCGGCATGGCTGTAACGGATCGTGCGGCCACGTCTCGATCCCTGAGTCAACAGATGGGGACATTCGCAAGACAACAACCATCTGCACGAACAGTTCGACGACATTTGCAACAACATGGACTATCAGCTTGGAGACCGTGGCTGCGGTTACCCTTGAGGCTGTATCACAGACAGGAACCCCCGCGGTGGTGTACTCAACGACGAACCTGGGTGCACGAATGGCAAAAGTCATTTTTTCGGATGAATCTAGGTTCTGTTTACAGCATAATGGTGGTCACATCCGTGTTTGGCGACATCGCGGTGGACGCACATTGGAAGCGTGTATTCGTCATCGCCCTATTGGCGTATCACCCCGCGTGATGGTATGGGGTGCCATTGGTTACACGTCTCGGTCACCTCTTGTTCGCATTGAGGCACTTTGAACAGTGGACGTTACATTTCATATGTGTTACGACCCGTGGCTCTACCCTTCATTCGATCCCTGCTGAACCCTACATTTCAGCAGGATAATGCACGACCGCATGTTGCAGGTCCAGTACGGGCCTTTCTGGATACAGAAAATGTTCGACAGCTGCCCTGGCCAGCACATTCTCCAAAGCTCTCAATGGTGGCCGAGCAACTGGCTCGTCATAATACGGGCAGCTGTACCTGTACACGCCATCCAAGCTCTGTTTGACTCAATGCCCAGGCGTTTCGAGGCCGTTACTATAGCCAGAGGTGATTGTTCTCGGTACTGATTTCTCAGGATCTATGCACCCAAACTGCGTGAAAATGTAGTCACATGTCAGTTCTAGTATAATATATTTGTCCAATGAATACCCGTTTATCATCTGCATTTCTTCCTGGTGTAGCAATTTTAATGGCCAGTAGTGTATTTGTAATTTTTAGTTCGAATATATTGAAGTGACGGTATTTCCCAGTGACTATGACTGAAGTTTAGGGATGAATTGTTTCTTCAATTCAGGCTATGGGATTAAAAAATAGGAACAGTCTAAACCGTATAACTTTTTTTTTTTGAAAAAGTTGACCAGTTTCGATCAATGTTTGTTCATCATCGGACCGTTAATCTGTACATAGAGTACCGTTAAAGTAAATAAAAAATTAAGCAACAGTAAAAGTGACATAACTACAATATAAGTACAAGAAGTGGTCCCCCGCTGACTGCTGGAGCAGGTGGCATGGAGGGCGAACTGTTCTAGGATGGCGTGGAGAGCAGCTGCTGATTGTTCTTCCAGTTGCCGTCGCATAAATAGCGAGAGCTCCGGCCACCGTCTCCAGGATTACGTCAGCGATAGCCAATGACTACGAATAAAATCAGTGCTGGCGAAACGTCAGTGAAATCATTAGAGGAACGCCGACCGAAGAACCCGATACAGAAGCCAATAGGCACTTTGTCAACAACTGCTCACGAAAGCATCAACAACTTTGTAAAATCAGTATAAATACAATTGTAGATTGTGATACACTTTAAGACAAGAAAACAAAAACAAGAAACGACCCACGATGAAGGAATGGGACGCAAATCGATAGATGTGATGTAGATATAGAGACAAGCAAAACTGTATCATTTATTCAAGAAAAAGAGCTTCACAAACTAACCGAGTCAACAGCACGTTGGTCAACGTCTGGGCCTTACACAAGCTGTTCTTCGGTTTGCCATTGCCAAAGCTGTTGGATACCCTCCTGAGGCATGTTGTTGTTGTTGTGGTCTTCAGTCCTGAGACTGGTTTGATGCAGCTCTCCATGCTACTCTATCCTGTGCAAGCTTCTTCATCTCCCAGTACCTACTGCAACCTACATCCTTCTGAATCTGCTTAGTGTATTCATCTCTTGGTCTCCCTCTACGATTTTTACCCTCCACACTGCCCTCCAATGCTAAATTTGCGATCCCTTGATGCCTCAAAACATGTCCTACCAACCGATCCCTTCTTCTAGTCGTGCCACAAACTTCTCTTCTCCCCAATCCTATTCAATACCTCATCATTAGTTACGTGATCTACCCACCTTATCTTCAGCATTGTTCTGTAGCACCACATTTCGAAAGCTTCTATTCTCTTCTTGTCCAAACTAGTTATCGTTCATGTTTCACTTCCATACATGGCTACACTCCATACAAATACTTTCAGAAACGACTTCCTGACACTTAAATCTATACTCGATGTTAACAAATTTCTCTTCTTCAGAAACTCTTTCCTTGCCATTGCCAGTCTACATTTTATATCCTCTCTACTTCGACCATCATCAGTTATTTTACTCCCCAAATAGCAAAACTCCTTTACTACTTTAAGTGTCTCATTTCCTAATCTAATTCCCTCAGCATCACCCGATTTAATTTGACTACATTCCATTACCCTCGTTTTGCTTTTGTTGATGTTCATCTTATATCCTCCATTCAAGACACTGTCCATTCCGTTCAACTGCTCTTCCAAGTCCTTTGCTGTCTCTGACAGAATTACAATGTCATCGGCGAACCTCAAAGTTTTTACTTCTTCTCCATGAATTCTAATACCTACTCCGAATTTTTCTTTTGTTTCCTTTACTGCTTGCTCAATACACAGATTGAATAACATCGGGGAGAGGCTACAACCCTGTCTCACTCCTTTCCCAACCACTGCTTCCCTTTCATACCCCTCGACTCTTATAACTGCCATCTGGTTTCTGTACAAATTGTAAATAGCCTTTCGCTCCCTGTATTTTACCCCTGCCACTTTCAGAATGTGAAAGAGAGTATTCCAGTCAACATTGTCAAAGTCTACAAATGCTAGAAACGTAGGTTTGCCTTTTCTTAATCTTTCTTCTAAGATAAGTCGAGATTCGATCCGGCGACCTTCTGATTACAAACCCGAGCGCTTACCGCTGCGCCACGACGCTGTAGAAAGTTATTAATCGTGGAGAGTATTTCACCACAACGGTTTCTTTTAACTGTCGGTTTTCTCGACAACGGCTGAGAAGTGCATCTTGGTGCTTTGCCACATTACACCTCTGGCCATGAGCTTTTATTATGCGCAGTATGAATCGAATCTGAATTTCACAATTGGCGGCCTCCCCTTGTAAGTAAAATCAGATGTTAGACATAAAGGAAAGTTATTACCGGCAATGGAAAAAAAAGGTAACTGCGTTAGATTGTGAAATCTGGCTATCGCAGGACAGAGCGGATCAAGTTGTGGAAAGGGGCCAAGTTCAGTTACTGTTAGTTATACAAGAACACATGCAACTTTATATCTCAAACTAATGCACAGTTTCCTCTTTAAAACAACAACGATCAATTTACGGCTGAGGGCCCAAGTAACTTCTCCAGAATAAGTTTAAATGATTGCTTTTAAAACACCCGGATTTAGAGTAAAGGCTGAAGGCCTTACTTAATTAAAATTACAATATCTTCTTGGCTAAAGGCCGAAATAATATTTCAGATCACCTAAGGAAATTCTTTAAATGTCAAGCATTTACAAATTCCGGCTAAACGCCACATTAATGAAAATTCAATTTAATTCTACGGATGAAGGCCAAATTTAAAAAAAAAATCTTTACATAATAAAAGAGAGACTGTAAAGATAAGCTTTTATACAGTACAACAGGAAAACATCTTAAGAAAACTTGATGTATCCTGTCGGCTGAAGGCCCAAACAATTACTCAATAGTAATTAAAGACAACCTTAAGATAAACATTTACAGAACACGGCTGAAGAATTGAAGATAATTAAAGACAAACCTTACATACAATGATTTATATATCAAAGCCACAGATTCTGAAACAAATGCGGCTGAAGGCCTAAATGCAGAGCGACAAGAATTTTAAATGGATCACGGCTGAAGGTCTAATCTTAAAACAGCTGACATGAAGTTCGGCTGAAAGCCGTATACTAAACATAAAACAGACAATATTAATACACGGCTGAAGGCCAGGCACAGTACCTGGGACCAAATAAAATGACAATCACAAACAACAAACAGTGGTGCTCAGGAGTGTTCGAAGGACAGTTTACGTGAGACAGGCAGCCAAGCGTAACACTAAACAATCGGGTGGCAACACGACTAGGGACGGCTGAAGAACCAACCAACAGCCTAATCAGTTCCCTTCCACCCGACACACTCGCTGCTCTGTTTCAGCCGACCGACTGACTACTCCAGTACGCAGACAGCATTCAACTGCTCAGTGGAAATTACAGAATCTGCACACGGATCCACGTAAACTTACACAAGAACTCGAACAACCGTAAAAGCAATCGCTGTGGAACATCAAGGAAGAATCAACTCGACACACATAAGAGTTTCCACAATGGGTCGGCGACCAAATACACGTCATCCGATGAGACGACCGACCGAACGACCAACCCAGGTCGTTCCCACTGAAGTCACGTGTGTCGGCAACGGTCGGGCGAGTCTTGGCTGTCCGAAGCTGACTGTAGCTCCAACCCGACTCAACTCGATGTCCGTTCGGAATTCTGAGACACGGCGACCCGGGGACCCAACCATGGAGAGGTAACTCTTGCCCATTGGCCACGATATCTCTGCACAAGGAAGGAACCGACCCACGTCCGGCAAGATGACCAAGTGACGAGGCCCAGAAACGGTCAAAGGACCAAATACACGTCGTCCGATGAGACGACCAACCGAACGACCAACCAACAGTCAGTCGTCCCTCTCCAATCTCCTTCCGTCGGGCAGTTCATGTGTATCGCCAGCGGTCGGCGAGCACTGGCTGTCCGCACCTCATTGGCGCCCCGTCCCCGTCTGAACTTTCAGACACGCGGCGACCCGGAAATACTATCAGTAGAGATAGTACGACAGTGCACCTATCGATAAGCACTGCTGCTGCCCCTCACGGGCAAGCAAGCCAGCAACCTAGTGACGCCAGTAAATTGAATAACAGAAAACGAGGCGACAGAACCACCAGAACAAGATGACAAGCAGTAAACGGCATGACCGCGACCCGCGCACGGTCCAGACTGCTAAGCATAAGCAGAAATTGTTCATAATTTTATTATTGTTTTACTCACACTTGATGAAGAGCAGTTTACCAGTCGCAATCCATAATTCCGTATATAGTGTGCTGCTGCAGCCCTGACACACTGTGTGGGATTCGTAAAATGTGCCCTTCTCCATTCTGGCAGATGTTCTCACTGATCTTCATGCTTTTCTCATGTAGGGCGTTATTCACTGGGTACGACTTAGGTCCTCTCCTGTTGACGCGCGACTTGCTGTCTTCTCTTCCTCTGTTGGTGTGCGCACTGAGCGAGAACCGATAGTCTCACCAGGAACTCAGGAATCGTGATATCCTGGACGTCATGCGCTACATGCCAAGTGCTCACGTCAGCCATCACTTCTTTACGCTGTCTCCTCTGATGCGGGGTCTGCAGTGATGCAATGCAGCTGGACAGTATGGAGCTTTACGTTCATCTCCCAAGACTGAGATTTTTGTGTAGCTCTCTTTTGCCTCCTGGAACGCATGTTTGATGCTTTGTTGAGAACATCACATACTTCTCTGTCGTGTTTAATATCATATAAACCAAGACCTCTTAAACTTTCTGTCTCTGTGAGCCTTTGTTCGAGCCACTCTACCACTACATTTCCTGGTTTTCCAGTTTCTCACAGAGGCATCTGTCGTTGCTTCTGATGTTAATGTTGTAGAGATAAAGAGGATAAGGCCTGTGTCTGTCAGCATATGGATCGCCCCATTCGATGGCTCGTTATTGCACGTTCACTAACGATGCATCGTTAGTGTTCCACATCCATTACCATTGCCATTAGCACTTTCTATACAGTTATTAACTTACATTTGTCTTTTCTGAGCCAATATTCGGCACCCCTTCTGCTGCTATGTTGATCGATCGGATACATTCGAAGTATCACTATTGATCACGTCCGCCAGGCACCAGAGATGTAAGGATGTCGCATTGCGTACCCCTTGCTGAAGTTTGAACGCCCACACACATGCACCGTAGCTGTGTATGGCATCAAACAGAGTTGTCGAGATTCAGTGCTGACCAAAAATTGTTTGTTACAGTAGCGGGTATTTTATGGATGAACTGAGACACTTTTCTACAGATCTCAGAAAAGTAGACATTGTATTTTCTACCCTCATGATGTATCTGTTTACCATTTCTGACAACTTACCCTTCAGAAACATGTAGAAAGTTGCCAGTTCACTTTGTACACACCAATGCTGAATCATCGAAAGAGATGCAGTACTTGTTTGCTCTACCTGAGCTGTACAATCCTGTGATCACAGAAAGAACAACGTCGCTAGCGACCATTGCACTCTATCATTTACAGAAGTGGCTCGATCACTACATACCAGAATACACAACCATATAAAGACCCCTGTGGCACAATTATTATACTTCTCGTTTGATTCCCTTACTACCACTCTGGTGTCTCTGAAGGTGGTATGTAAACATTTGGGCAACTTCAGTGGAAGGAAAGAAAAGCCTTCCCAATTAAGAAATTTCCCAGCTAACCGTGTCTTACTCCCATGCTTACATGTATCAGTAATCAAGGCCAACAATTTGAGCACTTGATTTGACAGGCATGTTGAAAGCACACATGAACAATTCCTCGGATACATGTTTGCTTACATTTGCTACAGTTCAAAATGGATCAAATGGTTCTGAGCACTGTGCTACTTAACTTCTGAGGTCATCAGTCGCCTAGAACGTAGAACTAATTAAACCTAACTAACCTAAGGCCATCACACACATCCATGCCCGAGGCAGGATTCGAACTTGCGACAGTAGCAGTCGCGCGGTTCCTGACTGAAGCGCCTAGAACCACTCGGTCACCACGGCCGGCTGCACATCAAAAATTCGCCACATAGTCTCAAGTACGGTCAGATGGCGGCCGCATAATACTTCGCGCCATAAAATGCGTAATCTTGTGAAAGCAGGGGTGGTTGAGAATTCCAGGAAAGTGTTCATATGCCTCGCCAATGAGGCGTTGTGGAAGGACGCCTCCATGAAGAAAAGGAATCACGGTTGCCAATCTGGGGAACAGTACCCCACCTTTGGCTGGGAACATATAAAGTCCCATTTTCATTTGAAGGTTCTCTAGAGTATTTTGTTCACGTCAGTCGTAACCAACTGGCATGCGTAAAGCTTAAGTAATGTGCACTGTTCGTATAAATATGTAAGTTTTTGGTGTTGCATAAGCGACGATGCGACAGAGATGTGTCAGAGATGGGTCCGGATCAACCCACAGCAATCAATAAAGCTCTGCATCCCTCTAAACAGAGCTTTACCGTGAAGGGGTTAGCTGTGGAACCCGGGGGGCGGGGGGGGGGGGGGGGCGCACCCGTCGCAATTACTCCAGGTTGTGAGTCAGAGTGTAATCTGCCTTGCTCTGAAAATATAATAAAGGTGGCCAACAAAAGATAACCGTCTATGCATATACGGCAACGTCTGGCGTTATTGCCAAGTGAGAAAAGCGGCGTTCCTTTACTTTTTTAATTAAACTAGGAGTTACCTTTTATTTGTAGTCCAGAACAGACGGATGTTCAGAAATAAAGCACGCTTTTACTGGTATCACGGTGAAGTATAGCAAGCAACAGAGCTTATGTTCTTCCGTAATTTGAGTGAATAACGTCAGAGTTATTTGATTTTTAAAGAAGAGTTGTGGACTTTGGGATGAGAGCAGAGCATCCATATTTGACGGGTTAGATGTAATTTCTGTTTGGTAGGTATAAAGTGGTGCCTTCGAATGAAATGTTTTTACATTATTTTTGTAGCCAATCGTGGTCGCAAGGGCAACATGTGAAGTGAAAAGAAAGTTTCTTTTAACTACCGCGCACAGAACGCTATACCACACCAGTAAGCGAGATCTGCAACAGATTTTCTTCATTTTGCTTGAAAGAAAATCTCGTCGTACCGTTGTAAGTAAAATCCCAAAAAATATGAAGGGCACAAGTCCATTACCTCCACTTTTCTGTCTATAATGCTTCTGAAATTAGTGAGCCAAACAAACAGAAAGAAAGGTTCGTCTCTAGCAAGAGGCCGCTTGAATATTTCTGGTATCTCAACCGCAGATTTTTCAGCTCTCATTTAACTTTAGGACTCTGTATCTCAATATGAACAAAAATGGACTTGTACCGCTATTGAAATAAGCCCTTCATATGTGAGTTGAAGGCAGTTATCAAATTTTTTACTCTGTCTGAACAAGTAAGCGTCAGCAAAATTATACAATGGGAGACAAGTTCTTAAATTAAATACGCTCACGAATTAAACTGAGATAAAAGAAATGAATAAACAAAAAACTGATCTTGAATACATGAAAAGTATGTTAGATGAATGTTCAGTTTATAACTGGAGGCTTAAGAAAGTGTTCGCACCCAGATCTTCTGATCTCCCAAGTTAAACCCCGCTAATAGCGGTTGGTTGGTTGGTTGGTTTGGGGAAGGAGACCAGACAGCGAGGTCATCGGTCTCATCGGATTAGGGAAGGACGGGGAAGAAAGTCGGCCGTGCCCTTTCAAAGGAACCATCCCGGCATTTGCCTGGAGCGACATAGGGAAATCACGGAAAACCCAAATCAGGATGGCCGGACGCGGGATTGAACCGTCGTCCTGCCGAATGCGAGTCCAGTGTCTAACCACTGCGCCACCCCGCTCGGTCTGCTAATAGCTAAATCAGTTTTATTGGTCATTACTTTTCCTAAATTCAGCCAGATGTGTTATTTTCAAGCTCTCGGGTGTTTGCTCAAATACGTCTATGTAACAGGGAAAGAAATTTAGGATCGCGAGTTTAACACTCCGAACTTAAAACAAAGCGAGTAGTCCTAATGTTGCGAGCCAATTCAGTATTCTCGTTTGCAGTAATAGCAGTAACTGGTTTGTAACAATTTATGCTGGATTACCTATGACGGACACCGTGAAAACCGGAGGGCAGAGTATGTAATAACCAGCACTGAGATGGCTTACACAGTTTACTCTTATTAATTGTGAAGGTAATATTGGTGTGCTTGTGGTGTTTTGCTCCAAGCGTAGATCAGCTGCAGTCTAAGTGCTCAAATTGTTTTATAAATCGTTTATAGTATACTAGGAATGGGGGAGGACCTTTAACATTTCCTTGGGGAACGTCAGATATCGCTTCTGTTTTACCCGACGACCTTCCTTCAATTACCACGAACTGTGACCTTTCTGACAGAACATCATCAAGCCTGTCGCACAACTGAGACCGTACTCCAGAGACACACTCATTAGAACATTATACACACAGAGCTTAACCATCAACGAGCGCTTGTTTGTCGTTGAGCAAAGTGTAGGTGGAAACCGACAACCGAAAATATACTGCAAAGAGCTGCATAGGTGTGCCAGGTGTATATATAACCGAACCATCAATTTAGTAAGTTATGACTGCAAAATGCTAACTCGATTTGTTGTAATTCTACCAGAGACAGAAAAAGACTAGACAGATCAGTCCAACGGAATGGATAGTGTCTTGAAACGATCTTATTCGATAAACGTCAGAAAAAATAAAATAAATTTAATGGAGTGTAAGTGACTTAAATTAGGCGATGCTGAGGAGATGTGATTAGGAAATGAGACACTAAAAGTGTTAGATGAGTTTTGATATCTGGGAAGAGAAGTAACTGCTAATGATTTAAGTAAAGTGGATATAAAATGTAGATGGCAACAGCAAGAAAAGTGTTAAGAAAGAGAAAAATTTGTTAACGCCGAATATAAATTTAAGTTTTACAACGTATTTTCTGAACGTATTGGCGTGGAAAGTGTGGTGGCTGGGGATAAAAATTGTAGAGTAAGACCAAGGCTCGGCAACAGTCAAAAGGTTCAGTTGGATATGGGATGCAGCAATTAGGTAGAGGTAATGGGGCTCGCTCAGGGTAGACTGGTGTGGAGAGACACATCAGGGCAACCTACGGATTGAAGGCCACTACAATAACGTGGAACATGTGCATTCCTGGCATTTTTTGATGCAGTCTGTTTTGTTTTTTATCCTCTCGGGCACCGTCATCCTCTATATGTTCTCACTATTTAAAGTCTAAACCAAAGCAAATATTGGCCTTCTGAGACATATGTCTTAGCTTCTTAAACAGTGCTTTGTGTTATCAGATGACAAGAGACATCTATTTGTGGTAGTATGAGAGGGAAGATCCCCTCCACGTATTAAAAGAAAAGTTGGAAAGTAGACGAGAAATAGGTATGTACAACTACATCTACGTCTAACGTGGCTACTTTCCAGTTTACACTTACGTGCCTGGTAGAGGATAAATCGAAACTCCTTCAGAATATTTCTCCACCGTTCCATTCCCGAACAACGCACGGGAAAAACGAACACATAAATCTTTCCGTGCGCGCTCTGATTTGTATTATTTTATTACGATGATCGGTTATCCCTATCTCGGTAAGGGTCAGCAAAATATTTTTGAATTCGAAGGAGAAAGTCGATGATTGAAATTACACGAAAAGATCTCTCCATGACGATAAACGCTTTGTTTTAACGATTACCACGCCAACTCACTTGTCAATATTTCTAGTACATTCTCTCCTATTTCGCGATAGTACAAAACGAGCTTCCCTTCTTTGATCTCTTTCGCTCTCCTCCGTCAATACTACTTGGTAAGGACCGCATACCGTGCAGCAATACTCCAGAAGAGGAGGGACAAGAGTAGTGTAAGAGGTCTCTTTAGTAGAACTGTGCATCTCTTAAACGATCGGCCAACAAAACGCAGTCTTTAGTTCGACTTCCCCGCGACATTTTCTTTGTGATCGTCCTAATTGATGTTGTTGGTAACTGTAGGTTAGTTGACCTCTTAGCCTTTAGATTGTATGACTTATTGTGTAATATAAAGTTAGCGGCTTCCTTTTAGTACTCATATGCTTGACCTCACACTTTTCTGTATTTAGATAAATTATCACTTTTCACGCCATGCAGTTACCCTGTCTACATCATTTTGCAAGTGGTTTCTACCTTCTGGTGACTGTTGTTGTTGTGCTCTTCAGTCCAGAGACTGGTTTGATGCAGCTCTCCATGTTACTCTATCCTGTGCAAGCTTCTTCATCTCCCAGTACCTACTGCAGCCTACATCCTTCTGAATCTGCTTAGTGTATTCATCTCTTGGTCTCCCTCTACGTTTTTTACCCTCCACGCTGCCCTCCAATACTAAATTGGTGATCCCTCGATGTCTCAGAACATGTCGTAGCAACCGATCCCTTCTTCTAGTCAAGTTGTGCCACAAGCTCCTCTTCTCCCCAATTCTGTTCAATACCTCCTCGTTAGTTATACAATTTGTACAGAAACCAGATGGCAGTTAAGAGAGTCGAGGGGTATGAAAGGGAAGCAGTGGTTTGGAAGAGAGTGAGACAGGGTTGTAGCCTATCCCCGATGTTATTCAATCTGTATATTGAGCAAGCAATAAAGGAAACAAAAGAAAAGTGCGGAGTAGGTATTAAAATCCAGGGAGAAGAAATAAAAACTTTGAGGTTCGCCGATGACATTGTAATTCTCTCAGAGACAGCAAAGGACTTGGAAGGGCAGTTGAACGGAATGGACAGTGTCTTGAAAGGAGGGTATAAGATGAACATCAACAGAAGCAAAACGAGGATAATGGAATGTAGTCGAATTAAATCGCGTGATGCTGAGAGAATTAGATTAGGAAATGAGACACTTAAAGTGGTAAAGGAGTTTTGCTATTTGGGGGGAAAATAACTGATAATGGTCGAAGTAGAGAGGATATAAAATGTAGACTGGCAATGGCGAGGAAAGCGTTTCTGAAGAAGAGAAATTTGTTAACATCGAGTATAGATTTAAATGTCAGGGAGTCATTTCTGAAAGTATTTGTATGGAGTGTAACAATGTATGGAAGCGAAACGTGGACGATAAATAGCTTAGACAAGAAGAGAATAGAAGCTTTCGAAATGTGGTGCTACAGAAGAATGCTGAAAATTAGATGGGTACTAGGCGGTAAACAGCGGCATCACCTGCAAGCAATCTAAGAGGGCTACTGAGATTGTCTCCTAAATCGTTTATCTAAATCAGAGGCATCGGAGGGATTATAACACTTGCTTGGGGATCGCCAGAAATCACTTGTGTGTTACTATGAACCGTGGCTTCTCTGACAGGAAATCACGAATACAGTCACACAACTGACACGATGCTTCATAGACTCGCAGTTTCATCAGAAGCTGCTTATGAGGAATGATGACAAAAGAGCTCTGGAAATCTAGAAATACTGGATCTATTTGAGAACCCCTGCCCGAGCATTCATTTCTGCCAGCGAATAGAGAGATGATTGTGTTTTACAATAACGGTAGTTTCTGAATCCGTGCTCTGTATCAATAGATCGTTTTCTCCGAGGTAGTTCATAATGTTCGAACACAGTATATGTTAAAAAAGCAGAAAAAAACCATACCGACGTCCATGATAAAATGGTTCAAATGGCTCTAAGCACTATGGGACTCAACATCTGAGGTCATCAGTCCCCTAGACTTAGAACTACTTAAACCTAACTAACCTAAGGACATCACACACAGCCATGCCCGAGGCAGGATTCGAACCTGCGACCGTAGCTGTCGCGCGGTTCCAGATTGAAGCGCGTCCATGATATGCGTCTGTAATTAAGTGATTAGTTTTATTCCTTTCTTGAGTGACCTGTACTACTTTTCAGTCCTTAGGTAGGGATTTGTTGAGCACGTCTGCATGTGATTGCTAAGTTAGGAGTTGTGTATCAACATATTCCGAAAGGAGCCTAATTGATATACTGTCTGAACCAGAAGACTTACTTATATTAAGTGATTTACGTTGCTACGGTACGTTGAGGAAATCGACTTCTACGTTTCTCGTGTTTGCAGCTGTTCTTGATTCGAATTGTCTGGTGAAGGAGTTTAGGAAAACCAGATTTAGCAACTTAGCTTTAGTGGCGCTGTCATCGGCAACATTATCACTGCTATCGGGCAGTGTAGTCAGCGATCGTCTCTTGCCACACATGTACTTTACATATGACCAGAAACTCGTTGGGTTTTCTACTAAAGGTCGAGACAGAGTTTCGTTGTGGAAACTTTTAAAAGCATGAATACTATTTGTACTTATGAATATGGACACCCATCAACTGTATAGTGGAATGACAACGAAACTTTGTGTCAGTGCAGGTCTCGAAACCAGATTCCCTGCCCGTCGGGAGCGGTCACCTTACCATTAGGCTACCCAGCACGCTTCATGGCCAGACGTAGGCTTCCATGTGTCGTCAGTCATATGTCTGAAACGTGCACTCGTAAATCTATTATGTATATTCCTTTACAGGAGGGACATTTTCCAGAATGAAATTTTCACTCTGCAGCGGAGTGTGCGCTGACATGAAACTTCCTGGCAGATTAAATCTGTGTGCCGGACCGAGACTCGAATTCGGGACCTTTGCCATTCGCGGGCAAGTGCTCTACCATCTGAGCTACCCAAGCACGACTCACACCCTGTCCTCACAGCTTTACTTCTGCCAGTACCTCGTGTCCTACTTTCCAAACTTTACAGAAGCTCTCCTGCGAACCTTGCACAACTAGCACTCCTGAACGAAAGGATATTGCGGAGACATAGCTTAGCCACAGCCTGGGGGAAGTTTTCCAGAATGAGATTTTCACTCTGCAGCGGAGTGTGCGCCGATATGAAACTTCCTGGCAGATTGAAACTGTGTGCCGGACCGAGACTTGAACTCGGGACCTTTGCTTTTCGCGGGCAAGTGCAGGAGAGCTTCTGTGAAGTTTGGAAAGTAGGAGACGAGGTACTGGCAGAAGTAAAGCTGTGAGTACCGGGCGTGAGTCGTGTTTGGGTAGCTCAGATGGTTTGTTGGCACGGTAACTCAGCGCGTTCGGTCAGAGGTTTATCTGCCCTCTGTAATAAAAAAAAACTGAGTTAATGGAACAACGACGAACTGAAATGGGTGTCTTGCGACGTCCGCCCCGAGCAGATACAACGAACAAACACGAACAAAATGAGATAAAAAAATATTAAAAAAAGGGTGGTAGATCACTTCTCCGCGAAAGGAAAAGGTCCCGCGTTCGAGTCTCGGTCCGGCACACAGTTTTAATCTGCCAGGAAGTTTCGAGAGACATTTTAATTGAAAGTTGCTTGCCCGGTGTCGACGGATAAATACGATATTGTTGTGCCTGTGTTGTTCAGAAGTACGATGCAAAGTCCCTTCGTACATGCATGCATCACCGCAACTATTAAAAGTGTCTCGCATTGAAGTCCGCACTAAATTTGGAGCTTCTGTAAAACATTGCCAGTCTTGGAGACTCGGCATTCTTTTACTGTGAATCTGGCAAGCTTCTTTCGTTGCTTCTGCAACAGTATTCTGAAATCGGAAATATACTGTAGTTCTGTCAACAGAATATCAAAACCGATAATGTTTGCTGTGCGAAGCTGTCTGCTCGTACACCTATACTCTGTGACTCGTTACAAAGTGTGTGGCAGAGGGTACTTTTCATTTTATTACGTATGAAGATTTCTTGACGGCTTCTGCAAACGACTGGCCAACCTCTAGAGAGGGGAAAAAATAAAAAAGTAAAGCCATACGTAGTGAAGTTCATACAGACTGAAAGATGCCATGCGACATCCGCACAGAACTACTGGGAAAAAACTATAAGTTGTGTAAAAATAACCGGAAAAAATGATTAGCGTGAATGACTTCGGTGCGGATGGACTCGCAGTCAACACCACCTAGTAGACGAAAAGCTGAACAACTTGCGGAAACTCGAAGTTGTGACGTCAGAGAGAAGGGGCGATAGTCAACAGCTGTCTTGGTTTGCATTAAGAACATGTTAAAACTCATTGTGCTATGTGATCTTTACAAGACTGTTATTTTAGTAAACAGGACTCGTACTGAAAGTTTTTGTAAGTTGTGTTTGTGTGAGTAATGCAATATAATATACGTTTATGCAGTTTCATCCTCATTGTGGATATGAAGTGTTGCGTACCAAAAGATAATATAAATTACGTGGTAGGAAAAAAGGGTCACGCGTTTCCTAAAGACGATGTAACGAGACAGATGTAGCTCTATTCGATTCCAAGGCAGGCACTCCTAAATACTAATTATTCGGTGGTAAGTCTTGTTTTGAATGTAATTTAGTAATGCATTTTTTAGATTATGGTATACTGTATTATTGTTTTCCGGATCACTTGCCTTGAATATATTACAATTAACGCATTGTACTGTCCATTTTTCAGGAGTGTCACAGAAATCTCAGAGCTAGCTGCATTATCCGGGAGGCATTTGCTATAGATGGAAAAATCGGAACTGCTGCTCTTTCAAAATCACGGTTGGATACAAATGCCGTGCCAGGCGTTTTTCTGATGTGTCCAGCCTACCTATCTCCAGCTGTATGGCCATCCAGAGAGGGACCACAAGAAAAAGCTCGATGGACCCAGGAGTATTGCAGGAAAGCATCAAGATTAGTGCAGCCAGCTATAAAGAGTATTTATAAAGAACTTCATATAAAGGTATTCAGGAACTGGAAGACGAAGTTAATGTAATTTCTTCACAGAAGAATCGAGTGAAGATAGTGAAAGAAAAGTGTATAATTTCTATATCTATCATTCTATCTGTGCAGTCTCATTACTTGGTCTATATTGTGATGTGGAGGTGTGTTTAAACGAGTTTGATTAAAAAGCTCTCTAGTCACCTGAATTTGTTCTTGATGTTGTGCTGGTAACATAAAACTGTATGGATGCAACCGATTGAGACGCATATGCCTCAGTCTTACGCATTGTATGAAAATATTCTTTAGAAATGTGTGAACGTTTTACTAAACAACTACTGAAACCTACGTTTAAAAATGCCCCATTAATTCCTGACAGTTTATACACACGAAAATAACGTATTTCTTTCAAAGACGTCAGTAGCTTTGCTTACTTGTTGTATGTGCTATATATGAAATTAATCGCAGTTATGCGTTCTTAACTGTTTTGCCTCATTTCTACCTAAACAACTATGTGTGTTTTATCTGTTAAGTGTCCGCCGCGGTAGCTGAGTGGTCAGCGTGACAGACTGTCAATCCTAAGGGCCCGGGTTCGATTCCCGGCTGGGTCGGAAATTTTCTCCGCTCAGGGACTGGGTGTTGTGTTGTCCTAACCATTATCATTTCATACCCATCGACGCGCAGGTCGCCGAAGTGGCGTCAAATCGAAAGACCTGCACCAGGCGAACGGTCTACCCGACGGGAGGCCCTAGCCACACGACATTTCCATTTTTATCTGTTAAGTACCAGCATTCAAGTATCAACTCAAAAATCACTTATTCTACGAGCCACAGAGACCTGTTTGGTTGGCTACTTTATATTAAGATCGCCGCCTGGCCATGACGTCACGATAACTTTGCTTGGCATTGCGTCTAGCTGGTGCTGCACGAGTTCGATTCACGGCACCACCTCAGATTTTCTGTGAGGTAGGGAGATCTGGTGAAAGGTGGCTACACTGAGCCACAGCGCCAGAGATTGCGCCAAAGAGTATTATTCAGCCGCCTCCACTGGCAGTGCTTATTGAGAAGTAGCAGTAGGCAGTGTTTGTTGAGATGTGGTAGTGGAGAGTTCTTATCGAGAAGTCGTGGTGGAGAGTGCTTGTTGAGATGTAGCAGTGGTGAGTCTCAGTTGAGAAGTTGCGGTAGTGAGTGCTTGTTCAGAAGTTGTCATATTGTTTTGATGGGCTAGACACCAGATGTTGTTGGATTAGGGATGCTGTAATGTGCTTTTCGTCAATATATATGAAGGTAAAAAAATTCCTTTTTTTTCATTATTTCAATGTCTTAAACAATAATGCCTCTTGGTCACAGGTTCAGTCAACAAAGCATCTGGCTCGTGTTTTTGTATTAGACTGTATTTCTGGTTTCTATGTGCAATTATAGTATTTCTGTTTTTTTTTTAATTACTTCAGTATAAATGGTGTTTAAAATTTCTGGCCTTATTGAGGAAGAACCGTGCCAGATGTGTACGTTGAATCACACTTCCACACACAGAACAGCGACACTTGTGCCTTGTTGTTTTGTAGCTTTCATAGTTGCTGGGGACTTAATTAATTAATTATGTTAACGGAAGTTTTCTTTCGTTCGTTGTTGTTATTCTATGCGGTCAGATTGCGTACTATACCAGACAGGGCCAACCGTTTACGAGACCTCGTAGCCGGACAGACAGCGACCAAAGATTAAAAAAGTATTTGCATTCCTTAAATAATTAAGCCCCCATGCACTGGAGCAGGGTCCACCCAATCTCGTGAGGGCGGATGAGGAGCTGCCTGAATAAACAAACAGCGGCATCATCAGGATTCGTATACTGGAAATGATGACTGGAGGGACTGGCGACGTGCTGAACACACATTCCACGATCACAGACCGCGCCTAGTACTCCTCTGTAGGCAGTAGTCGACCAGTCGGAGCAGACCTAAGACCTAATCCGCGAGCGGTCTTTATGTAACAAGACGTTTTACATTTTTACGCAGCACTGATAGAGCTAAAGATGAACTACTGCCTCTGTGGGATCTCGTATTAGTCTGAACTTTGTTTCCCTTTGCCAGCAGGGTCGGTAGCTAAGGGACCGAAGGATATTTGTTATTTCTGTCCTCCAGTCACGCCGTGCGGGGTTGCTGCGCGGTATAAGGCGTCTTGTCACAGTCCACGCTATCCTATGACTTTTGTCACCTCAGTGTACATTTTCATATTTCACGCGAAAGTATTGACTTTAGTAGACTTCGATGTGATGCTGATCAAAAGCTTTTTAGAAAAATCAAGAAATACGGTATCGCCTAGTTACGTCTGTTGTTGGCATTTGTGTTGCTTGGAGGGGATTATTATAGTCTCGCATGATCGATGTTTTTGGAAACGGTAACGATATCCTGGTAGATAATAATTGTCCCAGTTGTGACGCAGCAGCGACCGCTACGGTCGCAGGTTCGAATCCTGCCTCGGGCATGGATGTGTGTGATGTCCTTAGGTTAGTTAGGTTTAAGTAGTTCCAAGTACTAGGGGACTGATGACCTCAGATCTTAAGTCCCATACTGCTCAGAGCCATTTCGTGTGAGCAGAAGAGGGCAAGGAGAAATCGACCGCGATAATCTCAGTGGCGGGGCGAAAAGTCATCGTTCGTGCGTCATCCTCGTGCGGTGAAAGCACGAGCGAATTAGTTGCGTACGTGGAGAGGTGGCCCACAGGCGTACGGCTCGATGACCTGTCGCCCGCGCATGCGCAGTGACGTCGACTGCGGCTGCCGGCGTCGACGTTGGCCACACTGCTGCTCGGTCACGGGGCACATCGCCATTGGTTGCGCTGGCAACAAGTGGCCGTGACGTCGTAGAACACTTTCGAGTAAGCAGCATTTGGGAGCAGAGGCACGGCACGCTGGGGAAAGCGGTAGGGAAAGCCCGCGGCGCTTCTCTCGCGTGCTGAAGACTGCTTTGGCGCGGCCGACCGGAACTTTCGTTGCGAAGGCGAGGCTTACGTAACGGTAATTTGGCAACAGGCAGCAGCATTCTGTATGCAGGATGTATCGAAGCGAAGCCATTACTCGCCACGTTCGTTGCAATGACGACGAAACTGAATAATTCCTGTTCCAAATGAAGTGTAAACGTCCTCATGGGGCGCCCAAGCGATTCGTTTTAGCGTGGAGAGAGTGGGGTGGGATGAGGGTGACTAAGGAAAAAACTTGTATCCATTGACGGTTGTAATATACAGTTAAAAAAAAGGAAGCAAAATGGTAGTACTTGATAGGAGAAATAAGTAACTATAGCAACATTTCAAAAAGTGCAGGTTCGACACAAGAAATTTCTTTAACAATGAATTGAAGAAGGTCCAACTTCTTTCAAGAACCCAAGTACTGTGTTGTTTTATACCCAAACGCGTTTTCATCAGAGTTGTGACATCCGCAGCCTCTTTTTAAAAAAAAAATTGTTCCTGAAATATTCACGTACAGATTTTAGGAGGATTGGTGACAGGTTGCGCAGATTTTGTTGTTTAAATTACAGACATGCTTTACCTTTTTTGGATTGTGTGTGCCCTGTGGCTGTCAGACACTGCAGTATATTTGCTGATGCAAAAGCTACAACTGAATTACAAAATTAATATGTAAAAGTTTTGGAGAACTTCGTGATGGGAAACGATAATGACATCCGCACATCTACTACTTCTTACTAAAAGAAAACTGAAATCTCCGTTCTTTTAGACAAATTCTCAGTTACTAATAAATCTTCCCATTTCATTTCTTACAGTTCAAATGGCTCTGAGCATTATGGGACTTAACTTCTAAGGTCATCAGTCCCCTAGAACTTAGAACTACTTAAACCTAACTAACCTAAGGACATCACACACGTCCATGCCCGAGGCAGGATTCGAACCTGCGACCGTAGCGGTCGCCCGGTTCCAGACTAGCGGCTAGTACCGCTCGGCTACTGCGGCCGACTCTTACAGTTCCTCTCTGCAGATGTTAAATATACGCCAGTAAATTAGCAAACAGTCGAATTTTGAATAATGAAGTCACAAATACTGAGGGAGATGTGCCGTTCTGTATACGACAAATTCGATTATTTCAATATATATTGCAACAAATTATGGAGTGTAAATACGTTTGAAAATGAGAATTTCTGGTCTTGTCGTAGTTTGAATGACTCGCCACTTGAAAGTTTATGGCTATCTCGACTGTGAAAAGTCTTTCCAAGCTAGCTGTTTAATCAATAGTGTATTGCATTTCGGAGTGTTTACACAGCGGTATCAGCATCTACATGGATCGGGTGTCTTAATAGCGTAGTGGCTGCCGTGTGCTCCGTCTAACATCACAGGGCGACACGGGAATACGTCAGCACTCGTTCAAGCCAGAGACGTCAGTGCTTAAATTTATTTTAGTAGCTAATGTCATATCAAAGACCGAGAACTGTCCATACTTTACGAGAGTGTGGGTTCATTCGCCTTGAAGGAACGTTTCTACTTGTTTCTTATACATACTAGCACGAAAGTAGTTGAAACGTCGCAGAAAGACGGCGCCATTACTAGGCATTATTTAGTCTTTTATTCTGTTAAAAAATAGACGGAAATTTAACAGAGCGGGCTCCTAAACGTAAAGATTTGGAGCGAGAGTATAGTCTATGACTATAATCATTTTTTTAAGTAAATTGCAAAGCAAGTAAATTATTTCAAATATTAGGACATTATGTTGCATTTGAGACCTGGATGAACGCGGAATATATTGTTGAAGTATTTGTCGAAATATTTACAAAAAATGGAACAATATAAAACAGTTAAAGACAGGTATATTTTTTATACTCTGTTGCCGTTCCGGTTCTCGCCTACTAAAGTGAAGGTCGACTATGAGTAAAATGAGACAGGAATGCAGGCTGCACTTTTCAGGTTATGAGGCACACGTGCCGATGCTCGTTGTTAGGCAGGAAGTGAAACGTTGATGCCATACAAAACCTCCATGCAGAGCCACTCCCAAGTAACACAAAAACAAATGACAGAAAACAGATTGCGAGGAGTGGGCATGACGTGTGTTCCAGAACTGGTGATACGAAAGCCGAAGAAGAAATTGGCATTAGTTCAGGAGTGTCGTAACCTAAACCTTGAAGTGAGAAAGGAGTTATTTAAAAAGAATATGTGCCCCAGTTGTAAATGAGTGCTTACACAGCAGTTTTCAGTTTAAAAGCTACAAAGGGCTCTAAAAAAAGAGATAGAGATATCAACTTTTAAAAATTATGCCGTATACAATATTACAATACCGTATACGTCATGCAAGTTGTTAATTTACTGGCTAATTAATATTGTAAATTTTGCAGAAACGCGTTACATTTTATACAAATATCTTTGTGAGGATCAGTCTGTGTAGAAAGAGGATGTAAAATAGTAAAATAGGATGTACCTAAGTTCGTCGTTCCAGTTGGAATACGTAATGCTACAGCTGTCCGTATATTAATTTATTTAACAAGAAACTTAGTCGGACGATCAAGAGCGTACAAATGGGTTAACGGTGAAAACTTTCCAAAAACTTGAATAAAATTTTCAACATAAGTCAACTCTTGCTCACAATAGCAAGTGTACTGTTGTTATTTCCAATACAAGCAGTTTTTTCCCCGACAAGTATTACTAAATAGCTTCTTTTCATGCGCCTTTCCACAAATTCGATCGAATAAAATTCGTGAAGGAAAGTAAATGACGCGGTAAAACACATCGTTCAGAGAATGATATTGTTGACTCACATGACAGCTTGTGGCTGGAACGTTCAGACGATACAGGAAGACCATTCACTATCGTTTGCTCAAAGAATCTTCTTCCAAAAACAGTGAAAGCTAATTTTTCAGAAAGTCGGCATGATCTCTGTATAGCTGTTCCATAGCATGTACTCGTACGTACATGTTACTGAGTGTTATAACACTACAACAATCTTTTCAAAATATGTGTTAAGAATGCAATGGAGATTCGTACGATAGTTGTCAAGCTCTTAAGGTTAAGTCAATTTTATCAGTTAACGCTATTTATGGAACTGAGAGTCATTAGCAGTTATTAATGTTGTGAAACTACATAGGCTGAAGTAGATCGTAAATAAGGCTACGATAGTTTTCTTACTAGACTTGGTCAGTTAAGATCGTACCCGTATTATCCGTACATTAGATGTGTCGCATACCTATCTCATCTCGATCGCTTTGTTTACTTATCCGATCATTGTCTTCCTGCATTCCTCTAGAAACCGGAAGCAGTGAACTGTTTAGAAACTAAGTGCATTAATATAAAAGGCCGTGTAACCTACGACATATTTTTGCTCTTTGAAGTTACTGTCTGTTACTTAAAAAAATACGGTATTTCTAGCGAAATTAAAATTTTCGGTGTTTGATTCACGTTTTCTTCGAAAATTGTAGGTGTGTAACGTGAAACAGAGATGATGTACTCAAGACAAAAAAATTAAAAATGAAAGATTTATCATACAGCACTAGAACACACAATTTCCTCAAAGAAAAGATAAAATAAAAAAAACGGAAAACATAAGTTCATGAAACATCACTTTAATACTTCCTCGAGCTTATATAAAACATTCTTCAGTTACTCATAAACGACTTTCGCATTTATCGATAATAACAGGTAACTCTTGCTTTGATCATAGCGAAGAACATTCTATTGAGTACGAAATGACAATAATTACATATATATCTTTTTATGTTACTGCATGTAAGCTGTACTTGCATCAAAAGTAATTGTTTTGGTTACACAAAAGCGCAGAACTTACGCAAGCAGCTAATTTTCTTTCCTTTTTAAAAAAACTTATACTCTTAAGGATATAAAATACACAATGGACTAAGACTGAATGACGTGCAACTCTATGTGCAAAACGAACAACCAAGCAGAAAAACAAAGAAATCGTCCGCTCTCAGTTCCTTACGTATTCGTTTATGTTTCTTTTCCTTCCAATGCAACCAACACTACCGGTAATTCTGCTGTACCAAAAGTACCGAACCTGGTTTTGGTCGAGTGCATCTCTAGCACTTACCCACCGACAAAATTGCAACCGGGTACAAAATTTTTTGTAGTCAAGTTGTGATACTGCAAACTCTAAACAGCTGTTGCTTCGTGGCTAGTATAAATATCACATTTGTCTATGCGAGCAAATCTGACTTAGTGTCATCTTCAGTGTAGTCATTTGAACGGCCTGGAAAACTTTTAAGACTGCCATACGACTCTGACGGAGCTTACTGCAGGTAACAAATAACAATCATGAATGTAGTCGACTGCGACAAGAATACTGCCTGCAGAAGTGTTTTTCAGAACGTACGAGCACTGTGTTCATCTGCATCACTAGTTTACAATTCACGCCTAAGTGCCTGGCAGAGGGTTCATCGAACCACCTTCAGACACTCTGTCTAGCGTTCCAATCTCCAACAGCGCACGGGAAAAACCAACACTTAAATCTTTCTGTACGAGCTGTGATTTATCTTATTTTATTACGATGATCATTTCTCACTATGTAAGTTGGTGACAAAATATTTTCGTAGCAGAGTAGAAAGATGGTGATGCAAATTTCGTGAAAAGATCTCGCCACAACCAATAAAGCCTATATGTTTTAATGATATGCAGTTCACGTATCAAGTATGTGATACTCTCCCCCTTATATCGGGATAATACAAAACAAGCTGCCTTCTTTGAACTTCATCGGTATCCTCCGTCAATCCCATCTGGCTAGTATCCCACACAGTACAACAGTACTCTAGCAGAGGACGATCAAATGCAGTGCAGGCAATCTTACAAGGGAACCTCCCCATCGCACCCCCCTCAGATTTAGTTATAAGCTGGCACAGTGGATAGGCCTTGAAAAACTGATCACAGATCAATCGAGAAAACAGGAAGATGTTGTGTGGAACTATGAAAAAAATAAGTAAAATATACAAATTGAGTAGTCCATGCGCAAGATACGCAACATCAAGGATAGTGTGAGCTCCGGAGCGCCGTGGTCCCGTGGTTAGCATGAGCAGCTGCGGAATGAGAGGTCCTTGGTTCAAGTCTTCCCTCGAGTGAAAAGTTTAATCTTTTATTTTCAGACAATTATTATCTGTCCGTCCGTCCGTTTCGACTGTGAAACTGTTGCATTCATTAGTTGCAGTTTATGTGACAAACTCTTATGTTTTCATCACTTTTTTGGGAGTGATAATCACATCCACAAGAAAATGTAAATCGGGCCAGGTAGAATAATCGTTTTACCTATTCGCCAAGTGTACAAGTTAGGTGGGTCGACAACATATTCCTGTCATGTGGCGCACATGCCGTCACCAGTGTCGTATAGAATATATCAGACGTGTTTTCCTGTAGAGCAATCGGTTGACCTATGACCTTGCGATCAAATGTTTTCGGTTCCGATTGGAGAGGCACGTCCTTTCGTCTACTAATCGCACTGTTTTGCGGTGCGGTTGCAAAACACAGACACAAAACTTATTACAGTGAACAGAGACGTCAATGAACGAACGGACAGATCATAACTTTGCGAAAATAAACTTTTCACTCGAAGGAAGACTTGAACCAAGGACCTCCCATTCCGCAGCTGCTCACGCTAACCACGGGACCACGGCGCTCCTGAACTCAGATTCTCCTTGATGTTGCCTATCTTGCGCATAGACTACTCAGTTTGGATATTTTGCTTATTTTTTTCATAGTTCCACAAAACTTCTTTCTGTTTTCTCGATTGATCTGTGTTCAGTTTTTCAAGGCCTATCCACTGTGCCAACTTATAACTAAATCTGAGGGGGGTGCAATGGGGAGGTTCCCTTGTTAGCATGAACAAACAGCGGCATTAGGGCCGTGTAAACGTATCAGAACATACCGTGCAAGTTGAGAGGAACTGCGCAAAAGCGGACACGGCCTATCTGGCCGAAACCCGGAAAGCGCTCACGCAGCGGCGCGAGAATCGCCAGAGGCCGGATGACGTGTACAAGGTGTGAAGAGTGGGGGGTGTTGAACATTTGATAAACAATTCCTTTAGTTTATTTTTTTTAAACAAACTGTACTATACTAGGTGGCCAATACAAGAAACTGGCAGTTAGTTAAAACCATAAGAATAATAAATGTGGTGGTTTGCGTAAGGTCCGGAGTACGCATAAAAATATATTGGACAGAACCTACTAACAAGTAAGCTATAGGGGGAAGGCTACCTGTTTAAGTAGTCAAAATTTTCTAAAAGACCCTTGTGCCTCAGATCGGTCTGGGCATTAAATGAGGAGCGAGGGGGTTTCTTCAGAACTCTGAAGATTTGAACCTCTTCCAAAACATCAAGGGTGTTGCCCTTACTTTCCAAGTGTAACACCCGCATGTTGTTGTGGATACCGGTGATATGGTGACCCGTTTCCCCCCAAATGCGCCCCTACGGCCTATTTTGAGCCTGGGTCACTGATGTGCTCCTTAAAGCGGGTCTCAAAACTTCTTCCTGTCTGGGCTATAGTACTCAGCATCACAATCATCTATGGCGGTACTATATACCCCCGACGACTTGACACTATTCCGTGTTTCAGCCTTCTTGTGCCTGAACATCTGTCTATTGTTTTTAGGAATATAAAACGCCGGATTTATTCCCTTAGAACTTAAGCATTTGCCGATTCTGCTTGAAAAGTTACCATAGAAAGGTATCCTATGGAATTTACGCCCAATATCTAATCCGCTCTTTGCTGGCTGTAGGGAAGTGAATGTTCTGGGTGTGAGTGGGGTGCGAGCAGTGTTATGTTTCTCGTTTATCTTCCGTAATACACCCCTGTAAATCTTTCCAACAAAATCCACGTCGTATCCATTCGAAAAGGCGATAAACTGTATTACTTTAAATTCCCGATTCCTGGCTTGCTGAGATAACGGGACCGTATGCATCCTGTGTAGTAAAGCCCTGAATGTGGCCTTTTTGAACTGCAAAGGATGTTTAGACGATCTATGTATCGCGACGTCAGAAGTGGTGGGCTTTCTGAAAATATCAAAATTAACCGAGTTCCCATTGATTTTGACCAGTAGATTTAAGAAGAGAAGGGTGCCATTAATGATCTGTTCCATAGTAAATTGGAGCCTCTCGTGTATTTTGTTTACTTCACCAGGAAAGCGTTACAATCCTGGAAAGAACCGTTATACAGCAAAATTATATCATCCACATATCTAGCCCAAAAAAGTCCTTTCGCAGTACCTGCTTAAGTCGACCATCATATTATTCTCAAAAAACGTCATAAAAATGTTGGCAAGGCAATAAGACAGTGGAGATCCCATTATCAGGCCCTGTTTTTGCATGTATGTACTATCCTCAAATTTAAAATAGTTATAACCTAATACCAATTTCAGAAGCTGCAGTACCTCTTCTATCTCTTCTAATGGTCTGCCACTATTTTTCTTTAAATTTTCACTAATTATTTCGTTTAATTGATCGATTGGGATGCTTGCATACATATTTTTTACATCAAATGAAACCAGGGAAGTACCCTTTGGGATTGTCAAGGCAAAAAGTTTGCTAATCGGTTCCTCTCTATTTGAGATACTGAAATTTACCGGATGCTTGAAGTTCCTATTCAGATATTCAGCCAAACCTGGGCCATTCCTGGAGTTAATGATAGGTCGGATAGGCAAACCTTCCTTATGGAGCTTTATTACACCACAAAGTCATCGGAATAATGGACCTCTTATTAAAAAATCTGAGAAAGATACTTGTATTCCTAGTCAGCTTTTTAATACTCGCTACGTATTTAGCAGTTAGGTCATACCTACTTTTCTCGATGTGGTTGGTGTCAATAAATTGCTCGACCTTCTCAACGTACTGTTCCTCAAAAATAATTACGATCGATTTAGACTTATCCGCTTGCACTATAATCGCACAACTATCCCGGAGCTTTTCATTGATCCTACGTACTGTAATATTCTCCTCAGACGCTATAAGAGAACTGACTAGGATGACCTAAGCTGTTAGAGTATTTCTCTACTATTTCGCTTACCCCTATATCCACATCATTACTCTGAGCCGTCGTCATCAGTTTTCCATCCAAAGCAGAAACAGTACGGCAGACCAACCGGTCCAGTTGCTGCTGCGATATTTTGTGTGGTGTATTGTAGGATAAATCCTTATCCAATAACCGTTTCTCTGTCCGATCGGAGACAATGTCGGTTAAGTTATAAGTGGTGCGAAACCGGTCGCAGATTTAATAAAAATCATTCATACAGCCAGTGCGGAATTTTCTTTGAAAAACCTATATCTTTCCGTGCGAGCCCTTATTTCCCTCATTTTATTATGATGAACGTTTCTCCCTACGCAGGTCGGCGTCGACAAAATATTTTCGCATTCGGAGGTGAAAGTTGGTGACTGAAATTTCGTGAGAAGATTCCACCGCAACGGAAAACGCCTTTGTTTTAATGATGTCCACCACAAAGCCTGTATCATGTCCATGACACTCGCTCCCCTGTTTCCTGATAATACGAAACGTGCTGCTCCTCTTTGAATTTTTCCGATGTACTCCGTAAATCCTGTCTGGTAAGGATCCCACCCACCGCGCAGCAGTACTGCAAAAGAGGACGGACAAGCCAACTGTAGGCAGTCTAGTTTTTAGATCTGTTGCATCAACATTTTCTATGTGTTCTTTCCAGTTTGAGTTGTTTGTAATTTTAATTCCTTGATATTTAGTTCAATTTATGGTTTTTAGATTTGGCTGATTTATCGTGTAACTGAAGGTTAGCGGATGCCTTTTAACACTCATTTGGATGACCTCACACTTTTCATTGTTTAGGGTCAACTGCCAATTTTCGCATCTTATAGATATCTTTTTCTAAATCGTTTTATAATTTATTTTGATCTTGTTATGACTTTACTAGATGATAAATGACAACATCATCTGCAAACAACTTAAGACGGCTGCTCATATTGTATCCTAAACCTTTTGTATAGATAAGGAACAGCAGAGGACTTATAACTCTACCCTGGAGAAAGCTGGAAATCACTTCCGTTTTACTCTATGACTTCCCGTCAATTACTACGAACTTTGCTACTTATTTTTCAAAATTGTAGCTGTTTCCGTAGCATTGTATTCTGTACTTGATTACAACTTCGTGTGTGTACTGTGCGCTTTGAATGGCGTTGGGAATATGTTGCTCTTATTCTGCTCGATGTTTGCTCGCATCCGTAATACTGGGCGGAGTAAATGGTTCTATATTTGTTTTTGTGTCATATAAAATAGAAGCTGCTTGTGTGTCATATAAAGCAGAAGCTGGAGTTCTGTCGACTAACGCGCATTTGTTACTGCTTACGAATCCCTGTGTGAACTGCTCGATGTAAGTGTATTGTAAATATATTCTCTTTATTTGACTTTATTATTGTTTGCATCCGTGTGTACTGTATCGCATTTTACGGAAAATTACATATTAGCCCATTTGACAAAATTAGTATTCAACTTTATTACACTTTGTCACGGAATGAGTACGAGTATGTAACTGTGCTAAGCATTTCATGGTGGTGTGCAAAGTATGGATGTAGAAGTCGACTTTGTAACCTTGTTGACTACAGCGTTCTTGAAAAAAGCTAAAAATATAATAGTTACATAGATGTGTTCAGACTTTGTTAACAGCCACAACAAGCAATAAATTTCAGCAGAAATCAATGTACTAGAATAATCTTCTCTAGCGAAAATTGCCGAGATCTCCATTAAATGCGAGAAAGTAGGAAAAACAAATGCGGAGATAAATAACGTAGAATACCGGTGGCATACTTACAATGCTTTGAAATCAAGCAGTTGACATATGGATTCGTGAACAGTGACAAATAGACCTCAGTCAACGGAATATTATGCGACGAAACCAGTTTCTGTTTCATATGAAACAAAATCAAATATGGAATGATTTACCCTATCCAGTATTACGAATGCAAGCAAAAATTAAACGGAATACAATGCTATGAATTCACCTTCTGTGTCGTTTTATGTCATATCACATGATTTTCAGATTTTGACATGCGCTGCAGTACAATTTTTTCCACTTGATAATGGCCACCCGGACGATACTGCAGTTCTGTGATACATAAATGTATGATTTTACAGTCAAAAGGTGGCCACGACGTCATTTGCAAAATTTAACCTCGCCTACGAGAAGTTAATCTTAGATTCGTCGAGTATATTACTTTGCCATATAACAAAAATGTTTTCAGTTTCACACTTTACTACCCGACTACCAAGCCGACCCATAAGGCATAGCTGAAAATAATTATGATCTAATACTCCTATCTCGCAAAGCACGAATATTGATTCTCGCGTTATATTTTCCAGTATTCTGAGTTCGCTGCCAGGTCACTAGAGGCGCTATCGTCGTTCTGTTTCCGTATCGTAACATGGGCGTTGCACTACTTGTAATTTGTGAGTTCTGTGTGTGTGTGTGTGTGTGTGTGTGTGTGTGTGTGTGTGTGAAATCTTATGGGACTTAACTGCTAAGGTCATCAGTCCCTAAGCTTACACACTACTTAACCTAAATTATGCTAAGGACAAACACACACACCCATGCCCGAGGGAGGACTCGAACCTCCGCCGGGACCAGCCGCACAGTCCATGACTGCAGCGCCCCAGACCGCTCGGCTAATCCCACGCGGCTTGTGAGTTCTGTACTGAATGCTACCAAACGTATACTCCAGTATTTCCATTTCTGGGGTAAACGTTGATTAAAACTTCATACTTATAGAATTTATTTTCAGCGTAGAAAAATATTTGCTATGGATGAAGAATTGTTTGAGTACTCGCCGGCTATAAGGCGTATCTGCTTTCTAACGTTGATGAGTTGACGAGTTGAGGACTTGCACGTGGAGCTTATCTCTATCTCTTAGGGACGGAGGAGCACCGCACAGGCAGATTCCACGGACGTTTGGTTGTAGTGTAATAACTGCAGAACGATTGGTGATGGATTGAGGACAACGGTATGCCAATAAGAGTGAGCACGGTTCGCCCCGTAAGGACTACGCCACGAGAAGGCTGCAGAATGGTTCGGCTGGCCCTGACGAATTGATGGATGACAACAGGTGAAATCGCAGCAGAGGTTACATGCAGGCAGTACGTCAGCATGAATCGTCAAGAACACACTTTTTTTTTATTTGGCCTTTGAGTGTGTACTCAATTTAGCCGTCGGCAACACATAGTGACAATGTACACATAATTAAATAAACTCACACAGAAATGCATATTTACAAGAATAAAAAGCTTAACTGTTACAGATTTGTACATAATGTTTTAAAAATTGAATTGAATTGAATTGGAAAATAATTAAAAGTGCCTTGGCTTACAATTCACACCAATTCTGAAATATCTTCATCAGCAAGACATATTTACAATTTACATCCACCATTAAAACCTACAGATTGTGACCAGTACTCTTGATGAAGTTAACTATCACAAAAGAGAAGAAGCTGATTGAGGAAGATGGTAGCCCATACTCAGCAATATCTTCAGAAAGACCAACCGTTCACGGTCAAATTTGGGGCACATAAATAAGATGTGGTTGACATGAGCTTCCGACTCAGGATCACACTCACATGCTGGTGAACTGTAAACGTTGATCCGATGTAGATGTTGTGGGAAAGAGACATGATTGGAGTCTTATGGTGGTAGAAATCGTGGATCGGTCCAGATGTGTCCTCATGAACCACGGCTGTGAAGGAATCCGAGGTTGTAGCACTGCGTAATAACCGCCTTTTGTCTGTTGAGAAACGTTCCACATTTCCTGCCATTGTCGTCTTGCGTGATCCTTGACTTCACGTAAGTAGTCTGTATAAGGAAGGTGCAGATCCAGGACGGTGCCTAAGGTTGCCGCTTGTTTGGCTAATGCATCAACTTCATCATTATAGAGGATACCAGAGTGGGAAGGTACCCACAACAAATGGATCGTCCGGCCCGTGCATGTGCTGCGAATATATTCAGATATCACATCCAAGATATAACTGTTGGTTGTTTTGTTCCATCGACAGTACTGAATGTTTTTAAGAACGCTTTGCGA
Source organism: Schistocerca piceifrons (assembly GCF_021461385.2). NCBI lineage: Eukaryota > Metazoa > Arthropoda > Insecta > Orthoptera > Acrididae > Schistocerca > Schistocerca piceifrons. Next base: position 794,733,385 of record NC_060141.1, on the reverse strand, counting down.
GTCAGATACTATCAATATCTTGGGGAAGTAAGTGCTAGAGACAAACTTAAGTGCTTCCAAAAGTGCCACTGTCTCTGCCGTAAAAATAGAAGTGCTCGTAGGCAGTTTGAAGGTTTTGCGGATCTGGATCTGAGGGCAGAAAAAAGCGCATCCTGTACACTCTTCCTGCGGAATTTTGGGGCCATCGGTATATACACAGAGAAAACCCGGCCATTGTGCTTGAACGAGACGATTGACGCCATGTTGACATTAGTACCGTCCAGCCAGGTCGTACTTCGAGTTGCGACGCATTGTTTAGCGGTAACGCCGTAACATCGACAAGAGAGGCTTACGTATAGTACAGCCAGAGTCAGCTGGGACACTGAGTGGCATTTTGAGGTGTTCACCGATGGGTCTCGCTTTTGTTTGTGGTGGTGGTCAACCGCGTCATTAGATCTGTTCAGAGGTCACAGGGAGGAGCGATTCTCGAGCAGCGCAGTACTCCTACTCCTGTAATCATAGCGCTGGGTATGACGACAGAGCTGATTCGGTAGTTGTTCAAGGATGGCTGAATGATCGTCAGTATGTGGCAGGAATGGTAGACTGTTCCATACATACACTTCATGACCAGTTCGCCAAACAGCATATTTCAACACGACAATGCAAGACCCTATAGTCCACATCAGAAAAAACACCTTGAAGAATAGGGTGTAGAAAAATATCCGCTACCAGTCACAATAAAAGGTTTTTTGTTTGTCACACGACCGGTTTCGGGCTTGCGCCCATCCTCAGGTGTTTATACATTCATTTACATATTTATACTGTTGAGACCACTGTATAAATACAAAAACATTATTTGCTGGTGACTACATATAATTTTGATAAATCCACCTTTGCAATGCACCTAAAAGACCATGGTGACTCAGGTACAGCCATTACAGAAAACCTGCATATACTACACACTGTGAACAAAGGAAAGAAAATCAATCTGCTTGGAGAGCTACAAATTTATATCCACAGCTCTAACTCACCAGACCTTATTCTCAACGAACAAGTGGAGCTTGAAAACAAATCCTATCTTCAGATATTTCATGAAATATTCAAAAACAGAAACTAATTATCCTCTGATATAATTACAAAGTAATATGCTATGGAAATTCGCTGTAGCAGTCATACAACAGTCCAATTGTCATTATCGTAATTTGTAATAGTAATATTGTAAACACAAGCTGTAACTGTGATTATATAATGTGTAATAGCTTTCAAAATTTCATGTGTGTAACATTATTGTACCTCCTAGATCTAAGTTCTCTGACAACAGTGTGGCTCAAAACAGTTCTAGCTGTCATTTTTTTAATTTGTAATAGCTTTGAGTAATTTCATATATATAACATCATTGCACTTCCTAGATCTAAGTTCACTGACAAAACGTGAATAAAAAAATTTCAAAATGTGTATCAAAAAACGTCGCAGTCTATAACAGCTTTTTAAATTTCTATATATGCAACACCCTTGCACTTCATGTGGCTAAGTTCTCTGACCATAACCTACAAGTTTCTGTATGAGCAACATCTTTACATCTGCTACATCTAAGTTCTTTGACCACAGCCCACATATTTGTATGTAAACACAGTGTATTTCACGAGTGCAACTCATAATAGTGAAATATGAAGCGATACTTGGTGAAACTGAAATATGGACGTGAAAATGACAATAAGTGTATAACTAACTGGCAAAACTATCACCAGAGCACAACTGTGATAATGGTGCTTCATCTTTATGTAACAACAGATATATTTTCGTCAAATGCTGCCTTACCACTGTAACCTCCCCACAAAAATTTTAAAAACAATATTTAATAGAAATGGGACCAAAGTGTAGCCTCTCTAGCAATCAAATTTAATGACAATAAAAAAATGAGAATCGCAATCTGACTCAAATATAAGTTCTTCACAAAGAAATTAAAGTCCATTCAGTGATAAGAAAATCTCAGTGATAATGATAACTCAATTAAACCGAAATATCGGTCTTTGGCCCTTGTGCAAAAATCAGAATTAATTTCTTACCTCATTGAAACTGCTTGTCAAATTTCTGCTCTTATTTTTGCGCACGGCTTGGAGGAACTGCATTGCAAATAATATTTTTATTTTTTTTTATTTTTAAATTTAACTGAAACTTTTCTTTAAGGGAAATAAAGGAAATCGTAATTAATCAAATGATATTTTTTTTGTAAAAAAATTGCTTTGAAATCAAAATTATTATTGGGGCATTTGTTGGAAATTAATTACAATAAATAAACTTTAGATTATCTGATGATTACCTTAATTAACAATATACCTCATTCAGCATCTTGACCAGAATGCCATGTCGACGCTCGCCGACTCCTCACACACACAACTCCACTCGGCTGCTACTACCGACATACTGCTCTGCATGACGACTATTAGCGTACTGCTGGACGCAACTCAAGTGAGCTACTGTTATCGACAGACTGTACTGCACGACGACTACTAGCGTACCGCTCGCAACACTCGCGCGGTCAAGCGCAGACTAACCACGATAGTAGGCTCTCTGGTCAAAGATTTTAACGTGCCTCACCATCGCTGCTACGTTACATACGTGTTTCATAACCCTCCACTGGGGCGGCAAAAATTTGGCAGCGATGGTGAGTCATTTGGACTTGCCATCGCAAGAAATTTTTTGTTTTTTAATTAATCAATTTTTACAATTTACAGAATATTCAAATGTAGTACATAAATTAAATGTGGTGCACATGCACCGAGTACAAAATATATCAGACAAAGACAGGATGTGAGTACAAAACATAGTAGTAAATCAGAAAACTGTATATACAAATTATTTGACAGAAAACAAAGTGCACATGCACTGAAAAAATTCTTTAGCATTTTCAGAACAAATAAACAGAATGGCAGAAAATCGTGTTGATAAGTGACATGAGTGTACTCGCACTGGAGTTGAGAACATATTAGCTAATGACGAAATGTATATACAATGAGTAACAAATGACATAAGTGCATACGCACTGAAGTATTGAATATACAGAATGAGTACAAATCATATTGAAAAATGAGAAAAGTGCACAGGCACTGAAGTTCAGAAGAAAACATATTAACACATAACATTAGTGCACATGCACTGTAGTTCAGAACATACCATCAAAATAAAAGACAAGAGTGCACATATACTGTACTTCAGAACAAATCGAAAAATGTCTTTAGCATTTTCACAACAAATAAACATAATGGCAAAAAAAAAATCATATCGACAAGTGACATAAGTGTACTCGCACTGGAGTTCAGCAAATCTAAAATGTATAACCCATGAACATAAATGATGTTAGCAAAAAAATGATTTTCACTATGTGACAAGAATTAGGATAGGAAAGGGAAGGATTGCATCATGGTTGTAGCACTTTAGATTGCACACAGCTGTTCTGAAAGTCCATATCTTTCCACAGAAGTACAACACCAAGTGACACTATTTGAAGTTCTTTTCCCATCAGAATTTATCAGTGTAGCCAAGACACTGAACTGTCATAGTAATGTTCCATGTTCTCATTTTGGCAGTACACTAGGTACGCCAAACAGTGGGACCATAATAACGTCTTCATCGCTCACGGTGGTGGACAGCACGTCGTGTCAACACCACGCTCTTACAAGGCACACCAACGTAGAATTAGTGCAAAACCAAAGATAGTGCTCCATGATCACTAGGATAGACAGGACAAATGGACATTGCAGTAATTCAGGGTAGTTAGCTCATAAGGTGAAGGACATTAAGTCACATACCATTCTTCATTAGTAGTTTGCGGCATTCATAGCCCAGTTATTGAACATTTCTGTACCATGTATGTAGTATTACAGAAAAATGTTCATTAATTGTTTTACATAGATTTAGTAGTCTTCTTTTCCTAGTTACAAAGCATTATTAAATAATCACATTCTTTTCCAGTTACAAAGTATAGCATGGTTAATTAATCATTTGTCATTCCAATATAGTATTAATCATTAGCTCTTTCCTAATTACAAAGCATTATTAAACAATCACATTCTTTTCCAGTTACAAGGTATGGCATAGTTAATTAATCATTTGTCATTTCAACATAGTAAGAATCATTAGCTTTTTCCTAATTACAAAGCATTATTAAACAATCACATTCTTTTCCAGTTACAAAGTATCAACATTGAAAACAAGAGCTAATTAATGGCATAATTAATAACATAATTCATTGAGTGACATTAATTATTGGCACTCAGTGACCAGCAAGTACTGAATAGAATAAAACATAGTTCATCATTCAGTATTATTCAGATCATTACGAAGTCATTATTAAAAATCAGTTAATTATAGTCATAGCATTAATAATCATGGGCATTATAAGTAGTCTCATTACAATAAAACATTGTTCCTCATTCAGTATTATTCAGATCATTACGAAGTCATTATTAAAAATCAGTTAATTATAATCATAGCATTAATAATCACAGGCATTATAAGTAGTCTCATTACAATAAACAGTGGCAGTTATCAGCCAGTTACAAAGCATTATTTTATATATTTTTTTTTGTACCATTAAGAAGTCATTACTGAAGTGACATACTATTCAGGGCTAATCAGTATTATTCAGAATTATCATAAACTAGTGACATTATGTAGGACTGGTAATACATTTTTTTGTTAGCAATGCATTGCGTTGGGATCGATAATTAATTGCTGAGGCATAACACAATTTGCTTTTGACCTATTGCTGCAAATGAGGATAGGTAACGTCATTCGTCATAAGTCAGCTGTAGCAAGGTTATGTAACAAGGCAGTATATGTGATCACATTTATAAATGATAAACACAAATGGGTAAAAAAATAAAAATGCAAGTACTAGAACAGGTATAATAAGTAACAGGTTTAGTAAGTATCATGAAAAGCTTCTCCTGGAAAAAATACACAATGGATTATTGACCTGAAAGAAGAAACGCACACTATGCTGAAAAGTAGTGAACTTCGAATTAACAGGTAGTGAAATGTGTATAAAAATGTGTTCCATAGCTGTCCTTTCCAAAACCTTCAGTCATTATACTGTGCAATATAACACCTGCTGTCAAAACGAACTGCAACAAATACTTAAATAACTACATAGCCTAAATACATAACTTCAACATTATCCTCATCTGTAAAGAAAAAACTTCATTATCAATCACTTCATTATCCACATTATCATAACTTCATTATTATCATCACCTGTAAAGAAAAACTTCATTATTCATAACAGCATATTCTTCATCATTATTCATCAGCATTCATTATCATCTGCAAAAAAAATCACTTCATTACTCATTACATAACTATTCCTTATCTCTAGCATATTTCATCACTAAAAACTAAGATGTGTAGTTCTGTCTGACAGCCTGCATCAATCACCTTGCATTCTGAAAGAAAAAATTAGTTAAGACTGCTATTCTACGATGAGTATAGTATATTCTTGTTAATGCTTGTTAATCCTGATCCATTTACTCTTCCTCATAAAGTTATTGCATCTTCCATCGTTTATTCTGTAGGTGAAATTCCCATTTCTGTTGAATTTATTTCTTACACGCATCATTTCTTTCTGAAATTGATGAACAAAGATTAATGTCTTGCATTTAAATCATATACCCACTAAATAATGACAGGTTTATGGTGACATAATTAACCATACAGCATAACATGACAGAAAACGTAATATGTCAAAGACATTGACAGTGTTCAGATGCAAAAATGTACATAGAATATCACAATGCAGCAGCAAAATGTAAAACAGTCACGATCTTGAGGTGTCATAGAGCAACAAATGTCAAAGTCAACTGGTGTGTGTTATATCTTAACTATTTCACAATACATACAAACAAAACTGGAGTACAATCATACACACAAAAAAAACGGAAAATGTGCATGGTCTGATGTGTAACGACAAGAAAAGCGACCTGCTAACCTTACCTTGCCGGGCACTTGCCAAGAAAAAATACGATAATCATCAGTAATTAGTCAGGTGAATGTAATTGCATTATTAAATGGCATCATAGTGTGTTGAATCATACAGTGTCTTCATTCAATAAAGGGTTTAATATTTGACCAATGGTGGTTGCCTTTCGATTTTCTGGTTCTCAAGGTTTCGACGTGTACAACATTGGGGTGAGGGATGCTGCGAATCCGATATGGACCTGCATATAGAAGTTCAAATTTACTGCACTTACCTTTTAATTTACTGGATAAATAGTGTGTACGCACTAATATCTTCTGTCCAACGTGAAAGTCGCGGCGTGTACAAACCTGTTTTTGCTGTCTTCTCCGGCGCTCTGCGGCACGTTTGATGTTGTTCAGCGCAATGTCAATTATTTCGTGGTATCTTAGTCGACGACATTTAGGGAAGTTTACTAATTCTTTAATTTTGTTTGGTGGCTCAACGTTTTTCAGTATATCCGATGGAGATAGCATAGTGGATTCGTTTGGAATGGAATTAATTACATCTTGGAACGAGAGTATGTGTGTATCCCAATCAATATGTCTTTTGTGGCAATATATTCGGCACAGCTTACCAATTTCTTTCAGTAATCTTTCACAGGGGTTCGAGGAAGCATGGTACTTGGATATATAGATCGGAGAAATGTTTCTAGCTCGTAACATACGTGTCCATATAGCAGAACGAAATTGTGATCCATTGTCAGAAATTACTTTCATCACATGCCCTACATGAAATAGAAAATGTTTTACAAATGCTTTCGAAACAGTTTTAGCAGTAGCTTTGCGTAACGGAGTGAAAGTAACAAATTTTGAAGTGAGCTCAACAGCGACAAATATGTAGCAAAAACCTCTGTTAGTTCTCGGAATCGGACCAAAAATGTCTACAGCGGCCATGTGTCTTAATTTAACAGGTACAATAGGATATAAAGGAGGAATATGTGAAGTGGTGTCTGATTTAGCTTTCTGGCAAATTTTACAAGACGCTAAAACTCGTCGTATACGTTTTTCCATGTTAGTAAAATAACAGTTCTGTCTCAGTATAAGAAAACATTTTCGTGCTCCGTAATGTGCGTAACTTAAATGAGTGTACCAGATTAATTTGTTAACCAGTTCGTCAGCAATGCATAATAACCAATTGTTGTTGTCAGGATGAGAGCGGCGAAACAGAATGTCATTGCGTACAGTGTAGTGGTTTCTAATCGTAACATTATTCTTATCTTGCCAAAGGTGTTTAATTTCTTTCCACACGTTGTCTTTATTTTGCTCTTTTGCTATGTCCTGTAATGACGATGAAATAAAGTTTTCAAATGCAACTTGCTGAATGTACATGACACTGAAATTTGTTTTGCAGAAGTTGGTTGCTACGTCTTGCTGATTGTTGCTCAGAGAACGCGATAGTGCGTCTGCTATAACATTTTGCGTGCCGGGAATGTGAACTATTGTAAAATTAAATTCCTGTAAATAAAGTTTCCATCTGCTTAATCTGTCGTGAGTGAATTTAGCCGAAAGTAAAAATTGTATTGCTCTGTGGTCTGTGTAAACGGTGGTATGTCTGCCATAAAGAAAGTGCTTAAATCTCGTGAAAGCCCATACAACACATAATGTTTCAAGTTCTGTAACAGAATAATTTCGTTCAGCAGGTGACAGAATGCGGCTTGCAAATGCGATGTTTTTAATTACTGTAGAACCATCTTCTAAAATTTCCTGGAAAATATGTACGCCTAAAGCGGTGTTGGAACTGTCGGTGGCAATGGAAAAGTTACCAGTAAGATCTGGGTGCGATAAAAGTGGAGCATTCAACAAAGCATGTTTCAGGTTCACAAATTCAGAATGTGCTTGCTTATCCCAAGACCAAATACTGTTTTTACCTGTTAATTGGCATAATCTGGGTGTGTCTAAAGCAGAGTGATGAATAAATTTACGAAAAAAATTAATTAAACCCAAAAAACTGCGTAATTGCTTTTTTGTCGTAGGAACAGTAATGTCACGTAGAGCTTGAAGTTTTTCTGGATCAGGCGCAATGCCTTCTGCTGAAACTACGTGTCCAAGAAATTTTATAGAAGTTTTGCCAAAGTGCGATTTACTAAGGTTAACTGTAAGTCCTTGTGCATGAAAAGTTTGTAACAGTTGTTCAAGAATCAGATTGTGTTCAGACCAGTTAGCTTCTGCGATAAGAATGTCGTCTACATACGTCGTAATTCTGTCCTTAAGTTCTGTCGGAAGTATTGTGTTCAAACAGCGAATAAAAGCTGCAGAAGAAATAGTTAAGCCGAACGGTAATTTACAAAATTGATAACAGTCGCCAAAACAGAGAAAAGCTGTATATTTTCTGCAATTCGGATGAAGTTGAATTTGCCAAAATCCCGATTTCAAATCTAATGTAGAATAAATAGCAGTACCGTGAAATTTCTGTAGAAGTTCCTCTAGTGTCTGTGGTCGATCTGTTTCATTAATAATAATGTCATTAATGTGACGTGAATCAAGTACAAGGCGAAGTGAGCCATCTTTTTTCTTAACAATATGTAGCGGGTTTATGTACGGACTAACTGCTGGTTCTATAATTCCTTGGTCGAGCATATCCTGCAATTCTTTTTTAACTTGTTCTCTATGAATATACGGAATAGGATAATGCTTAGCTTTAAATGTATCGTGCTGTTTGACTCGAAATTCATACATAAATCCGGACACAGTACCAGGAATGTTGTCAAAAACTGGAGCTTGCTGTAAAAGAATTTTGTGTAATTGCGTTCGTTCGTCGTTTGTATTTGCACTGCTCTCTTTAACCTTATCAGAAATCAATTGCATTACGTCGTAGTCAGCTTCGTCTGGAGTATTATAGTTGTGTACGTACGTATCCGTGAACAATGTGAGATTACAGTCTATGTTACGTGTTGCGGAAATGACCTCTGTGCGGTTAATTGTTTGTTCTTCCGCAGATAAAGAGTGCTGAAATTCTAAAGCCAATTGTACATTTTCATCCTTTAACATTAAATAAGAATTCTGAAAATCAATGACTGCGTCGTGTTGTACCAGAAAATTCGTACCTAAAATAACGTCTGTTGTCAATAAAGGAACAATCCAAAAATTTGAGTGGAAAGTATGACCTCCAATACAAAACGATAAATGCGTCTGTAATTTAACGTCTACTCCTTTACTCGATACTGCTCCTTTCACTTTTGTTTTGCCTAAAGGTAATGTCGGATAAGTATTCTCTTTGTTGCACTCGTTGAAAGTCTCCTCATTTATTACTGATATAGGTGATCCGGAATCAATTACTGCTGAGAATTTCGATGAACCAATTTTAATTTCGATGACAGGATGTGAAATAGTTTTCTGAACAAATGGTCTTTCCTGCAAAAGAGTGTCTCTGATGTCGTCAAAAGTAATTACATTTTCGTGAGCAACATTTTGCGTGTCTGAAGTAGTGCTTGTATTATTGGAAGATGCGATCTGTACAGTATCTAGTCAGATTCTATCTGACGTGTTATTATTATTAGGAGGATTCTGTGGCATTTCGACTATTTGAACTGTCCTATTACTTCTTCCAGACGTGTTACGCTCTGGATGGTACCTACTGTCGGGTTCATTCATGAGAATATGTTCTTGCGTATGATTTTGCTGTTGGTGAGACCGACTGTTATTATATGTACGCTGATAATTGTGCTCATCGTTTTTACGTCTGTCGTGATAGTCATTCCTATACGGTGCATTGCGATAGGAATTGAAATACTGTCTTCTTTGTACGTAGTTGTTTCCTTGCTGCCGTACGTTACTATTTCTTGTATCAGGGACTACACGTGCACGCGGCGAAACATTAAAGCCTGGTTGACCTTGTGCATTCCATTGTTGGTTAGGTATGCTAACCGGCTGGTTTTGATGTTGTTGTTGTGAAACACTTCTATTGTTACTAAAGTGTGGTTCCTGTTGCTGAAAATTTTGACGGTATTGATAATTAGGATTTTGGCTGTTATTAAAGTTTTGGTAGTTGTCGTTCCTAAAGCGTCTGTTACTTTTCCTATTGAAATTACGTCCCTGATCATAATTACTGTAAGTTTGTTGACCTTGGTTATTATACGAAAAGTTTTTGTTTACAAATGAATAATGAGATTGCTGTACTTCTAAAAGCTGCAACAGATCCCTGAATGCTAAAATGTTTTCTTTTTGCTGGCCCGTTAGAAGTGACACTCGTAATGACCGTGGTAATTTGGAAATGCATAATTGTATAAGTGCAGATTCACTGTACGGTTCACTTAGGTACTGGTTCTGTTGTACCATGTGCTCAAAAAATTGCGTCACACTGGGAAAATTTGAGTTCTCGTAATTTGGCAAACTAATTAACTGATCTTTAATTCCGCGCTGTGTCGTCTTCGACCAGTACGCTGATAGAAAGGCATTCTGAAACTCTTCTACCGAATAGCACTGTCTCTTCGATCGGTCTCATACGAGTTGACGGTTCGTCTTCCAAAAAACTGCAAATAAATTCAAGTTTATGCGTTACAGGCCAAGTCGGTGGAAGAGCAAAGCTAAATTGTTGAATCCAATCCAGTGGGTGAATCTGCGTTCTATCGTTTTTAAAAACTTTAAACTTTCTCACTGACAGAAAATGTTTGTAATCGAAATTATCATCTCTGTGTGATGGAACATGTTCAGGATCGTAAGAGAATCTATTGAACTGTGGTTGATCGGAATCTAAGTCCCGTACTATCTGTAGATTACCCAAATTATACGCGCTGCGTGAGTCTGAGAAATGTTCATAAAGTGGCGTCTGTTGTGGTATGTTATTATTAACTGAAATGTTTTTCATCTCTGTTACTTCTTGTTGTAAACTCGACAATTTTCTACGCAACGTGTTATTAGACGAATCGATCTCATTAATTGTCTGCTGTAAATTTTGAAATTCAAGTGTTTGGTTAAACGAAATCGGTGCAGTATCGTCTGATTTATTATCATTATTACTTTCAATAGCATCAATACGACTGGCTAATTCATCATATTTTTCAGTCAGTATTTTTGCCTGACCATCGGTTTTAGAATCGGACGCATTAATCTGTTTTTGCAACTTACGTGTAGTTTCGCTCAGTTTTTTAACATCAGCTTTGATGACATCGCAATCCTGTGTTAGTTCTAATTGTTCGAATCTGTCTGTCACTGTTTGAATATTTACTGTGTGTGTATCTGTTTTTGATTTAAGATCAGAAATTTCATCACGTAATTCCGCGTTCAACTGTTCTATGGTATTAATTTTGTCGGACACTGTAGTAATATTATTGTCTACATACGTCTTCGCTTTCGCGAACATTTTACGTTTGTCTTCTTGTCTTTGAGCAGTGATTGTTTCCATGACTTGACGTTTGACTTTGTTTTGATCCTGAATAAATTTGCGGAAACGCGTATCACTGTTTTGTATGTGGTGACTAAATCGCTCGTCAATTTGAGTGTTCTGCTGCTCGAATTTCGCGTCTATCTTTGCGTCCATTGTGCGCGAAAGTTCTACCGTCATTGCTTTAAACTCGTCCCGTAATTGTGTAGCTTTTTCAGAGCATTGTTTAGCGACTCCGCTAATTTCGTCTCTGAGTGTTTCTGTTGCGGCTGTTTGCATTTCCCTTAATTCTTGCGCAACAGACTTAATTTCTTCGCTATTTTTTCGTGAACAAGCCTCAATTTCCGCGCGCAACTGTTCCTTAGTGTCATGACACTGCGCGGCAACAGCTCTAATTTGTTCACTAAGCTGTCTGGAATTGATGTCTAATTTTTCATTCTGTTGTCTGACCTGTTCACTAAGTTGTTTGAGATTTTCGTCATTATTGTCAAGTTTTTCATTTAAGTGTTTGTTATCTTCCCTAAGTTGTCTAAAATTGTTGTCTGTTTTCTCACTCTGTTGTTTGTTTGATTCAAGAATTTGTAGCAACAATGCCTTAAGTGGATCCGATACAAAATTAGCATTTCTATTATCCGTGCTATTTAATGGTGGATCTGAAATTGTCTTGTTTTGCGTGACCATTTGGTCATTCTGTAATTTACAGAATGGTTTATCAGTCGGATGTACACTGTCAGACACTATTTCGGAATTAAATAGATCCGTCGTACTTCCAGTACACTGTTCATTTTCACTAGAAAAATTTGTCTGTACATTACTTGGATTTTCTAAATCGGGTGTGTTAAGCTCGGCAGCGCTCATTACTATAGACCGCTCCGCGTCATCAATTGTCGTCAAATTAACAGACGAGACAATTGAGTTCGTTTGTTCATCATTAAGGTAAAAGTCATCATTAGTGGTTGGAATGCACTGATTGTTAGTGAACGCAGGATTGTCATCATTACACTGCGTGTCACAATTACTATCGGTCACGCTGTTTAAGTCGGTAATTTCATTCAAAATACCTCGCGATACACTATTCATAGTCTTTCGCGGTATTTTCACAATAGTCACAATTATTCACAAAAGAAATAAGCACAAATACAGAAAGGCAACAAACAAATATAACAGAGCAACGAATTGCCGTTGACCTGTAGAAAGAAAGTCACAAGATTAGTAAAAGCGTTGCGCCAAATCCTAATTATATCTAAGCAAATAAGAGCAGATATCTGACTGTTTTTCAAAAGACTCTCAACGAAATTCGATCCTGGACTGGGTGTCGCCAAGTGTAACCTCCCCACAAAAATTTTAAAAACAATATTTAATAGAAATGGGACCAAAGTGTAACCTCTCTAGCAATCAAATTTAATGACAATAAAAAAATGAGAATCGCAATCTGACTCAAATATAAGTTCTTCACAAAAAAATTAAAGTCCATTCAGTGATAAGAAAATCTCAGTGATAATGATAACTCAATTAAACCGAAATATCGGTCTTTGGCCCTTGTGCAAAAATCAGAATTAATTTCTTACCTCATTGAAACTGCTTGTCAAATTTCTGCTCTTATTATTGCGCACGGCTTGGAGGAACTGCATTGCAAATAATATTTTTATTTTTTTTTATTTTTAAATTTAACTGAAACTTTTCTTTAAGGGAAATAAAGGAAATCGTAATTAATTAAATGATATTTTTTTGTAAAAAAATTGCTTTGAAATCAAAATTATTATTGGGGCATTTGTTGGAAATTAATTACAATAAATAAACTTTAGATTATCTGATGATTACCTTAATTAACAATATACCTCATTCAGCATCTTGACCAGAATGCCATGTCGACGCTCGCCGACTCCTCACACACACAACTCCACTCGGCTGCTACTACCGACATACTGCTCTGCATGACGACTATTAGCGTACTGCTGGACGCAACTCAAGTGAGCTACTGTTATCGACAGACTGTACTGCACGACGACTACTAGCGTACCGCTCGCAACACTCGCGCGGTCAAGCGCAGACTAACCACGATAACAGGCTCTCTGGTCAAAGATTTTAACGTGCCTCACCATTGCTGCTACGTTACATACGTGTTTCACCACTCACAACTGTCGCACTTGTATCTGTGTAGTCACCAGCAAATAATTTTTTTGCATTTATACAGTGGTCTCCAACAGTATAAACATGTAAATGGTTGTATAAACACCTGAGGATGGGCGCAAGCCCGAAACCGGTCGTGTGACAAATAAACAACCTTTTATTGTGACTGGTAGCGGATATTTTTCTACACCCTATAAAGGAACAGTCACTATGGATAAAATTAACCTTTAATCCTTGAGCGGCCTGCTCGGTCCCTCGATTTGTCAGCACGTTCGGGATGCGATTGGAAGATGTATAGTTTTATAAAAGTCAGCAGTCTTCACGAATGGACACAGCATGTGATTCAGACATGTAAAGAAATCCCTCAAGATGACATTCGGATGATGTCTGCTTCTGTATCACAACAAACACAGGAGTGTATTCCTGCCTATGAGTGTCGCATCTCATACTGATGCAGCTAACGGACACCTGTTCCAAATGGAATCGAAGCTTTATCATTTGATAACCTTTGTGGTGAACATGTCCACAAAGTTTGGTACATGTCCGACCAGTGCCTGATAATTTAACCCTTTCCATTTCCGTCAGTGTAATTCTGATCGACCACTGGTAGGCGACAATATTGGAAGCATCGTAACAATTTTTTCGACCCTCCGGACTCTGGGGAAGTTCCTGCGAGCACAGGCTATGGAGCGGAACTGGGTCCTGGCGAAGGACCCTCCGCGGCTGTGTGCCCGGAGAAATTGCGGCCGTAACCTCATCGCGTGGGATCCCGGCGGAGCCCGGCGTCCTCCCAATGCCCCACCACACCGAGACCTTTCGCTGACGACATTTTTGGAGTGCTGCGACCACGGCGTTGCAGGCCGCGCAATGCTACACCTCTAAAATCACGTACGACAACTGATAAAAACACAGTAAGCGGCAACTTGCCCTGTAATTTTTTAGACGACGATAACATTCAACTTGCTGTGCTGGTACTGCGAACGGCTGAAAGCAAGGGGAAACTACGGCTGTAATTTTTCCCGAGGGCATGCAGCTTTACTGTATGGTTAAAATGCAGGGATCGAAAGGCCATTTACAATTCGTACAGCAACCAGATGGCAGTTATAAGAGTCGAGGGACATGAAAGGGAAGCAGCGGTTGGGAAAGGAGTGAGACAGGGTTGTAGCCTCTCCCCGATGTTATTCAATCTGCATATTGAGCAAGCAGTAAAGGAAACAAAAGAAAAATTCGGAGTAGGTATTAAAGTCCATGGAGAAGAAATAAAAACTTTGAGGTTCGCCGATGACATTGTAATTCTGTCACAGACAGCAAAGGACTTGGAAGAGCAGCTGAACGGAATAGACAGTGTCTTGAAAGGAGGATATAAGATGAACATCAACAAAAGCAAAACGAGGATCATGGAATGTAGTCGAATTAAATAGGGTGATGCTGAGGGTGTTGGATTAGGAAATGAGACGCTTAGAGTAGTAAATGAGTTTTGCTATTTTGGGAGCAAAATAACTGATGATGGTCGAAGTAGAGAGGATATCAAATGTAGACTGGCAATGGCGAGGAAAGCGTTTCTGAAGAAGAGAAATTTGTTAACATCGAGTATAGATTTAATGTCAGAAAGTCTTTTCTGAAAGTATTTGTATGGAGTGTAGCCATGTATGGAAGTGAACCGTGGCCAATAAATAGTTTAGACATAAAGAGAATAGAAGCTTTCGAAATTTGGTGCTAGAGAAAGATGCTGAAGATTAGATGGGTAGATCACATAACTAATGAGGAGGTATTGAATAGAATTGGGGAGGAGCTTGTGGCACAACATCACTAGAAGACATTGGTAGGACATATTCCGAGGCATCAGGGGATCACCAATTTAGTATTGGAGGGCAGCGCGGAGGGTAAAAATCGTAGAGGGAGACCAAGAGATGAATACACTAAAGCCGGCCGAGGTGGCCGAGCGATTCTAGGCGCTACAGTCTGGAGCCGCGCGACCGCTACGGTCGCAGGTTCGAATCCTGCCTCGGGCATGGATGTGTGTGATGTCCTTAGGTTAGTTAGGTTTAAGTAGTTCTAAGTTCTAGGGGACTGATGACCTCAGAAGTTAAGTCCCATAGTGCTCAGAGCCATTTGAACCATTCTTTGAATACACTAAACAGACTCAGAAGGATGTAGGTTGCAGTAGTTACTGGGAGATGAAGAAGCTTGCACAGGATCGAGTAGCATGGAGAGCTGCATCAAACCAGTCTCTGGACTCAAGACCACAACAACAACAACAACAACAAAAACATTCAACTCCTGTGCAAAAACAAAAATGCAAATTACTGCGTAAGTACTAACACTAAATATTCAGCGCTGCACACGGGCAATCAAAATTAAATGCTTCAATGTGACCCTTCTGTCCGAGCTACTCAACAGTTGTTGAGCAGAACATCGACTGCGTAGAGCGCGAAGTCGATTCGGTGGCCTCTAAGACGCTGGAGATGTAGGTATTCACGTAAAGGTATATTTCTACCAGTGATGTATCTATATTTTGTATGACTGGAGATGGGGGGGGGGGGGGCGAGAGGGAGGGAGATTTGAAGAGGGCTGTCACTGAAGTGAGCAGTCTTAACATCTGACGAAGTCACAGTCATATGCTACTCCGAACTAGTCCATTTCCTGATGCAACAGTAGCGGTACATCTCCCAATACGTTATGCAAGACGTGTATATTTCTATTTTCTATTGTCAAACCACAATTTATAAAAGGTGTTTATATTTTATTAATAGGATTAAGTAGGAATAATTAATATTTGTCATGTTGGAAATAATTGTGGTAGCTAGGAATGTCTGCACCAAAGTATTGTTGGCAGGAGAGAGTGCACATTGATATAATTTAAAAAAGGGCGGGAGTGAGCGCGTATGGATACATTTTAAGGAAAGAGCGGGAAAGACCGCGCATTGATACATTTTGTAATGGTAGCATGGATTGTCTGCACCAGAAAGCATTGTTGGCGGGAGAGACCGCACTTTAGCGTTCGTAGGAAGTCACTAGTAAGCGAGACGTGAAGCGAGTCGGTAGCAGGTCTGAAGCGAGAGGTTGAGAGAAGCGGTGTCCCTGCCAGCCACCAGCTATGATTTACAAGAGATTATAAACGGATGTACAGAGACATCAGCTAACTATTATCATAAGAGGAACTAATATTATTGAATTATTTTTTTGAGAAACTCAAGACTATACTGAGATATGTTTGCGCAATGCTAGTTGTAAGATTATTATAAGTCCCATTTGAACGTTCGTAAAATCATTTCATTCAGAGTATAATTAATTTTTGCCAGCAATATTGCATTACTGATTATAACCCATCCCAAAAACCATCAACGTAAAACTTTGCAAAATTTTATTGTTGTCAAGAAAAAGTTTATCTATGAATTATGTAACTTCAGTCAAATTAATTTAAGAATAACGTCTATTAAAGAATGACGTCAGCTTTGGTAATAAATACAGCCACTTATTATGACAGCCCACCAGCAGCTAATAGAGTATAGTAAAACAGAGTAAGTATATTCATGTCGCAGTTCTATGTAGCAGTCAGATGGCGATCCAGTAACAGTAAAAAAGGTAAGGAACAGTTTTGGGTTATTGCAGGTAACGACTGAGGGCCACGACGACGACACATTCTATGTTTCGTCGAAATAATCAGAAAATCACTTTTAATAAGCAGTATTTAAATTTCTATGCAAGATTGAGAAAGAGAATTAATTTCAAAGGGAAGATTTCATTTGTTATTATTAAGCAAGAGATAGAAATCCTAAGGGAAGCTTTCATAGGTTATTGTAGAAGGGAAGGCTGCGTAACAAAAAAGAAATGCTTGAAGTGATACTTCCGTCACGTGTAAGCTACCAAAGCAACTTTTATATATTTGTATAATTAGAGTAATCTAAAATGATTGCTTCTGGTCAGTGTATCATGTTTATTTGGGCGGTCAGCGCACTATATACCAAAAATAATACTTCTCTGTTCAGTTTCAATGTTAATTGTTTATTATAAACAAAACTGTTCGTTACGAAACAAACAAGGAACAGAAAAATATGTACTGTGTTAGAGGTGTCTTCGCTCGGGTAGCACAGAGTCTGCTGGTGAGTGAAAATTCCACGAAGAGAGGGGCTGGTTCGTATTTCGAAGCGCAGCTCAGTTTCCAAATTACCGCCTGTGCGGAAATGAAACTTTATACAGCGGAGGGCAGGTGCGAGATGAACATTTTTGATGTGATGAAAGAAGCGGGCATTTCGTAAGAAACGCTACAGAGGAAAGGCAACATTGAAGTCGCTTTATAAGCATAGTTTAATGGGACGTTTTATCAGATGAAAAGTCGACGCTGAACTTTCAAAATTTCACAAGGCAGTCGTTGACGTGTTTTAGAGCAGCAAATCTTAAGACATGTTAATGGATGTTTGGGAACTTCGAAACACTGCGCTCGCTAGCTGTTTTTATTGAAGCTTTACTTGGGATAAAAATATTACAGACTCCAAATCTTATAAGGCAGAACTGCCTAAGAAAAAACAGTCACGGCTGTAAAAATATATGTAAAAAAACAAAAAATACAATATAGTTAGGAAGCTACTGGTAAACTATTATCTAGTGTATGTCAAGGCTCGTCAACCATGTTTAGTTTACTGAACAAATTACCTTTTTGCCTCCGAATCAACCTCTGGATCAGGTAACAGAACAACCGAATGTTCCGGCGTTACAACGCGTTGCTACTTCATGTTTCGTTTACTTATAACGTAATGCTTTTGTACTGGACTCTCCATACATTTTTAACATCAACTAATAGAAATTTAATTTGAATTTTTGCAATATACTACAAGATCATCAGCATTCGAAATGATTTCACTTACGCGTAATTGCATACAAATTTTTAGATTTTTCGCGTAGTATCAATTTCCTGAATTTTAATTTACTAAACTTCGTAAAAAATGTGACACAGGTATATACTTCTGACATGGAATATGATTTTCTTCAATAAAGGAGTGTGTTTTATCTTTCTTTCACCGTACAAAATGGTGAATTCAGCATTGAATTCTTCTGAAGCTCAGTGGGTACTGCATACGAGTTATTTGTACGTCAGCAACTGTGGGACAAGACGGTTTAGACACAGTAGAGTCGTCGCTCTGGGAGACGGAAATTCAGTTTACAGCACATACGGCTACAAGTCATGTACTTCTGTACTCAGGAAGTAATCGAACTGGGGTATGGCGGAGGGCGCACACACTGCACCTGTGTCATTTTCCTGCAGTCCCATTCCGTTCACCGGTAGTACACAGTCCACTGTCGGTACACGTGTGTGTGAACCCGAATTGCTATAATTTTGTAGCCCGACCTCTCGGTCCAGATATACAGGGAGTTTCTAAAAGGATAATCCAATTTGTCAGGACTTCATCCTCTACAGTAATGAAGATAGAAACTTGGCGTAAACCTTAACTAATGCTTGGGACTCAGAAGTAGTTGTTTTTAAAAGAACCTCACTTTTACAAAGGTATAGCGTTTAACTTACGGCACGTACGAACTTTGGGAAATTGCTTCTATTGCATGTATATCTAAATATTCTTTTACCTATCACAAATGCTCGATGTGCCCTCTACTGGACGAATTAGAAACAACTAGACGGTTTTCATAAGCATAGGTATGAATACCGCCTGTAAGAGGTATGCGCTATATGCTCTGCCTGCAACAGGCAAGGCATATGAGAGTCTCTGACCAGAGAGCAGTATGTAGTTAGTTGTTGCTTGTCGCTAGTCGGCAGTAATCTTGGTTAGTCTGCGTGAGTCGGTAGTAGTCTGCGCGTGTCTGCGGTCTGATCTGGTCGGGACTCTGGAGGATGAGTATTGTTGTAGAAGGTAAAGCAGCAGCCTTGCGCATATCTAGTAATGTATGTTAACTGTCATCCAATTTCTTTCAAAAAATGCCCCAATAATAATTTTTATAATATAAAGTAATTTTTTTTTAAAAAAAGCATTCATTTCAATTTAAAGATTTTATCCAATGAATAATTATTCCTTTCACGAATCACAAAGCATAGGCCAGCATTGCTCGGAGCTGTGCCGAAATTTTTTTAGGTAAGAGCAGATATATTCGCAGTTTTTACTGAGGTAAGAATTTTTGCTTTTTTTATTCAGAGTACAGGGCCGTGGCGCAGCGCTGCTGTCGTCATAAAATTTACCAGGTTACTGAATTTTTTATTTTTTGGTTTAGGAATTTTTCTGTTTCGAACTTAACATTAAATGAGAAAAGAATTTTGTGGGTACATAAAATGTGAATGCATTTCTGCAGAGATTATGAGTGGGAACCAATTTTATTCAGAGGTTACAATATTTAAAAATTCATTTAATTAATATTTTTGTGGGGAGGTTACACGCCTCAGTAGAAGATTACAACTAAGGTACAATGTGGCCGTCAAACGCACAGAGAATTATCAAGTATTTTGAAACTGTGGAAACTCTACCTACGAAAAAATGGTTTTCTTACTTTTACAGAACGTTTATGTTGTGTTCTTCCTGAGATCTTCTGAACAGTCGTTAACGTACTAGGATGGCCGAATATTCAAGAGAAGCAGTGAAACATCCAGGACGTGAGTATCTCTACTACATCTACATGTAGACTCCGGAAGCCACTTTACGGTATGTGGCGGAATATACTTCTGGCAGCACTCTCATTTTTCCTCCCCCTCTGTTCCATTTGCGAATGTTGTGTAGGAAGGATGCCTGTCGACAATCTTCCGTATGAGCTCTCATTTCTCTGGTTTTCAAGTTGAGTTCATTTCACGACGTACAGGGAGTAACGGGTGTAAGGGCAAACATTTTCTTAGTGACTGAGGATAGTGCACTGAACAACGCCACATGGCTGTTTACGTCATTTGTAGACCCATAAGCTATTGCAAAGCTGTATGTTTTTAGGTTGGTTGGTACCTACAAGTTTTGGCATTAGCAAGCTATTAATGGTTATTTTCCCGTGGGCAACAGGTCAGGTGCTGAAACGTGGACGTGTAGGCCCAAAACAGTCTATAATCTACATTGACAAGCGTAGTTCACTCGGTGGTGCAGTTACAACCGTGCAGAAAACATCGGGTCATAAAGATTGTGCGAAGATTGTTCGGCACAGAGAAAAAACAATCGACACACTGATGCAACTACACATTAAGGTACTACATATAAAAATATCTGCACTTATATCCGTTATACCCCACATGTATATAATAGGAAGTAATATGTTGGCCGTCCGCTGTGGTCGAGTGGTTCTAGGCGCTTCAGTCCGGAACCACGCAGCTGCTACAGTCGCAGGTTCGATTCCTGCTTCGGGTATGTATGTGTGTGATGTGCTCAG
Source organism: Schistocerca piceifrons (assembly GCF_021461385.2). Lineage (NCBI taxonomy): Eukaryota > Metazoa > Arthropoda > Insecta > Orthoptera > Acrididae > Schistocerca > Schistocerca piceifrons. The sequence goes on along the minus strand of NC_060141.1, from coordinate 794,712,594 downwards.
GTTAGTTAGGTTCAAGTAGTTCTAAGTCTAGGGGACTGATGACCTCAGATGTTAAGTCCCATAGTGCTTAGAGCCTTTTGAACCATATGTTGGGGTTGTTTTGGGCGAGGACACCAGACAGCGAGGTCATCGGTCTCATCGGATTAGACAAGGACGTGGGAGGAAGTCGGCCGTGCTCTTTCAAAGGATCCATCCCGACATTTGCCTGGAGCGATTTAGGAAGATCACGGGAAACCTAAATCAGGATGGCCGGACGCGGTATTGAACCGTCGTTCTCCCGAATGCGAGTCCAGTGCGCTAACCACTGCCCCGCCTCGTTCGGTAACTAATAGGTTTCCCGACTCTTTACAGAAAGCGTGTTCTCGAAATTTCAACAGTAACTTTCCCCTCTTGTAGCGACGGCCAATCGTGTTTGTTGAGCACCTCCGTGACGTTCTCAGGTCTGCCAGCGATGCCCTGGCGAAACGCGCAGCTCTTCGTTGTATCTTCATGTCTTTCGTCGATCCTATTTCGTAAGTGTCCCACATCGATGAACAATACTCAACAGTAGGTCGAACAAGTGTTTTACAAGTGTACGATTTACCCTTCCTTGATATGCTTCCAATAAATCTCAGCGTGGCATATGATTTTCCTACACTTTTTTATGTGGTCATTCGACTTTAGGTAGCTGCGGACAGTTACTGCTAGGCATTTTACGGTTTTTGCTGTTTCCAATGAGTTTTCACCGGTATTGTAATGGATTTCTGCGCCTACTCTCTGCTTTTGGAGCTGACGTTATCTATCTTCAGGTATAGCGAAGTACATAATGATGAAATTAAAGGCACTTGATTAGCAAGGACCTTACTGGAAAAGTTTTCTTCATTAACCCTAAGTCTTCTTCGGTGCAATGCTTGAAAAATTAAAAACAAATTAAATAGTTATCTGGGCCGAAGAAAAATAAACGGTTATTAATATCTCTTAGTAACTGTAGCTTTGAGAAGTGTGCATACAGACAGACTCTACCTCTTTGTGGGAGGGGCGTTCAACAGATAATGCTACACATTTTTTCTGAAAGCGAGTTGGTTTTATTCACGATTTCAATACACCGTCCTATTCAACACTCTTCTTGGCTACAAGACACTATTTTTCTACGAAGGTGAGTCAAATGAAAACCTTAAATTTGTAATAACAAATAGAAATTTCTGCGCCGCTATCCTGTAAGTTGTTAAGCGTGCTAAAAACAGCGTGCAGAATGGCCCGTAGGTGACAGCAACTGCAGATGCACACACACCGTCGCAGTATTAGTATAAAGATGGCCGCCCCACTTGCGACTTGCAATAGGGAAGAACAGCATTCTGTTATTCGGTTTTTGCATAGTGAAGGTGTGAAACCTATTGAAATCCATCGACGAATGAAGGTTCAATACGGTGATGCATGTTTCACACAGCAGCAAGTCTACGAATCGAGTAGGAAGTTCGCAAATGATGTGATTTCAGTGGAAGATGCTCCTCGTCCAGGCCAGGCACAACGAATTGTGACTCCACAGAACATTGCAGCAGAAGAAGCCATAGGGATGTTTACAGATTAGTCATGGGTCAGCACACCACATTGCGCATGATGTGCTCCAGTTTCACAAGCTGTCTGCAAGATGGGTGCCACGGCAGCTGACTTCTGAAATGAGAGAACGACGTGTTGATGCTTGTGAAGAACTTATTCGGCGCTTTGAACGAGAAGGTGATGGCTTCCTTGTAAGAATCGTTAATTGGGACGAAACCTGAATTCACTTCCACCAACCGGAAACGAAGAGAGCGAGCAAGGAATGGCGCCATTCCTCATCACCAAAACCAAAGGAGTTTCGAACAGAACCACCTGCAGGGAAGGTTATGCTGACTCTCTTTTGGGACGAAAAAGGCGTCATTTTGGAGCATTACATGCCTAGAGGGGCCACTGTCACCAGTGCATCACACACAGATCTCCTAAAAAATCATCTGCGGCCTGCAATCAAATCAAAGTGGCGTGGATTGCTGTCAGCAGGTGTCCTTTTGGAACATGACAATGCAAGGCCCCACACTGCCCGTACAACAGTTGCAACAATCACAGACCTGCATTTTGAGTGTCTTCCTCATCCACCATACTCACCAGATCTTGCTCCAAGTGATTTCCATGTGTTTGGACCACTCAGAGACGCAGTGGGGGGAAAGGAGTTCCGTTCTGATAAAGAGGTACGCCACGCGGTGCATGAGTGGTTGCGCGGACTACTAAAAGAATTTTTGTGTAAAGGTATTTATGCACTTTGTAAGCGCTGGAGTACTTGCATTGAGCGTGGGGAAGATTATGTTGAAAAATGATACAGCTTTGTACCACTTCGGCACAATAAATAATATTTAAATAATATTTAAGGTTTTCATTTGACCCACTCCACTGGTCGACGTCGGAGTGAAGGTCTTGCTGCATCAGCAACCTCCCCACCATCGACGTACAACTTCCCGCGGAGTGCATCCTTCATTGCGCCAAACAGATGGAAGCCGGAAGGTGCAAGACCTAGGCAGTAGGTGGATGAGGAAGAACAGTCCAATGAAGTTTTGGGAGCTCCCCTCGGGCTCGCAGACTTGTGCAAGGTTTTGCGTTGTCGATGAGGAGGCGGCGTTCGTTTGTGTCTTTTAGGGAACGAACATGCTGAAGTCGTTTCTTCGGTTTCCTGAGGATAGCATAATACACTTCAGAGTTGATCGCTGCATGGCGAGGAAGGTTATCAAGCAGAATAACCCCTTCAGAGTCCCAGAAGACTGTCGCCATAACTTTCCCAGCTGAGGGTAAGGCTTTCAGTTTTTCTTCCTAGGAGAGGTGGTGTGGTACCACTCCATGGATTGCCGGTTTGTTTCCAGTTCGAAGCGATTAACCCACGTTTCATCGCCTGTGACGATATTCGACAAGAAAGTGTTACGATCAGCCTCGTAATGTGCAAGTAATTCCGCACAGGTGGTCTTTCGTTGCCCTTTATGGTCTTCATAGGGCACACGCCTTTGAGTATCCTTTTCAGATGGACGAGTGTGTCAGTACTATCAGCAGAGACGCCCAGTTGAGCAGCGAGGTGTTTGACTGTGACCCGCCCATCATCTCGAATGAGGGTGTGCACACGTTACAACACTGCAGGAGTTACAGTTGAGTGCGGCCGGCCCGCACGCCTGAGCTCGGACAGGTTTGTGCGACCTTATTTCGATTATGACAGACACCTCGCCAACGACTCACCATTGTTTTGTTCACTGCCAAGTGTCCGTAGATATTGTGCAAGGGCATATGAGTATCTGTAATAGTGTGGTTTTTGACCGTAAGAAACTCAATGACAGTTCTCTGCTTGTGATTGGGGATGCATAAAAAGAAGGATCCTTTATTGTGATTATATGATAGCGGAACAAACACTGGTGGCAGTTACTTCTGTAAAATATCTGGGAGTATGAGTACGGAACATACTCATATAAAATTAATTGTTGGTAAGGCGGGTGCCAGATTGAGATTCATTGGGAGAGTCCTTAGAAAATCTAGTCCATCAACAAAGGAGGTGGCTTACAAAACACTCGTTCGACCTATACTTGATTATTGCTCATCAGTGTGGGATCCGTACCGGGTCGGGTTGACAGAGGAGATAGAGAAGATCCAAAGAATAGCTGTGCGTTTCGTGACAGGGTTATTTGGTAAGCGTGAAAGCGTTACGCAGATGTTTAGCAAACTCAAGTGGCAGACTCTGCAAGAGAGGCGCTTTGCATCGCGGTGTAGCTTGCTGTACAGGTTTTGAGAGGGTGCGTTTCTGGATGAGGTATCGAATATATTGATTGCTTCCCCCGACTTATACCTCCCGAGGAGATCACGAATGTAAAATTAGAGAGATTCGAGCGCGCATGGAGGCTTTCCGGCAGTCGTTCTTCCCGCGAACCATACGCGACTGCAACAGGAAGGTAATGAGAGTGGCACGTAAAGTGCCCTCCGCCACACACCGGTGGGGGTGGGCTTGCGGAGTATAAACGTAGATGTAGATGTAGGTGAGTGAAACTCCGCTGCAGATGCCATTATGAAAACTACGTACATCGCAGAAACCTATCGGGACGTCGTAACACTATATGGGCTGAAGCCGGGATGTTCCACGATATCCCACAACAAATTCTGCATTTTTGCTACCGAAATTGGCCGACTAAAAATGTGTTGCATTGTTTGCAGACCACCACTCGTATAAAATACCTCACAGTGATTTTTTATTACGCGTGGCCTGCATTCACCCATATGCCTCTGAGTATACACAGAAATTATATATTAAAGAAGCTTCAGTTTCAGCCCTAGAATGTAGATAATTATGAAGCTAGAGGTAGGATTTATTTCCTCAGACACTTGATTAACAAGGCCCAGTACTGGAAAGAATACTTCATTAACCTGACGTGTTCTTCGATCAAACTGTGAGAAAAATTAAATGAAACAGAATGGAATAGTAATCTTGACTGAAGAAAGCATCAAAAATTATTAATAGCCTCTTTGTGAAATTATCTACACGAGTGATTTCGGTGTCAGTACAGCAGATCGGGAGAAATGAACTTGACGGAGAAAGCGGTGGAGGGTGCTTCGCTGGATATCTGGCGACGGATGTTGTCAAACTGGACTCTCATTCGCCAAAAAAAAGAAAAAAACTTCACGAACTTTGCGGTAAAATTTTTTACAGCTGTACAAAGGAAACCTCTGTTATACGATATTGTATATATCTGTTGAAACACACAATCTTTCCTTTCTGGTTTTACTCTGACTCTGCGGATGCGAAGCGACTTTTGTGGAACTGCTGGTCGCACGGGAAACATTCAGGGCAGCCCACGCTCTGCTCTGCAGCTGAGGCTGTCTGCCCGCCGGCCTGTGTAGTCCACAGCGCCCACTGACGCCGCGGCGACCGCGGGAAGAGTTGACGGCGAAATATTCAAAGCGATCCGACAAACGAGTGGGACTGCGGCGGAAAAAGGGAAAAGGTCAACACGCTGCGGTAAATTTTCGACGAGCCGCAGCGTGGCGCCGCTGTGGTGGCGGCCCTGCCTGGCCGGGAAACAATAGATTTCATTTGGCGGCCATAAAACGGGCGCCGCACCTCCCTCCGTAATTAACGCCACAAAGGCGGCGCCCCCGGCGGAGCTGCGCACAAACAGGGCGTCCCTCCAGAGCCGCTTCTTGTTTGCGGGGCTCCTGGTCTGCTCCGATCGACATAGAAAGAAGGATCCTTTACTGTATGCTTATATGATAGCGGAACAAACACTGGTAGCAGTTACTTCTGTAAAATATCTGGGAGTATGCGTGCGGAACGATTTGAATTGGAATGATCATATAAAATTAATTGTTGGTAGGGCGGGTGACAGGTTTAGATTCATTGGGAGAGTCCTTACAAGGGAACCTTCCCATCGCACCCTCCTCAGATTTAGTTCAGTTTTTCAAGGCCTATCCACTGTGCCAACTTATAACTAAATCTGAGGGGGGTGCGATGGGGAGGTTCCCTTGTTAGAAAATCTAGTCCATCAACAAAGGAGCTGGCTTACAAAACACTCGTACGACCTATATACTTGAGTACTGCTCATCAGTGTGGGATCTGTACCAGGTCGGGTTGACGGAGGAGGTAGAGAAGATCCAAAGAAGAGCGGCGCGTTTCGTCACAGGGTTATTTGGTAAGCGTGATAACGTTACAGAGATGTTTAGCAAACTCGAGTGGCAGACTCTGCAAGAGAGGCGCTCTGCATCGCGGTGTAGCTTGCTGTCCAGGTTTCGAGACGGTGCGTTTCTGGATGAGGTATCGAATATATTGATTGCTTCTCCCGACTTATACCTCCCGAGGAGATCACGAATGAAAAATTAGAGAGATTCGAGCGCGCACGGAGGCTTTCCGGCAGTCGTTCTTCCCGCGAACCATACGCGACTGGAGCAGGAAAGGGAGGTAATGAGAGTAGCACGTAAAGTGCCCTCCGCCACACACCATTGGGTGGCTTGCGGAGTATAAATGTAGATGTAGATGAAAACAAAGAGTTTAGTTGTAGCGCGCCAGCGTGTCAGTCTGTAGTCGCATGTATGTGGCGGCGGTAATGCGCGTGTTGTACAGAAATTCCAGCCGAATACACACATTCGTTTCTTGAGATCGCTTGAACGTTAAGCACCGAAGGACAGATTGCTCTTTAACGTCCCGTCGGCGACTAAATAGAGATGGGACCCCTCCACGCTCGCACCGACGTGGTGACCAGATCAAAAGTTCTACAGTCACTTCCGTCAACATGTTAGTTATCTAATAGGTGGATCACAGGATGCTGACTCCGCAGCTCGTGGTCGTGCGGCAGCATTCTCGCTTCCCACGCCCGGGTTCCCGGGTTCGATTCCCGGCGGGATCAGGGATTTTCTCTGCCTCGTGATGACTGGGTGTTGTGTGATGTCTTTAGGTTAGTTAGGTTTAAGTAGTTCTAAGTTCTAGGGGACTGATGACCATAGATGTTAAGTCCCATAGTGCTCAGAGCCGTTTGAATCATTTGAACAGGATGCTGGGCTGTGATGTTATCCGTGCGTCTGTGTAAGACTACGCATTAACACGGTCCATCAGGTGATAGGTAGTGGACGAAACGCGAATGAAGATAGCAATTTGAAGATCAGAGGGAAAAAAGTGCCAAGGCTCGTGCCGTGGGAAAAAACCTCTGCGACAGTGGCATGGGTAGTAAGAGCAGTAGTGGCTTACTAGCTGCGGTAGTTCATGCAAGGTTGTGTTTGTTAGTATGGGTATCATGCATCATTACCGTGGCGAGCGATGGCGATGTATCCCAGTTTGCAGCAGCCACTGTATTCCTGGAACAATGAAGATCGTTATATAGTAGCGGGCGATCGGTCATAGATAATCTCAGTGTGTGGGGTGTGTGTGGAGCTTGTCTGCATGCAGTGTACGGTACGGCTTCCCTGTGTGGTGCCAGTTATTCGGCAAGTGTGTTCCAGCTGGATATCCAGTAATGGCGTATGATTAACAGGGCCTCACCTGTACCGTTGTGTTTGCGTTTACTTGGCCATAGATGTTAGGTCCTTACAAGTATGTCTTTTGATCTTTTATGTTTCCATCTATGGTTGTGGTCGTAGTTCCCCCGATTCAGAATAAACTGGTTCTGCGAATGTCTGGAGTTTCTGTAAAGCCTTGTGGTGAGGTTGTGGATTACCTCCGTGAGAGTCTCAAGTCGGTATTCCTGGTGAAGGTCCGCGATGCGTGTCTATCGTGGAGCATTGCTTATGATTTTGAGTACTTTGTTTTGCATGAGCTGCGGACAGCGCAGGCGTGTGGTCGCAGCGTATCCTCAGACAGCAGCTGCGTACGTCATCAGTGGTCGAATAAGTGTCATGTACATGGACCTCGACACCCTTCTGTTCACTCTGCTACGCCTGTTGAGCATAGGGTAGAGCTGTTTGAGCCTCGCGTTTGCTCGGTTCGTCATGTGTTGTATGTGGTCCCCCCAGAGTAATTTCCGGTCCAGTCAGGCACCAAGGTATTTGACTTTCTCACGGAAACGTATTGGACGTGCATGTAGAGATGTTGGTCTGCAGTATCGGTGTTTGCGCAGCTGCTTCGGTCTTCTAGTGAACAGAACGGCTTCGCACTTGTCGACGTTTACTCTAACACACCATTTCTCCAACCAAGGCTCAGCCACTCTGAGTGCAGTCTGTAAGCGTGACGTAATGTTTGATGGTTTCCAATCTTGCGCGAGGATGGCTCTGTCATCCTCGTAGATTGCCGGTTGGGAGATCGTTTATGTAGAGATTAAAGAGTATGGGCCCTAGGATGCTTCCCTGGGGTACTCCCCCGTGTATAGCGTGTCGTGTTGATTGTTTTCCCTGCAAGTCAGTGTTGAAACTCCCGTCTGTGGGGTATGAGTGTATGAGACGCACCAGCCCGTCGGGGAATCCCGCGTCGTTGAGTTTGCGAATGAGGCCGCTGCGCCATAGACGGTCGAAAGCCTTTTCGATGTCCAGGAACACCACCCGTGTTGCTTTGTTTGTGTTGAAGCCATGTGTTATATGTTCAACGACCCGTAAGAGCTGTTGTGTTGTGGAAGGTGATTCCTGAACCCGAATTGCTCCGGTCTCAGGATGTCACTTGTTATGCAGTGCCTAGTGATGCATTTGAGAATCACCTTCTCAACAATCTTGCTGAGCGAGCTCAGAAGGCTGATGGGTCGGTAATTTTGTGAAAGGCTGCGGTCTTTCCCTGGCTTCCTGAACATCAGGACCTTGGCCGTCTTCCAAAAGGCGGGGAAGTGTTGGTGTTTTAGTATGGCATTCGTTATGTGTGTTTTCAGTGGCTGTATCCGTGAACTCCTGGAGGACACGGTTTTGAATGCCATCATGACCAGGGGCTTTCCTAGCAGCGGAATGGCCAGGAGACTTCGGCTGTACTAGCATGTCGAATGTCGTCGCGCGATGGTTGGGCTAAAATGCGCGTAACCTCCTGGTCAGTAGCAAGTGTAAACTAAGTCCTTAGAGACGTAGGAGAGGCTCGCGTTGGAGAAGGATGCGGAAGGAAATGAGGCGTGCCCATTCAAGTTGAATACGAAGGGCGCTCAAAAAGTAATGCAACACAATTGTTTTCTCGGTCAGTTTCCGTTGAGAAAAAGCGGGATTTGTCGTAGGAAAAGGTGGACTACACACGATTCAGTCCCTATGTTCCATGATGTTTCGATAGGTGCAGGCGCTAAACGTGACCTTCAAAATAGCGTCTGTAATGGAGATGCATTCCAAGAAGAAAGCTGAGTTTCTTTTGGCCGAATTCCGGACCATCGCAGATATTCATAGGTGCTTGCAGACTGTCTATGTAGACCGACAGCGAACAAAAGCACGGCGAGTCGATGGGCGAGGCGTCTGAAATCATCGCAACAAGGTCCGCCAAACCTGTCTGATCTCCCGCGCGCTACCGGCAGCACATAGCTGTGACTCCTGCATCGTTGGAACCTGCTGACGCTCTCACTGTAGGTGAACGACGTATGAAAGACCTCGCTGCCCAACTGGGCGCCCCTTTGGTAGTGCCGACACACTCGTCCACCAGTTAGGATACTCGAAAGTGTGTGCCCTCTGAATTCCTCGACACCTAACAGAAGACCATAAATAGCGACGAGTGACCATTTGTGCGGAATTATTTGCGTGTTACGAGGCTGACTGTAATATCCCTTCTTTCGAACAGGCGGTGAGACATGGGTTCATAATTTCCAACCGGAAAGAAAACCACAATCCATGGAGTGGCGTCACACCACCTACCCCTACAGAAGAAGTTCAAAGCCGCACCCTCAGCGGGTAAAGTCGTGGAGATGGCCTTCTCGGACTCTCAAGGAGTTACACTACTGGCCATTAAAATAGCTACACCAAGAGGAAATGCAGATGATAAAAGGGTATTCATCGGAGAAATATATTATACTAGAACTGACATGTGATTACATTTTCACGCAATTTGGGTGCATAGATCCTGAGAAATCAGTACCCAGAACAACCACCTCTCGCCGTAATAACAGCCTTGATACGCCTGGGCATTGAGTCAAACAGAGCTTGGATGGCGTGTACAGGTACAGCTGCCCATGCAGCTACAACACGATACCACAATTCATCAAGGGTAGTGACTGGCGTATTGTGACGAGCCAGTTGCTCGGCCACCATTGACCAGACGTTTTCAATTGGTGAGAGACCTGGAGAATGCGGTGGCCAGGGCAGCGGTCGAACATTTTCTGTATCCAGAAAGGCCCTTACAGGACCTGCAACATGCGGTCGTGCATTATCCTGCTGAAATGTAGGGTGTAGCAGGGATCGAATGAAAGTAGAGCCACTGGTCGCAACACATCTGAAATGTAACGTCCACTGTTCAGAGTGCCGTCAATGCGAACAAGAGGTGATCGAGACGTGTAACCAATGGCACCCCATACCATCACGCCAGGTGATACGTCAGTATGGCGATGACGAATACCATCATGATGCTGTAAACAGGATTCATCAGAAAGAATGACGTTTTGTCATTCGTGCACCCAGGTTCGTCGTTGAGTACACCATCGCAGGAGCTCCTGTCTGTGATGCAGCGTCAAGGGTAACTGCAGCCATCGTCTCCGAGTTGATAGTCCATGCTGCTGCAAACGTCGTCGAACTGTTCGTGCGGATGGTTGTTGTCTTGCAAACGTCCCCATCTGTTGACTCAGGGATCGAGACGTGCCTGCACGATCCGTTACAGCCATGCGGATAAGATGCCTGTCATCTCGACTGCTAGTGATACGAGGCCGTTGGGATCCAGCGCGGCGTTCCCTATTACCCTCCTGAACCCACCGATTCCATATTCTGCTAACAGTCATTGCATCTCGACCAACGCGAGCAGCAAAGTCGCCATACGATAAACCGCAATCGCGATAGGCTACAATTCGACCTTTATCAGAGTCGGAAACGTGATAGTGCGCATTTCTCCTCCTTACACGAGGCATCACAACAACGTTCCACCAGGCAACGCCGGTCAACTGCTGTTTGTGTTTGAGAAATCGGTTGGAAACTTTCAGCACGTTCTAGATGTCACCACCGGCGCCAACCCTTGTGCGAATGCGCTGAAAAGCTAATCATTGGCATATCACAGCATCTTCTTCCTGTCAGTTAAATTTCACGTCTGTAGCTCGTCATCTTCGTGGTGTAGCAATTTTAATGACCAGTAGTGTATTTTACCGCCGCGCGACTCTGCATTCTTACATTCCAGCATTTGTTTTAAGCGATTGGCGACTCCACAGAGTGCTGTGTGCACAACAACCATTGTATTAATAAAATTGGAAGGAAGGTCAGCGTTGGCCGTAAGTTTGATGATTTATTAAGAGCAAAATCAATTTTCGATCACATAATGATCATCTTCAGTGCTGGAAGTTAAAATTTTTTACATAGCGATCAGTGAATAAGAAACAAATGTCCACAAAGACACCTGAGTATAAACCAACTATTGGTAAGAACATACCTTTAGCGTACAAATTAAACCTCGTAGGCACTGGTGTCTAGTTATTAGCAGTTAACAGAAGCTACGAAACGATCACAATAACACATTCACCTATACAGCAGACCTCGGTGTGACATGTGTCACATGAAGACTTAACATTACTCTATTTGGCAGGAGATTACCACAAAATACCAAACGTGCACTTGCAAATCATTAACTGAATATTTCAAATTTAAAATTGTACATTGAAAACGCATAGCAAAAGGAAGGGGGAAATGCATACGCTGGCGTGTTATTATCAAAACAACTTAAAAAAAAAACATGCAAGAATAAAAATCAACAGGTAAACTTATAAGGTGTCAGATTAAAGGACTAGTAAAGAAAAAATATACAAATAACATGACATCAAATATAACAGAATTTGTTATAGCCCATTAACTGCCATCTGGCGTAGAAGTCAGAGGTGCAAAGTTCTTAATTTATGCAAAATATTACGTTGAAACCAAGCAGTCAGATACATAAATAGTGCTGATTGTACAATATATGACACGATTTAGCAAGTCAGAATGTCATGCTTTACAAAAAAAATTTTAGGGTGCAGAATAACATTTTTTTCATCGTATTTAACGACGTGATGATAAACTCATCTCATTCGTCCCGTTGGGACATGTTAACACATTATAACTATTTCTGAGGCTTAATTACAGAATCATCGTAATTATGAAAAGCAGAATGATATAAAAGCGCATTGTGGATGCAGAGATCGTTTAGAGCACTCGTGAGAGAACTACTGTTACGAGTCCGTAGCTCGTGGTCTGGCGGTAGCGTTCTCGCTTCCCGCGCCCGGATTCCCGGGTTCGATTCCTGGCGGGGTTAGGGATTTTCTCTGCCTCGTGATGACTGGGTGTTGTGTGCTTTAGTTAGGTTCAAGTAGTTTTAAGTTCTAGGGGACTGATGACCATAGATGTTAAGTCCCATAGTGCTCAGAGCCATCTGAATCATTTTTTTTACTGTTACGAATTGCAAAGAATTAGTGATATGTTGGCTAGAGACACAAGTGTACGAAATACGCTAGCCTAGTAGAAACCTCCACTACCACGCCAATTATTTATAGAAAAAAATCATCAAACTTACGGCCAACACTGACCATCCTTCTAATTTGATTTGTTTTAAGCGTTTCAGGGCAACCACGGAATAGCTTATGGTGGATGGCTGTGGAGGGACTTGAATCGCGGTCCTCCTGAATGCGAGTCCAGTGCACGTCTGCACGTCTGCCCACTGCACCGCCTCGCCCGCTCACATTTCGAAGATAGGCTGCAGGATGCTGGACGTGGAAAAACTACAGAAAGTCTCCGTTACCTGGGCTGAGAGGGAGATGAAAGGATGTCGTCTGATTTAAAGATGATTGTGGAAGGGGGAGGGGAGGAGGTTACGCAGTTCAGTTTCAACACTCCGTCTTCGGCCTAGTCGCCGTTCTTCCCGAGAGAGTTGCGTAAGGAGTTCCGAAGAGAAACCCTGTCTCATAGGATCTGTTCCCGTATCATAACATCGTCATCGGAGAAAATGTCACATTTACACTTAACTTTCATGAGGAGGATATTGTGAGGAGGAAACAGAAATAATTGAGGATATGCAGCATGATTACAAGAACTCTGAAAAAAAAGGAAGACACCGAAATGAAATTTCGTACGTATCAAATCTTTGTGTCCCTCCATAGCTTGCTTACAGGGGTGTAATGGTTGGGATATTTGTCTCGTTAATTGTTATTGTTGTGGTCTCAGCCCAGAGACTGGTTTGATGCAGCTACTCCGTCCTGTGCAAGCCTCTTCATCTCAAAGTAATTACTGTAACCTGTATCCTTCTGAATCAGCTTACTGTATTCATCTCTTGGCCTGCCTCTACGATTTTTACCATCTAGCTTCCCTCCAATAACAAGTCAGTGATCCCTTGATGCCTCAGGACGTGTCCTATCAACCGATCCCGTCTTCTGGTCAAGTTGTGTCTCAAATTCAAAAATGGCTCTGAGCACTATGGGACTTAACGTCTGAGGTCATCAGTCCCCTCGAACTTAGAACTACTTAAACCTAACTAACATAAGGACATCACACACATCCATGCTCGAGGCAGGTTTCGAACCTGCGACCGTAGCGGTCGCGCGGTTCCAGACTGTAGCGCCTAGAACCGCTCGGCCACTAGGCCGGCGTCACAAATTCCTCTTCCCCTCCAGTTCTATTCGGTACCTCCTCATTCGTTACGTGATCTACCCGTCTAATCGTTCAGTCTCGAACCGCGCGACCGCTACGATCAGAGGTTCGAATCCTGCCTGGGGCATGACTGTGTGTGTCGTCCTTAGGTTAGTTAGGTTTAAGTAGTTCTAAGTTCTAGGGGACTGATGACCTTAGATGTTAAGTCCCATAGTGCTCAGAGCCATTTTGAACCGTCTAATCGTCAGCATTCTTCTGGAGCACATTTCAAAAGTTATTTTCTTCTTGTTAAAACTGTTTATCACCCAAGTTTCACTTCCACACACGGCTACACGCCATACAAATACTTTTCGAAAGACTTCCTGACTCTTAACTCTACACTCGATGTTAGCAAATTTCTCTTCTTCAGAAACGCCATCGCCAGCCTACATTTTTATATCCTCTCTACTTCGACCATCATCAGTTATAATGCCGCCCAAATAGCAAAATTCATCTACTACTTTAAGTGCCTCATTTCCTAATCCAATTCAATCAGGAACAGTTGATTTAATTCTACTCCATTCTATTATCCTCGTTTTGTTTTTGTTGATGTTCATCTTGTATCCTCTTTGAAGACACTGTCCATTTAGCTCAACTGCCCTTCTACATCCTTTGCTGTCTGTGACAGAATTTCAGTGTCATCAGCTAACTTCAAGGATTTTATTTCTTCTCTTTCTATTTTAATTCTCACACTAAGTTTTTCTTTTGTTTTCTTTAATGCTTGATCAATATACAGACTAAATATCTGGGATAGGCTTCAACCCTGTCTCTCTCCCTCCTCATCCACTACTTCCCTTTCGTTCCCCTCGACTCTTCTAACTGCCGTATGATTTCTGTACAAGTTGTGAATGGCCTTCTGCTCCCCGTGTTTTACCCCTGACACCTTTAGAATATGAAAGAGAATATTCCAGTCAACATTTTCAAAAACTTTCTGTAAGCCTACAAATGCTATAAACGTTGGTTTGCCTTTCCGTAACCTATCTTCGATAAGATGTCATAGTGTCACTACTGCCTCGCGCGTTACTACATTTCTACGGAGTCCAAACTGATTACCAGTTTTACCATTCGTCTGTGAAGAATTCGTGTTGATGTTTTCCGAGTATTAAACAGATAGTTCGGTAATATTCACACCTGTCAGCATCTGCTTTCTTTGGAATTGTTTCTGGAAGTCTTCGGGTATTTCACCTGTCGCATATATCTTTCTCACCATATGGAAGAGTTCTGTCATGGCTGACTCTCCCGAGGCTGTTAGTAGTTATGATGGAATGTTTTATTTTTCCGGGTCCCTGTTTCGACTTAATTCTCTCAGTGCTCTGGAGTATCTTATATCCACCCATCTCGTCTTCATCTACGTCCGCTTCCATGTCCATAGTATTGTCCTCAAGCACATCGCCCTTGTATAGACCCTCTATATACTCCTTCCACCTTTCCGCTTTCTGTTCTTTGCTTAGGACAGGTTTTCCATTTGAGCTCATGATATTCATACACGTGGTTCTCTCTTCTCCAAAGGTCTCTCTAATTTTCCTGTAGGTGGCATCTTTCTTAACTCCTACTGACATATGGTTCAACATCCTAACATTTGTCCTCTAACTATTCCTGCTTAGCCATTTTGCACTTCCTGTACACTTCATTTTTTTGACTTTTCTATTGCCTTTCGCCTGCTTCTTTTATTGCGTTTTTATATTATCTTTTTTCAATCATATTCAATATTTCTTGTGCCATTCAAGCATTTCCACTGTCGCTCCTTTTTTTACCTACTTGTTCCTCTGCTGCCTTCGCTATTTCATCTCTTAAAACTAACCATTATTTACCTTATTCTTTTCCCCTGTTCTTGTCAATCGTTCCCTGATTCTCCCTCTGAAACTGTACATCTTGTCGTTCAGTTTATCCAGGACCCATCCCTTTAAATTCCTACGTTCTTACAGTTGCTTCAGTTTCAATCTACAGTTCATAGCCGATAAATTGTGGTCAGGGTCCCCATCTGCCCCTGTAAATACCTTAGAATTTAAATTCTCGTGAATCATGCAACTGAAATATTCGGTATTTATGCCAAAGGAAAGTCGAGTTTAATTTCTAAATGGATTTCGAGTGGCCCAAAGAAAGTTTCACTTATAAATATGTTTGCGATCATTTCGCTTAGTGCCGGCTGGAGTGGCCGAGAGGTTCTAGGCGCTTCAGTCTGGAACCGCGCGACCGCTACCCGGAAGTATAAAACGGTTCGAATCCTTCCTCGGGCATTGATGTGTGTGATGTCCTTAGGTTAGTTAGGTTTAAGTAGTTCTAAGTTCTAGGGGACTGATGACCTCAGCTGTTAAGTCCCATAGTGCTCAGAGCCATTTGAACCAACCATTTCGCTTAGTGTATTGTGTACATTTAGCATACTTTTACATTATAAAGCATTCATACAGCTTTCCACCTTCACAGAATTTGAATCTGTGCTTAGAAATTTTCTGTACTTTCGTCTTTATTGTCTCGTTTCCTATTTCTCAATCTGCTCTGTGAATCAGGTTTTAAAATTTATATACTGCGTTTCTAGCTCTGTTATTTAAGTCACAAAAAGGCAAAGAATTAGATATTATCGCGAATTGAAAAAACACACACGAATTCCTAAAACTCCTAGCCTACAAAGCTAACACATGAAGGAGGTAACGTACTTTATTAAAGTCAAATATTTCTGAGTATAATGTAATTTCTTTCACCGGTTACGCTTCTGGAAACAAGACATTATTCAGTTGCCTAAGTGAGAAACGCACAACCAGTTATTAACATGCAGTCGAGGGACACACAACTTCGGTACAAAGAAAAATTGAAGAATTTCATCTGGGGTGTCGTTAGATTTCATGCAGTGTTCCTGCATTCGTGCCGCAATTCCTCTGGAGGATGTTAGTGTTCTTAACTCTTATCCCCCTCTGTAGCCGCCGTCGACCAACTCCGTAGCTGACTGGTGGGCGCGGGTGACTGTTTCAAATGGCTCTGAGCACTATGGGACTTAACATCTGTGGTCATCAGTCCCCTAGAACTACTTAAACCTAACTAACCTAAGGACATCACACACATCCATGCCAGAGGCAGAATTCGAACCTACGACCGTAGCAGTCGCGCGGTTCCGGACTGAGCGCCTAGAACCGCTAGACCACCACGGCCCGCGAGCATGAGAAATTTGTTAGGAAAGCATTATATATTTGTCATTGGCACTATAAACATGCTGCCACTCTTGTTCCTTAACGAGGCTTAAAAAAACTATTGCCGTTGGATTAGCTTTCCTACGTAGTTTGTAACTATATGTGACATTTGTTTGAGTACAAAAGCCTTTTAGTATTAAAATTTGTGCATCATGGTCTGAACGGCCATTCACCGTTTTCCTAACAGAATGCCCATCTAGTAATGAAGAATGAATAAAAATACTGTCTATGGCTGTGCTACTGTTCCTCTGCACCCTAGTTGAAAAAAAAAAAAAAAAAAAAACAGTATACATCAGATCATATGAGTTTACGATATCTAATAGCATTCTTTTTCTTGCACAATCACATACAAAATTTATTTCGAAGTCACCAAATGTAACTAATTTCTGATATTTCCTATGAAGTGAACCAAGAACCCCCTCTAGCTTGAGCAGAAATGCTCTGACGTCAGTTATGGGACCTATAAACAACAATTAGAAGCTTAATTTCACTAAATTGAACTGCTTCTCCGCAACATTCAAATATCTATTCAGTGCAGTGCCGTGATATGTCTATGGACTCAAACGGAATGCTATTTTGTACGTACATGGGCACTCCCCCACTGCGCCAGGAACTCCTTGAGAAACAGCCACCTAAGCTGTATCCTGGTAAAGGAACCCTCTGAATTGTCAAATTATTGAAGTGGTGCTCCGATATACCAATAATGTCAGAGTCATCTTTAAGCAGTTCACTAACTTCATTTCTAATACCTCTTATATTTTGATGAAATATGGTAATTCCTTCTTTACTTGGATACCTGACCACCTCTGAAGGTGATTCCTTAGTTACATGATGTTTGGTTTGTGGGGTGCTCAACTGCGTTTATACAATACAATCTAGCCACTGTCACGAATGATGATGATAATGATGAAATGGTGAGGACAACACAAACACCCAATCCCCGGGCAGAGAAAATCCCTAACATGCCCAGGAATCGAACCCAGCACACCGTGATCCAGAGGTAGCAACGCTAGCCACTAGAGCAAGAGCTGCGGACTTCCTTAGTTACGGGGACTTCCTTTAAGCAGTCTGAAAGAGGTGCAGCTCTAACACCAGCCACTACAGGAATTTTTCCGTGAGTGATCCCACCACCAGCAGCTTCACTGTCACCTGTAAGCTTTGCCAGCCTATTGAGGTGAAGGCCATGCCTAGTGAAGCCAGAGCTAGTGGTAGACTTAACTGGCACCACTGCAATGTGACCAGTGCCCTCTTCCACCAGTGCCTTCTCTAGCCCCGTGTTAACACGTCTAACAGCCGCATTAAGGCGAGGCCGATCGTCATGCTGAAACATTTGCATGAAATACACATTAGTGCCTCCAGTTTGCATAGCTATCTTTACCAGGTTACCACCATCATATTCCCTGCCCCTATCAAGACTATTCCCTCCTCCTCCCAGAATCACTACCTGATCCTCTTCCGTGGAATTCCTACGTAGCTGCCCTATGCTGTCAGTAACATGAGCCAACACCGCACTAGGCTTCACAATGCTGGTGACCTGGTACTCGCTCCGCAACAGTTCCTCCAACTGCTGGCCCACACCTTTATCGCGCAAACTACCTAGCAGCAGAACCTTCTTCTTTCTGTTAGTCTTTGCAACCAACTGAGGCCTCCTAACAGCTAAAGACTGCTGTGTGTTTTCTACAGCTACAGCTGCAAGAGGCTCCTCTCCACTCAACTCTGAGAGTTGGTTAAATCTATTGCATATACGCAAAGTACAACTGTCTGAATACCTCCTCTTCCTCCTCCTCCTAGCTGCCAACTGCCAATTCCGATTCCCAGCACCCTTCACCCTCCTCAACCTACGTATTGCCTCCTTTGCGTATTGTAACTGCGCTTTCAGGGCACAGATCTTACGCTCCTCCTACTCTATCAACTTATTTCTACTACAGATTCTGCATTCCCAGGAGAGCATCTCGCTAGAATGCATACCGGATTCCTCACTGCATTCCCCCCAATGAAAATACTTTGAACAGATCTCACATCGTAACCCACTACTCACAAACCTACGACAAAGCCTACATTTCTCACTCATGGTAAAGTTTTACAGTTACTAAAAAAACTAAACGTCTACGTTACCTAAGTTCAATTACACCAGTGAACTACTTATAGAACTAATAATAGTGGACACAATTTATTAGCTAAAATCAAAAATTCTAGCGGCCACTGAAACACTCAACGAAGTTATAACAGCAAATGAAAATTTTACTGAAATATTTCACTAGAAGCAGTAAGAAACGTTAGCTGAAAACTACCGCACGAAATTTAGTAAACGACTTCAACGCACAAAAAACTAAAAAAAACCACAGTGAGCGAACGTTTTCGTAAGTTTATTAAGCTGTTATTTCGCCACAAACAGCACGAGACACCGTTGAAAACTACTAAATGTAATAACGCACAAACAACTTTGTCAGAACTTAAGAACCGCTACAGCTGCAACTGCACGCCGCGAAATTTGAACACACTGCTAATATTTGGATGAACGATTGAAAACTACTAAATTTAATATTCGAATACAGCGCACAAACAATTTTGACAGTACTTGCCTTTATAAGCAGTACAGCTGGAGCCGCACGCTGGGAAATGTAAACACACTGTTGATACGTGAGACTTGAATGAACTACGTGAGCACACTCACGAATAATAGACCACTCGAATCAGGAAGGAAGACTGAGATGAATGAGAATCCACTAATGCCTTACTTTTACAGTAGTTTCTTGGGCACTTCAGTGTATTTGTACCATAGTAACTGACTGTAAATTTGAAATAAAAATATAAAATTACTTTTACATAGTCATACAATGTAGGCTTTTACGGCTGGTATTGTCTTCAGTTAAAACTTCCGGGCTGAGAGGCCGTGGTCGATGTATAAAATTTCCCCCTAACGTTTCGTCCCCATCTGCGGGAGACATCTTCTGAGGTCGTCCGGCTACTGCCTCTGAGGCTCCAGGTACTCTCGCATTTATAGAGCGCACAGAGGGCACCATCATTCGTCACGTGATGCCGACGGTATGCCTATCTTTGGAAGGCGTCATCATTCTCGATTAAGAGTACTCATTGCCATGCTGCTAGCGCAACGTCGACATCCATATTTTGTCTAACTTTAAAACTTCCTCTTTTCTATTAAAATTGTTATGGTGTTTGTGAGTTTCTATTGCTTCTCTGTACATGCGGGCATGATAATGGGATGTTCGTGGTAGAACGCTTGTGTCGTTAAATTTAATTTCGTGGTTCCTATCTCGAAAAACATGCTCAGCTACTGCCGATTTTTCGATGTGTCCTAAGCGACAATTTCTTTCATGTTCGGCTAAGCGTGTGTTTACACTTCTTTTTGTTGTTTCAGTATATACTTGTCCACAACTGCATGGAATTTTGTATACCCCAGGTGTTGCTAGGGGGGGTCGGGAGTCTTTTGCAATTCTTAAATGTTCCTTAATCTTCTTGGTGGGTCTGAAGATTGTTTCGATCCCATACTTGACCAGAGCTTTCCCGATACGGTCCGTGACTTTATTAATGAACAGTAGGAAAACTTTTCCAGTAGGTGACCACTGTTGCTATGGACTTCTGGTTTCTTTTCTTCTTTGAAGGAGGGCTCGATCAATTTCCTTGCTGGTATATCTGTTTTTCATGAAGGCTGACCGTAATTGATTTAGTTCATCTTGTAAGTAAGCCGGCTCGCAGATTTAATTGGCTCTGACCACCAAGGTTTTCATGGCACCTCTTTTTTGACTAGGATGATGGTTTGATTCCTTGTGGAGGTTTACATAAGTTCTTATAGTAAGTATATAAATTACACTCTATGCCCAAGATAACATTACCTCTTGATGAAAAGAGAGTAAAACATTAAAAAAATATAACCGTGCCCTGATAGTAACACAGCCTTGCAGGTGTGCCAATATGAAGAAGTACCACATGCTCCTGAGTTGACAGCCAGCTACATACTGCCGGACTGGGAAAAGGGTACAATATCGGTCACATAGAATTGGAAAATACAATAGGTAACTTTGTCAATTTTTAAGGTCAGAAAAGTTATTTCCAATAGGGCAGTTAAGATGAAACATTTTTTAAGTTATGAAGCCACCTATTGTCTTCTTAACACTAGAACCGCTGATATTTGGACGTACCTAGAACCGGGGTTGGCTCACTGATGACCCGCCTATCTCTTCCTTTTATTATCCTGTGTCAGTGGTTCAAATGGTTCAAATGGCTCTGAGCACTATGCGACTTAACTTCTGAGGTCATCAGTCGCCTAGAACTTAGAACTACTTAAACCTAACTAACCTAAGGACAGCACACAACACCCAGCCATCACGAGGCAGAGAAAATCCCTGACCCCGCCGGGAATCGAACCCGGGAACCCGGGCGTGGGAAGCGAGAACGCTACCGCACGACCACGAGATGCGGGCCTGTGTCAGTGGGTTACTGTTGCTACTAATGGATCTGTTCTTTGAAGTGCTGCAAATTTTTCTATGAAATCAACGAAAATAAAGTACGTTTTCACAAATTATCATTTTTTTTTAAATTTTACATTTTACATTTTTTGGGCGCCCTTACTGGCTACCATCACATAATGAGCACAAATAATAGTGTTTTGATGTACGTTTGTTTCAGACAGTTTTCTTGCATATATGGCACTTAACAAATGATTTTTTTTTCCCCTTCACAGACTTTACAAGGTAACGTGTTCACTTTTCCTGTCCGTCAGTAATGTGTTCGGGTCTGACGGAAGTGCTAGTTTTCCTGGTTGCTACATACTTCTCAACAAGCTCCTAACCAGCTGCAGTATAAAATCTCTGCATTTCAACTTTTTCTCGTTTAGAGCATTGTATAATACCCAGGCACTTATCCCATCCAAATACAGCAAGTTGTAAAATTTGTGAGCAGGCCAACGTCACGATGGTGCTTTGACAGCGTATTTGCAAACCATTTGGTCGACAACGTTTATCCCATGTTTAGAGCCGTTATGAAATGTTACTCTATCTGGCTTATTTTTTTAAACCATCTTAAATTTTAACAAAAGAACGCATAGTGCTGAGAATCAGGTCATTATTGTTGCTTTTTCCTGGTAAACTGACAGTGTGATATCATTCTTCTTCAACAATACTGTGCTGTTTAAACACTTCTTTTTCCTTCTTGATACAAACTGGAATTCCCGTGCGAGATCGCTTTACGGTGCCCACTAAACTTGTAACATTTGCTTCCAAGGCTTCAGAGAAAGAGAACGAGGTGAAAAATTGTCACATGTGAATTCATTCCTTTACTTAAGTAAGGCTGTATCAATTTTTTCACAACAAAATCGCCAAGACGCTCGTCACTCGACGTAGTGTCATCATTTCCTGGATAAGGAAAAGGATTCACAATACAGGGCGTATCTCTGAAACTAGTAAACATATACAATGAATTTTGTTTTTTGATGAACGGAAAACTCAAAGTTTTTTTTCATATCTTTTCATAGGCGTTCAGAATGCCCCCCTTGAGATGCATTGCCGTATGTCAATGCGGTTTTCAAATTGTTCCCACACTGCAGCGAGCATGTTCCGAATTACAGCTTCCACAGCTGCTATTCAAATGGTTCAAATTGCTCTGAGCACTATCGGACTTAACTTCTGAGGTCATCAGTCCCCTAGAACTTAGAACTACTTACACCTAACTAACATAAGGACATCACACACATCCATGCCCGAGGCCGGATTCGAACCTGCGACCGTAGCGGTCGCGCGGTTCCAGACTGTAGCGCCTACAAACGCTCGGCCACCCTGGCCGGCGAATTGATATATAAATGATGACTTTTGAACATTATTAAGGTAAATACATAGTTTGTTCTCCATCAAAACCTTTCATTTGCTAACTATGCCTATCAGTAGTTAGTGCCTTCAGTAGTTAGAATCTTTTATTTAGATGGCAGTATTGGCGCTCGCTGTATTGCAGTAGTTCGAGTAACGAAGATTTTTGTAATGTAAGTGATTCATGAAAGGTATAGGTTATTGTTAGTGAGGGCCATTCGTTTGTAGGGATTATTGAAAGTCAGATTGCGTTAGGCTAAAAATATTGTGTGGGGAGAAGAGGAGTTTGTAGCACAACTTGACTAGAAGAAGGGATCGGTTGGTAGGACATGTTCTGAGACAGCGAGGGATCACCAATTTAGTATTGGGGGGCAGCGTGGAGGGTAAAAATCGTAGAGGGAGACCAAGAGATGAATACACTAAGCAGATTCAGAAGGATGTAGGCTGCAGTAGGTACTGGGAGATGAGGAAGCTTGCACAGGATAGAGTAGCATGGAGAGCTGCATCAAACCAGACTCAGGACTGAAGACCACAACAACAACAACAATATCACATCCTGCTGCCTGAAAAAAAATGCCTCTGTACAGGTGATGCTTCTGCAGCGCTCCCACTCTGCCCCAGGCGAAGGGGGTACAGCAATGCCCAGAGAAGCTCCTTCCTTGTTCATTTTCACGGAATGGCGATCTGAGAAAAGGGACCCTCATCAGCTTCCCTCCCTTCAGAAGCTTGCTTTCTCTGATTAGCATCTGTCATACCATCATTACAAATATTTCGTACCGTGAGAAGGACACATGATCTTATCTACAATTATTCTAACAATCTTTACCACGCAGAAAATAAAATAGTCAAAATCAGAAGAATCACGAGAAAACACAAAACTTATTGACTACTTCCTGGGCCTTAACGCGTATGGTGTACGAGATACATGGACCTCCTCCTCCTCTTGTTTATCCCTTTGTTTCTCACTTTTCCCTTTGGTTCCACTGAACACAATTCGCCTACTGGCAAGTCAGGCTCCACATTCGCTCACAGCGGCTTCCTGCTGCCTCTCAACACACAGTTGTGCGAATTAAGCCGTAATGTCATCCTTCGCAGATTACCTGGATTGCCTTGTACAGGAGGGATTCCACACAACAGATTAACATTGATGACCTTGTAGCTGGAATGTTCTGCCATTAACGTCCTCCACGTGTCATCGAAGGCCGGTTATGGCATGATTCTGACACAGAAACCCTAGCCCTCACTCACGCGAGAAACTGCTTCCACACATTGCCTAAATTTGATTTCCTCCAAATGAAATTCCGTCATTTGTGACAATGACAGAGCACTCATTAGCTACTAACACTACAATATTTATTTCTCCTATCTAATTATGAGTCACCTTGGTCCTCTACACTGCCTAGCCACAAGGCCAACCGAATGAGGTGGCGCAGTGGTTAGCACATCGGACTCGCATTCAGGAGGATGAAGGTTCAAGCCTGCTTCTGGACATACTGATTTGGTTTTCTGTGATTTCCCTAAATCACTTCATCCAAATGCCGGGATAATTCCTTTGAAAGAGCAACCCGACTTCCTTCCCCATCCTGCCCTAATCTGATGGGATCAATGTCCTTGCTGTCTGGTACCCCCCACTCCCCAGATCAATGAACCAACCAACCATATGGGCAATACAATGACCTGTGAAACAAATAAGTGCCACATACTCAGCTCTTGTAAGTTATGCTGCATGTAAACTGAGAGATATCTATCGGTTCTCCATCAGGTTACCTTCCACTAGGAAAGTGGGTGCACTCAGCGACTGTTATGTGACTTATAAATTATAGAGTGCAGGAATAAGTCGTTCTTTTTTTAGATTTTATTATGCAAATCCAGATTTCGGCAAGTAGCCAGCCGAAATGTAGATCTGCATAATAAAATCTAAAAAAGAACGACTTATTGCTGCACTCTATAATTTATAAGTCTATCGGTTCTTCCAGACTCGCAAATGTAACTACAGTTGTCGCGACCCTTAACTCTTGACTCCACAATTGTCACCAGAACATAATTAACAGTCACACTCAGACCACAATGAAGATATTGTGGACTGTGGTTCTGTGGTTCAGACGCCGTTCTGTGTGTGTGTGTGTGTGTGGGGGGGGGGGGGGGCGTGGTCATGCACCCTCAGCTGTGCAATGGCAGCGACACCTACTTTGCTGACACCACTCTGTAGCGTGTCTGCCGATGACAACCACTCTAAAACCTCTCTGAAGGGTGGTCGCTGGCGCTAGGTTGAGGGGTGATTGGTGGCGGTGACAGACTGGTGAGGCCTAGTGACACACAGATGAACGAGGAGAAGGTTGTATCAACAGCGACAGATATAGTGTGAGGCAGACACGCCCCACCCAGTGGAACGCTCACAGGCGGCTTCCCGGGCCTGGTGAGGAGCTGTTTGCATAGCCGCCCTATGATGCTGCCTCGTGGGTGAACCCCGGCCGAACCGGCAGCCAGCGGCGCACTCCGTGTCGTGTTGTGTCTGCGCCCTGCAGGGGCAGACATCTGTACTGGAGCGACTCGGGTCTGTCTTGCGCCCACTGCGGAGTCGAGGGTAGATGCCGTACACGGGACTCGAGCATCAGAATAAGTAAAGAGAGAAATGTCTGAGTACGTTCAGTTTTGCTCAGCTGTTTGAAAGTCAAATAACGTAGAGGTTTACCAGCACAGTAATTCATAACTTTTCAAAAGAGGGCGTTTCACAGTAATGTAAGGCTGGATCATTTGGTCCATGGCGAGCGATGCATCGTTCAGTATTCGTTTGACTTAAAAATTCCCGCTGTTCCAGATGCCAGTGTGGCAGTACCCCATTCTGTTTGTAAATGAAGTCATTAGAATCAGTCTCCAACTGTGGGAAAAGAAAGTTCTCAAGTATATCGATATATGTGCTTCCTGTAACAGTGTTCTCAGCAAACAAAAATGGACCATATACCTTTTCCCATGAAACTGCACTAAACACATTAAATTTTCGAGAGTCCCTCTTATTTTTACAGCTTCACGTGATTGTTCCGTACCCCATATTTCCGCATTACTGCGGTTCACCTTTTCATTTAAATGGAATGTTGCCTCCGCACTAAACAGTAACCGTGGAAGAAAACTGTTATCCTCCATATTGCCAAGAACGAAATTACTGAACTCCTCACGTTGTTGTTTGTCACCTTCACAAATGGCTTGCAGTAGCTAAATTTTGTATTGTTTCACGTGTAAACGCCGGCGAAACACACGCCAGACGAACATCTGGGGCATGTTGAGCTGCCGAGCTGTACGGACAACGGATTTCTTCAAACACCTTCTGAAACTATGGCGGATGCGCTCGATGTCTGTGTCAGAACTCGGGGACGGCCCGGCGATTTTCCTTTACACAAAGCACCTGTTTCTCGGAACTGCTCTGTGTTGTAGGAGGATCCACACCATATCTAGTACAAAAGTCACACCAGTTATTACTGACCCGCACTACACAAAACTCAGAACACAAAACTCTCCTCTGTTGCCCCGACGCCATTTTTACGAGAACTGAAGTGGGCGCACACTGCTGCTGCCCAGGGGAGAGTTTGCTCTGTCCAACAGTACGCTGTTGACGCACATATCTCAAACAACATAAATTATGGTTTTTTAAACTGGATGATTCTTCTATACAACCGGCCGGCCGGAGTGGCCGTGCGGTTCTAGGCGCTACAGACTGGGACCGCGTGACCGCTACGGTCGCAGGTTCGAATCCTGCCTCGGGCATGGATGTGTGTGCTGTCCTTAGTTTAGATAGGTTTAAGTAGTTCTACGAGGGCAGTTCAACAAGTAATGCAACACATTTTTTTTCTCGGCCAATTTTGGTTGAAAAAACCGGAAATTTCTTGTGGAATATTTTCAAACATTCCCGCTTCGTCTCGTATACTTTCATTGACTTCCGACAGGTGGCAGCGCTGTACGGAGCTGTTAAAATGGCGTCTGTAACGGATGTGCGTTGCAAACAATGGGCAGTGATCGAGTTTCTTTTGGCGGAAAACCAGGGCATCAAAGATATTCATAGGCGCTTGCAGAATGTCTACGGTGATCTGGCAGTGGACAAAAGCGCGGTGAGTCGTTGGGCAAAGCGTGTGTCATCATCGCCGCAAGGTCAAGCAAGACTGTCTGATCTCCCGCGTGCGGGTCGGCCGTGCACAGCTGTGACTCCTGCAATGGCGGAGCGTGCGAACACACTCGTTCGAGATGATCGACGGATCACCATCAAACAACTCAGTGCTCAACTTGACATCTCTGTTGGTAGTGCTGTCACAATTGTTCACCAGTTGGGATATTCAAAGGTTTGTTCCCGCTGGGTCCCTCGTTGTCTAACCGAACACCATAAAGAGCAAAGGAGAACCATCTGTGCGGAATTGCTTGCTCGTCATGTGGCTGAGGGTGACAATTTCTTGTCAAAGATTGTTACAGGCGATGGAACATGGTTTCATCACTTCGAACCTGAAACAAAACGGCAATCAATGGAGTGGCGCCACACCCACTCCCCTACCAAGAAAAAGTTTAAAGCCATACCCTCAGCCGGTAAAGTCATGGTTACAGTCTTCTGGGACGCTGAAGGGGTTATCCTGTTCGATGTCCTTCCCCATGGTCAAACGATCAACTCTGAAGTGTATTGTGCTACTCTTCAGAAATTGAAGAAACGACTTCAGCCTGTTCGTAGGCACAAAAATCTGAACGAACTTCTCCTTCTTCATGACAACGCAAGACCTCACACAAGTCTTCGCACCCAAGAGGAGCTCACAAAACTTCAGTGGACTGTTCTTCCTCATGCACCCTACAGCCCCGATCTCGCACCGTCGGATTTCCATATGTTTGGCCCAATGAAGGACGCAATCCGTGGGAGGCACTACGCGGATGATGAAGAAGTTATTGATGCAGTACGACGTTGGCTCCGACATCGACCAGTGGAATGGTACCATGCAGGCATACAGGCCCTCATTTCAAGGTGGCGCAAGGCCGTAGCATTGAATGGAGATTACGTTGAAAAATAGTGTTGTGTAGCTAAAAGATTGGGGAATAACCTGGTGTATTTCAATGCTGAATAAAACAACCCCTGTTTCAGGAAAAAAAATGTGTTGCATTACTTATTGAACTGCCCTCGTAAGTTCTAGGGGACTGACGACCACAGCAGTTAAGCCCCATAGTGCTCAGAGCCATTTGAACCATTTTCTATACACCCTGTGTATTTGGAATCTTTATCTACTGCCAACCAATACGTTTTTCCGTATTTGATCCGGTTTGAGGCCATGAACTATGTGAATTCGTAGTGGCACTTTGAAGGAAAAAGCCGTTCGTCGATTTTTATATACGGACCCGATATGTAGCTACATTGTTCGTTCTCAATAAACTCATGGCAGTATTCTGATAATATAGCAAACTTGCCGTCTTTCAGTCGTTCTGATGTTGTGAATCTGATGTCAGATCCATTGTGAAGTGGATTTGTGGGTGTACTGTGTTTGTTAGTGTGTAGCTCTTCTATCCAATTTTGTATTTCATCTAAAAGGCCGATTATGTCATCCACATATCGGTACCAGTAGATTACTTTGTATCCTTCTTGTTTTACAATGTTTTTGAGTATTGTGTTCTATATATATGACCAAAGAAATTGTTGGCTTAAGTTCTACTGATGGGAGACACCACGGATAGCCCTTCTTGTTGAAAATACAACGTGTTGTTGAAAGTGAAGTAATTTTGTTCTATGATTAGCCTAAGAATGGATGAGATTCCATTTATATCTACACTCCTGGAAATGGAAAAAAGAACACATTGACACCGGTGTGTCAGACCCACCATACTTGCTCCGGACACTGCGAGAGGGCTGTACAAGCAATGATCACACGCACGGCACGGCGGACACACCAGAAACCGCGGTGTTGGCCGTCGAATGGCGCTAGCTGCGCAGCATTTGTGCACCGCCGCCGTCAGTGTCAGTCAGTTTGCCGTGGCATACGGAGCTCCATCGCAGTCTTTAACACTGGTAGCATGCCGCGACAGCGTGGACGTGAACCGTATGTGCAGTTGACGGACTTTGAGCGAGGGCGTATAGTGGGCATGTGGGAGGCCGGGTGGACGTACCGCCGAATTGCTCAACACGTGGGGCGTGAGGTCTCCACAGTACATCGATGTAGTCGCCAGTGGTCGGCGGAAGGTGCACGTGCCCGTCGACCTGGGACCGGACCGCAGCGACGCGCGGATGCACGCCAAGACCGTAGGATCCTACGCAGTGCCGTAGGGGACCGCACCGCCACTTCCCAGCAAATTAGGGACACTGTTGCTCCTGGGGTATCGGCGAGGACCATTCGCAACCGTCTCCATGAAGCTGGGGTACGGTCCCGCACACCGTTAGGCCGTCTTCCGCTCACGCCCCAACATCGTGCAGCCCGCCTCCAGTGGTGTCGCGACAGGCGTGAATGGAGGGACGAATGGAGACGTGTCGTCTTCAACGATGAGAGTCGCTTCTGCCTTGGTGCCAATGATGGTCGTATGCGTGTTTGGCGCCGTGCAGGTGAGCGCCACAATCAGGACCGCATACGACCGAGGCACACAGGGCCAACACCCGGCATCATGGTGTGGGGAGCGATCTCCTACACTGGCCGTACACCACTGGTGATCGTCGAGGGGACACTGAATAGTGCACGGTACATCATAACCGTCATCGAACCCATCGTTCTACCATTCCTAGACCGGCAAGGGAACTTGCTGTTCCAACAGGACAATGCACGTCCGCATGTATCCCGTGCCACCCAACGTGCTCTAGAAGGTGTAAGTCAACTACCCTGGCCAGCAAGATCTCCAGATCTGTCCCCCATTGAGCATGTTTGGGACTGGATGAAGCGTCGTCTCACGCGGCCTGCACGTCCAGCACGAACGCTGGTCCAACTGAGGCGCCAGGTGGAAATGGCATGGCAAGCCGTTCCACAGGACTACATCCAGCATCTCTACGATCGTCTCCATGGGAGAATAGCAGCCTGCATTTCTGCGAAAGGTGGATATACACTGTACTAGTGCCGACATTGTGCATGCTCTGTTGCCTGTGTCTATGTGCCTGTGGTTCTGTCAGTGTGATCATGTGATGTATCTGACCCCAGGAATGTGTCAATAAAGTTTCCCCTTCCTGGGACAATGAATTCACGGTGTTCTTATTTCAATTTCCAGGAGTGTATGTGTGGGAATTCTTTGCATTTTAGCTGTTGTTCTATAATGTTAATAGTTTCTTCTGTGGGTATGGTGCGTACATGGACATAATGTCGAGACCCCGGTTTTGCTGTTGGGGCCGGCCGAAGTGGCCGTGCGGTTAAGGGCGCTGCAGCCTCGAACCGCAAGACCGCTACGGTCGCAGGTTCGAATCCTGCCTCGGGCATGGATGTTTGTGATGTCCTTAGGTTAGTTAGGTTTAACTAGTTCTAAGTTCTAGGGGACTAACGACCGCAGCAGTTGAGTCCCATAGTGCTCAGAGCCATTTGAACCATTTTTTTGCTGTTGGGGTGGGGGGGGGGGGGGCGGCGGGGGGATGTTGACGTTCTTAATTTTCTCTATTATGTCGCCTTCTGTTTGTGTATGTGTGTGTTTTCTGCAGGAATGTGTGCAGTGCAGGTGTCTCCCAAATAAGTAAGATGGGCTTTTCTGGAGTCCAGAGCTGGCCTGACCGGCATGATAGCCTTGTGAACCTTTGGGAGGCTTGTTAAAAGTGGAGCTTTAGGATTCTTTTGTGTGTGTCTCTTTTTGTCTGGTTGTGTGCGAGGGTGGGTGTGATGCTTCTTAAGAGAACCAAAACCACAATCCCACTAATATCTAAAATGATCTGCGCATCCCGAACACAGAAACAGTTTATACCGACAACTAACAATAGAAGACTTTTACTACATACAAAAGGCTATAGCGGAAGGGAAAAACGGAATAAACGAAAACACTACACTTCGCAACAACACATTCTTTACTGCCGAGAGACAACTGGTCCAGGACATGGAACAGAAAGCACACACGCGTAAAAGAGCCACTCACCCATCACACACAGGGACATAAACAAGGAACAAAAGTCGTCAGTCTTTCCGCTGCAGTTTTCATAGCTTCTCGCAACATGCGATACATTAATCGCGACGCACGCGAACAGCAAGATGGCGTAATGATTTGGTTTATGGACGAAGTGCAAAAGTTTTCTTTTTCTGTGTATAAAATTAGCTGCAAGCCGTCCATCGAACAGCGCACGACCGATTAAGTAACAATTAAGTAACAGCTTAGTGACATCAAAACTGTGTCCACAACACTACCGCAATCCCAGTTTATAAGTCTGACATACGTAAGTTTTTGTAACGCTGACATAATTAAATTCATGATTATATATTTGTTTACTAACAGCCGCACACAGAGTTGCGAATGACATAATGTATGCCGAGAGAAACGTCATCAGAAAAACACAGAAAATATGCTGCAAAAAAGCGACAATAATCTTAAAACTATGCTGTAACGCATAATAAATAATGAAATGTGAAAGTATTCACATTAAAAAGAAATAGTACAAATGCAATAATGTTTTACAGTGTTTTGTAACTATGCCACTTTCTGCATGTTTTAGATTTAAAGAACCCACTGATAGTTGTGATATTTGTCGCTGGAATTGCTTTGAGGAATAAATATGTAACAAAAAATGTTGTCCTGAGACGGGCTTGATGCAGCTCGCCATGCTACTCTATCCTGTGCAAGCTTCTTCATCTCCCAGTACCTACTGCAGCCTACATTCTTCTGAATCTGCTTAGTGTATTCATCTCTTGGTCTCCCTCTACGATTTTTACCCTCCACGCTGCCCTTCAATACTAAACTGGTGATCCCTTGATACCTCAGAACATGTCCTACCAACCGATCCCTTCTTCTAGTCAAGTTGTGCCACAAGCTCCTCTTCTCCCCAGTTCTTTGCAATACCTCCTCATTAGTTATGCGATCTACCCATCTAATCTTCAGCATTCTTCTGTAGCACCACATTTCGAATGCTTCTATTCTCTTCTTGTCCAAATTATTTATCGTCCATGTTTCACTCCCATACATGGCTACACTCCATACAAATACTTTCCGAAACGACTTCCTGACACTTAAATCTATACTCGATGTCACCAAATTTCTATTCTTCAGAAACGCTTTCCTTGCCATTGCCAGTCTACATTTTATATCCTCTCTACTTCGACCATCATCAGTTATTTTGCTCCCCAAATAGGAAAACTCCTTTAGTACTTGAAGTGTCTCATTTCCTAATCTAATTCCCTCAGCATCCCCCGACTTCATACGACTACATTCCATTATCCTCGTTTTGCTTTCGTTGATGTTCCTCTTATATTCTCCTTTCAAGACACTGTCCATTCCGTTCAGCTGCTCTTCCAAGTCCTTTGCTGTCTCTCACAGAATTACAATGTCATCGGCGAACCTTGAAGTTTTTATGTCTTCTCCATGGATTTTAATACTACTCCGAATATTTCTTTTGTTTCCTTCACTGCTTGCTCAATATACAGATTGCATAACATCGGGGAGAGGCTACAACCCTGTCTCACTCCCTTTCCAAGCACTGCTTCCCTTTCATGTCCCTCGACTCTTATGACTGCCATCTGGTTTCTGTACAAATTGTAAATAGCCTTTCGCTCCCTGTATTTTACCCCAGGCACCTTTAGAATTTGAAAGAGAGTATTCAAGTCAACATTGTCAAAAGCTTTGTCCAAGTCTACAAATGATAGAAACGCAGGTTTGCCTTTTCTTAATCTGGCTTCTAAGATAAGTCGCAGGGTCGGTATTGCCTCATGTGTTCCCATATTTCTACGGAATCCAAACTGATCTTCCCCGAGGTCGGGTTCTACCAGTTTTTCCATTCGTCTGTAAGGAATTAGCGTTAGTATTTTTCAGCCGTGACTTATTAAACAGATACTTCGGTAATTTTCACATCTGTCAACACCTGATTTCTTTGGGATTGGAATTATTATATTCTTCTTGAAGTCTGATGGTATTTCGCCTTACATTTTGATCACTAGATGGTAGAGTTTTGTCAGGACTGGCTCTCCCAAGGCTGCCAATAATTCTAATGGAATGTTGTCTACTCCCGTGGCCTTGTTTCGACTTAGGTCTTTCAGTGCTCTATCAAACTCTTCACGCAGTATCATATCTCCCATTTCATCTTCATCTACATCCTTTTCCCTTTCTATAACATTGCCCTCAAGTACATCGCCCTTGTATAGTCCCTCTATATACTGCTTCAACCTTTCTGCTTTCCCTTCTTTGCTTAGAACTGGGTTTCCATCTGAGCTCTTGAAATCCATACAAAAGGTTCTCTTTTCTCCAAAGGTCTCTTTAATTTTCCTGTAGGCAGTATCTATCTTACCCCTAGTGATATAAGCCTCCACATCCTTACTTTTGTCCTCTAGCCATCCCTGATTAGCCATTTTGCACTTCCTGTCGATCTCATTTTTGAGACGTTTGTATTCATTTTTGCCTGCTTCATTTGCTGCATTTTTATGTTTTCTCCTTTCATCAATTAAATTCAGTATTTCTTCTGTCACCCAAGGATTTCTACTAGCTCTCGTCTTTTTACCTACTTCATCCTCTGCTGCCTTCACTACTTCATCCCTCAAAGCTACCCATTCTTCTTCTACTGTATTTCTTCCCCTCATTCTTGTCCCTTATGCTCTCCCTGAAACTCTGTACAACCTCTGGTTCTTTCAGTTTATCCAGGTCCTATCTCCTTAAATTCACACCTTTTTGCAGTTTCTGCAGTTTTAATCTAAAATTCATAACCAATAGATTGTGGTCAGAGTTCACACCTGGCTCTGGAAATGTCTTACAATTTAAAACCTGGTTCCTAAATCTATCTGAAACCTGTCAGTATCTCCAGGCTTCTTCCATGTATACAACCTCCTTTTACGATTCTTGAACCAAGAGTTAGCTATGATTAAGTTGTGCCTTGTGCAAAATTCCATCAAGTCGCTTCCTCTTTCATTTCTTACCCCCTGTCCATATTCACCTACTACGTTTCCTTCTCTCCCTTTTCCTACTATCGTATTCCAGTCACTATTAAATTTTCGTCTCCCTTCACTATCTGAATAATTTCTTTTATCTCATCATACATTTCTTCAATTTCTTCGTCATCTGCAGAGCTAGTTGGCATATAAACTTGTACTACTGTGGTAGGCGTGGGCTTCGTGTCTATGTTGGCCACAATAATGCGTTCACTATGTTGGTTGTAGTAGCTTACCCGAACTCCTATTTTTTTTATTTATTATTAAACGTACTCCTGCATTACCCCTATTTCATTTTGTATTTATAACCCTGTATTCACCTGACCAAAAGTCTTGTTCCTCCTGCCACCGAACTTCGCTAATTTCCACTATAACTAACTTTAATCTATCCATTTCCCTTTTTAAATTTTCTAACCTACCTGTCCGATTAAGGGATCTGACATTCCACGCTCCAATCCACAGAACGCCAGTTTTCTTTCTCCAGATAACGACGTCCTCCTGAGTAGTCCCCGCCCGGAGATCCGAATGGGGGACTATTTTACCTCTGAAATATTTTACCCAAGAGGACGCCATCATCATATATCCATACAGTAAAGCTGCATGCCGTAGTTTCCCCTTGCTTTCAGCCGTTCGCAGTATCAGCACAGCAAGGCCGTTTTGGTTAATGTTACAAGGCCAGATCAGTCAATCATCCAGACTGCTGCCCCTGCAACTACTGAAAAGGCTGCTGCGCCTCTTCAGGACCATACGTTTGTCTGGCCTCTCAACAGATACCCCTCTGTCGTGGTTGAACCTACGGTAAAAAAATATTTTGCATTAAAGCGGTCTCACGATTACCATATTGTTTTTTTTTTTTTTTTTGGATGTAAACACGGACCAAATGGAAGAGTTCCAAGATAAAATTAAAGCTATAAAAGCTCCCAGTTCTTCAACCTTCAGTCCAATCATCTGGGCCCAACACTCTATGTGCTTTGGTCTCAGTGCATTTTACAATGTGTTTCAAAATATTGTCCGTTATCATAAGAGGCCAAGCACTGTAGCAGGTCTCATTCACGTTTCGTTTTGCATGGCGAGATAGTAGTCCAGCATGGTCTTTGAAAACATTCTGTTGTCCATAGTTGTCAGCTGAACAGTCACCTCTAACTTCCACTATCTGGGTCGTTCCACCTGGTTCCACAATATCTCTACTTGAAAGAAACTGAAATAGTCCACAGCCTTGGTCATTTCGTTATCCACGACGCCCACGAGCAGGAGTTGGTCTAGCCTTTTTGGTAGTAGTTCCTGTAATAGTAGTAATGAGTATTACAAAACGTATTGGTGTTCAATATATCGTGGAATATCTGAAAAAAATTATGTTCCTTAATGTAATGTTAGACATGTAAAAACTCAAGGAAGCAACAATATATACACGTAAGTATTACAATTGACATCTGTGTCTACCTAAAACGTATGTATTCAACAAGAATTATAAAAACAAACAAATAAACATGCATACTTTCCACGTCAATATTAAGTAGAACATCCTGGGGAATAACATCTTCTTCTGGCGAAAAATCTGGAACTACAGGTGGTGGTAATTCTTCCTCAGATTAAGACTCCAGCGGCTCGCCCTCAGATTCATGACCCAAATTCTCATTTAACACATCTGTAACGTCCTCTTTTGCTCGTCTGACCATAATAAATTTGCATGCTGCAGGCACTATTTACACAGAGTGCACTACTAAAACCGCATTTCATGGAACAAAGCTCTAGCTGCACGGTACTTGCACGCATGGTCAGACATGTTTCAACCTGGCCTCCCTCTCCTTCCCGTGGGAAAACTGCAACGTCATCAGGCGGTGAGATAAAAGGGAATTTCGCGATTGTTGATCACATTCTGACAATAAGGTGCTCGAAAAATGCGATTGTTATAGCGGCTGCAGCAGAGGGGTCAGGTCTGACCCGTCCCTGGTTCTAGGTAGATCTTCGTATTTCTCCTTTCCCATAAAATGTAAAATTAAGTATAATCATTAATTACCTTACTTCATAAAAGTCACAGAAATTCAGCGCTCTAGGCAATTATGCAAAAGAGTGACGAACGAAATAACTAAGAGGGGTCACGACTGACCCGGCAGCGGTTCTGGTGTTGAGTCGTCTGTCTGTCGACTCCACTCTTTCCCGTCTTGTGATCGTTTTTTCTTCTCGACGTGACTGCTACATCCACAATTCCCTGTAACCTCCTCCTCCGCGAACCCCTACTACTTTCACCTCTACAACATTCCCCCCCCCCCCTTACCGCCTACCCCTCTCTCCCTAACTGTTTACTCGATGTCCCACTCACTTCCTCTGATGATGGTCTGCCATAGGTATCTTTCCTCGAGTGTTAGGTTTAGTACTTTATTTAAGTAGACTCTAATAATTCGTATACCAAAGAATTCAGGTGCTGACAGGTGCGAGTACTACCGGATAATCAGTTTACTGCATCGTGGTTGTAAAATACTGACACGAATTATTTACAGAATAATGGAAAAGACTAATAGAAACCGAGCTCGGCGAAGAGCACGCGAGCCGATTTGATGAGAGACAAGTTTACGTTTATAGCATTTGTAAATCTAGAGGAAGCTTTCGATTATTTGACAGGTATTCACACTTTGAAATTCCGAAGATAACAGGGATAAAATACAAGCAACGGAAAGTTATTTACAACTCGTACAGAAACAAGGCTGTAATTTGAAGAGTCAAAGGATATGAAAGACAAGTAGTAGTTGAGAAAGGAGCGAGACGAGGTTGTAGTCAGTCCCCAATGTTATTCCGACTGTACATTCCCCAAGCAGTAAACGAAACCAAGGAGGAAGATCAGGGTGAAGAAACAGAATGTTTGCGCTTTGGTGGCGGTGTTGTAATTCTGAGGGTCAGAGTCAGCACCTCGTGGTTTTATGATTATTGTTGCTGACTCTTGAACATGGGGCTCTGGGATCGATTCCCGCCTGGGTCGGAGATTTTCTTCACACGGAACTGTGTGTGTTTATTGTCATCACCATTTCATTATCATCGACGCGCAAGTCGGCGAAGTAGCGACTAGCACCAGGAACCCAGGAGGGGGCTCCCGGCGAAGAAAGCCACACCCACGTTTCATATCACATTTTTCAGAAGCTGGAAGAGCAATTGAAAGGAACTGAGAAAAGAGATTGTAAGATGAATATCAGCAAAATTAAAACTACGGTAATGAAATGCATTCGAATTAAATGAGACGATGGTAATGTAATTAGATTAGGAAATGAGACGCCGAAAGCAGTCGATAAATTCTGTTATTTTGGTAGCAGGATGATGGGGCGAAGTAGTGACTGGCAAGAGAAAGAATATCAGTTCTGAAAAAGAGGAATTTAGTAACAATTACTCCACTATACAAAAAGAAGACATTAACGTTGTTACCAAGAATCTCGAAAGTTCTTAATCAATTTAATTCAGATTTTTATGTGATGCTGTAATAAACATTTGGACGTACAAATCTTATAGTTTAATATCTGTAATATAGAAATATACGTGATATACTCCTATGAAGGAAATACCTTGTTATCGTAAATCTCGAAAAGTGTCTGACTAGTTTACTTCAAGCTAGTAAAATTTTTTAAAAAGTAGTTGAATATAAACTAAAGTGTGAGGAAATCTTTTCTGAATGTATTTTTCTAGAGTTCAGACGAGAATGGAATAGAAACTTTTGAAATGTAGTGCTGGAGAAGAATGCTTAAAATTATACGGGTACGTCGGATAACTAATTAGTAGCTATAGGCCCAAAAGAAATTTATGGCACAACTTGACTAAAAGAAGGGACTGGTTGATGAGGAAACATGCCGAGGCATCAAGGAATCGGCAATACTGTAAGCACGTTCACTTCCTTCAACGATTCTTTAGTTTACAAAGTGTATCACAGTGATGCTAAGCACACTTCTTTACGCCAACTCGTCGTTGTTAACTTCGACTTTAATTCTTTTTGAGACTGACAAGTTCTGTAGAATTATTGTTCTGTCTCTATTTTAGCCCGAACGTTTTAATGATTGTAAACATCTGATTTCACCTTCAGTTGCGAACGATTTTTCTAGGTCCACAAATGCTGGGAAAGTATCCTGAGTTCTAGTACTAACCAACAACATCGGAACTGCAGAATGAGATTTTCATTCTGCAGCGGAGTGTGCACTGATATGGACCTCCCTGTCAGATTAAAACTTTGTGCCGGACCGAGACTCGAACTCGGGAACTTTGCCTTTCGCGGGCAAGTGCTCTGCCGCCTTTTTCATCTCATTTTGTTCTAGATTGTTTGTTGCATCTGTTCGGGATGGAGTCCCATGACCGCCGTTCAGGTTCTTCGTTGATCCGTTCACTCATTTCTTTTATTTCAGAGGGTAGCTAACCCCCTGACCGAAAACGCTGAGCTACTCTGCCGGCAACCGACTGAGCTACCCCAGCACGACTCACCACCCGTCCTCACAGCTTCAATTCTGCCCGTGAAAGGCAAAGGTCCCGATTTCGAGTCTCGGTCCGGCACACAGTTTTAATCTGCCACGAAGTTTCAATACCAGAATTGATTTCCGGTGCTTATTCACTCTTTAAGTAAAGCTGAGTTTCGTTCCGTACATCTAGAACTTTTTTTCTATTCTCCTTTATATTACTCCGGTATTCGAGCATTCGTTGTCAGATCGTCCGATTGTTTTTACATTTATTGGTATGGGACATCGTTGGTAATGTAACTATGATGAATTAAAAGGAAGGTCAGCGTTGGCCGTAATATTGATGTTTTATTGATAGGAGAATCGATATTCGATCACAAAGTGATCATCTTCAGTGCTGATATGTACAAATTAAACTCAGACACTGGTGTCAAGTTATCAATAACCAAAACTGAGAAGCGATCACAATAATCCATGAACTCCATGGAGTCGCCAATCAGTAGCGATGATGCTTTTCTGACGATCTGATGGAATTATTTAGACTGCGGAATTCTGACTGGAACGCCGATCCCGTTACACTAGTACGGTGGCGTCATGGACAGATGAGCACAAGCGATAGGAACAATAGGACCAAGAGAAATTATATGATTTGTTCTTTACTGAGGAGCCCAATGCCACTCTCATGGATTACAACCATCTTGGGAGTGTGAGGAGAAAACTTGGTTTAGTTGATGCCTCAGGCACAAATCTTTACGCTACTGGCCGTTAAAATTGCTACACCAAGAAGAAATGCAGATGATAAACGGGTATTCATTGGACAAATCTATTATACTATAACTGACATGTGATTACATTTTCACGCAATATGGGTGCATAGATCCTGAGAAATCTGTACCCAGAACAACCACCTCTGGCCGTAATAACGGCTCTGGTACACCTGAGTATCGAGCCAAACAGAGCTTGGATGGCGTGTACAGGTACAGCTGTCCATGCAGCTTCAACACGATACAAAAGTTCATCAAGAGTAGTGACTGGCGTATTGTGACGAGCCAGTTGCTCGGCCACCATTGACCAGACGTTTTCAATTGGTGAGACATCTGGAGCATGTGCTGTCCAGGGCAGCAGTCGAACACTTTCTGTATCCAGAAAGGCCCGTACAGGACCTGCAACACGCGTCCGTGCATTATCCTGCTGAAATGTAGGGTTTCGCAGGGATCGAATGAAGGATAGAGCCACGGATCGTAACACATCTGAAATGAACGTTCACTGTTCAAAGTACCGTCAATGCGAACAAGAGGTGATCGAGACATGTAACCAATGGCACCCCATACCATCACGCCGGGTGATACGCCAGTATGGCGATGACGAATACACGCTTCCAATGTGTGTTCACTGCGATGTCGCCAAACACGGATGCAACCATCATGATGCTGTAAACAGAACCTGGATTCGTCCGAAAAAATGACGTTTTGCCATTCGTGCACCCAGGTTCGTCGTTGAGTACACAATCGCAGGCGCTCCTGTCTGTGATGCAGCGTCAAGGGTAACCGCAGCCATGGTCTCCGAGCTGATAGTCCATGCTGCTGCAAACGTCGTCGAACTGTTCGTGCAGATGGTTGTTGTCATGCAAACGTCCGCATATGTTGACTCAGGGATCGAGGCATGGCTGCACGATCCGTTACAGCCATGCGGATAAGATGCCTGTCATTTCCACTGCTAGTGATACGAGGCTGTTGGAATTCAGCACGGCGTTCCGTATTACCCCCCTGAACCCACCGATTCCATATTCTGCTAACAATCATTGGATCTCGACCAATGCGTGCAGCAATGTCGCGATACGATAAACTGCAATCGCGATAGGCTACAATCCGACCTTTATCAAAGTCGGGAACGTGATGTTACGCATTTCTCCTCCTTACACGTGGCATCACAACAACGTTTCACCATGCAACGCCAGTCAGCTGCTGTTTGTGTATGAGACATGTCAGCACGTTGTAGGTGTCGCCACCGGCGCCAAACTTGTGTGAATGCTCTGAAAAGCTAATCATTTGGATATTGCAGCATCTTCTTCCTGTCGGTTAAGTTTCGCGTCTGTAGCACGTCATCTTCGTGGTGTAGCAACTTTAATGGCCAGTAGTGTAATTTCACACATTGACGGATCTGAAGTTAACGATGGATCTCAGGACTAAGTACTTTGATTTACATGATCCATTGTTCTCAAGGCGTATTAAACTGTTTAAGACTGTCTTGGCGGTGGATGTATAAGCTACTTCTTGTCACAGTTTCACGTGTAAGACATAGATGAATACACTCACTGTTGACCTGATATAAATGTCGAAATAACTTTGAGATAGTATAATTTAATTGAACCTTCTGGTACACTTGCGCATACATTAAGAACTACGTGTGAATAATTCATTCTCAATAGACAAATGCTTTGAAAATATACAATTTTTTTGTAGTTGTTCTCATTTAGATAGAGCCAGTAAGGTAATGTTTAACGATATCTTTTCAAACAGCAGTACGGGAAGGATTTCTGCACGATAGTGAAGAAAAATAAAGGCAGATTGGGGTTTAACGATCCGCCTCCGACGATGTCATTAGAGACGCATCACAGTGGTGGAGTGGGAAATGACAGGAGAGGAAATTAGCTGTTGCCTTTCAAAGGAACCATCTCGGTATTCATCTTAAGCGCTTTACGGAAATCGCGGAAAAACTAAATTTGAACCGCCGTCGTCTGGCGTATGAGTCTTGTCTTACCACACCGCCACCTGTCTCGCTGAATATTTCTGTAGAGCTGCCAGCGAAGGTAGAGAGAGAGAGAGAGATGAGGCAGACATTTTACAGCTGTTGTCAAATTACCGTGAGCATTCCATGCCCCATGTTTGTCGAGTGTGATGCATTGTAACAGTTGCACCGAAAAATCATTACCGCGCTACTGCAGAGAGCTCAGTCCCTGCAGTTACGGATATTCACAGCTCATTCACGGAAGCAGACTACACAGAATCCCCACTGGTACGACACATTTTTCAGAGTACCCTCTCCCAGATATAAGTGCATTCTTATTGCTCCTATTAAAAAAAAAAAATACTCGACACGTGAGATTTTCCATATTTATTTCAAGAAGCGTTTCGAAAAACAAACCTGGTATTTTACATCTGTTGGAAGACAATGATTCTGTGTGCGAACCTCCTATATTGGCAGTTCAGTTTGCCGTAAACAAACTAAAACCAAATACGAGTTTCTGGTTCTGAGAGGCTGTGACTATTCATGCTTCAGAGAAAATTTCAGTTCACACGAGTTTTAAAAGTTTTATTTTGATGTTGATAAGTTTATGCCCTATTTATCGTTTGTGGATTGCAAACAGAGGAATATGTTATGTTCTCCCATGTATTTATGTGTTCAACATGTCTCTTGTATTGTCCCCGTGTGCAATGTGCAGACGCTGAGAACCCGTGAGATGTATACGTAAGATATTTTGAGGCTTGCGCTTTCTCGAGTATATGGTTTTAATATGTATTAGTTGGAACTGCTGCTTTTACATTGTGTTGTTAGAAAATTATTCTGCGTTTTGTGAAAGATTCGCGCGGTATTGTATAGGAGCTGCAGGGATGGAAAGTTTGTTGTTTAGCTAAACTGTTTTGCCTATCTGCGTTTTGTCACATTTATATTTTTTCTGTATTATGTTTATCTTTAAACTTTATCATCCATGTGTGTATTCTAATGAATTAACAGTGTTTAGATATCTCTTGTTCTCAGGCTGTGCCAATGTTACTGTGTACCGTTGTATTATAAGTTGTTCTTAACGAATTGAAAACGAATGGAAATTTCTATAGACTGATGCTTCTGGAATGATCTGAATGGACAGGAAGTTGTTTTCATCTACACTGAAGCGCCAAAGAAACTGGTACAGGCATTTGTATTCAAATACGGACACATGTATAAGGCAAAATACGGCGCTGCGGTCGGAAGCGCCTATACAAGTGTCTAGTGCAATTGTTAGCTCGCTTACTGCTGCTAAAATTGCAGGTGATCAAGATTAGGTGACTTTGAACGTGGTGTTATAGTCGGCGCTCGAGCGATGAGACACAGCATCTCCGAGGTGGCGATGAAGTGGGGATTTTCCCGTACTATCATTTCACGAGTGTACCGCGAATATCAGGAAACAGGTAAACCCACCGACTTCGCTCCGGCCGTCAGCAAGTGTCAGCACACGAACCATTCAACGAAACATAATCGATATGGGCTTTCTGAGCCGAAGGCTCACTCGTGTACCCTTGATAACTGCACGACACAGAGCTTTACTCCTCACCTAGGCCCGTCAACACCGACAATGGAATGTTGCCTGGTGGGATGAGTCTCGTTTCAAATTGTACCGAGCGGATGAACGTGTACGAGTATAGAGACAACCTCATGAATCCATGGACCCTGCATGTCAGCAAGGATCTGTTCAAGATGGTGGAGGTTTGAAATGGTGTGTGGCGTGTACAATTTGAGTGATACGGGATTCCTGATACGTCTAGATACGACTCTGACAGGTGACACACGTGCAAGCATCTGTCTGATCATCTGCATCCATTCATGTCCATTGTGCATTCCAACGGACTTGGGCAATTGCCGGCCGGTGTGGCCGAGCGGTTCTAGGTACTTCAATCTGGAACCGCGCGACCGCTATGGTCGCAGGTTCGACTCCTGCCTCGAGCATTGATGTGTGTGAAGTCCTTAGGTTAGTTAGGTTTAAGTAGTTCTAAGTTCTAGGGGACTGATGACCTCAGATGTTAAGTAACTTAGTGCTCAGAGCCATTTGCATTTTTTTGCACTTGGGCAAATCCAACAGGAAATTGTAACACCCCACACGTCCAGAATTGCTACAGAGAAGCTCTTCTGAGTAAACACTTCCGCTGTCCACCGAACTCAATAATGGTCATTGAGCATGCAAATGCTGTTCAGAAGAGGTCCCCGCCTCCTCATACTCTTATGGATTTATACACAGTCCTGCAGGATTCATGCTGACAGTTGCCTGCATATCACCTCAGACATTATTTGAGTCCATGCCACGTCGTACTGCGCAACCTGCGCGTGTTTGCGGGGGCCCTACGCGGTATTGTCCAGGTGTACCAGTTTCTTTGGCTCTTCAGTGTATACAGGGTGGGCCATTGCTCGTGACCGGGCCAAATATCCGTGAAATAAGCGTCAAACGAAAAAAACAACAAAGAACGAAACTTGTCTAGCTTGAAGGGGGAAACCAGATGGCGCTATGGTTGGCCCGCTAGATGGCGCTGCCATAGATCAAACGGATATCAACTGCGTTTTTTTAAAATAGGAACCCCCATTTTCTCATTACATATTCGTGTAGTACGTAAAGAAATATGAATCTTTTAGTTGGACCACTT
Source organism: Schistocerca piceifrons (assembly GCF_021461385.2). Classification (NCBI taxonomy): domain Eukaryota; kingdom Metazoa; phylum Arthropoda; class Insecta; order Orthoptera; family Acrididae; genus Schistocerca; species Schistocerca piceifrons. The sequence continues at coordinate 794,669,546 of NC_060141.1, read as the reverse complement.
TTTTTGCTTTGTGATAGATGGCGTTGTAATAGTCACAAACATATGGCTCACGATTTTAGACGAACAATTGGTAACAGGTTGGCTTTTTAAATTAAAATACAGAACGTAGGTACGTTTGAATATTTTATTTCGGTTGTTCCAATGTGATACATGTACCTTTGTGAACTTATCATTTCTGAGAACGCATGGTGTTACAGCGTGATTACCTGTAAATACCACATTAATGCAGTAAATGCTCAAAATGATGTCCGTCAACCTCAATGCATTTGGCAATGCATGTAACGACATTCCTCTCAACAGCGAGTAGTTCGCCTTCCGTAATGTTCGCACACGCATTGACAATGCGCTGACGCATGTTGTGAGGCGTTGTCGGTGGTTCACGATGGCAAATATCCTTCAACTTTCCCCACAGAAAGAAATCCGGGGACGTCAGATCCGGTGAACGTGCGGGCCATGGTATGGTGCTTCGACGACCAACATATCTGTCATGAAATATGCTATTCAATACCGCTTCAACCGCACGCGAGCGGTTGGAAGTACGTCGCCATTATGTCAAGCAGTGAAACATCTTGTAGTAACATCGGTAGAACATTACGTAGGAAATCAGCATACATTGCACCATTTAAATTGCCATCGATAAAATGGGGGCCAATTATCCTTCCTCCCATAACACCGCACCATACATTAACCCGCCAAGGCCATACATTAACCCGCCCACTTGTCGCAGCCATTGTGGATTTTCCGTTGCCCAATAGTGCATATTATGCCGGTTTACGTTACCGCTGTTGGTGAATGCCAAAATAGATCGCGAGCAAAATATCTGTCATCGCCCCGTAATTTCTCTTGTGCCCAGTGGCAGAACTGTACACGACGTTCAAAGTCGTCGCCATGCAATTCCTGGTGCACAGAAATATGGTATGGGTGCAATCGATGTTGATGTAGCATTCTCAACACCGACGTTTTTGAGATTCCCGATTCTCGCGCAGTTTGTGTGCTACTGATGTGCGGATTAGCCGCGACAGCAGCTAAAACACCTACTTGGGCATCACCATTTGTTGCAGGTCGTGGGTGACGTTCTACATGTGGCTGAACGCTTCCTGTTGCCTTAAATAACGTAACTATCCGGCGAACGGCCCGGACACTTGGATGATGTTGTCCAGGATACCGAGCAGCACACATAGCACACGCCTGTTGGGCATTTTGATCACAATATCCATACATCAACACGATATCGACATTTTCCGCAATTGGTAAACGGTCCTTTTTAACACGGGTAATGTATCACGAAGCAGGTACCGTCCGGACTGGCGGAATGTTACGTGATACCACGTACTTACACGTTTGTGACTATTACAGCTCCATCTATCACATAGCGAAGAAAGTGGTCCAAATAAAACATTCATATTTCTTTACATACTATACGAATATGTAATAAAAAATGGGGATTCATATTTAAAGAAAACGCAGTTGATTTCCGCTTGACCTATGGCAGTGCCGGCCGACGTGCCCGAGCGGTTCTCGGCGAAGTCTGGAACCGCGCGATCGCTGTGGTCTCAAGTTCTAGGGGACTGATGACCTCTGAAAGTTAAGTCCCATAGTGCTCAGAGCCATTTGAACCTATGGCAGCGGCATATGGTTTCCCCCTTCAAGTTAGACGAGTTTCGTTCTTTGTAGTTTTTTCGTTTGACTCTTATTTCGTGAGATATTTGGCCCTGTCGGTATCTGTGGACCACACTGTATATGAAACCTGGACCGTTTGGCTGACTTGGGGAACGGCAGTAGATGTCTCTCACGCGGGTAGTGCGTCTCGTTTTCACTAATTGAAAGGTATCACAAGAAAGGCGGGGGCGCTTTACTTAAAAAGGGGGACGCGCTATTGAAAGGTTTGAAGTCGTTGTGGACAACGTCCCGAGCCTGTAGAGCGGAGGGGATACAAGGGCACTGCCGCTCACGCTAAAGCTGAATGTATTAAGTTTCATTCTCTGTAAGCATTTGACGAATCGCAGATGATGAGGCACTAAGAGGATTCCTGCGTAGGGAGTTGAATTACAGAAACCATTTGAACGGCCGTGGCTCTCTACTGCAGGGTGTTGCAGATTCGTGCTCTTAAGTGCGTCTTGAATATTCAGCTGTCCCTACTCTTTTTACGACTAGGAAGATGCAAACTTCACTCGATCGGTACCAGTCTCCCTATGTTGGATTCCTTCAGCTCAAATACTCTGAGCGAATATGACAGACTGAGCCAATATGTTCAGAGCTTGCGTTCGCCTTCTACCGCAAATGCAGCCGGCTAATGTTTGAACCACGTGCAGCTCTCAATTCACGAGCGCGGTTATGTAACTGATTTCCTCTGAGTACGCACCATAGTCTCGATAAATTATAAGAAATGCAGGGCATTCAAAATAAATATGGCGGTTATAAACAAACTATTTAGTAGATAGTGAGACATCAGTACGAACTACAGCGAATTTATAATGAAGTTAAAAAAATGTACATGCTTTTTATGTACCTCTACATGCCTTGCCTTGGTCACAGCGACAACATCTAATCGATCCTTTCACACCATAAATTCTGAACTACGCTCCTGGAAATTGAAATAAGAACACCGTGAATTCATTGTCCCAGGAAGGGGAAACTTTATTGACACATTCCTGGGGTCAGATACATCACATGATCACACTGACAGAACCACATGCACATAGACACAGGCAACAGAGCATGCACAATGTCGGCACTAGTACAGTGTATATCCACCTTTCGCAGCAATGCAGGCTGCTATTCTCCCATGGAGACGATCGTAGAGATGCTGGATGTAGTCCTGTGGAACGGCTTGCCATGCCATTTCCACCTGGCGCCTCAGTTGGACCAGCGTTCGTGCTGGACGTGCAGACCGCGTGAGACGACGCTTCATCCAGTCCCAAACATGCTCAATGGGGGACAGATCCGGAGATCTTGCTGGCCAGGGTAGTTGACCTACACCTTCTAGAGCACGTTGGGTGGCAAGGGATACATGCGGACGTGCATTGTCCTGTTGGAACAGCAAGTTCCCTTGCCGGTCTAGGAATGGTAGAACGATGGGTTCGATGACGGTTTGGATGTACCGTGCACTATTCAGTGTCCCCTCGACGATCACCAGTGGTGTACGGCCAGTGTAGGAGATCGCTGCCCACACCATGATGCCGGGTGTTGGCCCTGTGTGCCTCGGTCGTATGCAGTCCTGATTGTGGCGCTCACCTGCACGGCGCCAAACACTCATACGACCATCATTGGCACCAAGGCAGAAGCGACTCTCATCGCTGAAGACGACACGTCTCCATTTGTCCCTCCATTCACGCCTGTCGCGACACCACTGGAGGCGGGCTGCACGATGTTGGGGCGTGAGCGGAAGACGGCCTAACGGTGTGCGGGACCGTAGCCCAGCTTCATGGAGACGGTTGCGAATGGTCCTCGCCGATACCCCAGGAGCAACAGCGTCCCTAATTTGCTGGGAAGTGGCGGTGCGGTCCCCTACGGCACTGCGTAGGATCCTACGGTCTTGGCGTGCATCCGTGCGTCGCTGCGGTCCGGTTCCAGGTCGACGGGCACGTGCACCTTCCGCCGACCACTGGCGACAACATCGATGTACTGTGGATACCTCACGCCCCACGTGTTCAGCAATTCGGCGGTACGTCCACCCGGCCTCCCGCATGCCCACTATACCCCCTCGCTCAAAGTCCGTCAACTGCACATACGGTTCACGTCCACGCTGTCGCGGCATGCTACCAGTGTTAAAGACTGCGATGGTGCTCCGTATGCCACGGCAAACTGGCTGACACTGACGGCGGCGGTGCACAAATGCTGCGCAGCTAGCGCCATTCGACGGCCAACACCGCGGTTCCTGGTGTGTCCGCTGTGCCGTGCGTGTGATCATTGCTTGTACAGCCCTCTCGCAGTGTCCGGAGCAAGTTCTTTTTTCCATTTCCAGGAGTGTATATGGGAGGTAACACACGAGTGCGCATTAGAACTGCGCGTTTTGTGCTCTAGAACTATTTTCGGCAAAGGTAGCACATACACCAGTTCTTTCACATAGCCCCATAGAAAGAAATTCATGGTTGTCAGATCTACATATCGAGACGGTCAAGTGCAGAACACTGCGTCATGCCTAATACGACCAATCCAACGCCTTGAAAAAAGTAGATCTAAAAATGTGCGAACATCCATATCCCAATGTAAAGTACACTCATGGGCATAAATCAAGGATAATGCTGATAGATGGTGAAACATCGCTCTGGTGGGTGGTTTGCGGGTTTAAATTACCTCGGGGTATGACCATGCGGGGCATTTGACCTGCGGTCTTCTCACGGTGGCGCTGGCAGCAGTCCACATACGCAGAGGTGTGTTGGTGCATGTCAGAGTACAGTGCAGGCAGTAAGTGTGCAGACGATTCCGGACGTGCTAATGGTGACTGTGTATTGAAAATGGCTCAAAGAACACATATGGATGTTATGAGAGGTAGAATACTAGGGCGACTGGAGGCTGGTCTAACACAGCAGGTCGTAGCACGGGCCCTCCGTGTGCCACAAAGTGTGATCTCAAGATTATGGCAATGATTCCAGCAGACAGGAAACGTGTCCAGGTGCTACAGGACGGGACGTCCACAGTGTACAAAACCACAAGAAGACCGATATCTCACCATCAGTGCCGCAGACAGCCACAGAGTACTGCAGGTAGCCTTGCTCGGGACCTCAGCGCAGCCACTGGAACAGTTGTCTCCAGACACACAGCCTACAGACGACTGAACAGACATGGTTTATTCGCCCGGATACCTGCAAGGTGCATTCCACTTTCCCCTGGTCACAGGAGACCACGAAAAAATCAAATGGTTTAAATGGCTTTGAGCACTATGGGACTTAACTTCTGAGCTCATCAGTCCCCTAGAACTTTTTTTTTTTGTCATCAGTCTACTGACTGGTTTGATGCGGCCCGCCACGAATTCCTCTGAATTCCTCTCCTGTGCCAACCTCTTCATCTCAGAGTAGCACTTGCAACCTACGTCCGCAATTATTTGCTTGACATATTCCAATCTCTGTCTTCCTCTACAGTTTTTGCTCTCTACAGCGCCCTCTAGTACCATGGAAGTCGTTTCCTCATGTCTTAGCAGATGTCCTATCATCCTGTCCCTTCTCCTTGTTAGTATTTTCCACATATTCCTTTCCTCTCCGATTCTGCGTAGAACCTCCTCATTCCTTACCTTATCAGTCCACCTAATTTTCAACATTTGTCTATAGCACCACATCTCACATGCTTCGATTCTCTTCTGTTCTGGTTTTTCCACAGTCCATGTTTCACTGCCATACAATGCTGTACTCCAGACGCACATCCTCAGAAATTTCTTCCTAAAATTAAGGCCGGTATTTGATATTAGTAGACTTCTCTTGGCCAGAAATGCCTTTTTTGACATAGCGAGTCTGCTTTTGATGTCCTCCTTGCTCCGTCCATCATTGATTATTTTACTGCCTAGGTAGCAGAATTCCTTAACTTCATTGACTTTGTGACCATCAATCCTGATGTTAAGTTTCTCGCTGTTCTCATTTCTACTACTTCTCATTACCTTCGCCTTTCTCCGATTTACTCTCAAACCATACTGTGTACTCATTAGACTGTTCATTCCGTTCAGCAGATCATTTAATCCTTCTTCACTTTCACTCAGGATAGCAATGTCATCAGCGAATCGTATCATTGATATCCTTTCACCTTGTATTTTAATTCCACTCCTGAAGCTTTCTTTTATTTCCATCATTGATTCCTCGATGTACAGATTGAAGAGTAGGGGCGAAAGGCTACAGCCTTGTCTTACACCCTTCTTAATACGAGCACTTCGTTCTTGATCGTCCACTCTTATTATTCCCTCTTGGTTGTTGTACATATTGTATATGACCCGTCTCTCCCTATAGCTTACCCCTACTTTTTTCAGAATCTCGAACAGCTTGCACCATTTTATATTGTCGAACGCTTTTTCCAGGTCGACAAATCCTATGAAAGTGTCCTGATTTTTCTTTAGTCTTGCTTCCATTATTAGCCGTAACGTCAGAACTGCCTCTCTCGTCCCTTTACTTTTCCTAAAGCCAAAGTGATCGTCACCTAGCGCATTTTCAATTTTCTTTTCCATTTTTCTGTATATTATTCTTGTAAGCAGCTTCGATGCATGTGCTGTTAAGCTGATTGTGCGATAATTCTCGCACTTGTCAGCTCTTGCCGTCTTCGGAATTGTGTGGATGATGCTTTTCCGAAAGTCAGATGGTATGTCGCCAGACTCATATATTCTACACACCAACGTGAGCAGACGTTTTGTTGCCACTTCCCCCAATGATTTTAGAAATAGTGATGGAATGTTATCTATCCCTTCTGCCTTATTTGACCGTAAGTCCTCCAAAGCTCTTTTAAATTCCGATTCTAATACTGAACCCCCTATCTCTTCTAAATCGGCTCCTGTTTCTTCTTCTATCACATCAGACAAATCTTCACCCTCATAGAGGCTTTCAATGTATTCTTTCCACCTATCTGCTCTCTCCTCTGCATTTAACAGTGGAATTCCCGTTGCACTCTTAATGTTACCACCATTGCTTTTAATGTCACCAAAGGTTGTTTTCACTTTCCTGTATGCTGAGTCTGTCCTTCCGACAATCATATCTTTTTCGATGTCTTCACATTTTTCCTGCAGCCATTTCGTCTTAGCTTCCCTGCACTTGCTATTTATTTCATTCCTCAGCGACTTGTATTTCTGTATTCCTGATTTTCCCGGAACATGGTTGTACTCCCTCCTTTCATCAATCAACTGAATTATTTCTTATGTTACCCATGGTTTCTTCGCAGCTACCTTCTTTGTACCTATGTTTTCCTTCCCAACTTCTGTGACGGCACTTTTTAGAGATGTCCATTCATCTTCAACTGTAATGCCTACTGCGCTATTCCTTATTGCTGTATCTATAGCGTTAGAGAACTTCAAACGTATCTCGTCATTCCTTAGAACTTCCGTACCCCACTTCTTTGCGTATTGATTCTTCCTGACTAATGTCTTGAACTTCAGCCTACTCTTCATCACTACTATATTGTGATCTGAGTCTATATCTGCTCCTGGGTACGCCTTACAATCCAGTATCTGATTTCGGAATCTCTGTCTGACCATGATGTAATCTAATTGAAATCTTCCCGTATCTCCCGGCCTTTTCCAAGTATACCTCCTCCTCTTGTGATTCTTGAACAGGGTATTCGCTATTACTAGCTGAAACTTGTTACAGAACTCAATTAGTCTTTCTCCTCTTTCATTCCTTGTCCCAAGCCCATATTCTCCTGTAACCTTTTCTTCTACTCCTTCCCCTACAACTGCATTCCAGTTGCCCATGACTATTAGATTTTCGCCCCCCTTTATGTACTTTCTCTATCTGTTCATCTTCAGCTTGCGACGTCGGCATGTATACCTGAACTATCGTTGTCGCTGTTGGTCTGCTGTCGATTCTGATTAGAACAACCCTAGAACTTAGAACAACTTAAACCTAACTAACCATCACACACACCCATGCCCGAGGCAGGATTCGAACCTGCGACCGTAGCGGTCGCGCGCTTCCAAACTGTAGCGCCTAGAACCGCTCTGCCACTCCGGCCGGCAGAGTCGTGAAAACCCGTGTCAAGAACACAGTACATGGTCATTGGAACTGTGGTCCCAGGTTATGTTCACTGACGGCTCCCGGTATAGTCTGAACAGTGATCTCGCCGGGTTTTCATCTGATGTGAACCGGGAGCCAGATACCAAGCCTTTAAAGTCCTTGAAAGGGACCTCTATGGAGGTCGTGGTTTGATTGTGTGGGGTGGGGTTATGGTTGGTGCATGTACACCCTGCATGTCTTTGACAGAGAAACTGTGACAGGTCAGGTGTATCGGGACGTCATTTTGCACCAGTATGTCCGCCTTTTCAGGGGTGCGACTTTCCTCCTGATGGATAACGCACGGCCCCACCGAGCTGCCATCGTGGAGGAGTGCCTTGAAACAGAAGGTACCAAGCGAATGGAGGCCTGCTTGTTCCCCAGACCTAAACCCCATCCAGCACGACTGGGATGCTCTCGGTCGACGTATCGCTGCACATCTTCAAATCCCTATGACATTTTCAGCTCCGACAGGCACTGGTGCAAGAATGGGAGGCTATTCCCCCGCAGCTGCTCGACCACCTGATCCAGAGTATGCCATCCCGTTGTGCGGCCTGTGTACGTGTGCATGATGATCATATCCCATACTGATGTCGGGGTACATGCGCAGGAAACAGTGGCGTTTTGTAGCACATGTGTTTCGGGACGGTTTTCTCAACTATCACCAGTACCGTGGACTTACAGATCTGTGTCGTGTGTGTTCCCTATGTGCCTATCTATTAGCGCCAGTTTGTGTAGTGCCACGTTGTGTGGCACCACATTCTGCAATTATCCTTAATTTATGAGCACGAGTGTATTTAAAAAGACTGAACCCACCCATTCTCTTTAATTCTTATCGATGTATCGCTAAGCGGTAAATAGTTACAGCCGTTTGTAGCCACTATATACATCAGTGCCACCAGGATATCTGGTAGAATTAAGTAGGCACATTGTTGTACCTAGCGGCACGTGATGTTTCTTAGTCGGTGCTTCAATCTAGTGACTACATCTGCATCGATACTCTGCAAATCACATCGAAGTGATTGGCAGAGAGTTCATCGAACCACCTTCACAATTCGCTATTTTTCCAGTCTCGTATAGCGCTCGGAAAGAATGAACACCTACATATTTCCGTACGAGCTCTGATTTCTCTTATTTTGTCATGGTGATCGTTTCTCCCTATGTAGGTCGGCGTCACCAAAGTATTTTCACATCCGGAGGAGAAAGTTGGTGGCTGGAATTTAGAGAGAAGATTCCTCCGCAACGAAAAACGCCTTTGTTTTAATGATGTCCACGCCAAGTCCCGTATCATTTCATTTCAGAGACACACTCTCCCCTACTTCACGATAATACAAAATATGCTGTCCTTCTTTGAACTTTTTCGATGTACTTCGTCAATCGGGCGAGCGCAGTGCTGGCAGTCTCCTTAGTAGGTCTGTTACATTTTCTAAATGTCCTGCCAACACAATGCAGTCTTTGGATAGCCATCCCCACAACATTTTCTATGTGTTCCTTCCAATAATTGCATTGCCTAGGTATTTAGTTGTATTTACTGCCTTCAGATTTGACTGATTTATGGTGTAACCGAAGTTTAACGGGTTTCTTTTAGTACTCATGTAGATGGCCTCACATTTGACATTATTTAGGGTAAATTGCCAATTTTTTCAACTTACATATATCTTTTCTAAAGCGTTTTGCGATTTTTTTATCTCTGATGATTTTATTAGTCGATAAACGACAGCGTCATCTGCAAACAACCTATGACGGCTGCTCAGATTGTCTCCCAAATCTTTTATATACACACATTAAAAAAAATTTCTCATCACCTCGGTTCAGAGAGTTACGGAACCTTTACAGAAAACTGGAATAGAGATCAACATAAACATCATTTCCGCCCTTTTTATTGTTCATAAAAACCTCGCATTGCATGTTGTACCACCATACAGCGAGACCTTCAGAGGTGCTGGTCCAGATTGCAGTACTCACCGGTACTTCTAATTCCCAGCAGCACGTCTTCTTGTATTGATGCATGCCTGTATTCGTCGTAGCATAATATCCAAAAGTTTATCAAGGCACTGTTAGTCAACATTGTCCCACTCCTCAACGGCGATTCGGCGTAGATCCGTCAGAGTGGTTGGTTGGTCACGACGTCCATAAACAGCTCTTTTCAACCTATCCCAGGCATGTTCGATAGGGTTCATGTCTGCAGAACATGCTAGCCACTCTAGTCGAGCGATGTCATTATCCTGAAGGCCGTCATTCACAAGATGTGCAAGATGGGGGCGCTAATTGTCGTCCATGAAGACGAATGCCTCGCCCACATGCTGCCGATATGGTTGCACTATCGATCGGAGAACGGCATTCACGTATCGTATAGCCGTTACGGCGCCTTCTATGACCACCAGCGGCGTACGTCACCCCACGTAATGTCACTCCAAAACAGGAGGGAACCTCCACCTTGCCGCATTCGCTGGACAATGTGTCTAATGCGTTAAACCTGGCCGGGTTGCCTCCAAACACGTCTCCGAAGATTGTCTGTTTGATGGGATATGCGACACTCATTGGTGAAGAGAACGTGATGCCAATCCTGAGCGGTCCATTGGGCAAGCTGTTCGGCCCATCTGTACCGCGCTGCATGGTGTCGTGGTTGCAAAGATTGACCTCGCCATGGACAGCGGAAGTGAAAAAAAGAATGGCTCCGACCACTATGGGACTAAGGTCATCAGTCCACTTAAACCTAACTAACCTAAGGACACTAAACACATCCATGCCCGAGGCAGGATTCGAACCTACGACCGTAGCGGTCGCGCGGTTCCAGACTGAAGCGCCTAGAATCGCTCGGCCACACCGGCCTGCTTGGGAGTGACGTTGCGCATCATGCAGCCTATTGCGCACAGTTTGAGTCTTAACACGGCGTCCTGTGGCTGCACGAAAAGCATTATTCAACATGGTGGCGTTGCTGGGAGGGTTCCTCCGAGCCATAATCTGTAGGTAGCGGTCATCCACTGCCGTAGTAACCCTTGGGCGGCCTGAGCGAGACATGTCATCGACAGTTCCTGACCCTCTGTATCTCCTCCATGTCCGAACAACATTGCTTTGGTTCACTCGGAGGTATCTGTACACTTACCTTGTTGACAGCCCTTCCTGGCACAAAGTAACAATGCGGACGCGATCGAACCGCGGTATTGACCATCTAGGCATGGTTGAAGTACAGACAACACGAGCGTGTACCTCCTTCCTGGTGGAATGACTGGAACTGATCGGCTGTCGGATCCCCTCCGTCTAATAGGCGCTGCTCATGCACGGTTGTTTACACCTTTGGGCGGGTTTAGTGACATCTCTGAACAGTCTGTGATACAGTATCTACGGTCAACGTCTATCTTCAGGTGTTCTGGGAACCGGGGTGGAACAAAATTTTTTTAAATGTGTGTAGGCAAGGGACAGTAAAGAGCGTTTAAGACAATCTTGGGGAACGCCGAAAATCACTTCTGTTTTACTCTATGGCTTTCCGTTAATTACTATGAAAAGGAATCCCGAATCCATTCACATAACAGAGACGATATTCTATAGGCACGCAATTTCACCGCGAGCCTCTTGGGTTGTACAGTAACAAAAGCCTTCCGGAAATCCATAAATACGGAATCAGTTTGAACTCTCTTGTTAATAGCACTCAGAACTTCGTGCGAATAAAGACAAATTTTAGAATTACACGGTGGAATGCACACTAAAGACCGCCATACACCGTTTTCGCCATTTTCGACAATTTTTGTTGTTACATGTAAGGTATTTTGTGCAGCAATTTTAAATATCTCGAGAACTACATATTTAAGTGCATTATAAAATGTTAGGCATATTTGCGGTGTACAGGGCGATTGTTATTAATGATTAAAAAACCCCAAAGTGATTTAGACATCGCTGAGACACGTAAGTTAATATAAGGCACAGTGCCGCATATGTGGGAAAATACCCCAGAAATGGATCACAGATATTGCATTCCTGACGTCACCAGGTGACGTACCTCGCCGCAAGTGCACGTGCGTGCGTGCGTGGCCTGGACACCGACGTCATAGCTTTATAAGCTCTACATGTTAAGCATATCTCCTCGTCCCAGAACATTGGTATTCGGGATTTTGTTCCTCCATGAAATCTGGAGAATGTCCAGGACGGCGAATATGAAAAGTTTTCAACCTGTAGTCTTGTCTCGATTGTCCATGTTTCACTGTCGCAAGGAAACGTGCCGATAACGCGCACACTCTATAATCAACATTTGGTATTTTATGTTAGCAAGCTGCTCTCGCAAATGCTTTTCCTGTATCCATCCACAGTAGCCGCAGCTCTTGCAATGCTGGCCCTGCCGATTACCGGTTGTGGCATATCTTAATTACGTGAAGCTCTCTACTACTCCACGGAGTGTTCATTAATGGCTATGGATACGTCTATAACACGCACAATGATGTTGGTTTCCCTCAAGTTAAAACCAAGTGCCCTACAGGCATCTGACAGCTGATTCATGAGATGGAGCAGTCGAGTGCCAACAGTTAAACATAATAGGAGAAAAAGGAAAATTAAAAGAGAGAAGGTGGGAAATGAAATGATTGTGGCTTAAGATATTCCCACAAGTCTGACTTTTGCTGCCAGTGCAGGAACGCAATATAATTGCGGGAGTCAAGGATAACGAAATACAGTTGAATTACATTTCCGGCATTTTATCGGCAGAGTATCGACGATTAGTGCAGGCACTCGAAATTTGACCCTGTATGAAAATAAAGGTGACACACTGTACAGAAATGGCAAAGAACACACCACTTTTCGATTGTACTATTGGAGGTAAAGCACTGGAAACTACCCTTACCCCTCTCAACATCCCACCACCTCCCCAACTTCCCTCTCCTCCCTTCCCACCACCCATCACTGTCTCCCCCCATCTCCTCCCTCTCCCATTCTCTGCCTCCTCTTCACCCCTTCCACCACCTCCACCACTTCTCCCCCTCACCCACTAACAGCTTGTCAGTTGCTACATAGGACTTGTGTCAATTTTTCACGTCTATTACATACCCTCCAGCGAGCAAAATCTAATTATAGGAATTGAAGCCACCAAGAAAATTGTCATATTAAGGCACTAGTATGCTCAGAATTTCTGTTGAATGGTGTAATTTTAAGATGGACACGTATTTCAGTCTTGTTGTTGTTGTTGTTGTTGTTATCTTCAGTCCAAAGACTAGTTTGATGCAGCTCTCCATGCTACTCTATCCTGTGCAAGCCACTTCACCTCTGAGTACTTACTGCAACCAGCATCCTTCTAAATCTGCTTAGTGTATTCATCTCTTAGTCTCCCTCTACTATTTTTACCCTTCGCGCTTCCCTCCAATACTTAATTGTTGATACCTTGACGCCTTAGAATGTGTCGTACCAAATGATCCTTCCCCTTAGTCAAGTTGTGCCACAAATTATTCTTCTAAAAATGGTTCAAATGGCTCTAAGCACTATGGGACATAACATCTGAGGTCATCAGACCCCTAGACTTAGAAATACTTAAACCTAACTAACCTAAGGACATCACACACATCCATGATTCGAACCTGCGACCGTTGCAGCAGCGTGGTTCCGGATTGAAGCCCCTAGAACCAATTGGCCACAGCAGCTGGCAAATTATTCTTCTCTCCAACATTATTCTGTACCTCCTCATTAGTTACGTCATCGACCCATCTAATTTTGAGCATTCTGCTGTAGCACCACTTTTTGAAAGGTTCTATTTGCAACATCCCCTTTGAAAAATTAAGAATGACAGTGCTAGTAAACCACTTACGTTATTTGATTTTCAAACAGCTGAGCAAAACTCAACGTACTCAAACAGTTTTCTCTTTACTTATTCTGATCAACACTAAACTGACACACAATATTTTTAGCGCAACGCAATCTGACTTTCAATAATCCCTACAAAAGAATGGCCCTGACTAACAATAACCCATACCTTTCATGAATCACTTACCTCACAAAAATCTTCGTTAGTCGAACTACTGCAATACAGCGAGCGCCAATACTGCCAGCTAAACGAAAGATCCCAACTACTGAATGCACTAACTACTGATAGGCATAGTTAGCAAATGAAAGATTTTGATGGAGAACAAACAATGTGTTTACCTTAATAGTGTTCAAAAGTCATTATATATATATCAGTTCATGACATCCAGTCTTACAAATTACCTTTTTCTGGCGGACACACGTCCAGAACGTCCGCTCTCAAAATTCTGCCATCCCTCTCCCCACATCCATCACTGCTGGCCGCTCACCTCCAACTGCGCAATGCTACACGCTGTTCACATCCAAGTGCCCAACACTACAATAATGAATATTCCAACAATGCCAACCAGCCACAGACTGCACACGGCACAGAGCGCTACATGGCGTTATCAACATAAAAATCCAAACAGCCTACTTACATAGCCCCCATGCTCCCCACAAAAAATTATGCAAATTGTTTTGGGCAGTGGCCAATAATGAATTGATAAAATTTTTAATAATTACAATTACAAAGATATCAAATGCACACGCTTATTGATACAATGTTGCTCAAAAGCAAAAATTGTTCTCATAAAGACAGTCCTGATCATTCATCACAGTAGTAATTACATTGCACAAATTCTGGTCACTAAAAGAAAATGCCATTGGAAGTAGTTTCCATGCAGTCTTAAAGAAGTAGTGTTGTCCTTCCAACGGAAAGACAGTGCTGACTCTTGACATGCACAAAGGTAATGGGCCACAACAGAGCAAACCCTTAGCAGAATCAGTCGAAGTTTTGAAGAATATTGGTAGGTAGGTCATCACAGAGCTGACTCACTGTAGTGTTGGTAGAGATTATGGTATTGTGGGGCCACCAGAGGTGCAGACTTACTACAGTCCTTGTAGAAATAATGGTATTGGTGGGCCATCAACGGTGTAAGATCCACTATAGTTCTTGTAGAAATAATGGTATTAGTGGGTCATCAAAGGTGTAGACCCACTGTAGTCCTTGTAGAGATGGCCAGCAGCCATCTGTTGCGACTGTGCAGGTGCACAATCACCATCGAAGAGTCTTGCGGACAATATAGCAAGTCCATAAGCCATCACTTGTGCACTCACAAACTTTTTGGATGTCCTTAGAACCAGTGATGCTGTTAACCAGTTAGTCTTGCGGACAATATAGCAAGTCCATAAACCATCACTTGTGCACTCACAAACTTTTTGGAATGTCCTTAGAACCAGCGATGCTGTTAACCAGTCCCTTGCTGAATTATCAACACATGTGCGAGCACTAACAGTCCCTTTTGTTACCTCACATATTGTGCAAATACTATGACCAACAGAAATGTGTGCAGTGAAATGACAATACTTGATTTCAGGAACTGATGTCTATACAATTACAAATTTACGACATCAGAATACAATTGCAATGGTACATAATAAATCATTAAAGAACGTAATAATACAGATAACATTTGTAGTAATGCAGGATTTAAAAAAAGAATAGAAATAAACATATACATAAGCGTTACAGGAATTATGACATAAGTAAATAAAATAATGAGAATAGTTTTCGAAACATTAATTTCACATATGAGCATTAAAACAAAACAGAATAAATAATGTCTAAACATTTTTACAAAGTAAATAACACAGTATCAGAAAAATTCTACAACGCAACTCTTATCAGATAAACACACAAAGACAAGAACACAAATACACAAGGGTACACAAACACATAGCGGGATAACACAAAAGGAAAGGACAGAGTTTGTTTTACTGCAGTATTTATCGTATTTGATTTGCAAACAAAACTTTCTTTACTTCTTGGAGATCTCCCTTAGTTCATCGTTATTCCCAAAAAGTCCTATCTGTACCTGTTGTCCCTAGACCCTACTGTTTTGTTCATATCCTCTTTCAAAATAATTATTTCTCGTTGTACAATACTCATTTTGGTCCAAATCTTTTTCATATAACTTGTCAATGCATTATTTCCTATTCATCATAACTCATTCTCCTATATAGCCTACCCCCTATTAAGCTAACTTATATCTACTGAGCTCAGATATATATATTAAGGGAACGAGGCAATGCAGCAACACGAAACAATTAACACAAACAGCAATGAATTAAAATGCAAATTAGCAAAGCAAGCAGCAGTATATCTAAATTAGCAAAGCAAATGCAACATTACAACTATTATGAGCCAATGTGCAGCAACAAGAAAAATAAATCAGTAGTAATACTGGATTTATACAACGTAAAATACTGTAGGACAATACCTGGCAAACAGCAGCAACAAATGTAATAACTTATACCTAAACATGATAAAGCTCAAGCAGAAAGAATATTACAGTAAAAATAGGAAACGAAGTGTTTCTTCTTATGTGACAATGAATGAGCTTTAGTGGGAACTTTCTGACCAATATATAGTTTCTTTGCATTTGCTTTACCATGTAGCTTTCTCCTTTTGTCTGCAGAAGAATTTATATTTTTAATAGCCAAATCAATTATGTCTTTGTGTCGAATTTTACGTGTATTCGGAAAAGGTACAACCTCTCTGATTCTGTTTGGTGGTTCTTCATTCATCAGTACAAGAATAGGTGGTAAAGCAGTGGAGTCATGAGGCATTTCATTCAGCACATTTTGAAGTAAGTGTAAATATCTGTCCCAATACTGATGCTTTCTGTGACAGTAAAGTTTGCAAAGCTTTCTTGCATAATCCGTTCAGACGGTTTACAATGTGGTGAGTACAATGAAATAAAAACAGGTTTGATTTTACGATTCCGAAGCATGCGTGACCAAAGAGCAGATCTGAATTGCGATCCGTTATCTGAAATGACTTTGCTAATGTGTCCAACTTCACGTAAGAAATTTTTAACGAAGGCGTTGGATACAGACCGTCCAGTGGCTTTACGCAACGGTGTGAAAAAAAATTTTGAAGTAAGTTCAACAGCAACTAAAACATACGAAAATCCATTCGTTGTTCTGACAAGGTATCCCAAGAGATCAACAGCAGCAAATAGTTTTAATTTAGAAGGAATGATAGGAAAGAACGGAGCACGATGTGAGATAGTAGATGGTTTAGCCTTTTGACAAAGTTTACAAATAGACAAGACTCTTCGAATTCTCTTTCACATATTGTTAAAATAACAAGTCGTCCGAAGAATATGATAACACTTTCGTGGACCAAAATGTGCGTAGCTGAAACGAATGTACCAAATGAGCTTATTAACAAAATCGTCAGGAATACAAAGTACCCATAGCTTGTCATCAACAGTGCAGAGTTTGAAGAGTATGTTGTTTCTAACCAGATAATGATGCCGAAACTCTATGTGTGTCTTTTCATGCCATTTACGTTTGATCTCTTTACAAATCGGATCTTTATCTTGTTTATGAGCAATGTCCTTTAAAGATGTGGTGATGAAGTTTTCAAAGGCGACTTTTTGATGTAAAAAGAGACAGCAAAGGACCTGGAAGAGCCTTCTGTGTTACTTTTCTCAAGCCCAGCCGGTGCACGTGATAGTGCGTCCGCAACAATGTTCTCCTTGCCGGGAATGTAAACTATTGTGAAGTGGAATTCTTGCAGAAACAATGGCCAACGTTTTAACCTGTCATGATTTAATTTTGTTGACATAAGAAATTGTAATGCTCGATGTTCACTGTATACTTTTACGAGTTTACCAGAAAGAAAGAAACGGAATTTGTTAAATGCCAAACGTTAGCTAAAGCTTCTAATACAGCAACGGGATGATTTTTCAGATTTTGTTAGCACGCGGCAAAAGCAATGGTTTTCTGAACAGTAGTGTCATTTTCTATGGCTTCTTGAAATAAATGGGCACCAAGACCGACTTTAGAAGAATCCGTGCTAAGGTAGAAATCTTGTGACAGATCTGGATTAGCTAGTATTGGCGCGTTAAGTAGCGCTTCTATCAAAGAATTGTATTCCACCTGTGCCTGTTCGTCCCAGTAAAAAATAGTATTTTTTCCATTGAGAGAACAAAGTTTTGGTGTAACTAGAATTTGCATATTCAGAAAACGACGGTAAAAATTTACGAGACCTACAAAACTGCGGACTTGTTTTTTTTTTGTGGATGGAACTGAAATGGCTCTGATTGCTTCTAACTTTTCAAGATCCGGCTGAACGCCTTCATAAGAAATAATATGTCCCAAAAGCTTAACCTTGGACCTACCGAATTCAGACGTTTCCAATTTAACTATAATTCCAGATTCTGCAAAAATACGTAACACACTGTTCATGATGCGATTATGTTGTTCCCATGAGGCTTCTCCTATTGGAATATCGTCCACATATAAGGTGATGTGACGTTTTAAGATCTCAGGTAATATGAAATTTAGCCAGCGAATGAATGCTGCCGAAGAAATGTTCAAACCAAAAGGAAGTTTCCGAAATTGATAACAAACGCCGAAACAAAGAAAGGCTGTGTATTTTCTACATTCGGGACGAAGTTCGATCTGATAAAAGCTGGATCTGAGATCAATAGAAGACAACACTTTTACACCATTAAAATTTTGAAGAAGTTCTTCCAACGTTTGCGGCATGTCTGTTTAAGGAATGATGATACTATTGATATGTCTCGAATCTAAGACAAGCCTGATTGATCCATTTTTCTTCTCAACAACATGTAATGGATTGTTGTATGAGCATACTGCAGGCTCAGTAATGCCGTCGTCTGTTCTAACACGGTCCCTATAATGTGCCGGAATTACGTATTATGGTCTAACACAAAATTTAGTATGCTCACGAACACGAACTTGGTATCGAAATCCCTTGATTGTTCCTGTTTTGTGAGTAAAAACTGTGTAATGTGCTTGTAAAATCTCAAAAAGGTCCTGCCTATCAGTGTCATTACAATTCCCAATTGTTTGAATTTTATTCTGCATCAACTCATTAGTATCAATACGCCGTCGATATCATCCCTGTCAGTACTTGCAGAGTAATTGTTAGCGTCAAGTTCCGTCGAAAATTCCGAACTGTTGTCTAACAGGAGGTAAAGTCGATTAATTACGTCTTCATGGTTTGAGAGCCAATCTTCAAATTTCAAAGTTATTGACTTACCTTCTTTCTCTAAACTTATTTTAGCATCGTGAAAGTTTAAGATTGCTTTGTATTCGTTCAAAAAGTCTACTCCAATATAATTTCCGTCGACAATAATGGAACAATAAGAAAGTTCATAGAGAAACTGTGGCTTTGACAAAAGAATTCTAAGTTGGTTTGTTGGCGTACATCTACACTTTTTCCAACGATTGCAACTTGTAATTTAATCTTACGTAACGGAAGTGTGGGGCAATCGTTCTTTTCGTTGCATTTGCTAAAGGCTGTTTCACTAATTACTGAAATGGGACTGCCAGAGTCAAGTACTGCCGTGAGTTTTACCCCATTTACTGTAATGTGAATTACAGGATATGCAATGTTGTTATGTTTTATGTCGTGTTACTGGAGTAAGATGTCCCTAATGTCTTCCATTTTTACGTAATTACTAGCCACGGCACCTACGTTGTCAATTTCATAAGTACGTTTTGTGGCTGCCAGCGGTGTGTCATTGCTTTCTGTCTCTTTGTTGGCGCGCGTCGTTATTGGGATTAAGAGATCTAACTTCTATAAATCCACCTTGCCGAGAAGGCCCTGTCCTGTTTGAATCCCGCCAGTTCTGATGAAATTCAGGTCTGTCGTTATGTCGGTAGTTTCCATAGTTACTTTTTTGTCGGTCACGTGGGGGAGAATTTCTCCCGCAATCGTAACTGCGCGGTGATCCGTTGCGTCTGAAGTTCTTCTGTCTCCCTTGATAATAATTATTTTGGTTCCCATGTTGTCTGTTTCTCTCATTGTCTCTGTCATAGTCATTACTGCAGAGCGGTGATCTTTCCCTGTAGTTATTATTACTCTGCCAATGGTTGTCATATGGGTGGTGTCTGTTATGGTCAGGATATGTGTTGTGAGAATAGCCTTGTCGTGTGCATTTATTGTTTCTGTCGGCACGGGATTGTGACGGATGTGGTCTGTAATGATTGTTTTCCTGTTTTCGCATCCCGCGACTGCCTGTGTCAATTTCTAATTCTTGTAAGAATCCCTGAAAAGCTTCAATGTCGTCTTTGCAACGTCCTGCTAAAATTATATGTCTTAAATGTTCAGGCTATTTGATTAAGCAAATGCGGATGAGATCTGAGGGACTGTATGGGTTTGACAGGTACTGATTCTTGTGCAAGATATCTTCAAAATATTTGACAAGACTGGAAAATTCAGATTGTTCAAAGTGTTTCATCATTATGATGCTATGTTTTACTCGGTCTTGAGTAACTTCAGACCAATATGCTGAGAGGAAGGCATGATAAAATTCTCCTCCACTGTGACAAACGTGAATGAACGATCGCATTCTTACGGCTGGTTCATTCTCTACATAGCCACACATAAATTCTAATCTGTGCTGTAATGACCAGTTGGGAGGAAAACAATGAGAGAATTGATGAAGCCACGCTTGTGGGTGAATGTCATTGCCAGAATTCTTCAATGTTTTGAATTTACGTGTAGTAATGAACAGCTTATAGTCAAAGGCATCGTGTCGGCGAGTCGCATATCGTCGGCGGTTCCATCTCAAAATTCGGAGCACCTTGTCAATTTCTTTCATAATTTCCGAAATGCCCTGAGTTATTATTTTGTGGCTTTTCCGTATTTCTAAGTCCCTCTTCCCGTGTTGGAACGCGAGTCTCCTCTGAAAATGTAATTCTTGTATTACTTGTGCCGACTGATCTTGTACTTCCCGGATTTATCTTTTGTGTTGAGTATTAATTTGATTCTGATTTTGTTTGAATTTACTAGTTTGTTTGTACTCTTCTGTGTCGTTAAATACTACCGGTCTTGTGTCGTTCATTATTATCATCTACCTTCGTAGATAAATTATTTAGCTGAGCCGAAAGTTCGACTAATTTCTCTGATAATGAACTAATTTCCTCCATGTGTCTTTCTGAACCAATTTTTAGAGTATCTACAGTGTCCTTTAAGTTTTCCTGAGTTTTTGCAAGTTGCGTAACCGAATCGGTAGATGCAACTGAGTCAATTTTAGCCCGCAAGGTCTCGTGATTTTCATGAACAATAGTTTGCCGTTCTTTTACGGCTGCTTCGTGATTCTGTAATGCATTTTCATGCCGCAAAAAAATAGGTTGAAAATGCTCACAAATTTGTGTTTTTACGTCATTACAGACTTTTTGACATTTCGATTCGATGTTATGTAACTCAGTAGTTAAATCTTCACGTGTTTGTTGAAGTGTTTCTTTAATTTGTTTTTGATTTTGCTCCATTTGTTGCTGTGACTGTTTTTGATTTTGTTCCGTTGTGTGTAACTGTTGCTGTCTTTGTCTCTGGTGTTGTTCCATTGTGTCTAGCTTTTGAAGCCGTTGCTGTGTTTGTCTCTGATTTTGTTTGATTTGTTGCATTAACTGCAATAATAATGTATTAGTGTCTGGAATCTGTTCCTCTATGCTTTTCGGCAATGCATTTGCACCAGCAACATTCGCATTTTGAAAAGCAGAAGATGTGTCTTGACTTAATTGAAAAAAAGGTGAGGACGCAAAACCTGAATCTACAGTATTTGCAAAATTTTGTCCTGTCATTTCGGAATACTGAGGCGAGCTGTTGCCGACCGATCGATCGATAATGCTTCCCTGTTCACTAATTCTTTCATTGCCTACACTATTATTTGCCGCCTGGTCCATTTCCCTATGCACAATTACCAAATTAATATGTTGAACATTAATTAATCCATTACACGGTGGTGATAACACACTACTCTCGTCTTCACTGTCATTTCTCAGTATTACGTTTTTAACACGCAACAATTGTCACAATATTTCACACGATAACACAGAAAAGCACAATTTGAAGACCAAAATAAGGATACACATTAACATAGCAATGAAAATGTTGTGTATTGGCAAGACAGCCAACCCACTATGAGAGGAAGCCGAAAGGCACGCGTTTTAGCTCACGCAGGCTGGCGTGAGGTCTGGAACAGGTCAAGGAAATGAGACCAACAAGAAATGTACGTAGCTGCTGGAATACTTAACTTTAATCCATAACTGGTGAACATCGGTCTTGACGGTACATGTTTTACAGCATCAATTGTAACTGGTAATGGCGCCTTGCTAGGTCGTAGCACATGACGTAGCTGAAGGCTATGCTAACTATCGTCTCGGCAAATGAGAACGTATTTTGTCAGTGAACCATCGCTAGCAAAGTCGGCTGTACAACTGGGGCGAGTGCTAGGAAATCTCTCTAGACCTGCCGTGTGGCGGCGCTCGGTCTGCAATCACTGATAGTGGCGACACGCGGGTCCGACGTATACTAACGGACCGCGGCCGATTTAAAGGCTACCACCTAGCAAGTGTGGTGTCTGGCGGTGACACCGCAGAAAATAATACGTAGTTAATTGCAAGCGCAGCTGTGAAATACACTCCTGGAAATTGAAATAAGAACACCGTGAATTCATTGTCCCAGGAAGGGGAAACTTTATTGACACATTCCTGGGGTCAGATACATCACATGATCACACTGACAGAACCACAGGCACATAGACACAGGCAACAGAGCATGCACAATGTCGGCACTAGTACAGTGTATATCCACCTTTCGCAGCATGCAGGCTGCTATTCTCCCATGGAGACGATCGTAGAGATGCTGGATGTAGTCCTGTGGAACGGCTTGCCATGCCATTTCCACCTGGCGCCTCAGTTGGACCAGCGTTCGTGCTGGACGTGCAGACCGCGTGAGACGACGCTTCATCCAGTCCCAAACATGCTCAATGGGGGACAGATCCGAAGATCTTGCTGGCCAGGGTAGTTGACTTACACCTTCTAGAGCACGTTGGGTGGCACGGGATACATGCGGACGTGCATTGTCCTGTTGGAACAGCAAGTTCCCTTGCCGGTCTAGGAATGGTAGAACGATGGGTTCGATGACGGTTTGGATGTACCGTGCACTATTCAGTGTCCCCTCGACGATCACCAGTGGTGTACGGCCAGTGTAGGAGATCGCTCCCCACACCATGATGCCGGGTGTTGGCCCTGTGTGCCTCGGTCGTAAGCAGTCCTGATTGTGGCGCTCACCTGCACGGCGCCAAACACGCATACGACCATCATTGGCACCAAGGCAGAAGCGACTCTCATCGCTGAAGACGACACGTCTCCATTCGTCCCTCCATTCACGCCTGTCGCGACACCACTGGAGGCGGGCTGCACGATGTTGGGGCGTGAGCGGAAGACGGCCTAACGGTGTGCGGGACCGTAGCCCAGCTTCATGGAGACGGTTGCGAATGGTCCTCGCCGATACCCCAGGATCAACAGTGTCCCTAATTTGCTGAGAAGTGGCGGTGCGGTCCCCTACGGCACTGCGTAGGATCCTACGGTCTTGGCGTGCATCCGTGCGTCGCTGCGGTCCGGTCCCAGGTCGACGGGCACGTGCACCTTCCACCGACCACTGGCGACAACATCGATGTACTGTGGAGACCTCACGCCCCACGTGTTGAGCAATTCGGCGGTACGTCCACCCGGCCTCCCGCATGCCCACTATACGCCCTCGCTCAAAGTCCGTCAACTGCACATACGGTTCACGTCCACGCTGTCGCGGCATGCTACCAGTGTTAAAGACTGCGATGGAGCTCCGTATGCCACGGCAAACTGGCTGACACTGACGGCGGCGGTGCACAAATGCTGCGCAGCTAGCGCCATTCGACGGCCAACACCGCGGTTCCTGGTGTGTCCGCTGTGCCGTGCGTGTGATCATTGCTTGTACAGCCCTCTCGCAGTGTCCGGAGCAAGTATGGTGGGTCTGACACACCGGTGTCAATGTGTTCTTTTTTCCATTTCCAGGAGTGTACTTGGTGCAAATCTACATGCATGCCACAACTGTTTTACTGTACAGCAATGAAAAACTACAAATACAAAGGAAATTCTCTCTACAATTACGGGCTAGCAATAAACAATAGCTACAATAATTACACAAACTACAAGAAAAAATCAGAAGATTCCAGTGAGATATCCTCGGCTAAGCGTCGACATATGAAAAATTAAGAATGACAATGCTGGTAAACCACTTACGTTATTTGAATATCAAACAGCTGAGCATAACTCAACGTATTCAGACAGTTCTCTCTTTACTTATTCTAATCATCACTAAACTGACACAATATTTTTAGCGCAACGCAATCTGACTTTCAATAATCCCTACAAAAGAATGGCCCTGACTAACAGTAACCCAACCCTTTCATGAATCACTTACCTCACAAAAATCTTCGTTAGTCGAACTACTGCAATACAGCGAGCACCAACACTGGCAGCTGAACGAAAGATTCTAACTACTGAAGGCACTAACTACTGATAGGCATAGTTAGCAAATGAAAGATTTTGATGGAGAACAAACAATGTGTTTACCTTAATTGTGTTCAAAAGTCATAATATTTATACATCAGTTCATGACATCCAGTCTTACAAATTTCCTTTTCCTGGCGGACACACGTCCAGATCGTCCGCTCTCAAAATTCTGCCATCTCACTCCCCACATCCACCACTGCTGGCAAGTCACCTCCAACTGCACAACGCTACGCGGTGTTCACATCCAAGTGCCTAACACTACAATAGCAAATACTCGAACAATGCAAATCAGCCACAGACTGCACACAGTACAGTCAGTGATTTTCATACAGTGCGCTACGTGGTGTTAACCAACATAAAAACCTAAACAGCCATATACATATTGTCTCCTTGTCTACAGGGTTTATCGTCCATGTTTCACTTCCATACTTGGCTATACTCCATACAAATGCTTTCAGAAAAGAGTTCCCGATGTTAACAAATTTCGCTTCTTCAGAAACGGTTTCCTTTCCATAGCCAGTCTACATTTTATATCTTTTCTACTTCGACCATCATAAGTTATTTTGCTTCCCAAATAG
The DNA here is from genome assembly GCF_021461385.2 of Schistocerca piceifrons. Classification (NCBI taxonomy): domain Eukaryota; kingdom Metazoa; phylum Arthropoda; class Insecta; order Orthoptera; family Acrididae; genus Schistocerca; species Schistocerca piceifrons. The sequence goes on along the minus strand of NC_060141.1, from coordinate 794,644,927 downwards.
CAAAACTCATTTACTACTTTCAGTGTCTCATTTCCTAACCTAATTCCTTCAGCATCACTTGATTTAATTCGTCTACATTGTTTTGCTTTTGTTGATGTTCATCTTATATCCTCCTTTGAAGACACTGTCCATTTCGTTCAGCTGCTCTTCCAGGTCCTTTGCTGTCTCTGACAGAATTACAATGTCGTCAGGGAACCTCAATGTTTTTACTTCTCCATGGATTTTAATTCCTACTCCAAATTTTTTTGTTTCCTTTACTGCTTGTTCAATATACAGATTGAATAACATCGGGGATAGGCTACAACCCTGTCTCGCTCCATTCTCAACCACTGCTTCCCTTTCATGCCGCTCGACTCTTGTAACTGCTATCTGGTTTCTGTACAAATTGTTAATAGCCTTTCGCTCCTTGTATTTTACACCTTCAACTTTCAGAATTTCCAGTCTCAACTAACGCATTTTTAGAGACACAGGTCAAGACGAAAAATACATGTTTGTATTAACATACAGAAGCATGAAGCTACAGTGAATTACCACTGTAAATGAAGGAAACTGATACGGTGACAAGGCAGGGGAATAGACTAGAAATGAATAAAATTAAGTGTCTATAATTGAATTATTTTGTGTATCTAATGAAAGAGACGCTAAGTGGATTTTAGAGTTGCTGGACCCGAAGAACAGATGTTTAACACAAGTCTTTCGGATGAGAAACATACAACAAAAAGAGATCAAATGTACAAGGTAACGACGGACTATTTAGTATATGCAGTTGGTAATTTCAATACAGTTATTTTAGTAGCTGTTCTACTGTTCACGTGGCAAGTTCAGTATGTTATCCTGGTAGGTGGCAGACATCGAATAAGATAGAGTAGTTGTAGTACAGACAGGGAAAAGGCGTGGCCATATGAAAGCGTTGCTTTTTCTTAACGAGGTCATACTTGAAGGACCGTTGAGAAAAGATACACGCAGTAAATCGAATGTTTTCATTGTCAAACTAAAGTAACTGTTATGCATTGAATCGAGGAAAATTAATGTTTATTGAACAACGGGAAATACACTACGCAGTATCCGCAGAGGCGCTGCTGCGGGTCAGCTATAAATAGACGCTTTCGAGAATCCATATCCGCAGCCAGCAGATCCGTAAACCGACTATTCCAGGAATTTAATATCGCTGCACGTCTGCGAAAACTGAGCGCTCTGGCTTCGACATTATTGGGAAAGTGTCTGCAACACGTACTGAAATGGTGAGAAAATTCTACATAGCATGTCCCTTCTTGGAATTCTAACAAAACTTTTGGTGTCAATCGCTGCCAACACAACGAGTAAACGTTACTTATTATGAATCTATACTGAACTCTGTGCCCATGGAATAAAATTCCAAGAATGGCTGTAATAAGCGATACAGGAGGTACTGACTGTGACTGTTTTACTGTATCTTGCGTTAAGTTACAGTTAAAGAAAAAACAATCGTTCAGTAGTCAAACCACTGTATAAAAAGGAGAAAGGGATAATGCAGGGAATTTTAGACCTATTTCTATGTCATCGGTGTTTGATTAAGTTACTGAAAACGTTGTATGTACAAGGGTCATTGATCATTTCAATTCACATAATTTGCTGTCGAATGTGCAGGTTGGTTCTTAGAAGTGGTTTAACAACTTAAAATGCTATCTTCTCTTTTCTCTATGAGAATCAGGACAAGATAAATAAAAGCTTGCGAAAGCTAGACGTCTTCTTTGATTTAACTAAGGTATTTGATTGCGTCGATCACAAAGTATTACTGCAAAAGTTGGATTAGTGCAGACGTTGGACTATTATGGAAGATGGAGGAGTAGCTTACAGTTCGTTCCCCTCGAACTTAAAGAACATACAGCAGAAGGTCATTCCAGGCAGTACAGCAGAATGTCATTCCCGGCAGTACAGCAGAATTACAAAATGCAGACCCAGTGGGGCACATTAGGTGGGCGTGCCTCAGGGGTCGGTGCTGAGGGCGTTACTTTTTTTGAGACATAAGTTCATGGCTTGTAGAAAATAAATTGATGCTAAATCATAGTAAGACTCAGTTTTTACAGTTTATGACACACAATTCGACAAAAACTGACATTTTGATTATGCAGGAATTGCGTATGATTAGTGAGACTGAGCAGTTCTCATTTCTAGGTGTTCAGGTAAGCTGTCGTGGAAAACCCATGTTCAGGATCTTGTTCAAAAACTAAATGCTGCTTTATGTACCATTAGGCCACTATCTAAAATAAGTGAGTACAACACGAAAGCTTGTCTACTTCGCTTGTTTTCATTCACTTATGACGTATAGTTTCATTATTTTAGGTAACTCTTCTGATTCAAAGATGGTGTTTTTGGCTCAGGAAAGGGGCGGGGGGGGGGGGGGGGGGGGGGTTCGAGCAATATGTTCAATATGTTACGTAAGTTTGCGACCATCTTGTCGACCCCTGTTCAATAGTCTGGGAATATTGACACTGGTTTCTCAATACATATTTTCTTTAATGTCGTTTGTTGTTAACAATATCAGTTTATTCCCAAGAATCAAGAATCAGTTGCTTTCACTCAATGCTAGGCAGAAATCCAATCCGCTTTTGGAAGGCACCTCTGACTCTTGCGCAGAAAGGCATGCAGTACTCTCCTGCATCCATTTTGAATAAAGTGCCACAAGAATTAAAAAAATCTCAGCAGTAATCCACGCACTTGCAAGTCTGAACTGAAGAATTTCGTCATGGCGCACTCCTATTCTGTTGAGGAATGCCTGCAAAAAAAAAAAAAAAAAAAAAAAAAAAAAAAAAAAAAAAAAAAAAACTAATTCCTGCATTAGGTTGTTGATTGTGCTTATTTAAACTTATGGCTTGTCTGTATAGGATTCGTATACATTTCATTTTATCTATCGTTAATCTCCCGTTATAATTTCATGTACTGGCTGATTCCATGATCATGGAGACTTGTTCCTCAATTTGTTCGTAAGGTACAAGTCATAAATATAAAAAAATGAATGAGAAGGGTATAGAACAGATATTTGTACTGTCTGCAATGCTGCTACATCTACAAATAAATTATTCGTGTTCATTGCATGTCACTTGACGACTGAATCTTACAAGGTCGAAACTGGTCTCTCAATATGTACAAATAAATTATATTTATCGACAGAAAGTATCACCTCCGGCGGAAACATGGTTTTTACCCTGAACAGGTTCATGGCGGATGCAAGACAAAAAGAAAAGGAGTTGCTTAATTTTAAAAAAGGAGCTGTCCATTAAATACTTTTCAGGATAACTGCTTATGCTGACTTTTATATGTTGATACTATGTCATCTCTGCGTACTTTCTAAATACACGTTGTTTTCGTTTACCCGATTTCCACACCCTCATTTTGTTCGTTTGTACAACTTTTACCAAGTTGTATGGTGCAGCGGTGAGGCACTGGAATCGCATTCGGGATGATGGCGGTTCAAACTCCGTCAACTCATCTTGATTTACGTGTTCCCTGGTTTCCATATACGGCTCGCAGAAAATTCCTGTGTATACGAGACGGCCGACTACCTTCCTCATCATTCCTCAATCCGAGCTTGCGCTCGTCTCTAATGAACTATTCGCGAAGGTACCTTAATCCCTAATCTTCCATAATTCTACAACTTTTCCACTTCATTGTTATTCCCAAAGTTACCTAACACGTCACTGAGATACAAGTATTTCACTAAATATGTCTAAATTGTATGAGTTTTCCTGAATCCATCTGTGAAATTTGGTCCATATTCGCATATATATACCGGTGGAAAAAGTATCGCACTACCAAGAAGGGGTTTGCGAGATAAACGAAAGTTGGTAGGTGTGTTTCTACATCTGAAAGATGTCCACTTGATGAGGATGCAAATCAGGTTTGCTTTAAGTGCGCGCTGTAACAGTCGTGAGCGCTAGTTATCTTTGAGGCTGTACGTGGTGAGTTGATGTTAGTTACGAATGCCTTTAAGACGACGAACAGGCCATTATCAGCACCTCGCTGAGTTGAACGAGGTCGTGTTATTGGGATACGATAAGATAGATTTTCCTTCCGCGATACTGCGGAAAGACTTAGCAGGATGTAGCCACTGTATGTGATTGCTAGCAGTGGGGTCAGGAGAATCTACGGTCGTAAGAAGACCGGCTTCTGGACGGCCACGTGGCACTTCCGAAAGACCATCGCGTTCGACGTACGTCTCTGTTGCATCGTACTGCATCTGCAGCAGCAATTTGACCAGCAGCTGGCATCGGTGATACAACGAACTGTTACAAATCTGTTACTTCAAGGACACCTTCAAGCCAGACGCCCTGTAGCATACATTCTACTGACCCCAAACTACCGCCATTTGCAGCTTGAGTGTGTCAAGCGAGAGCTCATCGGAGGGCAGGGTGGAAGTCTGTTGTGCTTTCTGATGGAAGCTGGTTCTGCCTCGGTGCCAGTGGTGGTCAAGTGTTCGTTAGGAGAAGGGCAGCTGAGGGCCTGCAACCAACCTGGCTGCGTGCTAGACATACTGGTTCTACACCTGCAGTTATGGTTGAGGTGCGATTTTGTATGACAGTAGGAGCACTCTCATGGTTGTCCCAAGCACCCTGACCGCAAATTTGTACGTCGGTCTGATGATTCGATCTCTTGTGCTGCCATTGATGAAAAGCATTCCATGGGGGTGTTTTCCAACAGGATAACTCTCGCCCACATACCGCTGTTGTAGTACAACATGCTCTACAGAGTGTCCATATGTTACCTTGCCCTCTTAGATTAATAGATGTGTCTCCATGGGACGTGATCGAACGACAACTCCAGCGTAGTCCACGAACAGCATTAACCGTCCCCGTATTGACCGTCCAAGTGCAACAGGCATGCGACTGCATCCCACAAACTGACAACAAGCCCTGTGCAACGAAATGCATTCACTTTGTTTGCATTCAACATTCTGGTGGCTACACCACTTACTAATGTACCAACATTTCAGATTTGCAATGGCTTATCTAGCGTTTCCATTAACCTATGATCTCGCAATGTGAATCACTTAAATACGTTACCTATACAAACTTATTCCCGAAATTTCGTTACCCTACATTAAACATTTTTGGTGCTGCGAATTTTTTTTCCTCAGTGTATTTATTATACGATGAGTTTAACTGATTTTGCTAATTTCCAATAATTTGGTATTTTGTATCACACTGATAAGCCATCGTTGAAACTCTACTTGTAACCAACAGATCTTAACTCTTAAAATAATTTGCCTGAATGATCAGTGTTGTAAATAAGACGTATGAATCACTTCCAGATTATTTATTTAACTGTGTCATTTGAATTGTAAGTTGTTGCTGTTGTGGTCTTCAGTCACAAAACTGGTATCATGCAGCTCTCCGCGCTAGTCTATACAGAAAAGGTCGCTTCCTCTCTATGAAGCTACTACTTTCCTAGCTTCATGTAACGTTTAAGTTACCTAAAGAAAATTTTCAACCTACGTTATCGCTGCATTCGAGGCAAAGAAGGACGAACACGTACATGACTTCTATTGCATTGGTGTAACTACCAATGAACGCGCATGTACGAGTAACAACATGATGTACGCACAATGAAGCGCCAGGGAAGGTGGTAAACGCATGCGTGGTCAAATACAGAGACACGTAAATGGGCAGAATACGGCGCTGCGGTCGTCAATGCCTAGATAAGACAACAAGTGTCCAGCGCAGTTGTTAGACCGGTTACTGCTGCTACAATGGCAGGTTAGCAAGATTTCAGTGAGTCTGAACGTGGTGTCATACTCGGCGCACTAGTCATGGGACAAAGTTTTGTCGACTGGCAAGACAGCCAATCCACTAGGACGGGAGGCCGAAGGGCACGCGTTTAAGCTCACGCAGGCTGGCGTGAGGTCTGGAAAATGACAAGGAATTGAGACTAGCAAAAAAGGTACATAGCTGCTGGAATACTTAACTTTAATCCATAACTGGTGAACATCGGTCTGACGGTACATGCATCACAAGATAAATAGCAATTCATAATGGCGCCTTGCTAGGTCGTAGCAAATGACGTAGCTGAAGGCTATGCTAACTATCGTCTCGGCAAATGAGAGCGTAATTTGTCAGTGAACCATCGCTAGCAAAGTCGGCTGTACAACTGGGGCGAGTGCTAGGAAGTCTCTCTAGACCTGCCGTGTGGTGGCGCTCGGTCTGCAATCACTGATAGTGGCGACACGCGGGTCCGACGTATACTAACGGACCGCGGCCGATTTAAAGGTTACCACCTAGCAAGTGTGGTGTCTGGCGGTGACACCACACAAAGCATCTCCGAGGTAGCGATGAAGTGGGGAGTTTCCCGTACGACCATTTCACGAGTGCACCCTGAATGTCAGGAATCCGTTAAAACATCAAATCTCCGACATCGCTGCGGTCGGAAAAAGATCCTGCAAGAACGGGACCAACGACGACAAGAGAACCGTTCAACGTGACAGAAGTGTAGCCCTTCCGCAGATTTCTACAGATTTCAACGCTGGGCCATCAACAAGTGTCAGCGAGTGAACCATTCAACGAAACATGATCGATATGGGCTTTCTGAGCCGAAGGCCCACTCGTGTACCCTTTATGACAGCAAGACACAAAGCTTTACGCCCCGCCTGGGCCCGCCAACATCCAGACAGGACCTCTGATGCCTGCAGCCGCGCGGAATTAGCCGAGCGATCTGAGGCGCTGCAGTCATGGACTATGAGGCTGGTCGCGGCGGAGGTTCGAGTCCTCCCTCGGGCATGGGTGTTTGTCCTTAGGATAATATAGGTCAAGTAGTGTGTAATCTTAGGGACTGATGACCTTAGAAGTTAAGTCCCATAAGATTTCACACACATTTGAACATTTTTTTGATGACTGCAAACATGTTTCCCGGTTGGACGAATCTCGTTTCAAACTGTATCGAGCGGATGGACGTGTACGGGTTTGGACACAACTTCATGAATCCATGGACCCTGCATGTCAGCAGGGGGCTGTTCAAGCTGGTGGAGGCTCTGCAGTGGTGTGGGGCATGAGCAGTTGGAGTTGTACCGCCGATAAGTCTAGATATGACTGACAGGTTACACGTACGTAAGCATCCTGTCTGATCGCGTGCGTCCATTCACGTCAATTGTGCATTCCGACGGAATTGGAAATTCCAGAAGGACGATGGGATACCCCACATCCAAACTTTAAAAACAGTTAAATGGCCAGATTAGATTATTATTCTGGCATACTGCAGAGCCACACGAATGCCAAGATTTATGAATTTGGAGTAATTGAATGCATACAGCACTTAAACTGCTATATTAAATGTTACGTGCAACAAAATCGTCGCCTTTCGCACTGTTATAATGACGTACGTAAGCATCAAAGGCGTCATCTGTACAGAACTGCAACGTCACAGATCCAATTAAAGGTCGGTGTGCACATTTAAAGATAATCCATCCTACAATAATTGTGGACTCTACGGGTACACTTCGACTGCAGGGTGATGGACCCACGTGAGTCGTCGCGTAACGCTTGTGAACTGTGCGCCTCTTACACTGGTGATGCGGATTGCTCTGATGTACACTCTGTTTACGAAGCCACTAATGCACCGCCGTGTTCTCTCACCGCGAACGTTGCAGCTCCCTAGTACTGTTTCCGTTGTTTCGCTTGAACTATCCAATACTCAACCTATACCTAATCAATACATTACGTTTTCGCTCCGGTACTGCGTCAGAATGGTTTGAGGGACGGCCCCACGCGGATGGTTGTGCAGCCCCCCCCCCCCCCCCACAGACAGTCAAACGAGAGCTCAATCCTAATCAGCACAAGTGGCACAGCATCGACAGAGATGTGTGAGCAGCGCACCACACTTTGCTATTGTGGGATGGTGGCAGAGCACGAGCTAATTAGAAAGTGCTACTTGTTGATGGCCTTGTTCACTAAGAATAACAATAAAAAAAGTTATTTTCTAAGAAGCTCTAACTGCCTGTTCACTGCTTCCACAGTTACGAGTAAGGTTACTCGCAATTATCCTTTCAAAATACAAAATTTTGAAACATGTAATATTGTTACATGCGTAATAATCAATAACAGTTGCTGAATACACTAGCACTTAAGTCCAATAACAACGTGAAACACTCAAGAACCAGTGATGAACATTACACCTTTAAGTTTATTAACAAATAGTTTTCTTTCAAATTTCACTAAAAGGCAGTTGGTCTGAGTACAGCACAGCTTTAGTTACTTAATGGGATAATTCAGCGCACTACCGTCGTGCCTTTTAAGCACCATCAACTTCCAGATTAGTCGTTTGGCATCTTCCGTTCTCTGGCAGAAACTTAAACGTTGCAACATAAAAGAATTTACCAACCTTAAAATTTCTTTCAAAAATGTATCCCATTATTCTGAGTCTCATTACCCAAGGCGACGACAAGCTCTGTGCAAAAGTGACCAGATAATGATAACTACGACAAAAGATTCGAACAACAGCTCTTAAAAGTGACCACACAATAATTACAAAATAATTGAAACAACAGCTGTTGCCTGTGAACATGTAGTGCTCAGACGCCCACTGTCCTTTGACGCACAGATCCAACACGCTAACTACAGCAGCCATGGTCACAGTTGCAGTAGATGTGGCGCAAGTACTTGGTCATATCAAATGACTGCAGCTCGACACTACAAAGCGGTGACTAGTGTGTTGTCACCGCCAGACACCACACTTGCTAGGTGGTAGCCTTTAAATCGGCCGCGTCCGTTAGTATAGGTCGGACCCGCGTGTCGCCACTGTCAGTGATAGCAGGCCGAGCGCCGCCACACGGCAGGTCTAGAGAGAGACTTCCTAGCACTCGCCCAGTTGTACAGCCGACTTTGCTAGCGATGGTTCACTGACAAATTACGCTCTCATTTGCCGAGACGATAGTTACCATAGCCTTCAGCTACGTCATTTGCTACGACCTAGCAAGGCGCCATTATCAACTGCTATTTATTTTGTGATGCATGTACCGTCAGACCGATGTTCACCAATTATGGATTAAAGTTAAGTATTCCAGAAGCTACGTACTATTTTTGCTACTATAAAGACCTTGTCATTTTTCAGACCTCACGCCAGCCTGCGTGAGCTTAAACGCGTGCCTTTCGGCTACCTCCTAGTGGCTTGGCTGTCTTGCCAAGTCACAACAACTAGCAGACACATTTGCTCAAGAGCCAAGACTGATATTGTGTGGCAGCACTTCGGGCCGCATATGTGCCGATCGTATTATTCACTGGTAAATAAGTGTTTCAGGAAAACCGATACACTAGCTGCATTAAGGGAGCCATAAATTGGCCGCCGGCCCCAGACTGCTGATTGTTGCAGGTCGGCACCGTGCGGAACACATCGTGTCGACTGTTGTGCGTTTCTGATTGCTGCCACATTCAGCGATCCTGAAGTTATGACGCTGTAATTGCCCGACGAAGTGTCATTGTGTTGTCAGTGTTATCAATACTTAAATGAATTATGCAGTATGAGTCACCACCACAGATGTTTACCAAGTGTCTTGAATGTAATTTTTCGACTATTCATTCCAATGTATTACAACAGCACTCAATTATATATTCCTCGCTAGAGGTAAGTACTACATTTGAAGATAATCATCTCTGTAATGTGCATTCATGAATCCATGTTACTTCTTGTAATGTGTAATGGTAATGACACATCAAAATCACAATACTAATCCGTTGCAGTTGCTACATATTTTATTACAATCAAAAGCATTATCTAATCACAATCCCAATAATACAGGAGACTGCCTTAAAAGGCCAGATCACTTGGACAAATAACAAATAAATTTCTTTAACCGGAACAAGACCCATAAAACTTAAAATTTGAATATGACTAGGTAAATGTACTCAGGTAAAGCTTTACTTAAATAGTACAAATGTCCATAGAATTCCCATCAGAACTCTCATTACTTCCAATCAGCTGAGAAACAGATTAAGGGTAAGATCACAGATCTTTTAAGGTTTGCCGGCCGAAGTGGCCGTGCGGTTAAAGGCGCTGCAGTCTGGAACCGCAGGACCGCTACGGTCGCAGGTTCGAATCCTGCCTCGGGCATGGATGTTTGTGATGTCCTTAGGTTAGTTAGGTTTAACTAGTTCTAAGTTCTAGGGGACTAATGACCTCAGCAGTTGAGTCCCATAGTGCTCAGAGCCATTTGAGCCATTTTAAGGTTTGGCTAGCCAACGTTCCTCAACAAAACTATATACAAATGACTAAAACAATTGAGGTGTTTACTTTTGACCAAATCAATCTTCAAATTTACTTACTCAGTTGATTGATCAACGATATTCTTAGAATGATAACAACGAGCACATGACCATATGACAATACCCGTAAAATGAGGTCGCTTCAACATTGCGTGTGAATTAGCGATAGAAGCGAGCAGAGCAAAGATTCAAATAAATACGAGAGATCCACGAGACAGGAAATGACATAGAAATGTACTTAAATTTGCACTTCAATTGAACTTCAGGTGCTATAATTCTCCACCGGAAAGATAGAATCACGCAACAGTGACAACATAACCCAAGATGTAAAGGAGAGGGCAGGGCCTTAAATATCTCTCTGCCCCCGTGGTGGTCTGCTCCCAGTATGCTCACGTCGACCGCAGCCAATTATCTGTAACACAACACACATCAGCGGCAGACAGTATTCTGAGACATAAACTACACAATCTCATCTAGAGAACAGGTAATCAACGCAACTGAATAGAAACAAATCAGCCTCCTTGAGTTACTTGGCAGTGCCAACCCTTAAACTTTGATTAATAAGTTCGCTAAAAATCATACTCTAAAGTTAAGATGACAAGAATTACCTCGGGGCACATTTACGCGACAAACTACCAAATGAATTACAAGGTAGAATAGAGAACGTATCTGGGAGTGTCTTGAAACGCCAGAGCAGGACTTCTAGCTACGTCCTTAGCCCCGCTTCATGGCGGTTGGTTGGGCGTAGCCACACTTCCTCAACCGCCGTGGAGATAGTCACGACACCGAAGTAAGTGATAAACAATTAAAACAATTCCAAAGGATTTTTAATACACTGGCATACTCAATTAAGCCACAGGCAACCAACCGAAGCAACTCGGCGACTCCACTTCAATCGGCCGGCGTAGCTTATAACAGACTCGAAGGAACTTGTCCTTCCGACTTCTAGGACAACCAAATCACCATGGCCGGTGGATCTGCCCCCACGGCTCAACACGCCCTATCCGCTGGCCCCGCTCCTTCGTTGTCCGACTCGTCCTCTCGCCGTCCTGCCTACGTACACAGTCCAAGGTGACTCTCGCTCACCGCCGATCCCGACGCACCTCCCCAGCAGAGCGCACGCGCTGCAGTTGAGTCCGCACCGCCAAAGATGAGCACAAGACAAATAAGCATCGAAGTCGACTCAAAGATCAAAATGACGATCGATGGAAACTGGCGCCAGAAACGCACCAGCTCACTTCTGTGTCAAAATTTATCATCGTAGTAGGTGATTTTCACGAGTCACGCTTGCCCATGAGTTGTTAGTAAACATTCCTCGATCATACCCTCAAAAACTGCAATGGCCCTGCTACTCATCCCTCTGGCTCCCGGATAAGCGGCCAACTTTACTTAGCTCATGGGCGAATTCACCGACTCCTCCGCCCAAACAGGCCTCGGAAGGCCCTACAGTACTAACTCAACCTTTATGCCTTCCTCAATCGATAGGAGCCACTGAACAGGGATATGAAGAAGCATGTAGTCAGCACACCACTCTCCCGGCCGTTGTCAGAGTTTTCGTGACCGGAGCCGCTACTTCTCAGTCAAGCAGCTCCTCAATTGGTCTCACGAGGATTGGACACACTCCCCTCGCCAACAACTCTGGCAGACCCGGACGGTCGGCCATTCAAATGCTAGGCAAGACCGTTAGCACTTGGTTGCTCTAGTGTTATCATCGCGGTAGGGCCGTTGGCCAAATTCACTGAATTCACACAAAATTTTTGTTTCTTACCTGGCAGGAAAGCTGAAGTCTTAAGAAGCTTATAACGTTAGTTGACATTTTTGGCTCAAATGGCTCTGAGCACTATGGGACTTAACTGGTGTGATCAGTCCCTTAGAACTTAGAACTACTTAAACCTAACTAACCTAAGGACACCACACACATCTATGCCCGAAGCAGGATTCGAACCTGCGACCGTAGCGGTCGCGCAATTCCACACTGTAGCGCCTAGAACCGCTCGGCCACTCGGGCCGGCTGACATTTTTGGATTCTGCCGTTATTCACTGAATGTATTTTACAATAAAATACGACAGAGAACCGCGGGTCGCACGAATGCTTGATTCGCGGAACAGTTTGATGACCACTGCCATAGAGGCACGCAATAACGACACACGCAGAACGCACCGTATCGCCGTACACGGGTGTCTTCGGACCGCCCGGCCGGCTACGGGAACACACTCCAGACCCTTCCTGACGCACAGTTCTGGACTGGATAGCTCGGTCGTGTGCGTTCTTGTCGACTGCGAAGATACGAGTGCTGTTTGCAACTGTACTTCCTCGTGCTAGCCTCGTCGCCATGGCTACTGTGCACTAACACCCAAACCACCTGGTGTCAGACACTCAGATCGTTACCAAACGTGTATGTCGATGTGGAGCTTTAGACTGTCGTACCAATGGTCGTGGGTTCAAACCCAATGATGGTAATTTTTTATTACATTATGCTTCAAAACGTTATATGCGACCAATAACATTTCCGCAAGTGTGATTCAGCAGTTTCTTTATTCTACTGTTACGATTGTTTATGTTTATTCTGTGAAACTACAAACGCACTAGCTGCTTCATCAAGAGTGTTGTCTGTTATGTCGCACATGCCCGAGAGAACATCGTACCTTCTATGCAAATGAACTCTATAGGTTTGCTACTTTCAACTAAGGAAGCCAAAGCGGACTGCCATAAGAACATTCCTACAAAATCCGAGAAGTCCTTTCACATATCAGGAAAAATGTTCTCCCAAACAACAGTTTCACACGTAAACAAGAACAACATTGTTCACCAATGGGGCTTAAACGCAGAATCTTTGGTACAATGACCTCACACACTACCAACTCACCCACGCGAGATATACAAAGGGATCATTCACAGATACGCTTTCCCCGTCCTCCGTCGTTCTGGTGTTACTCTTAACTACCGTTTACGCATGTTCTATAGGACGACATCACATGTTGTTGTTGTTGTGGTCTTCAGTCCTGAGACTGGTTTGATGCAGCTCTCCATGCTACTCTATCCTGTGCAAGCTTCTTCATCTCCCAGTACCTACTGCAATCTACATCCTTCTGAATCTGCTTAGTGTATTCATCTCTTGGTCTCCCTCTACGATTTTTACCCTCCACGCTGCCGTCCAATACTAAATTGGTGATCCCTTGATGCCTCAGAACATGTCCTACCAACCGATCCCTTCTTCTGGACAAGTTGTGCCACAAACTTCTCTTCTCCCCAATCCTATTCAATACTTCCTCATTAGTTATGTGATCTACCCATCTAATCTTCAGCATTCTTCTGTAGCACCACATTTCGAATGCTTCTTTTCTCTTCTTGTCCAAACTGTTTATCGTCCATGTTTCACTTCCATACATGGCTACACTCCATACAAATACTTTCAGAAATGACTTCCTGACACTTAAATCTATACTCGATGTTAACAAATTTCTCTTCTTCAGAAACGATTTCTTTGCCATTGCCAGTCTACATTTTATATCCTCTCTACTTCGACCATCATCAGTTATTTTGCTCCCCAAATAGCAAAACTCCTTTACTACTTTAAGTGTCTCATTTCCTAATCTAATTCCCTCAGCATCACCCGACTTAATTCGACTACATTCCATTATCTTCGTTTTGCTTTTGTTGATGTTCATCTTATATCCTCCTTTCAGGACACTGTCCATTCCCTTCAACTGCTCTTCCAAGTCCTTTGCTGTCTCTGACAGAATTACAATGTCATCAGCGAACCTCAAAGTTTCTATTTCTTCTCCATGGATTTTAATACCTACTCCGAATTTTTCTTTTGTTTCCTTTACTGCTTGCTCAATATACAGATTGAACAACATCGGGGAGAGGCTACAACCTTGTCTTACTCCCTTCCCAACCACTGCTTCCATTCCATACCCCTCGACTCTTATAACTGCCATCTGGTTTCTGTACAAATTGTAAATAGCCTTTCGCTCCCTGTATTTTACCCCTGCCACCTTTAGAATTTGAAAGAGAGTATTCCAGTCAACATAGTCAAAAGCTTTCTCTAAGTCTACAAATGCTAGAAACGTAGGTTTGCCTTTCCTTAATCTTTCTTCTAAGATAAGTCGTAAGGTCAGTATTGCCTCACGTGTTCCAGTGTTTCTACGGAATCCAAACTGATCTTCCCCGAAGTTGGCTTCTACTAGTTTTTCCATTCGTCTGTAAAGAATTCGCGTTAGTGTTTTGCAGCTGTGACTTATTAAACTGATAGTTCGGTAATTTTCACATCTGTCAACACCTGCTTTCTTTGGGATTGGAAATATTATATTCTTCTTGAAGTCTGAGGGTATTTCGCCTGTTTCATACATCTTGCTCACCAGATGGTAGAGTTTTGTCAGGACTGGCTCTCCCAAGGCCGTCAGTAGTTCCAGTGGAACATAGCACGAACAAAATCGATGTTTCCGTTGATATTATCGACATAGAACGTTTGGTACCGATCTGAATGTCTGACATCTGGCGCTTTGGGTGTAAGCTGCCGCCACACACACACGTTCACTTCGTTGCACTGCTCGCTTGCCTTCCACCTTCGCGCATGGGTTTTACGCCCCTTGGCTGTAGGCGGAGCCAAGGTAAACAGAAATTCCACCTCGACAACCCGCTCTAGCTGATGCTGTTAATCGTTAATCACTCATACATCAAGAATTACGTACACCGGTTTGAATATCTCGTGGAACCCGTGGCACAACGCGTCGCTCTCGTAGCTACGAGGAAAACAGCTGCTTCACGTTACTGCGTAGGTGCCTCTAATGAAACTGTTCATGAGTGTGTGTAGGCCTTAACAAGTTTTCTACGCAAAGCACTCTATGGTAACGGTTGTAACACCTTGCTGGTGGCTTTAGCAACTGCCAATTCTAATTTGTTGGGATTGCTGTCGTATTCTTTCGACTTCGCGAGAGTAAATAAAAACAGCAGAAGGACCAACGACGAGGCCAGTTTAATATGAGTTTGAGATACATCCAATGTGACAATTGCTGTCCATTCCAGTTGGCCCATGAACTGATACTTCGACGTCATTCAAGAGTAGCTTCACATATCTGTAAAAATGAAGTACTAACAAAATGTCAGTTTGGTTTCCAGAAAGGTTTTTCAACAGAAAATGCCATATATGCTTTCACCAGTCAAATTTTGAATGATCTGAATAACCGAACACCACCCATTGGGATTTTTTGTGATCTCTCAAAGGCTTTTGATTGTGTAAATCATGAAATTCTGCTAGACAAGCTCAAGTATTGTGGCATGAGTGGGACAGTGCACAAATGGTTTAATTCGTACCTAACTGGAAGAGTGCAGAAAGTTGAAATAAGTAGTTCTCGTAACATGCAAAGATCAGCACATTCCTCAAACTGGGGAACTATCAAGAATGGGGTTCCACAAGGGTCAGTCTTGGGTCCTTTGTTGTTCTTATTATATATTAATGACTTGCCATTCTATATTCATGAAGAGGCATAGTTAGTTCTCTTTCCTGATGATACAAGTATAGTAATCACACCTGAGAAACAAGAATTAACTGATGAAATTGTCAATACTGTCTTTCAGAAAATTACTAAGTGGTTCCTTGTAAACGGACTCTCACTGAATTTTGATAAGACACAGTACATACAGTTCCGTACAGTGAATGGTATGACGCCATTAATAAATATAGACCTTAATCAGAAGTATATAGCTAAGGTAGAATATTCCAAATTTTTAGGTATGTCCATTGATGAGAGATTAAATTGGAAGAAACACATTGATGATCTGCTGAAACGTTTGAGTTCAGCTACTTATGCAATAAGGGTCATTGCAAATTTTGGTGATAAACATCTTAGTAAATTAGCTTACTACGCCTATTTTCACTCATTGCTTTCATATGGCATCATATTTTGGGGTAATTCATCACTGAGGAATAAAGTATTTATTGCACAAAAGCGTCTAATCAGAATAATAGCTGGAGTCCACCCAAGATCATCCTGCAGACATTTATTTAAGGATCTAGGGATATTCACAGTAGCTTCTCAGTATATATACTCTCTTATGAAATTTGTTATTAACAACCAAACCCAATTCAAAAGTAATAGCAGTGTGCATAACTACAATACTAGGAGAAAGGACGATCTTCACTATTCAAGATTAAATCTAACTTTGGCACAGAAAGGGGTGAATTATACTGGCACTAAAGTCTTTGGTCACTTACCAAATAGTATCAAAAGTCTGACAGATAACCAACAAGTATTTAAGAAGAAATTAAAAGAATTTCTGAATGACAACTCCTTCTACTCCATAGAGGAATTTTTAGATATAAATTAAGAAAAAAAAGAAAAAAAAAACAAAACAAAAATATAAAAAAATAAAAAAAAATAAAAGTAAAAAATAAAGAAAAAAACACAAAAAAATAAAGTTGTTATATTAACTTAAGTATGTTGTTAAATTAACCTAATTATGTCATGTATTGGAAAATTCGACTCGTTCCACATCATTACGAAATATCGTATTCATGATCCATGGAACTAGTATTAATCTAATCTAATCTAATGTATTCGACAAAGTTGCCTACATCTGCTGTATATTTTTCTCGCAGCAGTGTCTCCTCGTGCCCTCAAACGTACACCTCGCTGCTGCTTACACGTGACACAAGTGGACTGCAGGGCAGCACTACTGCTGTAACAACGTGGTGAATGATGATAAGTCAACTGCCAGCACATTAAAGCAATACTACACTGAAAGTTTACGTCAGTGGTTGTATCGTTTCACATGTTATTGCTGTTTTGACGATTTCGTTAGTTTAAGGAAATTATTGTATTTCAAGTTTCTGATTTATATTGCATCACAGCTGTTGATATTCAACTGCTGACCAAATAAAACAATCTATATTGAGTGACAATCGCAGTTCAGTTTTCTCTTTCATTACTTCTGAGTAAATAACAAAAGCATGAACTCTGTTGACAACGAGCCGGCCGCTGTGACCGACCGGTTGTAGGCGCTTCAATCCTGAACCGCGCGACAGCTACGGTTGCAGGTTCGAATCCTGCCTCAGGCGTGGATGTGTGTGATGTCCTTGAACCATTTGTTGACAACCTTAATGTTATTTCAGGGAGGACGTATTGCCTGCTTGACTTTCACCTCGGGATCTTCGGTCGACGTTTGTTTAACGATTTTTATGTCCTTTCGCCAGAACAAGTGGCTGGAATAATGACAGATTCACCCTCCGTAGCCACCAGCAATCAACGATGAATTTTTGATAATACCAGCCATTCCGCAGGCGAAACAAAAAAAAAAAACTCGTTAAACTAACGTCTGCCGAAGGTCCCGAGACGAAAGCCAAGCAGGCAATACAACTAGTGCCCACGAAAGCTTCAACAAGTTTGTGCTTGTGATACGTCCCATCTTGGTAACACTTTCGATAAATAGAGAAATCCACTTGCAAACAGTTATATTTCTAATACAAGGTTATGTCTGGCTCACATCATATTTCTAATTATACACAACTTTTTTACGCCTTTCATCGTTAAAGTAAAGTAGAGACACAGTATCAAGTCAGTTTCACAGGATTTGTTGAATGGAAAGAACAGTCCAGCTAGTACAGATTAAGGATTCAGGGAAAACCGAAGACAGATGAAAATGATTAACTGTAGAAACGAGATTAACTGAACGTAGAAATCAGTGACCAAACAGTATATGACGTGCATGAATTCTGTTACCTTCGAGGCAAAGTAGCACAGGGCGGAGGATGCACGAAGGATATGAAACGCAGATTAGCACAAGCAAAGAGGGCATTCCTGGCCAAAAAGGTCTTCTGGATTCAAACAGTAGCCTACATTTGAGGAAGAAATTTCTAACAATGTATGTATGGAGCCCAGCATCGCATGGGAGGTAATCGTGGACCGTAGGGGAACTGAAGAAGAAAGGAATCGAAGCGTTTGAGATGTGGTGCTACAAAAGGTTGTTACAGATTACCTGGACTGATAAAGTAAGGAATGAGGAGGTTCTCCGCAGAGTCAGCGAAGAAGGAACATTTACAAAAAACTGGCAGCAATGACTGAGACATTGGTAGGAAATCTGTTAAAACATCAAATAGTAACTTCTATTGTTGTAGGAGGGATTGTAAAAGGAAAAATTTGTGCGGAATACAAATAACTGAGGACATAGGTCGCAAGTGCTAATCTGCAATGAAGAGGTTGGCACAGGAGAGGAATTCTTGGCGGGCCGCATCAAACCAGTCAGTAGATAAATGAACACAAACACAAAAATATTATATGCACCTGAGTTGTTCTTGCCTGTGGTACGTGTATTTAATAAGAAACTGACGTAATACTGTGTATATTTTTATTACATTCTCATTTATGATGCTGCATTACAATTAAATATGTTAAAAACTCAGGGAGATGTGAAAAAAAATGAGCCCCGGACAGAATCTTGTATTAGAAATTCTTCCATCACAAACATCTACTGGGGGTTTACACGCTTCGTTGATAAAAAGATACAGGCCGCCCGGTGCGTTTCATGGGGTAAGAGCCCGCTGAGGTCTGCGTCGATAAGAAACACGCCTCTGGCACAGCGGGGGTCAGCAAAATGGCGGCCGTGACGTATGACCTCTGCAGCTGCGGTCACCGTCCCGGCTCCAGCGTGCAACGACTCCGGTCACGACTGCGACTCAATTGCAATAGTCTGGATTCTCCCTAGTTCGAGGGGTATTCAATAATGCAACACATTTTTCTCTGAAAAGATGTTGGTTTTATTCAGGACTCCAATGCACCATATTATTCAACACTTCCTTGGCTACAAAACCCTATTTTTCATCTTAATCTCCCTTCAATGCGACCATCTCACGCCACCTTCCTGGGAAGGTCTCTATGCCTGCACGATACATCTCCATTCATCGACGTCGTAGTCAACGTCTTTCTGCGTCAATAAGCTCCCCATCAACCTTGTGCTGCTTCCTTTATTGGACCAAACAGATGCGAGTCGAAAAGAGTGAGATGCGGCATGTAGGCAGGATGAGGAAGAACTGTCCAATGTAGTTTTGTGAGCTCCTCTCGGGTGCGTTACTTGTGTGAGGCCTTGTGTTGTCATGGAGATGTTCATTCGTTTTCTTTATTGTATTCTGTTAGCCAGCGATGAACCCAGGGGTACACACCTCTGAGTACCCAACAGGCGGACGAGTGCGTCAGCAGTACCATCATAGACGTTCTAACAATACCACCACTTGCAAAGTAGGCTAGAAATCAGATTAACATTGTTACTCACGCAGCTTTATCGGGAAACAACAAAGTTATTGACTGTGGATGGTATCGTCAGAATAGAAATAATGAAGTCACTGTAAAAAAGTCATTAATTTTGGCACTTATCTTGAATGGATTCCCACGTAGATTTCGTCGAAGTTGTTATGACTCATCTTGAGTCTAGGGTGATTCCACTTTGACTGCTAGAAGGTCCAGATCTGTATTTTAGCAATATTTGAAGACTTAACAAATGCATTTTTCAGGAAATACTTAATGATCAAACAATTCCAGATCAGAACAATAGTATGGTAGAAATAATTTTTGACTGGGTGATCACGGTCCACATTTTTATTAAACTTCTTGAAAATTCACATATACTTCTTCTTAATTGTCACAGCATCAAGAAAACAGTTTTGTATCAATCTTCATATGTTTAATTTCCACTTTAACCAAACACAAGACTTGACTGTTCTTTTGGAAAGCGAAATAACAACTTAACTTCTGCAAAGTGAAACAAAGACTGCTCTGTGCGCATTCGCCCAAAAACGGTTACAAGTAAGTCAAAGATTATGACAGTCTCACAGGAATGAATACACACAAGAACCATATCACTGTAATATATCTATACATTGGAGTACCTATACATTAATAAAACCAAATGTGAATATTGTCACAAAAATATGTCTGTTACTTTGCAGAAAAGTAGTACGATATTACTGGTACCGAGAACTGGGGTTGGAGTGCCGTAATGGTCACGTAAATAAAGAACCATTACAACCTCCAGTTGAGCAGCGAGATGTTTGATCCGTCGATCATATCGAATGAGGGGTGTCCCCACGTTCGAACTATGCAGGAGTCCCAGCTGTGTGCGGCCAGTCAGTACGCGGGAGATCGCACAGGATTGGGCGATCTTGTTTTGATGGTGACAGACACCTCGCCCAACCACTCGCCGTGCTTTTGTCCACTGTCAGGTTTCCGTAGACGTTCTGCATGCGCCTATGAATATATGCGACGCTCTGATTTTCAGCAAAAAAAAATTGCAATGACAGTTCTCTGCTTGGAATGGATCTCCCTTATTGTCGCCAATTTAGAGGCCAAGTATAGCTCCGCCACGCATCAGAACTTCATGAAATTACAGGGGCTGAAGCGGTAATATTCCACCACGTCCCATAACAAATTCTGCAGAAATTTTGGGGTTATTGGCTATACGAATCCATTATTTGTTAAAACATTGATAAGCGCTCGGGGTCAAAAATTAGTCAGCTGTAGGATGCATCACGCTGACACCATATACACTACTGGCCATTAAAATTGCTACACCAAGAAGAAATGCAGATGATAAACGGGTATTCATTGGACAAATATATTATACTAGAACTGACATGTGATTACATTTTCACGCAATTTGGGTGCATAGATCCTGAGAAGTCAGTACCCAGAACAACCAACCACCTTTGGCCGTAATAACGGCCTTGATTCGCCTGGGCAGTCACTGAGTTTGGCTGGGGTGTACAGGTGCAGCTGCCCATGCAGCTTCAACATGATACCACAGTTCATCAAGAGTAGTGACTGGTGCATTGTGACGAGCCAGTTGCTCGGCCACCATTGACAAGACGTTTTCAATTGGTGAGAGATCTGGAGAATGTGCTGGCCAGGTCAGCAGTCGAACATTTTCTGTATTCAGAAAGGCCCGTGCAGGACTTTGTGATGTTACAAAATAAATGTGATGTTGTTATTCAATTTAAAAGTTGGAGTTTGAGATTTCGCTTACTGTTTTATCAATCACAATTGGCGTAAGAATCATGGATTGACCATTGTCATAAAATATCGCACTATGAAATGTAAATAGTTTTTACTTGCAGTTTCGCGTGGCTTGAAGCAGTCACAGCTAGCATGCTATTGATTAAGAAATTGTATTATCGTCTTTCTAATTACTTCATGATCGTAGATGCGATCATACCCGGTCGTGAAGTTATTCTTATGACAAAACAATTTCCTAAGGGACCAGAAATTTCTTAAGGGTGCAAAAACAACTGTAACATCACACAAAAGGGAGATTCAATATTAAAGCTGATGCAAGAAGACGATAAAACAGTTTTCTTTTTGTCAATGTAACACGTACATTGGACTGCTGATCTTGGCGTCTGTAATCTTAGCAAAATGCATAATTAAAATGAAAATAATACTGAGGAGATAATAGGAATGAGCACTGCTAAATGATTTAGTATTTCCAGAACAAATATTTATTATAACTAAAACATATATCGTACCTTAAGCTTAGTACTACAATGACGGTAGATTTTTATGTCCGTGTCATGTCCATTGAGCGCTCTTGAGTCGCTCGTGCGTCGTCATGATAAGTTATAACAGTTCTTCTTTTTACACTTCACTCAAACTTAGACGAATCACGTTTTTATACATTTAGTAAAAAATTAGATCAGACCGACACAAATCTGCGTCCGTTGGACGGCGAATTACATTATTTAGGAAATTCCAGCGTCGCTCTGCGACGCCTTATTATACATTAATCATTCTTTATAAACAAGTATTTGCCTTCTGGCTGAAAGTATTAACTATTTGCTGTTTTAATGAAGTCAAAAACAGCGAATATCACATCGCATCCCATGAGGAGAGAGGGAATGCCGAAGGATTACCTCGATCTTCATGTCCTCATGAGATATTCGTGATTTTTGGTGTGACATTTACATAATGTTACTGGCGTACTAAGTATATAAATTGAAATTGCATTTATAAACATATATCAGATATTTATCATTTTTCAAAATAAATTTTTTCACTCTTTGTTCATCGTCACTTCATTCCTTAATAACAAGATTCACATTTATCTGCATATTTAAGTTTGGTCCATATTTTCTTATAACAATAAGTGAACGATCATTTCTCACTTCAGGAGGTAGAATTCAGAATTTGCATTCTCTTGAGCTTAACAACTAATACATGAGTACAGTGAGTGTTTATTTTTACTTAACTAGAGTGGACAATGTTCGAGCTTCTGTTGACTCATTGTGGTTCAATTACAGTTTAATAACGTAGCACTACATTTCGTGATGCTTTCACTTTCTGTGTTAGCTGTCTACGGCGTTCATCATGCAGTACATCTGTCCTTTCCACTGTGGTGCCAGGAATTCAAGTGGCTTTCCGGGTTTTTTATTGACAATATGAAACAGAAGAAGTGGAAAATTATTAGTATAACTTACAACCTATTGGATACATTTGTTAAGGATCGGAACTGGTCTGGAGTTCAGGGTCTTCCTATAGTGCACATTCATTTTCTTTGTCCATCAAGAGGCAGGATTATAATTCATTTTAGCAGTGTTCAGGAGTGCCGGTATTAATGGCTTTAACGTCTGAGTAATCTGACAATCTACTTCTCACTCATCTTAACTTCAACTCAAGAAAATTGCTTAATTTACGTATGGAAATGTAGTCACACAAGTGTGCAAATGTCTATCCTCCAGTATGTACGATTGAAGTCATGGCGGTTAACAGTTTAAAGTTTGGATTGTTTCGTCATCCACACGTCAGCCACTCACAGCGGCTGCACAGTGTTGCATGAGCTCCAATACTCAATATCCGTTCGAGCTCAGGTTGTAACAGAGCTGCCGGTCGTCGATCGCTCTCTCTCTCTCTTTTTTTTTTTTTTTTTTTTTTTTTTAACTTCGTATCACGCGTGTGCATCGATACACACACACCTCGCGCGCGTTTTCCATCGCAGGAGCCGGACACTGAAGCTGCCTCCATACTCCCCTGTCAATTGCCTCCCATGAGGCTCACAGGTAAGTGACGACGAAAATTGTAGCTGTCGCTGCACTTAGAACAACACGGAACTTTGTGTTGCACCTGTTGTCGTAGCCTTGACTTCTTTTTACACTTGCAGTACAACACTTACCACTAATACACACTGAACAGTTATTTTTATTATGCACTTCGCACTTTAGTGTGCATCTTCACACAGCATTCGTGCTCAGTTCCTTCGTCGATAGGATTTTTGCAGGTTTCCTCCATTGGTACAGAAAGACTTATATTCTACTATTTACAAAAGATCACTTACGAGCTAATATTTACAATTAATGGTCACTCCTTTTGTTAAGTCCAGTGAACAACTGCTTTATGAATGGACTCTTTATGTCTTAAGGTTTACTTGTGAACCTAAAAATAGTCTAAAAAAAAATAGGGTAACGCGTGTCTACTAATTTTCGCATGAATGGAATTACTCACATTTCACTGGGTTTACGCAACCTGTCCATAAAAAAACATTACCAAAGCTAGCCAAGTTCATCGCGCTACTTGTCTCATTTCTCACAAGCACGGCTTTGCCTCCAAGCACACGGGCCTTTTACAAGTCGACCCTTGGTCTAGCTTAATGAACTAGGATCAAAAGGAACGGGCACAAGGAAAATGGATTTCATAAGAGGAGTGTCTTAGGAGACATTTTTACAATAAAATCTGCTCGAAAATAAAATTATCACAATAAACATAGACACATATATAAATTTTTAACCCCTTTCATTACAGCATGCTTTGCTACTTCTACGTCTTACTCTGGTTATAGTCAGTATTAAGTTTAAATATCACTGCATTGCTTGCTCTTTAGATTAGCCATCAATTAGGGTATTGAATGGTCGCTAGATTACACTATACAACTTCTGAAGATCTTTACTGGGACCTATATATGACACAGAAGGCTTGCTGTGTGGTTTTTTTTAGTACCTTGATTCTACTGAAATCAATTCGTCAGCTAACATTCCTCATAAACTCTTTAGATTGGGCTCAGGTCACAAGGAAACAGTTTACTTTCATGGCAATTAATGGCCTCGTGGTGTAGTTACGCTACATTATTCATGCTTCATGGTTTGCCTCTCTTTTTGTACTGTACTTCAACTAACTTAGTTTACTACAGCTTATCGTCCCCTTGCGTGAACACATGTGGCTTACCACTTGTTTTCTCATTTAAGAGCACGCTTTAACTGAACTTTAAGCTAAGATATTTCCTCCTCTCCTGTTCACTGTCTGGACGTTTTGAACATGTATTTTTTTAAGCAGGTAATTTGGGCGTTTACAAGAGAACTTCAAGTACTTACACTACTAAAAATAAATCTATAAATCTTCTTGTACCTTGGGAGAAGTGCTTACTTATGCACCCTCCACCATTTCTCACCTTTACATATTTATATAGCTCCGGGCAATCACCTCGCAAGGACTTTTTCTTTTAATACTAACTTAAAGCTAAATTGAAATTCTTTCTGCAACCTTAATTTCCTGCTTCAGCTTGTTGAAGAAATATCAGTTCATGTCCATCACTATAAACAGTTTTTCCATACCTAACATTTAATACTTACAGTGTACATGTAGTAGCCGTTACCATGTAGTCAGTGCGCTGTTCAACACAATACTTATTAACAGTTCACACAAGGAAATTTCCAGTACGCAAGAAACCAAAACGGATTCTATCTGCAATTGAGGCTGTTTCTGTAAACTAACTCTCTGTTTCAATAGACCAATCGCTCCCGGTAAGGAGCAACCCTGAATCGGCCATGATAAAACTTTTGAAACATAAGACACCTGTCTGAAGATACATGATGACATGACATTGATGTTTGCTCCTGTATCAACAATGTCTGTGACAGGAATGTTGGCAATAGAAATCTTAATCGAAGCCTGGACCTGTTCATCATAAATGTCATTAATGTCTTGAGCTTCTGTGTCAGGTGCAAGGTCATCTCGTAAGTCGGTCTCATGGTCGTACCGTATCGCATTAACATACTCAGAATCAGTGTGTTCGTTAGTACCCCCACTCGAACCGGCAGCGACCTCTAGGAGGCTGAAAGGCGCTGCCTCTAATTTTCCACAGGATGTTTAACCTGTTTGTCATTCATGGCCTTAAGTGTTTGTTCCGTTTCATATTGGTGCTGGTTATGTGGTACAAATGGCGGCGAAAAAGGGGTAAAATCCACTGAGTGCATTCACTTGTGAATAGAATACTTGAGACGGCTGCTGTCGCCCGATCTTTTGGTTGCCGGCAGAACCATTTCCTTGTGAAGGAAAGTTCGCATTTGGTGCCGTTTGAAAATTGTTCCGCGGTCCTCTATCCCGGGAAAAGTAGTTCTGATGTTGTGCTGGGTGGCCTCCGCCTTGCCCATGCCACTTGCCATTTTTCCACCTATAACTTTGATTGTACACTGGCCCATTTGAAAAATTACCACTCGTTTGTGGAGAATTTCCATACTGCTCAGGCGCAGGATTAAATGTCCGGTTTCCATACTGCTGTTGTACCTGGTGGTTATAAACTGGGTGGTATCTCTGCAGATTACTGCAATTGGTTCTCTGCTTCCGTTTAAAATTATTGCCGTTTGTGTTTTCATAACGGCTGGCAGGTTGGTACCAGCGATCGCAGTAGCGCGCTCTCTCCTTCGGCGCATTGTTGTCCGCGTGCGATGCATTCTGCTGGCTGCCAGGGAAGAATTTGCCGCTGCCAACCTTGGAGCGCACATCCTCGCTAATTAAATCTAAGGAATCCAGCACAGAAAGGAATACATCCGTGCCTTCTTCGGACACATTTACTAGTTTCTCTGTAATTGACACAGGGAGTTTGCTTTTGAGAATCATAATTACGTCCTTGGGAGAAATCGGAGAATTCCAGAATTTAATTTTTGCTAGATACTTCTCAAAGTATCGCCGGAGACTTCCATGCTTCTCATTGAAAACTTCCGCACCATACACCTCTTTCCTTAATCTCTGCTGTACCCCATTACTCCAAAATTTTGCCAAGAACATTTTCTCAAACTCTTTATAATTCCTACAGGTGTCTACCATTTCCGTTCCCCATAATGCTGCATCGCCGGAAATAAATCCAGTGACGAACTGGATACGCTGTCTGTCTGTCCAGCTCCTGGGAAATATGCCGGAAAAATTCTTTAGGAACACGATCGGGTGTATTTCTCGCTTCTGCGGATGAAAAACAGGAAAAGTGCGACGCTTAATCACACTTTCCTCTTGCATTAAACTCACGATTGTGGGCGGATCATTTACTTTCCCCACTGGAGGCTCAACAGAACTGTTGTTTTGCATGCAATCAGGCGGTGAACCATAAGGAGTTGACTGACATTCGTCACCGTCTGTAGAGTTGTTCCCTATAGTTTGCGTATGCGTGTGCGGATTTTCTACCCAGTTTCTCAGCATTCTGACTTCGTCCACTACTTGCTGCTTCCACTCAGGAAGATTCCGTGTAAGTGTCCTCCGAATCTGTCCCAATTCAGAAACCACTGTGTCTCCCGACTTATCAGGAGCAGCTAAGATTTCATATGCTACATCCTTGACAGTCTCCCTAAGCTCCTCCCTGACCTTCTTTTCGATAAAAATATCTTTACCCTTTATCCATTCACCGTAGTGTTCCGACAATGTCTCCGCGTGTGCTTTCACTGTGTTCTTTACTTGTTCTTCGATACTGATTGAATCTGCCTCGACAGATCCTCTACTACACCTTCAATGTCAGATACCGCATTTCTAACTGAGTTTATTTCTTTGGTAGCTGCCTGAATTTTTGTGTTTAATGTTCCAGATACTTCAGCTATTTCACTTTTCACCTGTTTCTGCATTTTCTGAATTTGATCACTGATCTTAGTTTGCACCTCACCCAACTGGGTATTTAATTCAGCCGTAATTTCTTTATGCAGATCTGCTTTGATTGTGCCTAGCTGTGTTTTTACTGATTCGCTTATAGCATCTCATCGGGCGTTAACAGTCTCATTCCGTGTTTTTATAGTCTCATTTACTGCGTCAAACTGTTGTTTCAGCATTTCCATTAACGCACCGAGGTTATTTGTAGCTGCAGCGGGAAGAGTTTGGACTTTAGGGTCACTTTCCCCTGTTACAGACGTAGGGTGTGTTCTCCTGCGATTCCTTGTGTACAATGAAAATGGCTTGTCTGTTGTAACCACACACGTTCCATAATCCCTGTTGGGTACAACTCCAACTGCAAAGGTGCGATAAGAAATAATGTCTCTTTCATTGTAGGCCTCCAATCCTTGATGAGGTTTATCAGTACCTCTTAAAATAGCAATTTTAAGACCCTGCAGGCGTCACGTTTTTCACTGGGGTGGTTACAATTACTGGTCTACTATCTCTGGGTGCGTATTTTGTAGCGATGTGATACAAATTCAGCATCATTGGTTGAACATATCAGAATTTTACTATGATATCACACAATCTATAGTTCAATTCTTTTATCTTGGCGGCTCGCGCAAGCCCGCCCAGACGCGGGAGATTGCTGCGTTGCCAGTTGCACACGACGCACGCGCCAAGAGAAGCAGCGCCATAGTATAGTATAGTTCACAAACTTACGTTTAGGGGGGGGGGGGGGAGGGGGGAGCGCAGTTTATAAAGTAAAGCCACCGCGGCCGCATTAACCCTCTCGCTGCTACAGAGACGTCCTCCCCGCATTCCGCACTGTGCGCGATATTGTCATCACTGCACTGCTTGCCTGTGCAGACACATGGTGTTCCGACTGTTTTGACACACTTATCATTCGATTTCACAAAAACTATTTGGCCCAAAAATTTGATTTTTACACACCTTCTTGACTGATACCTTCCCCCGATAAATGACTTAATTTTATTTCGATGTTCCACACAGTTATTGTACAGCATTAAATATAGTAAACCATTGCACGAAATTTTGAAGAGTTTGCAGAGGTAAAAGTCCATAGCGTATACTTTCTGTATGGTCGATTTTACTTGCCACGATGTTGAGAATGAAATGTAGACAAGATACCTAAATTACATATAAAATTTACTGTATAACAATATCTCATTTAAATACCAGGTAGGTGTCGTATGTAATATTGAGAAATATTCCGTCTTTCGCGACTGTAACAAAAGTTTTATTTATACCAGAGTCATTTCGCTTTTTTCAAAAAAGTTCTGATTAAAACAAAGTTGGCGAAGTACACAAAACTGAATTATGGACGTAATAAAACATAGAAACTAAAATATATTGTCAGTGAGGCGCAGTGCGCAAACAATTTGTGTTTGTCACAACAGACAGCAAATACTTGCCAAAACATAGATCAGTCGACGAAAACATTGAATATGATGATGTTGCCAAAGCAGCGAAGCAAAGAATTGCGTCACACTATCAAGTAGCTCAGCAACGTACGAGCCGAAATTCTGCTCTATATAATACTTTTAATACTGTCGCAAAAGAATATATCTCAATATGAAAAGTAAAACAGCGACATGGGAAGAGAAGATACACAAACAAAACAGATAACAGGAATATTGTATGTGTGGCTTTTCATTGTTTTTAATTGCTGTGAAAAGAAATATTGGAGGACAAAATTACGAGGGCAGTTCAATAAGTAATGCAACACATTTTTTTTCTCGGCCAATTTTGGTTGAAAAAACCGGAAATTTCATGTGGAATATTTTCAAACATTCCCGCATCGTCTCGTATACTTTCATTGACTTCCGACAGGTGGCAGCGCTGTACGGAGCTGTTAAAATGGTGTCTGTAACGGATGTGCATTGCAAACAACGGGCAGTGATCGAGTTTCTTTTGGCGGAAAACCGGGGCATCTCAGATATTCATAGGCGCTTGCAGAATGTCTACGGTGATCTGACAGTGGACAAATGCACGGTGAGTCGTTGGGCAAAGCGTGTGTCATCATCGCCGCAACGTCAAGCAACACTGTCTGATCTCCCGCGTGCGGGCCGGCCGTGCACAGCTGTGACTCCTGCAATGGCGGAGCGTGGGAACACACTCGTTCGAGATGATCGACGGATCACTATCAAACAACTCAGTGCTCAACTTGACATCTCTGTTGGTAGTGCTGTCACACTTGTTCACCAGTTGGGATATTCAAAGGTTTGTTCCCGCTGGATCCCTCGTTGTCTAACCGAACACCATAAAGAGCAAAGGAGAACCATCTGTGCGGAATTGCTTGCTCGTCATGTGGCTGAGGGTGACAATTTCTTGTCAAAGATTGTTACAGGCGATGAAACATGGGTTCATCACTTCGAACCTGAAACAAAACGGCAATCAATGGAGTGGCGCCACACCCACTCCCCTACCAAGAAAAAGTTTAAAGCCATACCCTCAGCCGGTAAAGTCATGGTTACAGTCTTCTGGGACGCTGAAGGGGTTATTCTGTTCGATGTCCTTCCCCATGGTCAAACGATCAACTCTGAAGTGTATTGTGCTACTCTTCAGAAATTGAAGAAACGACTTCAGCGTGTTCGTAGGCACAAAAATCTGAACGAACTTCTCCTTCTTCATGACAACGCAAGACCTCACACAAGTCTTCGCACCCGAGAGGAGCTCACAAAACTTCAGTGGACTGTTCTTCCTCATGCACCCTACAGCCCCAATCTCGCACCGTCGGATTTCCATATGTTTCGCCCAATGAAGGACGCAATCCGTGGGAGGCACTACGCGGATGATGAAGAAGTTATTGATGCAGTACGACGTTGGCTCCGACATCGACCAGTGGAATGGTACCGTGCAGGCATACAGGCCCTCATTTCAAGGTGGCGTAAGGCCGTAGCATTGAATGGAGATTACGTTGAAAAATAGTGTTGTGTAGCTAAAAGATTGGGGAATAATCTGGTGTATTTCAATGCTGAATAAAACAACCCCTGTTTCAGAAAAAAAATGTGTTGCATTACTTATTGAACTGCCCTCGTAGAAAAACCGAAAACTTATTATTATTATAATGAAGAGACAAAGCACTAGGAATTTCAAAAAATCACGTTCAAACGAATAAAATTCATGATGTAAGACACTTCTATATTGTTTTTAAACAACGAAAACGTTAAGCACCTAACAAGGTTTAAAATGAGAACCATTCGCTTAGCAGCCAAACACCTTTACCACTACGCTAACGCAGCTCGTCATTCAACGAAACTCCTGGAGCACTCTAAAATATCACGCAAAATAGCGACAAACACTGTTGGTATGACTACGAATTACTCACGTTTCGTCGACGTACAATAGGAAATAAACAATTACTGCTGTTCTTCATTGCGAAAAAGCAGTTCGTTAGAATGATACAAACACTTTTCCTTGCTATCAGCTGAATTAGGAGGCTTATTGCTTGTTTGGTTTAATTAATTAGTAGAATATGAACCAATTGTTGTAAAGAATGCTTTTTCCAAACTTTCTATAAAAGAAAGTCTGCTCTCAAGACATTGCTATTGTTCAATTGCTTTATTTATGACTGAACGTTTCTAAAACTGAAGACACTCGTCCGTGCTCTGCACTGCAGTCGAGCTCTGGCAATGTCATTCTCTGTTGATTGGCTGACTGTGTTTTGTGACGTCATATGCGCAGAACGAACCTAAACTCGGCCGCCGTCGTAAATGACGTGCACTATAGTAATGTAGTGGTGATTTATCTACTGTGTTGTGGTATTTCTTAAAATAACAATACATTTGGTAAGAAGTCTGTAGTGTTTATAGAATTCTCTATGACATCAATGGAATGACATCACTATTTCTAGCAATGTGTCCATTTCTAGCACTGTAGCATCACACACATGCTACTTATGGAGTGCTGGCTTAGCAATGATAAACAAATTACGAGAATGATGCCTTGTGATTGGGTGAGAGCATCATGATGTCGACACGATGTGTGTCTTTTGTAATTGGACAAAATACGTAAAATTGCGGAAAAACCCAGAAAAATTCGAAAATGGGCGAACAATACTTAAAATTGGCGAAAGTACGAAAAATCTGGAAAAATACATAAAAACAAGAGTACTCACATATCTTCCTGCGTGTGCTCCCTGCTGGTACCTCGAATGATGTAATACTAAACTGGAGTTAACAAATGCAGCTGAAGTGACATGACCTAACATAATTTGTTATGAAAAAATGTACACCGCCTGTTACTGTTTCCTATGTACCCTAGCTTTCGGGTAACTCAAGTGTCCCAGTAATAAAAGGTGAGGGTGTGGAGGAGTACTTAATCCTCATTGGTCCAGAAAATTGGGAAGGGAGAGGGGGTTACTGTGGATGACCTTGGTCAATTCCTTTGGGGGGGGGGGGGGGGGGGAGGGAGAGGGGCCATCTAGGAGCTCATGTAGGTAAACTTACACCAGATGTGCCTATCAATGCTACCTGATACTCAAGGTCAAGGTCGGCCTGTACTCTCCTTTTTATTCTACTGCTGTGAGTACGCCTGGTGCCTTGCATTTCAAAACAGGTTGACTGTGACCCACCAGGCGACACTACACCCCTCATGTTGGTGACTGTCTTGCTTCTTTGTGGTTTGGCCTACTGATGACATGCACCTTCATGTGCTACTGTGAACAATGGCTCTTTTCAGGTGCGAGATTTCCTTAATACGCAGTTACCTTAGCAATTTGCGCCTGGCATAGAGTTAAGAGACGGACCTGCATTAGCTGCCAGCAGCTATTCCTGTCTGCTTTGAAATTATTGTCACTGGTAAGGTTTGACGATGGTGTCCATTTTGTGGCGGCTAAGAAGGGGACAACCAGTTCTCTTGATCATCGATTTTTATGCGTTTTAGTTATGTTGTATAGGGGCCGATTCTGAGTACCTGGCTAGCAAGTTTTCTTGCGACGCCCCCTTGCTTCCGAGAAAATTGATGTTTAAATTCTACGAGTACGCCTACACCCGTAAAGTTACTAGGAGCTCGACCAAGCAAGCGTAGAACAGATGCTAAGATTCACAGGTACCGAACTGGGGTATTGGTTCAAATGCTGCACATGTACTTCCTTTTTTTCTTTCAATTCCGTTGTATAGAATAGTATAGTATATCTCATACAAAATTACTGAAAAGTAGTCATTTTCGCCGTAGTAATTTCGTAAACAAATCAGCCATTATAGCAAACGTTTTCAAATGTATATTCCGTTTGTTACAGAGTAGCTTACAGAATCTTCTCCCTCGCTGTCGCTTCCCGTGCTAGATCAGAATTCCGGATGGTTTTTGTCGTAGAAGCAAAGAAAAACCAAATTGATTGAGTACCATGCACAATTCAAAAAAATGTTCAAATGTGTGTGAAATCTTATGGGACTTAACTGCTAAGGTCATCAGTCCCTAAGCTTACACACTACTTAACCTAAATTATCCTAAGGACAAACACACACACCCATGCCCGAAGGAGGACGCGAACCTCCGCCGGGATCAGCCGCACAGTCCATGAAGTACGTGGGCAACATTTGAACCAGTTCCATCAGCTTGAGAGCCATGAACTTTAAACGCTGCTCTGCACTCGCGTGGTCGAACTCTACGTAAGTTACGGGTTCATGTGGTACGCGTGAAACTTTGAGAAAATGAGCTTCTCGGAAACTAGAGGTCGTCGCAGAAAAAGCCCGTAGCCAAGTACTGAGGACAGGTCACTCTTCAACATATCGAAGACCCAGAAAAACCCGTAATTAACAGGTCTCATGCTCCCCTTGCAAGATATTTTTGTGATAAACGTATTTAACGCCTTATTATATGACTGAGTATTGTATCATTGTTTGTACGTATGTTGGAGAGTTCGTGATGATACATAAACAAATAGCCTAGCTACCTACGGAGTGGTAATGGCGCGTGCAGACACAACAGCGCTTTCTGATAGTCTGCCGGAACCGCACGTTGATCCACCTTACGGGGCTGATTCCGTACAACCGTCTATCATACAACCTAGCTTGATTCAAAGTATCCAGACGCCACTATGCAACGTGTAATTGACCACACAATCATTCGAAGTTTTCGACGGATCACACTCAAACATCTCACTGCTCAACTGGACGTCTCTGGTGGCAGTGCTGACGCAGTCGTCGACCAGTTAGAGCGTTCAAAGGTGTGTGCCCGTTGGGTTCCACGCCGCCTAAAGAAGACCACAAAGAGCAACGAAGGACCGTCTGCGTTAAACTGCGGGTGCGTCTCGAGGCTGATCGTGACACTTTCCTGTCTAATGTCGTCACAGGCGCTGAAACGTGGGTTTTTCACCTCGAATCGGCAACAAAACGACAATCCATGGAATGGCGGCACCTTACTTCCTCTCGGAAGAAAAAGTTCGAAACAGCACCCTCAGTCGGTCGGATTAATGCGACGGTCTTCTGTTTGATGCCCTCCCTCATGGAGCAACAATCAACTCTGAAGTGTATTCTGCTAACGCAAAGAACCTGAAGAAACGACTTCATCGTGTTCGTCGCCACAAAAATGAAAATGAATTTCTACTTCTGTATGACAACACAAGGCATCACAAGTCTGCGCACCCGAAAAGAGCTCACAGAACTTCATTTGACTGCTCTTCCTCATCTACCCTGCAGCCCGGATATCGAAACTTCCGACTTCCATCTGTTTATTCCCAATGAAGAGTGCACATTGCAAGAAGCGTATGTGGATGATGGGGAGGTTATTGACGCAGGAAGACGTTGGCTCTGA
Organism: Schistocerca piceifrons; assembly: GCF_021461385.2. Classification (NCBI taxonomy): domain Eukaryota; kingdom Metazoa; phylum Arthropoda; class Insecta; order Orthoptera; family Acrididae; genus Schistocerca; species Schistocerca piceifrons. The sequence continues at coordinate 794,611,046 of NC_060141.1, read as the reverse complement.
CGTCGACCCGTGGAGTTGCATCATGCAGAATTACAGACCCTGTCAGTAAGAAGGCATAAGGTCGTTGCATTGAACGGAGATTATGTCTAAAAATAGGGTTTGTAGCCAAAAGAGTTTACGATTATATGGTGTAATGGAATCCTGAATACAAGCAACCTGCTTTCAGAAAAAAGTGTTGCATTACTTATTGGACGCCCATCGTATGAGTAACAAATCTGTTTCGGCGTAAAGTCAAGCGCCGGAACGCCAGTCCGGAACGAAAGAGAAGAGACGGCTGTGAGAAGAAGTCAGCGAATCGCACACTGACCGGACCTCCCTCCAGGACGACAACGCGACAGCAGCGGCCGCTATGTGAAGACCATATGAGCGCCGACTGGTGACGGCTCAGTTCAATAGCAGCGTCAACTCCATTCACTTCGCTTGTACTCTCTGTGAAGCACGGATTTGGGATTGTTATACTGAAGAATATTGATTATTTTGTATGTCGCTCTTTGTTTGTGACACATCTGTGTAACCGCAAAAGTTAAGCATTGTAATTTTCTCTTTGTAATGAAGCTCATAAATACGATTTGTTTGAATGTTTTTCTAGTGAACCGAGAATGCAGGCTTCCTGGACACTACAAAATCCATCACGGACGTTTCAGCCCTTCTGAAGTGGCCCGGGTCAGCTGTTGGTGATGTGATTGTGAAGTGGAAACGCCAAGCTAAACCAAGACCAGGTAGATTCCATGTGCTGACAGACAGGATCTGTAGAGCATTGAGAAGGGTGGCTGCAAAATGTCACACTAAACCAGCAGAAGGAACCACTCGTGAGTTCCAAAGAGGCACAAGCAGTCCAGGAAGGCCAACTGAAAGTCAGCTTTTAGGATGAGGCAACTACAAATGGATAAGGACTTATTAGCGAGCAGGTGTAGGAATGCGACTTGGGGGAGAGCAACAACATGATACGATGCACATAATTTAATTTCGAGATGATTTAGCACTGAGAGGATTATGCTTATCCTTCCCATTATTCAAGTTGTGGCGTAGAGGAAGCCTAGTGGATGCCCTTGATCTCTTTACCTAAATGATGAGATTCTCCCATAATTCGCAAAGGCAATATTCTATTTTACAGTGCAAAGATAACTGGTTGGACACCCATTTCTACTCATTGCCCACTGCTATGAAACGCTGGTGACAGGATAGGTAAGGTCGTAACGTCGAAACGGAAGCCAAGAGTCTCTTATTAAAATCAAAAATCACTTGTCAAAGCACCACCAAATGCTTCCCTATCGTAACTGAACTAAAATAAACGTAATCGAAAGCGAAAGAATCACAAAACTAACGGCGGGCACCAAGGCCAGGCAGAAGAGATCTGACGAGGACATCTTTATATTTACCCAGTTCAGCTAGGAGTGATTGGAAAACACCTCGACCAGCGAAACTATTCCTCTGTCGTTAAGAGTGGAGTGGCAGAGATTCGTTAAATTTGAAAGGACCCACCAAAATATCTCGCTCCCGTCGTAACTTTTCCGTCCGAGTCTGTCTCTTTCTCTATCATGTCTAACCCACGCTACCTCGAAGACGATTCCTGCTTTCATAAAGCAGAGGAGAGAGATTCTTTGGATCTGGAAAATCCAACCACTCTCTCGCTCCAGGCTCACGCTTTTCTAGCCTACTCTCCCACTGGACATGTCTGCAGAGAGTTCAAGCCGTCATAAAGGCGCAGAGTGCACACATCCCATATTAATGTACACTAGTCGATTCCCGGATATTGTTGACCCCAGTTAGTGTGAACACCACTTTGTTACAACTACGTCAGTGGGGGCGGGGGAGGGGGGGGGGGGGGCAGGAGGGTCACGTCAACGCCTGTCACTACCTCAACAATGTCTAAAGCACTCCAGACAGGCCAATGTGCTCTTTGAGAGAAGGGGTGACCAATATCCCATCAGATGAGCTTATTTACAAACCATTGCGAGTTACACCCTTCCAGTAAGTCAAAACGTACCACTGACGCAGAAGATTCTGTGTCAAATGGTTGAAGTATGTCTGACGTGTCAGCTGAAGTCTGATGTCTGGTTTGAGGGGCGCTCGACTGCGCAGTCATCAGCGACCATACAGTCCCGATCTTTACACAGCCCAACCTAACCATTTTCACGGATGATGATCAAATGATGAGGACAACACAAACATCCAGTGCCTGGGTAGACAAAATTCCCAACCCGGCTGGGAATCGAACACAGGACCCCGTGATTCAGAGGCATGAACGCTAACCAGTAGACGACCTACTGATCTGGAGTCTGAAGCATCTGTTTCTCTATTAGGATGAGTTTGAGATGCGGCTGTTAGCGATTAAGCGTTTTTATGGCCTGGCCGTGGATTTAGGAGGGCTATTCCCAGAAAACAGAAGAAATACGTGACGCATTACGTTTTTCAGTCTCGTTTCTCGATACTTAGATGAGTCGATTGTCTGCGTAACACACTGATCTTTCTCACAAAGTACAACATTTTCGGTCGATTCTTGGAGAAAAACAAACCACAAATAACAGTGTACCATCTAGTCCGATTAGGACCACAGTTGTTAATTAATATGTGAGTGCAGGTGTGGACAGCGCAGTTTTCCCCTTATGAATGAAAGCGTCCCTTTGGAGTTTTTCTTTTTCAAAATTGGGGTGGCAGGGCGGAATACACCTCAGCATGGCGCTACTTTCGGCCTGGCTTTTACGCATCTTCCTTTACTATGGTTTAATGGAAGGGAAGAAGACATACCACTAAATTTTTTAACTGCGTTCCTTTTTCAGTCTTTGATATTGTAATGTTCTATGTATAAATTATTTGAAGATTGTATTTTTAAATATCTGTTTTTAATATCTTTAAATATCTCTTAGTAAGTGTAATGCGCTCTCATTAGTAGCCTTACAGTCTTTTAATAACAAAATATGTATAAACTTTAGTACAAAGTGAGAACAATCAAGCCTGACTTCACTGTTTGGTTTAAACCGGTTACTCTGTAACTACGAGAAATGGTATGTGATTCAGCCGTTGCAGTGTTGATTAAGCTCTTTAATATAGTGAACACAGTATTAGAACCTTATTGCCATTTATTTTTGTGTTTTGCGACATATTGGACGACGGACGACTGCTCTAAACCCGTCATTTCGAGATGATAAAACAGCAATGGACAATATAAAAGTAAATGTATTTACTACTGAGAAATATTAGAGAACCGACATAGAAAACAGACTGCAGAACAATTCATTCCCACCAACGTACATTTCACGTAAGGACAGCAAAGACAAGACGAGAATAACCAGAACTTGCACGCATGTACACAGACCGTTTTTCCCTCGCTCCATTTGCGAGTGGAAGATGAATGGCAAAGAGTAACAGCGTTATAAGATGGCGTCCAACATGCATCGTATCAAAATGGCTCTGAGCACTATGGGACACAACTTCTGAGGTCATTAGTCCCCTAGAACTTAGAACTAGTTAAACCTAACTAACCTAAGGACATCACACATCCATGCCCGAGGCAGGATTCGAACCTGCGACCGAAGCGGTCTCGCGGTTCCAGACTGCAGCGCCTAGAACCACACGGCCACTTCGGACGGCCTGCCATCATATCGTGGTTTGCAGAGTATGAATGTACATGTAGATATAGATCTACATCTACATCATACTCCGCAAGCCACCTAATGGTGTGTGGCGGAGGGTACTTTCGATACCACTATCTGATCCCTCCAACCCTATTCCACTCGCGAATGGTGAGTGAGAAGAATGATTGTCGGTAAGCCTCTATATTGGCTTTAATTTTTCGAATTTTCCCCTCGTGGTCAATACGCGAGATGTATTTCGGAGGAAATAATATGTTGTCCCACTCCTCCTGAAAAGTGCTGTCCCGAAATTTCTATAATAAATCTGTCCGTGACGCACAACGGTTCTCTTGAAATGTCTGCCAGTGGAGATTGCTTAGCTTCTCCGTAACGCTTTTCCGCCAGCTACACGATGCCGTGACGAAGCGTGCCGCTCTTCGTTGGATCTTCTCTGTCTCTTCTATCAGTCCTATCTGATAGGGATCCCCGATAGATGAACAATACTGAAAATCGGGTGAACAAGCGCCTTGTGAGGCATTTCTTTTATGAATGAGTTACATTTCCTTAAGATTCTTCCGGTGAATCTGAGCCTGGTGTCAACTTTTCCCACTATCTGTTTTATGTGGTCATTCCAAAAATGGTTCAAATGGCTCTGAGCACTATGGGACTTAACATCTGAGGTCATCTGTCCCCTAGACTTAGAACGACTTAAGCTTAACTAACCTAAGGACTCACACACCTCCATGCCCAAGGCAGGATTCGAACCTGCGACCGTGGCAGCAGCGCGGTTCCAGACTGAAGCGCCTAGAACCGCTCGGCCACAACGGCCGGCTGGTCATTCCACTTAAGGTCGCTATGGACAGTTACGCTTAGATAAAATACGGCAGACGCTGTCTCCAGATGTTTGTCATCAAAAGTGTAGCTGTACAGTAGTGGATTTCTTTTCCTATGTATGCGCAATGTATTACATTTATTTACGTTCAGGGTCAACTGCCGGAGCCTGCAACATTCAACAGTTCTCTGCAGGTCGTTCTCCAAATTCTTACTATCTTCTGGCGTTGCTACTTTGGTATAGACAACCGCGTCTTCTACAAATAGCCTTAAAGAGCATCCGACGCTTTCTACTAGATTTCCGTGAACTGACAGCATGTGCGTCAGGCATAGCACGCAGCTCCTTAAGACGACATTCGGAGATTTCCAGAATGCGATTCTCACTCTGCAGCGGAGTGTGCTCTGATATGGAACTTCCTGGCAGATTAAAACGGTGTGCCGGACCGAGATTCGAACTCGGGACCTTTGCCTTTCGCGGGCAAGTGCACTACCGTCTGAGCTATCCAAGCACGACTCAGGGCCCGTCCTCGGTCCGGCACACAGTTTTAATGTGCCATGAAGTTTCATTCGGATATTTGTTTGCTTCCATAACGAATACGTACACGAGTGTCTTCGTGACCTTGGGGTCACAGCTCATACTGATGTTGATTATAAACATCAGTTGCAAATGAAATTTACGTTGAATTTTAGAAACGGTGTGTGATAATCATCTCCACAAAGAAAGATCAATAATTAAAATATTCGTTACAGTATTTAAAACCTTTTCGACGTTGAGATGGAAAATGGAGCGCTAGTTCATCTGAACGAAGGAGAGGGGAGGTGGCCATACCGGCATTTTCTTGTGGTTTAGGGACATCGCGAAAACCGGAATTTTAAGACTGTAGCAGTCACATGTGTCCCAGTTCCTAACAATTTCTTTCGGCCACTCATCCTAATTATACCGAAGCAGACTCTCACTTTCATTACACGTGTCTACAAAGTTTCCATATTCTACAATTTGGAGAGCAATATAATCTGTAAACTATGACAACGAGATCTGCTTTTTATGTACATTTATCTTCCTCCAGTTTTTGGCTTCTGTTAAGTTCTTGAGGAACAACATTTCAGACAGTAGTTGAACCGTTAGTGTCACTGCCTTTGCTCTCTATGTTATACTTTTGTACAAGAAAACCGATAAATACAAGTTTGTAACTCTTCTTTGCAGGTCTTCGTGTGAACAAAAGCAACATTTATGCCCAACTACGAGGGTCATCCCAAAAGTATGGTCTCCTATTTTTTTATAGGTACATAGACCTGCTTATTTCTACAGTGGTTTACATTAGTTTACAGCTTGAACATTTAGCTATTTTACGCCATAATCACCATTTCTGTCGATGCATTTTTGTAGACGCTGTGGCAGTTTTTGTATGCCCATGTCATACCAGCTCGCCGCCATGTTGTTCAGAAAGTTGTGGAACTCTTCTTTCACCTCGTCGTCGGGGCTGAATCGCTCTCTGGCCAAATGTTCTTTTAACCTAGTGAACAGGTGATAGTCACTGGGTGCCAAGTCAGGACTATAGGGTGGATGGGTGATTATGTTCCACTGAAACTGTAGCAGGAGAGCAACGGTTTGCCGAGTGATGTGTGGGCGAGCGTTGTCATGGACAATGTGTACGCCCTTACTCAACATTCCTCTTCTCCGGTTCTGATTTGCCCGTTTGAGTTTCCTCAGAGTCTCACAGAATATTTCAGCGTTAATTGTGGTTCCAGCGATTCAGCTCCGACGAGGAGTTGAAAGAAGAGGTTCATAACTTCCTGAGCAGCATGGCGGCGAACTGGTATGACATGGGCATAGAAAAACTGCCACAGCGTCTACAAAAATGCATCGACAGAAATGGTGATTATGGCGTAAAATAGCTAAATGTTCAATACTGTAAACTAATGTAAACCACTGTGCATTTTCAACTTCTCGCGGCGTAATGAATAATCCATTAAATTTCGGGCATGCAGCCGCGCAAATAAAATTTCTTCTACTGATATTTCGGCCGCGTATCGTCCGGCCATCTTCAGAGCGAGTCTTGGAACTCGCTCTAAAGATGGCCGGACGATACGCGGCCGAAATATCAGTAGAAGAAATTTTATTTGCGCGGCTGCATGCCCGAAATTTAATGGATTAATGTAAACCACTGTAGAAATAAGCAGGTCTATGTACCTATAAAAAAATAGGAGACCTTAATTTTGGGATTACCCTCGTAACAATAACTGACTGTAAAAACTCCTAAGCGTGCAGTGGTACTTTAAAATAAAGGTTAGGTTAGGTTAATTTTATTTTCATTTTTGAATTGACATTGGTAATAGTTGAGTCAGAATCACTCGAAATCTTTGCCTGCAAAGTGAAGGTTGCAATACAAAGAACGTAAAAATCTCTTGGGTCAACATAAGTAAAATCGATGAATGCGGGATGTAAGCCAATTACAGCGGTAAATCAGAGGTTTCAAACATTGTTGGGAGAGGTTTTCTGTAGTCTCTTGCAATTAGAAATAAATTGTATGATATTTGATGATGATGAGTTTTATAGATTACCAAAATGGATTTAATCAGCCTTTCATTATCAGACATTTTCTACATTTTTTCCATTGTAAACAACGAAAAACTTCAGAAAATCCCAAATGGACGCTGAGCTACACTGGAGTAGTGTGGACTCCTCTCCAACGTGGAGTATCTGTTAATGACAGACTTTTACGTTCACGAAGCCCACTTGCCATGTAAACTGTATGGACAGTCGATTTTATTCTAATAAGAAGAAGCTGGTGGATGTTGTAAATGGCTGTGATAATGCCAGGAATCAGGTTTGAAGGTGCGTCGACTTCAGTTTCATAAACTAGATGCTGAGCATTGCTACGGAAGAAAACTGCTCTCTCCTCGATATCCAGCGACCCACGCTACTCCAGGGCATTGATCTGTTCTCTTAATGACGCGACACTGAACGTAGCCTTCTGTGCTGAAGAATGTGCTGTACCCGCGACAAGCTAGCAAACCCTTACACAAGCAGAACTCGGCGACTGGTCAGAGCAAACTCATCGGACGAAACTACCGCAGAGTACGCCTGGTCCTTCCATTTACCACTTGCGATAACATGCTGGTGTAACAGTTTTCTGAAGGACATAATTCTATTTAAAATTGTGCCCTGGATTGTTGCACATTGCATCACGTCCCATAAGTCTCGAGTATTACTGATATTTGCAAAAAACTGAGTCCTAGACTGTTAACGGCATTTATCTTAACCTTCTTGAAAGCGTAAAAGCGCTATGCAGATTTCGTGCTACGAAAAGTCGTGTTGGGGAAGGGGTGAGAGTGGCGAGAAGTAATATAGACGTCTTCCACAGTTCTCACGACATGTTCTGTAACAACAGCGGGTGCCAGGGAGAAACAAATGAATATTCCTTAAGCACACTGGGAAGATTCTGCGCGAGGGTCTGTTAGACGGGTCCCTTCACTAACGTCCATTAATACCATCTGTAGTTTGTTACTTCCTCAGTAGCCGTCAGTACAGAACAAGAATATAATGATTAGACCATCTGGCACGTATAACGCAATACTAAAAACAGAAAACAACAACAAATTATTATTGTATTACTCTTATTATTATTATAATTATTATTACTACTATAATAGTCCCTAGTCCTTCTACTGGTAGCATACTTTCTTGAATCTCTTTGCACTTTCTGCCAGTCGTTCGAGCCCTGCGTATCTACACTGCGTATCTACACTGCGTAACAAAAACAGTGAAGCGCAATTTTCTGTAGGACATAATTTCCAACTATTTAAAACTGTGGACTAGTTTGCTGTAGATTGAATGATGTCGCACGCGTATTTAGTATTATTGATACACCCAGGATAGAAGGAAGCAATGAAATATCACGGGTTGATGGGGCATGTGGCGTTATTGCAGTGAATAAAAAAATCTAACCCCCGTGTGGAGTTGCTAGTCTCCCATCGGGCGCCTCCCCAGGTGGCGGATTGGGGAACGTTTACCAGATATGGTGGACACCGGGGAAATAAAATACCTGGGGTGGACCAAAACTATCAAAACAATAACTGCTGCCTTGCAGCTGGGAGTTGGGTCTCCAAAGGTTAAGGGAAGAAAACCCTGATTAAAAATCACCCGTCCCCTGGTAGGCGTTGGACGCAGGGTTGACAGCCCGCTCTGTAAAAAACAACTGTTGCGAAACTTCTACAAAGAAAATCAGTGCAGATACTGGCCTACGCAGATGACGTAGATATAATAGCAAGAACCCAAAAAGCAATGGAAGAGACATTTACAGCTCTTGAACAGGCCAATAGGAACATGGGGTTAATTATTAATGAACAAAAAACAAAATATATGGCAGCTGGAAAAGAAGATAGAGAAAATATGCCAAATGCAATAACAATGGGCAATTATACATTTGAGAGAGTTGAACATTTCAAGTATCTGGGCTCGACAGTTACACATCTAAATGATACCTCCTATGAAAATAAGCAGAGATTAATACTGGCCAATAGAGCCTATTTTGCCCTAACAAGACTTCTATCCTCAAGGCTCCTGACTCGTACCACTAAATTAACTATCTATAAATCACCAGTGCTTACATATGCCTCTGAAACCTGGACATTGACAACTGAAGATATTGAAACACTGGATGCATGTGATAGAAAGGTACTTAGACGAATTATCAGCCCTGTCTGTGAAAGAGGAAGATGGAGGAGGAGATACAACCATGAGTTGTATAGCATATACAAAGACCAACCCATCAGAAGGATAGTGAAATCATCTGGGCGGGACATGTGGCTCGCATGAATGATACAGAAGTAGCAAAAAGAGTATTACAAGGAAAGCCAGGAGGGCAGAGAGGACGTGGTCGACCAAGAGCCGGATGGGGAGATGGAGTAATCGAAGAGCTTAGGAAGATGGGCTATAGAAACTAGAGAGTATAGGCAAAGGACCGAGAGAAATGGAAGGAAATTGTAGAAGAGGCCAAGGCTCATCATGAGCTGTAGAGCCAAGAAAGAAGAAGAAGAAAAAATCTAATCAGATTTACAGAGAACTTGGCAGCATGAGGAGCCTACTTATCAGTATGATGTTGCACCGCCTCTGATATGGACGCAAGCACTGCTCCTGATGCAAGCTGTCCAACTGATGTAACTTCATTCTTGATATCCTGGACGCTGGCGCTGGGACGTAGTTGCAGTTAGGAGTGGTCCCACGCATCTTATATCGGAGACAGATCAGGGGATCTTTCTGGCCATAATAGTACGTCGGTATCAACAGAGACAGTTCATAGGCACCCCTGCCTCGAGTGGACGACCATTCTCGTACTGAGAAATGTTACGACAATACTGTCAGATGAGAGGTAACGCATGAGGACGCAGGATGTCCGTGACGTCGTCAGAGTTCCCTCATTCACTACTAGCCGTGACCTCAAGTCTGACCATATCATGATATACCTCACTGATGCCCACGGGAAAGACAGGCCGTGGGTCTTACAAGTTCCAGCAGCCGCCTCCGGCGGGGAGCGAGTAACTATTTCAGCCGATTTTAATAATTCTTGACTGCGCGTTTAAATACAAGGAAGCTCTCGATAGCACGCGACCAAGTTCAAAACTCTAGTGGGTACCTTTCCAATCACGAATTCATTTCCCGTGGGCCCCGACGAAACTGAGCATTCGCCAAGCGCGGACAAGTCGACTACTTTGACGTCGCAAGTTCGTTGCGAGGGCCTTTAATTTCTTTGGCTCCGCTGCCCACACGGTGTGACCAGGAACGCCACCGCCGTGACCCACCAAACCACTGGACCCCGACGACTGTCAACGGTGGTAGCGCAGAACGGTGATTCAGCGCTGAACACAATGCGACACCGTTCACCAGCTGCCAATGCTTCTCGGTCACGGCACTACTCAAAACTCTGCTATTTGTATTGTGGTATTAATGGCAACCTACGCAAGGGACGGTAGTCCTCTTCAGTCAATGGCACGGGATGGCGCAGAATTTCGCAGGCGGGCAGTTGTTCTCGGATGGCAGGCACAGAAGTGAAGAGATTACGATATGCTTGACCAAGAAAACTGTAATGCCCCCTTTTGGTGGTCAGATGTGGTCGACTGTATCCTTGACGACGCGTATAGCTGCTCTGAAAGTTCCCATGCAGTTCAGTATCGGGCCACTGTCACAGTAGAATGCCCCTCAAATCTGAATTTTGCTGGGTTCGACCAGACGGGCAAATGGTGACGCACAATGAGGCCCATTTCGAACTCTGCCACGTGCTGATAACGCTGACTCACACGTGTAAGTGGCATCTCGACCGTGTAAGTGGCATCTCGACGTCCTTCACAGTGATCACTTAACATCTGATGCTGTTAACGCCTGCCGGCCGGAGTGGGCGTGCGGTTCTAGGCGCTACAGTCTGGAACCGAGCGACCGCTACGGTCGCAGGTTCGAATCCTGCCTCGGGCATGGATGTGTGTGATGTCCTTAGGTTAGTTAGATTTAATTAGTTCTAAGTTCTAGGCGACTGATGACCTCAGAAGTTAAGTCGCATAGTGCTCAGAGCCATTTGAACCATTTGAACCTGTTAACGCCTGTTTTACGTGGTGACTTCTCGGTGATGTTACAGACTTCCAGGGGTGATGTAGAAGGGTAAATGTTTCAATTTGAGGTAAGGGATGCTGGTCTGGAGACTACCGAGTCGGAAGGTATAAGCTAAAATCGTGCTGATATCGCTGGCACTGGAATATATGTACCAGTACTGTTGTTGCTAAGGTTGTGGGGCAGGCAACCTTTAGATCTGGTAGTATGGACCAAAACAAGGAGAAAAGGACTCTTAAACATTGGCTGTAAAATGCATATCTTAATGGCTATGAACTTTTTCATCATCGCTATTGTGAAATATCTCTTCTGCTCAACAAGTGACCATGGAGCGTATGTCTACTTGACTATTTTCTTGTTTCGGTCCATGCTACGTCCTCCAAAAATATGCAAATGAAAGAGGTTGCAGGAGAAGCGAGGTGTTCTACAGTATTGAAGACGAAGAAGTGCTCATAGCTCTTAAGATATGCATTTTCGCCAGATATATTTTCCTTGTTTTGGTTGCCTACCATACAGTCTTAGCAGCAACAGTGCCGGTACATGTATTCCACTGTCAGAGGTATCAGAACGATTTTTGCTTTTAACTTTCGATCGTTTCCGGACCGAGGTCCCTTACCTCAAAGTGGTACATTTACCCTTCTTCATCCCTGCAAGATGTTACATCGTGGCGGAATCACCCTGTATACCCGACCAGTCCTGGAAACGGCATCACACAGGAACCATATATCTAGGCGTAACTGTCCATAGCGACCTTAAGTGGAATGACCAGCCGGCCGGCCGGCAGTTCTAGGCGCTTCACTGCGGAACCGCACTGCTGCTACGGTCGCAGGTTCGAATCCTGCCTCGGGCATGGATGTGTGTGATGTCCTTAGGTTAGCTAGGTTTAATTAGTTCTAAGTTCTAGGCGACTGATGACCTCAGAAGTTAAGTCGCATAGTGCTCAGAGCCATTTGAACCATTTTTTTGCATATTGGTGGCCGTTCTATCCGTCACAAACAAATCAATCTCTAATCATTTACACAGCCGCCTATGGTGTGTACGCGTTAGAGCTACAATGATGTCCAGCCTTGTCTTCTGAGAGAGTCACTTTAGCGTCAAGTAGTGTATATTACACATCCTAATACTTCCTTCTCTGAACATTTCACCCCCTCCTTCAGTGCGAAGTTAACTGCCTCTGCTGACCTTAGCACGCATCACCCCTATTTGTTACTTACGTCAAGAGTTTTCATGGATTTACTGCTTCAGTCTTGTGAATTCGGGTGCGCCTATCACGCGAACAACTATTCTTTTTAATACTCAAACATAAGTTGATAAATTTTTGGCAACGTAGTCGATAGTTTCATTTAAGCCTTTAAAATGCATACAAGTGTTAAATAATAATAGATGGAACAAAATTAGAGCCGCGCGGAGTGGCCAAGCGGTTAGAGGCGCCATGTCACTGACTGCGCGGCCCCTATCGCCGGAGGTAGTGCGTGAGTCTAAGGACCGAAGACCTAAGCAGTTTGGTCCCTTAGAAATTCACACACTTTTTAAAAAAATTAGATGTAAATCGTATTATTACTTTATTCCGTAAAATGTTACGTTCCGAAGGGCTTTCTTTACATTATGATATAGATTGCCAGGTGCAACTAAATAATATTTTTGTTACTGTGAGGTCATTTCGTTGCATATGGCTAGCTATAGAATAATGTTGTTATTAGGAGAAAGAAAACTGGCGTTCTACCGATCGGAGCGTGGAACGTCAGATCCCTTAATCGGGCAGGTGGATTAGAAAATTTAAAAAGGGATATGGATAGGTTAACGTTAGGTATAGTGGGAATTAGCGAAGTTCGCTGACAGGAGGAACAAGACTTTTGGTCAGGTGAATACAGGGTTATAAATACAAAATCAAATAGGAGTAATGGTGGAGTAGGTTTAATAACGAATAAAATAATAGGAGTGCGGGTAAGCTACTACAAACAGCATAGTGAACGCATTATTGTAGCCAAGATAGACACGAAGCCCACGCCTTCTACAGTAGTACAAGTTTATATGCCAACTTGCTCTGCAGATGATGAAGAAATTGATGAAATGTATGATGAGATAAAAGAAATTATTCAGGTAGTGAAGGGAGGCGAAAATTTAATAGTCATGGGTGACTGGAATTTGACAGTAGGAAAAGGAAGAGAAGGAAACGTAGTAGGTGAATATGGATTGGGGCTAAGAAATGAAAGAGAAGCCGCCTGGTAGAATTTTGCACTGAGCAAAACTCAATCATAGCTAACACTTGGTTCAAGAATCACGAAAGAAGGTTGTATACATGGAAGAACCCTGGAGATACTAGAAGGTTTCAGATAGATTATATAATAATAAGACAGAGATTCAGGAACCAGGTTTTAAACTGTAAGACATTTCCAGAGGCAGATGTGGACTCTGACCACAATCTATTGGTAATGAACTGTAGATTAAAACTGAACAAACTGCAAAGAGGTGGGAATTTAAGGAGATGGGACATGGATAAACTAAAAGAACCAGAGGTTGTACAGAGTTTCAGGGAGAGCATAAGGGAACAATTGACAGGAATGGGGGAAAGAAATACAGTAGAAGAAGAGTGGGTGTCTCTGAAGGATGAAGTAGTGAAGGCAGAAGTCGATCAAGTAGGTAAAAAGATGAGGGCTGGTAGAAATCCTTGGGTAACAGAAGAAATATTGAATTTAATTGATGAAAGGAGAAAATATAAAAACGCAGTAAATGAAGCATGCAAAAAGGAATACAAACGTCTCAAAAATGAGATCGATAGGAAGTGCAGAACTGCTAAGCAGGTATGGCTAAAGGACAAATGTGAGGATGTAGAGACTTATCTCACTAGGGGTAAGATAGATACTGCCTACAGGAAAATTAAAGAGACCTTTGGAGAAAAGAGAATCTCAAGAGCTCTGATGGAAACCCAGTTCTAAGCAAAGAAGGGAAAGCAGAAAGGTGGAAGGAGCATATAGAGGGTCTATACAGGGGCGATGTTCTTGAGGACAATATTATGGAAATGGAAGAGGATGTAGATGAAGATTAAATGGAGATACGATACTGCGTGAAGAGTTCGACAGAGCACTGAAAGACCTAAGTCGAAACAAGGCCCCGGGAGTAGGCAACATTCCATTAGAACTACTGATAGCCTTGGGAGAGCCAGTCCTGACAAAACTCTACCATCTGGTGAGCAAGATGTATGAGACAGGCGAAATTCCCTCAGACTTCAAGAAGAATATAATAATTCCAATCCCAAAGAAAGCAGGTGTTGACAGATGTGAAAATTACCGAACTATCAGTATAATAAGCCACAGCTGCAAAAAACTAACACGAATTCTTTAGAGACGAATGGAAAAACTGGTAGAAGCCGACCTCGGGGAAGATCAGTTTGGATTCCGTAGAAATACTTGAACACGTGAGGCAATACTGACCCTACGACTTACATTAGAAGAAAGATTAAGGAAAGGCAAACCTTCGTTTCTAGCATTTGTAGACTTAGAGAAAGTTTTGACAGTGTTGACTGGAATACTCTCTTTCACATTCTGAAGGTGGCAGGGGTAAAATACAGGAATCGAAAGGCTATTTACAATTTGTAGAGAAAGCAGATGGCAGTTATAAGAGTCGAGGGACATGAAAGGGAAGTAGCGGTTGGGAAGGGAGCGAGATAGGGTTGTAGCCTCTCCCCGATGCTATTCAATCCGTATATTAAGCAAGCAGTAAAGGAAACAAAAGAAAAGTTCGGAGTAGGTATTACAATCCATGGAGAAGAAATGAAAACGTTGAGGTTCGCCGATGACATTGTAATTCTGTCAGAGACAGCAAAGGACTTGGAAGAGCAGTTGAACGGAATGGACAGTGTCTTGAAAGGAGGATATAAGATGAACATCAATAAAAGCAAAACGAGCATAATGGAATGTAGTCGAATTAAGTCGGGTGATACTGCGGGAATTAGATTAGGAAATGAGACACAAAGCAGTAAAGGAGTTTTGCTATTTGGGTAGAAAAATAACTGATGATGGTCGAAGTAGAGACGATATAAAATGTAGACTGGCAATGGCGAGGAAAGCGTTTCTGAAGAAGAGAAATTTGTTAACATCGAGTATTGATTTAAGTGTCAGGAGGTCGTTCGTGAAAATATTCGTATGGAGTGTAGCCATGTATGGAAGTGAAACATAGACGATAAATAATTTGGACAGGAAGAGAATAGAAGCTTTCGAAATGTGGTGCTACAGAAGAATGCTGAAGATTAAATGGGTAGATCACATAACTAATGAGGAGGTATTGAACAGAATTGGGGAGAAGTTTGTGGCACAACTTGACAAAAAGAAGGGACCGGTTGGTAGGACATGTTCTGAGGCATCAAGGGATCACAAATTTAGCAATGGAGGGCAGCGTGGAGGGTAAAAATCGTAGAGGGAGCCCAAGAGATGAATACACTAAGCAGATTTAGAAGGGTGTAGGCTGCAGTAGGTACTGGGAGATGAAGAAGCTTGCACAGGATAGAGTAGCATGGAGAGCTGCATCAAACCAGTCTCAGGGCTGAAGACCACAACAACAACACACAATAATGTAAAGAGGGCTCTACATAAAAATTATGTTGTTATGAGATGGTCAGTTCGTTGCAGACGCCACATTCTGCGATAGTATAATGAAGGTCCTACAGAGCCTAATATTCTAGACAAAAAAATCGTGACCCTAATAGACACAAATGTTTTTAACTTTCGTTCCAAAATCATCGCTTAAAACATTTCCTGAGTAAAAGTAGGGACTGATGATGGCATAAATGCGCAGAAACTCGTTTGCAAATTAAAAAAAAAATTGTCTGCATTTTAGGCGGATCCGAATTTTCATAACCTAATTTGCGAACACAGATGCTGTTAAAGCTTCGAAAGCAAACGATGATGAATTATTTCTTGGTTTATACTTCCTAGTACTGCTGAATTTTCTAATGACTTCAGTTAATTCCCCGTCATTAAAAACGGTTCAACCTTCATCTGTTTCAGTTCTGCTATTATGCACGGCTCGCTCCCTTTTCTCACCCTAATTCACAGGTATAACTCGAAACTCCGTCCGGAAGATCCTAACGGTGCTGTCCGACCGCCGTGTCATCCTCATCCTTAAGGTTTCACTGGATGCGGGTATGGAGGGGCGTATGGTCAGCACACTGCTCTCCCGGCCGTTGTCAGTTTTCGTGACCGGAGCCGCTACTTCTCAGTCAAGTAGCTCCTCAACTTACCTCACAAGGACTGAGTGCACCCGGCTTACCAACAGCGGTCGGCAGACCGGGCGGTCACCAATCCAAGCGCTAGCCCAGCTCGACAGCGCTTAACTTCTGTGATCCGACGGGAACTTGTGTTAGCTCTGCGGCGAGGCAGTGGGCTATAATTCATATGTATAGTTTCAGAAATTTGTTCCCCTGTTCTACCCTAATATTGTATGTCCGTACAGTTATTTTGTTGAATAAGGCTTCTTCCAAATGTTTTTTATTTCAGTCTTTGATCACAATAGGACTTCTTTAGACGATGACCGGTTTCAGTCCGTAATGACCATCCTTAGATCTATAATATACAAATATACAGGGTGTTACAAAAAGGTACGGCCAAACTTTCAGGAAACATTCCTCACACACAAAGAAAGGAAATATGTTATGTGGACATGTGTCCGGAAACGCTTACTTTCCATGTTAGAGCTCATTTTATTACTTCTCTTCAAATCACATTAATCATGGAATGGAAACACACAGCAACAGAACGTACCAGCGTGACTTCAAACACTTTGTTACAGGAAATACATGCATCCACCCTCCGTCGCATGGAATCCCTGATGCGCTGATGCAGCCCTGGAGAATGGCGTATTGTATCACAGCCGTCCACAATACGAGCACGAAGAGTCTCTACATTTGCTACCGGGGTTGCGTAGACAAGAGCTTTCATATGCCCCCATAAATGAAAGTCAAGAGGGTTGAGGTCAGGAGAGCGTGGAGGCCATGGAATTGGTCCGCCTCTACCAATCCATCGGTCACCGAATCTGTTGGTGAGAAGCGTACGAACACTTCGACTGAAATGTGCAGGAGCTCCATCGTGCATGAACCACATATTGTGTCGTACTTGTAAAGGCACATGTTCTAGCAGCACAGGTAGAGTATCCCGTGTGAAATCATGATAACGTGCTCCATTGAGCGTAGGTGGAAGAACATGGGGCCCAATCAAGACATCACCAACAATGCCTGCCCAAACGTTCACAGAAAATCTGTGTTGATGACGTGATTGCACAATTGCGTGCGGATTCTCGTCAGCCTACACATGTTGATTGTGAAAATTTACAATTTGATCACGTTGGAATGAAGCCTCACCCGTAAAGAGAACATTTGCACTGAAATGAGGATTGACACATTGTTGGATGAACCATTCGCAAAAGTGTACCCGTGGAGGCCAATCAGCTGCTGATAGTGCCTGCACACGCTGTACATGGTATGGAAACAACTGGTTCTCCCGTAGCACTCTCCATACAGTGACGTGGTCAACGTTACCTTGTACAGCAGCAACTTCTCTGACGCTGACATTAGGGTTATCGTCAACTGCACGAAGAATTGCCTCGTCCATTGCAGGTGTCCTCGTCGTTCTAGGTCTTTCCCAGTCGCGAGTCATAGGCTGGAATGTTCCGTGCTCCCTAAGACGCCGATGAATTGCTTCGAACGTCTTCCTGTCGGGACACCTTCGTTCTAGAAATCTGTCTCGATACGAACGTACCGCGCCACGGCTATTGCCCCGTGCTAATCCATACATCAAACGGGCATCTGCCAACTCTGCATTTGTAAACATTGCACTGACTGCAAAACCACGTTCGTGATGAACACTAACTTGTTGATGCTACGTACTGATGTGCTTGATGCTAGTACTGTAGAGCAATGAGTCGCATGTCAACACAAGCACCGAAGTCAACATTACCTTCCTGCAATTGGGCCAACTGGCGGTGAATCGAAGAAGTACAGTACATACTGACGAAACTAAAATGAGAGCTCTAACATGGAAAGCAAGCGTTTCCGGACACATGTCCACATAACATCTTTTCTTTGTTTGTGTGTGAGGAATGTTTCCTGAAAGTTTGGCCGTACCTTTTTGTAACACCCTGTATACACCTAGTGAGCAGTCTGTCTTTCAACATAATACAGCAATACGTATCACAATATACTATCATACAGCCAGGGAGATGTACAGAAAATACGGTAAAACGTACATTTTTTACACCATGTCCTAAAGTGATAAGGCCATAATCGCATCGTCAAAACATATAAATATAATCAGCATAGCATCATCGTCACATAGATCTAGAATAAGGTTTAGAATAGGCCACATCGTCCACACAGTCATTATTGCAACTGGCTACTGAAGTACAGTAGCTATCAGAAATCTGTTTGCCTATATCCTCCCTAGATGTCGCTACTAATGGAGTCATAATTTACGCAAAAAACATAATCTGATAAAAACACATTCTGTAAAATACATGTAGCAAACTTTTAAAATTGATAACTATCATAGAAACTAAATTGTGATACATTAAACGACGAATACAGTTACCCATATAAAATTATTAAAAGGCGAATTTACGGTCAACAATTAATATACGTATTACCTTGCCTGTAGCAACCTATAAATTGCCTGTGAAAGATAAAATGTCTATATGACAACTGAAAAAAGGACAGATCAATGATCAGCGCCCTCTGTTGAGTCGGCCGCCAGAATGTTATGTAGGCGCAAACCGATCTTAAGAACATAACAACTAGAGGGGTTTACATACAACGTGATACATCTCCCACAGGAAACTTTTAAACAACATATTAACAGTCAATAAATAAAATTATATAGTCTGGTAATACATTCAATGAATAGGTAGGACATAATCAGTTACAGGATTAGTGCGATTAATGTATGGAAGTAGCCGGCCGGTGTGGCCGTGCGGTTCTAGGCGCTTCAGTCTGGAACTGCGTGACCGCTACGGTCGCAGGTTCGAATGCTGCCTCGGGCATGGATGTGTGTGATGTCCTTAGGTTAGTTAGGTTTAAGTAGTTCTAAGTTCTGGGGGACTGATGACCACAGATGTTAAGTTCCATGGTGCTCAGAGCCAGTTGAATGTATGGAAGTAAGGCAAATGCCTACTGTTCTCGACATAAATCATCAAGTAAGGCTAGGTATAAATACGTGAGGCATTATTTGCTTATCGTAGTACGTTATCAAACAAAGCAAAGTAGGCGTTGGGCACAAAATCGCTTTGTCCATTGAGCACACTCGTGGGCTCATGCTTTTTCGCTTTGTAAATCTGCAACTCCTCCAACAAGTCAAGAGCGCGACCCTTCTCTGCCCCGTGTAGAATACGCATACAACTCTCGATATTGCCTAGTGTGTGGCCGGTTTCTGCCAAATGCATTCCCAATGCAGTTTTGTTATGTGCGTGCAAGTGTTCCTTGAATCTAATTTTAAAAAAAAGGCCAGTTTGATCGATGTAAAATTTGGAACAACTACTACAAACGATCTTGTAAACCCCAGAACCGTCAAATTTATCAGAATCTTTACTCAAACTATGTTTTACGTGGAGTTTCAGAGTGTTGTTAACTTGAAAACCACAATATTAGATTTATTCAAACACTTTTCTATTTGTTGGGACATTTTTCCGTAAACTTTTATTGGAATAGTTTTCAGGTTATCTTTATTCTTTCTTTTTTCTAGATGATTGTGGGTCTGCCTACTATTTGCTTTTTGTTTTTTTATCCTATTGTATCGGCGCATAACATCTTTAGGTGAGAAACCTTTGGCTACTGCAGTTTGCCTTAATATACTAAGTTCTTGGCGTGTTTCCTTGTCGGCCAATAGCAATCTAAAAAGTCGGTAGATCATAGAGGTGAAAAGGCCCTTTTATATTGTGGCGGATGACATGAACTGGCTCCGATGATAGTATCTGTACATGTAGGCTTTCTGAAAATCGAAAATTTATGTCTGTTATCAACCTTCTTAATGGTAAGGTCTAAATAGTTAATGGAGCCTGCTTCTTCTATTTCTGGAGTAAACGCTATTTTTTGGTGCA
Source organism: Schistocerca piceifrons (assembly GCF_021461385.2). Classification (NCBI taxonomy): domain Eukaryota; kingdom Metazoa; phylum Arthropoda; class Insecta; order Orthoptera; family Acrididae; genus Schistocerca; species Schistocerca piceifrons. The sequence goes on along the minus strand of NC_060141.1, from coordinate 794,590,964 downwards.
TGCTGCCTATGGCTTGAGCAAATGCGGTAACCTCATTCTCGTCCCCCTCTGATAGTAACAAGATTTCATCGACATAACGTTTATATTACATAGTCTTGTCTTTCAGTCGTGGAAACATAGCAAAGAACTTACATTCCAAGTCGTTCATGAAAATGTCTGCTAACGTACCAGCCAAACTGTTACGCATTCCAAGACCATCTTTTCGTTGATATATTTTGCCATTGAAAGTAAAATAGCTGTAAGTTAACGCAAATTCTAAAAGTTCTATTAATTCTAAGTATTCTTCAGTACTAATCTTGTTATGAGTTAGCAGATTACGTTTAATAATCTGAATCGTTTCCTTTATCGGGACACTACTGTAGAGGTTTTTTACATCTAGAGAAGCTAGTGTGGCATTATTTGGAATATGTATATCTTTAATTGCATTGACAAGGTCAGAACTGTTTTTCACCCCAAAATTGGTAGAGAAAGTGCACATTGCTTTAAGTTTGTTGTTAAGAAACTTATTTAGTTTACAACATGGCGATGACAAATTGTTAACAATTGGACGGACTGGGTTTCCTTCTTTATGTATCTTAACCTGCGATCTCAGTTGGGGGAGCTTGGGATTCATCATTTTCAGAGATTTCTTTTCATAGTCGTTAAGCAGAAATTGGGAGCTATCTATCTTTTTCCGTAAATGTATTTGGAACTTCTGTGTTGGGTCTTTGCGAACTTCTATTGTATCTTTTTCAGAGAAAAATTCCTCCGTTTTTTTAATATAGTCCTCTTCATATATAAGGACCGTTGTATTACCCTTGTATGCGCTAATGGCCATTGCCTTCTCTTTTTCTTAGTATTAAGATTTTTTAAGGTACGACTCTCATGATTGACGGCATTAGAAGAGTTACACTGACAGGCTAAAGCTTTATTAACTTTAACGGCTGCGTCCGCAACTTCTAGTTTCACACGCCATTTTAGTTTCGACTATGGCTCTTGTAATGGTTCGATTACTAGGATTAGGAGTGACATTATGTTGTAAACCTTTATTCAGCAGAGTATTTTCGTCCTTATTCAATTCGATATTTGTCAAGTTAGCTACTCTATCATAAAAGCCATGTTGTCCAACGCCATCCTTACTTTTTAGTCTTCTGACGCTTTAGCAATATGCTTAACTTTTTGTTATGCTTCGTCTCAATTCTTTCAACATTAATCCTTACTCTGCTAGAGATTTCTTCCCAAATAAACTGAAACTGAGTACTGGACAGTTCGTTACTTAATTGCACATGTAAATCGAAAGCTTCTTTACTTAGCAAGTCTTTATGTTTATACGATTCACGTAATTGGGCCCTAATCCAGTTCCTCTCACTTTTGGCTTAGACTACTAAGGCGAGGGCTGACCGTTGTTTAATGTTCACTTTCGCATAATTCGGTGTGACACCTGCTGAAAGACACTGCTTATTGGATCTAATATTCATTACCTCAGTACTGATTTTTTGCTTCAGTTTACAGAGTCTTTTGACTCTGTCGTAAGCCAGACATGGCACTAGTTTCACCAACTGCGACATGGTCGCGTATACAAACAGTGATCCAATACTGTCAAATGTTTTTTATTCCAGTCTTTGATCACAATATGAATTCTTTAGACGATGACCGGTTTCAGTCCATAATGACCATCTTCAGATCTATAATATACAAATATATACACCTAGTGAGCAGTGTGTCTTTCACCATAATACAGCAATACATGTCACAATATACTATCATATAGCTTCTTCCATTTCTTAACTGAATTCACTTAAGTAATGTAATTCTTGTTTCGTATACAAAAGAGTTGATTCATGTCTATTACTATTACATTTCTGTTGTATTATCACAATGGAGAACATTGTGATGGTTGAAACTTCCTGGCAGATTAAAACTGTGTGCCCGACCGAGACACGAACTCGGGACCTTTGCCTTTACCTTTGCAAAGGTCCCGAGTTCGAGTCTCGGTCGGGCACACAGTTTTAATCTGCCAGGAAGTTTCATATCAGCGCACACTCCGCTGCAGAGTGAAAATCTCATTGTGATGGTTATTCTTCTCAACAATTCTTCTGATCATTTTCGTTTTTATTTTGTTTTAACCTCTAACATTTGAGAGACTGGTTCTGATCTGTCTTCCGACCATGGTTGCGCATGGATGCTCTGCGAGTGTTTTAGGAATTTATGTTGAACCTACAGCCTGCAAGATAGCAAGATACCGTCTCACGCATGCAGAGTTAAGAAGAGTGCAGCAGTATGGACAGTGACGTAATCAGACAGTGACCTCAATGTCGGTTCCACTACCATTCCTGTAAAGGAAACGTTATCGCTAATAGAAATTAGTGTACGAGTTCAGGCGTAACTATATGTTAGCAAAAATAAAAATCTTAGATTTCTGTTATTGAGGTTTATTTTTTGCTCGAAGTATGATTTTATGACATATCAGTCATACTTTTAATACGTACAGGATGGTAAAATATTGATATTGGTTGTTTACAGCTGTAAAGCGAAATTCCTGTCTATTCTAAGTTTCTTTAATAGTAAGATGGTTGATGACCATGTCTGGGGATCGATAAAATACAAACAACTTAAATACAATTGGGGCCAGAGGTATCAATTAAGCTAAAAATGCACAATTAAAATAACCAAATAATGGGTAAAGAGCAATAAAAAAGAAGTACACAAAACAAGTCAATAACTTCAGAGTATAAAACACTCTACAGTGTCTGATCAATTCTTTTCGTTAGTTCGGTTACCTCGCGATTCTGCTTCAATTAAGCCCGACAATCGTGAATATGTTTAACTACAGGTCATGGTTGAATATACGAAAAAGAAATAGGAGAGACGGAGACGACCACGGTTCTGAGTGTCAATTGAATATCATGTGCTGGCACAGCGCATGCGCGCATGTTTACCTTTCGTCGGTGGTGGCAGTTGGTGCTGTCCCCGCGAGCTGTGAACCTGAGAATCTGTTCTGTATCTCTCTCGGCTGCTGAACACCAGTCTGATACATTTGCTACGTCTTTTGTGAAGCCGAGACTCCTAGTTACTCCCTAGCTAATTGGCATGGTACACGCTATTTAGCTGGAGTAGCGCATGCGTCGTTGCTCTTAAATCGCTCACAACCGTTAACTGTCAGTGCTCGGGGCAATTCTCCGTACTACGAGATTTTGCAGTTTAACTCTTAAGACGAGCCTGTGAACAAGAGTTCACATAATGGCTCTCGCAATAGTCTCAGCACGGCGTGAACCGCTTTGCTCAAACACTCTACGATTTGCTGAAAGAGGAAGAGCGAATTTCTCTGTCTGCAATTTGCCTATATCAAAGCTGGTGGCCATGTGTTTTCTTTCTGGCCAATCAGAGCATTCATACTTGTTATAACTCCACCCACTAGAGTTTGTGTACCCTATCACAGGAGTCGTTTCTTTCGTCGGGCAGAGTAACTTCTGCTACGTAATACTGAGATAAATAGCTTCTTTCCACGTGGGTTTTTACGCAGGTAGCCACAGTGAGTTAAGAGTCGGATTTCTCCAGACGTTTATCTGGCTTCTCCAACCATGTTCCTGTAAAAAGGCTTTCTGAAGGGTCATCGTCAGAAGCAGAGACAACAGTAGCTTTTGCCAGCAGCCTACACAATTGCTCTGGAGTCGCATTGTGATCAGTGGATGTCCCACTGTGAAGGTGTCAGCCAAACGTAGGATGGACATTGCCGTCTTAAAATTCTCCTTCCCTCAGAACTGCGTCTCGTAGTTCGGTTTTGGGAAATTACTTGGCTGCAATTACTGGTGTGAGTGTTAAAGTTCGTACATTTTCACGTAACTATATCATGTGACATACCGATTTAACTGGAATTGTTTCAGGAATTCAATGTAAGGTGTGTTATCTGTTTGACACCGTACAAACCTTATTCAGTCAGAAATTAATAAGGTTAAAACAAAAAAAAATAATTAGAAGAATTGTGACTAGTATCCGATTCCATTTAACAAATGTAAATTTTCCTACTTTCAGCCAAGATGTTTATATCGTGTGTGAACCTTAGAACTGGCGTTTATTCGTCAAGCACTTCAGGTACTCATTCAATATTTCCTTTTCATTACTCATTCAATATTTCCTTTTCATTACCCATTCAGTATTTCCTTTTCATTCTGTCATTATGTCTTAGACAAACGTGTTAAAGGGCAGCGGATGGGGAATGGAGCCCTTCGTTACACTCCACTTAATATGAATTTTTCTTCCTGCCTTTTCCAATTTCATGACCCGGACTTGCGTTGTGCAGCCACTAAAGATTAATGTTTTAGTCTCTGCATTTCACAGCTCAGTGTTTTTGAGATTACAACTTACTTTATTAATAAAAACTCTAGGCCCACAAGTTACTCAACTGTGTTGTATTTGGCGCTCTAAATGTTAAAAAAGAGAAGGCGAAAATAATAGTTGTTTACGAACAGGTTGTTTCCTAGTAGTCAGATACAATAGGCTACTAACAAAACTTTTATAACTTGAAAATTTACGGTTAGAATGTAATTTGACAGATCTACTTTTGACACAACAATAGGTCACCACATGTGTTCTCTGAAACTGGAAATTGTTTAGTCAGAACACGAGAAATGATGAAATGGTGGTATGTCGAAATCGATCTTAGGTCCGGTGGAACGCTGACAACTAATAATTCTTCAGTGCAAAATTTTTTGGCAAGGGGAAGTGTTGATTAACAGTTCGTAACAGCTCCACTCTTATAGGATTTCCAACAAAATATAGTCATTCAGTGGACTCTTTTCACCTATCCAGTCTCTCCTCTGTGTTTGACAGTGAAATCCTTATTTCACACTCAGTGTTGACACCCTTGCTTTTAATTTCACGGAAGTTTGTTTAACTTTCTATATGCTGAATCAGTCCTTCCGCGTACAATACCTTTTTAAATTTTTTCACATTTTTCTTGCATCCATTTCATCTTGGTTCTCTAGTTATTCATTTCTCAATGTAGTATTCCTGTATTTCCCTGAACATTTTTGTACTTCTTTCCTTCATGGATCAGCTGAATCAGTTCTTCTGTTACGCAACGTTTCTTCACAGTTATTTTCCTTGTACCTGTGTTTCTCTGCCCAGCTTCTGTGACAGTCAGAAATGGCTCTGAGCACTATGGGACTTAACTTCTGAGGTCATCAGTCCCCTGGAACTTAGAACTACTTAAACCTAACTAACCTAAGGACAACACACACATCCATGCCCGAGACAGGATTCGAAGCTGCGACCGTAGCGGCCGCGTGATTCCAGACTGCAGGGCCTAGAACCGCACGGCCACTCCGGCCGGCTGTGTGACAGTCCTTTTTCGAGATATTTGTTTGTCTTTAATTGAAGTACCTGCTGTGCTAATCGTTATCGCAGTGTCTACAGCCTTAGAGAACTTCAGACGCATCTCAGATTCCTCAGTACTTCAGTATTCCACTTCATTCCACTTTAGCGGTTCCTGGTGTGCTCTTAAACTTCAGTCAACTCTGTATCATTACTAAATTATGATCCCAGGTCTACAACGATGATCCAAAACATTATGACCACTGCCCATCGCAACTCGAATGCCTCCCAGTGGTGCCGCGCGGGCTAGCCGTGCGGTCTTGGCCGCCTTGCCACGGTCCGCGCGGCTGCCCTCGTCGGAGGTTCGAGCCCTCTCTCGAGCATGAATGTGTGTGTTGTCCATAGCGTATGTTAGTTTAAGTTAGATTAATTAGTGTGTAGGTTTAGGGACCGATGATCTCAGCAGTTTGGTCCCATAAGAACTTACCACAAATTTCTAATTTTTCCTCCTGGTGGTGCTGCGGATACAGGACACAGTAAGAAAAGACTGTAATCGGAAGAGAGACGAATGGACAGTCATTATAGCGAAGATACGGGCTGCAAATGCGGAAATCAACTGATACGAGCGGTTTTGACAAAGGGCACATTGTTGTGTCGCTGCGGCTGGAAACGAGAATCTCTGAAACGGCGAAGCTGGTCGCTTGTTGGCGTACTACTGTCGTGAGCAGCTATGGAAAATTGTTGAAGGATGGTGAAATAACGAGCAGGCTGTACGGAACTGGACGATCACGTCTCATCACAAAACTTAGAGGTCAGAGGATCCATTACTGTGTAATCCAGGATAGACAGCGATCTGTGGCAAATCCGACGACAAAGTACAATGCTGGAGCAGACGCAGGTGTTTCGGAGTACACCATTCAAAGGCCATTGTTGATCATTGACACGATCCCTACGTGTTCCTGTGTTGACCCAACGACATAGTCAGTTATGCTCGCAGTGGGCACACCCTCACTGAGTTTTCACCGTGGATCAATAGAAACTTGTCGCCTCTCTAATGAATCGCATTTATTGTAACACAGGTCGATGGTTGGGTCCTTACACGCCGTTATCCAGGCGAATGGCTGCACGAAACTTGCATCGCACCACAGACGCAGGCCGGTGAGGACAGAATCTTGCTATGGGGTACATCGAGTTGGGCTTCCATGAGGTAACCGAAGGCATCATGACAACAGTGACTACGGTCGCAGGTTCGAATCCTGCCTCGGGCATGGATGCGTGTGATGTCCTTAGGTTAGTTAGGTTTAAGTAGTTCTAAGTTCTAGGGGACTGGTGACCTCAGAAGTTAAGTCCCATAGTGCTCAGAGCCATTTGAACCATTTTTTTGACAACAGTGAACTACGTGCTTGAAGTCTCCCCCTCTGTCGATGGCATCTTCCAGTAGGATAAGGTCAGACAGAATCGTGCTACAGTGCTTTGAGGGGCATTACAGTGAACTGACGTAGATGTCCTCACCAGCAAATCTGCCTGATCTGTACCCATTGGAACACATCGGACGCCAGCTGCATGCCCGTAAACCACCATCCCGTAATTTGTCGGAACTGCAGAATATCTGTAGTACTGCGCTTGAAAACTGGAACAATACGCTATGAAACGGGTGGTGGTGCAGATGTTTTGGCTCATCGGTGTATATCTGTTAATTGCCTCGGCTAGCAGGAGAGAGCGAATTAGGTTGTGGAAAAGGGCCAAAATAAGTTGCTGTCAGCTGCACTCAACATAAAAACTTTATTTATCAACATACAATACTACAACAAGAATGCAAAACACTCAAAACTTTAATTGACCGCCTTTGATTAACTTTAGATTGGCTGAAGGCCACACTCAAAATCCAAGGGACAAGGGATAAGCAAGAAATTGAAATACAAGGTTCTTCTGGAGGTTTCACCCAAAAATGTCTTCAATCTAAACAGGCTGAAGGCCTTAGCAATTTAATTTTAATGGGACTTGGCCGGAGGCCACATATTAAGCAATAAGAAGAGTTTCAATCAAATGGCAGAAGGCCATATGTTAAAACATTTCATATAAAATTCGGCTGAAGGCCCCTATAAAGAATAACAGTCCAATGCCTTAAGGGCAAGAAAGAACATTAATTTCAGAGATTAATACTCGGCTCAAGGCCACATATCAACAAAATATGTTTAACGGCCTAAGGCCTAGGAAAGAGTTTCAATTTAAAAGGCAGGAGGCCTTCTCTTGAAACAACTCATGTAAAATTCGGCTGAAGGCCTTATATAAAAGAATAACAATCTCATGCCTTAAGAGAAAGACAAGAACATTAATGTAAGAGATATTAATACTCGGTTGAAGGCCACACATCAACCAAATAACTAAAACCCAAACAGGGAAATTACTATGTAACTCACAAGGAATGGCGCTCAGAAGTTTCCAAGGGTAGGCCTGAGATTGTAACACCAACGCCCGTTTCGGTGAGACAGGCAGCCTATCCAACGACTTCTTAATCTGAAAGCAACCCAACCGGCAGACAGCCGACCGACCAATCAACAAAATCAGTGCCGCTCCACGCAACCAACAAAACGACCACAAGATTTCAGTATAGCGACACACAAAATATTGGCGCTCACAACGACCAATAAGACCTCAGCTGTCCAACTACATGCCGCGCTGGACAGCAACAACACGACGAGGAAAATACACTGCCGAAAACTACGTCAACGACGAGGGCAGGTAACCTGAAATTCAAAGGCGATCAGGCAGAAGATACCGCTGGTCAACTTCAGTAACAGGGAATAAATTAAGTTAAACTCCACAGGAAGACGGGTGGAATCTTAGCCGACTTGAATACACACACATTGTTGCTCACGGAAATGTCCCAAAAGCGACAACCAGGATAAAACGAAGAAATGTAAACAGTTGACGCTCGTTAGTAGGTTAAGTGAGGACTCAACTTTCATGTCCAAGATCGGTGGGCGAATGAGATGGGGCCCCTCCACGCCCGCACCAACGTGGTGACCAAACCAAAAGTTCTACTGTCACCTCCGTCAATATGTTAGTTACCTAGTAAGAAGTAAGTGGATCACAGGATGCTGGGCTGTGATGTTATCCGTGCGTCTGGGTACGACTACGTATTAACACGGTCCATCAGGTGATAGATAGTGGACGAAACGCGAGTGAGGGTAGAAATTTGAAGAGAAGAGGGAAAATAGTGCCAAGGCTCGTGCTGTGGGGAAAAAAACCTCTGCGGCAGTGGGATGGGTAGTAAGAGCAGTAGTGGCTTACTAGCTGCGATAGCTCATGCTGGGTTGGATTTGTTAGTATGGGTATCATGCATCATTACCGTGGCGAGCGATGGCGATGTTTCCCAGTTGCTGCAGCCGCTACATTCCTGGAACAATCAGGATCGTTATACAGTGGTGGGAGATCGGCCATAGATCATCTCACTGTGTGGAGGGTGTGGAGCTTGTCTGCATGCAATGTACGGTACGGCTTCCCTGCGTGGTGCCAGTTATTCGGCAGTGTGTTCCAGCTGGATATCCAGTAATGATGTCTGATTAACAGGGGCTCACCTGTACCATTGTGTTTGCGTGTGCTTGGCCATAGATGTTAGGTCTTTACAAGTATGTCTTTTGGTCTTTTATGTTTCCATCTATGGTTGTGGTCGTAGTTCCCCAGATTCAGAATAAACGGGTTCTGCGAATGTCTGGAGTTTCTGTATAGTCTTGTGGTGAGTTTGTGGATTACCTCCGTGAGAGTCTCAAGTCGGTATTCCCGGTGAAGGTCCGTGATGCGTGTGTGTCGTGGGGCATTGCTTATGATTTTGAGTACTTTGTTTTGTATGAGCTGCAGACGGCGCAGCGTATCCCCAGACAGGAGCTGCGTACGTCATCAGGGGTCGAATAAGTGTCATGTACATGTACCTCGACACCCTTCTGTTCAGTGTGCTACGCCTGTTGAGCATAGGGTAGAGCTGTTTGAGCCTCGCGCTTACGGTGAAAGGACCAAATATACGTCGGCCGATGAGACGACCAACCGCACGACCAACCAACGGTCGTCCCGCTCCAATCTGCCTCCGTCGGACAGTTCATGTGTGTCGCCAGCAGTCGGCGAGCACTGGCTGTCCGCACCTCACCGGCGCTCCGTCCCCGACTTCACTGATGCTGCGTCCCGACTGCACTGCTGGTCCGTCCTTAACTGACTACCAGACATACGGTGACCCGGAAATACTATATGTCTCTCCACAGATGGTACTTCAGTGCACTTATCGATACGCGCTGCTGCTGCAGCTCACGGACAAGCAAGGCAGGAAGTTAGTGACGCCAGTAAATGGAATAAGAAAACGAGACGGCAGTACTGTAATAGAAGAAGACAAACAATAAATGGCATGAACACGAGCCGTGCACGGCTCAATCTGCAATCCAGTATTCATTTCAGAACCTCTGTCTCACCATTTTGTAATGCAACTGGAATATTCCCATCACACGAAGCCTTTTCCATGCTTACAACCTGCTCTTTCGAGTCTCAAACAGTGCATTCATTATTACTAGCTGAAATTTGTTGGAGCATTCAAATAGTCTCTCTCCACTGTCTTTCTTATTACTGACCCATCTTTTATTTCTTCTTCTGCTATAGTTTTCCAATCCCCCATGATTACAATTTCATAGCTCTTGACGTACCGATTTATCTGTTCAGTATACTCGTAATTTCTCTATTTTTCATATTCTGCCTGTGCTGTAATAATGTGTACCTGAACTGTTGTTGTCTCTGCCTCGTGATGACTGGGTGTTGTGTGATGTCCTTAGGTTAGTTAGGTTTAAGTAGTTCTAAGTTCTAGGGGACTGATGACGATATATGTTAAGTCCCATAGTGCTCAGAGCCATTTTTTGAACTATTGTTGTCGGCCTTGGTTTGCTGGAAATTCTGATGAGAAATGTCCAGTCACTGAACTGTTCACAGTAACTCCGTTATTGCCCTACCTTCGTAAGCCTAGCGAATTCTACTCCAAAACCATTTTCTGTTGCTGTTTCTTTGCTTTAGTGGTAGCACAGAGTTAATGAATTCAGTGCAACTTTGCCGATACGACTAGTATGGGAATTTTATTAATCTCGAAAAATTCATAACACTGCTGTTAGGAATCTTTATTCTTATTTACGGTTCTGGTTTTGTTGTATTCCTTTTTCTCATTGCGCGTTCTTCTTATAATTTGTGTTTGCGGTGTAGTTGGTATGTTAGCTGAAGAAGCACGCTATTGGAGGAATTACCTTATTGTGGGTGCGACTGACACCTTCCGTATATTTTAATTCTCAATCAGATCGTGATTCGCACCGTATACACTTGTCGCATCAGCGCACAGGCATTCGTTCCGATGCCCACATTGTCCGCAACTATTGTTTTGTTGGATCGCTACGACTAGACGGCGGGTTTGAGTCTTTTGAATGCAGTTGACGTAAAATGCACCAAAACGAGTGCTTGCGTATTCTGGACAAATCGATGCCCGCATGCTCATTGTACGATGATGAAAATTGGGAACAGAACTGAAGCTCTGATATTCAAACGTATATATCAATTGGAATTAAAATAAAGCGGGCTTGGGTACGCTGGTTCTTTCATTAGACTGCATAGTTCTTTGTTCGCGTGGAACATTGATGCGGTGTACACCATGGCCTCACCGGAATTACGCATATACATATGCGTATAGAAATACTGTGTTGCAGCTAGATAGGGACGCGGAACGGCTCTTTGATGTGTTAATGTGTAAAAGCACTATTGACAGATATCATTTTGCTGATGTCGAAACAACCGCATTTGTTTTCTCGTTACATTTTTCGTCATGTCACAGAAACAGTATAACTGCTAGCTCCGATTTCTTAGCAAGGCATCATCACATAATCTCATTATAAAAATGAAAAAAGGGGATGATGAAATACTAGGAAACTCAATTAGAAAATAGAACTAACATTTAGACATAAATACACGCATTCGAACATGTTGTTGCTTGGAAAAAGGGAATCTCCTAAACTCTCTAGTTACAAAAATTTATATGCTTTATGATAATTACGATAGCACTGTCCAAAAAAGGAGGTGGCAAGTCAAAGTAGTTTAGGACAATGAGAGGTGTGCAATAGGGGTCACATTACTCTTCACCGTACTTAAGGATACCGTAATGGAGGACATCAAGGAAGTAGAAAAAGTCTAGATGCTCTTTAATTCATAGATCGCTATTTCGCGGGAAACCTATATGGAGCTACAGTGGAAGCTGCCTCTGTGGAATACCAAGTTCAAACAATTCGGGTTGACTGTGAGCAAACTCAAAATGAGCATTGAATCATGGCCACGCAACCTATTTTTGGAGGGGAAGAATCTCGGTAGAATGAATATTTTCACATAACTTGGTAGTGTTGTGGCAAGATGTCTGCGTGCCAGTGATGAGCATCTGAACGGGGTAGACAAAGCTTTCAAATTATTCTACCGAGCATGAAGACCTGTCTAGGATAAAGACTTCCGTTTGAGATTTAAGCAGACCACGTTCAAAACTTCCCTTCTGCCCATCATGACACTTAGCCCGGAGAGCTGGATCGTAACTAAAAGACCGCAAATACACTAAAAAAACTTGTGAAAAGAAATTCCTTAGGTTTTCTCTAAAAAAGACAAGGACAGACAGTATGAGAGGGAAGCTCATGAGGAGAGACCCGCAACTGGCCCTGACCATGAGGGGGAAGGCTTGTGAAACACAACTAGCTCTTTGCTCACACTCACTTTGACAAGGGATTTGGAACTGATTCCACATCTCTAGATTTCCAGAAGGCTTCTGACAGTGTACCACATAAGTGGCTTGTAGTGAAATTGCGTGCTTATGGAATATCGTCTCAGTTATGTGACGAGATACGAGATTCCCTCTCGGAGAGGTCACAGTTAGTAGTAATTGGCGAAAAGTCATCGAGTCAAACAGAAGTGATTTTTGGCGTTCCCCAAGATAGTGTTATAGGACCTTTGCTGTCCCTTATCTATATAAAAGATTTAGGAGACAATCTGAGCATCCGTCTTAGGTTGTTTGTAGATGCAAAACGATTGAGAAAAGATATCTGTATGGTCAAAAATTGGCAGTTGATCCTAAATAAAGGAAAGTATGAGGTCATCCACATGAGTGCTAAAAGGAATGCGTTAAACTTCGATTACACGATAAATCAGTCAAATCTAAAGGCCGCAAATTCAACTAAATACCTAGGAATTAAACTTAAATTGGAAGGAACACACAGGAAATATTGTGGGAAAGGCAAACGAAAGACTGCATTTTATTGGCAGGGAACTGAGAAATTGTAACAGATCTACTAAAGAGTTTGTCCACACTATTCTTGTCCGTCTCCTTTTGGAGTACTGCTGCGCGGTGTGGGATCCTTACCAGATAGGATTAACGGGCTATATCGAGAAAGTCCAAAGAAGAGCAGCACGTTTTGTACTATCGCGAAATAGGGGAGAGTGTGTCACTGACATGATATAGGATTTGGGGTCGACATCATAAAGACAAAGACGTTTTTTGTGGCGGCGGGATCTTCTTACGAAATTCGAATCTAAGTTTCTCCTCCAAATGCAACAATATTTTGTTGACGCCGACCTACGTACGGAGGAAGTATCATCATAATAAAATAAGGGAATCAGAGCTCGCACGGAAAGCTATAGGTGTTCGTTTTCTCCACGCGCTGTTCTAGATTGGAATAAGAGAGAATTATTGTGAAGATGGTTCGATGAACCCTCTGCCAGGCACTTAAGTGTGATTTGCAGAGTACCCATGTAGATGTAGACGTATCTGTAACGACACACTTTCAATAACGTCTACTACATAGGATGGAGGGGTTACTGTATGCCCACACAAAAAATAAAAAATGAAAAATGCATATTTCGTTAATTTTGCTTGGCTTTTACTCTGAACATACTTTTTAAAGAGATATTACTGTGTAAATAAGGTTCTGAACCTGAAAATATTCATTATGAGCTTCACTGGGAGAAAGTGACATCTACTAATAAAACTTTAATTATTGAGTTAAGTTTAACTGAAAAATTTAAAACATTTATGGAATCTGTTAGAAGAATCAATTAAAAACAATAAATTATTTTCTATATTTTAAAAGATAAAGTAACTGTCTACATTACGATATTTTCAAAAGGGGGCACAAGGTAAAATCAGCCCGACCTCCTTGGTATTACGATGGTTGATATAAAATTAATAATGCAACTGCAAGGAAACTGAGCTTCATGAGAATAAAAGAATAACGGCTGAAAGTCCTGTGGATATTCGGTACGTAGGACAGTTCACGAAAATAAGACAAACTCCGAGTTACTGTTCTGAAATAGGAACTCAGAGACTTCAAAAACATTATTAGAACCCATAAAATGTACTGTTCAGGAAAAAGCAGAAGATATGAGTTGAAAAGACAAGAAAACTGGTGAGTTCGTATTAGAAACAGCAAAAAACACTAAACGAAGGACAACAGTAAGTGAAGGAAAGGAAAAACAAAAAACGAAAAGTTTGACTTGATGCGTGGAACAATATGTACACTATTTGATATTTTTAGAAGAAGCAATGAATGGGCGATGTATCAGAAAATAGAGAAGGCAAGAGCTGATCCATAAATTCATCATACTACGATACAAAGTAATGGGAGAGGGGAGAGACTGGAGTATTTTTGGATAGTAGTTTTAACACCAAACCTTTCCCGTAGATCTCTTTACACCATCGTACATACAAGAAGCGAGCAATTTGTTATTTGAAACTTCCTGGTAGATTAAAACGTTGTGCCGGACCGAGACTCTAACTCCGGACCTTTGCCAGCTCAAGTACTGTGGTATGAATTGGACAGCGCTCAAATAGTTTAAATCATACCTAACTGGAAGAGAGCAGAAAGTTGAAATAAACAGTTCACATAATATGCAAAAAACTGGTGATTTCTCAAACTGGGGAACAATCAAGAATGGGGTGCCGCAAGGCTCGGTCTTGGGTCCTCTGCTGTTCTTAATATATATTAATGACTTGCCATTCTATATTCACGAAGATGCAAAGCTGGTACTTTTTGCCGATGATACAAGTATAGCGATCACACCCAACAGACAAAAATTAACTGGTGAAATTGTAAACGATGTTTTTCAGAAAATCAGTAAGTGGTTCTCTGTAAATGGGCTCTCATTAAACTTTGACAAAACACAGTATATACAGCTCCACACAGTAAATGGAATGACACCATTAATAAATATAGAGTTCGATCAGAAATCGGTAGCTAAGGTAGAATATCCAAAATTTCTAGGTGTATGCATTGAAGAGGGGTTGAACTGGAAAAAATACACTGAAGATCTGCTGAAACGTTTGGGTTCAGCTACTTATGCTATTAGGGTCATTGCAAATTTTGGCGATATACATCTCAGTAAATTTGCTTACCACGCCTATTTTTATTCTCTGCTTTCGTATGGTATCATATTCTGGGGTAACTCATTAGTAAAGTAGTAAAAGAGTGATCATTGCACAAAATCGTGTAATCAGAATAATTGCTGGAGCTCATCCAAGATCATCCCGCAGACACTTATTTAAAGAGCTAGAGATCTTCACTGTAGCCTCACTAATGAAATTTGTTATTAAAAATCCGAACGAATTCAAAAGTAATAGCAGTGTACATGGCTGCAACACTAGGAGAAAGGATGATGATCTTAACTACTCAAGGTTAAATCTAACTTTGGCCCAGAAGGGGGTAAATTATGCTGCCACAAAAGTCTTTGGTCACTTACCTAATAGCATCAAAATTCTGACAGATAGCCATATAGCATTTAAAAGGAAATTAAAAGAATTTCTTAATGGCAACTCATTCTACTCATTAGATGAATTTTTGGATATAGTAAGTGGGTAATTTCCCCAAGCCCCACAAAAAAATTAAAAATAATAAGTGTCATGTAGTATTTTGTGTACTGTAATATCTTGTATAGACACCTTTTATTAACCTGACACGTTCCACATCATTACGAAGCATCGTATTCATGATGTATGGAACAAGTACTAATTTAATCTCTAATCTAACCTTTCGCAGGCAAGTGCTCTACCTCCTGAGCTACTTGTTATTTGACTACAGACACCCAAATTTTTGACGGTGGACAGATTGTTGCAATTAGAGCTACGAACTAGAAACTTTCAGCAACGTTACTGTGGTGATGGAACGTAGAGTAGCATAGAACCAGCAGGATCAGAGATAATGCCTCGTAAAATTCTTGTCTCACATTCTTCTTATATTTAGTCATATAATAATGAATACGATTCATGCTTAAATGTACGTCTTATACTCGTGCATGTGGAAATGATTGCATCTTCCTCTTTTTTCTTACTCGAACGAACTATTTATTTTCGAAATCCTAGCTAATCCGCTGACACAAACTAAGTTCGTGTACCTAATGCAGCACTTTGCTTTGTACGAAACAACTGAAACACGTGTCGCATCATTTGAAATAAATTTGTGCTACAGCTCAAATAAATTGTCCTGTCCGTAGTGTCGTGTCATATCTCCCAGTAGTCCACTGTGGGTGCTGGAATGGCTCCCTTTAAGTATCGGCCAAGTTCTTAAAACGCTGGTGCTGATGTCCTCTCCTCTCGCCCTGCATAATGGGTTGGAAAGCAAGCCGATAGGCGCTCCGCCATCAGCTGGCACAGTCCACTGGCGGCTGTTTTATGACAGCGCGAGTAATGGACTTTTAGCGGCTGCCAACCGCCATCCGTTCTGTCAGCTAACTCAAATCGTGCGGCCAACCTGTTGCTTCCCAGATAACTACTTAATGGTCTCTTCAGATAGCTCTATCTGTACAACACAGTTACCTGGCGACCACTTACACAAAGCTGCAACCAAACATGACAATTACCTGAAAGATACATATAAACGACTTTAAGATCGCGATGAGTTCTTTCAGCGCATTTTAGTGCTCGATATTCCATTTTCATTATCATTTTAATTCCCGGGATAGATTACCAAAATATATTCGACGGGACTGCAAAGCGAAGGGGCAATTTTTTTAAGAAGTGATATTGTCAAAACGGAATTATGCTACCTGATAAATGTTCTATAATGATTATATATTGCGTCAATATCGCCTTATAATTACAAATTTCACAATACAGGTTTCTGCAATTTACTGCTATCTTTAGATGTCATTAGTCCACTGATACCTTCGTCATGCAATATACTTCCAAGCTATGCATTCTGCACACCGTGAACTGTCATAAAATGTGTGATGATTATGCATAATCTTTTACTGTGTGATTACGTGATGTAAAATTCACGACACATTTTATACCACTTCGTGATTTTCAGAGTGCGTAACTTGAATTTATATAGCCTGATAAAGCTGTTATTGGATTAAACAAGTTTGAAGATCGCAATAAAGTGGCGAAAACGGAGTCTTCAATGTCAAGGCCACTTCTTATTTGCCTATTGTTCCCTTGAAAAGCAAATCTCTGTATTTGAATAAATTTTACTAAATTTGCTAATGATTTATGTTTGTACCTTCGTAATTAAGTTTCTCCTGATTTCTAATGCTTCAGTTATGTAAATTAGCAATATCCAATGACATAAGTTTTGCACTACATTTCTGTATTTTCTTTAAGTTGAATTTACGGGAGAAGAAGTAAAATCTTGAATTCTTCTCGATGAAATAGTAATTCTGTCAGAGACAGTCAAGAACCTGGTAAATAGTGCCTCTAAAAAAGCTTATAAGATGAATGCCAACAGAAGTGAAACACCAGTAGTGAAGCACTGTCGAATTAAATCTGGTGATCCTGAGGGAATTAGATTAGGAAATGAGACGCTGTACTGGAAGTAGTAATTCAGTTACGCTTGTTGACCAGCAAAGTAACAGACGATGACAGAGATGAACAGAGTATAATCTGCAGGCCGGTAATAGTAAGAAAAGGCTTGTCTGAAAAAGGCATAAAATGTTAACATCGAATATAACGTTAAATATTAGGATGTATTTTCCGAAAGTATTCATCTGTGATTTAGCTTTATATGGAAGTGACATGCAGACGATTAACAGTACAGACAAGGAAAGAAAAGAAGCTTTTGAAATGCGGTACTAAAGAAGATTGCTGAAGATTAGTTGGGTAGATTGGGTAACTAGTGAAATGGTTCTTGACTGAATCGAGAAGAAAATAACTTGACTCAACCCTGATTTTCCTTGACCAGAACATGATCTGTGTGATCGTTACAACTTAAGTTGTTCGTAATTGTAGTTCCTAGTTATTTAGTCCAAATGACAGCCTTTAAATGTGAGTGGTTTATCGTGTAATCGAAATTTAACAGATTTCTTTTTGTACTCATGTGGATGATCTCTTCCTTGTCGAGAGACAATTGTACTTTTCGCATCATTGAGGTATCGTGTCTGAGACACTTTGCAATTGGTTTTGATCTTCTGATGACTTTAGTAGACGGTAAATTGCAGCATCACCTGAAACCAATCTAAGAGGGCTGCTCAGATTATGTCCCAAATCCTTTATGTAGATTAGGAACAGCAGAGGGCCGATAACACTTCCTTTGGGAAATCCGGATATCAGTTCTGTTGTACTCTGTAATTTTCCGTACTACGTACTGTGACTTTTCTGAGGAGAATGTCACATCCAGCTGCACAACTGAAGCGGTATCTATAGTAAATAATATGATTAGAAGTCTCTTGTGAGGATCGGAGTAAAAGGCCTTCTGGATTTCTACAAATATGGACTCAGTTTGAGATCCCCTGCCGATAGCACTCATTACTTCTTCGAAGACAACATTTTATTGGCAGAACATTTAGAAGACGTGAAAGGTCTGCTAAGGAGACCACCCAGACTACGCTTGTTCACCCTCTGTTAAAGTACTCTGTGCAATATGGGATCCTTACCAGACAAGATTGATGGTCATCGGAAAACTCCTAAGAAGAGCAGCTCGTTTTGTATCATCGCGAAATACCAACTTTTGACGCTGAATTCCATTCATTTCATCAGTTAGTCTGCGCGATGTCTCTGAGATTCGTATAAACATCGCTCTTTGAGATATCATATTGTGGTTCATGTATCGCGTTCTCTGCGGAGTTAGGCGGCCAGCACAGCACTTACCTGAATGTGCATGGGAAACGCACAGTTAGGCTGGACTGTGGTCCTGCATATCGATTCCTTCCGTTTCTGTCTAGATTCCCACTCTCATGAGCTAGCACGCTGGCGTTATGCTTTACGAGGTCGTGTTAAATGAAGAATTAACTATGGAAAACGTTTTTTGCGCGGTAGGTGCAGGATTTTGTGAATGCTGTTGTGTCTAGGCAAGACAGCCTAGACACAATGAGAGGAAGCCGAAAGGCACGCGCTTAAACTCACGCAGGCTGGCGTGAGGTCTGAAACAGGATACGTAATGAATGCTATAAAGAAAAGTACGTAGCTTCTGGAATACTTAACTTTAATCCATAATTGTAGAACATCGCTCTTGATGATACATGCTTCATAATATTAATTAGCAATTGAATACGGCGCCTTACTAGGTCGTAGCAAATGTAGCTGAAGGCTAGGCTAACTATCGTCTCGGCAATTGAGAGCGTAATTGTCAGTGATCCCCTTCTGGCAAAGTCGTCTGTACAACTGGGGCGAGTGCTAGTACGTCTCTCTAGACCTGCCGTGTGGTGGCGCTCGGTCTGCGATCACTGACAGTGGCGACACGCAGGTCCGACGTATACTAATGGACCGCGGCCGATTTAAAGGCTACCACCTAACAAGTGTGGTGTCTGGCGGTGACACCACAAATGCTGACCAAAAGCAAAAACACATGCCGTAGCGATGTTTACCAGTTTTACAAAAAAACGCGACGAAATTGATCGGCGATGAGACGCGAGTCTCATGATAGGATCGACACAGCGATAAAAACACTGTGGAAGATAAGGTCCCCGTAAAGAAACGAAGAATTTGACATATGGCCCAGTGTCCGAGAGCTTGTAGTCTTGCTTTAAGCAAGACTAATTCATCTAAATGATAACATAACCGAAGCTTGGACAGTAACTGGCGAATACTATGTAAATTTTCTGGGCCAATGGAATAAAGAAAATAAATAAATGTGAGAAAAGTTCTGAACCATAGAAAGAAGCACAAGCACAAGCAATCCGGCACAAAAGTGCTTTGACAACTTTAAAATCCACCCTATTCAACAGACTTCGCGCCCTCTGACTTTCTCCTTTCCCACATGTGGCTGGAAAACGTTTTCAGTGCAATGAAGACTTCATATCTACACCTACATCCCCATCCACAGTCTACGAGCTACTGTGAAACGCATGGTGCAAGTTATTTTGCATTGTAGCATGTATTAAGATCTCTTTCTGATCCATCCGCACATGGAGCTTGGGATGAAAGACTGCTAAAACGCTTCTGGGAGCGCTGTAATCGGTCTCATCTCAATAGTGTTTCGCATGTATGGGTCCACAGCCGCTGGGAATTTCTTTGGGGAAGGCATTGTCCTGCGTAGGCTGTTTTTATTTTTTAATTTAACGCTTTATTTCATACTTTTACGAAATTAGTCAATTTCTCCTCCTTGGGCATTAGGTAACTAGAAAATTTCCAACGGAGCGGAAACAGCCAACGGCGAAAAAACAGGAAATAAAGTGTAATTGCCTGATATTATCAGGTGGAGAGCAATTCGATCAATGCAAAAAGCTTCCAAAATAGAAGTTTTACTGCCCATATCGCAGTTGATGCATATACTGATGACTATTTTCAGCTTATACTGCCATCTTTCGATCATCGGATACATGAATTACACTCCCATGCAACACTAAGTACACAAAAATAAAATCCACAAAAAACAGTATCAGCAAGGCACAGAGGTGTCAGATACATGAGATGAAACACATCCACAGCTGTCATATGTGTGTATATTGAGCACTGAAACCCGAAACTGTTCGATGCATCCTCCAAACAACTCACAGGATGACATTCATACGCCGAGGTCGTGATGTGAGCGACAGCAAGCGATCATTCGGCCAGTCGCGCCCGGTTCCTGCAGTTCTCGTCAGTCACTGTAGTTTCAATTCAGCAGTTCCAGTCCTCTGTTCTACAGCTGCCTACAAATTATTTACAGCGACGAGCAGTTCCAGTTCAGACAGCTACTTCGAGTGTTGACCATAAGTTAAACTGATAATCCAGGTGTTTATCTATTGAGTGACCGAACTGAAATTCTCTAATCTGCAGTCCGTACTGAACGTCAGTTACATTAGTCTACATCTACATCTACATACATACTCCGCAATCCACCATACGGTGCGTGGCGGAGGGTACCTCGTACCACAACTAGCATCTTCTCTCCGTGTTCCACTCCCAAACAGAACGAGGGAAAAATGACTGCCTATATGCCTCTGTACGAGCCCTAATCTCTCTTATCTTATCTTTGTGGTCTTTCCGCGAAATGTAAGTTGGCGGCAGTAAAATTGTATTGCAGTCAGCCTCAAATGCTGGTTCTCTAAATTTCCTCAGTAGCGATTCACGAAAAGAACGCCTCCTTTCCTCTAGAGACTCCCAATCGAGTTCCTGAAGCATTTCCGTAACACTCGCGTGATGATAAAACCTACCAGTAACAAATCTAGCAGCCCGCCTCTGAATTACTTGTATGTCCTCCCTCAATCTGACCTGATAGGGATCCCAAACGCTCGAGCAGTACCCAAGAATAGGTCGTATTAGTGTTTTATGAGCGGTCTCCTTCAGAGATGAACCACATCTTCTCAAAATTCTACCAACGAACCGAAGACGACCATCCGCCTTCCCCACAACTGCCATTACATGCTTGTCCCACATCATATCGCTCTGCAATGTTACGCCCAAATATTTAATCGACGTGACTGTATCAAGCGCTGCACTACTAATGGAGTATTCAAACGTTACAGGATTCTTTTTCCTATTCATCTGCATTAATTTACATTGATCTATATTTAGAGTTAGCTGCCATTCTTTACACCAATCACAAATCCTGCCCAAGTCATCTTGTATCCTCCTGCAGTCACTCAACGACGACACTTTCCCGTACACCACAGCATCATCAGCAAACAGGCGCACATTGCTATCCACCCTATCCAAAAGATCATTTATGGAGATAGAAAACAACAGCGGACCTACCACACTTCCCTGGGGCACTCCAGATGATACCCTCACCTCCGATGAACACTCACAATCGACGACAACGTACTGGGTTCTAGTACTTAAGAAGTCTTCGAGCCACTCACATACTTGGGAACCAATCCCATATGCTCGTACCTTAGTTGGGAGTCTGAAGTGGGGCACCGAGTCAAACGCTTTCCGGAAGTCAAGGAATATGGCATCCGTCTGATACCCTTCATCCATGGTTCGCAAGATATCATGTGAAAAAAGGGCGAGTTGCGTTTCGCAGGAGCGATGCTTTCTAAAGCCGTGCTGATGCGTGGACAGCAACTTCTCTGTCTCAAGAAAATTCATTATATTCGAACTGAGAATATGTTCGAGAATTCTGCAACAAACCGATGTTAAGGATATTGGTCTGTAATTTTGAGGATCCGTCCTTCTATCCTTCTTATATACAGGTGTCACCTGCGCTTTTTTCCAGTCGCTCGGGACTTTACGTTGGGCAAGAGATTCGCGATAAATGCAAGCTAAGTAAGGAGCCAATGCAGTAGAGTACTCTCTATAAAATCGAATTGGAATCCCATCAGGACCTGGCGATTTATTTATTTTCAACCCATTCAGCTGCTTCACAACCTCAGGATGTCTATCACTATGTCCTCCATACGGGAATCTGTACGAGACTCATACGGCGGTATGTTTGTACGATCCTCCTGCGTGAAAGATTTCTCAAATGCTAAGTTTAAAATTTCAGTTTTCTTTTTGCTGTCTTCCGTCGCCAGGCCAGACTGATCAGTGAGTGACTGGATGGAAGCCTTCGACCCGCATACCGATTTTACGTAAGACCAGAATTTCCTTGGGTTTTCAGGAAGATCTTTTGGTAAGGTATGACGGTGGTAGTGGTTGAAAGCTTCGCGCATCGCTCTTTTTACAGCAGCACGAATCTCTACTAACTTTTGCCTGTCCTCATTCTCCCGATCTTTCTTGTACCGCGAGTGAAACTGTCTTTGCTTCCTGAGCATTCTCCGAATTGCGCTGTTAAACCACGGTGGGTCTTTTCCGTAGGTTGAAGTCGCCTCCGACTAATATAGCATGATCCAGGTACTTCTGCGATAGAGAATGCAGACTCCCTTTGAGTGATTCTAGAACTGTCACGGTGGAACCTGGTGACCGGTAATAACACCCCACAATTAACTTTACTTCCCCTAGCCCTGTTATACGTGTCCAGATAACTTCACAATCACACTCTACTTCGACCTCAGTAGACACAATATTTGTGTCAACTGCAATGAAGACACCATCTCCTATATGGTCTAATCTGTCTTTCCGATACACGTTCCAACCCTCGCTAAATATTTCAGAACTTCCTATCTCAGGATTCAGCCAGGTCTCAGTGCCGAGAATAATTTGCGCGCCACACGCTTCCTGGAGGGCAGTAAATTCAGGAACTTTATTCCGACCAGTCTGAAAATTTACTGCTAATGCCTTGGTAGCTGAAGTGTCTTTACACTGAGCGCGTCCTGATTTCCCTGCCTGCACGTCGACTGGGGAGTGTTCATCAGGACACCTCGCACTTCTGCCTAGCCTAAAAAACCCCCATGTGCACGCCATGATTAGTGACTAATCATCTAATGTGTTAGCTTAGATTAGATTCAAAACATTACGGCAGGGCCGCCAATGGCCTTGCCGTAGTAGTAACACGATTCCCGACAGGTTGCCGAAGATAAGCGCTGTCGGGTTTGGCTGCCACTAGGGTGGGTGACCGCCGTTTTGCCGAGCGCTGTTGGCAAGCGGGGTCCTCTCAGCCCTTGTGAGGCGAACTGAGCTGCTTGACAATGAGAAGTAGCGGCTCCGGCCTCATGAACTGCCAACGGCCGGTAGTGCGTTGTGCTGACCACGTGCCCCTTGATATCCGTATCCAGTGACGCCTGTGTGCTGGTGATATGGAAGTCGCTCTGTACCATTGAGCCTTCAAGGCCTCTTTGGACGGAGTTTAGTTTTTACGTTAATGCCACGCCTTTTCTGGAAGCAAAAGCTGAGTATATTACAGGGTGACAATTATTGAACTATATGAAATAAAATCGTCGCAACTTCTGAACAGTTTGTGTTACGACGTTCAAACTGCACGGCTGGCTGCAGGGCATGATGGGAATTAGTATGCGCATGCCATGTTTGGTTTAGCGACGAAGCCCACTTTCATTTGGATGGGTTCGTCAATAAGCAAAATTTGGCCATTTGAGGGACTGAGAAGTCTCTGCACCCTCAACGGATGACTGTGTGGTGTGGAATGTCCAGTCACGGAATGATTGATGCGACATTCCTTGATAGCACGGTGATTACCAAACTGTACGTGAAGATTTTGGGATTTCATCCCTATTATCCAAACTGACTGGTTTCAAGATGTGGTTCATGAAAGACACAGCTCGATTCCATCGAAGCGCGTGTGTGTTTGATATCCTGAGGGAACACCTGGCGGACCGCATTCTGGCTCTGGGGTACCCAGAGGCCACAGGCGTGGACCTTGATTGGCCGCCATATTTTCGGGGTCTGAACACATGCGACTCGTTTTTGTGGGGATATATTAAAGACAAGGTGTACAAAAAATGGTTCAAATGGCTCTGAGCACTATGGGACTTAACATCTATGGTCATCAGTCCCCTAGAACTTAGAACTACTTAAACCTAACTAACCTAAGGACATCACACAACACCCAGCCATCACGAGGCAGAGAAAATCCCTGACCCCGCCGGGAATCGAACCCGGGAACCCGGGCGTGGGAAGCGAGAACGCTACCGCACGACCACGAGATGCGGGCCAAGGTGTACAGCAGTAACCCCAAAACCATTGCTGTGCTGAAAACAGACATTCAGGAGGTCATCGGCAGTATCGATGTTCCGACACTTCAGCGGATCAAGCAGAATTTCGCTGTTCGTCTGCACCACATCGTCGCCAATGATGGCAGGCATATCAAGCATGTCATAACCTAAATCCGAATATCTGTAGTAACGTTGGAAAAGTGTGCACGCCGTAGTTTGTAAGTTACGTTTTTTCATATAGTTCAATAATTGTCACACTGTACATTACTTCAATAAATGATTGTTATTGTTTTTCTTATTACCTAGTGGTTCTGTTTAGAGATATTTGTGAAGAGTTTGTAGGCAGCCTCTAAGCAGACCACTTCCACGGATGTCTGTGGCAGGGGATCCGCTTCGTTCTGCCTCTGAGCACCTACCTATGGTGAGAATAATAGAGAGCCACGCACAGACGCTGAAGTAATATCTGGTGTTGACCCGGTCTAACGCAGGGCTTTCCGGACTGGGAAGGAGCGCCTGGTCACCGACACGAATCCGCCAGGCGGACTTGTGTCGAGGTCCGGTGATGGTGGATGGTTTTTAGGCGGTTTTCCATCTGCCTCGGCGAATGCGGGCTGGTTCCCCTTATTCCGCCTCAGCTACACTATGTCGGCAATTGCTGCGCAAACAAGTTCTCCGCATACGCGTGCACCACCATTACTCTACCACGCAAACATGGGGGTTACACTCGTCTGGTGTGAGACGTTCCCCGGCGTGGTCGACCTGGGGCCGAACCGCACAGTAACGCTGAAAGCGTGGTTCAGTGTGGGGCGGCGGAGGGGTGAAGTGGACTGCGGTAGTCGTCGTGGGGTTGCGGACCCCTCTGGCTGCGGCGGGGACGGAGCCTCTCCGTCGTTTCTAGGCCCCCGGCTAACATACAGTGCAATACAATAGAATACAATACAATATCTGGTGTTTCGCAGGGAAGTGTAAGTGCGTCATTACTTTTTATTTCATGCGTTAACAAATTAGCATATAGTATTAATGACGAAATTAGCGATAACGTCACTCGTCTGGTGTGAGAATCATTTGTCATTCGACAGTAACATCCAATCAGATTTGGACCCTTATTAGCCAGTTCCAAAGACCGGCAACTCATTCATTCATTAATACTTGTTCCGTAGATCAAGAATACGACATTTCGTAATCATGTGAAACGTGCCACTTCAACGTAAGTTTTCTTTACACACAATAATTTTTTTTACAGTTACTGCTTCATGTCTAAAAATTCGTCTATTGAGTACAAGGAGTTGTCATTCAGAAATTATTTTAATTTGCTTTTAAATGGTGTTTGGCTATCTGTCAGAGTTTTAATGCCATTTGGCAAATGACCAAAGATTTTTGTGGCAGCATAATTCACCCCTTTCTGTGCCAAAGTGAGATTTAATCCAGAATAGTGAAGATCATCCTTTATTCTAGTGTTGTAGCTACGCACTTTGCCATTATTTTTGAACTGGGATGGGTTATTAATGACAAATTTCATAAGCGAATATATGTATTGCGAAGGTACTGTGAATATCTCGAGTTCCTTGAATAAATATCTGCAACGTGATGTTGGGTGGGCTCCAGTTACTATTCTTATTACACGCTTTTGTGCAATAAAGACTTCGCTATTGACGACGAATTGCCTCAAAATATGATGTCATATGAAAGCAGTGAATGAGAGTAGGCATAGTAGGCTAATTTACTGATATGTTTATCACCAAAATTTGGAATAATCCTAATAGCATAAGTAGCTGAACCTAACCGTTTCAGCAGATCATCGATGTGTTTCTTCCAGTTCAATTTCTCGTCAATGCACACACCCAGAAAGTTTGAATATTCTGCCTTAGACTTCTATTCATAGTCTATATTTACCACTGGTGTTATGCTATTTACTGTACAGAATCGTATAACCTGTGTTTTCTCAAAATGTAGTGAGAGTTCATTTGCAGAGATCCACTTAATAATTATAATATAGATAAATGAAAAGGTGTAAACTTTACGGAAACTAAAAATGACGTTTCCTTTGACTATAAGATTAGTTAGACCCAAGAAGTTCAATTACTCCATACAAACATCTAGACATACAATGCGCGTTTGAAAAGTCGGTGAATGGTCTTAGAAAATAAAGGAAAGGAGAGTTACCAAAGAAATGTCTTTACTGGCCTTCAGATTAGTCACCATTAGCTACAACACACTTCTGACATGGTTTGTAAACCTGTTGGAGACAATGTTACACGGGAACACGCAGTGTACATCATTCTATCTAGCCGTCGCAAACAAGTCTTCTATCGCGACGTATGCGATTTGAGCTGGACCTTGGCCTGCACCGAGCGTTCGCGTGGAACTTCACGGCCCCGGACGACGCAGAACCGATAATAGGAGCATACTGTATACTGCAAGCTTCTACCTGATATTATCAACGATCACTTGATCGAGGTGAGAGGCATGAAACTGTTTGCGTAAGTGTATCTGTGAAGTGTAAGCGACTGGAATGTGTGTGCAGGTAGTGTCGCGTTCGTGTTGGCGAAGGCGAGAGAATGGAGAGGGATCGGTGCCGGCATACAGCCCACCCCTCTTTAAAAGCACCAAGGGGAGCCGCCCCGCCAAACTGAACGGCCCCATCTGACGGACGGATCACAAACAGCGTCAGATGCCCTCACTCCATGAAGTGCTGGCGCAAAGGTTGGTGATCAGGAACTTTACACCACTGCCTCCCTTCCCCCTACCAGACAAATAATGGCAGTGAAAATTTCTTCCATGACCAGGATTCGAACCGGCTTACCTCCGGATCGAGCGCCACCGCACAGGCGTGCGTTAGCGTCGGTCACAGAGGCGGGTATAGGGCTGACTGCCAAGGAAAGAGGTACTGATAGTTCGGAATCGCAGGCCTGGGGCACTGCTGGCTAAAAAGAGCCATGCTAGTTTCAACGCTTTTAAAGGTCATCTAACTGTTTAAGTAAAATACAAACTTGCTGCACAGAAGACAGATTTTGTCATAAAAACTAGAGAAACAATTTCAAACCCACAGGTGCTAGGATGTGGCCACAAAGCTGTTCAAGGCCAACCTCCGAAAAAATGTATTTTGATTGGGACCTGGGAGGAGACCATAGCGTTACACCGTCTTGTAAGGTTAGGAGGCCAACAGTCACTCTTCTCTGCTAGTGGATTCTTCCTTCATAGTCATCCGTATCATCAGAGTCTGTTATCAAGGGGTCCAAAGAATGCTGTATATCGAACGCCCTGGATGGCAGCGAGGATGATGCACTGTGGGCAGAGAATGTAGAAAACGATGGGCCTGAGAGTGTCAGTCATGAAGTGAATACCGGTATTGATAGTGATGAGAGGAGATACGACGAAATATGGTATTGGTTCAAAAATGGTTCAAATGGCTCTGAGCTCTATGGGACTTAACGTCTCAGGTCATAAGTCCCCTAGAACTTAGAACTACTTAAACCTAACTAACCTAAGGACATCACACACATACATGCCCGAGGCAGGATTCCAACCTGCGACTGTAGCGGTTCCAAACTGAAGCACCTAGAACCGCTCGGCCACAGCGGCCGGCTATGGTACTGGTATGTTAGATGTCAATGTGTTGTATCATATGTTACAACAAACGCTTATACATAAGTACTAGTAAATTTCTGGTAATTTTTTCCGCTCGTTCAATGTGCTGCATATTTTCACCCAAAATATTGCTTTCATATAAGAACGTAGGCCAGTGTCATAGTGATTAAAATTCTTCTGGGTATTGTGCCGCGTCATTGCTAAAAACTAACAACAATAATAAACTAAAACCGACGTTTCGGCCGAATTGCAACGGCCTTCCTCAGGGCACGACTGGGTTTGCATGGGGATAGGTGCTTCTATTTATTACAGACTATCGATGTCTGACGTCACTGTTGTAAAACTTTTAATTGGCCCTCTAATAGTCATGTAAGGGAAGATGAGGAAAGAGGCTATTCGTGGATGTCCATGTCGTCAACGATTGGTAGGTGTCCGCCAATCAACGTTCGGCTTCTGGTCGGCAAGTTTTCCTCCTGGTGTGCGCGAGAATGGACTGACAGTTGCTCTACAGCTGTTCGTGCAGATACTCCGTGTTCCGTGTAGCTTCTGCCTCGCGACCGCCTGCGGCCCGTTGGACTGGGATGGCCGGCAGCCAGGACCCCGGGAGTTTGTAGCCATCTTCTCTGTTGATGTTGTCAGGCTGTTTAATAATTTCGATAGGCTCCCGTATTTTGCCTTCTCGCATCCACGATTCTTTCGCCATTACTCGGGCTTCCTCGAACCTTATAGGGTGTCCACAGTCACGATGGTGTTCCACTATCGCCGATTTCTTATGTTGTTGTAATCGTACATAGCGTTCGCGTTCGCGTTCTGCTACTCGTAAGCTGACAGGTCTCCCTGTTTCTCCTATATAGGCAGCTCAAGCACTCAAACCGTAGTTCGTAAACACCTGCAGTGTTAAGATTGTTGACTACATCCTTGGTGGAACCCATCATTTCGTGGATCCTGTGACTGCTTCGAAAAATCGGTTTGAGACGTCGGCGGAGGACGTCGCCTAGCCGTTCACTGACGCCTTTTACGTACGGTAAGTGTACCAGTGAAAGCTTCTCTTCTTTGCCGTCTTCTCGTGTTCTGCTCCCTTTGGTTTTAGTTACCTTTCTTGTGATGTTGTCATCATAGCCGTTGCCATCCCAGTCCAAGGGGCCGCGAGCGGTCGCGGGGCAGCAGGTACACGGGACACGGACGTATCTGCACAAACAGCTGTAGAGCAACTGTCAGTCCACTTCCGCGCACACCAGGAGGAAAACTTGCCGAACGTTGATTGGCGGACACCTACCAATCGTTGACGACATGGACATCCACGAATAGCCTCTTTCCTTCCCTTACGTCATGACTAGCCAATCATATTAGAGGGCCAATAAAAAGTTTTACAACAGTGACGTCAGATATCGATAGTCTGTAATAAATGGAAACACCTACCCCCATGCAAACCCAGTCGTGCCCTGAGGAACGTCGTTGCAATTCGGCCGAAACGTCGGTTTTAGTTTATTATTGTTGTTAGATTTCGCAATGACGCGGCATAATACCTAGAAGAATTTTAATCACTATTGGTTTCATTTCTTTCCCGAAATTTGAGAGTCCGGCTTATATGCGGTAGCGGCTTATTATCGAGGTGATACGGTATATGTGACGTCGGAGGACGGGGGTAAAAGATTTCCGAACAACCACAGCAGAACGGGAGATGCGCGGCGAGCGGCAGCTGTTTACAGAAGCTGGACGTGCCGTCCGTGCAGCGCATCCGGGGCTCAGCGCAGCGAGGGCAGACGAGGCACCTGTTGCTGTGCGCTGCCTGCAGTACAGCCGTGTCCGTGCTGCATGCAGCGTGCTGTGCGCGCGTCGCCCGGTGACCCAGACCCCCCCCCCCCCCCCCCACCACTCACCCGCAGTTTTCACTCGCACGGTGCTTTACGAGCCGGATCTGTGCTTTCATGGGCCTCTCTCTACTTGTTCTCAAACTTGCTTTCACTGGCGCACATTACACTTCGCATCTTCATTCCTTCCCAATGAAAAATTCCAAATCCAGTCCTGCGGTTTCCCCGCGTACGTAGAGAAATCGGGTCTCTACGTACTCAAACATGTGAGTCAGAGAAACAGAGTGCATACTTTTTACCGACCTGTCTGAGGGCAGGAAAGTCGAACGTCGTCGCATGTTTGCTGGAGTATGGGGATGAAGCTTCAACGGGCTTTTAAATAAGCTCTGTGTCGTGACCTGATACAGAGCACACACCTAACAAACACTAGAGCAGTAGAAAGTTTCGCTAGTCATGATTCTTCTACGCCATTCAATATAAAAGGCTGGGAAAATATTAAGCAGAAAATACTGCCAAGTCGTTTCGATAGCCTATTTGAAAGCTATGTAAGCAGAGAGGTGAGAAAGGAGAGGAAAAGGAAGGAAATGAGCCAATGATATCAGCTGCATTGGGAGTTTATGAGAAATCAGCAGCGACGACGAGTGGGAACGTGTGTCAGACCGGCACTCTTTGACGCCGGTAACTCCTGCTTACTGGACAGTTGCGTTAATCTCTGCGCCATCCGCACGCAGTATTTATCGCAAACGCCCTGACTGCCTCTGCGTACTCCCTGGCCGAGTCAAATTCGCACCTAGCGGCATCTATTCCCACTTCCTGTCGGTGTCGTCCATGCTCGCTAATTTCAGATTCCCGCTGGAGGTCGAACGTAAGTGTGCAATCGCACTGATGGATGTGGATTAATTGCCCATCGAGGCGAATCAATCGTCAGAAAAAACAGACTCCACGCATTAATACGTTTCACAACTGAGCTAAATATTCGTAAACGCTGTAACAATTATTAACTAAATAATCTAGGAAGAAATGGCTAATCATCTAAGGGGGCGACCACAAAGTTTCCGTTTGAGATCGTAACTCTAGCGTGTATGTAACGTAGTGTGAGTACGATGTGGGTATATGAGCATCGACGCGTAGACAAGGGATTAGTGTGACATTCTGGTCGTCCCGACGTGCTTGCGCTAAATGCGGAGACATCAGCTATGATACTGTTATGAAATGCTTCCAAAACAGGACCACTGTGCTCTATTACTTTATTTGCTGCTGAAGGACAAACACTGGTAGACATCCATCGCAGAATTAAGAATGTATACATTAAATGTATTCTCAGTTGCGAATAATGACAACCATCAGCTGTAGAGTGGAATGGCAACGAAAATCTGTGTCGGATCGGGACTCGAACCCGGATTTCACTCCTATCGCGAACGGACGCCTCACCATTTGGCTATCCGAGCAAGACTCACGTCCAGACCCAAACATCTGTACGTCGTCAAGCACGCGCCTGCAACCTGTACTCGTACATCCATTATTTACTCTACTGCCCATTAAAATTCCTACACAAAGAAGAAATGCAAATGATAAACGGGTATTCATTGCACAAATATATTACACTAGAACTGACATGTGATTACATTTTCACGCAATTTCAGTGCATAGATCCTGAGAGATCAGTACCCAGAACAACCACCTCTGGCCATAATAACGGCCTTGATACGCCTGGGCATTGAGTCAAACAGAGCTTGGATGGCGTGTACAGGTACAGCTGCCCATGCAGCTTCAACACGATACCACAGTTCATCAAGAGTAGTGACTGGCGCATTGTGACGAGCCAGTTGCTCGGCCACCATTGACCAGACGTTTTCAATTGGTGAGAGATCTGGAGAATGTGCTGGCCAGGACAGCACTCGAACATTTTATGTATCCAGAAAGGCCCGTACAGGACCTGCAACATGCGGTCGTGCATTGTCCTGCTCAAATGTAGGGTTTCGCAAGGATCGAATGAAGGGTAGAGCCACGGGTCGTAACATATCTGAAACGTAACGCCCACTGTTCAAAGTGCCGTCAGTGCGAACAAGAGGTGACCGAGTCGTGTAACCAATGGCACCCCATACCATCACGCCGGGTGATACGCCAGTATGGCGATGACGAATACACGCTTCCAACGTCCGTTCACCGCGATGTCACCAAACACGGATGCGACCATCATGATGCTGTAAACAGAACCTGGATTCATCCGTAAAAATGACGTTTTGCCATTCGTGCACCCAGGTTCGTTGTTGAGTACACCATCGCAGGCGCTCCTGTTTGTGATGCAGCGCCAAGGGTAACCGCAGCCATGGTCTCCGAGCTGATAGTCCATGCTGCTGCAAACGTCGTCGAACTGGGGATGGCTGTTGTCTTGCAAACGTCCCCATCTGCTGACTCAAGTATCGAGACGTGTCTGCACGATCCGTTACAGCCATGCGGATAAGATGCTTGTCATCTCGACTGCTAGTGATGCGAGGCCGTTGGGATCCAGCACGGCCTTCCGTATTACCCTCCTGAACAAACCGATTCCATATTGGATCTCGACCAACACGAGCAGCAATGTCGCGATACGATAAACCGCAATCGCGATAGGCTACAATCCGACCTTTATCAAAGTCGGAAACGTGATGGAACGCATTTCTCCTCCTTACACGAGGCATCGCACCAACGTTTCAATAGGCAACGCCGGTCAACTGTTGTTTGTGTATGAGAAATCGGTTGGAAACTTTCCTTATGTCAGCACGTTGTAGGCGCCAACCTTGTGTGAATACTCTGAAAAGCTAATCATTTGCATATCACAGCATCTTCTTCCTTTCGGTTAAATTTCGCGTCTGTAGCACGTCATCTTCGTTGTGTAGCAATTTTAATGGCCTGTAATGTATATTCCCATACAGGTGAGACATATTACCTGAAAATTGCTTGCCTCATGTCGGGGGATGAATACCAACTTTGTAGTTAATGGTTGAAGAAAAAACAGCGTTGTTTCACTCTGTGGAAAGCAGTTCTTAGATATTGTCCACTGATGGGATTGTGTATACGATTGAAGTTAACCCCCTCAGTGTCAGTTAAAACTTCAACATGGTGTATTGAATCACCAGAACTGGTAGCCATATAATAAATAACCTAGAAAGGACAGCTGTGGGTGTCCCATATTATTACGAAAGCGAACAGCCGAAGGCCCTGAAACCTTCAATCAGGAGGCTGGACATAACAAAAATTTAAGTTTCGTGCTGGTTGCGATTCCACACAAGACGCCTGTCGATATCTGCCAGGGGCTCATTACTTATTGGTGAATTGGAGTATGTCCTTCACTCAAGATCGTTTGGTATTTTACTTCATTTCATAATGACCGGTTTCGACAGAATCTTGCTCTCATCACAGGATCTTCGGAAAATTCTTATTAACACGCATACATGCCGCTAGTACAGTGAGAACGCTTTCCACTCATAGAAAATGACATAACCTTTGCTTGTCTAACACAGGAAGAGAGCATATAAAACACACATTACACCAACTTAACCCACCTCCACTCGTTGGTACACAGCTGGTACAATGTACATTTTACACACACTTTTCGCATGTGTCACAAGCAAACGTGATGTTTCCTATACACGGAAAGTGTTCTCATTGTAGTGGTGGCATGTACGCGTGTTAATAATGAAACATCCAGTTTGAAAAATTATAAATGACTGTTCTGATAAAACCTCTTACGTTATTTGATTTTCAAACAGCTGAGCGAAACTGAACGTACTCAGACATTTCTCTCTTTACTTATTCTGATCAACACTAAACTGACGCACAATATTTTTTAGCGCAATAATCCCCACGAAAGAATGTCCCAGACTAACAATAACCTATTCCTTTCATGAATCACTTACCTCACAAAAATCTTCGTTACTCGAACTACTGCAGTACAGCGACCGCCACTACTGCCAGCTAAATAAACGAATCAAACTACTGAAGGCACTAACTGCTGATAGACATAGTTAACAAATGAAAGATTTCGATAGAGAACAAACAGTGTATTTACCTTAACAGAGTTCAAAAGTCATAATATATATATATATATATATATATATATATATATATATATATATATATATTAGTTCATAACATCCGGTCTTATAAATTTCGTTTTTCTGACGGACACACGTCCAGATCGTCCGCTCTCAAAATTCTGCCATCTCTCTCCCCACATCCACCACTGCTGTCTCTCCACTCACATCCACCACTGCTGGCGGCTCACCTCCAACTGCCCAACGCTTCGCACTGTTCACATCCAACTGCCCAACACTACAATAGCAAATATTCCAGCAATGCAAATCAGCCACAGACTGCACACAGGACAGTCAGTGATTTTCCTACAGAGCGCTACGTGACGTTACCAACATAAAAACCTAAACAGCCTACATACAATAATAATTTTCCGAACATCCGATGATGACAGCAAGATTCTCTCGAAGTAATAGAACCCAGTACGTTGTCCTCGATGGTGAGTGTTCATCGGAGGTAAGGGTATCATCTGGAGTGCCTCAGGGATTTGTGGTAGGTCCGCTGTTGTTTTCTATCTACATAAATGATCTTTTGGATAGGGTGGATAGCCATGTGCGGCTGTTTGCTGATGATGCTGTGGTGTACGGGAAGGTGTCGTCGTTGAGTGACTGCAGGAGGATACAAGATGACTTGGACAGGATTTGTGATTGGTGTAAAGAATGGCAGCTAACTCTAAATATAGATAAATGTAAATTAATGCAGATGAATAGGGAAAAGAATCCTGTAATGTGTGAATACTCCATTAGTAGTGTAGCGCTTGACACAGTCACGTCGATTAAATATTTGTGCGTAACATTGCAGAGCGATATGAAGTGGGACAAGCATGTAATGGCAGTTGTGGGGAAGGCGGATAGTCGTCTTCGGTTCATTGGTAGAATTTTGGGAAGATGTGGTTCATCTGTAAAGGAGACCGCTTATAAAATACTAGTACGACCTATTCTTGAGTACTGCTCGAGCGTTTGGGATCCCTATCAGGTCGGATTGAGGGAGGACATAGAAGCAATTCAGAGGAAGGCTGCTGGATTTGTTACTGGTAGGTTTGATCATCACGCGAGTGTTACGGAAATGCTTCAGGAACTCGGGTGGGAATCTCTAGAGGAAAGGAGGCGATCTTTTCGTGAATCGCTACTGAGGAAATTTAGAGAACCAGCATTTGAGGCTGACTGCAGTACAATTTTACTGCCGCTACGGTCGCAGGTTCGAATCCTGCCTCGGGCATGGATGTGTGTGATGTCTTTAGGTTAGTTAGGTTCAATTAGTTCTAAGTTCTAGAGGACTGATGACCTTAGAAGTTAAGTTCCATAGTGTTCAGAGCCATTTGAAGCATTTTAGAGGCATATAGGAAGTCATTTTTCCCTCGTTCTGTTTGGGAGTGGCCCGCATCTCGTGGTCGTGCGGTAGCGTTCTCGCTTCCCACGCCCGGGTTCCCGGGTTCGATTCCCGGCGGTGTCAGGGATTTTCTCTGCCTCGTGATGGCTGGGTGTTGTGTGATGTCCTTAGGTTAGTTAGGTTTAAGTAGTTCTAAGTTCTAGGGGACTGATGACCTGAGATGTTAAGTTCCATAGTGCTCAGAGCCCTTTTTGTTTGGGAGTGGAACAGGGAGAGAAGATGCTAGTTGTGGTACGAGGTACCCTCCGCCACGCACCGTATGGTGGATTGCGGAGTATGTATGTAGATGTAGTAGATGTAGAAATCGGTGATGGTGAAATACTGTGACCCTGACTGCAGAAGATTTTCCTTTTCACCAATGACAGTTCGCTCACTACGAACATGTGCTAAAATTACTACTGGTTTCAAGGACCGTGATGACTGCATCACTGGGGAACGAAACTGCACTGCATTGGAGAAATTACGGCGTGCAGTTAAGGCGAAACTTAACGCATGTCCCCACAT
Organism: Schistocerca piceifrons; assembly: GCF_021461385.2. NCBI lineage: Eukaryota > Metazoa > Arthropoda > Insecta > Orthoptera > Acrididae > Schistocerca > Schistocerca piceifrons. The sequence continues at coordinate 794,555,361 of NC_060141.1, read as the reverse complement.
CATAAAAGCCGTATCGCAGAAGTTACTCAAGTGGGAAACCCTCGAGCATTCGCCCTACAATCTGATCTCGCCCGTGCGATTACCACGCCTTCAGTTCCTTAAGGAAGTCCTTGGTGCGTGGACGATTCCTGTCTAAAGAGGATGTACAGCAGGCAGTTACGTATTTCTTCATGCACCAAGACACGATTTTTTATCAAAAGGGTACCTCCAACCCGGTGCATCCGTGGGATTATTGCCTCAATGCTAACAGCGATCTTGCCTGACCGGCATGCCGATTCTGGACTGTACGGCCTTCGAACGGAAACTTCTTGATCGCCTCGTTATATTTAGGTACTATCAAAAATTTCCGTTAAATAAATTAATGTCTATTTTCTTATAGTGTTCAGAAATATTCATTCACACTGCACCATCTATTAAAGTAAATTTAAGGAGACACTGGGAATTAATTGACGTACATCAGAAAGTTACTGTTCGAGAAACTAATTCTGTTTCTTTACATGGTCATACGAAATTTTAAAAGATACATTCCGAACAAGAATTTTCGTAGTATCGGATCTGAAATGAGCATTTCGTACATATATGTATGTATGGAGGATGCGGAACTGTCGTAACCGTTAGCTATACCACAAAAAAAAAAAAAGCTCGGCAGCAAGTATCCCGTTGGACCTGGTTATGTTTCTCCGCCATTGCGATCCCTATTGTATTTGTGTCCTATTTATTTATTTATTTATTTATTTCTTGTAATCAAATGCAGATGACTGATCTTTGATCTCTAACACTTTCTTCGGAAACATCGTGACAAATTCGCTTGCTTGGGATGGATAATCTAAGCGACAATCAGTTTGATGAATATCCGCAACTGAAAATCCAGTACTATCGATCAAAATATTTCGAGCCGATAGCACTGTGGACAAATGCTTCCTCTGATCACTCCACTACTATAAGCCTGGTGTAGGGAATCAAATGCCACACGGCCAATGCTGCGCTACGTTAGCAAAGCTAAAAGCATTTGTACTCTGCATACAAATGACGAAAAAAGAAGCTACAGGCTACATACCGAATAATGCGTCTGCAGCGTACAAGATGCAATCAAATGGTTCAAATGACTCTGAGGACTATTATGGGACCTAACTTCTGAGGTCATCAGTCCCCTAGAACTTAGAACTACTTAAACCTAACTAACCTATGGACATCACACACATCCATGCCCGAAGCAGGATACGAAACTGCGACCGTAGCGGTCGCGCGGTTCCAGACTGTAGCGCCTAGAACCGCTCGGCCACTCCTGCCGGACAAGATGCAATCGATAAAACGTCGTATTGACGAAGATGTAAACATATTAAGCCGGTAGACGGTGTGTGAAAGTCCGAAGCGGGACTTGGCAGTAATAAAGTTAGAAAAACAGTGGCTGATGGCTGTAATTCTATAAGTAATTTATTCTACAGCTACAGAGATCAACAACATTAACACGTAAAAAGTAATAGTTCTGATATATCTGCGAAATTACATCGGTGTAATTATAGCGCAACTGTCGAAAGGATGTCAAAACATTGGTACAGTAAGTGATGTGACAAAAATAAATAAATAAATAAAACCGTCGAGACAGACGTATCTGAAGCGTAAAATAAACGAGTGATAGTTTTTCTTTGGCAGCCATTACACATTTAATCGGGGAACTCTCACCATGTTTCGTGAAGTTGCCTGAAAAACTTCAGAAGAGCAGCTATGCCCTGTTTTAAAACGCACAGAGTGCATATACAGCGACGATTGTGAATTCCTGCTGGCCACTCACACGCCACATGTAGGGCGCATACCAGACAGACGACGCTTTGGAGGGGTTCCAGGATCGGGTACGTAGTATTTGCATACAACCGACGAACAAATCACTGCTGCTGTGCAAGCTAACTTTCTGTTCTTCGCTGGCTGCCGTGTACACGTCCTCTCACTGCTGTGGAATAACTGGCAAAGAACGCCTTGAGTGTGAGGTCGAAAGTTCAATCTCTAGTAAGGCTCATTTGAGTGTAGTGTTAACCCCTAATAACTCACATGTGCATCAGGAAGGCGACAGAAAATGAATGTCCGCGAGGTGCAGAGATCAACTTTTTATGGGATGTATGTATTACACTTCACAAAATGGACACCTTGACATTGAAGAAAACAAATTACAACATGAACACCAAATGAAAAATGGAGCGCAACATTGATACCAAAGGATCGTACCATCAAGGTCGAAGGCGAACCCCTTGGGAGCAACAAACCGAGCAGCACCTTAGATGGGTATCCACTCTTAAATAGTGGTGAAACAGGATGATGAGAACATGGAATAAGGTGGCACGTAATCTAATGCGAAAGAGTGTCTTGGTGCCTATAGTGAAACGGGCCATCCCTTAAACCAAACATCCAGAGCCCCTATGTGTCCAGTGGTTCCAGGTGATATGAACTGCGATGTCATACACTTTTCTGGAGGGATAGTTTGCTCTGAACGAGTATTATTTTTATAGGAAGGCCAGAAATTAAAGGAAAGCAAATTATTTTGACCAGCCATTGGCCAAAAGCAGTGCTCATATCATAGCTATATTTATTTTACGTCAATTCTCCCACTCTTGCTTGCTGTGGCGTAAATATTCACTACTACCCTTGCAAGATGTTGCTCACGAGGAAGAATGACAGAGGGCACAGAACCTCCAACTTATCGCAACACAAATAATTTTCAGTCATTTTACCATCCAAATTAACAGTCGACATAATTGCATACTAATGCGATATGGCACCGACGTTAGCTGATCTTGATACAACTGCCTCGGAACCTCTAATTTCCAGAGTTCCTTTCATACGCAATTTCTCTTCAAATCCTGATTGGTCGGAGTTCAAAACAAACTCCTTACTGAACGATGGGATGAGCTATTTTTTATGTCATCTACAAATTTTCAGGCCGATTCCGTAGTTTGCTGTGCATCGTCAAGTTGACGCTTTGTTTGAAATTTCGCTTCCTTACGTCTTTCAGTTCTGTAGCACTCTTTCAAGTTATATAACCGTCCACTGTTTCCCTTAAAATAACTAATCTATGTCGCGCACAATTTGACGTGCATGACGTGGTCGGTCACTATCTTTTTCATCCTGTAAATCGTATCGAGCATCCTTGAAACGCACAAACAGTTTTCGTAGCAAGCGCACCTTGTCCTCCCTTTAATAACCGTAGTTTTTCTTATGCATTACACAGTCATATTGCTTCAGACTGATAGGAAATCTGTACACAACTTGTTTTTTTGCTATGCTGCGAATAATCCGTGTACGTAATTATGTGTAGTACCCGCTTCTTGGACAGCGACTGTTCTTTACTACGTTTCATTGGAAATGGGATTTTTGTCTCCAGGTCCCACAAGGGTTATCACTTTCACTTGTTAAGTACGTAATTTCATTATTTTACTCTTCACGTACATTATCCGCACCGTCGAACATATACGATACCACGCATTCCACTGACTCATCTTGCAAAAAAATGGTTCAAAGGGCTCTGAGCACTATGGGGCTTAACATCTCAGGTCATCAGTCCCATAGAACTTAGAACTACTTAAACCTAACTAACCTAAGGACATCACACACATCCATGCCCGAGGCAGGACTTGAACCTGCGACCGTAGCGGTCGCGTGGTTCCAAACTGAAGCCCCTGGAACCGCTCGGCCACCAGCGGCCGGCACTCATCTTGCAGAAACGCTAATATTTCAGCTGCCACTTTTTTTTCACTCCGCAAAATTCCTTGAGTTCCTTCCAGATGAAATGTCAACTTGTAGATATAATGCAATGTTTCCTTTGTTTATCGTTGCTATTGCTCTGCTTTGTATCAACACCTCTAGTACAGAAGCACTTTTGTGAGTTACTTGTCCATCAAGCATTTCAAATGGTTCAATTGGCTCTGAGCACTATGGGACTTAACTGCTGTGGTCATCAGTCCCCTAGAACTTAGAACTGCTTAAACCTAACTAACCTATGGACATCACACACATCCATGCCCGAAGCAGGATACGAAACTGCGACTGTAGCAGCAGCGCGGTTCCGGACTGATGCCCCTAGAACCGCTCGGCCACATTGGCCGGCCCTCAGTTTCCACCCTTAAGCACTGACTATTCTAAATGTCCAAATATCTCCGTGTTCCTCGATTACAACACGACTTTTGAGCAGAGTATCAAAAAATTAGAATCATTACGAGAATATAGATGATTTTTTTAATTAGTAGTCAACCAATTATCACTTTTCGAGAAAAGCAGCGAACAGTGGAAGACTAAGTTTTCTTTTATTTGCATGTTTAATATTTTGATTCTATGGATCTCGAAACTGGCGAGAGAAAATTTTTCAGTCTTTGTTCGGTTCGTATGTTTGTTGCAGGAATTAATAGGAATAAATCAACGAAACTCGTTCATTTCAAAAACCGATTATTTTGAGCGGTTTTAACAGTCAGGCTAAACTGGTCCTGAAAAAAAAATGATGGAACCACAAACCGTTTGCTTCAGTGATCACCGCCATCCCTACGATATACCGGCGACCAATCAACATTGCTTCAACAATTACCAAAACAGCCCTGTTGTCATATTCAATACCTCTTCACTCTATGATTCAAGAAGGTGGAGAGTAAGTGTTTCCTATGATGTTTCAGCAGGTCGTTTACGGACACAATTGCTTCGATGGGATGTATACCGGCGACCAATCAACATTGCTTCAACAATTACCAAAACAGCTCTGTTGTCATATTCAATACCTCTTCACTCTACGATTCAAGAAGGTGGAGAGTAAGTGTTTCCTATGATGTTTCAGCAGGTCGTTTACGGACACAATTGCTTCGATGGGATGTATACCGGCCACCAATCAACATTGCTTCAACAATTACCAAAACAGCCCTGTTGTCATATTCAATATCTCTTCACTCTATGATTCAAGAAGGTGCAGAGTAAGTGTGTCCTATGATGTTTCAGCAGGTCGTTTACGGACACAATTGCTTCGACGGGATGTATACCGGCGACCAATCAACATTGCTTACCAAAACAGCCCTGTAGTCATATTCAATACCTCTTCACTCTACGATTCAAGAAGGTGGAGAGTAAGTGTTTCATATGATGTTTCAGCAGGTCGTTTACGGACACAATTGCTTCGATGGGATGTATACCGGCGACCAATCAACATTGCTTCAACAATTACCAAAACAGCCCTGCTGTCATATTCAATACCTCTTCACTCTACGATTCAAGAAGATGGAGAGTAAATGTATCCTATGATGTTTCAGCAGGTCGTTTACGGACACAATTGCTTCGATGGGATGTATACCGGCGACCAATCAACATTGCTTCAACAATTACCAAAACAGCCCTGTTGTCATATTCAATACCTCTTCACTCTACGATTCAAGAAGGTGGAGAGTAAGTGTTTCCTATGATGTTTCAGCAGGTCGTTTACGGACACAATTGTTTCGATGGGATGTATACCGGCGACCAGTCAACATTGCTTCAACAATTACCAAAACAGCCCTGTTGTCATATTCAATACCTCTTCACTCTACGATTCAAGAAGGTGGAGAGTAAGTGTTTCCTATGATGTTTCAGCAGGTCGTTTACAGACACAATTGCTTCGATGGCATGTATACCAGCGACCAATCAACATTGCTTCATCAATTACCAAAACAGCCCTGTTGTCATATTCAATACCTCTTCACTCTACGATTCAAGAAGATGGAGAGTAAATGTATCCTACGATGTTTCAGCAGGTCGTTTACGGACACAATTGCTTCGATGGGATGTATACCGGCGACCAATCAACATTGCTTCAACAATTACCAAAACAGCCCTGTTGTCATATTCAATACCTCTTCACTCTACGATTCAAGAAGGTGGAGAGTAAGTGTTTCCTATGATGTTTCAGCAGGTCGTTTACGGACACAATTGCTTCGATGGGATGTATACCGGCGACCAGTCAACATTGCTTCAACAATTACCAAAACAGCCCTGTTGTCATATTCAATACCTCTTCACTCTACGATTCAAGAAGGTGGAGAGTAAGTGTTTCCTATGATGTTTCAGCAGGCCGTTTACAGACACAATTGCTTCGATGGGATGTATACCAGCGACCAATCAACATTGCTTCAACAATTACCAAAACAGCCTTGTCGTCATCTTCAATACCTCTTCACTCTACGATTCAAGAAGGTGGAGAGTAAGTGTTTCCTATGATGTTTCAGCAAGTCGTTTACGGACACAATTGCTTCGATGGGATGTATACTGGCGACCAATCAACACTGCTTCAACAATTACCAAAACAGCCCTGTCGTCATATTCAATACCACTTCACTCTACGATTCAAGAAGGTGGAGAGTAAGTGTTTCCTATGATGTTTCAGCAGGTCTTTTACGGACACAATTGCTTCGATGGGATGTATACTGGCGACCAATCAACATTGCTTCAACAATTACCAAAACAGCCCTGTTGTCATATTCAATACCTCTTCACTCTATGATTCAAGAAGGTGGAGAATAAGTGTTTCCTATGATGTTTCAGCAGGTCGTTTACGGACACAATAGCTTCGATGGGATTTATACCGGCGACCAATCAACATTGCTTCAACAATTACCAAAACACCCCTGTTCTCATATTCAATACCTCTTCACTCTACGATTCAAGAAGGTGGAGAGTAAGTGTTTCCTATGATGTTTCAGCAGGTCGTTTACGGACACAATAGCTTCGATGGGATTTATACCGGCGACCAATCAACATTGCTTCAACAATTACCAAAACACCCCTGTTCTCATATTCAATACCTCTTCACTCTACGATTCAAGAAGGTGGAGAGTAAGTGTTTCCTATGATGTTTCAGCAGGTCGTTTACGGACACAATTGCTTCGATGGGATGTATACCGGCAACCAATCAACATTGCTTCAACAATTACCAAAACAGCCCTGTTGTCATATTCAATACATCTTCACTCTACGATTCAAGAAGGTGGAGAGTAAATGTTTCCTATGATGTTTCAGAAGGTCGTTTACGGACACAATTGCTTCGATGGGATGTATACCGGCGACCAATCAACATTGTTTCAACAATTACCAAAACTGCCCTGTTGTCATATTCAATACCTCTTCACTCTATGATTCAAGAAGGTGGAGAGTAAGTGTTTCCTATGATGTTTCAGCAGGTCGTTTACGGACACAATTGCTTCGATGGGATGTATACCGGCGACCAATCAACATTGCTTCAACAATTACCAAAACAGACCTGTTGTCATATTCAATACCTCTTCACTCTACGATTCAAGAAGGTGGAGAGTAAGTGTATCCTATGATGTTTCAGCAGGTCGTTTACGGATACAATTGCTTCGATGGGATGTATACCGGCGACCAATCAACATTGCTACAACAATTACCAAAACAGCCCTGTTGTCATATTCAATACCTCTTCACTCTACGATTCAAGAAGGTAGAGAGTAAGTGTTTCCTATGATGTTTCAGCAGGTCGTTTACGGACACAATTGCTTCGATGGGATGTATACCGGCGACCAATCAACATTGCTTCAACAATTACCAAAACAGCCCTGTTGTCATATTCAATACCTCTTCACTCTACGATTCAAGAAGGTGGAGAGTAAGTGTTTCCTATGATGTTTCAGCAGGTCGTTTACGGACACAATTGCTTCGATGGGATGTATACCGGCGACCAATCAACATTGCTTCAACAATTACCAAAACAGCCCTGTTGTCATATTCAATACCTCTACACTCTACGCTTCAAGAAGGTGGAGAGTAAATGTTTCCTATGATGTTTCAGCAGGTCATTTACGGACACAATTGCTTCGATGGGATGTATACCGGCGACCAATCAACATTGCTTCAACAATTACCAAAACAGCCCTGTTGTCATATTCAATACCTCTTCACTCTACGATTCAAGAAGGTGGAGAGTAAGTGTTTCCTATGATGTTTCAGCAGGTCGTTTACGGACACAATTGCTTCGATGGGATGTATACCGGCGACCAATCAACATTGCTTCAACAATTACCAAAACACCCCTGTTGTCATATTCAATACCTCTTCACTCTACAATTCAAGAAGGTGGAGAGTAAGTGTTTCCTATGATGTTTCAGCAGGTCGTTTACGGACACAATTGCTTCGATGGGATGTATACCGGCGACCAGTCAACATTGTTTCAACAATTACCAAAACAGCCCTGTTGTCATATTCAGTACCTCTTCACTCTACGATTCAAGAAGGTGGAGCGTAAGTGTTTCCTATGATGTTTCAGCAGGTCGTTTACGGACACAATTGCTTCGATGGGATGTATACCGGCGACCAATCAACATTGTTTCAACAATTACCAAAACAGCCCTGTTGTCATATGCAATACCTCTTCACTCTACGATTCAAGAAAGTGGAGAGTAAGTGTATCCTATGATGTTTCAGCAGGTCGTTTACGGACACAATTGCTTCGATGGGATGTATACCGGCGACCAATCAACATTGCTTCAACAATTACCAAAACAGACCTGTTGTCATATTCAATACCTCTTCACTCTACGATTCAAGAAGGTGGAGAGTAAATGTTTCCTATGATGTTTCAGCAGGTCGTTTACGGACACAATTGCTTCGATGGGATGTATACCGGCGACCAATCAACATTGCTTCAACAATTACCAAAACAGCCCTGTTGTCATATTCAATACCTCTTCACTCTACGATTCAAGAAGGTGGAGAGTAAGTGTTTCCTATGATGTTTCAGCAGGTCGTTTACGGACACAATTGCTTCGATGGGATGTATACCGGCGACCAATCAACATTGCTTCAACAATTACCAAAACAGCCCTGTTGTCATATTCAATACCTCTTCACTCTACGATTCAAGAAGGTGGAGAGTAAATGTTTCCTACGATGTTTCAGCAGGTCGTTTACGGACACAATTGCTTCAATGGGATGTATACCGGCGACCAATCAACATTGCTTCAACAATTACCAAAACAGCCCTGTTGTCATATTCAATACCTCTTCACTCTACGATTCAAGAAGGTGGAGAGTAAGTGTTTCCTATGATGTTTCAGCAGGTCGTTTACGGACACGATTGCTTCGATGGGATGTATACCGGCGACCAATCAACATTGCTTCAACAATTACCAAAACAGCCCTGTTGTCATATTCAATACCTCTTCACTCTACGATTCAAGAAGGTGGAGAGTAAATGTTTCCTATGATGTTTCAGCAGGTCGTTTACGGACACAATTGCTTCGATGGGATGTATACCGGCGACCAATCAACATTGCTTCAACAATTACCAAAACAGCCCTGTTGTCATATTCAATACCTCTTCACTCTACGATTCAAGAAGGTGGAGAGTAAGTGTTTCCTATGATGTTTCAGCAGGTCGTTTACGGACACAATTGCTTCGATCTGACCGCCACAAGCAAAAGTGAGATTAATCGCTGAACACCACATTATCCCATTCAGTGTCCCAATTGACTCTGGCTCTATATCACGCAGCGCCTGTTGCCTGTGGTGTGTCGCAGCTGTTCGTAGGTCTGTGTCTTCACCCTGCTTCCAGCATCCAGCTCTCTGTGGTTCGTTGCGGCACTCTGCCCGTAAACTCTACCCGTCTGTAGTCTATCATGTTGAGGGTGTAATCATTCTGGAAGGACCAGTGCCTACTGTGTGTGCCACGCTGTTGTCCTGTATGCAACCCGTCACCGCCAGTTCTGCACAAATTCTGCTGCAGCCAACTGTCTGTTCCATCTGTTGGTGTGCGTCTCTCATGCCAACGACTACCTTTCTCAGAGTCCGACAGGTGGCTATAAGCTGCTAGTGCTTGTCTCCGTGTTGCAATCCACATCGCAAAAATTCCAGTTACGCTAGACACACCCAAAAGCCATAATGTTTTCACACCGAGGACGTAGCTGAAGGGGAGGGTGTCCAGATCCCCCTATCACCTAAACGAAATTACACACGAACCCTTTGACGTGTAGTGAAACAAAGATATTTTGATTTTTTACCATACGATGAAAAAAGGATACGCACAATTGATACTCACCGAGGCCAACGATAGATTTAAACGACATATCTATTACACTACTGGCTATCACCCATCCATATTTTAGCCAATACCAATTGGTGGTCTTGTTTGAGGCTTTGAGCCGAGTTGTTTTCTTTACCAGTTCAGTTCTTACTTGCAGCCGTATTTAATGTAAGTACTACCGTTTATTGTTTTTGTGCTGGGAGCTGTTGTGATACTTCCTAATTAGGGATAAGTTTGTAACAAGAAAGAGGAAAATATTTTTTGATTCATCCGCTAGCCTTACCATAAGGTAAAAATAGGTACGCACAGCTGTAATATACTGAAGCGCCCAAGAAACTGGTATAGGCATGTGTATTCGAATAGAGAGATATGTAAGCAGGTAGCGGTCGACATCGCCTATATAAAACAAGTGTTTGGCACAGTTGTTAGATCGGTTACTACTGCTACAATGGCAGGTTATCAAGATTTAAGTGGGTTTCAACATGCTGTTGTTGTCGGCGCACGAGCGATGGGACACAGCATCTCCTAGGTAGCAATGAAGTGGGGTTTTTCCCGTACGACCGTTTCACGAGCGTACTGTGAATATCAGGATCCGGAAAGACATCAAATCTCGGACATCGCTGAGGCCGGAAAAAGATCCTACAGGAAGGGGACCAGCGACGACTGAAGAGAATTGTTCAACATCTAAAGTGCAGCACTTCCGCAAATTGCTGCTGATTTCAATGATGGGCCATCAACAAATGTCAACGTGAGAACCATTCAACGAAACATCATGTATATGGGTCACTTGTGTACCTCTGATGACTGCACGACAATGCTTTAAGCCTCGCCTGGGCCCGTCAATACCGTCATTGGACTGTTTAGTGGAAACATGTTGCCTAGTCGGACGAGTCTCGTTTCAAATTGTATCGAGCGGATGGATGAGTATGGGTGTGGAGAGGACTTCCTGAATACATGTACACTCTGAAACGCCTTGTTAAATCAGCAGGACAGAACAGGTAGTTGGAATTGTTGAAAGGGGCCAAAACGAAGAGGCTGTCAGTTACGCTCGAACACATATAACTTTATTTAGCTGCCCAAATATTACAGCGCAAATTTCCGAGCTTAACTATCGACTGAATATGTCACACAATCTTATGGCTTAAGTGCACAACCTCTTTAATTTTTAAAACGGCTGAAGACCCATTATTTAAAACCCAACTGAAAGCATACAGATTCAAACTATCGGCTACGAGCCATAAAATATACAATCAAACACCAATAAGAAAAGGCAGTACAGCCAGCGGCGCTCAGAAGTTTCCGGGGGTCGGTCTGCAAAAAAATGGTTCAAATGGCTCTGAGCACTATGCGACTTAACTTCTGAGGTCATCAATCGCCTAGAACTTAGAACTAATTAAACCTAACTAACCTAAGGACATCACACACATCCATGCCCGACCGTAGCGGTCGCTCGGCTCCAGACTGTAGCGCCCAGAACCGCACGGCTACTCCGGCCGGCGTCGGTCTGCACTTCAAATGTTAACGTTCGCTTAGGGGAGACAGGTAGTCGGTCCAACTATATCCGATCCGCCGGCAACCCAACCAAGAGACACTCAACGGACCCACCGACAAGACGACTTGCTTTCCACCCGACCATTACCCAAGGAACTCTAAAGCCAACTACACACACGTGTTGGACCGCTACAACACGGTGAGGAAAGGACACTACCTGAATTTTATGTCAGCGGCCAGGGCAGGAACGCTAACGGCCACAAGGCAGAAAATTCCGCTGGTGGACTTGGACTTCAAATAACCAAAATACAGTTAAACTCCACCGGTAGGCGGCCAAACTTCAGCCAACTCGAACACTCGCTGTTGCTCACGGGAATACCCGCAACAGCCAACCATGAAAACCAACGGCACCATGTGAGCCGGCCGGAGTGGCTGAGCGGGTCTAGGCGCTACAGTCCGCAACCGCACGATCGCTACGGTCGCTGGTTCGAATCCTGCCTCGGGCATGGATGTGTGTGACGTCCTTAGGTTAGTTAGGTTCAAGTAGTTCTAATTTCTACGGGACTGATGACCTCAGAAGTTAATTCCCATAGTGCTCAGAGCCATTTGAACCATTTTTGAGCACCATGCGAACAGAATGACTTCGGTAATCAAATCACCTCTCAGCTTTCATGCCCTGGGTCGGTGAGCCACGAATCTCGTAGCAATCCGAACAGCTCCCACACACTCTGACACTGCGTAGAGACCGCTAGCGGGCCCGGCCCACTGCGCCGCGCGGAGATTTCCTGGCTGATCCACACCAACCGACCGACTGCTACACATCAGCACGCCGACAGCATTTGAAATATCTTGTCAGTCGAAACGACACCAACTACACGCAGTTTCACGAACACCTGCACGAAGAACTAGACAATACTAATGGCAGTGGCAGTGCAATAACAAAGACGAATCACGAGTCGGCACACGCAGGTATACCAGTTTTTTTGGCTCTTCAGTGTAGCTTAATTACCTGTCTACAGCAATTTGATGTTAGCATTGGATTCTTTGTATGGAGGCAGGTACAACTTCGGGGTCGGAATATTTCAGTATTTCACAAGGCAGCGGAGCGCTAAATATCATTACAAATAACATTAAATTAAAATTAGTGCATAAAAAATGCACCTGGTTTTGTCTCTGTCACCCAAAACTCGCGGTGATCGACAAAAACGTCGCCCAAACTGTGACTCATTCTATAATTAGCAGCACAAATGGCAAAATATCGCTCAATCTGGTCACCGGTGTAGTACCTAGTTACGAAAACCAGTCCCGATAAGGGACGGTGGGGGAGGGATTTGTGGAGAGCGGAAGGGATACTGGATGGCAGCACCTTCTGTAGCTCGTTCGTTTCAAAAAGATTGTTTCAGTTGGCTACTCGAATTCGTCGGAGTTGACTGCGCTGTGCATCCCTCCCTCCCACTTCCGTCCAAAATCTATTTACGCTCTTGTAATACTATAGTAACTGAAGCCAGCAATTCCATTTGGGGAGCAAAATAACTGATGATGGTCGAAGTAGAGAGGATATAAAATGTAGACTGGCAATGACAAGGAAAGCATTTCTGAAGAAGAGAAATTGGTTAACATCGAGTATAGATTTAAGTGTCAGGATGTCGTTTCTGAAAGTATTTGTATGGAGTGTAGCCATGTATGGAAGTGAAACGTGGACGATAAATAGTTTAGACAAGAAGAGAATAGAAGCTTTCGAAATGTGGTGCTACAGAAGAATGCTGAAGATTAGGCGCGTAGATCACATAACTAATGAGGAGGTATTGAATAGAATTGGGGAGGAGTTTGTGGTACAACTTGACTAGAAGAAGAGATCGGTTGGTAGGACATGTTCTGAGGCATCAAGGGATCACCAATTTAGCATTGGAGGGTACCGTGGAGGGTAAAAATCGTAGAGGGAGACCAAGAGATGAATACACTAAGCAGATTCAGAAGGATGTAGGTTGCAGTAGGTACTGGGAGATGAAGAAGCTTGCACAGGATGGAGTAGCATGGAGAGCTGCATCAAACCAGTCTCAGGACTGAAGACCACAATGACAAGACATGAAAATTACAAGACTGGAGTTTCGAATTAACAGGGATGTTTTTCCGTAGGCTTATGGGTATTTAATGTATCTCAACGGCCCAACAGATCAGTGTAATGAAACAGCTGACTAACGGCACGGCTGTTACGCTTGCGGTGCTTCGTAAGAGCCCCGTCAGACTGAAATTAGCTTCGCTGCAACAGGTAGCGACGCTTAATTATGCAGCTTCGTGAAGGACTCGTAACATGCAAGATCGCATGGGCATCCACATAAACGCCTAGCCGATACGTTGCTGCATGTACTTGAGAAGGAGAACGCATACAGCACTCTATGTTTAAACACGCCTCAGAATTTGGTCATTTCACGATTACATACCGAATAATAACCAAGCAAGGCAAATCAGAGTAATTTTCCCTGGAAACAAACTTTCTCAGTTCTGCAAAATTTCTATTTGAATTTTTCCAACCTGTTAAAAGATATATGTGTATGTGTGCAAGAGAGAGAGAGAGAGAGATAGTTGTGACGCTACTTCTCAAACCCAAGTATCTACTGTTACAGATAACTACCGTTGCCACCAATCGCGTAGTTACAGTGGCGCCGTAAAACCGAGCTGTCAATATTGCTCCTCTTTGTAAGGATGTACATTTTGTAATTTATATTTTGACTGAAATACGTAACATTCAACTCTGTTGAATTATTTGATATCTGATAGTGCACTCAGTAATCCATGTCGTCAGCCATTTCCACTTAAAACATCACATACACGAGTATAGACAAGGAATATTTTAGCAGTAGCATTTTGCATTTGAGTGTACAGAACTAACAAAGTGAATATTTCGGTACTGGTCGGTAAGTTATTCAGAGAATCATGCAATTCACAACTGAACTACAACGAACACTGGTACGTAATGGTAGAAGTGTAAATGTATTTGAATTCAAAGGAAACAGTCTGATGCGCATCTTGCGCTTCAATAAACACACATAAAATTTACGCATCTCTAACACCGCTCCCCTGAAAATAATGTCAAAGGTTGCGTGCAGTGAACGAACTTCCCGCCGCCATGCCTCCATGCAAATTGAATACTCTGTTCACACAGCAGAGCTCCAACATTTACTCTGTTGTAAATGGCAGGAGAAATGACAACAATGGGAGCCCACAGATCTAAAGTTGGGAATCTAGTTTTCTGAGATATTCAATGAATTATTATTCTCCATGAACCAGTTAACATTTGTTTGTATCGGTACAATTATAAAACATTTAGGCACGTCTCCATACAAACTGCTTGGTTTTTATGCCCTCCTATACACTGTTCATAATTCACAGTAAACGAGAATTCGCTCACAGAAAAAAATGTTTAATATAGTATCATGTAACGCAGACCCAAACGGCTTACTGTAACACACGTTCCCTCGTATATAATTAACAACAGTCGCACAAACATATTTCTGAGATACAATTCAAGATTGATGTAAGAAACTTGACTCCCTTCTTGCAGCGGTGTACCGTACGTCTCTAGAAGAGCGCAGCGTTCCAAAGGATTGGAAAAGGGCACAGGTCATCCCCGTTTTCAAGACGGGACGTCGAACAGATGTGCAGAACCATAGACCTATATCTCTAACGTCGATAAGTTGTAGAATTTTGGAACACGTATTATGTTCGAGTATAATGACTTTTTTGGAGACTAGAAATTACTCTTCAGGAATCAGCATCGGTTTCGAAAAAGACGATCGTGTGAAACCCAGCTCGCGCTATTCGTCCACGAGACTCAGAGGGCCATAGACACGGGTTCCCAGGTAGAAAAATGGTTCAAATGGCTCTGAGCACTATGGGACTTAACTTCTGAGGTCATCAGTCCCCTAGAACTTAGAACTACTTAAACCTAACTAACCTAAGGACATCACACACAACCATGCCCGAGGCAGGATTCGAACCTGCGACCGTAGTGGTCGCGCGGTTCCAGACTGTAGCGCCTAGAACCGCTCGGCCACACCAGCCGGCTCCCAGGTAAATGCCCTGTTTCTTGACTTCCGCAAGGCGTTCGATACAGTTCCCCACAAACGTTTAATGAACATAGTAAGAGCATGTGGACTATCAGACCAATTGTGTGATTGGATTGAAGAGTTCATTGATAAAAGAACGCAGCATGTCATTCCCAATGGAGAGAAGTCTTCCGAAGTGAGACAGGTTTCAGGTGTGCTGCAGAGTAGTGTCGTAGGACCGTTGCTGTTCACAATATACATAAATGACCTTGTGGATAACATCGGAAGTTCACTGAGGCTTTTTGCAGATGATGCTGTAGTATATCGAGAGGTTGCAACATTGGAAAATTGTATTGAACTGCAGGAGGATCTGCAACGAATTGACGCATGGTGCAGGGAATGGCAATCTCAGTGAAGACAAGTGTAATGTGCTGCGAATACATAGAAAGAAAGATCCCTTATCATTTAGCTACAATATAGCAGATCAGCAACTGGAAGCAGTTAATTCCATAAATTATCTGGGAGTAGGCGTTAGGAGTGATTTAAAATGGAATGATCATATAAAGTTAATCGTCGGTACAGCAGATGCCAGATTGAGATTCATTGGAAGAATCCGTAAACAAAGGAAGTAGGTTACAGTACACTTGCTGGCTCACTGCTTGAATATTGCTCATCAGTGTGGGATCCGTACCAGATAGGGTTGACGGAAGAGATAGAGAAGATCCAACGGAGAGCAGCGCGCTTCGTTACAGGATCATTTAGTAATCGCGAAAGCGTTACGGAGATGATAGATAAACTCCAGTGGAAGACTCTGCAGGAGAGACGCTCAGTAGCTCGGTACGGGCTTTTGTTGAAGTTTCGAGAACACACCTTCACCGAGGATTCAAGCAGTATACTCTTCCTCCTGGGTATATCTCGCGAAGAGACCATGAGGATAAAATCAGAGAGATTAGAGCCCACACAGAGGCATACCGACAATCTTTCTTTCCACGAACACTACGAGACTGTAATAGAAGGGAGAACCGATAGAGGTACTCAAAGTACCCTCCGCCACACACCGTCCGGTGGCTTGTGGAGTATGGATGTAGATGTAGATGTAAGTTTCTGCCCACAAAGGTACAATGGGCGGTCAATAAATAATGCAACTCTTTCTCGGCCAGCTTCGGTCGAAAAATGCGGAATTTGTTGTGGAGGGTATTGGAATATTGTCACTTCAGCCCTTGGAGTTTCATGAAGTACCGACAGGTGGCGATGCTAAACATAACCTTCAAAATGGCGTTTGTAGTGGAGGTGCGTTCCAAGCAAAGAGCTGTCACTGAGTTTTTGGCGGAAAACCAGAACATCGCAGATATTCGTAGGCGCATACAGAATGTCTGCGGAGCTTTGACAGTGAGCAAAAGCGCGGTGAGTCGTTGGGCGAGGCGTCTGTCATCATTGCAACAAGGTCGTGCAAACCTTTCCCAACTCCCACGTGCCAGCCGACCACACAAGGCTGTGACTCCTGCGATGTTGGAGGCGGGACACACTCATTCGACGTGATCGGCGGATCACAGACACCTCGCTGCTCAAGTGGCCGTCTCTGCTCGTGGTGCCGACGCACAGTCCACCAGTTGGGGTACTCAGAGTTGTGGCCCGCGGGGTTCCTGAGCGCCTAACAGAAGACCGTAAAGAGCAACAAAGGACCATCAGTGCGGAATTGCTTGCGCTTTACGAGGCTCATCGTGACAATTTTTTGCCTAACATCTGCACTTCGATCCGGAAACAAAACGGCCATCCATGGAGTGACGCCTCACCAACTCTTCCCCGAAGAAAAAGTTCAAAGCTGCATCCTCAGCCAGTGAAGTCATGGAGAGGGTCTTCTGGGAATCTACAGGGGTTATTCTGTTTCATATCCTCCGTCATGGTGCAGCGATCAACTTTGTAGTGTACTGTGATACCCTCAGGAAACTGAAGAAATGAACTTCAGCGTGCCTGTTGAGAAAAAAAAATTTCAAACGAACTTCTTCTCCATGAGAACCCAAGGCCTCGCAAGTCTGCGCCCGCGATATAAGCTGACGAAACTTCATTGGAGTGTTCTTCCTCGATCACCCTACAGCCCAGATCTCACACCTTCTGACTTCCACCTGTTTGGCCCAATGAAAGATGCACTCCGCGGGAAGCAGTACGCGGATGATGGGGAGGTTATTGATGCAGAAGATGTTGGCTCTGACGTCGACCAGTAGAGCGGTAGCAGGCGGGCATACAGGCCGTCTCAGTAAGGTGGCATAAAGCTGTCGCACTGAACGGAGATTATGTTAAAAATAGAATTTTGTAGCGATAAGAGTGATAAATAGTATGGTGTACTAGAAACCTGAATAAAAGCAATCTTTTTTCAGGAAAAATGTATTGTATTACTTATGGAACGCCCCTCGTATTTCGAAGCTATTAGCAACGCACACAGAATCTTTTTAAGCATTAGTGTTCGGTTTCCTGCACGCTAGTGTCTCTTGTGGACGTTATTCATTTGTTTGCTGAAGGAGCGCCAGTAAGACAAAAACCGCTACGAAATAAATGTTGATAGGAAGAAAACAGTTTTTTTTTCCTTCAAATACTGTTGTACCAAGAAGTAGTGGAAGATTCCATAAATAGATTGGCGAAAGTACATATCACATCACCCAGTAAGTATAGGTATAACAGAAGTAATTTTTGTGGCCTTCACTTCAACAAACGTTTTGATTCAGCTCCATCTCTGTGTGTGTACTGCACACTGCATCCATTCGAACTTGCATGTTGTAGTCAAGCATTGGTCACCCCATTTCAGTTCTGTACTCCCTCAGTAATTATCCGACCTAACCATATAATCTTCAGCATACTTCTCTTGCGCTATACTTCGTAAGCTCCTATTCCCTTCTTGTCTGAACTGTTTATCGCCCACACTTCACTTCTGTGCAAGGCTCCACTCCCGAACATAGATCTTTAGACAGTACTTCATAACAACTGTATTCAGCGCAAAAAGTTTTTTTCGAGACACTTTTCCGATTGTAAGACTGCCTTTTTACACCGTTTCTACTTTGGCCATCTCTATTTATTTAGCTGTATAAATAGCGAAACTCATCTATTGCTTTTAGTGTCTCAGTTCCAAATCTAATTCCCTGAGTATAACCTGATTCACTTCTATTATATTCTATTACCCTTGTTTTAAAGTTTTTTGAACGTCATTTTATACCTCTTTTGAAGATACTATCGATTCCATACAACTAATCTTCCAATTTCTTTACCATCTCTGACAGAATATCAATATCATCGGCAAATCTCTAAGTTTTATTTCTTCTGCCTGAACTTTAATCTACTTACCATGGTACTCCTTGATTTCCTTTGCTGCATGCTAAATGTACAGATTGAATAATATAAGGGATATGACAACTCTGTTCTCCTCCCTTCTCAAGCACAGTTTCCCTTTAATGTCCTTCGACTCCTATACTTGCAATCTGGTTCCTGTACAAGTTGTAAACTACCTTTCGCTTCCTGTATTTTATCCCTGCTACTTTCAAAATTTACAACAGTGCAGTCCAATCAACATTGTCAAAAGTTTTTTCTTAACCTACTAATACCATAAACGTAACTTGCTGTTCTTCATTCTATCTTCTAAGGGAAGTGGTACAGCCACTATAGTCTTCCGTGCACGAAAGGTTTTCCAGAACCCAAACTGATCTCCCCCGAGATCGATTCTACCAGTTTTTTCCATTCTACGAATAATTAGTAACAGTATTTTGCAAGCATGACTTACTGAACTGATAGTTTGGTAATATTCAACTACCTTGATTGGAATTTCAATTTTTACATCCTTCTTGAAGTCAGAGAATTTTGCCTGTTACATATATCTCAGATCTCCCAAAGTTATGAATAGCTGTGAGGGGTTTCCGTCTACTCCAGGAGCTTGGTTTCGACCTTAGCAACAGAATAAATAAATGTACTTAATTTGTTTCAAAAAGAAGTGTGCATAACTACAGATTAAAAATGATTTACGGAAAATAAAGGGAACATAACAAAAAGGAAGGAATTAAGGCCAGCTGTTACTGCATATTTGGATACTAATGTGTACAGGAGGTTTTGTGAAGTCATTCTAAAATGAATCTCACCCGTTTCAGAAGATTTAATACAGTCTATGCAGTTCGCTAGCTGCGCAAATAAAAAGACTCATTTATTGCCGACTTCTTTTAGCAAGAGACGTTCACCGCAACTGTTCTCTCTGACGCAAAACAAGCCGATAGCGAGGAAGGAAGGGTATAAATTTTGTAGCATCTAAGGTACGGACAATCACCTGAGATTCTCTATTAGACTTGCTTGACAGAGCTTTGTCTACGGAAGAGTAATACCAGAGTACAGACAGAAGTTATGGAGTGCCTCGCACAGGCGTAGTTGCCTGATCCGACACGAAACGCTCGCGGCAGTCTAGCTGCATGGCAATCTGCAGCGATATTATTGCCTGACTAAGTTACACCATGATGGGCGATATTATTCCCTGACTTAGTTACACCGTGATGGGTCCGCCATCATGGATACCGCAGAATTTCACGGCCCCTATCGCTTGTTAATGTTCCACTCTACTTCAAGGACTTTGTTTTCTGCTCCTGTAAAACCAACAACGTAAACTTTCTGACAAATTAAAACTGTGTGCCGGGCAATGTTTCCCTCGCACGCCAAATGCGCTGCCGACTAAGCTGTTCAGGCCTGGACATTCGACACAAAGCCGAGCGGTCGCATCGATAGGTGATCCACAAATCCACGAGCAAAATAATTCACACCTGTAATTAATGTATTGTTGATATGCAAATGAACTACAGGTGAGGCTTTCCTAATACGTAACTGTTCTGCATTTCTCGCAGACTGTCAGCACGAAATACATTTTTAGTAGCAGCTGGTGAACCTGAACACTTACCGGTTAATCCAGCAAAACACAACTTCGCTGGTTGCCGGCAGGACTGTAACTTCACTCACAGCCAGCGCGGATCTATCCTGCGGGAGATCTTTCACGATAACGCGACAATGCAGTGATTCGGCCTGTTCAAAACTTTTCTTAGGTTTCAAATGTTATTGTCAGAGGACTTCCATTAGAAGCTACTAATTAATGAGAAACGCTTTGCAGTAAGAGAAGTACCTATTTGACGTCTTCTTTAACGAACAATAAGTAAAGTAGTTAAAATTTTCTGCGCGCGTGCAGCACCCCAGTAGCCGACAGAGCGCAGAATCGTTCCACAGACTCTGCGTCAGCTAAATTAAGGGGCCCACCGATCTATAATGCCACGTGCAAAACGACACGTGTAGCGTTCCTTCGTCGCATACACCGATCAATACTTGCTAATGACGTAAGCTGCCTGCTACAGTACGGAGGATGCTTTGATTGGCAGAAAAAAGCTGCGAGAGCCAGAAATGTTACAAACGTTGCCCTACACGAAGAAAATTAAAAATTTCATTCCGAGAAATAGAAGTTTATGGAGAAAGTTGAAAGTGTTATCGCGGGTTCAGAACTATGCTTAGGCTTCAGCAGGCAGAAGGGGAGAGCGGATGGGTTGGTTGGTTTAAAAGGGGAGGAAAGGAAAGGGACCAAACTGCGAGGTCATCGGTCCCTTGTTCCCAGTAGAACAATTACAAAAGGGAAAGAAGAAACCAAATGAGACATACGGTACAATAACAGGAGAAAGGGAGAACGAGAAGAACAACAGAAGGACAACAAACACTGCAATGGACAAAACAGAAGAAGAAAGCCACAGAGGGGCGCAAGAAACAAGGAGAAGAGATTAAAAACAAGAAAGCAGATTACTACGGATGGCTGACCATGAGAATAAAAAAGGAGAAGTCAGCCACTCTGAAACACATTAAAACCGCCACCCTAAAAGCACTAGGGTGGAGGACACAGAGGGACAAAGGACATATACTAAAACTCAGATCAAATGATAAAACCCACCCTCACGAATAAAAGGTAAAACTAAAACTGCTGTTGAGGCACTGTCCCGAACACTGAAGGTAGGGAGCTGAGAAAGTTAGGAGTCCGCCGCAGAGCAGCTAAAAGTGAGCAGTCCAGCAAGAGGTGGACGACTGTCATTTAGGAGCCACAGTGACACTGAGGTGGGTACCCACGACGGAGGAGATAACCATGTGTGAGCCGCGTATGACCAATGCAGAGCCGAAAGGGACAACTGATTCCCTGCGAGAAGCCCATAGGGAAGACTTCCACACATTCGCAATCTACTTACTGACACACAGTTTGTTGTGCATACTGTTATGCCACTCCGTCTCCCAAAGCCGAAAAACCTTGTGGTATAAGACAGAACGCAGGTCAGTTTCAAAGATACCCATCTCCAGGAGCGGTTTCGGCGTAGCCTGTTTGGTCAGCCTGTCAGCAAGTTGGTTGCCTTGGATTCCGACGTGTCCTGGGGTCCACACAAAAACCACTGAACGACGGGACTGTTCCAGGGCAGATATGGACTCCTGGATGTTGGTAATCAAAGGATGGCGAGGGTAGCACTGGTCGATAGCTTGTAAGCTGCTCACGCAGTCAGAACAGAGAAGAAACCACTCACCAGAACAGGAACAGATGTACTGAAATGGACGAATATGGTCACAAACTCTGCAGTGAATACACTGCAGCCAGCAGGCAAGGAATGCTGTTCAGGCAAAGTCAGAATTTACCATCAGCCATCGAGCCGTCAATCTAAACAACTTCAGAGCCCCAGAACACGTCAAGAATCGAAAGGAAGAGACAGCAGAGAGCGGCGGGGTTAACAGAGTCCTTAGGGCCATGCAGAAGATCCAGACAAAGCTTCGGCCGAGGTGTACACCATGCAGATGTACGTGAATGGACCTTAAATAGAGGTGGTAAAGGGAAGGACTACAGTTCGGAGGGAAGGGATCGCACGCGAACCGCAATCGCCAATGCGGGAGATGAACTGCCGTGGGTGGCAGAAGGAGACTGTAATGCGGATATTCAGGAGAACTACGAATGTGTGCAACATAACTGGCGAGCATTTGTGCACGTCAGATCCGCAATGGAGGGACTCCGGCCTCCACCAGGACTCTGGTCACCGTACTCGTTCTAAAAGCTCCCATCGCTAGGCGAACGCCACTGTGGCGCACTGCGTGAGTAAACCCTACGCCGCCGAACCGTAAACCAGACAGTCAAGATTGGACTGAAGAAGAGAGCTCTGTAGAGATGCAGCAGTGTAGAGCGATCTGCACCCCAGTTGGTGTTGCTCAGGCAGCGGAGAGCATTGAGGTCCTGCCAGCACTCCTGAAGGTGAGATAGCCAAGTCAATCGGGCATTGAAAACCAGTCCTAAAGATCTATACGTCTCCATTACAGTGAGTGGATCGTCATTAAGGTAAAGTACTGGTTCCGGATGAACGGTACGACGCCAATAGAAGTGCATGACACACCGCTTCGCAGCTGAAAACTGGAGGCCGTGGGCTGGAGCCCATGACTGTGCCTTGTGAATGGCTCCCTGTAGGCGCCACTCTGCGACACCAGTACTGGTGGAGCACTACTAAATGTAGTCTGTCTGCATACAGAGAAGGTGAGACGGAGGGCCCGACACCTGCTGCTAGACCGTTAATGGGCACTAAAAATAGAGACACAGTGAATATGGAGCCCTGTGGAACGCCATTCTCCTGAATACGGGGGGAACTATGGGAGGTCACAGCTTGGACACAGAAAGTACAGAGCGACAGGAAGTTTTGGATAAATATCGGGAGTGGTCCCCGGAGATCCCACTCATACAATGTGGCAAGGATATGATGTCGCCAAGTCGTGTCGTATGCTTTACGTAAGTCAAAAAAGACAGCAACCAGGTGTTCGCGTCTGGAAAAGGTTGTTCGGATGGCAGGCTCGAGGGACACAAGATTATCAGTTGTAGAGTGACCCTGGTGGAAACCGCCCTGACACGGAGCCAGTAGGCCACGTGACTCCAGGAGATAACCGAACCGCCTACACACTATGTTCCAGCAGCTCAGAGAAAACGTCGTGCATATGATGATATTTATATATATTTGACGGTGCTGATGCTGATTCCGCATTTAACATTTGACGATGCCACTATGGCTGCAGTACATTAGGACTTTGTTTTTATGAAACAGATCTGATGATGGTCATTAAAGACCGAAACCGGTAATCTGTTAACAAAAAGTTTGTGACCATAGACGTAAATTAAAGGAAACTTGTGTTATAGGGTTAACTGTGGCGTGTAGTGAACGAGAGGACTTTCCTTTCCATCCGCCGTTTGAGGGTGAGAAAGGCTGGGGGATAGTTCTCCGATGCAGAGGCTCTAGCATAGTGCTCAGCAAAGTGCTCGGCAATTGCGCTTGCCTTGGTAGAGAGCACGCCATTGATGTTAACGCCAGGGACACCTGTTGGGGTCTGGTGCCAAAAAGGACATCTGACCTTCGTCCAGACTTGGTGACATGTGGCACCCAATGGTAGACACGTACCTCTCCCAACACTCCTGCTTCTGTCGCCTGATAAGTTGGCGAAGGCGGGCACAGAGCCGTTTAAAGGCTATGAGATGCTGTATGGAAGGGTGCTGTTTATGTCGCTGTAGCGCTCCCCGACGCTCTTTAGTTGCCTCAGCGACTTCCGGCGACCACCAAGGGACTGTCTTTCGCTGGAGCACACTAGAGAGTGAGGGATCGCGTTTTTCGCCGCAGGAATTCTTGTTGTAGTGACCTGCTCAATCACAACATCGGTGGCACCACGCCGAGGAGATTCAACGGTGACAGCAGAGGTGAAGGCTACCCAGTCTGCCTTATTTAAAGCCCATCTATGTAGGCATCTGTGGGCATGACGCCGGGGGAGTGACAAGAAGATGGGGATGTGGTCACTACCACACAGGTCGTCATGTGCTCTCCCGTGGATAGGTGGGAAAAGTCCTGGGCTGCAAATTGATAAATCAATGGCCAACTAACTACCATGAGCCACACTGAAATGTGTGGCGACTCCAGTATTTAAGCGAGAGAGGTCGAATTGGGACAGTAAATTTTCGACATGTCTGACATGACCACCAGTAAGCTTAGTGCTACCCCACAAGTGGTTATGGGCGCTAAAATATCCCAAAAGTAGGAAAGGTTTAGGGAGTTGACCAATCAGTGCATCCAAAACGTTCAGGGGTACCCCACCGTACAGAAGGAGGTATACATTGCAGACAATTATTTCCTGCATTGTCCATATCCTAACAGCCACAGCTTCAAGAGGAGTTTGAAGGGGCACAAGTTCACTACATACTGAGTTCAGGCCATGAATGCGAACTCCACCTGACACTATTATATTCTCTATGGTTCTTGTAATATCCTATGTAGCTGCAAAGGGCGGGGGTCCGCATTGTCTGGAACCAGGTTTCCTAGAGGGCAATGCAGAAAGCAGGTGTAAAGCTTAACAGTTGCCGTATCTCAGCCAGATGGTGGAAAAAACCTCCGCAATTCCACTATAGGATGACGTGATCGTGAGACTGGGAAGGCATGAAACACTCAATGAGGCAGACTACGCCTCATGGTCACCTACTGCTACCGACTTATTTCCTGAACAGGCAATATCCATTGTGTCTGAGGGTCTCGCGAGATCTAGGTCCTCAGGGGATTCCAGAATCTTCACCTCATCCTCAGATGCAGAGTTTGTAGGCAGCAACGGTGTGGGTGCCACCACAATTCCCTTGGTCTTGGGGATCTTCTTTCTGGATTTCTCTCGCTGATCCTTGGGTTTCTCTGGCTGGCAGGGCTTCACTGATTCAGTCTCCAGGACTGAGGATGATCGTGTATCCCTACGACCAGCTGCTTTCAGCCACTGGCGGGTGTATCTTTCCCACTAGCAGAAACCTGGGCAGGGGATGCCATTTTTATCAAGATTGACCCTGACTGCATTTTGGACAAGCCCTCCACCTCCCCAAACTCGTCCTCTAAATGCTCTACGAAAAAATGAGGCTTCATAGAGACAAAGGAGTCCCCATCAGCTCTCGTACATACGAGGTACTGAAGCAAATAATGTTCGCTGCCATCCTTAGCCTGGCGTTCCTCCCATGGTGTGGTCAGGCAGGGGAACGATTTAGGATCATACTTCCTTGCATTGTACTGAGACTTGGAATGCTTAGAGACTACTGGCGTTTGATCACCAGCAAGTGATAACGTGGTATGCTTCATCGCGCCTCATCCGCCTTGATGCCACCCACTCCGACCAGGAACCCTCCCCATGGGCGCCACCCAGCCACAGCAGAGGCCACCTGTCCCAATGCCCCAGGGAGATAGGCATCTACTCCTTGTCGTACGTGGGGAGTTTACGGGGCAGGCATTAGCAGAGTGATCCCTGTGTAGACAGGGGCTACAACCAACAGGGTACATGGCGGCCCCACCACAATGGACTGGCTACCGTGCTGGATATAAGGTGCAAAGAATTCCATCGTCATCGTCGGCGCAGAAAACGACACTGCCTAGTGGGTGGATGAAAACGCACCCAGGAAGGTGTCTCAGCTGTGGCTGGGTCGTCTTATGCTTTGCATTAAACCTTGGTTGCTATTCTGTGTTTAGTCTCCCGCGGTTATCGCGATTATGCTGTTATCCTCTCACTCTGCGAGTGGCAGCAGCGGCGTGTATCGATATTCGCACACTTGTACTATATTTGGCCTCGCGCCCATCGTTTCCGGCCGTGCCGTGTGCGGGCAGTGGGTCGGTTGGCGTTATAATATAATAAAATAATGGAATAGATGATGATAAAATGTTGAAATGCGTGGCTTTTTAAAATGTATTGAATTAATGAGATTAATTTTTCGGCATGAATGACAAGCACAATAAGTTGAGCTATGACTGGAAATAAGTTCGTATTAGTTCATATTATTTTGCAGGGCGAAGTAGTTTCTTTCTCCGCTGTAGATTTGTGCTTACCATTCTTTATAATGCTACGTTTGGTCGCCGTGTTCACCTTTGAAGTCTTGACCGTGTTCCCATTAAGCTTATCGGATCTTCGTAATTTTCCAGAGTACACAGGTGGGCTTCAGTTTTTGTAATTATCGTACTGTTTGAAATAACAACTCACACGACCTTTCTGTTAGTAAAACAATACTGTATTTTTCTAAACGGTGCACACATGAAATACATACTCCTCACTTATTCATAGCGACCCCAAAATGGCGGTCTACAATTGCTCGATAAAAATGGCGTGCCTGTCACTCGTTCACTAGCTGAACAGGAATCTGTTGTGGAGTGGCAGGAGACCAACCCACTAAATTGAGAGGAAGCCGACGAAAGGCACGCGTTTAAGCTCATGCAGGCTGGCGTGAAGTCTGGAACAGGCCAAGGAAATTAGAACTTAGAAAAAAGGAGGTAACTGGTAGAATACTTAATGTTGAACGTAGCTCTTGTCTGTACATTATTTACAATATCATTAGTAACTGATAATGACGCCTTGCTAGGTCGTAGCAAATGACGTAGCTGAAGGCTATGCTAACTATCGTCTCGGCAAATGAGAGCGTATTTTGTCAGTGAACCATCGCTAGCAAAGTCGGCTGTACAACTGGGGCGAGTGCTAGGACGTCTCTCTAGACCTGTCGTGTGGCGGCGCTCGGTCTGCAATCTCTGATAGTGGCGACACGCGGGTCCGACGTATACTAACGGACCGCGGTCGATTTAAAGGCTACCACCTAGCAAGTGTGGTGTCTGGCGATGACACCACATTCCTCCCCAGCCAATCGGCGTACGGTGGTGTTATAAGGCTTCCGCCCGCCGTGGCGAGGACCCCATGTCGACGTATGCGACGAGGTGGGGAGCCTAACAACAGGCGAGGCTGTGCCACCTGCACCCTGCCATTCGGTCCGAGGGGAGCTAGGAAACGCCTGAAAACCTACTCCAGGGTGCACGCCAACATGCTGTGTATGCGCACGTAGAGAGACAGGAGGGGCCGAAGGGTCGACCTCCATTGGGCCGGGGCACCCGACGGGCGAAGACGACATATGGTCCGGAGCGGGCAAGAGTTCCATGCCGGAGGACAGCTGGTCACGGGAAGCGATCGGCGGCGCGTGACCCATGGAGGCGCCCGGCGGTTGCAGCGACGCGTCCACTGCGGGCGTCGCCGGCGGGAGAACCGGCGGCGGCGGTGGCGGCGGCGGCGGCGACGCATCGCCATGGGGCAAAATGGAAGGCAGCGTCGGTAACACCTGGGGCTTAGGCGAGCCAGTAGATGGGTCCTCAGGACGCTGACCGGACGGCACCGTCGCTGAAAGCAGACGGGGAGCGGCAGAACCCGTGCGACGACAGAGGCGCAGCTGATTGAGATGCCGACGCACCTCACCAGAGGCCCCCAAAACCAGATACATAGCGCGGCGGAGGCAGCGAAGAATGCGCCCTTCGAGCCAACGCCGTGAACCTCGATAGTTACGATAGTAGACAACGTCGCCCGGAGCAAAAGCAGGTGTCTGCCGCTGCACAGGAACCTGATGCGGCGGATGTAGCAAAGACATCAAGGTTCGATGAGGACGACCGTGTAGCAACTCAGCCGGCGAGCGACCATCTCGGGGCTGAGAGCGATACGAGGACAAAAAGAGCAATAACGCGTCCTCCCGAGAATGCGACACTTTCAACTTCAACATCTGGGACTTGAAACTCCTGACCAATCGTTCAGCGGCACCGTTTGACTGAGGCGAAAACGGCGCGGATATCAGATGTTGAATACCATTGACCTTGCAGAGTGACTGAAATTCTGCGAACCTGAATTGTGGGCCATTGTCGGAAACAATAGTCTGTGGCAGACCTTCAATGCAAAAGATAGCAGATAACGCTTGGATGGTGGCAGATGACGTCGTGGAAGACATCCGGACAAACAAAAGGAAAATTACTGAATGAATTTACCACAACCAACCAACGAGCATTCCAGAATGGACCAGCAAAATCGATGTGTAGGCGTTGCCAAGGGGAAGTGGCTTTGGGCCATGCAAAGAATTTCCGCGGCAGTGCAGATTGTTGTTCGGCACACGCCATGCAAGAAGAGCACATATTCGTAATCGCAGCATTGATTCCGAACCAAGTACAGTGCTGACAAGCACGTTGTTTCGTTCTCACTATACCCCAATGTCCTTGGTGGAGAAGCTGTAAGACAGAGGACTGTAACTAACGTGGGACCACGACCCTGGACTGATCATTATCAGAACGTAACAGCAAAACACCACGTCGTACAAAAAGTCTCTCCTTGAGCAAAAAATCGGCGAACCAACGGATTCCCGATCCGTGACTTTGACAAGGGCCATTGCGTAGCAACAAAACGCAGAACGGTAGCAAGGACAGGGTCAGCAGCTGTGGCTGTAACTACACGACGAAAATCAATCGGAAACGATTCGACCACGTCATCGGTTTCTGCAGCAATGAACATGCAAGCAAGTTAGGAGCAATCGAATGCTCTACCCTCAGCAACAGGCAAACGGGACAACGCATCGGCGTTTCCGTGCGTAGCAGTGGACCGATACAAGATATCGTAGCGGTACTGCGAGAGGAAAATAGACCAGCGAATGAATTTCTGCGCTGTACGTGGAGGTACAGGCTTGTTTGGATGAAAAAGCGATGTCAAAGGTTTGTGGTCTGTGATGACGGTAAAGTGACGACCATACAAGAAATCATGAAACTTTGTAACACCAAATACGAGAGCCAATGCTTCTTTCTCGATCTGTGAATAATGTATTTGTGCAGACGAGAGCAATTTGGACGCAAAGGCAATAGGGCGATCATGCGATCCATCTTTGTGCGCAAGCACAGCACCGATCCCGAAATCCGATGCATCCACCATTAACAAAAGGGCCTTCTGGGGATCGAAAGGCGTAAGGCAAGTATTGGATAGCAACGCCGATTTCAAGTGGCGAAATGCGCTTTCGCATTCCGTCGTCCAGACGAACGGAACACCTTTATGACGTAAGCGATGAAGCGGAGCTGAAATGGAAGAGGCATGGGGAACATAGTGATGATAATAATTGATTTCTCCCAGCACACTCTGTAGCTGCTTCAAATTCTGCGGCGAAGGCAAGTCTTGTATGGCACGGAGGTGCTCGGGACTGGGATGTATGCCTTGGGCATTGATTACATGGCCCAGATAGGGTAAGTCACGAGCAAAAAACACACATTTGTCCTTCCGCAAGCGAAGACCATTTTGGCGCAAGACCTGAAATAATGTTCTGAGATTGGCCAATCTTTCCGGAGATCAAAATATCGTCCAGATAGTTTGCTGCAGTAGGGACCGATGCACAAACTTTTTGCAGATATTGCTGAAACAATACAGGGTCAGATGCACACCCGAATGGCAGTATTTTGAAGCGGTACAAACCAAGATGCGTGTTAACCACCAAAAAGCGCTGGGATTCTTCGTCCACCGGTATTTGCAAGTACGCATCAGCTAGGTCCAACTTCGAAAAATATTTACCCGGGCACAGTTTGTCAAAAAGACCTTCCGCGCGGGGTAAAGGAAAAGTTGCAATCACTAGTTTTGGATTCACTGTTGCCTTGAAGTCCACACAAAGTCTCAATTTTCCGGAAGGTTTTGGCAAAATTACTAAGGGTGATGCCCAGAGCCTGCATACATACAATTACACCTTGTGATTCCAAATCGTGTAATGTTTTTGCGACCTCATTATGCAATGTGTGGGGAACGTTGCGCGCTCTGAAAAATTTCGGTTGTGCGTTTACTTTCAGTTCCAAATGTGCTTTACAATTCTTAGCGCAACCAAGGCCCAGTGCAAAAATGTCTGCAAATTCTTCACATAGACGAGAAACACTGTCTGAAGGCACAGTCTGGTTCACTGATAGGACCTGATTGACTATAGACAAGCTAAACAACTGAAATAAATCGAAACCAAACAAGTTCACTGCAGAAGAAGAATGAAGGACGTACAATGACACAAGTTTTGCTTGTCCCTTGTATGTTGCAAGAAGGCTGCACTGTCCTAACACAGGGATATGCTGACCAGAGTAGCTACTGAGCTTAACATTTGCGGCACGCAACAGTGGTGCGCCCTGCTGTTTGTACGTGTCTTGATTGATCAGTGAAACTGCAGCTCCGGTATCGAGCTGGAATGGTGTCACTTTGCCATTAATGTCCAAGTCTACAAAAAGTTTATTGTCCTGCTGACGACAAGAGCGACTGTCTCATGCAACGTGAACTGACACTGCTACAAAATCACTTGCACTTGACGGGATTTCCATCGATGTCGACGCACACTTTTTGTGGGACGAACACAGTCACCGTTAGAGAGAGTGGCACTGGGCGGAGTGGAATTAACGACATGAATTTCCATGGGCGAAGTTGCACGAGACGGAGTATCCTTGGTTCGAATACGATGCGAAGCAAAGGGTCTGGAATGGTTGTGAGTGTCCGATCTGAGCTTTTTCTGGCAAACACTCTGAACATGGCCTTTTTTATTACAGAAAAAGCAAAGAGCTTGGCGTGACGCGCAATTCTCACGTGAATGTCTAGTAGTACACTGCGGGCATGATTTTAGCACTGCATTTGCTTGCCTGCGCGCACATGTGGCTGAGAGCCTGGCGGCAGCTGCGCGGCCGGGCGCGAGGACTGTTTACTGTTCCGTGCAGCGCGCCCGGCGGGCCGGTTAACGTGACACACGGGTGGCAATGTTTCAAATGATTCCTGAGCAAAGTCAAGTGTGCCCTGCCGATCCAATATGTCCATCACTTGTTGAAGGGAGGGATTGACTAGTTTCAAAATCTGTTCCCTTATATGAACATCAGCAACGTTCTGTGCAATTGCATCACGTACCATAGTATCTGAATAAGGGAGTCCACATTGACACTCAAAAGCACAATCCCTAATAAGGCCTTGCAAAGTGGCAACCCACTCCCCATTAGTTAGACCTGCCGTACGTTTTGTACGAAAGAAGGTATACCGTTTGGCAGCTACATTAACTGATTCTTTGAAATATGCATCTAATGCAGACAAAATTTCGTCGTAGGCCAGAGTTGCTACGTCGCGTCGGGGAAATAATTTGACTATCACACGGTACATTTGGACGCCAATTGATGCTAACAAAAAAGGCTGCCGCTCGTTACCTTGAATTCTGTAGGCGGCAAGATGGAATCCAAATTGGCGTGACCACTCCGTCCAGCTTTCCAGTGCAGCATCAAAAGGTGGAAAAGGTGGTGCAACTGCGTGTCGTGGCTGCGGTAGCGGTGGAGCGGCTGCTGCCGCATCGTTTTGCATTGCACGTTGACCCTGGACGAGCTGTCCAAGGGCATCCAGTAAGGCCTACGGCTGCTGATTCTGTAAGCGATAAAATTCGGACAGCACATCTGGAGATTGTGGTGAAGCCATTACGCAAGTAAATCAGGGCAATATCGATAAGAACGCGGGGGCATCGTCGCCAAAATGTTGTGGATTGGCAGGAGACCAACCCACTAAATTGAGAGGAAGCCGAAAGGCACGTGTTTAAGCTCACGCAGGCTGGCGTGAGGTCTGGATCAGGACAAGGAAATTAGAACTTAGAAAAAAGGAGGTAACTGGTTGAATACTTAACTTTAATCCATTAATGTTGAACGTAGCTCTTGTCTGTACATTATTTACAATATCAATAGTAACTGATAATGGCGCCTTGCTAGGTCGTAGCAAATGGCGTAGCTGAAGGCTATGCTAACTATCGTCTCGGCAAATGAGAGCGTATTTTGTCAGTGAATCATCGCTAGCAAAGTCGGCTGTACAACTGGGGCGAGTGCTAGGAAGTGTCTCTAGACCTGCCGTGTGGCGGCGCTCGGTCTGCAATCACTGACAGTGGCGACACGCGGGTCCGACATATACTAACGGACCGCGGCCGATTTAAAGGCTACCACCTAGCAAGTGTGGTGTCTGGCGGTGACACCACAGAATCCTCCCTTCCTCATACCGGTACAAGTAAAACTCTTCTGTTTTTTAACAACTGAAAATCAAAAATACCTGACGGTAGGCATAGGCTCTATGATGGATTACCGCTTCATCTTCTCTATTTGCCTTTAAAGAAGACGAAAACATAAAAGAAATGCAAGAGGTTTATCACAGCGTGGAGCAGCGAGGAAGTCTCCGTGGCACATATTTTGGCCGGGGCCATTGCTGGGGTCCACACGCGGTCAGAGTGTGAACGGCTGTTCCCATTGCTACGAGGTCCGTGGCTCACCGATCTCGGACACCAAAGTTGAATCTTTACTTAATCTACGAGGGCAGTTCAATAAGTAATGCAACACATTTTTTTTCTCGTCCAATTTTGGTGGAAAAAACCGGAAATTTCATGTGGAATATTTTCAAACATTCCCGCTTCGTCTCGTATAGTTTCATTGACTTCCGACAGGTGGCAGCGCTGACGGAGCTGTTAAAATGGCGTCTGTAACGGATGTGCGTTGCAAACAATGGGCAATGATCGAGTTTCTTTTGGCGGAAAACCAGGGCATCTCAGATATTCATAGGCGTTTGCAGAATGTCTACGATGATCTGGCAGTGGACAAAAGCACGGTGAGTCGTTGGGCAAAGCGTGTGTCATCATCGCCGCAAGGTCAAGCAACACTGGCGGCCGGTGTGGCCGTGCGGTTCGAAGCGCGTCAGTTTGGAACTGCGTGACCGCAACGGTCGCAGGTTCGAATCCTGCCTCGGGCATGGACGTGTGTGATGTCCGTAGGTTAGTTAGGTTTAAGTTGTTCTAAGTTCTAGGGGACTGATGACCTCAGTAGTTAAGTCCCATAGTGCTCAGAGCCATTTGAACCATTTTCAAGCAACGCTGTCTGATCTCCCGCGTGCGGGCCGGCCGTGCACAGCTGTGACTCCTGCAATGGTGGAGCGTGCGAACACACTCGTTCGAGATGATCGACGGATCACCATCAAACAACTCAGTGTTCAACTTGACATCTCTGTTGGTAGTGCTGTCACAATTGTTCACCATTTGGGATATTCAAAGGTTTGTTCCCGCTGGGTCCCTCGTTGTCTAGCCGAACACCATAAAGAGCAAAGGAGAACCATCTGTGCGGAATTGCTTGCTCGTCATGTGGCTGAGGGTGACAATTTCTTGTCAAAGATTGTTACAGGCGATGAAACATGGGTTCATCACTTCGAACCTGAAACAAAACGGCAATCAATGGAGTGGCGCCACACCCACTCCCCTACCAAGAAAAAGTTTAAAGCCATACCCTCAGCCGGTAAAGTCATGGTTACAGTCTTCTGGGACGCTGAAGGGGTTATTCTGTTCGATGTCCTTCCCCATGGTCAAACGATCAACTCTGAAGTGTATTGTGCTACTCTTCAGAAATTGAAGAAACGACTTCAGCGTGTTCGTAGGCACAAAAATCTGAACGAACTTCTCCTTCTTCATGACAACGCAAGACCTCACACAAGTCTTCGCACCCGAGAGGAGCTCACAAAACTTCACTGGACTGTTCTTCCTCATGCAGCCTATAGCCCCGATCTCGCACCGTCGGATTTCCATATGTTTGGCCCAATGAAGGACGCAATCCGTGGGAGGCACTACGCGGATGATGAAGAAGTTATTGATGCAGTACGACGTTGGCTCCGACATCGACCAGTGGAATGGTACCGTGCAGGCATACAGGCCCTCATTTCAAGGTGGCGTAAGGCCGTAGCATTGAGTGGAGATTACGTTGAAAAATAGTGTTGTGTAGCTAAAAGATTTGGGAATAACCTGGTGTATTTCAATGCTGAATAAAACAACCCCTGTTTCAGAAAAAATGTGTTGCATTACTTATTGAACTGCCATCGTATTAGCCAACCCCAGCTGTTCAACATTGTATTGTTCGAATTTCGCTGTGGGGTGTTCGGACATTCCCGCGAGCGACAGCGTGTGTTTTCAAGTTGGCGAAATTCCAGCCGCCCTCCTGTGGAGTTTAACTTAACTTCACTATTTTTGAATTGAAGTGTACGAGCGAAATCTTCTGCCTTGTGGCCGTTAACGTTCCGGTTACCTGCCCTGGCCATTGACCTAAATTCAGCCACTGTATTTTCCTCATCTTGTTGTGGCTGTCCAGCACGGCGTGTAGCTTGATAGCTGAATGCGTTGTGGGCGCAGATACCTTCTGCGTGTTCCATTGAACTCCCTGTTGTGTGCTGGGCGGATGGAGTGGAAGTTATCCTGTCGCTTGGTCCGTTGACTGTCTGTCAGTTGGGTTGCCGTCGGATGAGAATTGTTGGGGCGACTGCCTGTCTCACCTAAGCGAGCGTTAGTGTTTGAATTCCAGGCTGACCCTTGAAAACTTATGAGTGCCGTTTGGTGTACTGCCTTTTCTTATTTGTCCTTGTAGTTTGTTTATGTATGGCTTCTAGCCGATTTTAAATTAAAGTTGTTTTGCCCTTAAGGCGTGAGATTGTTTGGGCCTTCAGCCTGATTTAAAGAAATTTTTAGGATAAGGCCTTCTGCCTTTTAAAATTCAAATTACTGTTTTGAGCCTTAAGTTATTGGCCTTCAGCCGATTTTATGTTAAAGTGGTTTTGCCCTTAGGGTGTGAGACTGTTTGGACCTTCAGCCTAATTTACAGAAATGTTTTAAGATAAGGCCTTCTGCCTTTTAAAATTCAAATTCTTGTTTTTGAGTCATAAGTTATTGGCCTTCAGCCCTTAATGCGTGAGATTGAATGGCGTATTTAGCTGGGAATTAAGATCTAAAAGGCCGGCCGAAGTGGCCGTGCGGTTAAAGGCGCTGCAGTCTGGAACCGCAAGACCGTTACGGTCGCAGGTTCGAATCCTGCCTCGGGCATGGCTGTTTGTGATGTCCTTAGGTTAGTTAGGTTTAACTAGTTCTAAGTTCTAGGGGACTAATGACCTCAGCAGTTGAGTCCCATAGTGCTCAGAGCCGTTTGAACCATTTAAGATCTAAAATTATTGTTTGGCTTGCTCTGTTTATAATGTTTTCTTTAGTCTTGTAATGTTTGTCAATTGAATAGAGTAGTATGTTCGAGTGCAACTGACAGCCACTCATTTTGGCGCCTTTCCACAAATTAAACAATCTGTCCTGTCCTGCGGGTATAGCGGGGGATCTCAGAGTCCTCGCCCACGAAATGGAGGATGAGTGGGACTGCAATGCCTCGACGAGAAAGAGAGCTGACGATCTCAATGCACGGTGGACACTATGCGCCATGTAATTCGCCCTTTCCCAACTGGCTCGCTCTTCGGGAAAATTATGAAAAACGGTCAAACCCTACAGGGGACCAGGCCGAAAGATGTGAGACTCGTTTTAGTCGCCTCTTACGACGCGCAGGAACATCTCGGGCCTATATTACCCCCGGGCATGCAGAGGGGGGGGGGGGGGGGGGGGGGGGAAGGGACCACTTGCACCATTGTATCTGATATAATAAACAGTTTTTATTAATTTCATAATTATTCTGCATTTCATCCTATTTAGCCGCTATTTAAGAAGTCACAGCTGCAAAATACTAACGCGAATTCTTTACAGACGAATGGAAAAACTGGTAGAAGCGGACCTCGGGGAAGATCAGTTTGGATTCCGTAGAAATATTGGAACACGTGAGGCAATACTGACCCTACGACTTATCTTAGAAGATAGATTAAGGAAAGGCAAACCTGTGTTTCTAGCATTTGTAGACTTGGAGAAAGCTTTTGACAATGTTGACTGGAATACTCTCTTTCAAATTCTGAAAGTGGCAGGGGTAAAATACAGGGAGCGAAAGGCTGTTTACAATTTGTACAGAAAACAGATGGCAGTTATAAGAGTCGACGGACATGAAAGGGAAGCAGTGGTTGGGAAGGGAGTGAGACAGGGTTGTAGCCTCTCCCCGATGTTATTCAATCTGTATAAAGAGCAAGCAGTGAAGGAAACATAAGAAAAATTCGGAGTAGGTATTAAAGTCCATGGAGAAGAAATAAAAACTTTGAGGTTCGCCGATGATATTGTGATTCTGTCAGAGACAGCGATGGACTTGGAAGAGCAGTTGAACGGAATGGATAGTGTCTTGAAAGGAGGATACAAGATGAACATCAACAAAAGCGAGGATAATGGAATGTAGTCGAATTAAGTTTGGTGACGCTGAGAGAATTAGATTAGGAAATGAAACACTTAAAGTAGTAAAAGAGTATTGTTATTTGGGGAGCAAAATAACTGATGATGGTCCAAGTAGAGAGGATATAAAATGTAGACTGGCAATGCCAAGGAAAGCATTTCTGATGAAGAGCAAATTGCTAACATCGAGTATAGATTTAAGTGTCAGGAAGTCGTTTCTGAAAGTATTTGTACGGAGTGTAGCCATGTGTGGAAGTGAAACATGCACGATAACTAGTTTGGACAACAAGAGAATAGAAGCTTTCGAAATGTGGTGCAACAGAAGAATGCTGAAGATTAGATGGGTAGATCATGTAACTAATGAGGAGGTATTGAATAGGATTGGGGAGAAGAGAAGTTTGTGGCACAACTTGGCTAGAAGAAGGGATTGGTTGGTAGGACATCAAGGGATCACAAATTTAGCATTGGAGGGCACCGTGGAGGGTAAAAATCGTAGAGGGAGACCAAGAGATGAATACACTAAGCAGATTCAGAAGGATGTAGGTTGCAGTAGGTACTGGGAGATGAAGAAGCTTGCACAGGATAGAGTAGCATGAAGAGCTGCATCAAACCAGTCTCAGAACTGAAGACCACAACAACAACAAGCCGCAGATTTAACATTTCCGAGCGCAATAAGATCTACAGTGCGTTTGCCAGCCACTACATACCGGTAATTTATAAAATTATTGTAAAGCTGTTCACGGGAAACTGTGCCGCTTCCTTGATGTAGAGGTGATCTCGACGCTGTTCTGCAGTGGAGGCGGGTGCTGCGCACCTCTGAATTACACAGCAGAAATCGAGCCCCGGATCGTTTTTCTGTCACTGCCTCATCCAGCGCTTGTCGAGCTGCAGAGAGGAACAGGGGAAAAGTTCACAGGTCTCGGCGTCAGTTCCCAGAAGAACTGAGACACAGCTACGATATAATATAAGGAGTGTCTCTCATAAGAGTCGTCGGGCGCATTGTCCCTGGTGTTTCGGCACATATCTGCCATTTCGTTTTTGCGGTGTTTAGCTGGAGCCAGCCCAAAAAATTACAGCTCTTCACGTCTTCGATACGTCACGCAGTCTCAACAGAAAGCGTTGGTCCTTTTTAACATTACAAACAAAATTATTTTTAACAAGTTTGTTTGTGTGGCCATCCTCCGCAACAAGCATATGAATACTTGTTTTGCAAATCAAACTGCCTTTTCCTGCTGCTAGTTACTTCATTTATCCCATACACGTTTCGCCTTCTACTGTTCTAAGGCATCATCAGTGGGATCTATAACGATACAGTTTTGTTAGTTATAGATTATCAAACAGTTCACTTCGCGATTTTTTGTAAAAAAAAAAGTAATTATTTACGGTTTGCTGATCTGCGTTTCCTCACATCTGGTCTGGAGGTCGCACTACCACTTTTATCACAACCAAATATTCACATCTTTCTGTTCTCGCCATCCACTCACTGTTCACCATGTTTCTCACTCTTTTTTGTGGTGGACTATTGTTCTTTTGTCACTCGATACAACTGTTTCGTCGTACACTTCTTTTCGCAGCGTAAGTATTGCGATTCCATTACGTGTTTCATCTTCCTTGGTATGTTTGCCTTTTTGTTGCCAACCTAACGAAGTATATGTTCGTTACTAACTTCTATTTATGATGTTTATATCATGTGTGTGTGTGTGTGTGTGTGTGTGTGTGTGTGTGTGTGTGTGAGAGAGAGAGAGACAGAGAGAGAGAGATGGTTCAAATGGCTCTGAGCACTATGGGACTTAACAGCTATGGTCATCAGTCCCCTAGAACTTAGAACTAGAGAGAGAGAGAGAGAGAGAGGGGGGGGGGGGGGGAATAGAGCTGAATATTTTTTTCTTGGGGAGGGGGGAGGGAGTTGGCGGGTGTACTAGCTGGGGAGGGGTCAAGATGTTGGATTCTATTATTATTACATTGGACAGTATTATTACATTTATCCTTTTTGCGAATATTATTCTATTATCTATTAGTGTAAATAATGAATTGCTTGGCATGCGTACTTGGTCATTCAACAGGATTTTCCCCTTTGCTTTGGTTTATGTATGTGGTCATTTTCTTGCATGGTCAAAAAAAGTAATTTTTAAATCTGAATTTAGCCATTCCATAGAGAGCTCCCAAATTAATCATGCCCGATATTCGTTTTATCAGTATGTATCAACAGGGATAGTAAAATACATGAAGCACTCCATGCTTGGCGGTAGCAGTTATCCCGGGCTGGGACGATGCTATCGCTGCTGGAGTACTTGTTAATCTTTGCGTTTTACTGTTAATACGAGGGGTATCCAAAAAGTACATTACGTTTTGGAATTAAAAATAAATAAAGTATTGGAAATTTTTTTTATTATATACAGATGAAAGCCACACTTCAATACTACTTTTCTACATAGTAGCCATTTAATTTAAGGCACTTGTCGTAGCGATGGACGAGCTTGGAAATTCTTTCGTCGTAAAATTCGGCCGCCTGCGCCTTCAACCACGTGGTTACCTCTTCTTGAAGCTGTGCGTCGTCTTCAGAACGCTGCATAGCCAACCACTTCTTCATTGCTGGGAATAAGTGGAAGTCGCTCGGTGCCAGGTCGGGACTGTACGGCGGATGAGGAAAACTCCCACTTACAAGATTCGAGAACTTCACGAGTGGCATTTGCCGTGTGGGCACGGGCGTTGTCGTGAATCAGCAAGATCTTTGAGCACAACTTTCCCCTGCGCTTGTTTTGTATTGCTCTTCTGAGGTTGTGCAGAGTTTGGCAATACCTTTGAGAGTTTATTGTAGTGCCTCTTTCCAGGAAATTCACAAAAATCGTATTTCTACCGGGTTACTGATTAACTACGTGGTTGAAGGCGCAGGCGGCCGAATTTTAAGACGAAGGAATTTCCAAGCTCGTCCATCGCTACGATAAGTGCCTTAATTTAAATGGAAACTATATAGAAAAGTAGTATTTAAGTGTGGCTTTCATCTGTATACAATAAAAAAATTTTCCAATACTTTATTTATTTTTAATTCCAAAACGTAATGTACTTTGTGGATAGTCCTCGTACATATCGATAACACAAATATCGTACTAGACTGATACGGGACCGCTCTATCGAGTGGGCAAGTAAAATACCACTTTGAAAATTAGTTCATTCGTAACAGGAAACGAAGTGACGCCTTTCGTCGACAATGGGCATCGCATGAAAGACGTGATGAGCAATATTTGTTTGGGCTGACCCCAGATACACGATGCAAAAACGAAATTCCAAATGTCTGCAGAAACACCAGAGAAAACGAGCCTGGCGATCCTTTGGAAAAACATACTGTGTAGTGCGGACCCTTAGACGTGGCAGGCATAAACAAACGAGAAACGAGACCGCTGCGGTCGATGGAGTGGTACGGAGGAACCATCACCGCTCCTTCTCGCAGGCTGGCATCCTACGCTCACCATGTGTGCTCCTGCGAATGCACAACAGACGCACTCTCTTAGGCATCACCGAGCCTTTGTGTTGCGTGGGGGACTTACTCTAACTCCAACATGGAGCAGGTTTATTCTCTTAATTCGTTTCGAAATAAAACAAGCAAAGAGCAACTCTCAACACGATGGAAAGCAGAGTACGAAAAGCATTCTGTAATGTAACCGCGCAAGTGCAGGCCCCGGAGTTCTGCTGGTATCTTAACGCAACCATTGTTCAATATATCCTCCACGATAAAGAGCACGCACTTTACCTGGCTGATACTGGTCCATAATTTCCACAAGCCTGTTGCACAACGCAAAGTATTAGTTTAAAATTCGTCTCTGGACAGAGAAGACCCAGGACTTCTTGTTGACGCTACAATTACTTTTCCGTAGTAGAGCGATTGTTGCAGACATTATGGGACAAAAGTAATTAACATTCAAGAGAAAACATAATTTTATGTGCTAGATGAGAGGCAAAAAGGTGAAATTTCAAGGTAGAAAATATGTCTCTAGAATTAGAGCTTTCCGAACTGTATGGAGTGAAACACGGCACAGCACACAGCCACTGAATTGCTACCTCTGAAGTCCACTTTGCATGGCTAAACAGTACTGAATCGAACTACGGAGACTGGAAACGTCACCGTTCAATCCTAGGCTGTTACGAGTCGGTTCTAACGCCCAAATTGAGGGCTGCTGTGGGAGGGTTCCCATCTATTGTCGGTCTTGGGTTAAAGTTTACTCAAGCAACACGAAAAATGACTTTCAAACAATGTTTTTTTCAACTTCAAGCTGAGGATAAGGTATGAAATAATACAACAAATCCGTTGACATGATCAAATGTCACGTTTTTTAATCAACCAGAATGTCACAGACACCATCAAAGTTGAATAAGCATTATTTGTAAATAAGATTTTTTGTTTGTTATTTTTGACGACTTTTAATCAGTTACTTTTAATTCTTTTTGTTGACATCTGACTTTTTTGTTCCATGCTTTTTCTTTTCAGAGTCAACCTAACATTAAAGGGGCATGAATAAAATTATGTTTTGAGAATATTTTGTAATTCTCTTTCCTATCTCTGAGAATACGTTGGATTTACCCCTAAATTTCAGATCGTTCAATCAGAAATGGTGGCAGGCATCGTAATTTTAATTGTATAAAAATATTTACTTTTCGCATACTAATGGAATATGCTCACCTCTTAAGTAACAAACTTATCACACTTAAAATAGACTGGATAACATTCAGTAGCTATGTTTTTTATCTTCGTGCCAAATTTAGGTATGACACGTTCTCAAACGCGCCGAATTTATTATATCAGAAGCGCTAATTTTTGTATATCGCTTTCTTCTGAACAAATTTCTGTACGGGCCATCTTGAAAGATGTAAGGAAAAAGCTCAATATTTCAAAACGAACTTTGGACTGATATGACGAAAATGTAGATATCTTTGTGCTAATTTCATGCATTTGCAAAAACTTTCACATAGTCCTACATACCCCACCTACTGTGCGGACAGTTCTTTCATGCGTGTTCCAACAACACCGGTGTTGTTTGAACAACACCACAGGCATCAATAAATATCGCTAGAACATCGTCTTCAGCCTCAACAGGTGTTTCCTACACAAGACATTTCGCATGGCCCCACACCTTTTTACAAACTGTCTGTCGCAGATATTCACGAGCGAGGTGTTCAAAGTGCTCTGGGGTCTGTCATGCTTGAACCACGTACATTGTACTCACACTGTGCTTTGTCCCTACCCCTCATAATGATGTACGTCTAATGTTGTCTGATTCATGTCTTACGTAAAGGACGGAGACACGTAGTGATAAATCATCCTACACACATCGGTTCCGAGAGTTCCGGAACCTGTACACAAAATTGGAATAGAGATCAACATAAACATCACTTCTGCCCTTTTTATTGCTCGTGAAAACCACACATTGCATGTTGTACCACCATACAGTCAGACCTTCAGAGATGGTGGTCCAGACTGCTGTACACACCACTACATCTAATACCCAGTAGCACGGCGTCTTGCATTGATGCATGCCTGTATTCGTCGTGGCATACTATCCACAAGATCGTCAAGGCATGTTGGTCCAGATTGTCCCACTCCTCAATGGCGATTCGGCGTAAATCCCTCAGAGTTGTTGGTGGGTCACGTCGTCCATAAACAGCGCTTTTCAATCAATCACAGGCGTTCGATAGTGTTCATGTCTGGAGAATATGGTGTCACTCTATTCGAGCGATGTCGTTATCCTGAAGAAAGTCATTCACAAGAAGTGCACGACGGAGCCACGAATTTATCATCCATGAAGACGAATGCCTCTCCAATACGCTGCCGATATGGTTGCAATATCAGTCGGAGTATGGCATTCACGTATCGTACAGCCGTTACGGCACCTTCCATGACCACCAGAGGCGTACTTCGGCCCAACATAATGCCACCCCAAACCAGCAAGGAACCTCCACCTTGCTGCACTCGCTTGACAGTGTGTCCAAGGCGTTCAGCCTGACCGAGTTGCCTCCAAACACGTCACCGACGATTGTCTGGGTGAAGGCATATGTAACACTCATCGGTGAAGAGAACGTGATGCTAACCTTTCGGCACATTGTTGGGCCCATCTGTGCTGTGCTGCATGGTGTCGTGGTTGCAAAGATG
The DNA here is from genome assembly GCF_021461385.2 of Schistocerca piceifrons. Classification (NCBI taxonomy): domain Eukaryota; kingdom Metazoa; phylum Arthropoda; class Insecta; order Orthoptera; family Acrididae; genus Schistocerca; species Schistocerca piceifrons. Next base: position 794,512,669 of record NC_060141.1, on the reverse strand, counting down.
GATTCGCCATGGACGTCGGGAGTGAAGTCGCGCAGCCTATTGCACACAGTTTGAGTCGTAACACGACATCCTGTGGCTGCACAAAAAGCATTATTCAACATGGTGGCGTAGCTGTCAGGGGGCCATAATCCGTAGGTAGCTGTCATCCGCTGCTGTAGTAGCCCTTGGGCGGCCTGAGCGAGGCATGTCTGAACAACATCGCCTTGGCTCACTGCGAGACGCCTGGACACTTCCTGGCACAAAGTAACAATGCGGACGCGATAGGACCGTGGTATTGACCGTCAAGGCATGGTTGAACTACAGACAACACGAGCCGTGTACCTCCTTCCTGGTGGAATGACTCGAACTGATCGGCTGTCGGACCCACTCCGTCTAATAAGGGCTGCTCATGAATGGTTGTTTACATCTTTGGGAGGCTTTAGTGAAATCTCTGAACAGTCAAAGGGACTGTGTCTGTGATAGAATATCCACAGTCAACGTCTGTTTTCAGGAGTTCTGGAAACGGGGGTGATGCAAAACTTTTTTTGATTTGTGTATTACGTCGTACTCGTACAAAACGCTGTTCGTAGGTTGTTGTATATTAAAGGTAGTGTCATCTTACAACACGTATGTCTTCATAACTTTCCATTCATTTAATTGGATTTTGCGCAAGGTTTCTTACCTCCAGTTCAAACGTTTTCTTTTCTTCGTTACCTCTGAACATGTGTAACATGTACACATTCTACATACAGCAGAAAAATGCTAACACAACTTCAGATATTAAAGTAGTAGAAAAGTCAGTATACAAGATGGAATTCCGTAGGCAGGCTGATGAGTGTTCAGCACACGTTGATTAGAAGAATCGTCTACAACCAGATCAACACAAAAAAGACACTACTGGTACTACAAACAAATTATTTGTTCTAATGTGTTAATGTGCGACTGTGCTTCCCCCGTACGCTAGAGCAAGCTGAATCGAAACCGATCAACTCAGATCAAGTGGACAAAGAGTGTACTAAAACTTTTTTTCTTTGGCTCAGCTAGGAAGCAGAAGCGATGGAGCTCATGCACAGACTTTGTGAAGACGTCACGCAGAAGTTTTTGGAGCGGTGGATGCAACGAATGCGGATGTTAGCGCTCTCAAACGGAACCTATTTTCATCACGACCACCAGTATCTGGCCATATTTGATAACTATGCACCAGTGTCAAGTCTTTTGTGTCATACCACGTACACTTTGTCCAGCAGAGTGCAGCAATTCACCTGTTCGTTCACTATCACTGAGCAGATCGATTTTGATGAAACTTGTCAAAGCGTGCGACCACCTTACAAAATCGAGAAAGAGTCATGTGATCATACGATTCGACGAAATAGTTGCTTTGTAGTGCTGCTACTATCTTTGGTGACAACGTAGCTTACAGGTGAATATCTAAAAGAAGATAATGTAATTGTAAAGAGAAAATTTCCAATAGATAAGCCAGTAAAGAAAGGCTCCTAATATAGTGCCGGACCTTCTTTTGCCCGGCGTAGAGCAGAAGCTTGACGTGGCATGGACTCAAAATGGCTCTGAGCACTATGGCACTTAACATCTGAGGTCATCAGTCCCCTAGAGCTTAGAACTATTTAAACCTAACTAACCTAAGGACGTCACACGCATCCATGCCAGAGGCAGGATTCGAACCTGCGACCGTAGCGGTCGCGAGGTTCCAGACTGAAGCGCCTAGAAACGCTCGGGCCACTGACTTGAGGTAAGTCCCATGCACAAATATTAGGCCATGCTGCCTCTATAGCCGCGCATAATTGCGAAAGTGTTGCCGGTGTGGGATTTTGTGCACGAACTGATCTGTCGATTATGTCCCATAAATATTCGATGGGATTCAGGTGTAGCCATCTGTGCTGCCAAATCATTTGCTCCAGCTGTCCAGAATGTTCTTCAAACCAGTCGCGAACTGTTGTGGCCCGGTGACATGGAGCACTGTCATCCTTAAAAATTCTATTGTTGTTTGGGTACATGAATTTCAAGAATGGCTGCAAATGGTCTCCAAGCAGCCGAACAAAGCCATTTGCAGTCAATGATCTGTTCAGATGGACCAGAGGACCCAGTCCATTGCACGTAAACACATTGCTACCACCAGCTTGGTTCAAAATGGTTCAAATGGCTCTGAGGTCATGTGTCTCCTAGAACGTAGAACTACTTAAACCTAACTAATCTAAGGACGTCACAAACATCCATGCCCGAGGCAGGATTCGAACCTGCGACCGTAGCGGTCGCGAGGTTCCAGACTGAAGCGCCTAGAAACGCTCGGGCCACTGACTTGAGGTAAGTCCCATGCACAAATATTAGGCCATGCTGCCTCTATAGCCGCGCATAATTGCGAAAGTGTTGCCGGTGTGGGATTTTGTGCACGAACTGATCTGTCGATTATGTCCCATAGATATTCGATGGGATTCAGGTGGAGCCATCTGTGCTGCCAAATCATTTGCTCCAGCTGTCCAGAATGTTCTTCAAACCAGTCGCGAACTGTTGTGGCCCGGTGACATGGAGCACTGTCATCCTTAAAAATTCTATTGTTGTTTGGGTATATGAATTTCAAGAATGGCTGCAAATGGTCTCCAAGCAGCCGAACATAGCCATTTGCAGTCAATGATCTGTTCAGATGGACCAGAGGACCCAGTCCATTGCACGTAAACACATTGCTACCACCAGCTTGGTTCAAAATGGTTCAAATGGCTCTGAGGTCATATGTCTCCTAGAACGTAGAACTACTTAAACCTAACTAATCTAAGGACATCACACACATCCATGCCCGAGGCAGGATTCGAACCTGCGTCCGTAGCAGTCGCTCGGTTCCGGACTACACCACCAGCTTGCCCAGTGCCTTATGGACAACTTGGATCCATGGCTTCGTGCGGTCTGTGCCACACTAACGCTACCTTACGCCGTTAAGAACCGAAATTCGGCCTTATCTGACCAGGCCACGGTTTTGCAGTCGCAAAGTTTCGAAGCGATATGGACTTGGAATACCAGTTGAACGGAATGGTCAGTCTCTTGAAAGGAGGATATAAGATGAACATCAACAAAAGTCGGGTGATGCTGAGGGAGTTAGATTAGGAAATGAGACACTTACAGTAGCAAAGGAGTTTTGCTATTTGGGGCGCAAAATAACTGATGATGGTCGAAGTAGCGAGGATATAAAATGTAGACTGGCAATGGCAAGGTAAGCGTTTCTGAAGAAGAGCAATTTACTAACATCGAGTATAGATTTAAGTGTCAGGAAGTCGTTTCTGGAAGTATTTGTATGGAGTGTAGCCATGTATGGAAGTGAAACATGGACGATACATAGTTTAGACAAGAAGAGAATAGAAGCGTTTGAAATGTGGTGCTACAGAAGAATGCTGGAGATTTGATGGGTAGATCACATAACTAATGAGGAAGTATTCAATAGGATTGGGGAGAAGAGAAGTTTGTGGCACAACTTGACTAGAAGAAGGGATCGGTTGGTAGGACATGTTGTGAGGCATGAAGGGATCACCAATTCATCAATTTAGTATTGGAGGGCAGCGTGGAGGGTAAAAATCGTAGAGGGAGATCGAGAGATGAATAAACTAAGCAGATTCAGAAAGATGTAGGTTGCAGTAAGTGCTGGGAGATGAAGAAGCTTGCACAGGATAGAGTAGCATGAAGACCTTCTTCAAACCAGTCTCTGGACAGAAGACCACAACAACAACAACAACAACAACAACAGTGGTCCAACCGATACGACCACGAGCCCAGGAGACGCGCTGCAGGCGATGTGGTGCTGTTAGCAAAGGCACTCGCGTCGATCGTCTGCTGTCACAGCCCGTTAACGGCAAACTTGTCATCACTGTCATAGCAGATATGTCAGTCGTACATCACACATTTATTTCAGCGGTTATTTCACGCAGTGTCGCTTGTCTGTTAGCACTGACATCTCCATGCGAACGCCGCTGCTTTCGGTCGTTAACAGAAAGCTGTCAGCCACTGCGTTATCCGTGGTGAGAGGTAATGCCTGAAATTTGGTAATCTCGGTACTCTCTTGACACTTTGGATGTCGGAATATTGAATTCCCAAGCGATTACCTTAATGGAATGTCCCATGCATCTAACTCCAACTACCATTCTGCATTCAGAGCCTGTCAATTCCCTTCGTACACTCACAGTCACGTCGGAAACCGGTTTACGTGAATCACCTGAGTGCCAATGGCAGTTCCGCCAGTGCGCTGCCCCTTTATACCTCGTGTAGGCGACACTACCGTCGTCAGTATACTATAGTTGAATTCTTTTATCTTGGCGGCTCGCGCATGCCCGCCATACGCTGGAGATTGCTGCGTTGCCAGTTGCACACGACGCACGCGCCTTCACTGATGGACGGTATATTCAAGTCCTAATGTTTTTGTTAGTCCACAGTTTTGTTTAATGTATTTTGTCTACTACCTTTTGATTGATTGAAGTGCTTTAAAATAAAGCCAAACGCGCCCGGTGTAAATAAAACTTTTATTACAGTCGCGAAAGACGTAATATTTCTCAATATTATATACGACACCCATGTGGTACTTAAATTAAATGAGATATTGTTATACAGTAAATTTTATATGAAATTTAGGTATCTTGTCCACATTTCATTCTCAACATTGTGGCAACTAAAATCGACCATACGGAAAGTATACGCTATGAACATTTACCTCTGCAAACTCTTCAAAATTTCGTGCAATGGTTTACTACATTTAATGCTACACAATAACTGCGTTGAACATAGAAACAAAATTAAGTCATTTATGGGGGGAAGGTATCAGTCCAAAAGATGTGTAAAAATCAAATTTTTGGGCCAAATCGTTTTTGTTAAATCGAATGATAAGTGTGTCAAAGCAGTCGGAACACCATGTGTCTGCACAGGCGAGCAGTGCAGCGCGGAATGCGGGGAGCACGTGTCTGCAGCAGCGAAAGGGTTAATGAAGAGACGAAGCACTAGAAATTTCAAAAAATTGAATTCAAACGAATAAAATTCGTGAAGTAAGACCCTTCCATATTGTTTTTAAATAAAGAAAATCTTTAGCACTGCACAAAGTTTGAACTCTTCACCCTTTGCTTGCTAACCCAATGCCTTAACCATTACGCTAACACAGCTCGTCAAACAATATGTGTCCATAAGGAGTCTAACAAGTCATGCAGAATACTGACAAACACTGTTGGTATGACTATGAATTACTCACACTTCGTCCAAGTACAATAGGAAATAAACAATTACCGCTGTTCTTTATTGCGAAAAAACGGTTAGTGAGATTGATACAAACACCTTTCCTTGCTATTGCCTGAATTAGGAGTCTTATTGCTTGTTTGGTTTAATTAATTAATAGAATATGAAGCAATTGGTATAAAGAATGCTTTTTCCAAACTTTCTATAAAAGAATGTCTGCTATCAAGACATTGCTTTTGCTCTATTACTTTATTTATGACTGAACGTTTCTAAAACTGAAGACACTCGTCCGTGCTCTGCTCTGCAGTCGAGATCTGGCAACGTCGTTCTCTGATCATTGACTGTGTTTTGTGACGTCAGATGCGCAGAACGAACCTAAACTCGGCCGCCAACATAAATGACGCGCACTTTAGCATATCGCTATACCACGACTTCCGTCGCCTCAGTGTATAGGACTAGATGACACACACACCATGATTTTCAGCAAGAAGGGAGGTAGCGTATCAGAAAATTTGAACTGCATCTACTCTTAATAAATCATAAAAATAACGATAGATTTGCTGCACGTCTCTTGAACACGAAACACCAAAGAAGTAAAACAAGAAAATCTGACATCGGACTGTGCGATTACACAAAAATGTAAAACCGGACATTCGAGAAACTTAAAAAATACTTCTCAGAAACGAACTACAGAATTTGTTTCGTTGCATGCCGTAATCTGTCTTACCATGTCATCGTGATTCCTACGCGAGAAATGCGTCGGAAGCAGAACCGTTACATGGTGTGCCTCGACAGCCTATTCTTTTAGTCTATAGAACGGGTTTTCGAGGTTACAGTGTCGCCTTTCCTCTGAATATCCCCATTTTTCCCCTGAGCATCTCTGTTAAACTTTGATATGAATCGCGATTAACAGTTACTGCCCTAGCAGCACGTGCCTGAGTTCTTTCGGCGTCTGCTGTCATATCTACTTGCTAGGAATCCCAAATGCATGAACGCTGCTTCGACTTTCATGTTACTTATTGAACGCGCTGGTTGCATTTAGTACCTTTTCGTAGTGTCACCTGCATCTATTTAAACGGTAAGACAGGCTTTACAAATTACCGTCTGACCTTATACTCATGATATTATCGATGTTTTTCTTTAGTTTGTGGATGTAGTACTGGATGTTCTATGCCATACAGTTCTGACACTCCAAGAAGCAACCCTCGTAGTTCAGGAGCTCTGTTAACATCTTGCACAATAAACACTCACGAGTCGTAGGTGCTAAATCATCATTAATGAAGAAATATGTAGATACAACTATCTACGTGGCTATTTCTTTCAGCTATCTTCTTCGCTCTCTGTTTCTTTACAGTATTAATCGTTGTATTAATACAGACTTTGTGTTTACTAATTGGAAAGTAGAAAATGCTTCTCATTATAGGAGTTTCGTATGAGCAGGAGAAAATGGTTCAAATGGCTCTGAGCACTATGGGACTTAACATCTATGGTCATCAGTCCCCTAGAACTTAGAACTACTTAAACCTAACTAACCTAAGGACACCACACAACACCCAGCCATCACGAGGCAGAGAAAATCCCTGACCCCGCCGGGAATCGAACCCGGGAACCCGGGCGTGGGAAGCGAGAACGCTACCGCACGACCACGAGCTGCGGGCAGCAGGAGACATTGGACCAAATTTAGCTGACGGTGCAGCTCCGCAAAAATGAAAAAATTTCATTCTGTTATTGAGCCACAAAGAAGTTATCCGTATAAAACAATGCCGCCCAAAAACTATTTCACTCCAGTCGCTAATCTTCCAAGAACTAACCACGTCTTTAAGTGCACTAACTAAAAATTGTTTTTTCGCTGTACTCATTTCATCAAAAGAATAGCAATCAGTACTAAAATTTTCATGGCCTCTCACTTAGCTCGCTTCTCGCTCCTGAGACCGGGACGTACTTCTCAATAGTTTGCGAGGGCCGGACGGAGTGGCCGAACGGTTCTAGGCGCTACAGTCTGGAACCGCGCGACCGCTACAGTTCGAATCCTGCCTCGGGCATGGATGTGTGTGATATCCTTAGCTTAGTTAGGTTTAAGTAGTTCTAAATTCTAGGGGACTGATGACCACAGCACTTAAGTCCCATAGTGCTCAGAGCCATTTGAACCATTTTTTAGTTTGCGAGGTGCGCCCTCTTTGGGTGGATACATCGCTATGCTGGTGTAAGGTTACTATCCAGTCACTCGTTGACAAATCCGGTGTGGCAGCTGAAGGTAGTAAAAGAAAGCCGAAGTTTTAAATTTCACGTTTAAGAAATCGTTCACTCTGGAGAATGATACAAACATATCGTTGCTTGATCATCGAACTGACTCCCGTATGGACGACACACTAATAACCACCCTTGGCACACAGAAACAACTGAAACAGTTAAAAACATAAATTGCCAAGTCTGGATGGTATTCCAACTCGGTGACCTTCTTGTGGTCAGCGGTAATGGTCTAAGAAGGGTTGGGAACCACTGGTCTAAACGTTTATTTGTGTTTCATGTAAAAATTTGGAGTTAATCGACCAAGAACTTCTCCTTGATATGTTACATTTATATTATGTGTCTTTGTATACATTAAAATATATAGCTCATTTCAGTTCAAATCTTCATTAGAGTATCGTGCAAAAATGTGAAATAAATCGGTCAAGAACTTATCGAAATTTTTGGTAACAATGTCTCCCCTATATATTTTGAATATATATTTATATATTCATTAGACTAACGTGTAGAAATCAGAAGAAACATAATTAAGCATTTTTCGAGATTTTTGGTAACAACGTTAAACGACTTGTACAGGGTGGTCCATTGATAGTGACCGGGCCAAATATTTCACGAAATAAGCGCCAAACGAAAAAATTACCAAGAACGAAATTTGTCTCGCTTGAAGGGGGAAACCAGATGCCGCTATGGTTGGCCCGCTTGGTCATGGTCCCGTAATTTCTGTACGCGTTCAAAGTCGTCGCCATGCAATTCCTGGTGCATAGAAATATGGTACGCGTGGAATCGATGTTGATGTAGCATTCTCAACACCGACGTTTTTGAGATTCCCGATTCTCGCGCAATTTGTCTGCTACTGACGTGCGGATTAGCCGCGACAGCAGCCAAAACACCTACTTGGACATCATCATTTGTTGCAGGTGGTGGTTGACGTTTCACATGTGGCTGAACACTTCCTGTTTCCTTAAACAACGTAACTATCCGGCGAACGGTCCGGACACTCGGATGATGTCCAGGATACCGAGCAGCACACATAGCACACGCCCGTTGGCCATTTTGATCACAGTAGCCATACATGTACACGACCTAGACCTTTTCCGCAATTGGTAAACGGTCCATTTTAACACGGGTAATGTATCATGAAGCAAATACCGTCCGCACTGGCGGAATGTTACGTGATACCACGAACTTATACATCTGTGACTATTATAGCGCCATCTATCACAAAGCGAAAAAAGTGGTCCAACCAAAGCATTCATATTTCTTTACGTACTACACGAATATGTAATAAAAATGGGGGTTCCTATTTTAAAAAAACGCAGTTGATATGCGTTTGACCTATGGTAGCGCCATCTAGCGGGGCAACCATAGCGCCATCTGGTTTCCCCCTTCAAGGTAGACAAGTTTCGTTCTTTGTAGTTTTTTTCGTTTGATGCTTATTTCGTGAGACATTTGGACCGGTTACGATCAATGGACCACCCTGTATTTATATATTCATTAGACTATCGTGTAAAAATCAGAAGCGACATAATTAAGCACTTTTCGAGATTTTTGGTAACAACGTTAAACGACTTGTATAGTAGTTTGGGATACGCATCATTACAGTGAAGGCCTCATCGAAACAGCCGATTTAAATTTAAAGAAAGAGAGCGTTCAAACTGCACTCCTCTCTCTTGTGACTGGTGGAAATTGGAAATTAACAGGGCAGCTGCTCCTCTGCTGCTGGACCGGGCACGTGGGAGGCCGCCCACGCTTCAGTTCGGAGCGAAGTAGGTTTCGCGGCGATGCAGCTGCTGCCGTGCGGCGGACTCTGGAAACGTGTAACGGGCCGTGTGCCGTTAGGGGGACCCGTTGTGGCGTACGGGACGTGGGCTGGGAGTGGCAGCGGCTCAGCATCCACTCGCACCTCCGTGACACACGAGTCTCACTGCAGTCCGCCTGTTCTGAAAACAGCATCGCGTTTGACGACGGATAATACATTAGCTGGCGAACTGGAAGTGAAGAAACTGTTGCCTCCTATAAGTTTCCGTTTTGGATGAACAGTACATCAGTAACGGCTAGATAACGTGTAAACTGCATGAATCCCTACCCCACATACTCATCATCATTAGCCATTTCACATCCAGTGCTAGAGAAAAACCTTATACAGAGTTTTCCGTGCATTACCATCTTTACAGACGGGCATTCATTTTGCCGCAGCGTTTTCTTCATTCAGTCTTGCACCTTACCTTTAATTAGCTCTGTGTTTCCGTATTTTCCTATCTCTCGGAATGTAGCTACATGTTGCGCACACCTCCATTTCATTTTCATTACAGTCAGGGCCGGTTCGAGGACATTTCTCCACACAAGCGCCATATCATTTGGCGCTCGTCGACAGTTAAGATCCGGTACCGTACGCAAAAGACAACTTGAATGCGGAGGCTTCACAATGCAGTACTGCTAGTGTGGTGTTATGTTATCAATGTGTCTGACGAATGTGAATTGGGAATTCACACTGACCAGGTTTTTAATCACCCCTCGTAAATTCATCTCAATCGTCAAAGAAGTCAAATAACCCAATTGTATATTATTTCTGTTTCAAACAAAGCTCGCTTCTGTCCAGTATGTACATTACTCAGTCAAAAGAATAAATTCGAAAACAGTGTTGCAGGGTGTTGTGTCTAGACAAGACAGCCTAGACACAATGAGAGGAAGCCGAAAGGCACGCGCTACGATCACGCAGATGGGCGTGAGGTCTGAAACAGGATACGTAATGAATGCTATAAAGAAAAGTACGTAGCTTCTGGAATACTTAACTTTAATCCATCCTTTTCGTACATCTGGAGATTGTGGCGATACAAGTGAGACTCTTTAGATACATGCAATGTTACTAATGGCGCCTTGCTAGGTCGTAGCCATTGACTTAGCTGAAGGCTATTCTAACTATTGGCTCGGCTAATGAGCAATGCTTCGTCCATGTAGTCGCTAGCAAAGTCGTCCGTACAACTGGGGCGAGTGCTAGTCCGTATCTCGAGACCTGCCTTGTGGTGGCGCTCGGTCTGCGATCACACAGTGGCGACACGCGGGTCCGACATGTACTAATGGACCGCGGCCGATTTAAAACTACCACCTAGCAAGTGTGGTGTCTGGCGGTGACACCACACAGGGTCTCTTGGCACCAACACGAGAGACAAATGCCCTTAGAAGAATAGCAGGGATGGCGACAACATTGTTGCTTCAATTTTAACTTCCGTCATTTAAGCTAATTATACGTAGCTGTATGACAAAGTCATTATGTCCTTCCGAAGAAAAAAAAGAAAAAAATTCTTCACTCATCTAAAAATGTACTCACGAGGGGACTCTCCATACTGTAAATCACGGATATTGATGGGCTTCAAATATGTTGTAGAGGCACTTACCCTGAGTACCTGGCTATCCGGTTTTCTAGCGACGGGCCTTGGTTTTTGAGAAAATCGATTTTGAAGTTCATTGCGTGCTTTGTATAACCGTAACATTACATATATTCCGAACAAGTCAGCATAACGCAGCGGTAAAGGTTCACGGCTACTGCGGTGGATGTACTGTGTTCGAATCCTGCTCCGATACGGTTTTTTTTTTTTTTTTTTTTTTTTTACGTATGCAAGAACCGTCTGGAAAATTTGGACCTAATGTTCAAAAACGGGTAGACGAATTAACTGGGAAATACAGAAATGTAGTAGTGTCTTGCACGAAATCCGGGAACTTCACGAAACTGGTGTAGGAAGAATTTTTGCGTTCTGTAACTCTTCCGTACGTAGGACAGAAATTTTTTTTGTACGTTATCGATTCGTGGGGAGGACAAAGCGATTCAACTTTATACGATCATCTATTCACTGATGAAAGGAAAGCGAGCACCTGCACCCTAATAGTGGTCCCATCAAGGTGCACTCATTGCCAGCCCTGCGATGTTTATTTTTACGGACAAGAGAAAATCTTCACGAAAATTATTCAGAATGCTCCCGACTTGATGAAAGACAATAGAGAGATCGCTCCTAGGGAAGATTCGATAAAATTATATTCGCTAATCCTACATCAATTCAGCGCAACTAATTTTGAAAGCATGATTAGATACGTACAGTTCACATCGAAATTAGAAGATGAAAGAGAAATCTTTTTGAATGCAAAAGAATTGTGTTTCCGGGTGTCGCTCATGAGTAAACCGTGCGACTGCAAGACGGTTGCTTTCACAAAATACGCGTGTTGCTGCGCAAATTTGTGCTTCGGCTGTTTCTATGATAAGTATCACATACAAAAATATTCTGGCACATCAAGCAATGTGGACGATGAAAAATAAGACTTTGTAATATTGTGTGACAGAAAAAAATAACAATTGAATATATCTTTATAATTTCACACACCTTACACTGTTTGTTGATATTCTTTGAAATAAAATTGAAAGATTCGGCCGATTTTGAAAAAAAAAAAAAAAAAAAAAGAAGCACACGAGCAGTATCCGAACACGGTTCCCGCAGTACGGTAGCCGTGAACCTTTACCGCGGCGCTACGTTGACTTGCTCTTAAAATATGCAATACTACAGATATACACAGCCCGCAATGAACTTCAAAATCGATTTTCTCAAAAACCAAGGCCCGTCGCTAAAAAACCGGATAGGCAGGTACTCAGGGTAAGTGCCTCTACGACATACGTGAAGCGCATCAAAATCCGTGATTTACAGTATGGAGGGTCCCCTTATCAGATTCATCGATGAACATCGCTCTCTTTTTAAAATATTCTGTGTATACTTCTAATTGGTTCTTTGCTTTCTACAAATAGAACCTACATCTGCATCGATACCCCACAAGCCACCTGACCGTCGGTGGCGGAGAGTACTTTCGGTATGAGCAACTGGTCCCTTCTTTATTCCACTTGCGAATGGAGCGTGGGAAGAATGACTGTCGGTAAGCATCTGTATTAGGTCTAGTTTACCTAATTTTCTCGCTGTGTGATTTCGCGAAACGTATGTGCGATGGAGTGCTCTCTTGAAATTTCAACAGTAGACCTCTCCGTGATCCAGAATGCCTCTCTTGTAGTGTCTGCCACTGGAGTCTGTAACGCTCTCGCGCGGACTGAAGAAACCCGTGACGGAACACACCGCTCTACGCTGGATCTTCTCTATCTCTTCCGTCAGACTTATCTGGTGCTGGTCCCACGTTGATGAACAGTGCTCGATAATCGACTGAGCAAGCTCCTTGTAATCCGCTTCCTTAGTGGACGAATTATATTTCTTTAAGGTTTTTGTTAAAAACCTACTACTTGTTCTATGTGATCATTCGACTTAACGGTCGCTCCGGATAGATACTGCTAGGTACTTTCCGGTAGATTCTGTTTCCTGCACTTTGTCTTCAATAGTGCTGTTTTACCGTAGTGTATGTCTTTTACTATGTAGGCCCAATATGTTACATTTATTTACGACCAGACTCAACTGTCAGTCCCTGCACCATTCATTAATCCTCTGAAGGTCCTTCTGCAAATCGTTACTGGCTTCTGGCGTCGCTACTTTCTTGCAGACAACTGCTTCATCTGCGAACAGCCTTACAGAGCTTCCAAACCATTCTAGTAGATCATTTTATATACATTGTAAATACACTAATGGCCATTAAAATTGCTACACCAAGAAGAAATGCAGATGATAAACGGGTATTCATTGTACAAATATATTATACTAGAACTGATATGAGATTACATATCCACGTAATTTGGGTACATAGATCCTGAGAAATCAGTACCCCGAATAACCACCTCTGGCCGTAATAACGGCCTAGATACCCTGGGCATTGAATCAAACAGAGCTTGGATGGCGTGTACAGGTACAGCTGTCCATGCAGCTTCAACAAGATATCACAGTTCATCAAGAGTAGTGACTGGCATATTGTGACGAGCCAGTTGCTCGGCCACCACTGACCAATTTTCAATTGGTGAGAGATCTGGAGAATGTGCTGGCCAGGGCAGCAGTCGAACATTTTCTGCATCCAGAAAGGCCCGTACAGGACCTATAACATGTGGTCGTTCATTATCCTGCTGAAATGTAGGGTTTCGCAGGGATCGAATGAAGTGTAGAGCCACGGGTCGTAATACATCTTGAATGTAACGTCCACTGTTGAAAGTGCCGTCAATGTGAACAAGTGGTGACCGAGACGTGTAACCAATGGCACCCCATACCATCACGCCGGGTGATACGCCAGTATGGCGATGAAGAATACACGATTCATCCGAAAAAATGACGTTTTTCCATTCGTGCACCCAGGTTCGTCGCTGAGTACACCATCGCAGGTGCTCCTATCTGTGATGCAGCGTCAAGGGGAACCGCAGCTATGGTCATCGAGCTGGTAGTCCATGCTGCTGCAAACGTTGTCGAACTGTTCGTGCAGATGGTTGTTGTCTTGCAAACGTCCCCATCTGTTGACTCAGGGATCGAGACGTGGCTGCACGATCCGTTACAGCCATGCGTATAAGATGCGTCATCTCGACTGCTAGTGATACGAGGCCGTTGGGATCCAGCACGGCGTTCCGTATTACCCTCCTGAACCCACCGATTCGATATTCTGCTAACGGTCATTTTATCTCGACCAACGCGAGCAGCAATGTCGCGATACGATAAACCACAATGCCGATAGACTACAATCCGACCTTTATCAAAGTCGGAAACGTGATGGTACGCATTTCTCCTCCTTACACGAGGCATCACATCAACGTTTCATCAGGCAACGCCGGTCAAGTGCTGTTTGTGTATGAGAAATCGGTTGGAAACTTTCCTCATGTCAGCACGTTGTAGGTGTCGCCACCGGCGCCAACCTTGTGTGAATGCTCTGAAAAGCTAATCATTTGCATATCACAGCATCTTCTTCCTGTCGGTTAAATTTCCCGTCTGTAGCACGTCATCTTCGTGGTGTAGCAATTTTAATGGCGAGTAGTGTAGTAACGGTACTATCAAACTTCCGTGGAGTACTCCAGCAAATACCTTTACGTCTATTTCGCTCCGTTAGGAGCGATGTGTTGAGTTGTGTCAGCAAGGAAGTCGCAAAACAGGGTAACAGTCTGATCCAGTACTCGGTAAGCTCACATTTTTTTAGTAAACGGCAGTATGGGAGTGTACCAAATGCTTTGCTGAAATCAAGGAACACGGCATCAAAGTGAGCGACGATGTGTACAGCTTTGTGGTTCTCATGGAGGAACAGAGGGAGCCGAGTTTCGCAAGATCTCTGTCTGCGGAATAAAAGATTGGCGACGACTTCCAGTTAACGTTATACTTAACATGAATGACTGCTTACGATACCCTCGACCTGCCAGTGATTGGGTATCGCTCTCCAGTCTGGGACCCTCGTTGGGTAGGACTGATAATACAAATATAGAAGATCCGAAGCAGATCAGTGCAAGTCCTCACGTGCTTGTTTAGTAAGGACGAAAGCAGCACGGAGATGTTCGCATAATTAAAGTGGCAGACTTTATATCACATGCCTTGTGCATTACCACGTAGTTTGCTGTTAAAATTCCGAGAGCGTACAGTCCCGGGAGAGTCAGCCGATGTACTGCTCCCTTCTAGGTAGGTCTCGCGAAAAGAACATAAAAGCAAAATACGAGGCATTAAAGTTCGTACGAATGTACTCTGATAGCCATTCCTCCGCGTAACATACGCGACTGGAATAGCAAAGGCGGAAAGTCATTGTGGAACACCAAGTATTGTCCGCCACATAACGAAAGGTGCTTTGCGGAATGTAGATGTAGACGTATTTGTAGACGCGGATATCGGCAGACAGAAATACGAGAACTAACCACTTAGCAGTACACTCCTTTGTGCACATTTCGGAAACCATATTAGATGGCACATTTTGCTTATTCCACGCGAATGAATATATTGGTTGGTTATAACTGAAGTTTCGCAACTTGAGAACTGTCCCACGAAAAACGAGTGATCGAAGGACAATGGAACTTTCTGGAATAATTTTAAGGACATGCGGAAGGTAAATAGCGAATAAGGCATTGAAAGACACACATTTGCCACTTGAGATGGTAAAATTTATTAAATGCGTGCCATGTTTACATTCCGGATTACAACCTGTGACGACCTTCTGCAGCAACGGCAGCCTGAAGCCCGCCCGGTTGGCCGTGAGGTTTAACGCACGGCTTTTCGGGCGGGAAGGAGCGCCTGGTCCCCGGCACGAATCCGCCCGGCGGATTTGTGTGGAGGTCCGGTGAGCCGGCCAGTCTGTGGATGGTTTTTAGGCGGTTTTCCATCTGCCTCGGCGAATGCGGGCTGGTTCCCCTTATTCCGCCTCAGTTACATTATGTCGGCGATTGCTGCGCAAACCAGTTCTCCACGTACGCGTACACCACCATTACTCTACCACTACCACGCAAACATAGGGGTTACACTCGTCTGATGTGACACGTTCCCTGGGGGGGGGAGTCCACCGGGGACCGAACCGCACAATAACCCTGGCTTCGGTGTGGGTCGGCGGAGGAGTGAAGTGGACTGCGATAGCCGTCGTGGGGTTGTGGACCACTGCGGCTGCGGCGGGGACGGAGCCTCTCCGTCGTTTCTAGGTCCCCGGTTAACATACAATACAATACAATACGGCAGCCTGGAACTGCAATAGAGATACCAATTCACAGCTGTTCGCAGCACGTTTCGAACATTGGACCATGGAATGTTCAGCTGTTGCGACACAGCTCTTGTACTGTTTGAAGATGGCACCTTGCGTCGAGCTTTCTCAGCCATTATAACATTAACTTCTTCAACTGTTTGTGACGCAATAGGCACTCGGCCTCTCCCAAGAGCAATCCCCAAATCCGCAGTTAGTTTCAGCTTCCCGGTGCGGAAAGAGGGATCCTCTGTATTTTTTTAATGCGTCGATACTAGCTGAGAGTAGCATCACTACTGCGGTTGTTTTACAAAAACAGCCTTAACAGTAAAGCCCTGCTTGCCTTGACCACACCAATGTGGACTGTCTGCAGTTGTAATTCACGCTGCTGCGTGAGTTTCGACCATACGTCGCCGTACCGGTAACGGCGCCTAACGGCAAGTCGTGACACTAACACTGCTAACAATGCAAATCCTGCAGTGCACAGTCTGAATATTATTCCTATATAGTTGGTCACTCGTATGATTAATACTTTTCCGCCTACCCTACACTGTCTCAAGTAACGAAAGTTTAATTATAAATATCCTATATAGTAGAATAACAGAAGCGATACACATGTACACTTGCAAACGGCGCAAATGTTTCATTAGTGTTTTGTTGTATCCAGCAACTGTGTGACAGCAGGTCAAACAACCATTTTATTATTGCTAGCCGGCCGCGGTGGTCTAGCGGTTCTAGGCGCTCAGTCCGGAACCGCGGGACTGCTACGGTCGCAGGTTCGAATCCTGCCTCGGGCATGGATGTGTGTGATGTCCTTAGGTTCGTTAGGTTTAAGTAGTTCTAAGTTCTAGGGGACTGATGACCACAGATGTTAAGTCCCATAGTGCTCAGAGCCATTATTATTGCTATTAACGTTAGCTCCCTGTTAAGGAGAACGATAAAAGAAAATCAAAAATGGTTCAAATGGCTCTGAACACTATGGGACTTACCATCTGAGGCCATCAGTCCCCTAGAACGTAGAACTACATAAACCTAACTAACCTAAGGACATCACACACATCCATGTCCGTGGCAGGATTCGAACCTGTGACCGTAGTGGTCACGCGGTTCCAGACTGAAGCGCCTAGAATCGATCGGTCACACCGACCGGCAAAAGAAAATCAATTTTCACTGTATTTTTTCTGTCTGTTTACTTTTCCTTCCCAAAAACCTCTCACATATTCATTGTGTTGCTTCTTACTGTCCTCTGTCAACTTCTTTCCCGTTTTCTTCTCTTTGGACGTTTGCTGATATTTCTGTTTCCTTACTCTTTGCCTGTATTTTCCCTGTCTGTCACGTCTTCTGTGGAGGTGTTCAGTTTCTTGAGGTCTTCCATGGTTTTCTTTATGCAGTCGGTCTTCACTGTATTGTCAGAATGTTAAAAATTTTCTTCTTCGTCAATGTTTTTTCGTTCGTCCTATGTATCTGCCCTTAAAAATTTACCTTTCTTTTCTTGATGTTATTTGTAATCTTCTCTGTCTGTTCGTACGGTTCTTTTGTCGGTCTCTTTCCCCTTCTGAACTGACCTGCAGATCTTTCTCAGTATTTTCCTCTCTTGGTTTTACATCTCCTTGATTTTCGTTCTTCCCTTGATTACCGTTGCTTCTGAGGAATACAGGGCCTCTGGTAAGACTACTCTACTGTAGTGTCTTAATTCGGTATTGATGGAAATACGTCTTTTGTTGTAATGGTTTCTTCTAAGTTTGTACGTTTTTTACAGTTTTCTGATCCTTTCCTCTTTCGATGTCGCTTTTAGTCCTATTTTCTACATAATCTCTCCTAGGTATTTGAAACTTCCCGCTTTCGTTAGCTATCCATACTACGTTATCAATAGCTGTCTCTCTGCGGATTTTGTCTCCATATGTTTATTCACATGAGGTTTGTATTCCTGTTTTGGCTGCAGTTTCGTATAGTGTCTCTAGAGCTTCATTGCTTTCTTTTCTTTGTTATTATGGCTGTATTATAGAATTAAATCAGGTGATGCTGAAGGAATTGAATTAGAAAATGAGGCACTTAAAGTAGTAAATGAGTTTCGATATTTTGGGAGCAAAATAACTGACTATGGTCAAAGTAGAGAGGATATACAATGTAGACTGGCTACGGCAAGCAAAGCGTTTCTGAAGAAGAAGAATTTGTTAACATCGGGTATAGATTTAAGTGTCGGGAAGTCATTTCTAAAAGTATTTATATGGAGTGTAGCCATATATGGAAGTGAAACATTGCTGAAGATTAGATGAGTAGATCACATAACTAATGAGGAGGTACTGAATGGAATTGGGGAGAATGGGAATTTGTGGCACAACTTGGCTAGAAGAAGGGATTGGTTAGTAGGACACGTTCTGAGGCATCAAGGGACCATCAATTTAGTATTGGAGGGAAGCGTGGGGGAAATGTTAGAGGGAAACCATGAGATGAATACACTAAGCAGATTCAAAAAGATACAGGTTGCAGTAGTTATTCGCAGGTTCGAATTCTGCCTCGGGCGTGGATGTGTGTGATAACATTAGGTTAGTTAGGTT